>NW_026988419.1:47191071-48475357 GCF_030222135.1 Aotus nancymaae | reverse complement strand
GCTGTCTTTTAAAATCACATGCTATATCCAGAAGGCATGTTCATATGTGTATGCATATATGTTTGTGTCTGTATATGTGTGTGTGACGTGTATGATACTGGTGCAAGAATAGGCTCTATGGCCTATCCAAATTGCCAACACAGCATGGCTACCCTTGTGCTTTGGAGCCGTTATGAAATAAAATAAGGGTGACTTGAATACAAGCGCTGAGATATCACAGTTGATCTGTTAACCAAGAGGGCTACCAAGTGACTCACAGTCAGGGAGCGTCCACAGCATAGATATGCTGAACAAGGAAAGGATTCATGTTCTGGGTGGGAGGGAGCAGAAAGCAAGAGATTTCATTGCACTCCTCAGAATGGCGCACAATTTAAAACCTATGTATTGCTGATTTCTGGAATTTTCAATTTAATATTTTTGGATTACAGTTGACAGCAGGTAACTACAACCACAGAAAGCAAAATCACAACAAGGAAGGGCCACTGTCTATAGATAATTCATAAACAATCACTTCATCCTTGGAAAGATATGAAGGCATTCACAACAAACTCAAAATATAGATTACTTCTTGGAGGTCAAGAGGAGAGAATGGAAAAGATAAGAGGATAAGAAAGAATTGATTTTCAATGCCACAATAAGCAACATTATTGGTTCTACTGTACATGTATTATTGGTTCTGTATGTAGGTGTAGGGGTGTGTGTGTGTGTGTGTGTGTATGCATGCACATGTGTGTACTCATGTATGACGGCGAGACAGAGTATATATGTATACATATATGAGTGCGTGTGTGTGTGTGTGTGTGTGTGTGAAGTACAACTGTAATTACTTTTGTACTCTAACCTTACATATTTATATATATTTGAGTGTACATAAAATAGTGAGTGTACATAAAAATAGTGAGATATATGAAATGATAAATATAATGTTGTAAACCATTATTTATAAAGGTTTACGTATTTTCCTTTTCTATCATATTATAAAAACTTTTAAATGTGCATTTATTTGTATGTAATCAGAAAACATATGCATGATGCATATTTCTTGAAACAAGACTCATGAAGAAAAATACTACAGAGAATTTAACTTTTTAACATTTCTAATATTCCAATTCCTATACTATTGTCATTTCTGACATTCTACCAATATTCTACCCATAATTCTACCAAATAATTCTACCAATTATTTACAATCATGCTGTGTTGTAGTGTTCTGTATTTGGAAAACGTAACTTTCTTGTGTAGAGCTTACACAAAGATTTAAAATTTTTCTTGCTTTCTACATTTTCTATTCTAGGTTTTTATAATCTTAATAGATCAATTAACTATATTTAAATATGATAATATGAATATTTCATCCAATTTACATTTTATTAGGCCTAGAGAAATTCCAACTAGATTGGGGATCTGGAATGGATTGGGATGAATCGTACTTCATTTGAAAGTACATATATTTGGCATTTTAAAAGACAAGTTTTAGATTCAATATTACTTTTGCAATAAGGTAACACCACTTGCAGTTATAACTGCAAGAACAGGCTTATCTGAAAAAAAAAAAAGAAAAACAATCAGAAATAATTTAGAATATTCTCTTCCAAAAATAGATTAAACAGCAGGATTCAGTGAATTTTAAAATGCATTTTTATCCCATCAGACTAAATTATTTTCTTGAATTTTGTGGAAATTAAAGAATCAACTTGTCTAGTCTTGTTTTGTTTCTTTGGTAAATGCTTTATATTCATGATTGTTTTCTCAGAGTTTCATATATTGCCTATCTAGCCCATTTTATATTTTGATAATAACTGTTTTATCTAGCTCATGTAAGTGTTTCAATGAACGTTCCATTCTATTCCATGTGCCAAGGCATCAATGTGGATTCAGCTTCTAGCACATTTTCTGTCAAAATTAATTATTCATTGAGGCTTTTGTATCTCTGGGCAGGATTTTTTAAAGGCCTTTGGTTTTACTGGGTCCTAGCATAGGGAAAACATTTTCTGATAGCCTCTATGTAGTGCTTAGAGTAACCTGAAATACGAAAAGAACATTTATGTTTGTTTATGCAATCCCTTTTGGCACTGGGATGACCATGACATTGGGCTATATCAAATTTGTCAGACTAGTTGGAATCCCAAGGTGTCATATCTCTTCTCAAGTAAAATTAACATGAATAGTACTTTGTTAAAATTAATTAATCTACAAAGAGTGTTTTTCCTTGTAAACAGGCATCATAGTGCAGTGATGGAAAAAAACAGGTAAAGAAGAGAGGCTTTGGGTTAGCTGTATTCTTTGTGAGCTTCTACTTACTCATTCGTAAGATGAGGATAATAATACCTACTACATAAAGTTATCATGTTATTTTAATGCTTATGGAATATTTAATACAATGCAGTACATCAAGAAAGCATGCCATAAATGGTTATTATTCTATTTTGGGCTTCTTAATCGTCCTTGGTTTTGGATTTGATGATTCTTAATAATATTAAAGATAGGGATCTAGGACTGCATGATTCCTGTCTTGCTAATGTCCCTATAGTAGAATGGCAACCAATTCATTACTTAATAAGCAATTATGCCACAATATAATGTAAGCTTCCCTGTAAAGTTGCCTGCGCCTAGGCTTAAGTCCTAAGCAAAAAGTTTCTACTCTTCCAGAAATATAAAATTTGGGCCTAGCTTCCTCAAATGTGACTGGAAGGACAAGTAAGATAACATGGTGTGTTTAATATTCTGGAATATTAAACACACCACAAATGATTTCATGTAGGAACTGTGAACACAGGAAGCAGAATCACTGAAAGGAAGATGTCAATGTCAGTAGGGACAGAGTTATGATGATAATTTGGTTCCCAATATGAAATTTAATTTAATAGTATAAAATGTATTTATATAAACAGAAATGTAACCCCTCGATTGGTGAACATAATGCAGAGCCCCTTAAAGTGTACCATGCACCATGGAAGCTTTCCCTTCTGTTGGAGTAGGGTTCCCCAAAAAAGTAGACTCTGAGATGGTAATTAACATGCAAAACACTAAGTAGCACACGGAAGGAAACAGGGTTATGCAGAGGGAGAATCTGACCTGTGGTGTTGTCTTAAAAATGGACCCGGTCTACCTAACAGTAGGTTCTGGAACTTGGATATCTCTTACGTGTTGTGTTAAGTTGGGGCAAGGGAATCAAACCTTTATAACAATTTGTTGATTGTCGATTAATGCAGACTGCTTCTTCAAAGAACTGTGACATTAGACAAATCAGGTATCTTCAGCTTCAGCAATCTCTGAAGAGGGCTGGCAGCTGGAGAAATGTCCTGGAAGAACTTGCAGCTCCCAAGACAATGAGATTGTTCCCGAAGAAGTGTTAGAGTAGACAGATGCTTAGACATGAGCAGGAAAGGGAGCCCCTGATGGGGGAAGCGCTGGAAAATCTCACACTCCAAAGACCACCCAAAACATGCATGCTAAATATGAGCAGAGAGGAGGGGAAATACCTATACAGAAAGGAATACCCTGAAACACCCCTTAAGATGCTCAGTAATTGTAAATTGTGCTGTTAACTTGTCAGAATGTGGCTAAGTGCTGATAAGAAGGGAAGAAGGGGCAAAGGGGAAATTCCTAAGAGATAAGCAGGTGCAGTAAGTACAAATTTAACCACTATACGACCTTCCTTGCGTGATGATAATGAGCAGCGCCACCCTTAGGTAGGATTCCTATTGATCACTGGACCCTGCTTATTCACATCAACTGACAGCAAGGGAGAATCCCACAAACCTCGATGGGGAGCTAGGCATGGACAAAGGTGGAGACTTAAGACAGAAGCAGTAAACTAGACAAAGACAATGGCAGGAACTTGAGACAGAGGCAGGAACTTATAGAAACTCTTCAACATAATAAAAAATACAACACAGAACTCTTAGGGCTACTCTCAGTGGAATCAGTCAGCTCCTCTCTTGGAATACACTCTTATTTCCTTAATAAATCTTTTGCTTGCTTTACCAACTGTTCTCTTGGCTGAATTCTTTCTCCCAAGAAAGACAAGAACTGAAGACGCCCACACTTTGTGGTAACAGAAAGATCTGAGTAACTTATCACCATAGTCAATGCCTTGTGTGGTTCAGATCTATTTCTTGATATACGTTATGCAGGCAGACATTTCAGACTTCTGTTGAGTGTCTCTTCTAGGGAGAAACCGAAAAGTTAGTTCCAGCCACATCCCCTACTTCTAAAGCTGGGATGCCAATAAAACTTACTGTCTCCCCATTCTATTTTCCCCTCACTGTCAGCTAGTGTTCTGATCATCTCAAGGTTACCTGGAAATGTAATCCAGACCCTCATCTCTGAGATACCTGAGCCATTACCACACCCTAACCAGGTCTGGGTTGCTGTGCTTGTCTACGTACAGTAAAAATTGTTCTTTACTTTGAAGGGTGTATCCAAGCATGTCCCAAACTACTAACTCCCTAAAACCTTTACTTATATGATAAAGGTTCCTAAATCATCTTAGGACTTAGCTCAAACTCTAGGTAGCACATATGTCTTCCTAAGATCTCCATGTTTTGCTCATCCAATCAGGTTAACACAAATTTCAATGACAGAGCATGCTAGCATATTGAGAGATATCAGATGATCTAGAATTGTTTGATCTATATTATAATAGATGAAAAAAAGTGTTAACATAGAAGTATGATGAAACTCAAAACTCTAAATATATGTGATTGTCTTTTTCATGTGAATGTTTACTGTTTCTTATCTTCTTTAACTGAAGACAGGATGAAGGCCATAACCATGTATCCTTTAGGTCATCAAGAGTAGTCATATTTATTAGAATCTAATGTTTTTATTATTTGAATGTTTTTTGCTGGGGTTGGACCTCCACTTGGCTTTTTCCACTAGACTTACAAGAAGTCTTACACCACATTCAAGAGTCCAAAGAAGTGCTTAATTCAACTTTCAGGTATGTCATAGTTCAATGATTTATTCAGGGAATGACTAAGTGGTCACTGGGTGCAAGTGCAGAGGTGGTGGGTTGGCTGTAAGTTGGACCCAGGTCAGTATTGCATTTATTATCAGGCTCTCATACATTTTAACCCTAATGGTCAGGAGGATAGGGAGATGAGAGTGAGGATGAGTATAATAAGGCCTCAGTTCTCTGAATATCAATTTCAATTCAGACTCTGAGTCAAAAAGCCTTTGGAATGTTCAAGTTTTCCCTTTTCCCAGTGTACAGTTATAGTCTTAGTACCACAGAGATTTATAAGATGACTGATAGAATACAATGACTCTAGTGGCAAAGGAGAGATGTAGCCAAGAAGGATCCCCATCAATGTATAAAGAGATGAGAGATCTCATAAACAAGTGGTTTATTCTTTCTTCCAAAAATGGAACTAATTGACAGAAAAAGAGCTCTGATTCCCAGAGGGAAGTAACTTGCAGATTCCTCCTAAGATGGCAGGTACCTTAGTTAGATTGGTCTCCTATAAGGAAGTACCAGAGACTTAGGTGGCTTAGAAACAACAGAAACTTATCTTTAATTATCTGAAGGCTGAGATCAGGGTGCCAACATAGTTGGGTTCTTGTGAGACTCTCTTCCATGTTTCACATTGTTGATTTCTTATATCCTCATGCAGCAGAAGGAGAGCTAGCTGTCTTTTCTTATAAGAACACTCATTCCATCCATGAGAGCTCTATTCTCATGATATAATAATCTTCCTATGGCCTCACCCCTAAACACCATTACACAGAGATTAGGGCTTCAACGTATGAATTTGCATCAGGGGGTATACAAACATTCAGTTAATTGCAACCCAATAAAACTGGGTCACATTAAAAGCATATAAAAATAAAACAAAATGAAGCAAAACATGTGTACCTAGTATGGAATGAAAAATGGAGAACAGCTGAGTTTCAGAACTGGAGTTGGCACTGTGACGTGTTCAGGAAGGAAGCAAATACTCAAAGTGTCTCCCTCAGGGGCTGTGTGATCATTTGTGTATCTCACTAGGAATCGTGTCTCCTCTCATGTCTTTTCTACTCACTTTAATAAGAATATTATCTTGTAGAGAAGATTTTTTTTTTTTTACTATTTTATTTTATTTTTTATTATACTTTAAATTCTGGGATACATGTGCAGAACATGCAGGTTTGTTACATAGGTATACATGTGCCATGGTGTTTTGCTGCACCCATCAACCTGTCATCTACATCAGGTATTTCTCCTAATGCTAACCCTCCCCTAGTCAGCCACCTCCCAACAGCCCTCAGTGTGTGATGTTCCCCTCCCTGTGTCCATGTGTTCATATTATCCAACTCACACTTATGAGTGAGAGAACATGAAGTGTTTGGTTTTCTGTTCCTGTGTTATTTTGCTGAGAAAGATGGTTTCCAGCTTCATCCATGTCCCTGCCAATGACATGAACTCATCCTTTTTTATGGCTAGATTGTGTTCCATGGTGTATATGTGGCACATTTTCTTTATCCAGTTTATCATTGATGGGCATTTGGGTTGGTTCCAAGTCTTTGCTATTGTGACCAGTGCTGCATAAACATACATGTACATCTGTCTTTATAGTAATGGGATTACTGGGTCAAATGGCATTTCCGGTTCTAGATCCTTGAGGAATCACTACACTGTCTTCCACAGTGGTTGAACTAATTTACACTCACTATTCCACAGTGGTTGAACTAATTTACACTCCCACCAATAGTGTAAAAGTGTTGCTATTTTTCCACATCCTCTTCAGCATCTGTTGTTTCCTGGCATGAAATGGTATCTCATTGTGGTTTTGATTTGCATTTCTCTAATGACCAGTGAGGATGAGCTTTTGTTCATATGTTTGTTGGCTGCATAAATGTCTTCTTTAGAGAAGTATCTGTTTGTATCCTTTACCTACTTTTTGATGGGGTAATTTTTTTTCTTGTAAATTTGTTTACATTTTTTGTAAATTCTGGATATTAGCCTTTTGCCAGATGGATAGATTGCAAAGTTTTCTCCCATTCTGTAGGTTGCCTGTTCATTCTGATGATAGTTTCTTTTGCTGTGCAGAAGCTCTTTAATTAGATCGAATTTGTCAATTTTGCCATTGCTTTTGGTGTTTTAGTCATGAATTATTTGCCCATGTCTATGTACTAAATGGTATTTCCTAGGTTTTCTTCTAGGGTTTTTATGGTTTTAAGTCTTATGTTTAAGTATTTCATAGATGCAGAAAAGGACTTTGATAAAATTCAACACCCCATCATGCTAAAAACTCTCAAGAAACTAGGTATGAATGGAATGTGTCTCAAAATAGTAAGAGCTATTTATGACAAAACCACAGCCAATATCATACTGAATGGGCAAAAGCCTGAAGCTTTCCCTTCGAAAACCACCACAAGGCAAGGATATCCTCTCTCACCACTCCTATTCAACATAGTATTGGAAGTTTTGGTCAGGGCAATCGGCAAGTGAAAGAAATAAAGGGTATTCAAATAGGAAAATACAAAGTCAAATCATCTCTGTTTGCAGATGACATAATTGTATATTTAGAAAACCCCATCATCTCAGTACAAAATCTCCTTAAACTGATAAGCAACTTCAGCAAAGACTCAGGATACAAAATTAATGTGCAAAAATTACAAGCATTCCTATACACCAATAATAGACAAACAGAGAGCCAAATCATGAGTAAACTCCCATTCGCTATTGCTGCAAAGAGAATAAAATACCTAGGAATATAACTAACAAAGGTTGTGAAGGACCTCTTCAAGGACAACTATAAACCACTGCTCAAGGAAATAAGAGGATGCAAACAAATGGAAAAACATTCCATGCTCATAGATAGAAAGAATCAATATCATGGAAATGGCCATACTGCCCAAAATAATTTATAGATTCAATGCTATCCCCAGAAAGCTACCATTGACCTTCTTCACAGAATTAGAAATAACTACTTTAAATTTCATATGGAACCACAAAAGAGCCTGTATAGCCAAATAATCCTAAGCAACAAGAACAAAGCTGGAGGCATCATGCCACCTGACTTCAAACTGTACTACAAGGCTACAATAACCAAAACAGTATGATACTAGTACTGAAACAAATATATGGACAAATGGAACAGACAGAGGCCTCAGAAATCATGCCACACATCTATAACCATCTGATCTTTGACAAACCTGACAAAAACAAGCAACGGGGAAAGGATTCCCTGTTTAATAAATGGTGTTGGGAAAACTGGCTAGACATATGCAGAAAACTGAAACTGGATCCTTCCTTACACCTTATACAAAGATCTTTGTTTTTTTTTAAGCTTCCTACTAAATAACATTGGAATGGTATCTCAGATTAGTAGACATTTATTTATATTTTCAAAGAAAACCTAGGCCCTTTCAAGTAGTAGAAAGAGCATAAATAAACCTGTTACAAGATACTTTCCAGTTACTAGGCCACTAAAGACAGATAAACAGAATGGAAAACATAAATTGTATTATTGTCCTTACCTGAAAGAGAAATCTGAAAAGGCAAAGAGTGTTGCTATGAAATATTCATCTTTATTCTTGTTAACATTCCTGAGACACAAAATGCTACTTTCTTTCCTTACCACAGAAAAGCAGTGGGATAATATAAAATCACTTTCTCTGTTATAGAAATTGGTAAATTCTGCAAGTTTTTTAAATCAGAAATTATATAAATACTGCTTTTGAATGATTATTATTCTTTTATCATGTTAGAGGTGTATAACTGGGTGGGATGTTAGGTTTGAGTGGGGAAGTGTCACAATTAGGTAAGGAAAATGTATATAAATAATTACTGCATTTTTAAGTCAGGATGGAGCATGTGACAAATATGAAAAGCAAAGGAATGATATTGCATTAGGAACCTCTTCTTGTGTTGAAAGAAACACTTAGAAAATGCTTAGCATTCATGTGAAACAAGCTGCGTGACATTATTTGATCAATCAAAGCAGTTATTTCTGATATTAACATATGTTATAGCTATAAATAGTATTTCTTTTTTTGCTAACTCCAGGTAAAGTCTGGTATTTTTTAATGTGCATGTCCCATAGTGTATCTCAAAAGTGCTTACTAGTTAGGCAAAAATCACAACAATCCTTAGATCCTAGGCTATCAGAAAGTTTTGTAGTCACCAAGAGACTTGCAAAATATTTTTGGAATTATCTGTGTCTTGCAGATACTCTTAAGCTGCAGAGAAAATTATATGTTGGGGAATTTATATCCCATAAAGGATTGTGCAGCTGAGAAACTGGATTGCATGACTGACCATGATGGAGGTAAAATCCAAGTAAACCACATCTGTGTGAGATCATCTGCCAGTCTCTGCATAGCAAGTGCATTTCACTCAATTTCCCATCCATGTTGGCTGAGGTGTTTTATCTGAGACATATGTAAGTCCCCAGGGCCCAATCCTAGGGGTCTAGCTAGAGGGAAATAAAGGCAAAATGAATATTTAAGTTTTGGGAGCATTCTTAAACTGGATCTCAGGCAGCTTATATTAAACTGCTTAGCTATTGTGATCGAATAAAGTATTTCTAAGAAAACTAATATACTTTTTTTCCAGAGGTTTCTCAAGTTATAGATAACAATGTAGTAACCATCCCTATCAGAGTATACAAAAATAAAGAGAACAAAAAATATTTTCAAAACTCTAATAGATCAATATATTCATAAATATGATCTTTAGTTAAAATTAGAAGGTATAGAGATTTTCCACATAATTAAGAAAATGTGTTTTCATTAAAATAGGCATATATGTAGTAGAAGAATCAAAAACATATAAAATAAACAACTAAATAAATTTCGGTGTATTTAGGTTAAGATAAATGTTGAGAACACTTTATTTTAGATTAATGAAATTCAAACACTAAGAATAACATTGATTCATTTGTTTGGGAAAAAAAATCCACATGGTCGGGGAGGGGGAATAAAATTAAACAGCCCTAAGTGCTGATTGTAAAATGATGTTTAAGTACTTGACAGGTTACTATGTATGAACCACCATTCTTTAATTTTCAGTATAGTCATTGTTTTATGACTTTACATAAATATCTAAAATAATGTTTTATAAGCCTTGAAACTAACGCAAGCATGAGTAAAAATAAGCTACACAACATATTCAAGGACCTTTATCTACAGGTATCAGAAGCTTGTGGGAGGACACAGTAGTGGGAGAGGTAGGAGATAAAAAGATATAGAAAACATGCAATGCAAATTGGGCCTTTAATCTTTGCCTAAAACTCAAAACAGCAAGATAATGTGATAAAGAGAAAAGCTGATTTTCTTTATTAAGGGTGAACAGGTGATTTTGATTTTGTTCGTTTCTTCGTTTCCTCACCCCACCCCCATTACCTTCTTGGTCTTTGTCAGCACTATCTTATATCAAACATAATTATTTTTTATTTCAACTTAGTTTCTCATTCTATTTTCAATTACATGTCAAATATAATTTAACACTTTAACATGATTAGTTTATCTCCACTTTATTAGCAATACAAATTAAGTAGCATTTTGTCAGTATTTCTGCTACAACTAAGTACATCATTATGCAATATTTCTAGTCCTTTGAGGAAATTTGGTTCTGTATTATTTAAAGTCCCAGTAGGAAACAACACACTCAAAATCAAATTATTAGATGAGAGTTTATTAACAAAGAATTGTTTATAATGATGTAATCCCGGGAGAAACTGAAGAAGAAAAAAATTATTCTTTTCTGTCACCCCCAACCCCTGCCTGATAGGACAGGGAAAGAAAAGTTGCCAGAAACTGGAAAAAAAAGACTTGTGTAGAGAAGGTCACCTTTGAGGGACCAAATCATTCTGTTGAGGACAAAGTTAACCAAGGTGACACCACAGAGAAGAAACAAGGGAGTTAAATATGCTAACTTCACTCTGCATTTTTTCCAGACTGAGACTCCCTTAACTTTTTAATAAGAATTTTCCAAAACTTAGAAATTAAGCAAGAGAAAGACTGGGAATGTCTTCAATGTCATATTGGGATATTATTTAACAAATCCTTCTAAGAATTATTTATTTTTCTAGGAGCATAGAGCAGTAATTGACCTTGCTATTTACTACTAATTACAGGCCTCAACTATGTGAATCTGGGTAAGTTGCAGACTTTTGTCTGATGGAGATTAAGTTATTTTTGTCTGACAGTTGTTTTTTGTATGATGTTCTTACTGGTTTTCATTTTAATTAATGAGTTGACAAATATCATTGGCACTTTTCAGTTCTATTTTCTGTGAGTCTCATTTTTAACTGAACCTGATCAGAAATGAGAGGGCACAGGAGCCCTGTTAATGATCAGGTCAGTCTCAGAGCAGAAAGTAGGGTGGAGAAGAATGGATCATACACGTGAAAAAGCAAATGGAAGACATTTTATCAAGCTACAATTTTTGATCAGATATGTTATTTTTTCCTGAATCTGACTTATTGAGTCATCAACACATTTTAAAATTACTGTGAGTAGACATTTTTGTACAAAGAGATCATAGGCACATACCACTAAAGCCCACATGAGGAAGATAAAAAAATATGACTTATTGGGAGAAAAACTTACAAATAGACTGAGAGTAAAATCTCTGTTAAATGTCATATAAACTATAATATAGTTACATATTACATATAATAAATATTATGATACAATATATAAACCCTGCTTTCCGATTTGCCTCTCTGTTTCAAAGTAGAAACAGTAAATCCTAGAAAATAGGCCCCCTTCCATATCATTTTTCCTGAATTCATGATGCTTATTATGTTAGCGGTGAATAAGTTATATCACAACTTCTTTCTCTAAGATCCAACTGAACCATAGTTTTAATTCAGATACATCACTTATATGAATTAAAACTTTAGGTTTGTTAATTTTAAATGGTTTATTCAAGTCATTTGTAGGGTGTTTGATATATATGAATGCAATCCATTTTTATAGGCCATTTATTATTTATAATATTTGCAACATATAGCACACTTATAGTGTGGAAGTAGTTGGTCTCTAAACTGTTGAGTGCGACTGAGAAAAATACACAGTAATGTATCTGAAAAAGGACGTATGTTTTTGGAGATAGTGTAGATTCTTTCTTCATAACAAATATGTAAATGACACAAGTGTACTTGGGTTTATATTTCACACAATTGCTTTATTTTTAAAAAGTTTATTTTCAATACTATTTTGATAATTTATACTACTAGCTAATGTAGGTAACTTATGGAATCTGTTATGCTTTCCATCCTCATGGCACAATTCAGCTAGTGAAATAAACCTCCTTTTCGCTTTTGACGACTACAAGTGTCTTGAACCTCAGAATAACATTCACCATAAAATGCTCTTATAACCTTTGGGCATAGAGAGACATTTACTCATTCTAAATAAGTAATTAAATGTAATAATATGCCTAATATATTTGAATAAGATAAATCTGACAAATAGTACTAGATATTTCTAAATTATATTGAGATATAGGTTTTAATTTTATACTTTTTTTAGACAAAATTAATTTATTCAAAATTACTTCAAAAATTTTTATTAATATTTGTTTTGTACAATATAACTGCACATGCAAATATAATATGCATGTATATATATAGTATAATATACATATACAATATAAATGTGAATGTTGACCTAGACAAGGAATCAACCATTGTCTGTGGTGCCCTGGTATCTCTTTTAGTCAAGAAGATTTAAAAATCAATATGTGGTCTTTAGGCTTACATAGCAGAATAGACTATTAATCTTCTCCAATGCACATACTCTATAATCCAGTACAGTTTTAATGCAATTTACTTTTAATTTACTTTGTGCATTTGTCTTAAGTGCTTTGCATAAATTATGTATGATAATCAATACCTTGAGAATAGTACTAAAAAACAAAGAAGCAGAAACTCTAATACCATATTTCACATGCGAGCACTTTATTTCTAATATTCTTCTATAATATGTGGACTGTTTAATAACGGAGTTGAGGTATATGCTTATCCACATTTTGCATAGTAAGAATCATCTTCACTGCAAACTTTTTATAAAATTCTAAAAGTAATTACATTTTACAAGGTGCCTTAAGTCCAAAAATCTGTCCCCTGCATATATCTAAGTTTACAAAGTAAACCTGTCTTCATATTCTCAATCCTCTTCACCAAGATTCCATGAGAGAAATTCTAGGTATCAAGGTACCTGTTGCAATGTATTAGAAAACAGTTGGAACTACGGGCTCATAAATGTGGGAACATAAATATTTGGAAAGTTAGAATGAAGAAAAAACCCAATGAGTGGTGACTAGAGTTGAATAGTTAAGAGTTCTAAGTGATTAATAATAGCACACATCATTAATTATCGAAGGACAATGTAGATAAGTTTCATAGGTGACATATACTGAGAAGAATATTTCCAACAGGTAACAATGACATAGGAATAATATATAGCCTATAAAAGAAAGTCTTACAAAAATGCAAAAAAGAGAACAAGTAAGTATTAGGCAAAAGACATAAAAATGTAGTTTATAGGAAAAGGACTATATAACACTAGCAAAAAAATGAATGAATATTTATAGTAATACTAGGTTTTCAAAAAGTGCTAAATAAAACATTTATATCACTTTACTCATATTAAATTTAAAAACCAGATTATGATTAATTTATAGCACTGGCATAAAAGAGGAAAGACTTTTAAACTTCATATTTTCTTATGCTTTTGTATTGGGTGCCATCAATTGGGAACATCTTAAGAAAATTAAAGACAGGCATACCCGAGTTTACAGTAATCTCATATCTAGGTAGAATGAAATATTTAAAAAATCATATTTGGATCCTTAAAAGTGTATAGACGTGAATATTTATTGGAGTGCTATTAAAGGTGGCTCAGGTTTGAAGACAATCTTGCTAAACTGGGACAGTTGATGAGAAAAATGCAGTGAATATAAATAAGAACTATTTTGCTGTATTTGGAAGTAAAATGTTGGAAATACACATAGCAATATGAATGGATATTTAGATCTCATATTTTATGACAGCATTAAATGCTTCAAAACTTAGGATTCTAACAAAATATGTACAGGATCACCATACAAGAAACAAGCAGAAATCATTGAAAGAAATTATAGATTGAGATGATTTAGAGTGATTCAGGTATAACCATGGGTAGGAAACTCAATAGTAGAAACATTAAAATGACCTATGTACTAATACAATCTAATTCAAAGTCCATAAATTTTAATTTGTTATTCTTTTTGTGAAAATATATAAGCTGATTCTAAAATTATATGTAAATAAATAGGGCCAACAGTAAGTAAAATAATGTAAAATTAGAATAATTTTGAATATATACTGTTAATAGATGTTAAGACAATAAAATATTATAATTAAAACAGTGTGGTATTATTGAAAGGCTTACTATGCAGATTAACAGAAAAAAAATAGATTCCAGAAATGAACTTACACATACAGGTTTTCCTCATTATGACAATTTGGCACAGTGCTGTGGAGGAAAAAAAAACATCTTTTCAACACACTTTGCTAGATCAGTTGAATTCATATGTCAGAGTAATGAATTTAACCCTCTGCCTCATAACCTTATAACTAGATGCAAACAAAAATCCTAAATGTGAAGGGAATAATAATATATGCAGACGAATGCACGTAAACATGGACACACAATTTTTTTCCCAAAAGAATATGTAAAAATCTGTCTTCTAAACTTTCATAAGACTTCTTAAATAGGACAGACAATTCACTAACCTTAAAGAAACAAACTCATTTGTTATACCATACTAAAATTAAGAACATCTGTTATTAAAGACACAGTTAAACATGGAAAAATACAAATCATAAAAGCAGAAGATATTTGACATAAACATATTTAACAAAATACTTACATCCAGAAAAAATTCTTAAGACAAAGACACTTATTAATGAGCCAGAGACTTGGACATGAATTAAATGTACATGTGGATATCTGGATATCTAATAGTTACATTAAAGGATTCCAGACTTTGTCATTTGGGAAATGAAAATTATAAACATCAAATTATAAAAACAATACCAAATGCTATCAAAAATCTAGAACACCTGGAACACATATCTTTTGTTAAGAACAAAAAAGTAGCACAATTTTGGAATATTCTTTCAAAGTTCTTATAAAACTTAACATTTGCCTATTGTATGAACTAGCAATTCAACTCATATATAGCAGAAATTCATTTATATGTTCACCAAAGGAGGAATGTTTATGCTGCCATGAAACAGAAACAACCCAAATGTCTATAAACATTAGAATGGGTAAACATATTTTGAAGTAGTCATAAAATTATATATGTAACTTTATATGTTGTATGTATAATTATGTATATTATACACGTAAATATGCATAACAATGAAAATGAACAAGCAATTACTGCACTCAACAAAATAGATGACTACCACAAACATAATCTTTAGCAAATGAAAGCAGACACAAATGAGTCTAAATTGCAAAAATCCCCAAAATAAAAATAAACCGTATGTGCAGTTAGTTGTTGTGATATAATGGTTACCTTTCAAAGGGTCAAATAACTGGGAAGATATATGAGGCTGGCTTCTAGAGTGTTAAAATATCCTCTTTCTTCACCTTCATGCTGTTTACAACAGTATGTTTATTTTGAGGAAATTCATTACGTTGTTCATTTATGTTACATGTACTTTTCTAAAAGCATACTGCACTTTAAAAAGAAGTGTTTCTTTAAAGGCAGTTTTAGAAAATTGGAACACATGCATTGCTTGGGTAATGTAAAATGATGCAGCTACCGTGGAAATGGTATAGCAATTCCTCAAAAAATCAAGTATAGAGTTTCCATGTGGTCCAGAAATTCCGCTACTGGATGTATACCTAAAAGAAGTGAAAGTAGGAACTTGAACAGATATTTGTACTCCCAAGTTTGTAGCAGCGTTATTCACGGCAGGCAAAAGCTGGAAGCAATTCAAGTGTCCATCGATGGCTAGTGAATAAACAAAATCATTACACTCAGTGAAATATTATTCACCCCTGTTGCAGAGCTATTAAATTGTCTCTGCCGTACAGGTCCTCTGAAACAATTACACCAAAGTAATAGAGCCAGAGGAATATTGTTTAAGGAGTTGATTTGAAAGAGTTGAGTAATTTGGTAATTTATTATTAAAGACATAAGGGTGTGTATTTCTGTACTGATGATTTAGTTTGGATATTTTCTAAGTAATATGTATAGAAAACCCCAATTTGGATAAAGAATAATGAATAGCAAAATAAAATTATGGGAGCTCTATTTATTTATTCAGTTTGTTAGTGTTTTCAGTTAGTACTTACTGAACTTTGACTATAAAAACTATGTTGACTATCTCTTTTTAAAAGCACTATTTATTTTTAAATTTAAGTCATGTTAAATCTGAAAATATATGCTAAGCATGTACTGTATAATCAAAAGTTTGTTTTACTTGCTGATGTATAAAAACCATTGGAAGACAGCTTTTATAGCAAAGGAGTTTATAACATTTTGAGATTGCATATTAGTGGAAAAATGAGAGAGATCACCTATATGGGAAAGATTTGACAAATGTAAATTTCCTCTATCAGTTTGTAGAGTTTTTTTTTCTTTTTTCTTTTGGGATGGGAAGAGAGGTAAAGACATAAAAATCAATTTGGTGACATCACTTTATTTTTTTAGAGAGGCCATGTGGTGTGACATTTCTTTCTTTTATGATTCTTTTTTAAACATTCAGAATTTTACCTTTAACAAACAGAACAAAGCTTACATTGAGAAACTGAATTGCATAGATATAAAACACACTGTAAAGTTAACATTTGACAATTAACTGGTACATATTGGACAGGTGCTTATCAGTTAGAGCAATTTAGGTTAGAAGAAGAAAAATAAAGCAAACAAGAGAAGAGAAGCAAACTATCTGCTTATGTGGGAAGAGTTATGTGAGATAACTATCTACAGAAATACAATAATTATGTAAAGGGAGTCAGATTGAACTTCAATGATATGTAATTTCAAAAATAAAATTTTAAGAATCTTGTTATTTCTTTTATACCATTGAAGTAAATATATTTTCATGTAAAGTTATAACTGCATTTTATTTGGAAATGTTATTACGTATATATATGTATTTTATATAAAATACATATGAAATAATGATATAGCTTATATATATATATATATATAGCTTTTTATGTATATACACAAGTTATAGCGCACGCGCGCACACACACACACTTGGGTATTAAATGATTGGTAAAGTGAAAAGAAGTAACAGTTTGATTCCTTCCCTTTAAGTAGTGGTACAAGCCCAAATATGTTTCTAACTAATCAACAGTAAAATTAGTTTCCACCCAGAAGGTATTAAGCAAAGATGCAGCAAGCTGTTTGCCTGAGATTAAAACTTTGGTGAGCCAAATCCAGTAAACGTAAATGTGAGAACACAGTCTTTTTTCCTAGTCTTTAAAACTCTCATCTGGTTTTTTGCCATGGCTTTAGAGACTTGCTCAGTTGCTTGTAGTCCAGATGTTCCCACTAATGGCAATTTCACATTATATTCTTTCTTTGATTCTCTCCTTAATTACTGGAGGGGGTAGGATTTATAAAATACATATAGTACACTGTAGCTCAGAATTACACTTAATCATTAGTATTATTTTTTGTACTTTAAGGGCCAGTTTCAAAATGTACCAAATCCTCACTCACTGCCTGATGCAGTAAATTGGTCTCTAATATAAAGTGGGAAATGGGAAGTAGAAGTCAGCATTACTTGATTTAAGATTTTTTTTTTTTTTTTTTCATTTTCTACGAGTACACATGTCAGAGGGTTGACTGTGTCTTCTGATTTGGGGTTTGCCAATTGTTTAAATATCATTCTTTAGTTCTCTTTCTCCTCTCCTTAAGTGTTCCTGTAATAAAAGATCATATGTCAAATAGCAGTTACTTTAAAAATCACTTTAAGCATGATATAAAAAAGCATATTAAATTAGAGCTGATTGCCTTATTTTTTACATTTTAAAATCTAATTTTGCAGGTTGTTCTACTTTTCCTGTATCATTTCTGACCATTCTTTCTACTTTACTTCTGTGTTTTCCAAAATTTTCTTCTTAGAAAATTTTTGCATTAAAGTAAATCCTAGTAAACTTTCAATTACTCTCCCAATATTGCTGATGCATTCCAAACTTACATATTCTGTTCTCATGCAGTACTTATTTCTTATTCAGTTACTTATTTTTTATTCATGTTTTGTCCTCTGTCTAAGATGACCACATCCAAGAGTAAAATTAATGTATTCCTGTCCATATTGGTTTTATTCTAAAATTATCACCACTTAAATCATTGGCACATACTTTATTATTCAAAGTTAGAGATCCTCACATCATTTCTACTTTTTCTTCCTTTCTTTTTTCCCCCTAAATATTTTTGGAGGAAAGCAAAATGTTTTTCCTTTCAGCACCTTTGGGACTGTGCCCCTGTCTGTCCTCTCTCTCCACCATCCTGATTCTAATTTTCATAACCCCTTCCCATGATTCTTCTTCAAACCCCCTAGTAAAATTTTCCTAGGCCAACTTATTTGAAAGCACTAGTGATTTTTTTTCCTAAATATGCCTTTACCCTATCACTTCCCTTCTGAAAATATAACAACTCTGTTGTCTGGCATTTAAGACTCTCTATAACTGTATTTCTTGGTATTTATTCACCTTTATCCTATACTATGTTGGAACTCCTTTATTTGGAGAGATTACTGAGCAACTCATCTCTTTTGCTCAGTATATACATTATCCTCTCTTACAAGATATTTGCATTTTTTTATTTTAAGCCTTTAGATGTTTTCTTTTCCTGATTGAAACATTATTCATTCTCTAAATCCCAGATTAGTCTCTACCTTCTTCATGTAATTCTTCTTCAGCTCACTGTTCTTTATCTTTTGCAAACTGCATTGCAGTTAGAATCAGTGTCAATTTGTGTTACTTCATTGTACCCTTGCTCATTTCACAGTATTTTATCAGATTGATGTCTACATCAAAATAGAGAGCTCAAAATTTCTTCTTTTGTTCCCCTACAGCGTATATCATAGGCTATGTGTAGGGATTCTTAAAGTACTCTTTATCAAATTAACAATTTATTTTTGTTTAGACTCTCATTTATATACACACCAGCAATCCACAACCTACACTGGAATTTTGGAAATTTTAGTCCAGAAGGCAGTCAGTGTACATATCAGAGAGAAAATATATCTTTGGCAGTTTACAAGTGACATTCTTGTTTGTATAGCACATTCTGAGATGAGATGTGTCCTTACAAGGAAAAAAATATATATTGACTATGAGAGATCAAAATGAAGATCAATGCTCATATATATCTCCACCTCCTTTTAACATAATACATATTTAAATTATTATAGCAATTTTGTTAATGTAAGGGTCCCCAACTAGCAACTAAGTATCCCTAACAGTAGCTTTCTAGTGAACTTTAGATTCCAGAATGCCAAGAATGATGTATTCACCAGTAGTTTTCAGAGGGTATAAAAAAGAAAAATTAATTATTGCTGCACAAGTAATAAATTTAACATAAAAACGTCTCCAAATCATCAATTGTGTTGTTGAAAATGAAAAGCAATTAGGTGATGGGACACATAAGAGAAGAGAAATGTTTACCTTAACTTTCCAGGCACGCACATAGTTTTAGACTTCAAAACAATTATGCTTCTCAGTATTACTCATTCCTCAGATAACTTTCATAAATCGGTGCATGGGTACAAACAGGCTGAGGGTAATGTAGTGAATACTCCAGGTTAATAAATGTATTGGACAAAGCTGGATATGAATAAAATTTGGCTTAATGATGTATTCCAGAAATGATGTAGCTTTTACAACACTATTTGTATTTATGACCAATTGTGATAAATTATTTTCAAATTCTACCAAGGATTTGTTAGTACGTCTGTCATTTTGTAGGCCATACCAAGAAGGCATTTTGAAAAGGGAGTTGTTGTGTGTCACACCTTATATCATTATGGACTGGAGACAGAGAATGTTTTTATATAAATTCTAAGTCTACTTCTTATTGTAAAGTTTAGATAGAAATTCTAACAATTCAAGCAAAACAGTGCAATATATCTTCTCAGCAAGTGATCCCAAAATATCACTGTCAGCCTCACTGGGTACTCCACACCGCTTGACACTGAATATTTTTGGGTCAACATGAGTAGTAACTCTGACTGTGATGGAGGCAGAGACAACAAAAGAGTTAAGACGAAACACATGGCTTTCATAACCAACCTTACATCAGTGTTAAGTGATGTGTAATAGTGTAAATAGAATTAAAGAACAACAAAAAAACTCAGATTTTTTTCTGCCTTTTTATTTGTAAACAACTAGGGAAAGGACATGTGCACATATGAAAAAAATGATTAAAGATACTAGAAAGATAACCAGTCTCTAGAAAGATAACCAGTGTCGTCATATGTATTAGACATAAATCTTTCCATCACAAGAAATCAACATTCTGCTTATGCAGCAACATATGCGAAGAGGATCACCTATGTTGATAGTATTCTCAAATGTAAAGTACAACCATTAATAACTGTATCAGACAACACTTACACCCCAACGCATATCCTCTCAGCTCACCTTTTTACTCTAGCAATGGCAATGGAAACCAGCTGTATGAAAATGTAATTCAGCTTCAACTTGCTTAGTTAACTGAATCATGTATCTCTAGCTTTCTGCTCTGGGATTCTTGTCCACTACGCTATGAGATGCCTAAGGAAACCCACGAGCAATTCTGACATATATGCAAATCTAGAATAATGAATGTGCTACTACCTCACAGTGCAACCCTCCACTATTAGGTGATGGAATCTGAGGGATACCCACTTCTTTTGTTCCTTGGACAGACAATTGCATTATTATTGATAAAAATATCATCAGAGTTTCCCTGATGAGTAAGAACCCAGTTTTTCGGCAATGGTGGTCAACTTGAAAACCTAACATTTGATAAGTTTTTCTTCTTTCCTGTTTCAATCTTTCCAGTCATCCACTACTCTTTCTTAAGATCACTTCCCCAAATAGCATAGCCCTATCTAGTTCTTAACTGAGTCTCAGTTTTTAGATTGAAGCAAGGCTATACATTTCTAATAAAATGGCTTCGTTAAGAAGCTTCAAATCAATTTTAAAATGTATTTGAGAGAAGTAAGAAAAATTATATGACTCCCCTTCTGTGTTGTTTTTTATTCTTTATTATGGAAACACTTTTAAAAAATGATCAAAACTAACCAAAGTAGATATTACTAAAAAATAATAAATGTATCAAATAAATTATTTGATTTTCAAAAGTATTTTGATCATTTCAAAATAAGAACATCCTAATGGCCTGCTTACCATGCTCTAATGATGTATTTTAATGATACAAATAATGAATCTGCTATATTTATTTGTTTCAAGGTTGATAGCTCACTCAGTGCATAAAATGCATATTACTGTATGTAGCAAACAGTGATTGCTACACACTGTTTCCCAGCTCAGGAAACAACATGTAGCAAATACTTGTTGAATCAGTTATTAGAAATAACCTCCAGTTTATAAATGAATTCTAGTTAGGTTAGCCATAACAACAACTCTAACGCCAACTCCTTTGGACATCCATTTGCTAAGCCTGATAATTGGTTATTCACAAGAAAATCACTAGTGCTCCCATTCTTCTATGAAGGAAATTTGCTACTTAACAAGAATTCTCAAGGAATTTGGTAAAAAGATTCCAGGAAATATAATTGGTATTTGAGTGTATAGCTACCAAGCTTAAAAGATTCAAGCCTAAACTCGGGGGTGGCACAATTTTTATTTTCAGGATGCAAGAGACCTTGAAAGGATGCCATTTGACTCATTTAAGTGGCGTAAATGTAGCTAGAAAAGTTATTCTTGAACTCCTGACCTCTTGATCCGCTTGCCTCAACCTCCCAGAGTGCTGGGATTACAGATGTGAGCCACCACGCTGGGCCCATGAAATATATTTACCATCATTCTCATCAAACTGACACAAGAACAGAAAACCAAACACCGTATGTTATCACTCACAGGCGGGTGTTGAACAATTGGAGCATGTGGACACAGGGAGGGGAGCATCACACACTGCAGTCAGTAGTGGGGGACTAGGGGAGGGACAGCGGGGGTGAGGAGGGTGGGGAGGGATAATGAGGGGAGAAATACCAGATATAGGTGATGGGGGAATGAAGGCAGCAAACCACCTTGCCATGTATGTACCTGTGCAGCAATGCTGCATGATCTGCACATGTACCCCAGAACCTAAATAACAATTAAAAAAAAATGTTTTAGAAGACCCTTTCATGTTTGTGAGTGTGCTCATAATTTGGTGAATAAGAAAAGCAGGTGACCAAAGAGGATATCCAGCATCCTCCCATTTTATTTTAAATTAGTGAACTTTATTTTTCAGAGTAGAAAAAAATTATTCTTGAAATTAACTTTGCCATACTTTCTTTAAGAACTTAAGTTGCAAATCACACATATATTTGTGAAAGAGATGCACTATCATCTATTTGACAGCGATGCATTCCTTAATTTATTCAACAGTATTTATTTAGTGCCTAATTTTATACTGTCACTATACCAGAAACTTGTGACACGGAAATGAGGAAAATAGAGTACTTGCCCTTTAGAAGCTTGTTATCCGAAGAGGGATACTGTAAGCATAATTACAATAAAGGAATGAGTGCTTTAATAGTTGTATGAAGTGTACTGTGGAAGCAAAGAAGAGGAAATGACATTTTGCAAATACTTCTTATTTAGTTTCTTTATTAGCTTTTATTTTATGTTTAACTGAAATTTATTTTGCTGCTGCTGTTTGTAACAGACCTAGAGCATATCCTGCGAAACATGAAATACCAAAGCAAAGTCTAAATGCACTATTAGTATATTTCTTATTTACCCCGTTCATTATGTTACTAGTTATTCTAGTTTGCTTTTAGTTTAGTGAGTTTTTGAACTCAGTATTTTTTGCTACATGTGATAAATATACTGGGTTTTGTATCCCCAAATATCAGCATATTATAGTGCAAAGGGCATGAACTGAAACTCAGGAAGCTCAAATTCTTTTAATAATACTGTGGCAAATCCCTAAGTCACAGTGTCTCTGTATCTAAATTTTCTCATTCTTAAATTTTTTTAAAAAAAGGTTAAATTTCAATGAGTTTGTCAAGATTAAAGTTCAATGGCTATAGGGTTGTGATGGAACTCAGCAAGCAGAATTCTAGCCAATTTTATTGCAATGTTGATAAAATTATAAAGGCTTTTTTTTGGTACTTTGTTAAAGCATTCAGTCTGGGCATAAAAATAGCTTATTTTATGTGTTTTTTATCTATGGTGTGACACAGACTTTGAACACTCATGGGTTCAAGTGGAACTCTAATGCAGGCTTTGAATAGTTTCTATTTTCACCTTTAATATTCTTTCTTAGTCTACCATTCTTTTTATTTTCCTTTTGCTCTTTTCACTATAACCAAATATCTAAATAAAATATGTACATAATAAATCAGCTATAATATTATTTTAAACTAAAATTTTTTAATAGTTTACTTAAAATTATGTAATATCCTTGAAATAAAAATAAGGGCAAGAAAGGCATTTATTATTTATATTTTGGTTCTGTTCAGTTATATCTAGAATATTAGCCAGAATGATTTCTCTTTTCTTTTTCTTTTCTACATTATATAAATAGCATAAAATAAAAATTATGTATTAAGAATTTAAGTGATCACTTGCAAGCTTAATAAAAATGTATACCTATTTTCTAAAAATAATTACTTTAATAAATGTTATAAAGTATCATCTACATTTAAGTATGCAGTTGAAGAAAGAAAAAATTTTTAACTTTTGTAATCAAACATCTGAAGAAGTATGTCAAAGTTATATACATACATAGTTACATAGACTTATTTAGGACACAAAAGGCCATTTTGATAAAAATATACTTTGGGAATTTGTAATTCTTTGTAATGGTACTTATATATTTAGAATCAGTTCTCATTATATTTTCTTGGGAAAAACATAGTTTATAGACTGCTAGCATGATTTAAATACTTTGAATATCTGAATATGTTGAATCAAATACAAAATTTAGATAAAATGCTGAGTTTAGAGAACAGAGGCAGCGTAATTTGTGTATCATATATTTATCTATGAAACATATACACGTAAGAGAAAATGATGTTTATATTTAGGAAAGCAAGATAATACCATATCCTGAAATTTAGGATAAGCAGCATAAACTGTAAAGAAGTGAAAGAGGAACACAGGTATGTGTACCTGCATGTCCACAAAAGCATTGTTTATTTCATTCATGGATAAATCCCGAGTGCCTAGAAAAAAGTGTTTGACATGCAGAAGATGAATAAACATTAGTTGAAAAAATGAATGAATGAAGTCAGGTCTTTGAAAGGGTAGATTCAAGATTATTTCATATAAGGCTTCTTTACCAGTTGACTTGTGTTGATATGCAAGTGAAGTGCATAGCTCAGTTCTTTAGCTGAATTATGATAGAACTGACAACATGCTTTTGTCATCTTTTTCAGATGAGCTTACATAAAGGCTTAGCATGTCGTGTTTTGATAAAGGGTCCTAAAATAAGCTCATGAGAAAGAGTCGGTGTTCATCTTGCTGGTAAGTTGGGGGCTCAACTATTCTCTAATCACATTATTGAGATTTAATATGTGTGATGTAGTGTTTCTGAGAAAAAGTGTCACTTTATACCAACACTTTCTTCCAATGCCTAGACTTAGAAAGAAGAATTAGAAGTCTTGATTGTGCCTCATTATCTTACCTAGTCAGCACTGAAGCTGCTGTTTCTTTTTTCTGAATATAATGTCTGCTCTTTGACAGGTTCCAAACTCAAAAGGTTGGATAACCATTACTATCCAAATTTGAGCAGAAAATAAATTAATTCAGCAAAGTGAAAATAAATAAAACGTTTTCAATTTTCACCATCTATACTGATTACATAACTTACTAGTTATATTTTATATGTTATATCAACTTACAAAAGTATGTTGACCTAATACATCTTATTTGAATCAGAAAAAACAAATCCTATAATGTAGATGTGAACACATTGGTTATAATAACATGGACGGGAATCCCTGTAGAATAAATTGAGGAAACTAATTCATGAAGAAATATTTTCCAGAGGAGAGAAAATTATATGCTTTTAGCTCACAATACGTAAAGACAGGAAAAGCTGCAAAATGAAGTAAAAAATTTGTTTTTAATTCTGGATTTACGCTTTATACTTGTGGGGCATGAGTAACATGTTCATAATCTTCATATACAAAATAGGAATAAATATAAAACAGAAATAAATAAGACCTATCTCATAGGACTTTATGATTAAATTATATGAGATACGAAAAGTACATAGCATATAGTAAAGATTCCACAAATAATAAAGCAAAACCAGAATAGCTCAAACTACAGGAGAACCCCCTTACCTTTGTGGGATACCTTCCAAAACCTTCAGTGGATGCTGGAAATTCCTGATAGTATGGAACCCTGTATATACTATGTTTTTTTCTTCCTATACTTATACACCTATGATAAAGTTAAATTTATAAACTAGGTACACCACTCTTGCTCTTCGGGGCCATTATTAAGAAAAATGAAGGTTACTTGAATACAAGCACTATGATAGTGCAACAGTCCTATGTTACTAAAGAACAAAGGGTGTAGACAGCATGGATACATAAGCTGGACAAAGAGATGATTCACATCATGGGCAGGATGGAGCAGGACCATGGGAGATTTCATTGTGCTATCCAGAATGTCTGCAATTTAGAACTTATAATTTGTTTAATTCTGGAGTTTTCCATTTAATATTTTCAAACTGAAGTTGACTGCAAGTAACAGAAACTGCAGAAAGCAAAACCACAGATAAGTGGCTGGGGGACGGTGTACTACAGATCGTGGGGGAAAATAGGAAAAGAACTCCTCTAGGAGAACACAGAATTCATATATGAAATATGTTTATTGCATTTATGGAAATATTTTTCTTTTTCATCAAAATGCTGATTAGATTGTGAATAATGCAAAAATTCTGTAAAAATGTAAAATAAAATCTAATTTACAGTCTTCTGCATCTTAATTACCTGTGTATTTTATCTATCATAGCACCCAAAATGATGCTTAAAGCAGATTCTTTGTGATCCCTTTTTGTGCATAAACTCGTTCTTTACTAATCCTTGGATATACATTAGTGCATTCTAAGGTCCCTTGGTACATCTTCTTAAAACACAAAGGAATTAGAGGCTTCATCTATTTGTGTATTTTCTCATTTTCAAGTCTTTGTATATTTTAACAAAAAAAATAAAATTTTGAATAAAAAGTTTTCATAATTGTAATTATTCAAAATGTGCTTAATTTTTCAGATTATAAAGCTCAGAATTATAATATCCTTGGTACTAAGGTAATTAATTTGAGCATTTCTTGGAACCCAAAAATATATATTTGTTGTTTTCTTAGTATGCTTTCATATTTACAGAATAGAACTTTTATTTCCATTTTAGAGCAGTAATATGAACCTGGCTCAGTAAGTCTTTCAGAAAAAATTACAGATAATACATGAAATTACTTCAGATAATAATTTTATGTTCATGCTAGTGTACAAGTAATTTAATGTGACCTCAACTCTTTGGACATTTTTTGTAAGAACAAATATTTCATTGGCTGAACAAAAAGTTACTTCTTACTGTGATTATTAATTATCTAAGTTTATCTTTCTCAGCCCAAAGAAATACAGATAAAAATACAATAGAATTTTATCATAAAATTATGCTACCATATGAAAATTAGGAGCTCAATTTGATAGTTATGGAAGAGAATCCTCTATATGCCATTTATTAGCACATTGAAATAGCAAGATGTTTTAAATCTTTCTAATGATCAATATCTTAATCTTTAAAATGGGAGGGATAATGATATTCACTCCGAAATTAGTATATTTTATAGAGAAAATTTACATAATATTCAGTACATATTGACTTAAAATAAGCACACATTAATTATATTCTTATATAATATATATGACATTTTTGAAGTTCAAAACTAAAGTTATATTTGGAATACTATAATTATTAGAAATGTCAGATCTAAGACATCTTGTAACCCAACCTCCAGGGATGGTCTAAAAGTAAGGGCTCCAACATATTACATTTTCATATGAATAAAGTTTGACATCCTGCCGTACATTCTGACCAGTTCTGCATGATTCCTTTGATCTATCCAGCACACTCCTACACCATGTAGCTAGCAAATCTAAAAATGGACCTCTAACATTTTTCTTGTGCTTACTCATAAAACCATTTGCTTGAACCTCTTTTATACAGTTCATCCTGAATTGTTCCCCACATTCTGAGCTTCTCTCTCCTTGATTTATTTTTTGGTGTCTGTTTTGCCACCCCCACAGTTCTGACATTTAGGTTCATTTTACCACCTATGACGTACTTTCCTCATAGTCTACAATTTAGAATTCAGTTCCTCTGACTTCAACTACTCTGAGAATAGTCTCTCTAGTCCTTGGGATGATATACTGCAATTTATCTCACAATAAGAGATAATACCTAATTACACTCTGCACTACCCCACCTGACAGGCACACCCTCTTGACCATAGTCATTGTCCCACTCATACTCTAGCCTCGGTTTTGGGATTCTTGAAGAGATTACAAAATAATTTTCTGCTTGAAGAGATGCTGACGCAGTTTCAAAAATCATTATTGGTAGGGCTTCCTATAATTGGTATCTAGATCCTTAGGAAGAGTTTCTCTTTACCCAACCATTCTTTTCTTCATATCTTGATTTTTATTGCTCATTCTCTATATTTAAATCTCCTTTGAAGAGGATATATATACACACATACACATATATATTATATATAATATACATAATTATACACATATAATATACATACATATGTACATAATTAATGTGTGCTTATTATATTTTAGTATAATTCTGGAGTAAAAGAAGTAATCTTGAACTTCCAAATCTTATAGGCAAGGCTCTCTACACTTGAATAATTGCTGTCTCTGTTCTCAGGTACAAACTACAGGTCATATGTTTTACAACAATTTCTTCACCCCTGACCCTCTGTACGTCCATCTAGCATGTTTACATGGAAAGCCACTATCAGCCTGACCTTTCAAATTTATACTGCTGTCCTAGTACAGTCATGCATCACTTAAGACAAAAAGAGTACATTCTGAGAAGTATGTCATTAGGTGATATCACTGTATGAACATCACAGAGTGTACTACACAAACCTGGACGGTATAGCTTACTAAACATGGAGTTTATGTGGCTAGGAGCCTGTTGCTCCTAGGCTACAACCCTGTACAGCATGTTATTGTACTAAATACTGTAGGCAATTGTAACATAATAATAAGCACGTTTATATAAATATATCTAAACATAGAAAAAGTACAGTAAAAATATGGTAGATAGCATAAAAAAGGTACACCACTGTAGAGCACTTACCATCATCAGAGCTTGCACGACTGAAAGTTTTCTTGCGTAAATCAGTGAGCGAGTGGTGAATGAATATAAAGGCCTACATTACTGCACACTACTGCAAACCATAAACACTGTGCACTTAAGCTATGCTAAATTTATTTTTAAAATTTTCTTCAATGATAAACTAAACTTAGCCTACAATAACATTTTTATTTTATAAGCTTTTAATTTTTTACTTTTTGACTCTTTTGTAAAAAAATTTAGCTTAAAACACAGACACGTTTCATGGCTGAACACAAATATCTTCTTTACATTTTTATTCTATAAAAATGTTTCCATTTTTTAAATTTGTTATTATTTTAACCTTTTTTTTTTTTTGAGACGGAGTTGGAGTTTCACTCTTGTTACCCAGGCTGGAGTGCAATGGCGCAATCTCGGCTCACCGCAACCTCTGCCTCCTGGGTTCAGGCAATTCTCCTGCCTCAGCCTCCCGAGTAGCTGGGATTACAGGCACACGCCACCGTGCCCAGCTAATTTTTTGTATTTTTTGTAGAGACGGGGTTTCACCATGTTGACCAGGATGGTCTCGATCTCTTGATCTCGTGATCCACCCACCTCGGCCTCCCAAAGTGCTGGGATTACAGTCTTGAGTAAGCTTTTTTGTTAATGCTTTTGTTTTTGCATGAACATATACATTAGGCTAGACCTACACAGGGTCAATATCATTAATATCACTGTCTTCCAACTCCAAATCTTGTCCCGCTGGTACATCTTCAGGGCCAAGAACAGATATGGAGCTGTCATCTCCTACAATATCAATGCCTTCTTCTGGAAAAACTCTTGAGTGACTTGCCTGAGGCTATTGTACAGTTAACATTTTTTTATGTATATGTAAAAGGAATATACTCTAAAATAACAATAAAATATTTACTATAGTAAATACATAAACCAGTAACATAGATGCTTCTTTTATTTTTTTCTTTACAATTTTTATTTTAGGTTCAAGGGGTATATGTGCAGGTATGTTACATGGGTAGATTGCCTGTCATGGGGGTTTGGCATACAAATTATTTCATCACTCAGATAGTGAGCATAGTACCCGATAGGTGGATTTTATATCCTCATCCTCCTCCTACCCTCCACCCTCAAATACACCACTTTATCTATTGTTCTCTTCTTCATTTCCAAGTGTACTCAATATTTAGCTCCCACTTATAAGAGAATATGAATTATTTGCTTTTCTGATTCTGCACTAATTTGCTTAGGATTATGGCCTCCAGCTTCATCCATTTTGCTGCAAGGGCTAGGATCTCATTATTTTTAGAGTTGCATAATATCCATGGCATATATGTACTACATTTTCTTTAGCCAGTCTACCAAGCATTTAGGTTGTTTCTATGTCTTTGCTACTGTGAATAGTGCTATCATAAACATACACATGCATGTGTCTTTATGATAAAATGATTTACATTCCTTTGGGTATATACCCAGTGATGGGGTTTGGGGATTAAATGGTAATTATGCTTGAGTTCTTTAAGAAATCACTGAACTGATTTTCATGATGGCTAAACTATTTTATATTCCCACCAGCAGTGTATAAGCATTTCCTTTTCAAAACCTTGCCAGCATCAGTTATTTTTGACTGTTTAATAATAGTCATTCTGACTAGTATCTCACTGTGTTTAAGTATGCATTTTCCTAATGATTAGTGATATTGAGCATATTTTCATATGCTTGTTGCCTGCATATATGTCTTCTTTTGAGAAATGTCTGTGTGTGCCCTTTGCCCATTTTTTAATAGGGTCTTTTTTTTGCTTATTATTTCAGTTCCTTATAAATTCTGGACATTAGACCTTTGTCAGATGCATAGTTTGCAAATATTTTATCCCATTCCATAATTTGTCTGTTTATTCTGTTGATAGTTTCTTTTGCTGTGCAGAAGCTCTTTAGGTCCCACTTGTCAGTTTTTGGTTTTTGTTGCAATTGCTTTTGGAGACTTTGCTGTGAAGACTTTGCCTGGAGTAAGGCACAGAATGGTATTTCCCAGACTTTCTACTAAGGCCTTTATAGTTTTAGGGTTTATGTTTAAGTTTTAAATCCATCTTGTGTTGATGTTTTTTGTTTGTTTGTTTTTTTGAGATGGAGTCTCAGTGTCACCAGGCTGGAGTGCAGTGTCATGATCTCGGCTCACTGCAACCTCCGCCTCCTGGGTTCAAGTAATTCTTCTGCCTCAGCCTCCCGAGTAGCTGGGACTGCAGGCATGCACCACCATGCGCAGCTAATTTTTGTATTTTTTGTAGAGACTGGTTTCACCATATTGGCCAGGATGATCTTGATCTCTTGACCGGGTGATCTGATGGCCTTGGCCTCCCAAAGAGTTGATTTTTGTATATGGTGAGATGTAGAGGTCCAGTTTCAGTATTCTGCATATGACTTGACAGTTATCCCAGTGTATTTATTGAATACAGTCCTTTCCCCATTGGTTATTTTGTTGGCTTTGTCAAAGATCAGACAGTTGTAGGTGGGCAGATTTATTTCTAGTGTGTATATCTATCTATATCTATATCTATATCTATATCTATATATCTATCTCTATATAGATATATAGAGATAGATATATGTTTTTGTACCAGTACTATGCTGTTTTTGTTAACTGTAGCTTTATACTATAGTTTGAAGTCAAATACGCTGCCTCCAGCTGTGTTAATTTTGCTTAGGATTACTTTGTCTATTCAGGCTATTTTTTGGTTCTAAATGAATTTTGGAATGTGTTTTTCTAATTCTGTGGGAAATGTTGTTGATAGTTTGCTAGAAATAACATTGAATCTATAAATACATTTGGACAGTATAGTCATATTAACAATATTGTTTCTTCCTACTCATAAGCATGGAATGTTTTTGTCCATTTGTTGTGTCATTTCTGATGTCTTTCATCAGTGTTTTGTAATTATTGCTATAGAGATCTTTCACCTCCCTGATAGCTGTATTTCTACTTATATTATTATTTTTGTGGCTATTGTGAGTGGGATTGCATCTTTATTCAGCTCTCAGCTTGGATATTACTGGTGTATAGAAATGTTACTGATTTTTCTGTATTGAATTTGGAACCTGAAACCTTGCTGAAGTTGTTTATCAGAAGAATTTGGGTGGAAACTATGACGGTTTTTTTTTTTTAGGTACAGTATCAGATTATCTGTGAAGAGAGTTTGATTTCCTCTCTTCCTATTTGGATGCCTTTTGTTTTCTTTCTCTTGCCTGATTGCTCTGGGTAGGACTTCCAATACTATATTGAATAGAGGTGGTGACATTGGGCATCCTCATCTTGTTCCTGTTCTCGAGGGGAATGCTTCCAGCTTTTGCTCATTCAGTATAATGTTGGTTTTGGTTTGTGATAGATGAATTTTATTATGTTGAGGCATGTACCTTTGAAGCCTAATTTGTTGAGGTTTCTAACATGTGATGTTGAATTTCATCAAAAGCCTTTTCTGTGTCTATTAAGATGATTATGTGGATTTTGCTTTTAGTACTGTTTAGGTGATGAGACACATTTATTGATTTGCATATGTTGAACCAACCTGGGAGTAAATCTATAGTTGTTAATCATTAGATACCATACATAAGTGTATGTGCTATACTTTTATACTACTGGCATTATAGTAGAAACTTACTATATTGTGCACAAATGCATTGTGCATAGCATTGTGTACAGTAGAAACTTGTGTCCAGTGTACATTGTGTACAGTAGAAACTTACTGTGTTGTGCACAAATGCATTGTGCTATGAGGTTATGATGGCTACAATGTCACTAGGTGATGTAATTTTTTAGTCACTTTTGGGACCACCATCACATAGGCTGCCTGTCCTTGATAGAAACATTGTTATGCAGCACACAATTGTGCCTTCTTAATCTAAATACTGAGAATGAGTCTGTGTTATTCTGCTTTACTTTACCAACTCCTTGACTTTGTAGACTTTCCATTTGAATATTTGTCATTCTGCATATTTCTTTCCAAATAGGGGGTTTTAAACTGTCCCTATTATTCTATAGATGTGCTTGCTTTAACAGATTATTGGGCTTTCAACCTAAATAACAGAGAGAGACTCTCCAAAAGAAAAGGTATTTATTTGGAAGTAAAGCATTGCAATGGGCATAAGCATGCCATGGTAAACGATGTCCACATTCAGGAAGGTAAAGGAAGACAAAGGTTTTTTAAAGAAAAAAAATAAGGAAGATTACATAATTATTTTGAAATAATTATCCTTGGTTACAGAGATCAATAACAAATGTGATACCAGTCTGAAGTGATGCCAGTATGAAGTTGGACAGGCAGGTGTTGGGAAGACGTCCCTGCAGAAGTATTCTTTTGAGTAAGGCTGTGATGGCCTTTGTGCAAGCTTATGGTCTTTGTAGTCTTTTGTGATTGTTTTCGTTATCAGGCATACAAGCATGAATACCCTCTCTTCATGGCTTTTCCTGGTTCTGTCAGGGTTTTCTTAACATTAGTGACATAATTTTGATTTTGACTATGCCTGATTCTAACATTCATTATTTACAATACATGATTCATAATTTGGAATTGTTATTTCCATATAGAAAACTGGCTAGAAATATTTAACATTGATAGACTGGATAAAGAAAATGTGGCACATACACACCATGGAATACTACACAGCAGCCATAAAAAACAATGAGTTCCTGTCCTTCATAGGGACATGGATGAATCTGGAAACCATCATTCTCAGCAAACTGACACAAGAACAGAAAACCAAACATTGTATGTTACCACTCATAGGTGGGTGTTGAACAATTATGACATGTAGACACAGGGAGGGGAGCATCACACACTGTGGTCAGTTAGGGGGGCTAGGGGAGGGACAGTGGGGGGGTGGGGAGGGATAATATGGGGAGAAATACCAGATATAGTTGATGGGGGGATGAAGGCAGCAAACCACCTTGTCACGTATGTACCAATGCAACAATCCTGCATGATCTTCACATGTACCCCAGAACATAAGGTACAATAAAAAAAAAATTGAAGTAACTTTTAGTAAAGTAATTGTGTATAAATAACATTTGTATTATTTTAAAAAAAGAAATAACACTGAACATACCATTTTTTCTTCTTTTGACTAAAAATAGTACATTTGTGCATATATATATTATACAATGTATTATATAATATATATACACACACATATACGTATATGTTGTGGTATATTTGTGCATATTTATAGAAACTGGATCATATGTATATATATACATATGTAAATATATACATATACATAAAAAATAATTAATTAGCAATGTTGGTAGATAATTTTGTATCTCATGATTAATTTGTTTTTTTTCCTTTGGCAGCGAGGCTAAGAAATTTTATTTCTTGCTACGTATTCATTATTAAATAAGCTTTAGATCTAGAGTGATAAAATTGGTATTGTTTTACAAAGTAGAAAGAAAATTTTTGATGACCTTTTTACAGTCTTTTTCCCTCCTTTAAAAAATATCTTTGTATTTAATTATTATTATTATTATTTTGGCTTAAACTACTTTTTGTTTCATATGTCTGTGGGTCTGCTGGATTTATTATACTATATATATATATTTTTTTTATTGACTTTAGATAAAGTCAATAGGATTGTTGCATAGGTACAAACATGGCAATGTGGTTTGCTACCTCCATCTCCCCATCACCTATATCTGACATTTTTCCCATGTTATCCCTCCCCAACCTCCCTAACCCCCCATCCCTCCCCTATTACCCCCCAACAGACCCCAGTGTGTGATGCTCCCCTCCCGTGTCCATGTGTTCTCATTGTTCAGCACCCACCTATGAGTAAGAACATGCGGTGTTTGATTTTAATTAACTACCAACAAATTTTAATTTTATCTAAATTATTTCAATGTTTCTTTAAAGAATTCTAAACAGAAAGGTAGCAGATATATATTCCCTACTTGAAATTAGTGGGTACTTTCAAACTGTATTTGTACAGTTTTTCTGTATTAGTCAAAACCATTTACTGCTGCAGCCTGTAATCAAAGCTCAACATAGTTAGAAAGAAAGCTATAACCACATTATTTCTCTTAAAGCAGGGATGGCTATTGTAAAGAAAAATCTGGCCTCCAGAATTCATGTAGAGAGCCTTTGCATTTGATTGCACATTGGTAAAATAATGAAATCATCTTTCTGCCACCAGTAACTTCAAGAAAAAGATAAATTGGTGGAAATATTTTATGCAATATGACAAGTTTGAAATAAATGAAGACTTTGTAATTCAAAAAAGAGAGTAAAGAGATAATATTAAATTATATAGTTCTTCAGCGATGTCTGTTACAGTTTCAGATTCTTCTTACTGCTAAAGACGAAATGAAAGAAATCCCAAATCCTGCAAGTGCATTTTTCTTGACTTTTGGAGATGATTATACTAAATTTGAAACACATGAAGCAAAGGGGACTTTATACAACAGATGAGGTATTTTTATCTGGAAGTATTTTGTTTATTCCTTTCTAAAGTTTATAATTGTGTAACATGAATTTAATAGAGAAAAAAGAAAACCCCTGGTGCACTTATTTATTTATTTCATACAAAATAGCATATGAACATTTCACACAGTTGATTCCTTCACGCTGTCATTAATGCATCACCTCTGTCACATTATTTATTTGCAGTTAATAACTACAAAAATATGGATTTACATATAGCACATTGGCAATAATACAGATAAATTCAATTTTACAATATTTCAAGCAGTTTTAAATGATAAATACTAAACATTTTAATAAAGTACATACAGAAATTCTGAAAGATTAGGGAAAAATACCTAATAGAGTAGTTATTAAGCCTACTAGAATTGTAGCTATCTTAAAGTCACCATTACATACAGTTAATCCCCAAATTCCTAAACCCATACACGCAAATGCACACACAGTATTATAACCTGATAAATCAGAGTCATTTATATTATCTCCTACAAGAAGAAAGAACACTAACATGACAGGATTTTACTAGTATCCCAACAGAGGGAGGCAAGGTGAAAATTTACATGAAGAGTTTGGTTGTAGGATTGAAAGGCTTAAGGTACGTGTTTCCATATAGGAAATATGAACATGATTGGGCCAATTTTCTAATATTTTTCAGATTGGTAGACATCAGAAATTTAAGGTCTTGAAGGAAATATGGATAAATAAAAAATTACTTAGTAAACTAATAGTTCACTCAGTTTAGTAAATCAGTACCCTGAGAAAAAGGCTAAGTGATCAGTCTATTTTTAAAAAAGTTTAATTTTGGGCCAGGTGCGGTGGCTCAAGCCTGTAATCCCAGCACTTTGGGAGGCCGAGGCGGGTGGATCACGAGGTCGAGAGATCCTATGTTGATGCAGGTATATTTCATTCACAGTCACCCTAATTTATCGGCATTATTTAGGCTGAACTGGAAAGTACACCATTATATCATGAGCCTGTCAAGAACTATAAAAGGTCTGGGATTTTGACATACTTAATAATCTAGCAAGTTAGCCTACTGAAGTTTCATAGATAGTGACAGAAGAAGTAAGATTCCTGGGTCAGAGGCAAAGGACTTCACTACTCATGTAAAATGCAGCAACCAGAGCAGTTCCACAAGCCTTCCAAGGCCTATGGAGATGTGGCAGGTAGGAGGTCAACACGGAGGATGGACAATGGACAGATGGAAGCTTGTCCATTTGGGTAATTGCATTGCATAGGAAGAACACTGAATTTGGGAGGTTTTACTGCTTTCATAGCAAGAGAAAGAAAGCTTGCTTGTTTAATAATTCATCCTTCAGCCTGACAGGTTCTCAACCAAACTCAAATTTCCATTTGAGCATGCAACTGTGTTGATCACTTTGAGTAATATAACCGAAAGAGGACTGGACCAAATGGATTTAATTTTTCTCATACAGTATTTAATTAAAGACAATATTAATATAAGTGGCATCATGAGGCCAACCTGCAGCATTGACCTTCAGCACTCTCCTTGAGTCCCGGGAGGCATACACTGGCTCCTGTGTTGGTAGTTTGTTGGAATTAATATTTTATAATATATAGTTCAATTAACTAGATTTATCTACATTTAAAAATTATGCACATATGATCTGAAAGAGAGCAAGTATTTTTTTATCTGCAGTTTTCTTCAGTATGTCATGAAAAATACAATAGTCTCCCCCAAATTCCAGTTACATCCTAAAATAATCTGTTAACAAATACTGTCTTAGGAAGTTTTAAAAGCCAATTTCAGGATTTATTCTCTCTGCCTTTTTCTAAAATAACTATCACTCATGAACAGTGCATTATCTGAATGGGAGTATGAAAGGGCAAAGAGACGAACATCCCCTCTCTCCACCATACAATCTGAAATCAAAACATTCCAACAAAGCCAGACTATGTTGTGGCAAGGCTCGTACTTCCTCCTTAACTGAAATTTTATAAGACAGAGCAATATAAGTTGCATCCTGTTTTATGAGATTTTGAATAATCTTATTAACAATCTGATGTAGCTATGGTATAGTTTTATTGACAATATGCATAATGTTAATGATTTTTTATTGAACTTTTTATTTGATAATTTGAAATATTTGAGAAACGTATATACAATAAGATGATTATATACCATCATGCTAAGTGTGCTGGGTAGGGAAATCAAGTAGAAATTTGACCCTTGCTATAAAGGATTCTCAAAAAAAATTTCATGTGCTGAGTTGTAACAAATCACAACACTAAAAAAAATCAGTCCTAATAGTTGCAGATGCTCCAACATATTTGTCAAATGATTAGTCCTTAATTATGTCACATGATATTCCTTTACTTGGAATCAGCTCATATACTACTAGGATAGATAAAATTTTTGCCATATGTACATTTCGACAATGTTTTTACTTAAATGTACTATTAATAGTAGTGCAGTTTTAGATCATAACAGATGTAAAGTGGTTAATTTCATACACTTACATTTGCATTTAGTTTTAAATGACAAATTAGACATTGTGAATTTTTCTTAAGTTCAAAATGATGACCCACATAATATAAGATTGATGTCATTTTTGTATACACTCTAGCATTTCTTTATTACAATGACTGTCATACAAAATGTGTGTCTATGGGTCTTTCTCTTCACTAGCTGTACTTTCTCTTAAATATTTTCTCTCAAATTGCTACTTTAACATTCCACTGACAAATGATCAAAATATAAAAATGCATATACTCACCTACATTAGGAAAAAAAATTCTTTTATAGACTCTTGGTATAGAAACCCAAATGAAAATGCAACAAAAGTTAGTTTCCTAAAAATTTTAGTAACCTAAGAGATAAATTTATAACTTGGCAGGGAGCTCAAAATGGGCAATGTACCTTTTGTTCCGAAATGAGATATCTAACCACATTGCCGACTTTTGAGTCAGATAGCTATATTTTTATGCTTCTCACAGTACTATATGCATTTTCTATAGATCTTTCTTTTTGCTTCATGTACCATAAGAATTGATAGTGCTTCTGGCTCTGATTACTTATCTTCTTTTTCACACTCAAGCTATAAAATGTTTAAGAGTAGTAGGAAATATTTTATCTCTCACATAATAGAAAGAACAATGTTGTAACCTTCATTTGTTCCCTGCCAAACTATTCCTCCACTCAGCGGCAAATCAGCACCACCAGCTCAGGAACAGCTCACCCAACTGCACTCACTTAAATTTCCCTGGCAGACACCATTGCTTCTTGGTTTTATACCTACATCACTGGTTATTTCCTCTCAGTATCTTTTTCCAATCACTTTTACAAACCACTGTTTAAGGTCTATAATTGGTTTAGTCATGGTCTAACTGCAGAGTTACTACTTTATGCATCAACATTCAACAATTCTTTTTTGTTGTTGTTCGTTTTTGGAGATGGTGTCTCACTTTCTCACTCAGGCTGGAGTGCAATGGTGCCATCTCAGCTCACTGCAACCTCCACCTCTTGGTTTCAAGTGATTCTCCTTCCTCAGCCTCCTGAGTAGCTGGGATTACACTGCACACTACTGCACCCTGCTAATTTATATATATACATATTTTTTCAGTAGAGATGGCATTTCACCATGTTGGCCAGGCTGGTTTTGAACTCCTGGCCTAAGGTGATCCACTCACCACAGCCTCTCAAAATGCTGCAGTTACAGGTGTGAGCCACTAAGCCGAGCCAACAATTAGTTTTCCTATGTATTCTTTGGTCCCTAAGTAAATCTTATTCATTCATTTTTTACATCCATCCAACAGTAATTCATTCATTATTATTTTATTGATTCATATTTGTGTTACTCAGTGGTAATAAAGATTAGCAGATAAAAAGAAATCTAAGAGTGTATCAAACATACCAAGAGTGAAAAAGATAGTGATTTTATGACATTTGTAGTTTCTATTAGTTTAGTATCATTTTTATGATGAAATTCAGAAATGAAAACAAGAACATGTAGGAGTTTGTACAAATTTTCTCGACCTAGACAGACGAGAAAAGGAATTAGTCTGATTTTAGAAAACAAGCAAATGCTTAATTATTTACAATTTAATCGAAAACATAATGAGGAATATTTCCCAAAGTAAATTTATCATTTTAAAAAGTGACCATGTGATATCATGGAAGATGGTACAGTAGGAAGATCAGGAATGAGTTTATTCACTGAAATAACTGAAGAGCTTACAAAAAATGTTAGATTTGACTATTCGAGAACTCTGGAGTCTAGCCCAACACTTTCAATGTCCAGAGAAGTGCTTAATTAAAAAAAAAAAAAAAGAGGCAGATAAATTTCACAAAATATTGACAATTCACAGTTCTTTTCTTTGGCCCTATAGAGCCTATAGAGACTGGCTATTGTTTCAACCCCATCATTTTGAAGCAGCTTCTTGGGCAGCATCCACTGAAAGAATTTAAAGAGACAGAATACTTTTTTTTTCTTTCACATTCAAGCACTTGAGGACATTCCAGTTAGGTCACAGGCTGACTGCAGAGAAGGTGGAACATATGACAAGGAATGTAATCCTTGAAAAAGAATAGTTTGGAAAAATCACTAAACAAATAGATGACTGTGGCCCTCAACAAGTAACAACAACAATACCGGGGCAGAAGAGAGAATTTGATTTATAGAGTTGTCACATTACAACATTACAAATGTATAGCTCTCAATAAATATTATAAAGAATACTGAGAAATACAAAAATATGTATCATTCACGACATTCACGTGAAAAATGAAATAAACAGAAACGATCTCTGATCAAGTACAGAAATTGGACTTACTAGAAAAGACTTTGACTGCTTTCAATGTGCTGAAAACACTAAAGAATAAAAAAAGAAAATCAAGAGAATGATGTCTAGGAACACATAGATATTATTAATCAGATTAAAAATCATAAGAAAGAACCAAATAGAAATTCTGGTGCTGAAAATTCAAATATTAAAATAAAAATTCACTGGAGAGATGCAACAGTAGATTCGTGCAGCCAGAATAAATAATTAGGATACTTGAAGAGAGATCTATTGAAATTAATCAGTCTGAAGAATAAAAGGAAAAAAGTGGACAAAAATGAACAGAGGCTAAGGGAATTATGGGATATCTTCCAGTATACCAAGACACTCCTTTTGGTAATTCTCAAAGGAAGAAAGGAAGGAAAATAGTCAAACAAAAAAAAAAGCTTAAAACAATAATGGCTGAAATGTTCCATATTTAATAAATCATATGAAACTACATGTCCAAGAATTTCTACAAATTCTAAGCAGATAAAGTCAGAGATCCACACCAAGAATTATCATAAACAATCTGTTGAAAGCTAAAGACAAAAGAATCTTGAAAGTGGTAAGAAAGAAGTGACTCATAGGGTACAAAGAATCCCCAGAAAAATTAGTAGACAATTTATCATCAAATAAACAAACACATTGCCATTCAAGAATTATATATCCAGCAAAACTATTCTTCAAAGATGAAACATCCAAGAGCAAAAAAAGCTACAGGAACAAGTTCCTATAGCAAATGCTAAAAAGCATCCTTTAGGTGCAAAATAAATTGACAGTAGTAAATAATCCAAATCCATAACAAAAAATATGATAAATCTATAAAAGCTACTATGATTACATTGTTTTGTTAACTCCTATTTTTGTTTAAATTATTATAAACAATATTATACAAAATACATTAAGCAAACAATATGAAATATAATAATGGTAACTCCTGTTTTTGTTTTGATTATCAGAAATATGCAAAATATATTAAACAAATATAATAGTATTAAACAAAACAATATTAAACAGATAACTAATCAGGTAAATATGTTTGTGTAAAATAGAACTGTGTATACTCTCTGGGTTTATATCTTTTCCCTTTGATTTATATGTCTATCATTGATCTAATGCCACATATTCTTCATAAGTGTAGTTTTAGAAAGTAAGTGTTGAACTTGGATAATGTAAATCTCCCAAATTTATTTTTCAAAATTGTTTCAGATAGTCTAACTCCTTTATATTTACATGTAAATTTTAGGTTCAGCCTGTCAATTTTGACAAAAATTGTTTACTGGAATTTTGGTTGTAACTACACTGTATAAGTTAATTTTTGGAGAATGCACACATGGTGTATCACTTATATTTAGGTCCGTTTTTATCTCTGCGACACTTTTTTGGATACAGGATCTTGTTAAGTTGCCCAAGATGCTGAATTTGAACTCCTGAGCTCAAGAGATCCTCCCACCTAAGCTTCCCAAGCAGCTGGTACCACAGAGTGCCCCACTGCAGAAAGCTCTACTTTGCAATTTGAAGTTTAATGATATGACATGTATTCCTTTAAATTTATGTTAAGTAATTTTATATTTCATGTGCTTTTAAGGGTAGAAATTTTAAACTTTAATTTACAGTTGTTCATTTACAGGAAACAGAAGTACAATTTATTTTTGTATATTGACCATATTCCATGACCTTTTCAAATTCATTTACTTTTGAAAATTGCATAACATTATCTGAAAACTGATCACATTGTCTTTGAGTGAAGTCAGTTTTATTTCTTTCTTGCCAATTTATTTCTTTGATTTTTTTTTGTCCTATTGCACTGAATAATACCAGTGTAAAGCACTGAGTAGAAGTAATGAGAGTGTACATTCTTGCTTTTTTGTAATTTTCATGGAAATCATTATTTCACTATACAAACATAATTTAATTATAATGTTTTTATAAATGCTTCTTATCAAAATGAAGAAGTTCTTTACCATTCTTAGGTTGCTAACAATTTCTAAAATAGATGGTTGTTGAAATTTGCAAAATGCTGCATCTACATCTACTGAGATAATTTCATGTTATTCTTCAAAATATAAACATGGTGCTTTATAATAATTAACCTTCTAATATTTACTAACCTTAAATACAGTGGGATAGAACCCTTTGGTCATGATGAATCACCTACTATATCTATTACTATAATTTTTTCTGATATTGGGCTAGAAAATTTTGAGTTCATGTAATGAATATAATACTTTTTACATGTATATTTTTATAATGTGTTTGGTTTAATAGCACTGGTTTTATAAAATTAGTTGTGTGACATATCTTCATTTTTAGAAGATTATTGTGTAGTTTCTATTATTTCTTCCTTAAATATTTGGTAGAATTCATTAGAAAAGGCATCTTTGTCTTGATTGTTCTTCGTGAGAATGTAATAAAGATTCATTTTCTCTAATAGATTTAGAGATAATTAGGTGATTATTTTGCAAGTGAGATTTGGTGGTTTGTGTCTCATAAGGAATATGTCCGTTTTAACTCAGCTGTTTATTGGGTTGACATTCCAATGCCAGTAATATATGTAATGTGTGCCTTCTTATACTTTTTGAAAAATCAGGCCAATGTTTATAATTTCATTAATCTAAAAAAAAAACCCTACCATTGCTATATTTTCTCTATCCTTTCTTCATTTGCTATTTCATTGATTTCTGATTTTATATTTATTATTTTATTACTCCTTCTTATATTAATTTATTATTTTTAATGTGGAATCTTAAATCATTAATTGGATACTTTTATTCTCTTATAACATAAGCATAAAATGATACATGTATTTTTAGCATTGTTTTAGTGATACCATGTAAATATTCACTAGGATGTTCCCATTTTTTCCATTAAAATATTTTGTAAATTTTTTATAACTTTCTGTTTAACCTATCAGTTATTTGAAAGTATGTTATTACATTTCCAAATATTTGGCAATTTTCCTATATCTTTCTGTTAGTAACTTTTACCTCAATTTTGTCATGGTCCAATAATGTATTTTGTATGCTTTTATTGTTGAAATAATACATCATTGGTTGATTTCAAATATTTGTATTTGTTTTGTTTTATATTTATTAGCTCTTCTCACATAGGCCTAAACATATGAACAGAAACAGATACAATTTAAAAGATTAAAAATATCTTACAGATCTAAATATGGTGATTTTGCCTTCTGCTTACATATGTTACGTTTTGAAAACTCACACTCCCTGCTGTGTTTGTATAAATCTTCTTTCAGCTTGGAGATGTTCTGTAGCAGTATCTACTATGCTCCCTGAAAGGCAACCTGATGATGTATGATATACATGGGTAATTCTCCTAAGAGGTATAATGGGCCTGATGAAGCCAAATTCCTCTCTGAGGGAAGTCTATTTGATTAACTGGTGTATACAGCATTAGAGTAGTTGTTATCAAGTTTTCCCTTTCCAGAACATTGTACATTTTGCTATCATAGAAAATGACCTGAGAGGCTCATGGTTACCCAAGCAATTGTCCTTTTAGTCACACACCTTGAAAAACTAAAGCCTAATCAGAATAAACATAACATAACCAACATTTTCTTCTTTTTACCTGCCCTCTTTTTGCTCTTCCTTTCTCTGTTCTATGTTCTCCTCTCTTACTTTAGGCAAGACTCACAAAATTAATGATCTTTTTATGAAAAGAGTAAAAAGTTCGAGTTACTTCTTTATAATGAAATATACATTTGGAAGCATAGTAGTTCAATTAAAATTTCTAATATAAAAAGGATGTAATGAAGCATAGGGTCCATGATAAAAAATGAAATGTTTTATGCATAATAAGAAATAGAACTGGCTGGTCACGGTGGCTCATGCCTGTAATCCCAGTACTTTGGGAGACTGAGGTGGGTGGATCATGAGGTCAAGGGACTGAGACCATCCTGGCCAACATGGTGAAACCCCATCTCTACTAAAAAAAAAAAAAATACAAAAATTAGCTGGATGTGGTGGCACATGCCTGTAGACCCAGCTACTTGGGAGGCTGAGGCAGAAGAATCACTTGAACCTGGAAGGCAGAGGTTGTAGTGAGCCAAAATTGTGCCACAGCACTCCAGCCTGGTGGCAGAGTGAGACTCCATCTCTAAATAAATAAATAAATAAATAAGTAAATAAGAAATGGAACTCAGAAAAATGTATACATATTCATTTTTAAATTTATCTAGTGTTTAAAAAAATCATGAGACAGCAAAATATTTTAAGCAAAGAGTAATTTGGTTAGATTTATAATCTGAAAAATTATAGAAAAAATAATATAATAACCACAATAACAACTTAATTCTAACAGTCATGGGTGATGGTTAGGAATGAACAGAATATTATTAAGAGAATGTCAATAGGCCGTTTCATTGAGTCGATAAAAAAGATACAGAGAAATTTAACCAAACAGTTGAGAGAATGAATAAGAAGAAATAAAATTGTGAAATATGTAGGCAATATAATAGAGATAACTTTGCCAAATAGATGAATAGATGGAATCTTGAGAATATTACACTAAGTGAAATAAGCCAATCACAAAAAGACAAATAATCTGATTTCACTTCTATGAGGCTCTTAGAATAGTCAAATTCTTAGAGACAAAAAAGTAGAATGATGGTTGGGGAGATTAAGGGACAGTGGAATATGGAGTTAGTGTTCAATGGGCACAGTTTCAGTTTTGCAAGGTGAAAAGGGTTCTGGAGATGAATAGTGGGGATGGATACACAACTATATGAATGTACTTAATACTACTAAACTTTAAAAGGGGTTAAGTAAAATTTTATGTTATGTGTATTTTACCACAATAAGAATGTTTTATTTGAAAAGAAAACAATAGAATATATTAGAAATGCTTTATATAAAACAGTATGTCTAAATTTTTTTTTAATTCAACCAATCAACAAATATTTTTGAATGCCGAGTGGTGTAGCTTCAAAGAACGTAAGTACATTCTTTCCCCAAGACAATACATAAGAATGTTATGACACAGAGAGAAATAAAGAGAGAAAGATGGAAAAAGTATTTCTTCATAGATGATTTGATCTCCTTGAAATACAAGATGAAATTATTTCATAGGCTTAGAACAAGAGAGATGTAGTTTTCAGAATAGTTAATAATTAGGTATAACAATGAGAAGGGAGCATAAGCATAGGAAAGTCTATAAATCAAATGTGACTACTTATATAATTTAATATATTGTATAAATATAATTATGGAGTGAACAGACCATAATGTTAAAGCCATCAATAAATGAACTGCTTTATATCTCTTTTAAGGGACTAAAAAATTAGATATAAAATGAGCTCTGCCTAGAAAAATCTTATTAGAAGATATAACTTCAAAAGGTTTCATGATAGTTTCCATTTTTGAAAACCAGAAAGTAAAGAAAAATTGTTGCAGAAAAGAACAATATGTGAGAGGTAAATGGATTCCTAAAATGTTACTGAAACACAGAATGAGTTATGTGACCCTAATATTTCAGAGCCAGAAACTGGAGAAAACTATAAACAGGGAAAAAAGTAGACTCTTCCAGTGTCACTTGCTGATAGCAGCAGAGCAAGAAAACTCATATCAGCTGGGCAGAGCTTTTTAACATAGAATTTAGCAAGTTCTGCCAATATATTTGTCTCATCTGTCACTAAGGTATCAGGAAAGAAAAGGAAGATTGAGCTTGAAGACTGGCTTTTAAATGGATAAAATGTGGTAAAAGCAAATCAGAGATGAATGCTATGGGGACTGTCATGGTTAATTTAACATGTTAACTTGTCTGGCCCATAGTACACAGTATTAGTCAAACACCAGTCTGCTGTGAAGGTAATTTTTATGATGTAATTAACATTTAAATAAGTAGACTTTGAGTATAGCCTAGCTGATTACTCGACACAATGTGGGTGGGCCCTATCCAATCAATGAAGGCCTAAGAGAAAAGACTGAAGCTCCTGAAGAAGAAGGAATATGCTTCTGGATAACCTTCAAACTAGAGACTATAACATTACCTTTACCCTGGGTCTCTAGCTTGCCAGCATGCTAATTCTTTAAAATAAATCTCCATCTCTGTCTCTCCCTCTTTCTATTTCTCTCTTTCTCTCACTCTTCTCTCTGTGTGTGTAAATATAAACATATATAAATAAGTCAATATGTATGTGTGTATATATAGGCATATATGTATATATACAAACACATACTATTGGCTATTTCTCTAATGCAGAAACCCACAGTAATAACCCAAATGATGATGCCAAATTCTAATATAAAATGAAGAGATTAAATTTTATTTGAGTCAATAAAAAGGATAAATGTTAGTCCTAATAATGAAATGTCATTAATTAACTCATGTAAAGCAATATTTGCCAATAGTACTCTCATGGGATATTGTTTAAACAAATAAACAAAAGAAAAAAAAGAAAAAACAGCAACAGAATCTGGTAAATTGAAAAATATTGCATTGAATAGACTTTGTATCAGATTTATAATATTTACATTATTTGATTCACATCATTCACATTAAATAATATAAGTGTCAGAAATCTTTCAGTAAAGGCAATTGTTTAGCTTTATTTAATCCTTTTAGTAAAGACTATTGTTTATAACTTATTTGTCCTAGGGTTTCACGAGTTCATTTGACTATTGAATCCTGAATGGAGTGTGTGTTTAATAAATGCCTATATGAAGCTTTGAATAGGACTAAGAAGAAAAGAATAATGCATCAGCCTATGCTAACAAAATTCCATAGACAGGGTGGCTTAAAGATCAAGGTGCTGACAGAGTCGTTTTCTTCAAAATCCTCTTACCCGGGCTTGCAGAGCACACTGCTTTTTCTTTGTGTACATGCATTGCTGGTGTCTCTTCCTATTCTTAAGGACACTTATTCTATTGAATTGGAACTTCACCCTTATGAGCACATTTAACTTTCATTATCTTCTTAAAATCCCTGTCTCTAAATACATTCATGTTATGGGTAAAAAGTTTAACCTACAAATTTGAAGGGACAAAATTCAGTCCATAACAGTGATTTCGTTTCTCTCTAACGTGGTTGGTTATATTGGTAAGACTGGTGGATTTTATCTGGCCAGCTTGTAAGCATCAGCTATCTTTTTTTTTAAATCTAATTAAACTGATATGCTGAAACATTATACCAATACTTGAGAAATATGAAATGCCAGTTTAACCATTAATAAATACAATATGTTCCAAGAAAGTTAAATGCTTGCTTATACATCATATTGCAATCTCATAATCTATCACTTTTCTTAGTGTTAATTTTTACTTTCTGTACTTATAATGGACGAGTTTAAATATGTCTTGCACTTCCATAAAGTAATAGGACAGTTTGATTGTGTTTTCTTTTTCTTTTTGTTTGTTCATTTGTTTCATTTTTTTTGTTTTAGAAAACTCACACCAGAGGCCAGCATTCCCAGGGAAGTGTGATCCCCTTAGGATCCCAGGATGGCATGGATTCCTGAAAGACCCAAGAGTTTCTCTCTCCTACTGGGGAACATGTCCAATGATAGCCCATTCAGAAATGGATTACATTTTTATGAGAAGTTCCTGTGAGGGGTCCCTAAAACTAGATTAATTTTACGTCTACTGTCAGCATAGCAAACTGAGGGCCCAGGAGTTCATATCATCTTCAGGATGTTTAGCACGGCCAGGTGAATTCAGTTTTCCAGAAACAGAATTTAAATGATTATGCAAACAATGCAATTCCGTTGCACCATAAGCCCCACAGTCTCTTCTGTGTTATACAAAAGATTTAAAGATTTAAACAATTATGTTTATTTACTGATTCCTGCAATTATTAAAACAGTACCCTTTCCAAAGTTGTGCCAGGATGAGCATTATCAGCATCACCTGGGAACTTGTTAGAGATGTAAGTTCTTGGAACTCACCACCAGTCCTCCTGAATCAGAAACTCCGGGAGTAGGGTTCAGCAGTCTGTGTCTTACCAAGCTTTTCAGGTAATTCTAATAAATAAAGTGTTTCCTAAGTGATTCTTCCTCTTATCTGAGTTTCAGTTGGAGTTGTATGTCATAGTAAATTTAGAAGTGCTCTATGAAAGAAATCCTTTAATTTCTTTTCTTTTTTTGTTTTCTACTGGAGCATATCTCAAAATATGCTCCAAAGGAAAATCGAAGCAACCAATTCTGTGAATGCATGTCGATAACCATGCAGAAAGTTCCTAAACTGCTGTTTAAAAAATGTGTTTTTCCAGTCTTAAACATGTTTGACCTAAGAGTCTTTTTTTCCCCCAACAAGTAACATCTACTAACTTTTTAAAGGTCAATTGTTTCCTTTGGGGGGATCATCTCTACTTCTTCCTTTGTGTGCCATCCCCTTGAGCTAGTCAGTGAAGAGTGAACAAAGAAGTTCACAAGACAACCTAAACCTGTCTGACTGTTGTCTTGGTAATTTGCCTCTTGAGCTAAGAAAGACAAAAATGTAAATTAATTATAACTGATTCACTCCTTTCCTCATATTGTGTCACAGAATAACCAAAATTATTATAAAATATGTGTCACTTTTAAATTATCAAATAAGACATTCTCTTGAGCAGACTAAATTATAGATTATAAGAGCATTTCCTAACTTATTATAGATAATCAGAAACTGTCTCCTGCTTTTCCTGGGGTCTGGGATTGTTAAGCTTCTCTTTTGATTTATAAACACAATATTTTCTCAAGTTATTTCTTTAAAAAGCACTAGCTAACTAGAATTTAGTTTGATTACTTGCATTTAAAATATTAACTAATACAAGAGTACAGATTATGATTTTAGGCCACATGCTCTCAAAAAATATATATAACCCTCATTGGGATATACAGAACTGTTCATTTTCCTAATATGAAGCCAAAGTTAAGGAATTCTCTTTTTCTTCTTCTTCTGTGATAAGACATTATCAGCACATCATGATGGGCATGTAGCTTGATTCCATGTCTTTACTATTGTGAATAGTGCTGCAATGGACATATAAGTGCATATGTCCTTTTGGTAGAATGATTTATTTTCCCTTGAGTACATACCCAGTAAAGGGATTGAGAACCCAGACATAAAGCTGCACACACCAACTACCATCTGATCTTCAACAAAATCAACAAAACAGGCAATGGAGAAAAGACTCCCTATTTAATAAATGATGCTGGGATAAGTGGCTAGCCGCATGTCCAAGCATTAAACTGGACTCCTACCATTTACCATATGTAAAAATTAAATCAAGATGGATTAAAGATTTAAATGTAAGACCTAAAACTATAAAAATCCTAGAAGAAAACTTGGGAAATACTATTCTTGACATCGGCTTTGACAAATAATTTATGACTAACTCCCCCAAAACAATTGCTATGAAAACAAAAATTAATAATATGGGACCTAATTAAACAAAATAGTTTCTGCACAGCAAAAACAAACAAACAAACAATCAACAGAATAAACAGACAACCTACAAAGTTGGAGAAAACATTCACCAACTATTCCTCAAAGATCTAATACCCAGAATCTATAAGGAACTTAAATAGTTCAATAAGGAAAGAAAAACATTAGAAAATGTCCAAAGGACTTGAAAAGACACTTCTCAAAAGGAGACAGACATATGGCCAGCAAACATGAAAAAATGCTCAACATCACTAATCATTAGAGAAATGCAGATCAAAACCACAATGAGATACCATCTCACACCGGTCAGAGTGGTGATTATTAAAACGTCAAAAAACCACAGATGCTGTTGAGACTGCAGAATAAAGGGCATCCTTATACACTGCTGGTGGGAATATAAATTACAGCCACTGTGAAAATAACTTAGGAGACTTTTCAAAGAACGTAGAACTACCATTTGATACAGGTTTGATACCCAAAAAGTATAAGAAACTTCTACAACTTACTAGAAAAGAAAGCCAAAAAACAAACTGATTTAAATATGAACAAAATATTTAAATAAACATTTCTCAAAAAAAAGACATATGAATGGCCAGTAGGTATGTGAAAAACATGCTCAACGTAACTAGTCATAGGGAGAATGCAAATGAAAACCACAATGAGGTATCATCTCTCATCTATTAGCATTCCAGATGGACGTTACAAAAAAATGAAAATAATTGTTGGCAAGGACAGAGAGAAATTAAATCCCTTATGTGCTATTGGGGAGAATGTAAAATGGTGCAGCTTCTGTGGAAAACAGTACAAAGGTTCCTCAAAAAGTTAAAAATAGAACTACCATATGATCCAGCAATCCCAGTTCTGAATATTTATCCAAAAGAATTGAAACCAGTGTCATTAAGAACTATTTCCTCTCCCACATTCATTGCAGCATTATTCATAATAGCCAAAAGGTAGAAACAACCCAAATATTGATCAATGGCTGAATGGCTTTGGAAAATGTGGCATTTACATACAATAGAATATTATTTGACTTAAAAAGCAAGGAATCCTGTTGTATAATTGAAGAGCGTTAAGGACATTATGTTAAATGAAATAATATACATGTGGAAGAACAAAATTCAACAGGATTCTACTTACTGAGGTATCTAAAATCATTCATCTAAATAGACATAGAAAGTCGAATGGTAGTTGCCACTGGCTGAGACATGGAGGAGGAAATGTGTAGCCTCTGTTCATTGGATATAGAGTTTCAGTGAAGAAAGATGAAAAAGTTCTACAGATCTACTGTACCACATTGTTATAAAATTTCTTATGGTTAACAATATGTTACTGTACACTTACAAATATTTGTTAAAAGGGCAGATCTCAAATGTGCTTTTTACCACTATAATGAAAACTCTTACTATGTGTAGTTAAAATGATTATTGATTATACATTTGTTATTATTTTGTTTCTTTTTGATATTTTTATTCTTTCTGATGAAATAATTTGTCATGAGTAGACTTGCAGTAAAGAAAAGTAAAATTGTTAAAGGATGTTCTTTAGAAAAGGAAAATGACAACATATGGAAAATTAGACCTACCCAAAGGAAAACACCAGAAATGGTAAATATGTGAATAAGTAAAAGAATAATTTTCTCATTATTTTCTTAAAGATAATAAATAACTTTAGAAAATAATATGAATATATTGGAATTTTCATAACATTTGTGGAAGTAGAATTTCTTACAACATTGAACATTGTACAAGTACACAAATTAGCATTGTGCACATGGTTTGTAATTGTTTCTTCACAGATATCTAGTAGTTCATTCTAATCACAGAGTAAACTACTTGGGGGAAATTAGTATGCTTTTAATCATGTAATTTCAGCACTTAACATATATTATTGTCTTAATGTTTGCATTTATGTGTAAATATCATAAAATTATGCATATAGTATACAACATATTAGAAATATATATATATAGTAAAATGGCAAGATCTAGCTAATTGATGTATGTATTATTTCACATAGTTACCATTTTTGTGCTGAGAATATTAACAGACACTACTTTTCAAAGAATACAATATATTGTTATTAATTATATTACCACATTGTACAATGGATCTCTTGAACTTATTCTTCCTAACTGAAATTTTGTAGCCTTTGACCGACATCTCTTCAAATCCCCCTACCACCACCATTGCAGTGCCTGGTAACTACCATTTTACTCTTCTGTGAGATCAATTATCTGGATTCCACATATGGATGATTTCAGTCACCTGTTCTCAAATATTTATAGAGTGAAAGATTAAAATTATAGAGCTCAGTGAAATACAATTTTTAAAAAATTGTTCCTTCTTCAAAACATTTTTTTATTTTCACATTACCAAAATATTGTGGTTTCTCTACTTTCTCTGTTCAGCAAGCAGATGGGAGTGGTGCCCAGTGAGAGGAAATGTTGTAACTTTTATTCTTGCTGCCTGCAGCTCAGTGAGCTGGAGGGTTACAATTCCTGTACTCCTACAGCTTAGCAAGTTCCAGGTTATTGTCCTAGGGTCAGGAAGAATAAGACACTGGAGAGTGAGTAAGGCAGAGTAGGATTTATCAAGTGACAGAAAAGCTCTCAACAGAAAGAGGGGACCTGAAAGATGGTTGCTGTCTGCAGGGCTAAATTCAGAGTTTTTATGGATTGAGAATGAAGAGGAGAGCACTGATTGGTCTATGAGCTGTTTTGGGGAAAGCACCATTAAGAAAGAGTCACAATAGTATAAAGAACCAATTGGAGGCAGAATTGAAGGCTTGATCTGCAACCAATTGGGGGCTGGAATGACGTTTCACTCTATACAAATGAAGATTCAACTGGCAGCCAATCACAGAAAGATCCATATATGTAAAATAGGTGAAAGGTAAGACCCAATTGAGAGGAAGTACTCCAAATAGGAGTGGGAGTCCTCACTCTGGTCCATGGATTTTATCTGGAACTGGCAGCTGTTTTCAGGCCTTACACTGTCCTTGGCTTGAAGGTCAAGTTTCACTGAGGACCTTTCTCTGCCTAAGAATTTGACTGCTTTCTACTGCTATCAAAAGCCTGTTCTAGAGTTGGAAAATTGGAATGCAAATTGGTTGAAGGTCATAAAGTGAGCAATATAAAAGTGTTGTTAGATTTAAAAAATAAATTATCTGACAGGCAAGCTTATTTCTTTTTTTTTTTTTTTTTTTTTTTTTTTTTGAGACGGAGTTTCGCTCTTGTTACCCAGGTTGGAGTGCAATGGCGCGATCTCGGCTCACCGCAACCTCCGCCTCCTGGGTTCAGGCAATTCTCCTGCCTCAGCCTCCTGAGTAGCTGGGATTACAGGCACGCTCCACCGTGCCCAGCTAATTTTTGTATTTTTAGTAGAGACGGGGTTTCACCATGTTGACCAGGATGGTCTCGATCTGTTCACCTCGTGATCCACCCGCCTCGGCCTCCCAAAGTGCTGGGATTACAGGCTTGAGCCACCGCACCCGGCCGATTTCTTATTATTTTCTTGCTTTATCATTTAATGAATACAGTCTCTAACAACTGTATTTTCACATTTATTATACAAAACTTTTATGTCTAGCTTTTCTTTCTATATTTGTATATTGTCTTTCAGGTTTACCTTTCTCTCATTCTTGCTAAAAACAATTTTTAATACTTAAACTATGGAAAAAGTAGTGTAAGACTCTAAGAAGTAGTGGAAACTTGAAAATAGAAACTAATTCCATTTTAAAACATTATTTCAAAAACTGGAAATATTTTTTGCCCATTTCTGATAGGGTCATTTCTTTATAACTAGTGTTTTGTAATATTACTTATAAAATATTGGGAAAGTTAAAAATGGAAAGTATAAAAATCTTTCCTTTTAATATGAGCAAGAGGTTGGGGAAAGATTCAACATAGTGAAATCAGGTGATAAAGTATTTATATTCACAAATAAATTAAAATAATGATGACAGAATTTAATTTTCTTTTATGTATCTTCTTTGAAACTCTAATAAAATATATCTATAGTCTGTATATTGAAGACATATCCTGGGGCAGTGGTGTTGCAGTTAAATTTATGTTGGATTGCTGTGCAAACACCTCTAGGAATTAGAAACTTCCAATTAGAGATTTGCTTAAGTACTAGGAATTTTGGAATAGCCACCCACCTGCCAGGTTTACTAGCTGATGAACACCATGGACACTTGAAGTGTTTGTAGTACACTTTACTAAAAAATGACTCTCTGTGTAGTAATTAAGATGCTTAAGGCATCTTCAGCAGCAAAACTAGACCATGTCTCAGCAGTTATATTTTAATCATTTCTTTTTGTTCTTATTTGTGCTAGCTCTTATAATAAATTTTTGTAAAAATTGCGCCCAAAGCATGTGTACATTAAAAGTCAATTCACTCATTTACAGCAGAGAGATGGTATTTTAAAATTGTAGGTTCAGAAAATTACTATTGAACAAGATGTGATTTTCAGAGGCATCTTTGGCAAATTTTATTATCTCAGTAGGTACCCATTCAACATACATTAATTTACTCTTCCAACTTCAAAGAGTTTGCAGTCAATTTAGTTACTACGATGTACATTTTAAGAGTAACTAAAATGTAATATAGTAAGAGTTTTTGAAACAACTCATACAGGGAGTTTGAGAGCACAAGGACACACAGTACCTGGAGCCTCAGGGAAGGTTTAGAAAACAAGAGTAATTAAGCTGCCTATTTACTAGTCAAATAATCGGGAAAGCGTAGCAAGAGGGATATTGTGGTGATGGAATAGTTCTGTGTTTTGATTATGGTAATAATTATGTAAATATATAGGAGATAACATTGTATAGAATACACTCAAAACACACACATTTGAATACATATATATATGGTGGAAGGTGAATAAATTATGAGATTATACTGATTTTAATGTCTTTGTTTTGATATCAGACTAGACTTATGTAAGAAGTTATAATTGAGGGAAACTGAGTGACAGGTAGCTGGGACTTTTCTGTATTATTTTATAATTTTCTGTGAGCCTATAATTATTGCAAAATAATTTTTAAGAAAAGATGAAAAGAGAATTTGACAAAATTTTACATTAAGACTAACATTTGGAATATACAGATATTTTAAATAGATGGGAATAGAAAGAGAAGAGCTGTGACTTAAAAAGTTAGTTTGTGACCAGGTTTCATAAGGTATTCTACGCAATGCTAACAATTTTGTATTTTCTGCTGAAATCATAAGATATTAGTCTGTCTAAGAAACAGAAGCAAATAATCAGGTATAACCCCATCCAAAAAATACTTGATTAGTGATATTGGAATTTCTGCTGTCTTCTTGCAATAAAGAAGCTATAAGGAGACTTGAGATATAATTTAAAGAATAATTTGTGTTTACAAATGAATCGACATAATGTGCTTAATTCAATGCTAACAAATAAGAAAGTTTTTCTGGGCTTTTATCTTCAGTTTTTTTTTTTTTTTTAATTTTACTTTGGGCTCTGGGGTACATGTGCACTGCCTGCATCCTGCAGGATTGTTTCATAGGTACATACATGCCATGGTGGTTTGCTGTATCCATCCCCCCTACCCCGTTGCCTACATCAGGCATTTCTCCTGGTGTTAACCCTTCCCATCCTCCATGCTCCCACCCCACTGTCCCTCCCCTCCCCCCCCACCCACCTAGCCCTGTGAGTGTCGTTCCCTTCCCTGTGCCAAGTGTTCTCATTGTTCATCACCCGCCTATGACTGAAAACATGGGGTGTTTGGTTTTCTGTTCTTATGTCAGTTTGCTGAGAATGACGGTTTCTAGATTCATCTATGTCTCTACAAAGGACATGAATTCATCCTTTTTTATGCCTGTATAGTATTCCATGGTGTAGATGTGCCACATTTTCTTTGTCCAGTCTGTCATCAATGGGCATTTGGGTTGGTTCCAGGTCTTTGCTATTGTAAACAGCACCTCAGTGAACATATGTGTGCATGTGTCTTTATAATAGAATGATTTATAATCCTTTGGGTATATACCCAGTAATGGGATTGCTGGGTCAAATGGAATTTCTATTTCTAGGTCCTTGAGGAATCACCACACTGTCTTCCACAATGGTTGAAGTAATTTGCACTCCCACCAACAGTGTAAAAGTGTTTTTTTTCTCCACATCTTCTCCAGCATCTGTTGTCTCCAGATTTTTTAACGATCACCATTCTAACTGGTGTGAGATGGTATCTCAAAGTGGTTTTGATTTGCATTTCTCTAGTGATCAATGATGATGAGCATTTTTACATATATTTGTTGGCTGCATATGTCTTCTTTTGAAAAACGTCTGTTCATATCCTTTGCCCACTTTTGAATGAGTTTGTTTGTTTTTTAATTGTAAATCTTCTTTAGTTCTTTGTAGATTCTGGATATTAGCCCTTTGTCAGATGGGTAGATTGCAAAAATTTTTCCCATTCTCTTGGTTGCCAGTTCACTCTAATGATTGTTTCTTTTGCTGTGCAGAAGCTCTTACATTTAATTAGATCCCATTTGTCTATTTTGGCTTTTGTTGCCAATGCTTTTGGTGTTTTAGTCATGAAGTCCTTGCCTGTGCCTGTGTCCTCAATGGTGGTGCCTAGGTTTTCTTCTGGGGTTTTTATGGTGTTAGGTCTTATGTTTAAATCTTTAATCCATCTGGAGTTAATTTTTGTATAAGGTGTAAGGAAGGTGTCCAGTTTCAGCTTTCTGCACATGGCTAGCCAGTTTTCCCAACACCATTTATTAAATACGGAATCCTTTTCCTATTGCTTGTTTTTGTCAGATTTGTCAAAGATCAGATGGTTGTAAATATGTGGTGTTACTTCTGAGGCCTCTGTTCTGTTCCATTTGTCTATATCTCTGTTTTGGTACCAGTACCATGCTGTTTTGATTACTGTGGCTTTGTAGTATAGTTTGAAGTCAGGTAGCATGATGCCTCCAGCTTTGTTCCTTTTGCTTAGGATTGTCTTGGCTATGCGGGCTCTCTTTTGGTTCCATATGAAGATTAAAGTGGTTTTTTTCCAGTTCTGTGAAGAAGGTCAATGGTAGCTTGATGGGGATACCATTGAATGTATAAATTACTTTGGGCACTATAGCCATTTTCACAATATTGATTCTTCCAACCATGACATGGAATGTTTTTCCACCTGTTTGTGTCTTCTCTTATTTCCTTGATCAGTGGTTCGTAGTTCTCCTTGAAGAGATCTTTTACATCCTTTGTTAATTGTATTCCTAGGTATTTTGCTCTCTTTGATCAATTGTGAATGGGAGTTTGCTCATGATTTGGCTCTCTGTTTGTCTGTTATTGGTGTATAGGAATGCTTGTGATTTCTGCACACTGATTTTGTATGCTGAGACTGCCAAAGTTGCTTATCAGCTTAAGGAGATTTTGGGCTGAGACAATGGGGTCTTCTAAATATAGGATCATGTCATCTGCAAATAGGGACAATTTGACTTATTCTTTTCCTAGTTGAATGCCCTTTATTTTTTTTCAGTTTTAAGTAGAGTTTATAACACTGAGAGATAAAGGGTTTTTAACAAACACAATAACAAATGGACATGTGATTGGTATGAGGCACTATCCTGTATATACCATATTGGTATTTTTGTGTATCCTCAGTACATAGCATTTACACACAGAACCACTGCTGCACAGCACAAGAGTATTTGAAGAGGCTGAATCAGAATAAGGATGTTTAACAGACTGGAAGTTTTTAGTATATTTACTCTATATGAAAATAGGTTTAACTTGTGAACTGGCAGGTAGAAGGCAACTCTGCCAAACACTACAATTAAAGCCCCTGCACTTTAGTGCACAGTTCCACCCCTTCCATCTGCATGCATAACACATTAACAGTATTTAAAGGTAAACAAGGCACTTTGTGGCAACCACAGCCATCATTATGAACATATTGCTCAAAATTTATAGAACTAAACATTTAACATAAATTTTGTCTTTGGCAAATGGTACTAACATGTATATTGTATTGTATTGTGTTGTATTGTATTGTACTGTATTGCATTTTATTGTATTTTTAGAGACAGGGTCTCACTCTTGTCACCCATGCTGGAGTGCAGTAGCATGATCGTACCTCACTGCAGCCTCAAATTTTTGGCCTCAACCCATCTTCCTGTCACATCCTTCAGAGTAGCTGGATTACAGACACAAGCTCCCCTGCTAGCTGAATAATCATTCTTAATGTTTTGAATTAAACATTGAAAGCATAATACAGTAATTTCCAAATTACTTGTAAGAAAATGTATTAAACGTTTTGTAAAACATTTTTTTAAAATACAGTACAAAAGAGTTCTATCATTTATATATTTATGAGCTGTATTAGTCCATTTTAAAACTGCTAATAAGGACATACCTGAGATTGAGCAATGTACAAAAGAAAGAGGTTTACTGGATTTACAGTTCCGCATGGCCGGGGAGGCCTTACATCATGGCAGAAGGCAAGAAGGAGTACGTCACATTTTACATGATGGCAGTAGGCAAAGAAAGAGCCTGTGCAGAGAAACTCCCATTTTAAAAACCGTTAGCTCTCATGAGACCCATTCACTATCACAAGAGAACCTCAGGAAAGACCTACCCCCATGACTGAATCATCTCCCACTGGGTCCCTCCCACAACACATGGGAATTACAGAAAATATAAGGTGAGATTCTGGGAGGAACACAGAGCCGAAGCATATCATGAGCTAACTTGATGCTTGAGTAAGTATCATTTAAAATTTCTATTTTTCATTGGATGATTTGGTAGAAAACAGGCAGGTAGTAGTTTTTTAGAGTTAACCAAACACATTGTGTATGAGTCATAGCAAACAAGGCTTAGATCAATTCAAATCCAGTAAACATTTATTCAGTCCGACATAGTTGGTGACGTGTTTCACATGTATTATCTTAACTCCCATAACAAACATATCATTTAAATGTGTTAAAATTATAAAAGACATGCTTTTGAAATTGAGTGGATTAAATCTTAAAGGCCAGCAAAAAGACATCAGAATTATCTACTTCCCAATCACTTTATACTCACTCCCCACCAACACACACACACACACACAGACACACTCACTTGTCACTTGAATCAACAGTTATTTTAAAAGCAGAATGTCTAGTCCCTTGTTTATTGCCTTTTCTTGTATTATTTTTAACTTTCCTCATTGACCCTGAAATCTTACTATGCACAAGATGTACTAAATAAGGTGTCATACAGAAAACTATAAACATTTTACTTTATCTGTATTCAGGAGATTCAGGGTATTAATTTTCAATGTTTCTAATGCAGTATTAATTTTCAATGTAAAATGCTTACCTCACAGATTGATTTTTATCAACTAGCCTAGCATTAAATGCATTGCACTTCCATTGTACCTTAAGGTATATCACTGACTTGTGGGATAAGTAATATAGCTGACAAAATAAAATCTTACATTTTTAAAATTTTTATTTAGTTTTACAGTGTTCATAGGCATGGCTAAACATATATTTAAGACTCACTTAAATAAAACAATTAGCCTTGCCTAGAATTTTGCTGGCTTACAGATTTCCTTAATGTGATGAAAGGATTGATTCATAATTTTGGGTTAAAAGATTTTTTTTTTTATAGACAGAAGTAAAGTCTACTTTTTGTCAATTAGGACCTATCTAAGCATGCCACTGTTATATACAAGAAAAAAAAAAAAAAAGAATTTACACGTTATAAAAATCTGACAGAGCTCCATTAAAAAAAGAAAAAAGATGTGTTTCACTTAGGGCCTAATTGTGCTGTCACTTGTTCTCCTACATGTTCTCTCAGCAGCCATCTAAACTTCCAAGAGTTTGGTAATATAGGACTGCTTGAAGATGAGACCAGAAATAAAAATTTGACTTTCCATTACGAACAAAACCAAAATAATAATTTATTACTACTCTTTCACATCTGTCTTAAGTGTGTGTAATTTAATTATGTATTATTGTTTATTACTACTATTTCACATCTCTATCTTCTTTAAGTGTGTAATTTAATTATCTATTATTGTACTTGTTACCTTGAAAAAATTATTGTAACTTTTGGCTTCAAATTATTGATATAAAATGAAGTTTTTCACATATAAAAAGATTTATTGACTAACAATTTATAAATCTAAGTACCTTTATGTTTTATCATGTTCTTATAAACTGAGACACAATACACAATTGAATGATAGGATTTTCTAGTTTTTAAATGGCTTTCAAAATATTTTCACACCATTTTAAAATTTTGTTTTAGTTTCCTACTCTCACAATCCATTCTACTGTTTTATTTCTATTACCACTTTAGGGAAAGCACAATGACACAGAAGGAAATATAGAAGCCCTCAAATTAAGAATCTTGGATTTTAGACCCAGTGGTTCCACTAACTGCTTAAAAAGTGTGACCTCAAGTAAGTTTCTCACTCTTTCTAAGCCTCAGCTCTTTTGTCCACATTAAGCCTTAGTCTAGATAATCTTTATGGTGTCTCTACTAATGCAAATATTTCTCTGCTATCAATGTCCTAAATCTGAGATTATCCAGAAATAGAGATTAACATGAATAATACAAGCAATAAAAGAAGGAAATATTTAAGAAAAAAAATAACATTATGGAATGTCTATTATTCACTTCAAAAAATATTTTCATCAGAAAGTTAATATGTAATGTCACTGTACCCATGACTTTTAAAATATATTTCAAATTTAATCATACATTTAATCAAAAGTTTTCTTCCTAGACAATTAGAACCTTCTCATTGCATTTAGATAATTCATTATATGGCAATTCAATTATAAACTGGCTTAGTAGAAATTTTCCTTTGGAACAAAATGGTTTCAAATTAATACAAGAGAAAGATAATTATTGATGCTAGGTCAAAGAGCAGATACAGCATATTAAATGCAGACAAAGAAGCAAGAATCAATACTGTTGACTCCACATGAAACAAAATAATTAGAGATATATACTTACAAAAGGAATAAACAATAGAGACATGATTATTTATCTTTGATTGATGAGTAATGTCCTACAGGAACTTTATCAGCAGCTTCATTACCTTCTTTTCCTAAAACTTTCATTTTGTATAAGGAAAACATATAGAGAATCAAATACAAAGAAAGCTGCTCTTTCTGCTTCTCTATGCTTAGGTAATGGTGACCTAAGTAGAAAAATTGGAATGATTCAGGCCAGTAGCCAGTAGCATATTCAGACTTTCATTTAGTCTGGACACTTCTTGACTCCAAAGAGAAGCTACAAGTTCAGGCAAGTGGTAGATTTTAAATGGTCTCATGTGTCAAAGAGGTTGAATGAGCAGACTTAAAGTTGAAGGTAGCATAGAAAGATAAGTAGAACCATATGGGAAGAATTTCAACAAGACTGAATTTTAAGCATATTAAATAAATCAAAACCCAGGGTATTTTATATCATCCAAAAAGTAGAAGGCATATGTTAACTAATTGCCAGGTATATATGTTAATAAATGTATGCATATACTTATAAAAGTAAAGTTATTCTAAACCCTTTAACTCAGGTAAGAGAAAATGTCTTTTTTTTTTTATTCTGTCAAATACAATTATTGGCAGACTAGAGTTAGGAGACAATTATTAAAGCATCTAGGAGGCTTGCTTCTAAACCCCATCTCATACAAGGGGTAGTGACTTCATATATAAAATAATAGAAGGCAAAATTCTTGGAGGATCTTAACTTCTTATTTTACTTAAAATTAATTGTCAAAAAATGCACATACTAAATTTAGAGAATCAGCATCTCTGCACTAATCATGATTAATGACAAATCCCCTCACTTGATAGTCTTCCCACTGAGTCAGTGAAACATGGAAGCAAAATGTTGATTCCACAGCTGCAAGGGCTTTCCAACCTATGCGGTCATGCTAAAATGCCTTCTGGTCATGGACACTGCAGTTAAAACCACCTATAAGAGGGCAGGTAGAAACCTTAACGTTTGGCAAAACACTAGTTACTTCATCCCCATCACCAAAAACATTCTGTTTATACAATTCTCTTTGATTAAATGTAGCACAATTGCCATTTTTATTAATAGAAGCAAGATTTAGATGAATAAAGTTTTTTTCAGTGTGACAAATGAATCAAAGACAAGGGAGAACATCACTATTGTCTCATATTTTCATTAATCTTAAAAAGTCTAAAGAAACCAACTCTGTGTTTGAGCACCAAAATATATAGGTTTTAATTACAAGATAACTCCATTTGGTATTTTAAACTTGTTACATGTATTTTCTTAGGCCGAATACTGATATCAGCACTTAGGAAGAAATAAGACTGCAATGAGGACAAAACCTGATATAGGAAAGGAAGTGACAGAGGCCAGGAAAACAAAGTAAATAGCAGGAGTCAGATGCTGAAGAAGGAGGTACACTAAAAGGAAAAAAAAAAAAATGTATTTATTATTCAAAATATCTCATTTACAATACCGCTTATTTAAAAAATTTTTAACTCATGCCTTTCAAGAATATTTGAAAAATTGGGCTCTTTCAAAACAGTTTGATGATATTAACAACAGACATATTTATAGGAACAAATTAATGTCTGTGACGGTAGCTAACATGTTAGATGATACCAATATGCCATGCAGCATTCTAAGTTTCTTACATCTACAAACTCATGTAATCATCTCAACAACCCTAGAAAATAGGTAGAATTATTTTTGCTCTGAGATCAAAATATTGCTTACAACTGCACTGAAGAAATCAGAATAGGGCCATAGGCATAACCTATGTACCAGCTTTTATGCCTACATACTAATCTTTCCTATTTGTTTCCGTAAATGACTCTCTATGCTCCTATGTTAAATCCTTCTTCCGCTTGTAACTAGGACTGGGCAACAAAAATCCTATCCATCCCATCCCTTCCATAGCCTCCACCTCTCCTGCTACTGAATAATTTTTATCTGCATGCTGCCTGCTATTTCTTTTTTGTCTCATCTTTACTCTTATTATTTCAATAAACCATTATTCTATTTATTTTCTCCCCTTTGAAGTAAAACTCAATCAAACTCACAGTATCTAGTCCTTTTATCCATTCCTTCTTAAACCCATACTATCCACTCTAACCTCTACTCCATTAAAATATTCTTACTAATTGCCAGCAATAGCCTCTATGTTGCTAAAGTTAATGATCATTTTATTTGGCCATTGGGCATCATTTTTCATGGTTGATCACTCTCTCTTCCTTGATAGACAGTCTCACTTGACTTGATAATACTCGTAAAAACAACATTCAAAAAGACAAAGGAAGGAAAGTTCAGTACAGAACATACCGTTTTTAGACAAAGCAATTTGACTTATGAAAATACAAAGGTATTCAGTGTCATCGTTAAAATTTGCAGTGTCTAGGACAACAATATCACCAGGACCCGCTTTACCAAATGTCTCAATATTTAGAAGTTTAAAAATTGAGAAATAAACAAAATATATTATGTCTTTTTATCCTGGCTTAAATGCTCTTATAACAACATTTATTTTGTTGTTTTATTTTTCTGTCCTAAACTGTGATTTCGTGTTTTGTTCTTTCTATAATGACCTTGATTTTTACTCATTCTCAATTATCAAAATAATTGTTGCAACAAAACATTTAATTTATTTAAAATGTGATTATATGTTTCTTGAAAAACAAATTGAACACAATGGGACATGTTGGAAAAACAAAATTATTCATATATATTTCAAGAACTATTTTATTCTAATCTAAAATGTTCATTGCTTACTGGACTTATATATTATTATTAAAGATAAATAAAAAATTTAAAAGTTAATATTTAAATCAAATTTATTTAATAAATCTGGATTTTTAAATTCATTGGGGTAAATTAAATATGTGTTAGTAAACTGTATAAAAATGTTATTCAGTATACAATCACTTGTCAATGTAGAAAATTATTACTACTCTTCGCACACCTTCTACCTAGGCCCCCCACATATACAAGCATAAAGGTAATTTAACTTAATTGATACAAAACATTTCTCAGTCACTATGTGCAAATCCTACAAGTGCAATGCTAATTCTTGATTGTCTCCAGAACTACTTGTTGGGTCATGAACAGAAACAATCAAACAAGAAGATTGTATCTACTGTTGAGGAACAACATTGCATTTGTGTTGAAAAGTATTTGACAAGTTAATTTGTCTTCTCAGTTCTACTAATTAAACTGTCTTTCCCTACACCCCTACCAATTGTCTATTTCAATGTTAGCATAGGCTCAATCCACAAACTATCCCAACAATGAAACCTAGTCATCCTGTTTTCCAAGGATATGAAGTTAGGTATAGAAAGAAGTACTCTGTAAACTGAAGGGTATTAGTCAACAAAGAAAATGTTTTAGGATTATGAGTAGTGTTGTTCTAGTTTTGGGTACCTGATCTGAAGAAACAAAGGATTCTGTACATTATTTAATTAATTCGTTCTTGGATGATTGCAAATATGCAAGGCCCTCTATGGAGGCCAGGTCAAAGGACTTTAGTGCCTGATTCATACCATAATTCTGTGAATTATTATCTGTTATTATTGCATTAAGGTTATTAAATATGTCATTAATATATGAAGCATGACTATAATAGGCACCACTGATTTATAAACTATAAGATTTTAAAGATTTCATGAGACTGAGAAGTTAGAGGAAAACAACAAATTGGGATGTGGCCATCCATTCTTAATTAATACCACAACTCTGGTTTTATTAAGAGGAATAGTAATAATTTTAGAGAAAGAATTTTTTACTCACACTTTTTGTTTGCTTTTTAAAATATTACTGGTGAAAATTATTTAAAAAGCATTGTAATACACAGTAGAGTATAACTTGGAATAAACTATTTGAGATTTATAGACTAAAATGCACCACAAAAATTGTCAACTTTATATTCATATTTTTCATATTATGAGTTTTTAAAATACTACATTTACTACTTTAAGTTTTCGATAATAGACAGTTTTTGATGTTGCAGGATTTGGCCTTCTATATTTTAAATCATAGTTTTAATAGATACCATAAGGTACCCTTTAATTCCTTATCTCTCAAAGCAGCTGCATCTTTCGAAGCTCTTAGAATTGAATTGGCATTTGAATCAGAATACAGGCATTTAATTTCTCAGCTATTTCATTATTCTTTGCTCTGCTAGAAACCAAAGTTTAAAATGATAAGAAAAGAAACAAGTTATGAGTCAAATGAAATTTGTTTAAAGAAAGAAAAAAAATGTATTGCCTTATTCATATCATTATCTGTCAGAAACCAAAGGAAATGCCTAGCTTGTATTGCTCAATTTTAAACTACAGATCTTCAAAAGACTTATTCAAGTTTGCAACAAACTTAGCATACCTAAGTGAAGTGCCTATGAAAATTGAGGGAAAATTGTGGGTGACATACCTGGGTACTATAGCAGCAGGATGTAACTAGAAAGAGCGCAAACCCTTGAAAGGGCATTTGGCTAATGATAGTCTAGTTAATTTGGAAACATGTAAGCCTAATGATTAATCAGAAAGGACTTCACATAAATTTTTACAACATTTATCCTAGATGAAACTGGAGAATCTGGTGGAAAGTGTAAAAAGGCAATAAGATCAGCTATCGGCACTTCTCATGAAAAAAGATCATCATCAATACAAGCAAGTTATCACAACATAATTGACGTGAACTTTACACGAAAACAAAGTTGTTTTGGAATGCAGCACTATAGACACCTAGCTTTTCTTCTTGTTAAAGATTTGAACATTCGATCATTTGCTGTTGTTATTAATGCTATTTTTATATATTTTTCTTTTCAGCTATGCTTTTATCAAACAGCAATCAATTATATTCATTCCTTCTCCACCTTTATTCTTCTTCTTTATATAAGAAAATATAAACAAGCAAGAATCTTAGAAAAATAGGACTTTAGAATGTTAAATTGGAATTAAATTGAGAGATAATTATGCCCAACATCCTCATTCTGTGTAAGAGAAAAAAAAAATTCAGGAGTAGTGATTTGAATATACCACAGCTATTTCCCCAGAATCATTTCAGCAACTCCAATTACTACCATTAGAGACTGAGTTTTAACTATGAGCAAAATCACAGTGATCAAGAAGGCCTTACAGTTTCTCTCAGCTGGACCAAACTTTAAACAGGGTTCTTTCTGCCTCAAAGCCCCTGACCCATGGTTTTCTTTCTTTCTTTCTTTCTTTTTAAGAGCATTTACTAATCTTGTCATTGTAAATTCATTCCTCTGTTCCTTTGAGGTGTAAATCTTTTTAAAAGCTTCTTGCCAGTTTTACAACTCAAGAATGTCTTTCTCAAAGACCTGGGAGGCATTCCTTTGAAATGTAATATTAAGGAAGATAGTGCCCCTATCTTTCAGTTTCTATGGGAAAATAGGGGCCTAACTTCTGCAGGGAACTGCCTTCCAAAGGACCTCTACCAAAAAGGGAAAGTTTACTCTTCTTTTGGGCAAAGGCAGTAAGCAAACACAAATGGTCTATAACTCACCCTCCTGCCTCAGCTTTTAAAAACTCATAGCCCTTTGTTTTTGTTTCTTTGGTTATTGATACACAATAATTGTACATATTTATGGAGTTCATGTGATATTTTGATACATACATACAACGTGTGACGATCAAATCAGAGTTTTTAGGGTATCTATCACCTCAAATATGCATCTTTTTGTGTGTTGGGAGCATTTCAAATCTTCGCTTCTATTTTGAAATACATAATTAATTACTGTTAACTAGAGTAACACTACTGTGCAATTTAACACTAGAACTTATTTCTTCTATGAGAAGGGAGAGGTGAAGAGAGGTTGATTAATGGACCCTTGTTTAAGCAGAGCTTAGTTCATACTGAGTTCTGCCTCTACCCACTATTTCAATAATAATTCAATGACTTTGAATAAGATCATCTCGCCTAATTAACTTTGGTTTAATTTATTCTTCAATAGCAGCTACATGCATTTAGCCAAATAACATCAGAATATAGCATGCCTAGAAAAATTAAGTAATATAACTGATGAAATAGTAATGTAAATATGTAGTTTTGGGGGGATGTGAAAAACATTGACAAATTTGGAGATTTTTTCTTAGATACAAGAGAAGGTGAACAAATATTAAGAATGTCTCAGAATGTCTCTGAAATGGAGCATCATTAAGAACAAACTTAAAGTCTCAATATGCTTGCCAACTTTGCTTTAGACTCTAGCATGAAGGATATTTAAGTTCTACTCTTTTGAAATACTTATTATTTTGAAATGTCTACATTTATGATACAATTCACATATTTTAACTAAGAAGATCTGATTGAGTAATAATGTTTGCTTTTTCCTGTTGAAAAGAATTCACATTGAGGAAATGCATAGTTTATCAGTGTGGCAAAAGGTATATAGTTGTGATACAGTCATAATATCTAATCACAAGAAATTTCCTGAATCAGGCACTGTCCTTAGTTGACACAAGTATAAATTTCAGTTAGACATTTAGATTTCTCAAAAATGAATAATATGATCAAAATACAGTTATATTACACACGCACACACACACACACACACACATTTAGCTTTCATGACTCATCTAGAAAAATTTTCAATATATAAAGATAAAGATAAAAAACGTCGTAAGTTAAGCCAGGATACTGCCATTTTGTGTAGAGATGATGAGAAAACATCAATAATGGGACAAGAGCTAATTACTAACTCATGTTAATACCATATTTTATTTCAGTTTGTTTGCAATTTAGAATTATTCTAATTACAAGTCACTCACTAGTCCCTCCTTTCTGATACCAAGAAGGGTGGGTAAATCTCAGATAAATTATAGCAAACAATATACTTGCCCTGCATTGTATTTATCTTTCCCCTCAACCTGTCCCCAAACCTCTCCTTAACTCTGGGGAAGATACAGAAAAGAATATAGTAGGTGTATATTTCAAACATTTCTCATTACTCACTTTTGGGAAATTTGCCTCATGTTATATTTGCTTACCAGATTCAGACAGTGTTTGTTTAATTGAAGATGTCAGTCTTTACTAATGTAGTAGCTATATTCTGTGTTTTGATAGCCTAACTTTTAACAAGTACTATTATAGTTGTGAATTGTGTCACCAAATTAATTATAACTCAGTATGATGAACATGGAAATATTGCAAATCTAGCTATCTTTAAACAAAGAAGTATTCAGGCTTCCACTACCTATACATACTGCATTTCTGTCTGTGTTACTTTAATTCCCTCACATCCAAAATTTGGACGGCTGCATAAGGGCTCGGTGATAGCCATGAAATGTACTCGGTTTCTTATAGATGTAGCATCATTGTCAAAGAAAATATTTATTTGAAAATGAATATATGTTTATTTCTGTTATATATCAACTAAGAATGTTCAGTTCTTTTCTAGCAAAGCCACATATAAATAATCATAAAGTAATCATACTATTTTTTTGAGACAAATAATAGAAATTGTCAGGTGTATCAATGGAAAACATTCTAGGGATGTTTAGAGATTCTTTTGCTTCTTAGGCCATATTGGAACAAAAACCAACAGGAAAAAAGTTTATTATGAAAAGCTAGAGGTTCATGGATAAGTAGTAAAATATGGAAGAATGCTACATTTTCTTCATATGATTTTCTGATATTTTAATATAAATAAGTAATTAAAACTGAATGAGTATTAACTGAGCACCTTGATGCCCAGTCAATGCTTTTCAGGGAAGAACTCAATTAGTTTATAAAAGCTTAAAATAGCATAAAGAAAATAACTTTATTGTGGTCCATGAAAGGCCGTGATACTATTATTTTTATACTCCTAGTTACAATATTATCTTGGTGGATATTTCTTCAGGTGTTGAAGTTTTCAAAGAAGAGTTTATGGTAGTTGTAAAACTTTCCATTATAATATCACTTAAAAACTATTTTAAATAAGAAAGATGAAATTTTAAAGTAAAATAATTTTTACCAAATACTTTGTTTTATGAAATACTTATTTTTTAAGCCCATTTTTATTGGATATATTTAAAATGTACATTTGATACACATACACATAGTATAAGCAAATTAACATTCCTATCACTTTCAACAGTTACTTTTCTGTAGTAGGATCCTCTGAAATCTACTCTCTTAGCAAGTTTTCAGTATACAACATTATTACCTATATTCCTCATGCTGTACATTCGAGTTCCAGATTTATTCATCCTACATAACTGCAAGTTTGTATCTTTTTCTACTTTTTATCTATTTCTTCCCAGTCTCCACTCTTGATAAGGCACTGATAATTTCAAATAAATAATCTCATAAGAAAATTATGAATTTTTGTTCTCTAATGAATTGAAATTTTCTTTTGAAATCTAGTATTATTTTTAAGCCCCAAAATAGGACAAAGTAAGTTTTTATACTATATTGCTGAAAACATAGCATGCTGGCCAATGTCATTATCTCATTTTAGATATGCATATATTTTTGAAAATCCACCTGAAATAGCCATTAATTTTGTGTATGTAAGCTTATATTAGGCCTGTCTTTCCATGCATAAAAAACTGTTTCAAATTGAGGTAGATGTCATACAAATGAACTCCTTTTGTAATAAATAGGGAAGGATTTTGGCAAAACTATACCCAATCATGTTGCCTAGGGTTGTGCACTGATTGCCTCAGACTAATCTTCACTCTATTATGTGTGAAGAAATTGAGTGAGACTTAAATCTTAAGAAATACTGGCTTTTGGCATTACATAATTCATTAGGGTGCTGTGTTTGTCCTTTGTTTTATCATCTTAAGGTGGTTGCTGCATTGCTGTCCCTGTCATATGTAAATGATATGGAGGGTAAACTGGGGTTGCAAGACGTCACTCTGACTTATGCACTCACTTTGTTTGCTAATGGAGCTCTTTTAAGATACTCTAGCCACCAATTCCAATGTTCCACACAGGATAGTAGGATGGCACCTACAAGTGCTATTATAAAGCATGATATGTGAGTATTGTTAGCGGCTTGCAATGACAAAAGTCTGAGCTGGGGAATCTCTAGGCAGAGCTGTAACCTCCCAAACACAAAATAATGTGGTGACCTAAGTACTTCATATTCTCTGAGACCAGATACAAGAGCCCAGGCTGGCAGGCCAGGCTGGAGATCTAAGAGTCCGGATACAAAGGGCCTGACAGATGCTCTATCTCCAGGACACTTCCCTTTCAAACTCTGGCAAGTGAACTTTCCTATTGTTCTTTCCTGTCTGTTTGGTTCTCTCCTATAGGAAACATTTTGGGTGAGAAATCTTAGAGAGTTAATGTGAGAGTATAATACATTTGAATATGCTGAAATACATGTTTTTACATTTATATCAAGATTTATGAAAGGTGGTAATTCTGTCCTGTGGCATTCTCTGGGCTTGCTTAAAGAGCCCCTTTAACATACACTAGTCGCCAATTACAATCCTCCTCAAAGATGTTAATGGGAAGAGAACTAAATTTACCAATGAGGAATGAGACAGTTTGTTTTCTGTGAATTATGTGTAGATTCCTAGACATCAGCCTTAATCCAGCACTAAGATACCTTGAGATGCCAAGAGAATCCTTTGGTTTAGATTCTCAATGGGGCCCCCTTTAGGCCTTTGTGTGACATAACACTTATGCTCAAGTAGGACTTTGATTATCTATGAGTCAGCTGTACATTTTGTAAAAAGCAAAAGCTGGAGAGAGATCCAAGATGGCTGATGATTAGCAGCTCGGGCACGTACCTCCCAGTGAAAGCGCAAAGAACGAGAGGACGCCACACTTTCAGACGAATATTAGTTGCTCACGGACCACGAGATTCCCAGTGGAGGAGCTCCACGGGTCGCCAGGGCGACTCTTGTGGCCGGCGTGGCGGTTTTGCTGGTGCCTTAGCACGCCAGTTCTTGGTGCAGAGTCCGGATATTCCCGGGCAGAAAAGCACCATCAATCTTAACACCGCTCTTTTGGCCGGCTCAGTGGATTGCTCAGATTTCGGCGCAGGGAATCAACAAGTTGGACGTCAGAGACCCAGTTAGAAAGTCGGTAATTATAAAGACGACAGACGGACAAATATATAATGAAGGGAAGAAACCAGCATAAAAAGGTAGAGAATACTCAAAATCAGAATGCCTCTCCCTCTACAGGGGATTGCAATTCCTCATCAGTAACGGAACAAGGCTTAATAGATTACACCGGTATTCCAATAACAGAAGCAGGTTTCCAAACGTGGGTGATAAGAAACTTCTGTGAATTAAAAGAACTTATTCTAACCCAATGCAAAGAAACTAAGAACCTTGAAAAAAGGTTTAACGAAATGTTAATGAGAATGGACAATTTAGAGAAGAATATAAGTGAATTGATGGAGCTGAAAAACACAACACGAGAACTTCGCGAAGCATGCACAAGTTTAAACAGTCGAATTGATCAAGCGGAAGGAAGGATATCAGAAGTCGAGGACCAGCTCAGTGAAATGAAACGAGAAGACAAGAATGCAGAAAAAAGGATGAAAAGGAATGAGCAAAGTCTCCAGGAAATATGGGACTATGTGAAAAGACCTAATTTACGTTTGATAGGTGTACCTGAATGTGATGAAGAGAATGAATCCAAGTTGGAAAATACTCTTCAGGATATCATTCAGGAAAATTTTCCCAACCTGGCAAGGCAGGGTAATATTCAACTCCAGGTAATACAGAGAACACCACAAAGATATTCTTCAAGAAGACCAATCCCAAGGCACATAATTGCCAGATTTATTAGGGTTGAAATGAAGGAGAAAATACTAAGGGCAGCTAGAGAGAAAGTTCAGGTTACCCATAAAGGGAAACCTATCAGACTTACAGCAGATCTCTCAGCAGAAACCCTACAAGCCAGAAAAGAGTGGGGACCAATATTTAACATCCTTAAAGAAAAGAACTTTCAACCCAGAATTTCCTATCCAGCCAAACTAAGCTTTATGTGCGAAGGAAAAATTAAATCTTTTGCGAACAAACAAGTACTTAGAGAGTTCACCACCACCAGGCCTGCTTTACAAGAGCTTCTGAAAGAAGCACTATACATATAAAGGAACAACCAATATCAGCCTTTCCAAAAATATATCAAAAAGCAAAGAACTTTAACACAATAAAAAATTCACATCAACTAATGGGCAAAACAGCCAGCTAGCATCAAATGCTGGTATTAAACTTACATATATTTTAATTGGATAAAAAGCCAAAACCCATCGGTATGCTGCATCCGGGCCCATCTTACATGAGCATCCGGGCCCATCTTACATGAAACAATACACAAAGACTCAGAGAGAAGGAGGAAGATTTACCAATTGAACAGAGAGTAAAAATAAACTAATAAACAAAAAGCAGCAGATGCAATTCTCACCTCTGATAAAGTAGACTTTAAAGCAACAAAGATCAAAAGAGGCGAGGAATGACATTACACAATGGCAAAAGGATCAATGCAACAAGAAGAGCTAACGATTCTATAGATCAACGAGATAGAAAATTAACAAGGATATTCAGAACTTGAACTCAGACCCGGAACAAGTAAACTTAATAAATATTTATAGTACTCTCCACTTCAAATACACAAAACATACATTACCACCTCACACCTATTCCAAAGGTGACTATATAATTGGAAGTAAATCACTCCTCAGTAATCGCATAGCATTTCATAGGTTTAAATTAAATATTGGTTGGCTGTTTGTTTGTTATCTTCTTCCCTTACTCCTTCCTGATTACATCATTAAGTATAATTATCAGTATAAAAGAGCTTTTCAATACCCATTACTAAATTGCATTCTAGCCTGGGCAAGAAAGCAATACTCCCATTCTCTCTCCCTCTTTCTTTTCCTTCTCCCTCCTCCCCATTCTCTCTCTCTCTTTCTCTTCCTTTTTTCTCCTTCCTATTCTCTCTCTCTCTTTCTCAAAAAAAAAAAAAAAAAAAAAAAAGCAAAAGCTACTTACATAAAACTAATAAAGTAATGTAATTTAATCAGTTAATGAAAATGTTTTCAAGTAACTGGACCAGATGGTAGCTTAACATTTTCACTTTCTAATTTAATTTACATAATTTAAAAAGAATATGAAAATTCCATGACTTGACTTCCACTCCTCTAAATTAGGTCCAGTCAACATATTCAGTGTTTAATGACATTTAAAAACTCTGTAGCTTTATTTTCATTAATTTACCATGTATATGAAAAACAGTTCCTAAGTTGCTTTTATTTAAAAGCTTGCCATTTTTTTAAAAGCTTTGAAAATTATATAAAGGTTGCAAGAACTGTTCATCAAACGTCTGTACACCTTTATGTATATTTGCCAATTTTCATCATTTTGCCATCTTTACTATATCTTCTCTTATTCTCTTTCTCTCTCCCTTTCTCCTGTCTCCCTCTCTCTATCTCTCTGACATTTGTGTCCTTTGGCTGAACCATTTGAGAGTAAGTTACAGACACAACCAATTATCCCTTAATAATTCAACCTGTATCTCATAGGAACAAGGACATTCTATTACATGTTCACAGTACAATTAACATGTTCAGAAACTTTACTATTGATATAATAATTAAATCGAATTCACTATACTCCAATTCTTTCAATTGTCCCAGTGATCTCCATATCTTTTTATATGGAGCTCTATATCTATATCTATCTATATATAATATTTTAATTGATCCAGGATAATGCTTTTATTTATTTGTGTGCCTCTTTAGTCACCTTTACCCATAAACAATTCTTCACCTTTTCTTTGCATCTCATAACACAGACACTTTTAGGAGAATACATGGATTTCTCTTTGTTTTCACATGATTAGATTCACATTACACATTTTTGGCAAAAATTTAACACAACACACGGCAGCGTGTGGTAATAATGTCCATAAGTCCCAGTGGTTGTGTGTTAATTTGATGTATTTAATGTAGGTGGGATCTTTACATCAATAAAAAAGTAGTAGCCTGTTGAGATTCTCTGAGACTATGTAAGTATTCCATTCCCATCATATTTTAACTGACAGTTTTGACATTCATTGACTATTCTTGTCTGAAATAAGAATAAAAAAATTGGTGCAGGAAGATTTCTTTAATCTATTATTTTTATACCTACTTTATTTGTTTATTTATGTGCTTACTTAAAATCACTATGGGCTCATATTCAGTGGATTATAATCCATTCCATAATTGTTCCATAATTGGCTAGTGCGAACATTTTCACATTGACTTGAGTCCCTCCCCTTTTAATAGTATTTTCTTACTTTCTGGCATAATGAAGTGTTACAAGTTTATTTTGTACTTTCTCTGCCCCAACCTTCAAATCAACTATTTCTTCAAAATTTACTTGTTCTCTTAAGTGAAGAATAGTTTGGAGAAGCAAGATATATTTGCTTGATGCGTTAATGCCTATCGGGTTGATATTCCACTTGGATCATTTTAACGAAAGAACTATAGGTTAGTAGGTTGGTAGGAGGGTGGGTAGATAGATATATTGATAGGTAGATTTAAAAAATCATGTTTTTATTGTTATCTTCAGTTCTAAACACCACAGATTTCATCCTTGCCTTACTAGATCCCCATTCCATATTTGGTTTCTCATAACATGAATGCCTGCTTCTCATAATGTCATACATTTATATTTGACATAAGTTTATTTATTTGCTTAATTTTACAATATGTATGTCCTTACTCTACAGAAAAGTGTTCATATAGTGGGCTTAAATTGCTATCCTTGAAAAGGTCTGCTTGCAAGATGAGCCCTTGGCTGGCATCTGGGAACTTGGATTTCAGGACTGTTCCTACATTCCTAACTGGTAAGAATTGCTCACTGTTTCTAAACTGTTTGGGTAAGCAATACGGCATATCCTGAACACCTACTTTCCTTCTAAGAGTCTGGAATTTTTGTACATACCAGGTAGAGGCCCCTTATTTGACTAGGCCCAGTAACAACTGTGGGTGATGATTCTGTAACAAGTTTCCCAGCTGAAAACATTTCACATGTTCTTCCTGGGGAAACTAAGCACATTCTGTGTGATTCTACTGGGAGAGGACCCTTCGGAAACTGTGTTTGGTTTCCCCAGATTTGCTTCATGCAACTTCTCTATTAGTTAATTTTGTTCTGTATTCTTTTGTTGTAATAAATCACAGCTGTGAGTAAAACTATGTGCTGAATTCTATGAATCCCTCTAGGGAACCTTCAAACCAGTAGTCTTGGGTACCTCTGACACACCTACAAACAGAACACCTCTAAGGAGAGTTTTAAAAATTATCTTTTTTTTCCTGTCATTAGACTAAAACTAGTCAGAAATACATAGTCAACAATTACCCTTTTTCTTTTTACTTTTTGTTTTGAAATAAATGTAAATTTATGATAACAACAAAAAAGTACAGTGAGCTCTGTATACCTTGCAAGAAGTTTCCTACAGTGATTATATTTTACATAACTATAATTAAATATCAAAAAGGGAATTGGCATTGGTATAGTGTATGCGTGTAGCTCTGTGTGAGTGTGAATTCAGGTAACCACCATGACAATCAACCTATAGAACTATTTCTTCAATACAAAGTTCCCCTTCAGGCTGCCCACTTTAGTCATCTGTTATTCTCTTCTTACCACCACCCCTATCATCACTAGAAACACTGATCTGTTTCCATCTTTATTGTTTTGTTCATATGAGAATGCTATATAAATGGAGTCATATAGAGGGTGAGCTTTTGGGATTGGTTTTTATTATACAGTAATCCAGATGAGATACTGCCTGTATCAGTAGCCCATTCCTTTTTACAAATTTAATTGCCTTTGGAAATATGGTCATTTTAATGATACTAATTCTTCCAATCCATGAGCATGGAATATTTTTTCATTTGCTTGTGTCATCTCTGAATTCTCTGGGCAATGGTTTGTAATTCTCATAGTAGAGATCTTTCACCTCCCTGGTTAGCCCTATTCCTAGGTATTTTATGCTTTTTGTGGCAGTTGTGAATGTTATTGCATTCTTGATTTGGCTCTCTGCTTGGCTGTTATTGGTGTACAGAAATGCTAGTTAATTGTTGTGCATTTATTTTTATATCCTGAGACTTCAGTTGTTTATCAGATTAAGGAGATTTTTGAGCTGAGATTATAATGTTTTCAAGATATAGAGTCATGTCATCTGCAAATGGTGATGGTTTGATGATGGATGGACTTCATCTCTTCCTATTTGAATACCCTTTATTTCTTTCTCTTGCCTAATTGCCCTGGCCAGGACTTCCAATACTACCTTGAATGGGAGTGGTAAGAAGGGCATCCTTGTCTTGTGCTGGTTTCCAAGGGGAATGCTTCTGCCAATTCAGTATGACGTTGTCTGTGGGTTTGTCATATATGGCTCTTATTATTTTGCAGAATGTGCCTTCAATACCTTGTTCATTGAGAGTTTTTAACATGAAGGGTGTTGAATTTTATCAAAAGCCTTTTCTGCATCTATTGAGATAATCATATGGTTGCTGTCTTTAGTCCTGTTTATGTGATGAATCACAATAATTGATTTGTGAAGGTTAAGTCAAACTTGCATCCCAGGGATAAAGCCTACTTGATCATGATGGATAAGCTTTTTAATGTGCTGCTGGATTTAGTTTGCCAATATTTTTATTTTCTTGAGGATTTTTGTACTCAGGTTCATCAAAGGTATTGGCCTGAAGTTTTCTACTTTTTGTCATGTCTCTGCCAGGTTTTGGTATCAGGATGATGCTGGCCTTATAAAATGATTTGGGAGGAGTCCCTTCTCCACAATTTAAAAAAAATAGTTTCAGTAGAAATGGTACCAGCTCTTCTTTGTAAATCTGATAGAATTTGGATATGAATCTGTCTGGTCATTGCTCTTTTTGGTTGATAGTCTATTTATTACTGCTTCCATTTTAAAGCTTATTATTGGTCTGTTCCAGGATTTAGTTTTTTCTTGGTTCAGTCTTGAGAGGGCATATGTGTCCAGGAATTTATCAATTTCTTCTAGATTTTCTAGTTTGTTTGCATAGAGGTGCTCATAATATTCTCTGATGGTTATTTGTATTTCTGTGGGGTCAGTGATAATTTCCCCTTTGTTGTTTCTAATTGTGTTTATTTGGATCTTTTCTCTTTTCTTCTTTATTCATCTAGCTATCAGTCTATTTTATCATTTTTTTTTTCTTTTTCAAAAAACAGCTCCTGAATTCATTGATCTTTTGAATGTTTTTCATGTCTCTGTCTTCTTTAGGTCAGCTCTGATATTGGTTATTTCTTGTGTTCTTCCAGCTTTGGGGTTGGTTTGCTCTTGGTTCCCAGTTATTTTAGTTGTAATGTTAGGTTGTTAAATTGAGTTGTTTCTAAATTTTTGACCCAGCAATCCCATTATCTAGGTTATCAATTTTTTTCATAATCCCTGATGGAATTCTATGTTCTTAAGTCTGCTTTGTCTGCAATTGATATAGCTACTCACACTTTATTTTGATTGAGGTAGTATGATATATCTTTCTCCATTCTTTACTTTTTCTGTATTATGGTTCTTAGATTTAAAGTGAGTTTCTTGCAGACAGCATAAAATTGGGTCTTATTTTTTTATGCACTCTAAAAATCTGTCTTTTAATTCATGCCTATTAATTATTGATATAGGTAGATTAATATCTACTATATTTGTTACTGATTTCTATTTGTTGCCTTTATTCTTTCTATTTTGTTTTTCACACATTTTTGTGGTTTTAATTGAGCACATTATATAAATTCTTTTTTCTACTTTCTTATCATCTTTTCATATCAGTTATACTTCTAAAGTCCACTTTAGAAATAACACTGTACTGCATCACAATTAGAATAAGTATCTTACATTCACAAAATATTCCGAATTCTTCTCATATCTTATCTCATTGCTGTCTTTCATTTTATTTGTACAAAAGCATACATAATCTGGCAAAACTTTAAATATTTTACTACATTAATTGCTTGCATGGTTTCTGAGAAGTTGAATATAGTTCTAATCTTTGCTCCTCTATAGATATTTTTCCCCCTGGCTTTGTTCAAATTTTTTTAATTTTTGATTTTCTGAAGCTTGAATATGTTATACCTAGGTGTAAGTTTTTTTTTGTATTTATGCTGCTTGGTATTCTCTGAGCTTTCTGGATCTGTGGTTTCGTATCTGACATTATTTTAGGGACAGTTTTAGTCATTTATGGCTTTGAATATTTCTTCTGTTCCTTTCTTTTTGTCTTCTATAGCTGGTATTCTCAATATGTGTACATTACACTTTTTGTAACTCTGGAACTAGTTGTTCCAGAATTCTTGGATATTCTGTTCTCAGGGTTTTTTTTTGTTTTATTTTGTTTTGTTTTGTTTGTATATTTTCAAAGTCAGAAATAGTTTTCTCATCTCCTCCAATCTACTAAGAAGCCTATCAAAGGTATTTTTCATTTCTTTTACAGTGCTTCTATCTCCAACATTTCTATTTCATTCTTTCTTATAACTTTCCCGTCTACTTACATTATTTACCTGTTCTTACATGTTGTCAACTTTTTTTCATCAAAACCCTCAGCATATTAACTGTAAGATTTGTTTAAATTAAATTAAATTAAATTTATTTTAAGTTCCTGCTTGGATAACTCTAATATTAATATTCCTGTCAAATCTGACACTGTTATAATGCTTATTTAGCTTTCTCACACTGTGTGGGGCTTATTTTTATTTTGCCTGTCAGTATGCCTTCTAGTTTTTGTTGGAAGGTAAACATGATGTATTTGGTAATTTTTTTTTAAAAGGCAGTAAATTTTTCTTTAGTAATGTAATTGTAATGTCGGGGCAGGAGGAAAGCAATCTGTAGTCTTATTATTAGGTCTTAGTCTTTTGGGGAGTTTGTGCTCCTGGCCTGTGGACTTCACCAGTGCTTCTTTGTTCCCTCCCATTCTACTTAGATGGGACAAGGTAAGTATAAGGTGCTAGATTTTTAGTATTTCTCTTCCTCCACTTAGTAGGCTAGAGGCAACTGAAGTAGGGTGTTTTACTTGCCCTGGGTGGGTTAGACTCTGGTAAAGCTAATAGGTTAAGGCTCTGATAAAAATAGTTTCTTCTGAGGAAAAGCCTTCTTAAGAACAGAGTGTTCTAGTATATTTCAAAGTGGTTACTTCTACCCTCTTCTGCTCAAAGCAGAAGGGGATTATTTCTCTGACATTCAGTGTGATGACCCAGTATAACTCCTAGAAATAAACACACAAAAGCATTAGGGTTCCTTATGACTGAGTCCCCATGGAGATTTTAACTCTCAGACTTGTCCATCTTGAGCCTCCAGCAATTGTCTAATTACCATTTAGGTTTTCTTACCATGATAAGTGGTTCCTGGGGAGACATCTGCTCTGATAAGTGTTTTTTGTGTGTGCGTCTGTCTTGTTCCTCCAATTTTGGGCACTGTGGTTTACCCCATGACCTCACTTCTCTGAAATATCTAAAAAGCTTTATTGATTTTTAAAAATTGTATTTAGCTTTTTATTTGTTGTTAGCATCATGCAGTGAATTCTAAGTTCCTTGCAGAAAAGACCCAAATTAGAAGAATTTGCCCATTCTCTTTAAGTTGCCAAATGAGATCGTACGGTAGGGATGTACCACAATTGCCCTAGTCATTTAACTTTTAAAGGAGTTTGGCTGTTTTCATTTTGAGGTTATTCAAAATAAAGCTGCTATGAACATCCTTGCACTGGTTTTGCTTAGATGTAACCTTTTGAATAAAAGCCATGTGATTGCTAGGTATATGGCGTGTACATGTTTTTCTTTTCTGAAATTTTAAAGAAAATGTGAAACTTTTGAGAATGGGTATATCATATTACACTTCCACCAGCAAGATCTACGTTGTCATCCTCACCAGAATTTAATGTTGTCACATTTTAAAAATATGTTTTATCTGCTCTAATACGTGTTTAGTAATATGTCATTGTAGTCTTAGTTTCCATTTTCCTACTGGCTTCTGGCGTTGAACATCTTTTCATATGGTCATTTACCATTCATATATCCTTTTTGTGAAATACCTGTTTATATCTTTTGGCCATTTTGTATTTGGATCTCTTTAAAGCAAGCAGCAGTTTAAAAAGGATCATTATATAATGATAAAAGGCCTTGTCCAACAGAAAAATATCACAATCCTAAATATGTATGCGTCTAACACTGGGGCTTCTAAAGTTATAAAACAATTACTAATTGACCTAGAGAAATGAGATAGATAGCAACACAATAATAGCAGGGGAGTTCAATACTCCACTGACCACACTAGACAGGTCACCAAGACAGAAAGTCAAAAAAGAAACAACATACTTAAACTATACCCTGGAACAAATAGACTTAACAGATATTTACAGAACATTCTACCCATTCTACCCAACAATTGCAAACTATACATTCTACTCAATAGTGGATAGAACTTTCTCCAAGATAGACCATATGATAGGCCACAAAATGAGCCTCAATAAATTTAAGAAAATTAAAATTATATCAAGCACTCTCTCAGACCACAGTGGAACAAAACTGGAAATCAACTCCAAAAGGATCCTTTGAAACCATGCAAATACATAGAAATTAAATAAATGAAATCAAATGGAAATTAAAAAAACTATTCAAACTGAATGACTATGGTGACACAACCTATTAAAACCTTGGAGATACCGCAAAGGCAGTGCTAAGAGGAAAGTTCATAGCCCTAAACACCTACATTGAAAAGTCTGAAAGAGCACAAATAGACAATCTAAGGTCACACCTCAAGGAACTAGAGAAACAGGAACAAACCAAACCCAAACCCAGCAAAAGAAAGGAAATAACCAAGAGCAGCGGAGAACTAAATGAAAAGGAAACAACAGCAAAAATAATAATAATAATAATAATAATAAAATAAAAAGGATGAATGAAACAAAATGCTGGTTTTTGAAAAGATAAATAAAATTGATAGACCACTAGCAGGATTAACCAAGAAAATAAGAGAGAAAATCCAAATAAGCTCAATTAAAAACAAGACAGAAGATATTACAACTGATACCACAGAAATACTAAAGAAATAAGACTACTATGAACACCTTTATGCACATAAACTAGAAAACATAGAGGAGATGGATGGATAAATTCCTGGAAAGATACATGTTTTCTAGCTTAGATCAGAAAGAAGTAGATACTCTGAACAGACTAATAGCAAGCAGCGAGTTTGAAATGGTAATTAAAAACTTATCAACAAAAAAAATTCAGTACCAGATGCATTCACAGCAGAATTCTATTAGACATTCCAATGATTGGTACCAATCCTACTGACACTGTTCCACAAGATAGAGAAAGAAGGAACCCTTCCCAAATCCTGTAAAGCTAATATCATCCTAATGCCAAAACAAAGAAAGGACATAACCAAAAAAGAAAACTACAGGCAAATATTTTTGATGAACATAGATGCTGAAATCCTCAACAAAATACTAGCTAACCAAATCAACAACCCATCAAAAAGATAATCTATCATGATCCAGTGAGTTTCATACCAGGGATGCAGGAATGGCTTAACATATGCAAGTTGATAATTGTGATACACCACATATAATTAACATGATCATCTCAATAGATGCATAAAAAGCATTTGACAAAGCCCATCATCCCTTTGTGATTAAAACTCTCAACAAAATCAGCATACTGTTCAGTTTTGAGAGTGTTTTATATTGGCTAGATGCAAGTCTTTTGTCAGATGCGGCTTGAAAATATTTCCCCTAGGTCTGTAACTCATCTTTGTATCATCTTAACAAAGTATTTCATAGAACTAAAATTTTTAGTTTTTATGAAGTCCAATTTATCAATTTTTTTCAAGGATTATGCTTTTGGTTTAATGTCTAAGAACTCTTTATCAAGCCCTGTATCTCTATATTTTTTCCTAAAATATCTATAGTGGTTGTTTTACATTTAAATCTCTTATTAATTTGATATTAATTTTTGCATGAAGTATTGGGTCTATGTTGAGATGCATTTTCTTGCCTGTGTGTATCCAATTGCTTCAGGACTATCTGTTGAAAAGGCTACCATCCTTCCTTGAATTGCACTGGTATCTTTGCTAAAAATCAGTTTGCTGAAGGTGTAGTTGTGTTGGTCTTTTACTGAGCCATCTGTTCTGTTTCATCAATCAATATGTCACTTCTTTTGCCATTAACCCTTAGTCTTGAATACAACAGCTATATAATAAAATAAAATTGGGGAGTGTAATTCCTCCCACTGTGTTCTTTTTAATGGTGTTTGAACTATTCTATTTCCTTTGCTTCTTCATATAAGTTTTGGATAAGATTGTCTGTATTTAAAATAAAGTGCTGGGATTTTTATAGGAATTGCCATGAAACTTTAGACCAATTCTTCAAGAATGTTTATAATCTTATTCTAAAAATGTATTTAATTTATTCATTTAAAATAGTTAATAAATGATGGTATTCTCCAAGTAGATTTCTAAGCCCAGGGAATGCAGAGCAAGAGATAATCACAAGGCATGTTGATTGTTATTTTTTTTTATTTTTATTTTTTTTGAGACGGAGTTTTGCTCTTGTTACCCAGGCTGGAGTGCAATGGCGTGATCTTGGCTCACCGCAACCTCCGCCTCCTGGGTTCAGGACAATTCTTCCTGCCTCAGCCTCCTGAGTAGCTGGGATTACAGGCACGCGCCACCATGCCCAGCTAATTTTTTTTATTTTTTTATTTTTAGTAGAGACGGGGTTTCACCATGTTGACCAGGATGGTCTCGATCTCCTGACCTCGTGATCCACCCACCTCGGCCTCCCAAAGTGCTGGCATTACAGGTGTGAGCCACCGCGCGCGGCCTTGATTGTTATTAATTTTATATTTATAAAGCTTTGAAAATAATTATTCTACCTTGGACCTCAATGCATACATGTAAGCAGTTTTTTAATGATGAATGATTGATATAAAAATGTGACACCTTACATACAAAACTTATAGAGAATTATGCTAGAATTCTAATTTGCACATGCCAGGTGCACCTGACCCTTACAGAAGCAGATGTAAAATAAAAACAAAAGAATATTTGATGGAGGAATAAAATGTGTAGAGAAAGAAATATAAATAATTGCTTCAAAATGCATATGTTTTAATCTGAGAATAATTTAAATGTCCCAAGTAAATTTGAGTATTAATATACTCAAACACAAGCATAAGGAATGCTTGTGTTATGGGAAAAATTAACAGAGTGATGTGATCGTTAATAACAAACAGACAGGAATACTTTAGGTAGACTGTCAGAAACCTGAAACCTGAAAGTTGAAAGGAAGAAGTAGAAATGTGATATAGAAAAGATCTTGTTATCTGAGCATTTAAAACTCCAGTGTTCCAAGAACATAATTTGAAAAGAAAATATATATATTGGGGGAAATATGGGAAGTAGGAAAGAACCAGATGAAATTATAAGATTAATGGTATATATTAATAGTGATAATGGACATTATTTCAAATTATTGAATGTAGTGGATTTTATCCTACTGAATCTTTAAATACATCGATTGCTTTGGGGATGAGTTGTATGTTTCTTATAAATGGTAATATTAAAAGAAACTATCCTTTCTTATTTTATAGGACATAATAATTCATTCTAAGTAATGGATCTTGAGTTGTTTTTCTCATCTAATCAGAATGTACAATGGAGATTTGTATTTATTTCTTTTTTTTATCTACAAATATACATACATTCAAGTAGTTGCAAATACACACCTTTATACACGTTTCTCTCTCTCCATATATACAGAGACAGAGAGACATATTCCTAGACTTTCCTGAAATGTAATACTCTTTACTGGGATATATTTTTCAAAATTCACTTTCCTAGATAGCTCTGTTTTGACCTTTCTATGGAGTGATGTCTTTATATTCTTCCTCTGCTACTTTTAGGTTTCTTAAATGTCACAATATCAATTGTTTTTAAGATCTTACTCTCTCTTATATTAACATTTCTTGATATTTCATTGTTATAAAATCTTCCTGTATTTCAAAACTATCAATGCTGTGGATTTTTATTTTTCCTTACTGGATTATGTTGGAAACAAATCCCTTAGTTTAATGCAGTTCTTTATTCTCCTTGGTTCTATATACATCTATAGCTCTATATAAATGATAAATAATAACTCTCAAGCCAAGCTACTCAACTTCCTTAATGACTATTTGGACCTCCTTCAAGAGGATACATAATATCTTTCCTTGACAGTGGTGGTAATAAAACGTAAAAGAAAATTAATCTGAATACTATTTTAAGATTTTATTGATAAATATCTGAAGATAATATGTTTACTTAAAAAAATTTCTAAGGCCGGGTGCGGTGGCTCAAGCCTGTAATCCCAGCACTTTGGGAGGCTGAGGCGGGTGGATCACTAGATCAAGAGATCGAGACCATCCTGGTCAACATGGTGAAACCCTGTCTCTACTAATACAAAAAAATTAGCTGGGCATGGTGGCGCGTGCCTGTAATCCCAGCTACTCAGGAGGCTGAGGCAGGAGAATTGCCTGAACCCAGGAGGCAGAGGTTGCGGTGAGCCGAGATCGCGCCATTGCACTCCAGCCTGGTTAACAAGAGCGAAACTCCGTCTCAAAAAAAAAAAAAAAAAGGAAAGACTAAGTTTAACAAGATAGGTGATATCATCTTGTCTTTTGCTCTCTTTTGAGTAATTTGAACCTTAATAGACCTCTGAGACACCACTATAGCCTAACAAATGGTGTAAGGTTTAAAGCCAAGGATAGTAGAAGATGCTGCATGAAATGGATTTGAATCCTTCAGCATTCTGGAAAGAAGTTTTGCAGATGATAACACAGGATCATGCTCAAAGTAATTTGTAACAATTACCAGAAATCTGTTTTTTTTTTTTTTTTTTTTTTAAATATAATGAGACCCTTACTTTTCACATGTTCTGTGAAAAGTCCAACTTCCAGCAATAATATTAATATCTAAAAGACAGATAAATACGCACACAGTATAACAATGCAGACTTTCTGGTTTAATATCATACTATAGTTAAGATGTAACCAGTGAGAGAAAATTGAATGAAAGGTACATAGGACAAATCTGTACTATTTTTGAAATTTTCCATGTTTTATAATTACTTCAAAATCAAGGTCAGAAGAAAAAAGTTATATTAGTCTTTTCATTAAGTATACTGAGATTATTCAAGGACATCAATTCCTGTGTATCTTTCTTTATGACCTTTGCTATCTAATTTGTCTATAAAACTATCACAATTTCTACTTTATTTAAGGCTTTTTTTTAAAAAAAGAAAAAAAACTAAATCTTGGGGAATTTTAAAGTATATTATTTACTCAAATGATATAGGTAATTATCTTTCTTACCAGAACAAAACTAAAACCTTAATTGTCTTAAAAGCATTGAAATGTCTCTCTCACAATAGTCTTACTAATGGATGATTATACAATCCAGTATGGAGCCCATAATATAAAATTCATAAGGCACTTTTATAAGTCTTCTTTGTCTTTGCTCATTATGGTTCTAAAACAAAGATACTATTGAATATATTTATTAAGTGCTAACATATTGCATCTTTGTATTTTGCCATTATTAATTATTTTAGAAACTTTCCAAAACTTATATTTTGTGTAAACTTCAGATAATCTCCAATATATAATTATATAACACACATTCATATATGTACATGTACCCACACACATACACATACTGAATTTATTCCTCTAATAACTTCGGATTAATTCACAATGCGAGAGATCTGTGTATATAACACTATATCTAAACAAACACATTCCTTCATTTAACTCCTAGTTTCCAAAATATGATTAATGATGACACACAGTGATATCCTATGAATCTCTTTAAAGAAAACATGGGACTTCTTAAATGCTAAACATGCTTTATTAGATAATAATTTTAAGTGAAGCATGATAATTATAGTGTACATTCAATTACAAAAATGCATATTTTATAATAAAATAATCAATTTATATAATTTAAACTTTACTATCTTCTATGTATAATAGTAGCCAAAAAGTTATTATGTGATATTTATGGAAAATACTTTAAACATATGGAATGAAGCATTTCTATGAACTTTAATTCTTTTGAAACTGGATTGGTAACAATAATAAAAAATAATAGCCAAGATTTTAAACATTTTTTAAATGTCGAGAACACTACCAAATGTTTAACTTGCATGAACTCATTTTGTTCTTACCTTATTCCCCTAAAGCAGTTATTATTGAAGTTCTTTCTTACAAATGAAGATATTATTGACATGGGAGAGAAAACATCCTTTTTTTGTTTATGTTCAGCTACAATAAATAATTATGTTTAGCTACAATAAATAAATAATTCTGATCAAATATTGCATATCAGAGTACTGCTCTCTTACAAAATAAAAATTTTTATTTATGTAAAAAATAGGAAACTGAACACTAATTTCAAGGGTTTAAAAATGGCAAAATATTTTCTATCAATCAGCTACATGTATATGTAGAGAAACCCAATCTTATATACTTTTCCTAAATATTGTTGGTGACTGATTTTAAGTAAGTATGTCGATCCTGAATTATTATTTTTCACCAAATGAGCATTGTACCTCTCTTCTATCCTTACAAAATTACTCTATAACCAGAATTTTTTGAAAAACACCATGCAGAGTTCTTATCAAATAAGTAAATTAATTAATTAAAACAAAGCACTCTATTAACCATAGTGATAAATGTACACATTAGATTTGAGTTTCAAATTTTACATGACAGAAAAAAGTCACCATCTCTATGCCTAAACAAGTCAAATGCATTAATTAAAGCTGGAACATATATTTTATTCAATCATTTGGACTCTCAAATTTTCAATTTTTCATTAGTGCTATTCAGTTGTCTAAGTACTTAGGATATATCAACAAACAAATAAGACCAAAATTATGTGTCCCCAAGTAGTGTACATTCTTCTGGAGCAAGGCAGACAGAACAAATAATAAAATAGAGAAGTATATTAGCAGGTGCCTACTTATATGGAGAAAAGCCAAAGTAGAGCAAGGTAAGAGGAACTATGAGTACAGAGGAAATTCATTTAAATATTTAATGTGTGATCAGAGTCAATCTCATCAAAAGGGTACATTTGAGAAAATACAGAAGGAAATGAGCAAGTTAGCCAAACAAATATCTATGGGAAGAATGCTGAAGGAAGAGGTTACAGATACGGCAAATGTCTAAATGTGGAAGTGTGCTGTATTTATTTGAGATAGAGCAAGGAGGCTGGTGTGCCAGAGCAGGGAGAACAAAGCTTAATACAGAGGTGATAGCGAATTAAAGGTAAAGCAGATTATGTAGGGTGTTAGAAGGCATTTTAAGGACATTTACATTTAACTATAAAATAAATGGGGAATCACTTCAGGGTTGTGAACAGAAGGGTGGCAAGATACATTTTGGTTTAACAGGATTAATCTAGCTGCTCTGTTGAGGCTAGACTGGGTATAGAGTGGGCTATGGAGTTGGGGTGGAGTGGACAAGAGAGACTCATTGGAATATGCTTGTACTAATCCAGGTAGAGATGTTGGTGGCTAAGATCAATGAAAGGAATAAGATGTGGTCAGAAACTTGATATATTTTGAAGGCAAAGCAACAGGATTTTCTTATAGATTGGAAGTGTGAGGTGACAGAATAGTCAGCATGATTCTGCAGTTTGGGGGAGACTGGTGGCAAAAGTATGTGAAGGATGAGCAAGTGAACTGTGTCAAACGCTGAAGGTTAAGATGAGAAAATAGCATGAGAACAGCTATCTGATAGTAGTCATATGTTGCTTAATCTTAAATTCATTCTTTTAAGCTTTTAAACCATTTTAAGTTTTCCATTTTGAAAAAAATCAGACTTTAAGCATGTGTACTGATTTTAGAGAATCTATTATCCAACACTGTGGTGTTTTTAGCACAATGTAAAAAATATTTGTAATGGCATGATTATGCACAAACAATTTTTTCTGGAGTCATCCTTTCAAAATCCAAATAAAGGCTATTTATTTTGGAACATGAATAATGGAATCTAGAATCAGTTATTTTTAAGAGATACAGAAGGTATAAATGATAATGTTATTGCTAACAAGACACCTACTTGGATGAGAACATTTACAGTATTTTTATGTAAAATAAAATAGATGGTCTATTACATTTTATTTGTATCATACACAGAACATTTTTATATTAGCTATCATAGTTATAATACAGTATCTCTCCTCTTAGATTAATACAATAGGACATATCCCCACAAAAATATGCAAAATTGCAATCAATTTGTGTTGAAAAATACCCCTCCTGTTAAAATATCTTTTCCATTAAACTTTTAATAAAGGTCAACTGGATAATGAGGCAAATATAATTATGGTGGAGCCACTAAATTAATAACATTTCAATTCTAAAAGTAATAATTAGAGGAAAATTTAATGGAAGACTCATTATTAGAAAGAATTCTTATTTTGGGAACTGTAATACACACATCTAAAATAAGATTTAAAAACATCAAATGACTGATGGAGTAATTATGAAAAATGTAGTTAGATTTTAATGCATACATTATACTGCAGGTGTGAATTTCAGAGTACACTGGAATTATTAAAATGACAAATCTTTTTTGAAGTTAGTAAAGAAAGGCTATTAAACTTGCCAAAAATGTTTGTTAACATAAAAATAGTACAGAACTGTAATGTACAATTACATTCTCCTCTTTTCATACAAGTATGGTTTCAATATGTTTGGCATATTGAACAATAGTATTCTACTTTGCCCATCTCGCCCACAGTATCAATCACTTCAAGGCTGACTTTGAAGCTATACTCAGATGATAGCAGAGACTGGTTAATATCCATGCCACAATAATAACTTCTTTCCCTTTAGCCATACAAAGCATGATGATTTTAGAGGAGAGAAAAATGGAAGAGTATTCTAACCAACCAATTTGCATATTGTCCTTGCAAACATAAAACATTTCAATAACAGTATTTTATGCTTATTGTGTTTATCTTGAATTTTGGGGGAAGAAATGTTTATTTTAATGCTATATCTAAGAGAGCCTGTGCTCAATGTTTTCCTGGTCAATGCTTTTGCTATTTTTGGTTGGTGGTGTTGCTGTTGTCCCTTTGTTCTGGGCCTTTTGTTAATCCACAAGATTATTTCCCCCATAGAATAACCTTTTAATTGATACCAATATCTTAGATTAAGCTCATTTCATAGGTCAGAGTAACATTTGTAATCCATTCTTAGGCATTATATTTCATATGCATTTTTAAACACATAATTGGATTTTAAAATTGAGTTAAATTGAAGAGGCAGGCACTAGGAAATTCTTATTCTATCTCTATATCTGCATGTTTCAATGACAAAAGTTACTAAAAACGTCTCCCTGTGAATAGCTTCTCAACTGCCTCTATAAAATGATAGACAGAGACAGACATAATGGAAACCACAATCTCATGTCTCATCTGGGACCTTGCACAATCAGTCACTCTCTTTCTCTTTCATCTTCCATCTCTCACTTTTACTTGCTTCTTTATCAGCCACTTATGAAAATGTGTAATATAAAGTACTTCTAACCCTCATTTTTTCTTCAAAACATTACTGTTTCCATTCCTTCACTAATAAAGCATGTGACATGAGTGTATATTGTCTCATTTCTCATTACCTCCATAAACCAACCTATTTATTTGACTCATCTGAAAACAATTCTTAATAAATTACTAATAACTACTTGCTTGATGTATCTAACATGCCTGAATTAAATTTAAATTTAATGTTATATAAATAGTGAAGTCAAAATGTGATCTACACTTTGACCTGATATTGGCTGCTCTGTGGAAAATGATCTAGTAGGGAAAAGTGAACAAGACTGGGAGCAAGGCAACTAATGAGGAGACTGTTGTAGTGTTACAGGAGTAAGTGATAGTATCTTTCACTTGGGTATTAGGATATTATTATTGTTTAAAAAATTAGATTTATGTTGTATTTTTAAAAAAGAATAGAAATGATTTACTAAAAGATTGGATGAAGAGTATGAGACAAAAAAGAAAATCAAGGTTTTTTTTTTTTTTTCAGACGTTTATGTGTAAATGTTAAACTGACTAGATGTAAGTGTGAAATGCAAGAGTAAGGCAGTAAAAATGTAGATATGGAGTCACCAAACAAAAATATATTAAGAAACGAGACTGAGTAAACTTACCTAAGGGGAGATTGCAATAGGTTTGACGAGACGCACGTCATGACCATTTTTGATAAGCCCTGTTTTAGGAGAGAAAACAGAATAAAGTTCAATTAGGGTTGATGAAGAAGATTATAAGAGAGAAGTTGGTGACAGCAAGATATATAGGTAGAATTAAGTGTATGATAGATAAGGTTTTTGTTCTATTGAAGGAAGGAAGCACATAAAAAGTAAATAAATACTTCTAAATTGTGGTAAATGCTATTAAGAGAAGAAAACATAGTGGAAAATAACTGAAGAAAATTAGCATTTTGTGATGGGAAAACCATTGATGAAGAAGTGACATTTAAGCTGTCAATGGATTGGGCAAGAAAGTAGAGACCTGGGCTTGTGTTTCCTTGGTTACTCTCCTGGCCATTTTCTGTGTGTTTCTGGGAATAATTTAAAGCATGCCCAAGATTCTGAGGATGAGCATTTTGATTGGAAAGGATCAATATACTTGCTTAAATCAGTCTTGCATAAATTTAAGAAGAGAACAATACAGATTTGGACAATCATTATGGTAATTTATTTTCCTCTTAAATATTAAAGCATCTAAAATAAAAACAGCATCACCACTAAAGAAAGAAATTATTTTCATTTTATAGAAGGAAACTTGAGGTTCAAAGATATCAAGGAGCATCTCCAATTCAAATGATGAATAGGGTTTGATATGTGTAAGGGCACAGCATATTATTAAGTTAGGACAGTACTTGCTTTTACAAAGGTAAAAAAGAAATGCTTTACTTAAAAACGCATACAATAAGTGGGAGCTAAAGAATGTCTACTAATGGACAAAGAGGTGGCAAAAATAGACATTAGGGACTACTAGAGGGAGATGGAGGGAGGCAAATAAAGATTGAAAAACTATTGCTCAGTTTCTGGGTAACGAGATCAATCAGATCTCAAATCTTGGCATTATGCAATATCCAGTTAAAAAATCTGAGCTTATACTCCCTGAATCTAAACTAAAAGTTAAAATTATGTATTTTAAAATAACATACAAAAACCTGATCATTTTAGTCAATTCCTATGGCAGCCTTAATCGGACTATTATTCAGGTATATAGTAACTGTTACAGGGCTGGCAAATTTTAGCCTATTTTAACTGGAAAGAAAGAGCACACAAACAATGATGCATCCATACACTTGAGATTTTAGCATATTCACTGGTCTTTGATTATAAAAGTCCTGAAAGTGAATTCCCTTGTAGTTAGTATAATTACAGTAAATTTCAATTAATATATGCTTACATGAATAAAAATGTCTAATTAAATGAGTATCTCTTTATGACTATCTATCTATCTATCTATCTATCATCTATTTATCTATCAAGAAAGGGGCTTAATGATGGATTCACTTTCAGTGAGAAATAAAAGCTCAGGAGCATGAGCTGATTTGTAAACAGACTTTTGTATAAAGAGTGACCTCTTGAGGGAGGTCCTATTGTTCTGGCACTCTAAAGAATGGAGTTTACAATAATAGAAGATGTTTAGCATGACAATTAAGCTTGAAAATAACCAAATAAATTGTGCAATTAAAAACAAAAATTCCAAGCTAGAGGAGGACAGTACAGCCTAGTGAGTTTCACCTAGACTATACTCAGTCGAGGAGAAATGGTACATTCTCAAAGAAAAGTGATGCTATTCTGTATTGGAGACAGACACCAAGCAAACAAATGGAAAAAAAGGTTCACATTTCATTTGAGATTTAAAATTATTATACAGAGGAACAAATTCTTAAAAGATGACTTCACAGCCTTATTAATGCCTGTGATTAGTTTTAATTCTCAGAGAAGACATATATATATGTATCTTTTCTGATGTTAAGGCCAAATTGGGTTAAATGAAACATATTTAGAATACACAGAAAGACATAGTTCTAGAGAATTAATAAATGCAATTGATTATGGTGTGGAAGGATTGTGCATTCATTCCTCTGGTGCTAATTTAAAGTAGACTAAATTCTCATCTGGCAGGAGCAGTTTTATGTAGCATAGGGATATAGAGTAAAGAATCTCTTAAAAGTCTTAAAGTTCTATATTCATAGATTCTCCCAAAATATATGTGATTATTTTTATAGTATGTATTTTAAAAGAATCAATTCTGAAATAATTCCTACTAAAAGAATTTGATGCTTTATCTAAGCCCTTTGATGTAAGTAAAGGTAAGAATCTTCCAGATTGTCATTTATAATCCATGTTATTAAAAATGTTACATTTTGTCAAATGTTTTCTTACTGGTTTATAAAATTAAAGTGTAAGTCATAATTGAAATTTCCATTAAAAAACTTTGCTTTAGAGTAAAATTATCACTTATATGTCAGCATTAAGCAAAACAAAATGAAACACACATACAAATATATTTATTACTTCGTAAAGCATTGCTTGTCATTTGATAATTTTTTATTTTCTTTTAAGATTCTGAAAGATTTAGGAAACTCTATATGTCAATCCCAAGGCAATTTAGTTTCAAAAAGACATTGATATCACTAAGGAATTTTAAGTCTAAATGTTGATTATGGATATTTTATCAGCAAGTAAAATTAATAAGCATGTTATAAAAATAAAAATAGCAAATCTGATTCTTTCCTGTGAATCACTGTGTGTGTGTGTGTGTGTGTGTGTGTGTGTGTGTGTGTGTGTATCTTTATATAACAGGGCTGGGTTTTATATTCACTACATTCACTATTTTTGGATTAGCAGAAGAGTCTTATCTACATTGGTTTATTTTCAATTTCACCCAAAAGCAGGTGCTGGAGGCTTTCACTTCTTAACTCCCTACTCCAGTGTTCTTCCCCAATCTGCATATTGGAAATCATAAAGAGGCTTTTAAGATATATTGATGTCTTGTTTCCACTCCAGACCTGTTACAACAAAATCCTTCTAGCAAAGAGGGGTTGAGATCTGAAATTGGTGTTTTTACCTTATTACCATGTGTGTTTGATGTGCATCCAGGGTTGAGACATATGTGACTGTCCAGGGCAATTATGGCCTTTGGACAGATGCATGCTATCATGTGGCAGGTTGTTAGAAAGACTGAATCTCAGACTGCACTCCAGGCCTATGAAATAAGAATTTGCATTTCTACAATATCTTCAGATAATGCATGTACAATAATGTTTGAGGACCACTCATTGAGATATGAGCATCTGGAACACTGCAAAGGAGGATTTGTTGATTTGATGTAATTAGGCAGAGTTCAACAATTGTATCAACTCTATTAAACGAGCATGCAGGCAAAGATCCTGGGTAAGGTGAAGCCCTCAACACCTGGGTAAGGTGACAAGGAGAGGGAGTGCAACTGTCTCTCCATTCTTTGTACTATGTGGACTGTGGACATGAGGGCCCCTCCTGCAGTCTCACTGGGACATTAAACATGGTTTTGCTCTGGCACTGCAGTCTCACTGGGACATTAAACATGGTTTTGCTCTGGCAGAGACTGACCAACTGCTGGAGGTCAACACTGCATACCTTTACGTGCAGAAGATGTGAGATGAGCACCACTCAGCCCTCCTGAAGTAAGCCCCTTTCTCACTGACAACTGTAGAAACCCCAGTGGAGACTGCCTGGTCTGGATTATCTGAATCTCTCCCCAATCTCTTACCCCTTTATTATTGCCTAAATAAATTCTGTCTTGCTTCCTCTCAATTTTAGCTCTTTTAATCTTAAAATCTTTTTTTTTTTACTCAAAATGTGCACCTGTTCTAAACAAAAGCTGTGGTTTTCAAACCATTGTCTCTATTATGAATTTGAAATATTATTTAGAATCTCAAAAGCAGAATATAGTTTTTTTTTCCTTTGTGTAATCTTTCAGTAAGGTTTTAAATCTTCTCTGATTAAATAGATGCCTTAAACTTAATAAAAGCAGGGAGGCAGTGAAAATAACTTTGAGAGAACTGATAGATACATTATTATAAATGAACGGATATCTCCAGGTAAGTTTTCATTAGAATATTAGTTTTTAAACCTTCTATTTCTTTTCAACTGATGCTTTGATGTAAAGAATCTTTATATTTCTTTTTAACTCTAAGATACAACAATTTTACTGATATTATTGACTCAGTGCCTATTTTTCTTTCCCTATGAAGGAAAGTAAAAACAGTATAATTTGGATCAAATTGTTAATAGCATACATGTCAATAGAGTGAATCGGCAACCAACAGAATGGGAAAAAATTTTTGCAGCCTACCCATCTGACAAAGGGCTGATATCCAGAATTTACAACGAGCTAAAAAAGATTTACAAGAAAAAAACAAACAAGCCCATTCAAAAATGGGCGAAGGATATGAACAGATACTTTACAAAAGAAGACATACAAGAGGCCAACAAACATATGAAAAAATGCTCATCATCACTGGTCATTAGAGAAATGCAAATCAAAACTACATTGAGATACCATCTCACACCAGTTAGAATGGCGATCATTAAAAAATCTGGAGAAAATAGATGCTGGAGAGGATGTGGAGAAATAGGAACACTTTTACACTGTTGGTGGGAGTGTAAATTAGTTCAACCACTGTGGAAAACAGTGTGGCGATTCCTCAAGGACCTAGAAATAGAAATTCCATTTGACCCAGCAATCCCATTACTGGGCATATATCCAAAGGATTATAAATCGTTCTACTATAAGGACACATGCACACGAATGTTCATTGCAGCACAGTTTACAATAGCAAAGACCTGGAACCAACCCAAATGCCCATCGATGATAGACTGGACAGGAAAAATGTGGCACATATACACCATGGAATATTATGCAGCCATTAAAAATGAGGAGTTCGCGTCCTTTATAGGGACATGGATGAACCTGGAAACCATCATTCTCAGCAAACTGACACAAGAACACAAAACCAAACACCACATGTTCTCACTCATAGGAGGGTGTTGAACAAGGAGAACACATGGACACAGGGAGGGGAGCACTGTACACGGGGGTCTGTTGCGGGGGAGTGGGGGGGACAGCGGGGAGGGGAGTTGGGGAGGGATAGCATGGGGTGAAATGCCAGATATGGGTGAGGGGGAGGGAGGTAGCAAATCACACTGCCATGAATGCACCTATGCAACAACTTTGCATGTTTTTCACATGTACCCCAAAACCTAAAATGCAATTAAAAAAAAAATAAATAAATAAAATAAAAAAAAAAAAATAGCATACATGAATGTTACTTACAGGACTTCAAGTACTCGCCACTAAAAAAATATATTTTCCTAGCATGTTATCCATGATCTCCAAGAGGTGCTCCCTAATAGGCTGATTTCATGGTCAGAATTTATTGCAGTACATTAGAATTATGCCTTTTTCCTCAGTAGGGTGGCAGCTAGCTGGTATAGGCAAACCATAATACATAATATAGAATATGATTATCTAGTGATATCTTCTCAAGGTACATACAGCTAAAATCAAATGAGAAACTAATTTTACTCTGGCTCAGGGCACACAGATACTCAAGATCAGCATCATTTGATAATATTATTTAAAATAAAAACCAGTGTTAAGTTGTGTCTTCATAAAGAACTATTATTAAAAATATGGTGTTTTCTCAAAATCGAACACCTCATGTTCTCACTCATAGGCGGGTGTTGAACAATGAAAACACATGGACACAGGGAGGGGAGCACTACACACTGAGGTCTGTTGGGGGGAAATAGGGGAGGGACAGCGGGGGGTGGGGAGTTGGGGAGAGGTAGCATGGGAGAAATGCCACATATAGGTGAAGGGGAGGAAGGCAGCAAATCACACTGCCACTCATGCACCTATGCAACAATCTTGCATGTTCTTCACATGTACCCCAAAACCTAAAATGCAATTTAAAAAATGGTGTTTTCTGTTTAAACAAAGGCATATGTTTATATAGAATTTGATTTATTAACAAATTAAACAGAGTAAGACAAGGATTATTTAAGGAAGAAGAACACTGAGTCTATTAGTCAAGGACTATATGGTGTTACCAAACACCTCCCAGCCTTCAAACCTCATGATGTAGGTTGGTTAGAATTCTTCTACATCCAAATACTTAGAGACCCAAGTTTCCTTGATCTTGAGATGCCACCACATCATCTCAATACATGATGTTCAACTTTGCCAAGATAGAGGAATCAGTTTCATTATGCATATTTATAAAATAGAAAAATGAATGCCTTTTTTTAATATGAATGCAGTAAGGAGAATTCAGTGTTTCTAAAAAAATCAGAGTCTAAATCACAAGTTTACATATATATGTGCTTGAGAGTATGTATATAGATATAGATATAGATATATAGTATATCTATGTAACATCTATTTACATATACACAGTTACATATAGAATGTACTTAGGTAGTGCTTATATTCCATTATTTTATAACAACTATGCACCTTCGTTCCTTTAATTACCAATATGTATTACTACCCACTATGGGCCAGGGCATAGCTGTTTTATTACAAAAGTGATTTAAGCATTGGTAGATTATTTAACCATGTCTTATAAAAACAGATGCAATCTATAATGCCTTGATATATTTCAACTTGTTTTTTGTTACAGTAATTTATTTGTTGGACATGTTGTATGAGTAGACCATTATGTTCTTGCTTCTAACATCCTATGTCTTTTTTTGTGTGTGAATATTTCTGAGGGAACTATTAGAAACATATATAAATAGATACTAAAAAATTACTAGAGTAATTCAACACACTCCTGCTTCAGCAACTCTATTTGAATCTTTTTATATTTGTTGTTTACAACAACTCTGGGTAAAATGTAAATTTTCCCGCAGGTTCTTAAAATAGATGTGTTTTAAAAAATTCTCAGGAGGAACATATGAGTTGAATAACAACAAGTTTTCCTTTTATAAAGCCTCTTAGCATATTTTTTCTTGGGGCAATTCAAACGGACTAAATAATTTGACACAAATAAGAGCTGCTTAAATTGTAATTTTAAAAGAAGTCTTGAAATAGGTACGTCTCCTCTTGAGAAGAATTGATGTGCATGTAGTATAAAAACTCATTCCCAAAAGATAATTGAAGCATTTTTCTTTCATCTGTGAGGTGATTCTTAATAAGCAAAAAGTGTTCTAATTTTCAAAAGGAGGGGAAATAAAAAGAAAAATAAAACCCAAGTCAACTCAAAAAGTTAATGGTGGAATGAACTAACAGTAAATGGAACACTTTAGAAATATTTTCTTCTTTTAAAATATATCTTCTTATAGCTTCTGAAATTAGCATTTATGTACTCTAAAAGCTATAACATAGTTTGCAAGTGATATCAGTAAGTTCTTAAATACATTACAAAACTTTAAACAATGCAGCTTTCTTGGTTTAAGGAGAAAAAGAGTAAAAACTATATGTCTTAGTCCACCTGGGTTTCCATGAAAAGTATAATATACTGAGTAGCTTAAACAACATAAATTTATTTCTTCACAATTCTGGAGGCTAAAAGTCCAAGAACAAGGTGCCAGTATGGTCAGGCTCTAGCTTGTGGATGGCTGCCTTCTCACTGTATCCTCCTTACACAGCAGTGAGAGACAGAGAGAGACAGCAAACTCTCTGGTGTTATTTTTTGCACAAGTGCCCCAATCCCATCATGAAGGCTTTGCTTTCATGACCTCATCTAAACCTAATAATCTCTCAGAGGCCCCATCTCCAAATGCCATTTCTTGTGTGGTTAAGATTACCTAACTGAAAATTTCCATAATTTTGTCATTTCAAGAATGTTAAATAGGCCAGGCATGGTGGCTCACACCTATAATCCCAGCACTTTGGGAGGCTAAGGCAGGAGGGTCACTTGAGCCCAGAGTTCTAGACCACCCTGGGCAACCAGCTATATTTCGTCTCTACAGAAAACACAAAAATTATCCGGGCATGTTGGCTATGGCTTGTAGTCCAAGCTACTCGGGAGGCTGAGGTAGGAAGATCACTTGAGCCCAAGAGGCAGAGGTTGCAGTGAGCTAAGAATGCACTGCTACACTATATCTTTGGCAACAAAGCAACGTCCTGCCCCCCCAAAAAATAATAATTAAAACAAGAATGTTAAATAAATAAGATTATATAGTATATAAAATTTGGGATTGTCTTTTTTCACTTGGAATAATTTTCTGACAGTTTGTCCAGGCTATCATACATCAATACTTCCATTTATTTACTACTAAGTAGTATGTCATGGTGTTTATAATAGTTTATATAACAAGTCATCCATGGAAGGACATGGATAATTTCCAACTTCTGTTTGTTGCTACTATAAACATTAGTATACAAGTATTTGTGTAAATGTATGTGTTCATCTCTCTGGGATACTCAGAAATGCAATTATGGGTCATATGGTAGTGGCGTGTTTAGTCATGTAAACTACCATGCTATTTTCCAGACTGGCTGTACCATTTTACATTTCCATCAACAATATAAGAGTAATCTACTTTCTCTACATCCTGATCATTACTTGCTGCTGTCAATGTTTTTTAATTTAATTTTTATCACTCATATGTGTATTTAGTGATATCTCATTGTTGATTTGTGTTTCCCTAATGGCTAACATTGTTGAATATTTGCTTATGTACTTATTTTCCATTGATATATCCTCTTCAGTAAAATTTCTGTTCATGTCTTTTGCCCATTTCCTAATTGGATTAATTTTTTACTGTTGAGTTTCAGTCTATTGTATAGCAGTCCTTTATCTTATATATGATTTGTAAATATTTTCTTCTGGTCCACAGCTGGTCTTTCCACCTTTTTATTTATTTATTTTTTTGAGATGGAGTCTCGTCTGCAGCCCAGGCTGGAGTCTAGTGGCATGATCTCCGCTCACTGCAACCTCTGCCTCCTGGGTCCCGGTTCAAGCAATTCTCCTGCCTCAGCCTCCTGACTAGCTGGAATTACGAAATGCCCAGCTAATTTTTGTATTTTTAGTAGAGACAGGTTTCATCGTGTTGGTCAGGCTGGTCTTGAACTCCTGACCTCATGATCCACCCTCCTTGGCCTCCCAAAGTTCTGGGATTACAGGCATGAGCCAGCACGCCCAGTCTGTCTTTCCATTTTTAAAGAATGTCTTTTGTAGAGAAAATATTTTTAATTTTGATGTATCCAATTTTTTAATTCTTAGAGTCATGTTTATTGGCATCAAGTATAAGAATTCCTTGCTGTGCTAGAGATCCTGAAGATAATATCCCTTGTGGTATTTGTAGTTTTACATTGTACATTTACGTCTGTAATACATTTGAGTTAGCTTTTGTATTAGGTGGTGTAAGGTTTATACTGAGGTTCTGTTGTTGGTCTATGAATAACCAAATGCTCTAACACCCTCTGTTGATATGGTTGTTCTTCCTTCATTTAATTACTTTTGACCTTTGTCAAAAACCAGTAGAAGAAATACACTACACACACACACACACACACATATATAAATCTATCAAAATATGTATTGCATCTATATATAGAAAACTGCCAAACACTGATGAGAAGTATCACAGGAGAATAAAATAAGTGGGGAAGACACTCAGTGTTTGTAAATTGAAAGAATCAATATTATTAAAATACCAATTCTTTTCAATTTACAGAATAGATTCACCACAATCCTAATACAGATTCCAGCAAGCTACTCTGTAGATGTTGACAATGATTCTAAAGTTTATATGAAAAAAAGAAAATAAATAAAATGTAGTACATATACACAATGGAGTACTATTTAGCCATAAAAAGTGTGAGGTGTCATTTGCAACAAAAAGGGTGGAACTAGAAGACATTATGTTAAATGAATTAAGACAGGCACAGAAAGACAAACTGCACATTCTCACTCATTAGTGGGAGCTAAAAGTTAAAACAATTGAACCTATTGAGATAAAGATTAGAATGACGGTTATCAGAGGCTGGGAAGAGTAGTGGGGGATAGAGTGGGGATGGTTAATGTATACAAAAATATAGTTAGATAGAGTGAGTAAGATCTAGTATTTGATAGCACAGCAGGGTGATTATAGTCACAAATAATTTACTGTACATTTTAAAATAAGAAAAAGTATAATTAGAATGTTTGTAATGTAAAGAAATGAAGACTGCTTGAGGGGATGAATACCCCATTTACCCTGACAAGATTATTTCATCTTGTATATCTGTGCCAAAACATCTCATATTTACCATGCCACGAGGACAAAAGTTATACTTTCTCCAGGGTTTTATGGCACAGGAAACAAGAACAACATGCGACGTGTTAGATGCTTGAATCACATGGTTTATTAATTGCTATAACCAACTGTCATTTCTCATCATACACAAAAACACACTCAAAGGGGGTTACTAAGGGATGGCCTCACCATGGCAGTTAAAATCATTCAATCTGAGTTCCATTCAACATTCAAGTGTAGCTTTGTAGAATCAGACAACCTCCACTCTGTCCATCCTGGCCTTGTCTAATGTCAAAGTGAACAGGCAGAGGGCCTCCACACAGCTCCCTCTTGCCACTAACCAGATAGCAAGGGGTGTAGAGATTAATCAGGGATTTGCCATGCTCAACCAGTTGTGAAGTCCTTCTTTTTTGTATTTCATCTCTAGGTGTAGTCCTGAGTCCTTCTTCCTGAGTGGTTATGCTCATGGTAATCTCCCTTGTTGTTTTGATCCATTTGTTTGCCAAAGTCCAAAATCATAATATTTTGCAATCTCCACTACTGCTTACCAAACTTGTTTATCAAAGTCCAAAGTCCCAGAAAAGTTTGGCAACATCTGTGTCAACATCTTACAATTTTATCTTGTTTTATGTGTCCTATTTGGTCAACACATGTTTACACTTTTATCTTTTTTACCATGTCTTGACCTCTGCTCAAAACATGTTTACTACTTTATTATATCTTATACTCCTAACACATCAAAAATATATACACCTACTACATATCTATAAAAATTAAAAATTAAAACACTGAAAATTCTCCCTCCAAATTCTCCCTAACTCATTTTATGAGACCAACATCATCCTGATACCAAAACCTGGCAGAGACACAACTAAAAAGGAAAACTTTAGGCCAATATCCATAATGAATATCAATGAAAAAAATCTTCAATAAAATACTGGCAAACCAATTGCAACAGCACATAAAAAAGCTTATCCATCACAATCAAATAGGCTTCATCCCAGGGATGCAAGACTGGTTCAACATACGCAAATCTATAAACATAATCCATCACATAAACAGAACCAAAGACAAAAACTACCTAATCATCTCAACTGACGCAGAGAAGTCCTTCCACAAAATTCAACAGCCCTTTAGGCTAAAAACTCTCAATAAACTAGATATCAATGGAACATATTTCAAAATAATAAAAGCTATTTATGACAAACCCACAGCCAATGTCATACTGAACGACCAAAAACTAGAAGCATTCCCTTTGAAAACTGGCACTAGACAAGGATGCCCTCTCTTACTATTCCTATTCAATACAGTATTTGAAGTTCTAGCCAGAGCAATCAGGAAAGAAAAAGAAATAAAGGATATTCAATAAGGAAAACAGGAAGTCAAATTGTTTCTATTTTCAGATGACATGACTGTATATTTAGAAGACTCCATTGTCTCATCATAATCTCCTTAAGCTGATAAACAACTTCAGCAAAGTCTCAAGATACAAAATCGATGTAGAGAAATCACGAGCAACTATACACCAATAACAGACAAACAGAAAACCAAATCATGAGTGAACTGCCATTCACAATTGTGACCAGGAGAATAAAATACCTAGGAAAACAACTAACAAAGGATGTGAAGAACTTCTTCAAGGAGAACTATAAACCAACTCAAGGAACTAAGAGAGGACACAGACAGATGGAAAAACATTCCATGCTCACAGTTAGGAAGAATCACTATCATTAAAATAGCCATACTGCCCAAAGTAAATTATAGATTCAACACTACCTCATTAATCTACCATTGGTCTTCTTCATGGAACTGGAAAACACTACTTTAAAGTTTGTATGGAACCAAAAGAGAGCCTGCATAGCCAAGACAATCCTAAGCAAAAAGAACAAAGCTGGAGGCATGATGCTGCTTGACTTCAAACTATACTACAAGGCTACAGTTATCAAAACAGCATGGTACTGGTACCAAAACAGAGATATAGACCAATGGAACAGAACAGAAGCCTCAGAAGTAATGCCACAGCTCTACAATCATCTGATCTTTGACAAACCTGAGAAAAACAAGCAATGGGGAAAGGATTCCCCATTTAATAAATGGTGTTGGGAAAACTGGCTACCCATGTCCAGAAAGCTGAAACTGGACCCCTTCCTTACACCTTACACTAAAATCAACCACAAATGGATTAAAGATTTAAACATAAGATGTAACACCATAAAATCTTTAAAAGAAAACCTAGGAAATACCATTCAGGATATAGGAATAGGCAAGGGATCAAAATAGACAAATGGGATCTAATTAAACTTAAGAGTTCCTGCACATCAAAAGAAACAATTATTAGAGTGAACCAGCAACCAGTAGAATGTGAAAAAATTTTTGCAATCTACCCATCTGACAAAGGGCTAATATCCAGAATCTACAAAGAACTAAAGCAGATTTACAAGGAAAAAAACAAACATTCAAAAGTGGGCAAATGATATGAACAGACACATTTCAAAAGAAGACATTTATGAGGCCAAGAAACATATGAAAAAGTGCTCATCATCACTGGTCATTAGAGAAATGCAAATCAAAATCACATTGAGATACCATCTCATGACAGTTAAAATGATGATCATTAAAAAATCTGGAGACAACAGATGCTGGAAAGGATGTGGAGAAATAAGAACACCTTTATACTGTTGGTGGGAGTGTAAATTAGTTCAACCATTGTGGAAGACAGTGTGGTGATTCCTCAAGGATCTAGAAATGGAAATTCCATTTGACCCAACAATCTCATTACTGGGTTTATACTCAAAGGAGTGCAAATTGTTCTATCATAAAGACACATGTACATATGTGTTCAGTGAGGCACTGTTTACAATAGCAAAGACCTGGAACCAACCCAAATGCCCGTCAATGATAGACTGGACAAAGAAAATGTGGCACATATACACCATGAAATACTATGCAGACATAAAAAAAGATGAGTTCATGTCCTTTGTAGGGAAATGGATGAATCTGGAACCATCATTCTCAGCAAACTGATACAAAACCAGAAAACCAAATACTGCATATTCTCACTTATAGGTGGGTGTTGAACAATGAGAATACATGAGCATAGGGAGGGGAACATCACACACTGGGGTCTGTTGGGGGGTGGGGGGCTAGAGGAGGGACAGCATTGGTTGGGGAGGTTGAGGAGGGATAACATTGGGAGAAATGCCTGATGTAGGTGATGGGGGATGGAGACAGCAAACCATCATGGCATGTGTGTGTCTATGCAACAATACTGCAAGATCTGCACATGTACCCTAGAACTTAAAGTACAATTTTTAAAAAAGTAATTGATTTTAGGAAAATTCTCCCTCAAAAACAAGAGAACTAGAATAGCCAAAAAAAAAAAAAAATACTTGGGAAGAACAAAATTTAAGGACTCATACTATCCAATTTCAAGACTTACTATAAAGCTACAGAAATAGAAACAGTACAATATTAGTAGAATAGTAGACAACAAATCAATGAAATAGAGATGTAATAATAGAGACCCCAGACATGAAGCCACACAAATATATTCAAGTAATTTTTAAGAAAGGCACAGAAGCAATTCAATGCAGGAAGAATTGTTATTTCAATAAATTATGCTAAAGCAATTAGACTCTCGTGTGCAGAAAAAACAAAAAAAAAAAAGAATCTAGCCTGATCTTATAAATTACACAAAAATTAACTTAAAAATGAATTCTAGGCCTAAATTTAAAAAAAAAAAAAAAAAAACACTGCTAAGAAAAAAATAAACATAAGTAAAAAATTCGTGCAGTTATGAGTTTGGCAATGAGTTGCTAGATTTAATATCAAAAACTAATTCATGAAATAAAAAAAAACTTAGGGGTTTATCAGTTTTAAAACTTATCCAAGAAATACATTGTGAAGAGTATGAATAAACAAGGCCCAATATCAGAGAAAATATTTGGGAAACCACAAAGGGCTTGTGTACAAAATAAACGAAGTCCTAAAACTTAACAATAACAAAATAAACCACCCAAGAAAAAACGGGCAAAAGCTCTGAACAGACACATCACTAGAGAGGAAACATAGGTAGAAATAATCACCATCGTATATCATTAGGACAACGCAAATTTAAATAAAATTAGATATTACTACACACCTATAATGGTTAAAATCCCAAAAACTGACAATGCTTGTGAGGATGTAAAGCAATAGGAATATTGCTCATTTATTGCCCTTGAGAATGCATAATTATATAGCCACTTTGGAAGGCAGTTTGGCAGATTCTTACATAGCTAAACGTAGTCTCACTATAAAATGTAACATTCATATTCCTAGGTAATTACCCAACTGATTTAAAAATTATGTCCAAACAAAACTTTTGTTTGCGAATTTTTATAACATGTAGTTTAATTTCCACAAACTAGAAGTAACCGAGGTGTTTTTTATAGGCTAATTGATAAACTATGGCATATCCATGTGAGAAAGGAGGCAATTAGAGGCCAGTTAGGTAGATAAAGAGGAAGAGTCTTGGGAATGGAAAAAACACTTTGGGACCTCACCTGCATTGCCCATGTAGATAATGAGAATAAATTTGATTAAGAACTTCCTCTTATGCCAGTATGTTTGCTTAGAAGGGACTGTCCCAATTTAGGTGCAGGTGAAATAAATCAACCTAAATATCTTTAACTGGACCCAGCTTATTATAATATTATTAACATGATATTAGCATTGCGGTTTTAGCTGCCCTGTAGGTTTCACTTAAGCACTCATGGGTAATAACCAAGTTGTAGACACTATGGCTGACTCCAGGGGTGCACAGATGCAACACCCCTAGGAGGAAACTTGACCTTTCCCACTTGGGGAGAACCCATGGAAAACTTCATTTTTCTTGCCACATAAAAGACCCAGAACTCAGGCTCATTTCTGGTGGCCCACTTCAGGTCCCTGTCTTTGCAGAGACCTTTCCATTCAGTTAACAAATCCTATTCTACCTTACTCACTTTCCAGTATCCACATGCCCTGTTCTTCTCAGTCATGGGACAGGAACTCAGACCTAGCTGAACTAAGGAGTAAGAAAACTGCAATACATGGAATATTATTCAGTGCTTTAAAAATGCACTGAATCAAGCCACCAAAAGAAATGGATGAATTTTAAATGCAAGATGCCTATCTGAAAAAGGCTACAAACTACATGATTTCAATTATACAACATTATGAAAAAGGCAAAACTGTAGATACTGTAAACATATGTCACGGGTTCAGATGGGGAGGAGCTGGATGAGTGAAGCAGACGGTATTACTAAGGGCAGTGAATCTAGTGTCTGTGGTGTTGCAATGGTGAATACATATCACTGTGCATTAGTCCAAACTCATAGAACTTTATAGGATAATGAGTGAACCTTAATGTATACAAACGAATGCCAGATTATTTAGGAAGTCAGGGATCACAGGATGGAATGTAGAATATGATGAAAGACATTCATTGTATTACAAATGCTTGAAACAATCTCACTGAGAATGATGGGGAAAAAGACACTGATCTACATAATTTTGGAAATGAATAGAGTCTATAATACTAAAGGCAAATAAAAGAATCAATTTAAATGAGATTAAACAAAGATCCAAAATACTGTGTCTCAGGTCAGACATTTAAGAAACTTAGAAGTCATCACTCTCATCTTCACAAGAATAAAAAAAGCTAAAAACTTTAATGTCAGTAAGGGATCCAGTTTCTGCTTTCTGCATATGGCTAGCCAGTTTTCCCAACACCATTAACTCCAGATGGATTAAAGACTTAAACATAAGACCTAACACCATAAAAACCATAGAAGAAAATCTAGGCAAAACCATTCAGAACATAGGCGTAGGCAAGGACTTCATGACCAAAACACCAAAAGCATTGGCAACAAAAGGCAAAGTAGACAAATGGGACCTAATCAAACTCCACAGCTTCTGCACAGAAAAGAAAGAGTCATTAGAGTGAATCGGCAGCCAACAGAATGGGAAAAAATTTTTGCAGTTTACCCATCTGACAAAGGGCTGATAGCCAGAATTTACAAAGAACTAAAACAGATTTCCAAGAAAAAAACAAGCCCATTCAAAAGTGGGCGAAGGATATGAACAGATACTTTACAAAAGAAGACATACATGAGGCCAACAAACATATGAAAAAATGCTCATCATCACTGGTCATTAGAGAAATGCAAATCAAAACTACATTGAGATACCATCTCACGCCAGTTAGAATGGCGATCATTAAAAAATCTGGAGAAAACAGATGCTGGAGAGGATGTGGAGAAATAGGAACACTTTTACACTGTTGGTGGGAGTGTAAATTAGTTCAACCATTGTGGAAGACAATGTGGCGATTCCTCAAGGACCTAGAAATAGAAATTCCATTTGACCCAGCAATCCCATTACTGGGCATATATCCAAAGGATTATAAATCGTTCTATTATAAGGACACATGCACACGAATGTTCATTGCAGCACTGTTTACAATAGCAAAGACCTAGAACCAACCCAAATGCCCATCAATGATAGACTGGACAGGGAAAATGTGGTACATATACACCATGGAATATTATGCAGCCATCAAAAATGATGAGTTCGTTTCCTTTGTAGGGACGTGGATGAACCTGGAAACCATCATTCTCAGCAAACTGACACAAGAACACAAAATCAAACACCTCATGTTCTCACTCATAGGCGGTTGTTGAACAATGAGAACACATGGACACAGGGAGGGGAGCACCACACACTGGGGTCTGTTGGGGGGAAATAGGGGAGGGACAGCAGAGGGTGGGGAGTTGGGTGGGGGATGGGGAGTTGGGGAGAGATAGCATGGGGAGAAATGCCAGATATAGGTGAAGGGGAGGAAGGCAGCGAATCACACTGCCACGTATGCACCTATGCAACAATCTTGCATGTTCTTCACATGTACCCCAAAACCTAAAATGCAATTAAAAAAAAAAAACTTTAATGTCTTCAACTTTTCTTAAATCCATCAAAGGCAATCTACTGTCCTTCAAATTAGAGACATAGACAAATACAGAGAATCACAGCTTTTTGGAAAAGAAGCCCAGGAGCAGGAATCTATTGCTACAACTAGCTCTGGAATAGGGAAACCTAAACAGTAATCATTGAATTACTGGCAGCTTAGTGTGCACAACCTTGTGATTTCTTAAGTGTGAGACTTAAGAACTAGAGGGAGAGCAGTCTTGTGGGGGACCATATTTTTATGAGTTTGACCCCCAGAAGTCCCAGCAAATTCTCAGGGCAAAGATCTGAGAAAATCTCCTGGCAGGGGAAGAAGAAAAACAATCATTTTAAAATATAACCAGAGGATTCTGTTCTCTTTAACAAAAGCCTTCCTTCAATGGAAACTATTTTACTAGAATCTAACCACTGTAGATTTTACAGAAGCTTGACATAAGGGGATGGGAATACCTAATTCCAGTTCCCTCCTGAGGGAAAAGCACTATCAAGCATTTGTAAAGATCACAGCCTGGGTCACAGACTCACTAAAGGATTGCAATCTAATCAAAGGACAATAGAAAAGTTTCTCTCCCTACTACCTTACCACCACATCAGTAGGACTCCTGCATAATGATGGGCAACTACAATGGAAAGAACTGTAAATTTAAATCATAATTTAAGGAGGACTAAAGAAACACAAAGAAATGGAAAGAAATAGAAACAATGACCACAGAAGAAATTTTGGCCTCTGAAACTTACAGCTATAGAAAGCAGTAAACCTCACACTAAAGATCTATTTATCTCAGTTCCTTCTAACTGTACCAATATGCCTATCTTTACACAAAAACATTATAAATAATACTAAAAGTCAAAAAATATACAATTTGAAGAGGCAGAGCAAAAATTAGAACCAGACTTCATCATGCCAGACGTTAATATATTATGCCACGAATTTAAAATAACTATGATTAATATGTTATGTGCAATAGTGGGAAAAAAAGATAAACAAATGAGTGATGTAAAGAGAGAGATAGAAACTTTAAGGAAGAAAAATAAACGTAAGTGCTAGCATTGTACTTTAGGTTCTGGGGTATATGTGCAGAATATGCAGTATTGTTGCATAGGTACATACATGGCAATGTAGTTTGCTGCCTCCATCCCCCCGTCATCTATATCTGGCATTTCTCCCTAAGTTATCCCTCCCCAACCTCCCTACCCATGGCTGTCCATCCTCTATTCCCCTCAACAGACCCCAGTGTGTAATCCTCCCCTTCCTATGTTTATGTGTTTTCATTGTTCAAAACCCACCTATGAGTGAGAACACACAGTGTTTGATTATCTGTTCTTGTGTCAGTTTGCTGAGAATGATGGTTTCCAGATTCATCCATGTCCCTACAAAGGACACAAATTCATCGTTTTTTATGGCTGCATAGTATTCCATGGTGTATATGTGCCACAATTTCTTTGTCCAGTCTATCATGGATGGGCATTTGGGTTGGTTCCAAGCCTTTGCTTTTGTAAACAGTGCCGTGAAACAATGAACATACATGTGCATGTGTCTTTATAACAGAATGATTTATAATCCTTTGGATATATATTGCTGGGTCAAATAGAATTTCTATTTCTAGGTCCTTGAGGAATTGCCACACTGTCTTCCACAATGGTTGAACTAATTTACACTCCCACCAATGTAAGAAAGTGTTCTTATTTCTCCACACCCTCTCCAGCATCTATTGTCTCCAGATTTTTTAATGATCGCCTAACTGGCGTGAGATGGTATCTCAATGTGGTTTTGATTTGCATTTCTCTAATGACTAGTTATGATGAACATTTTTTCATGTTTGCTGGCATCATAAATTCTTTTGAAAGTGTCTGTTCATATCCTTTGCCCACTTTTGAGTGGGTTTTTATTTTTTTTCTTGTAATCTGCTTTAGTTCTTTGTAGATTCTGTATATTAGCCCTTTGTCAGATGGGTAGATTGCAAAAAATTTTTTGCATTCTGCTGGTTGCTGGTTCACTCTAATAATGATTTTTTTGATGTGCAGAAACTCTTAAGTTTAATTAGATCCTATTTGTCTATTTTGGCTTTTGTTGCCATGGCTTTTGGTGTTTTTGGTCATGAAGTCCTAGCCTATGCCTATGACCTGAATGGTATTTCTTAGGTTTTCTTCTAGAGTTTTTATGGTATTAGGTCTTATGTTTAAATCTTTAATCTATCTGGAGTTAAGGGGTCCAGTTTCTGCTTTCTGCACATGGCTAGCTAGTTTTCCCAACACCATTTATTAAACAGGGAATCTTTTTCCCATTGCTTGTTTATGTCAGGTTTGTCAAAGATCAGATGGTTGTAGATGTGTGGTCTTGCCTCCAAACCCTCTGTTCTGTTCCATTGGTTAATATCATGTGGGTTTTGTCTTTGATTCTGTTTATGTGGTGGATCAAGTTTATAGATTTGCATATATTGAACCAGCCTTGCATCCCTGGGATGAAGCCTACCTGATTGTGATGGATAAGCTTTTTGATGTGCTGTTGCAATTGCTTTGCTAGTATTTTATTGAAGATTTTTGCATCTAAGTTCATCATGGATATTGACCTGAAGTTTTCTTTTTTTGTTGAGTCTCTGCTGGGTTTTGGTTTCAGGATAATGTTGGTCTCATAAAATGATTTGTTAAGGATTCTCTCTTTTTGGATTATTTGGAATAGTTTCAGAAGGAGTGGTACCAGCTCCTCTTTGTATATCTGATAGAATTTGGCTGTGAATGCATCTGGACCTGGGCTTTTTTTTTTTTTTTTTTTTTTTGGTTGGTAGGCTATTAAATGCTGCCTCAACTTCAGCCCTTGTTATTGGTCTATTCATGGTTTCAACTTCTTCCTGGTTTAGGTTGGGAGGGTGCAAGTGTCCAGGAATTTATCCATTTCTTCCAGGTTTACTGGTTTATGTGCATAGAGTTGTTTGTAGCAATCTCTGATGGTAGTTTGTATTTTTGTGGAATCTGTGGTGATATCCCCTTTATCATTTTTTATTGCATCTATTTGATACTTCTCTCTTTTCTTTTTTATTAATCTGGCTAGCGGACTATTTTGTTGATTTTTTAAAAAAAAACAGCTCCTGAATTTATTGATTTTTTGGAAGGTGTTTTGTGTCTCTATCTCCTTCAGATCTGCTCTGATCTTACTTATTTCTTGTCTTCTGCTAACTTTTAAGTTTGTTTGATCTTGCTCCTCTAGCTCTTTCAATTTTGATGATAGGGTATAGATTTTAGATCTTTCCTTGCTTCTCATGTGGTCATTTATTGCTATAAATTTCCCTCTAGACACTGCCTTAAATGTGTCCCAGAGATTCTGGTACATTTTGTCTTCATTCTCATTGGTTTTGAAGAACATTTTTATTTCCTCCTTCATTTCATTGTTTATCCAGTCAACATTCAAGAGCCAGTTGTTCAATTTCCATGAAGTTGTGTGGTTCTGAGTTAGTTTCTTAATCCTGTGTTCTAATTTTATTACACTGTGTTTTGAGAGACTGTTTGCTATGATTTCTGTGCTTTTGCATTTGCTAAGGAGTGATTTACTTCCAATTATTTGATCAATTTTAGAGTAGGTGTGATGTGGTGCTGAGAAGAATGTATATTCTGTGGATTTGATGTGGAGAGTTCTGTATACATCTATTAGGTTTGCTTGGTCCAGATCTGAGTTCAAGTCCTGGATATCCTTGTTAATTTTCTGTCTCGTTGATCTAATATTGACAGTGGAGTGTTAAAGTCACCAATTATTATTGTGTGGGAGTCTAAGACTCCTTGTAGGTTGTTAAGAAATTGCTTTATGTATCTGGGTGCTCCTGTATTGGGTGCATATATATTTAGGATCATTCGCTCTTCTTGTTGCATTGATCCCTTTACCATTATGTAATGCCCTTCTTTGTCTCTTTTGATCTTTGTTGGTTTCAAGTCTATTTTATCAGAGACTAGGATTACAACTCCTCCTTTTTTTCTCTCTCTCTGCATTTCCTTGGTAAATCTTCCTCCATCCCTTTATTTTGAGTCTATGTGTGTCCTTGCATGTGAGATGGGTTTCCTGGAAACAACATACAGATGGGTTTTGACTTTTTATCCAATTCGCCAGTCTGTGTCTTTTGATTGGGGCATTTAGACCATTTACATTTAAAGTTAATGTTGTTATGTGTGTATTTGATCCTGCCATTTTGATGCTAGCTGGTTGTTTTACCCCTTAGTTGATGCAGTTTCTTCATTGTGTGGATGATCTTTACCATTTGGTACATTTTTGGAGTGGCTAGTATTCGTTGTTCCTTTCTATGTTTAGTGCTTCTTTCAGGAGCTCTTGTAAGGCAGGCATGGTGGTGACGAAATCTCTCAGCAATTTCTTGTCCGTAAACAATTTTATTTCTCCTTCACTTATGAAGCTTAGTTTGGTTGGAAATGGAATCCTAGGTTGAAAGTTCTTTACTTTAAGGATGCTGAATATTGGCTCCCACTCTCTCCTGGCCTGTAGGGTTTCTGCAGAGAGATCTGCTGGGAGTCTGATGGGCTTCCCTTTGTGGGTAACCTGACCTTTCTCTCTGGCTGCCCTTAGCATTTTTCCCTTCATTTCAATCCTGGTGAATCTGACAATTATGTGCCTTGGGGTTGATCTTCTCAAGGAATATCTTTGTGGTGTTCTCTTTATTTCTTGGAACTGAATATTGGCCTGCCTTGCTAGGTTGGGGAAGTTCTCCTGGATAATATCCTGAAGAGTGTTTTCTAGCTTGGATTTATTCTCTCTGTCACATTCAGGTACACCTATCAAACATAGATTAGGTCTTTTCAGATAATCCCATATTTCTTGGAGGCTTTGTCTATTTCTTTTCACTCTTTCTCTAATCTTGCCTTCTCATTTTATTTCATTGAGTTTATCTTCAATCTCTGATATCCTTTCTTCTGCTTGGTCGATTTAGCTATTGAAACTTGTGTATGCTTCACAAAGTTCTCATGTGTTTTTCAGCTCCATTAAGTCATTTATATTCTTCTCTAAGCTGTTTATTCTTGTTAGCATTTCATCAAACCTTTGTTCGAGGTTCTTAGTTTCTTTGCATTGGGTTAGAACATGCTTTTTTAGCTCAGAGAAGTTTGTTATTACTCACCTTCTGAAGCCTGTTTCTGTATCAGACTCATTCTCCATCCAGCTTTGTTCCCTTTCTGGTGAGGAGTTGTGATCCCTTGGAGGAGAGGTGTTCTGGTTTTGGGTGTTTTCATCCTTTTTGTACTAGTTTCTTCCCATCCTTGTGAATTTATATACCTGTGGTCTTTGTAGTTGGTGACTTTCAGATGGGGTCTCTGAGTGGACGTCCTTTTTGTGGATGTTGAAGTTACTTCTTTACATTTTTAGTTTTCCTTTTAACACTCAGGCCCCTCTGCTGTAGGACTGCTGGAGATCCACTCCAGATCCTGCTTGCCTGGGATCACCTGTGGTGGCTGCAGAACGGTAAGTGTTGCTGCCCATTTCTTCTTCTGTTATCTTTGTCCCAGAAGGATATCCACCCAGTGTCAGCCTGAGCTCTCCTTTATGAGGTGTCTCTTTGGATATATGGGAGTTGGGGAGTTACTTGAGGAGACAGCCTGTCTCTTATAGGAGCGCAAGTGCTGAGCTGTGAGCTCTGTTTTTTCCATTCAGAGCTGCTGGGCTGCTATATTTAAGTCTGCTGTAGTGGAACTCATAACTGCCTTTTTTCCCCAGGTGCTCTGTCCTGGGAAGATGGGGCTTTATTTATAATTCCTGACATGCTGCTGCCTCTTTTCAGAGATGACCTGCCCAGCAAGGAGGTAGCCTTGTCACAGTCTGCCAGCAGAGGCATTGCTGAGCTGCTGTGGGCTCTGCTCAGCTGCTATGTGAACTTCCTTGCAGTTTTGTTTACAGAGGTATAGTTAGAACTGCCTCAGGTGGCTGTCTGCCTCAGTAATGTTGGACTGCCTCTGTAATGGCAGACTGTATCAGTAATGGTGGACTACCTCAGTAGTGGTGGACTGCCTCAGTAATGGTGGATGCCCTTCCCACCATAGAACTGGAATGTCCTGGATCCAGCTGCACTTGCTGCGAAACTCTCACTCGAGAGCATTTCAGACTACTGGTCTTTATTGGGGTGGGACCCGCTGAGCCATATCACCTGGCTCACTGTTTCAGCCCCCTTTTTTTCAGTTGAATGGGAGGCTCTGTCTCTCAGGCATTCCAGGCACTCAGTTCAAATGGCCACCCAGATTTGTGTGAGTTTTTGTGCAGAGACCTGCTGTGCCAGCTTAAACAGCCATACTGGAAACTCCTGGCTCTTTTCAGCTCGGCAATCTTCTGGTCTGCAGGCAGAATAATTCATTTGGAAATGCAGTGATAACTCACCCTCTGCATTGATCTCACTGGGAACTGCACTCAGAGTTGTCCCTATTCAGCCATCTTGGATCATCTCCAGTGCTAAATTTTTAAAAGTACTCTGAGACACAACAATAATGGAGCTGATGGACTTATCAGTAAACTGGGCATGGCCAAGGGAAGAATAAGTGACTTTGAATAAATGATAATGAAAACTTCCCAAACTAAAGAGCTAAGTGGAGAAAAAAATAAAAATAAAAATAGAATATTCCCCAAATGTAGAACATTTATAAAATATATAATATAGGTTTAATGGCAATATGGAAAGGAAAAGGCAAAAAGAAACAAGAAGAAAAAATGATTTAAAGTGATAATGACTAATGATTTTCCAAAATCTGTGAGACACAAACCACAAATACAAGAAGCTTAGAAAACATGAAGCCAGATAAAAATAAAAAATTCTATACCTAGGCATGCCAAATTCAAAATTCCAGAAGCCAAAGCCAAATAAAAAATAATAAAAAGGATCAGGAATGGCAAGAGAGACAACTTACCTATAGATGAGCAAGGATAATAATTACATAGAATTTTTTTCTAAAAATTAATGCAAGCAAGAAAAGAGCGAAGTTAGTAAAGTGTTGAAAGCAAAACCAAAGCAACAACAGCAAAAAACCCAACCAAACCAGAATTCTGTATCCAATGAAATAATCCTTCAAAAGTGAGAAAGTAGACTTTCTCTAACAAAAAATTTGAGAGAATCTGTTTCCAGTAGTTCTGGCTTACAATAAAATGTTAAAAGAAGTCTTCAGAGCAAACAAAAATAATATAGGTCAGAAAACTAGATCTACATAACAAACAAAGATTGTTAAAGAATGAATAAATGAAAATAGAATAAAGATTGTATGTATTTTGTGTTTAATTTATCTAACTGAAACATGGTGTTCAAAATAAATAACTGGTACAATATATTTGGTGATCATAGCTTATGTATAAGTGAAATGAATGACAGCAGTGTTATAGGGATGGAAAGGAGGAATTGGGAGTGCTCTCTTTAAGGTATTAGCACTATCTATGAAGCAGTGCAGCATTAACTGAGTATACAGGGATTAGTTGTAAATGGATGTTTTAAGTGCAACGGCAGCCACTAAAAAAGTTTTAAAAGGTATAATTGATATGCTAACAGAAAAAAGACAATGGATTTCTTCATTAAAACTGAGGAAGACAGAATACAAGTGGAAGACAAAATAGTAAACATAGAACAAGTCCAGTGGATAGAAAACAGTTAGAAATATAATAGATATTTATTCACACATATCAATGATTACTTCAAACATCAATGGTCTAAATACATGAATAAAAGGGTGAGAATGACAAAGGGAATAACAAAACAACAAGAATAACTATATAATCTAGATAAAACTCACTTTAAATAGAGAACCACAGATTTAAAATAAAATGGTGAAGAAATATGTTAATGTTAACCCTAATAAAAATAAAGTGGGGTTAGGATATTTAATGTATAAATTTTGGGAGGACTCCATTCAATTCATAATGACAACATGGACAATGTTTTGGGCAATAAAATACACCATAACATAAATAACAGAATATAAATTATACAAAATATATGCTCAGACTACAAATCAAAGGTAAACTAAAAACCAAAGAGCAGGAAAATTTCCAAATATTTTGAAATTAAACAATATAACTCTATGCAACACATAGGTCAAAGAATAAATCTCAAGAATTTTTTTTTGAAATCTGAATTAAGTTTAAAGAGAAATACACTTATCAAAATTTGTGAAATGAAGCTAAAGCAAATGCTTAAAGGAAAATTTTTAGCATTTGATATACATGATAGAAAAGAAGCTCTAAAATTTAAAAATCTAAGTTTTCTTCCTAGTAAACCAGAAATAGAAGTGAGAATTTATTCCAAAATAGGCAGAAGAAAACACATACATTAGAGCAGAAATCAGTACAATTTACACAAGAAATCCATAGAGAAAATCAATGAAAGCAAACTCTGGTTCTTTTAGATAAACTTCTAGCCAGGATATATAAGAAAAAAAGAAAGAAGTCAAAGATTAATCACATCAGAAATAAAAGAGGACCCATCACTACCAAATCTGTGAATATTAAAAGGGATATTATGTGCAGCTTTATGCCTACAAATTTGATTACTTAGATTAAATTGACCAATTTTTTAAAAGAAACAATCTCAAAATTTTCAGATTTCATAAATGAAGAAATATATAAAATGAATATATCTTTACTTCTTAAGTAAATTGAGTCGATAATTAATAACTTTTCAAAGCAGAAAGTACTAGGCCCTGATGGACTCACCAGTGTATTCCACAAAACATTTAAGGAGAAAATTATGACATTGCTCTATAATATATTCCAGATAATAGAAGCAGAAGGAATACTTCCTGACTCATTGTATTAGGTTAGCATGACCCTAATACCAAATGAGATAAATATTACAATAAAGAAAAGCATAGACTAATAACTAACATGAAGTTAAATGTGAAAAACCTCAACAAAATATTACTAAAAAAAATCTAACAATACATAAAGATAATTATATACCATGACTTAGTAGAATTTATTCCAGTAGGGAAAACTGGATTAATGTTAAAAAATAAGTCAACGTAATCCATTACATCAACAAGCTAAAAAAGAAAAAGAAAGTTTTATCATAAGTACAGAAAACATATCTGATACAATCCAATATTCATTCATTATTTAAAAAATCTCAGCAATCTAGGAATAGGGGAAACTTTATTGATGTAAAGCAGACTGTCTACAAAAAATAACTACAGCTAACATTATATTTAATAGTAAGAGGCTAGATGCTTTCCCAAGATCAGGAACAAATCAAAGATGTTGCCTCTGACCATTTCTATCAACATCTTGCTGAAATTCTTAGTTAATTGTAATAAGCCAATGAAAGTAGTTAAAATTGCATACAGAATGGGAAGGAAGAAATGAAAATGTATTTGTTTGCAGATTACATAAATGTCTTTGTAGAAATCACAACGATTTGACAATGACAAACTCCTATAACTAACAGGCTTGCAGGATATAAGACTAATACAGGTGTATCTCATTTTATTTCACTTTGCTTTATTGTGCTTCATGGATATTGTATTTATTATAAATTAAAGATTAGTAGCAACCCTGCATTGAACAAGTCTATCATTGTCATTTTTCCCACAGCATGTGCTCACTTCATGTTTCTGTGTCACATTTTAGAAATTCTCACAGTATTTCAAACTTTTACATTATTGTTGTATCTTTTACAGTGATATGCCATTAGTGATTTTTGATGCTACTATTATAATTGTTTTGAGTCACCATGAATCATCCTCATATAAGATGGAAAGCTTAATAAAAACTGTTGTATATATTCTGACTGGTTTATCAATGACTAGTCTTCCATCTCTCTCCCTCTCTTTGGGCTTCCCTATTTTCTAAGTTACAGCAATACCAAAATTAGGTACATCAGAATGTACAATGACCTTTATACATTCAAGTGACAGGAAGAGTCACACATCACACATCTTTCACTTCATACTAAAAGCTAGAAATTATTAATCTTAGTGAGGAAGAATGTGTTATTGTTAAAAAGATAGATCTATGGAACAGAATGAAGGGCCCACATAACATACCTGTCACCTTTCACAATATTAACTTGATATGTAACACAGACCCACATATAAAATTCAAAACAATAAAACTCCTAGAAGACAATGTAAGAGAAAGTCTAAGTGATCTTGGGTTTGACAATTGCTTTTTAGATACAGGATCAAAAGCATGATCCATGAAAAGAAAAATTGCTAGGTTGTACTTAATTAATATTAAAAGCTTGTGTGGTACAAAAGACACTGTAAAGAGAATTTTTAAATAGCTACAGACTTGATAAAGTATTGCAAAATGCATATTTGAAAAATGCTTCACATCAAAATGCAGGAAGAAATCTTAAAACTCAACAAGAATTCTGATGAAAAAATGGGTAAAAGATCTAGATAGACAGCTCACAAAAGAAGATATACAGATGAAGTCTTAATTTGTTTAGTCTAACTGTAAAGAAATATCTGAATCTAGGTGATTCACTTTTTCTAAGGTTTATTTGGCTCATGATTCTGATTTTAAATTGGACATCTGCATCTGGTGAAAGCCTTAGGCTGCTTCCAATTATGGTTGAAGATGAAGGGAAGCCATCGTGTGCAGGGATCACTTGGCAAGAAAGTAAACAAGAGAGGGGAGAAGCACTAGCTTCTTTTTAATAGCAAGCTCTGTTGGGAACTATTAAAGTAAGAACTCACTCATCCTTGAGGGAGGGAATTAATCTATTCATAGGAGATCCATCCCGAAGAACCAGACACCTACAGTTACACCCTACCTCCTAACACCTCCACACTGGAGATTAAATTTCTACATAAAATTGACGAGGGACAAACAAATAGCAGACAGCAAATAAGCATATAAATACATGCTCAACATCATACGTTATTAGCGGATTGAGAATTCAAACAACTGTGAGATACCCCTGTACACCTGTTAGAACAGACAAAATGTGATACAGTGATGACAACAAATGTTGGTGAAAATATGGAGCAACAAGAACTCTCATTTATTTCTGCTGGAACTTCAAAATGGTTCAGCTACTCTGGAAGATGGTTTGGCCATTTTTATAATGCTAAACATCGTTTTACCACACAAGTCCAGCAATCACACTCCTCGGTATTTATCAAAATGAGTTTAAAACTCATATTCACACAAAAACCTGCACACATATGTTTATAGCAGCATTATTCATAATTTCCAAAACTTGGAAACAGCCAGATGTCCTTCAGTAGATGAATAGATAAACAAACCATGGTAAATTCTTACAGTGGAATATTATTCAGCCATAAAACTAAAAGATGTATCAAGCAATGAAGACACAGAGGAACTTGAAATGTATATTGTTCATTGGAAGATACCAGTCCGAAAAAGGTCTATACTGTACTATCCAATTATTTGATAATCTGTAAAAAGCAAACTATGGAGACAGGAAACCCTCTGTGCTTGTGGATTCAAGATGTTTAAAGGACAGAGGAAAAAAATAATAGGAGCACAAGGCAGTAAAATTATTCTGGATGATATTATCATGGTGGATTGATGTCATCAATTTGTCAAAACCAATAGAGTGTTCAACACCAAGAGTAAACGCTAATGTAAACTATGTATTTTAGTTAATATATGTATTAATACATTAATTTAATGTATTCAATACTGGTTCATCAAGTGTAACAACTGTATACATACTAACGCAAGACATTAACACTGGGAGAAACTAAGTGTGGAGGGAGAGAGGGTATATGTAAACACTGTTCTTTTATTTTTCTGTAAACCTAAAACTGCTCTAAAAGTTTGTTAATTTTAAATATTTTAAAAAGCATGCAACTGTACATAAGCCCCATAATCTAGTTGATAAAGTTGCTTTCACAGGTGTACAAAATAACAATTCTGGAATTATGCCTGTATACTGAAAATAATTAAGTATGTTGATGGCAGGCAGTAAAACTTTTCTTATTCTTGGAGTAGGAGGTTACAGAGACTCAAGGGGAAGATGCTAGGATAATGTATGTGGTAATGCATTAGAGTTGGCAACATCAGTGTGAACTCATGTTTACCATAATATAGATAGACCTTGAGTTGTTGCAAAAGTCATTGCAGTTACAGCTGATTTCATTTTTTTCTTGGTTCTGCTTACCCAAAGAAGTAGGTTCTGGAAACTATAAAGGCACCCAACTTCTCTGAAGCCATGCAAAGCCTCCTTACCTCACAGCCTTTGCCTTGTTGATACATGAAGTCACTCTTTTCCTGCTGCTAACTCTTTTCACACTACTACTGCCTCACCGCCCTTTATACCTACTTAAGCAGCAAAGTCATTGCACCCACAATACAATAGCCTAGGATAATATTCTTTGCATTACTTCAGAGAAGTTGGGGTGCCTTTATAGTTTCCAGAACCTACTTCTTTGGGTAAGCAGAACCAAGAACAAATGAGATCACCTCTAACTATAATATATTCATTCTCTATATTATTAGAGAGAACTCATTGATATTATAACCAATTATAAGAGGAAGCCTCAGGTTAAATGTTGAAAATATTCTTTTAAACATTTTTTATATTACATAAAATATTTTTCAAAACATTGTTTATATTATCTACTTGATATTTTCATTTCTGTATCATTTATTTAACTGTTTATTTTATTTGGGTTGCACATATGGGTTATTTCCAAATTTTGAATTTTATAAATAATGCTATGAAGAAATCATTCATTCATCTTTCTCTTTAATAAATATTTAAGTGCCTTCTTATGTACCAGGCATTATTATAATTTCATGGGATAAAATAGGTTAAGAAAAGTGTTTTTCCTACTTCATTAGAATGTAAGTTAAGTACATTATTTCCAAAAGTCTTTGTTTTATTTGTATAGCATTTATACTTATGAGAATTAAATGTGTTTCACAGATGTAATCCATGAAATAAATAATCTCAGTCATTTATTTACAGCCTCAATTATTAAAAGTATTAAAATTTTGTTTGACAAGTATTTTGCAAACTTTTTTGGTTTATTGTTTTACTTTTTTATTTTTAGATTTTCAAAAGCATTTAAAATATTTACATGGTCAAATACACTGACCATTTTATTTTGTGATACATCACATTTCTATTACTCTTAAAAAAATCTAAGACCCATTAATCAGTACATATATTTTCTATTTATAAGTTATTGGTTACTTGATTTTTTTTAGTCTGACATTTACCTGATATTAAAATTTGAAGTAATGTATAAAGTAAGGCTTTACTTATTTTTTTATTTATTTCAGCCAGTTTCCCTGGTATTTTTTGCTAAATAATGTAGTGTCAACATTCTTCTTTTTTTTCCTTGACTGTCATAGATTTCATGATTTATTGATTTATTTTCCCAGCATCACTGTACTGCAAAGTATTTTTGTTGTTTTTAAAAGATTTTAATTTTTGGCAATTCTTTTTAACATATAGCAATTGTCACATTTTCTTTTTATATATTACTTTTTATCACAATATTTACAAAGAGATGATTGCATTTAGTAGTAATCATGGAAGAATCTTAGCAGGTACTTTTTTCCTATTTTACAAATACTATAATGAATAATAATGTCCAACCTTTACAAAAATTGTGAAGAAAAATTACCCTCAGACACAGGAGGTAGGTTTCTACTTTTGCAACATTTTTGTGAACAATTTAGCAGCAACTATCAAAACTGTGTGTATAAACCTACAGGAGGACTAGACAAAAATTCTGTAAAATATTCAGAATGTATATTTCAAGGAAAATTTAAAGATAATAACAGAATATATGATTCCATGATGTAATAAGTATCTACCTATTTGTGTAAATGTGCATGTAAAAATAATCTGGGAGGATATACACTATTTGGCTAATGATGATTACCTGCTAGTAAGAGTGGGGAAGGAAGGATCTCAAAATATCTGAAATAAAAAGAAATAAAAATAAAAACCATTTTGTGGTAGGCAGAAAAGCAGCTCCCCAAAGATGTCCACATGAAAATTCTGACTCTGTGAATATATTACTTTACACAGCAAAAAGAATTTGGCAGCTGTGATTTAATTGAAGATCATGAGATGAAAAGATTATTATCTGTGTGCATCTAATATAATCACAAAGGTTCTCATAATGTGAAAGAGAAAGACAGGAGAGTCAGGGTCAGTGAAGATGTGAATATAAGAGCAGAGGTCACAGTAACATGAGAAAGACACATCTGGCTTTGAAGATAGAGGGGCCATGTGCCAAGGAATGCAGGAAACCTATAAAAGCTGAAAAAAGCAAGAAGTGGATTCTTTCCCGCCGCCTCCAGAAATGACATGCTCCTGCAGACACCTTGACTTTTGCCCCATAATACCCTTTTTAAACTTCTGACTCATAGAAATATAAGATAATACATTTGCTTTGTTGTAAGCCACTAAGTTTGTGGTAAGCAGTAACTTTGTAAAGCAATAAGAAACAAACAGACATTTAAGAATATCATTTTAGGTCTATGCTTAGACTTTTCCTAATATTTATGCAATGAGATTATATTATAGTTTTATAACTGAGTTAATTTATATTGCAATATATCATAAATGCCTCTTCAACTTAATACATGTATATCTGTGTAATAACTATTAATGACTATGTAGTATTGTTTTATGTATATATTATAGTTATTAATCAATCTCAAATTGTGAGGCCGTCAGTTTTCTTCTTCTTTTTTTTTACTACTATATAGAGTATTTGGGTAAATATTTTTATATATGAAACTATGTATCAATCTATGGTTCTTTTACCTGTATTTTAAAATCTAATATAATTATTTAGTATAATGTGAATTACTGTGGTGGGAAACTCATATTTTTAGAGTTTTAGGTATATAACCAGTTTGCCTTACAAAAAAAGCAAATTAATTGCTCCACTTATTAATTAGCCCCAACAGTTTTTAAGATAGGTGGGAGAAGGGTCTGCTATTATTAAAATTTTAATTTTAACCCCACCCAAAAAGAGAACAATAGTTTTTTTCTAAAAATCAGATTTTTCACAGACTAAAATAAATTAAAAAGTCATACTAGTTATATTCCCTTAAAACAATACAAGAATAATATAGATGGGGTATATGTCCTTATCATTCAACTCAGGCTATATACCTAAAATATGCAAATGATACAGTTATTTGAAAAATTATTATAGAAAATTAGATTAAAAGCTTTAAAAAGTTGCCAAAATTGGCTATATGAAGTTAGTTCATTTATTAAAATTTCCAACAGGAAGTTTATTCAAATGTATTTAGAACAAAAATTAAGTTTGGTAGATATTACATAAAACCTATAAATCTATTTCCCCAGATTAAAAATGAAAAATGAAGTAAGGAAAGAGAGAAAGAATAGGAGCAAATCAATATATAATAGATAGTTCAAATGATTAGATGGTAAGTGAAAAGAATTTAAAAAATAAAAAACAGGAAAGGTATTATCTCCAATGGCTATGTCTCATAGCTTATTAGTCTCTTATTAAATGCACTGTTTTAAAAAAATTATTACAGTAATGCTAATTTCTTTCTATATTTTGAACTGAAAAAACTGTATTAGGAAGCAATAAAATAATTTGCATAGTAGTATCAATACTGTATTTAGTAAATAAGAATTTTTCAAGATTGGTTTATAGAGTACCACTGACTATATTCCAAATTTCAAATGTAGAAGATATGAGCAATTTCTTCTAACTAATGTTTATGAAATGATCAGATTAATAAATCATCCTTTACAAATCTATCATTACCAAATTAAAAAACTGAAATCTGGAGAAGTTAGGAGACTTACCAAAGAGTTCAAAGGAAGTATTGGTATGAGAATCCAACACTACTGACTTTCAGCTTAACACTTGTTTATATCATGTATAATATCAAATACAGAGAATAAGAAGGGAATGTAATATAGAAACTAACATAATCATTTGAAAAATGAAGCTGAATTTTTTAAGGATATAATTCTCCCCAAAAAATATAATTTTCCCATAATTTTTATAGGTACTTTAAAATTATGTTGGCCTATTTTATTTATTTTGTTAGATAGTGATGGTGCAAATACTGGGTTTTAGAAACAGAATAATGCTCCAAAATTGCCCTATGCTGCATGTTGCCAATAATATAATTGTAAGATATGTATTCAGTCTTAAACGATCTTATTTATCACTAAATGCCTATAGCTAGCAGCTGAAGGGAACAACAGAATTATGAATAAGTATATATAAAAAATGTGTAAAGCTTAAGCATAAACCAAATACTTAAAGTTGATCACTTTTGTCTTATTTTCCCTTATTGCTTTCAAGGATGCTTCTTGCAGTTCTAGAACAGAATAGTAGAAGGAACGAAGGCATTGTTTTCTTTCTGGCTGTCAGGTGAGGGCTATTAGCAGCTTCTTGAGGCTTTCTCCTTCCACCACTTTTAAAGCTAGAGATGTGAGAAGGTTCATATTGTAGGTCTTTGGCCCTTCATTTTCCACCTATTCTCACATTTCTGACCACAGTCAGGAATAATTCTCCACTTTAGGACCTCATATGATTAGATTTGGTCCACTTGGATAATCCAAGATAATCTCCTTATCCCAACTATTCACTTTATAGCATCTGCAAAGTCCCTTTGCCCTAAATTACAATATATTCACAAATTTCGGAGATAGGACTGTGGGCGTCTTTTGTGGGTGCCATTATTCCGCTCACTATACTATAAGATTGTTTAAGGTAGTGGAAATAAATCTTTTTTAAATGTCCAGAAAGCATATCAAATGGCTTATTGATAATGAAGCAGAGTTAAATATTTTAACTATCTGTTAAAATGATAAATGTTATGACAGAATAAAAAACATACTCTCATTATAACTTTTGTTATGAAAACGCCTGCAGTAATAAGACTGTCAGATCTTCCAGTTTAAAAATCAATAGTCATTTTTGATAAATGGATATGAATGATGTGCAGTATTTTCCTTTTAAGTAAAGCTTTTACAGTTAACATATAATGTAAGATGCAAGATGAGGAGGATATGGGGCAAGATAGCAAATAGAAGGCTCTACCGATTTTCCCCTCCACAAGGACACCAATATAACAACTATTTACACTACAAAAGCACCTTTATAAGAACAAGAATTCAGGTAAGCACTCACAGTACCTGGTTTTAACTTCATATAGCTGAAAGAGGCACGGAAAAGATACAAAAACCAGTCTTGAATCACAGATGCCACCCCACTTCCATTTTCCAGCAACAGCGGCATGGTGCTGAGAGCATTTCCGTGTAGGGAGAGGAAGAACTCAGCAACTGTGCTGCAGTGAACTCAGTGCTGCCCTGTTAAAGCAGAATGAAAATGCTGACCAAACTCAGCTGATGCTCATCCATGGAGGGAGCATTTAAATCAGCCCCAGACAGAGGAGAATTGTCAATTTCAGCAGTCAGAACTTAATTTCCTGCAAGTCTCACCACCACAGGAGGCTGAAGGTTCCTGGGTCTTAAATAAACTTGAAAGGCAGATTAGAGCACAAGGACTGAAACTCCTAGGTGAATCGAAGTGCTGAAAGGGGCCTAGAGCCAGAGGACTAGGGGTGCATGAGACCTGCTGAGACACTAGCCTTGGTGGCTAAGGAAGTACTGGCATCACCCTTACCCCAGACCCAGGCTGCAGAGATTGTGTCTCCAAAAGAGACCCCTTCCTTCTGCTTGAGAAGAGGAGAGGAGAGAGCAGGGAGGGGCTTCATTTTGCATCTTGGATACCAGCTAAGCCACAGCAGGATAGGGTACTGGTTAGAGTCATGAGGCCCATTTTCCAGGGCCTAGCTCCTGAATGACATTTCTAGACACACCCTTGGACAGAAGGACACCTGCTGTATTAAAGGGAAGGGACCAGTTCTATCAGCCTTTATCACTTGATAACTGAAGAGACCTTGAGTTCTGAAAAAATAGCAGCAATACATAGGTACTACGTCAAGGACCTTGGGCAAGGTGCTGAGACTTGCTGACATCAGGTGAGAGCAGTCCACCCCCAGCTGTGTCGGTTACAGGGAGAGACTTCTGTCTGAGAAAAGTAAAGGGGGCTTTGTCTTGTACAGTACGCAACAATTCAACCACAGGGTAATAGAGCACCAAGTGGGTTCCTGGGGGTCCCTGATTCCAGCCTTGGTTCTTAGATGGTATTTTTGGAACTTCCCTGAGCCAGAGAGGAGCACACTATGATGGTTAATACTGTCAACTTGATTGAAGGCTGCAAAGTATGGATCTTGGGTGTGTCCATGAGGGTGTCGTCAAAGGAGATTAACATTTGAGTCTGTGGGCTGTAAAGAGCAGACCCACCCTCAATCTGAGTGGGCACTATTTAATTAGCTGCCAGCATGACCAGGATATAAAGCAGACAGAAAACATGAAAAGGCTAGACTGGCTTAGTCTTCTAGCTGACATCTTTCTTCCATCCTGGATGCTTCCTGCCCTCAAACATCAGACTCTAAGTTCTTCAGCTTGGGACTCAGACTGGCTTCCTTGCTTATCAGCTTGCAGATGGCCTATTGTGGGATCTTGTGAGTTAATACTCTCTAAAAATCTCCCCTCACGTATTTATCATTAGATCTGTCCCTCTAGACAACTGTGTCCTCAAGGGTGAGTCCAAGGCCAGGCAATATTCACCACAGGCTGGCTTAAGATCTCTTGGGCCTTAAGGGAACAACCGTGGTAGTGTGACAGTATTCCCCATGGGCCTGTGGTGGTAGTGGCCCCAGAGTGAGACTCCTCTGCCTTTGGAAATGGGAGGGAAGAGTGGGAATGACATCTTGTGGTTTGAGTGCCAGTTTAGCTGTTGTACAAAAGAACACCAAGTAGACTTCTAACGTTTTTGACTCTGGGCCTTGGCTCCTGGATCATAACTCTTGCCTTGCCTGAGGCCTGGTGGAACTCACCAACCTGTAGGGAAGGACACAAGCCTGGCTGACTTGGCCACCTATTGATTGTAGGGCTTCAGGGCCCTAGGTAAACATAGACAGTAGCCAGGGAGTGGTTACAACAGGCCATAGGTGAGACCTAATGCTGTGCTGGCTTCAAATCTGACACAGCACAGTCATAGTGATGTGTTTTGAAGTCCTGCTACTTTGGCTTTTTAGTTATAAATCAGAGTAAGTACAGCGTAACTCTTATCTGTTTAATGCAGCCTTTTAATTTGTGTTTTTTTGTTTGTTTACAGTATATAGTAACAAATATATCTATAATTTTTAGCTAGTGGTTTTCCATATCCTAGTCTTTAAGATAAACATGCATTATAATTCAACATGAATCATTAATATCCTTATTTATAAGCCTGTTATATGCATAATTTTTCAAAATTTGTTTGTACAATGTTTAGTTACCATGTTGAATTTCATTTCCTGATGGAAAAATCGAACACGTAGGGAAAATAATTATTTAGTCCTTCTTAAGTGGGTTCTGGTAAATAAAATTGAGCTCTAGTTCTATGTCTAGTATTAAATTTCACATTTTAAGAACAATACTAAAACACTTTAAATAAGGTCTTGGTTTAATTTTGCAGAAGACAGCAAATAAGGAGAAAATATCTCATGAAGATATTCCATGAGAAACAAGTAACTGATGGAGTTCAATGTAGAGAAAAGATGCCTTTAAGAGTCTATGAAACTTATTCAAAGAGTCTTGGAGCTTTGTGTGTTAGAATAATTGGCCTGATACTCTTAGGTCCACAAGTAGATCTGTGTTCGAATAAATGTATAGACATTACCTAATGATTCTAGGCTAATATATATTATTTAACATTGAAACCTGAATACCTTGTATCTCAAAGGATTTTTCTGACATGGATAATAAGCACACCATACACTGACCATATAGGACAGAAGATTACAGGCTCTTTCTATTTTCTATATATACAATGTGTCTCTTGGAGTCATGGAAACACAAAAATAAGAATTATTACAATGAAATATTGAAGTGATTTGTTATATCAACTCTTGGAATCAGAAATATTTAGATTTTGAGTGCTAAAATAAATAATTTGTGCATCTCTGGTATATCTAACTTTCAGTAGCAAAATTATATATATACATGAAACTTAGAGAGATACATACACACACACAGAGAAAGAGAGAGAAAGAGAGAGAGAGAAAAGGGCTGTAAATATATAGATCAATTATACATAAGTGTGTATGCCTAAATGAAACATTTTTTTCCTCTCATTGTGAAGACAATATAATTCTTACATTTATAAAATATAAATATACATATAAGAACTTAACAATAGTCCTCCTCAGAAGTGGAATTTTGTGGAGAAGTAGAAAGGAAGGTATTTTAATTATTCTTATGCATTGTTTCTAATTTTGCAATAAACATATATTTCACTGTTATTAATATTAAATGATATTTTCAAAATTTCAATAAATAAAATCATTACTTTTTCAATTTTTCTCCTCATCCTCTGCCTTGACTGCTACATGAAGAATAGGGTGTGTGTGTGTGTGTGTGTGTGTGTGTGTGTGTGTGTGTTTTCCTTCTTGATGTATCTTCAGTGCCTATAATAGTGCTCCACATATGACAGGCACTGAATAAATATTGAATGTCTGAATTACCTCTAGATAGATAGAATAAGATTCTAAGGGTACAGAGTTATGCCATTCATGTTTAATGAACATATGGTAATACAATATCATTAAAATGGTGAATAGTAATATTTGATGTTTTTATTTTTTATGCTTTATGACATTAAGTTAAATCATTAAGTTAAATAGTCTTAAAAGAAAATATATTTTAAATGTTTCTGTCACAATCCATAGTAATTAAAGGAAGAAATAGTTGTAACATTTACAGGGTAATTTTCATGATGTGGGAATTATGCAAAACAGGAATACTGCCACATAGAGGGCGTTGGGTCTCATTTTCATAAAGGACATAGCAATGACACTTTTGATATTAATCTCCAACAGAGGTTATTCATAAAATCATTGTATTTTTAATGTGTTAAAATTATCAGCTGACTATTTGTAATCCTTTAAAGTCTAACCTCATTTTGACAAACCTGCTTTGATATTTCATCATTTATAATATATTGGGACTCTTAAAAGTCAAAATATCCTAGGCCATTTTCAACCTCTGTGAAATTTTGATGAAAGCATCTGAAAATGCCAGATGCCCTGAGAAGTTTTCTTTTTTAAATCTGTTGTTCTAAGAAGTTATTTATAATAAGTTGTGGCAAAAATGGGACACAGGCTTTAAGTGTTCATTCCTAATGTGTATTAGCCTTTTCACTATTTATCATATTTTATGTAGGGAGCATTAAATTTAGCTTTAACTCTAAATTTAATTCTCTCTCTCTCTCTCTCTCTCTCTCTCTCTGTGTGTGTGTGTGTGTGTGTGTGTGTGTCTTGTTTTAGATTTCACTACTGATTAGGAGGAAAATATATTTTAAAAGTCCAATTTGACTTGTTAGTTCATTGAATAAGTGAATGAGCCAGGCACTTTGTTAGGTGCTCTCATGTATGTGATTCCATCAATGTTTCACTAAATATTGTATTACACATGGACTTGAAATACATTGGTTTAAATGTGGAGAAAGGTTAAGAGAAAAATGTTAGCTATTTTGCTGATTTCCATATTTGGATTTATGTTATGTCAGTAAGAAATAGGAGTAGATTATAATCTGATTTTTTTTCAACCACAGGAAACAGAAACTTTAGCAAACAAAGAGATAGAAACAAATCAAAGTTTTAGTTTATCTTTATTTCTTTATTCAGGCAAGTTGGTAATCTTAACCTATATGAACATTTCTGAACCAAACCACCTCTTGCTGAAATTTATTTGTTACTTATTTTTGCCTTATTAGGAACATAGAGGGGCATGTGCTTCCTTAGTCTATCTGTTGATACATAAATTTTTAAATGAGGTAATTTTAGGCTTAGGATTTACATAGGTAAATTATGCTGTTTCAGGCAGATACTGTATGGCTTATCTTTACGCTTTGGTGTTTCTTCCTTAAATACAATTTTCTTGTTTAGTAAAGTCATATCATTCTTTGGAAAAGGAAAACATTATTTGTACTAGACGACTTGGGTATGTTTTGGACATTCCTAAAGATATCTAATAATAATATGAGTGAATAACCTTATTTAATTAAGCAACAGTAAAATCAAACAGCAATCAATGTGCTCAATATAACTGTGATTGACTGTGAGCTTTTTCGGGAAAATAATTGAACTATATCTGATTTTTAAATTAATAGAACATTATTTTTCTTCTAATCCTATTTTATATTAAATTTGATTTGTTTTCCTACAAGCATATTGCATTTTCAAAATCACAAATAATTTAGTCATTTGAGTATTTTACTGCTGTTTTCTATTAACAGTCTTTAAGTATTTCATAACTTTTAACTTCGTAGTTGTGTCTTTGAGTACAACTAAAGAACCTCAAATAGCAGACGTGGTACATGGACCAGGCTTGTAAGTATTAAGGAGGATTCATTATTCAGAATCCCAATTTTGTTAATTTGTGCAATAGTTTTCTAGTTCTCTTACAGTTATGTATGATTCATTATTTAACTAAAAGTTCTTTCTAAAATATATGTTCCTGAGCTCAAATTTAACTTGGGTTTTAAATCCCGTGTCTGCACTGATTAATCAGCATTTGTGTCATGCTTATAAAATTTTTTTTAAATTTCACTTATGTTATATCTAATAAATTGATTCAAAATTTTAATGTTTTTTTGATAAGACCAAAGAAACTTTCAGTAACTCATTTCTAATGTCATTGTTAGAATCAACATTTTTGACAGGAATTTGAATATTTTCCTAGTTGTATCAGCATTTATTTAAAGTTTCTCATGCATACTATTAAATAATTAAATTTTCTCAAAGGTCTTAGTGAAGAAAGAACATTTTTAATCCATTATACACACCTAATTACTTCTAAAATTGATTTTTATAATAAATTTTTAAAAAGCAGAAATTCTTGGTATAAAAACGTTTATATGATTGGGTCATTCTTAAGTTTTTCAAAACATCCTGTTTAATATAATCTTGAATTTTGCAAAACTGATACTTGCATAGCTAAACACTTATATGTACAGATTAAAAAATATAAATAATAGAAATTACTCTAGTGTGGGGTTGTTATTAACCACTGATATTTATTTACAAAGCTATTGGTGAAGTTCTTACCAGAAGTGGCTACACTAGGGTATTTATCTCCATCATTGTTTTCTTTTTATTAGCTTTGTTGTAGGTCCCTAAACTACAAAGGATATTTCTACCTTTGTTTTCTTGATGTGGATAAACAAGTGTCATGTCACTTATTTCAAAGTAGTCCTTCATAGATCATTTTATGACAATGTAAGGCCCCTAATGTTTACTTGCACAGCAGTCAAACACAGCAGATACTTTCTGTTAGATATAATGCCTTACTAAACAGAAACAAACAGAAAAAGCAAATTCTCTACAGTATAGTCATATAGAAATTCTTTCAGCATTAAGTAATGCAGATGTTTATATGGACTCCATAGGGTTTATGGGATGTAGTAAAACTAGGTTCATACTATAGTTTTATCTATGGGTGTTATATTTGAAATTCAGTTCCTGGTCTATATAAGCTATCAAACACTGGGTGAATTTTATGTTTTCCAGAGATTCCAAATTGCCTGCAAAAATAATCTAGCTGTTTTGGGTTATGACAGAGACCCAGAATGCTCTCTCTTCCATGCTAAAATGTGAAATGACCCTCTCATTTTTATCATATAGATATGGTATTATGGTATTTTCACATACATGTATGCACATCTTTCATATAGAAAATGTTTCCTCTTTGAAATAGTCACTAAACCCTGGTTTGTGAAATTCAAGATGCAGAGGCAGACTATATTCAGTGGAGTTCAAATTTTTATCTCTTTTGATCCTCAGATTTTCTTTGCTATGTTTGATTACACACCATATTATATGCAAAAATTAACTCTAAATGGATTAAAGCTCAATTACAAAATTTTTATAAAAACAGTTTTTTTCTCTGAGAATACAAAATTCTTAGAAAAAAATCTGTGTATCATTTATGGTCATGTGTTTGACAACAGATTCTTAGATTATACATCAAAATTGTAAGGAATGAGAAAAAAATTGAGAACTTTTCTGTTTCAAAGATAACTACCAAGAAAAGTAAAAGATAGCTCATATATTAAGGGCTTGTATCTGTCCAACATGTTTACACAATTAATAATTAAGGACAAACCAATTGAAAAATAGCAAACCTTAAATAGACATTTTTCAAAGAAGATATAGAAATGTCTAGTACACACATGGAAATAAGTTATTAGTTATTAGATAAGTTCAAATTAAATCACAATGAAGGCTGGGCGCGATGGCTCATACCTGTAATCCTAGCACTTTGGGAGGCCGAGGTGGATGGATCATCTGAAGTCAGTTTGAGACCAGCCTGGCCAACGTGGTGAAACCCTGTCTCTACTAAAAACACAAAAATTAGCCAAGAGTGGTGTCAGGTGCATATAATCCCAACTACCCAGGATGCTGAGGCAGGAGAATCGCTTGAACCTGGGGGCAGAGATTGTAGTGAGCTGAGATAGCACCACTTCACTCCAGCCTGGGCTAAAGAGCAAAACTCCATCTCAAAAAAAAAAAAAAAAATCACAATGAGATACTACTTCAAGATGACTAAAATCTCTGTAAGAAAAAAGATAGACAATAATGAATTATGCTGAGAAACTGCAAACTTCGTATGTTTCTGATGGAAATGTAAAGTAGTGCCACTTCTTTACATACAATTTGGCAATTTATTAATGCGTTACACAAAATGTACTATATGCCCCAGCAATTCTAACTCTAGATATCAAAGAAGAGAACTTTAAACATATCTCTGCACAAAGATTTGTACTTAAATGTTTGTAGAAGCATTTCTTCAAAATAGCCAAAAGTTGAAATAATTCAAAGGTGCATTCACTAGTACCTAGACAAACACAATCACACGTGATTTCATTTGCAGAAAATGTCATTAAAAGGCAAATATTCAATAACAGAAAATAGATTGAAAGTAGTGGTTATGAGGAACTGGTGTTGTAATAGGGGAATTGCTGCAAATGTGCATTAGGAATCCTGTTGAAACTCTACAACAGGTGTTTGGCAATGATTACATATGTTTATAAATCTACTAAAGATTTTCACTTTTGACAAAGCCAACAAGAACATGTATTGAGGAAAGCATAGCTTTTTCAATTAACAGTGCTGGGAAAATTGGATTGCCATATGCAGAAGAATGAAACTTGACCTGTATCTCCCACCATATACAAAAATCAACTCAAGATGGATTCAGAACTCAAAAAACTGAAACTGTAATAAAATCAGAAGAATACCTAGGGGAAAATCTTCTGGACATTGGTCTAGGCAAATAATTTATGACTAAAATCTCAAAAGCAAAGGCAACAGAAATAGATAAATGGAACTTGATTAAACTAAAATTCTTCTTCACAGCTGAAGAAATAATCAACAAAGTGAACAATCTGTAGAATGGGAGTAATGGTCAGAAACTATTCCTCCAACAGGGGACTAATATCCAGAACATTCAAGGAATTCAAACAACTCAACAACAAGAAATAATCCCATTTATAAGTGAGCAATGAACACGAATAGACAATTTCAAAATACGGCATACAAATGGCTAACAGGTATGTGAAAACATGTTCAACATCACTAATCATCAGAGAAATACAAATTAAAACCAAAAATGAGACATCATTTTACACCAGTCAGAACAGCCATTATTCAAAAGACATAAATTAACAGATGTTGCAGAAGATGCAGGAGAACTCTACAAAATGCTGGTGGAAATGTAAATGACCACAACTTCTATGGAAAACACTATGGAGATTTCTCAGAAGACTAAAAGCAGAACCACCATTTCATCTAGCAATCCCACTATTGAGTATCTACCCAAAGAAAAGAAAGAAAGAATAATAATAAAAATCCCTACACTTATATGTTTATTATAGCACTAATCCCAATAACAAAGATATGGAATCAATCAACATAAGAGTCCATCAATGGATGAATGGATTAAGGAAATATGCTGTATAAATATATATGTGTGTATACATATATACATGCACATTTAATGAAATATTATTCAGCTATTAAAAAATGAGTGAAATCATGTTTTTTTGCAGCAACATGGGTGAAACTGGAGGCCATTATCTTAAGTGAAACAAGATGGGCACAGAAAGTCAAATATAACATATTCTTATTCATAAGAGGGTGCTAAAAATGTGTACATGTGGATATAGAGAGTGAAATGACGGACAATGGAGACTCTGAAGGGCGAGGTGGTGGGGGGCGATGATAAGAAATTAGTTAATGGATACAATGTATGTTATTTGGGTGATGGATACCCTAAAAGCTCTCAGTTGTTAAGTAAATTAAACTGAATATAATTTATTCTATTTTACTTTATATTTGTAATTCCATCAATAAATATAAAACCAGATATTTAGGGGAAACAGTATAACAGAGAGGTTGGTAAACTTTTCCTATAAAAGAAAGTAGTTAATAATTTATCCTATTTTAAACATGATGCACAAAATACATGGTCTCTGTCACAACTACTGAGAAACTGGTTAGAGACAATGTGTAAACAAAATGGGAGTTCGTATTTGCAAAATTTGTATTTATAAAAATGATGGTAGGCCAGATACGGCCCATGGGTTATAAATTTCCTATGGTTACTGTCACAAAATTAACTGATAAGGTTTAAAAGGGTATGTCCTTTCTTTCTGGAGACAAATTAGTCAAATATCAAAAGTTTTACTTGCAGCTTTTTCATTCTTAAATTCAATATTTAAATTGACAAAGATAACAAATCATCATCGTTATTTTTCTCAAGGTAAGAATAAGAGTAATCATACACATAATACATATGTGTATAAATATATAGGTCACATATATGATTTGTGTATTTATACACATATCAAAATTTATATTATCTAAATCAAATGTCATTTCTAATATCTAAAATGTAGAAGTGATAATATAAATTTTGGTATCATTGTACAATGAGACTATCTGGCCAAATTTATATTTATAAAAATAGATTTTTATTGGCATGGAAACATATTCAACATATATCAAAAGAAAAAATACACATATGGATTGTAATGATTCCATTTTGTGAAATAACATATGTACATATTTGTGTATAATTTATAGATCTGTAGCTTTATTGGGGCAAGTCTAAAATACATGCTTCTAACTTTTAGCAATATTTTTATCGGGAGTCATGATTTCTGATAATTACTTATTTTAAAATATGTATTTCCTGTATTGCTTATTTTTCTGTAGTGGATATATAGATCAACACTTACAATGAAGGGGGAAAATAAAAATCAGTATTGGCACATTTTCTTTAATAATTAAAAACATAAAAATCTGTTCTTAATATAGTGATTTGATGTTTCTAGTTAATTAAACTTTTATGAATACTCCCTACATCACTACAACAAAGTACTTATCAACCACATAAAAATGAAGTGGATAACATATTACTTCAAAAATCAGTTAATTAAATATTCAAATCCATGCTCGAACTTGAAATATGACTGATTAAAAGCAATCAATTTTTAAAACCATTTGAAAAGCACTACTGGTTGATTCTTTGAAAAAATTGACCTGGATTACTAACTTAAACACTTTTAATTACAGCAACAAACATATTTCTGCTACATATTATTTAGTACAATCATTTATTAATTTCCTCCACTATCTTTCAAATGTCATTTAAACTGCTATATAAGCAGCAAAGTCTAAATCATTTTAATTGCTAAATTTCCTTCTCAGGAATACTTAAAAATAAAAAGGCAATTCAGGCAATTAATCTGTCAGTAAGAAAACAACATAGATAAAAGCCTGATTAGCTAGAAGCCACCTTATCAGAGACTTCAGTAAACTGTAATTTTGGGAACACAGTAGCTTTAGGAAGAAAAAAATGGCAAAATTTAGATTTAGAAGCAAAGCAAACAAAGAAAATCCACCCCCCACCCCCCGCCCGCACCAGATTTGGAAATAATCTGCTCCTTTTCTCTTAAAAACAAAGGTTATCATTTAAATCCTTTCTTATTTCTTTTTCCCAAGACTCAGAAAAAGACTTAACTTTAAACGCTCTTTCCACAACTACTAGTCAAGGTTAATGCCTTTACTTCTTGGCTTTCATCCTTTGTTCTCCCATGACTGAGCTGCTGAACTCTACTGGATATAGTACAGCATCACTTATTTTATTCTTTCTCCTTCTCCACTTAAGTCCTTTAATCATATAAACATGACTTTATTTCCTTCATCTTAAAAAAAATTCACCTTGCAACTAAACTTCTCAAACCATTCAACTATCTTTCCCACTTTATTATCTTGTATTATTACTATGCTTCTCCCTGAATTTGTCTTTTCTCAACTAGTCTAAAATCTTTCTCAGGTGCTAACTGATTTCTCAATAGCCACATTCAATGTAAAAAGCATAGGTTCAAGAAAAACCTGGCTGCTGCAGTGATTTTGGTATTAAGCTCAGGCAAGCTGTTTAGCTTCCCTCAGTCTTAGTTTTATCATCTTTGATGATTATTATAGCTCACATAGCTATTTTATAAACAAGTTTTGAACTATTAATGAAAACTAATGTGAAGTAGATACTCAACAATTTAACATTTTTAAAGCATGTATGAAAAACAGTAAATATTCTTTAAAATGTACTAAATTTATTAACATCATCAGATGACGTTATGACCTACTACATTTAACTTTTCAAAACCTGTCTACAAAGAGATACAAATGTCTAATAAGGACATGAAAATATACTCAACAGTATTAGCCATCAGGGAAATGAAAATCAAAACTATAATGAGATATCCTTTCACACCCATTAAGATGACTACAATAAAACAGTCAGAAAATGACAAGTGTTAGTGAGGATGCAGAGAAATAGAATCCTTATATATTACTGGTGAGAATATAAAATGTTATAGCCACCTTGGAAAACACCCTAGTGGTTCCACAAAAAGTTAAAAATTGAATTACTACATGATGTAATTATGTTACCTGAGTGCTATTTAAGGGAGAAATTTTCTGATCTTAATCTCTAATCATCCAACTCTCTTTCCTTACTAGTCTCCTTAAACCTTGAAGTGTCCATAAATAATAAGGTATTAAATGGGTGAAATTGTCATTTTCTTCCCCTCTTTTACCTATAGAAAATCCCAGCTGTGGGGCAGAAGGAGTCATGTAAAATATACATCAAATTCATAGTTTTGGTTATAACATAGGACTGAGCATTGTAATTTCTAAATTGAGATTGTTTTATTAAAATTAAGTGATCATAAAAATTGTATTACCTGAAAATCATCAAAAATATCTTCCAGGAGTAAGGGAAGAATTTTTTCCAATGGATATACTTTAAAGGCACAGTGGGACACAAAAATAAAATTTTATTTAAATTGTAAAAACATGAACACATTGTGTATGCAAGATGTTTGCAGAAAAATATAATTTGTTAAAAATTATAAAAGGCTGGTATGGTGGCTCATGCCTATAATCCCAGCACTTTGGGAGGCCAAGGCGGGCAGATCACCTGAGGTCAGGAGTTCGAGACTAGCCTGGCCAATTTGGTGAAATGCCGTCCCTACTAAAAATACAAAAATTAGCTTGGTATAGTTGTGCATGCCTGTAATCCCAGCCACTCTGGAGACTGAAGCAGGATAATCTCTTGAAACTAGGAAGTGGAGATTGGATGAGCCAAGCTCATGCCACTGCACTCCAGCCTGGGTGACACAGTGAGACTGACTCAAAAAAAAAAAAAAATATATATATATATATATATATTTAAATATAATATTTGTGTGTATATATATTTAAAATAAATATATTTTATTTTACAAAAAAGATAATTTCAATTTTTAAAATAAAATTTAATGTGGAATATGCTTGTATTTAATTTGTTTATGCTATTGAGTGCTGTCTTTAAATGTCTGTGCCTTTGGAGATCTTGAAGAAGCCTATGTCTATAGACACAAGGTATAAGCTTATAAGCCTAAGCTTCCCTGAGAACATTCAGGAGACTTTTGGAAAACAAAGTTCAAAGAAAACATTTAGGAAGTACAAGTTATGGGCTCTGGCAACTAATAGTCTTTAATTGGTGCCTTAATGAAAACTAGACTTTTACATTGTTCCTGTTATAAAATCCTACACTAAATTATAGTTTCTTTAACTCTATCTCTATTGTTTCTAACTTGAGTACACTTAATGATCTGGATAATATTCCATTCATGAAGATGGCCCTCCTTCTTTTTTGTTTTCACTTAACTGTCCCCTACTTATTTCTGAGTTTTCTTTCTAATACTCTCTCCCACACTGAATGATTTACATAGTATTGAATATTGACATACAAACTCTTTTTTTATTCAAAGATACATGGCAGACATTCAATCGGTAGTTAATGAATAAAGAATATATGTTGATATTAAATTTAGTCAACGTTGATTTATGTGATTTATTATTTTATACTAACATGTCTGCAATTATTACCTGTCATGTGTTGTATATTCGAGTTATTAAGTTATGTCTGCCAATGTAGATTTCCCCCAAGAAAACAGCTGGAGATGGGTCAGCCACCTCGGTGTTTGCCCCATGCTGCTAAATAGATTAGGATCCAGTTCCGCTTCACCTGTGCTGAAATGGGTCATGCCTTGTTGTGTCTCAAGATATGTCATATTCCATGGAACTACTCTCCTGAAGACATTTTAAAATTATATTTTCAGAGTCAACATAAGATAGCAGATGGATAATCTGCTTGAAGGCAATTGAGGTCATATATCATTATATGTAACCAAACATCTGCATTTGAAAAACATAGTAGAAAGCTTTCCAAAAAAAATTCTCAAACCCTAATTTCTTGCCAATTTAACATCTGAAAAATATACAAAAGTTAATCATGAAAACAGAGTCAGTGGATTTTTGAACTGAAAGAGCCGCTAGAGATCATGTTTTCCAACTCAATAATTTCACAGATGGAAAATGGAGCCAAAAGAAGTTAAATACTTTACCCAGGTTCACATAACTAGTTACTGACAAAAGTGGGACTAAAATGCAAGTTTTCGATGGCGTTTTATTATCATGCTGCTACCCTCAGCCTACTGAATCTATTAAATCCTGTGTATATATTATAGTCATTAAGCCTGTGCTCTAAATATAAAACCACAGTCCCCAATCATTTTTAATGAAGTTTCTGTAATCATATTGGAAAAATGACAGTCAAAATTATCTTTCATATGTTCTCAGTGAATGCTTTCTCCTAAAGGAAATACTCAATGTAAGATTAGGATAACAAGATCTCTTTAAAATGAATGTTCCCATTTGCAGAATTAAATATTTAGAGCTTCCCAGAAATGTGTTGGCATGAGTTCACATTTGAATATTTCCTTTCCAGTTTATAAGAAATAGCCTAAGAAATGGATACTATGGGAAGGGGTTTAAACTCTATCATCCCTGGAAGCTAGGGTAAATCATTTTCTAAATGCCAGAAACTATGAAGAATGTTTGATATATACAGGGTAGATGAGGCTCTAGACAGATTGATAAATTGTCTTCCTGTAACAGTATGGCTTAATGGAAAAGCAATGGAGATGATAAACCACTGGGGATTAGGTAAAATGGGGCAAGGACTGTCAAGTGGATTGGTTAATTTGATTAAAGTTCTTTTGGTTCAGCGGTTTTTAACATGGGTGTTCCAGTGTGAAGGCATTATTGATTGAAAGGTGCTATTGACAATGACTGGATTTGTGCCAGAAATGCTTGACATCTGGCAATGCTCTCAACAGTCCTGCAAAACAAGGATCTGCTCCATATCTTTTATCCCTCATAGTTTGAATGATGTATTGATTACTCATGCAGGTTAAAAATGAGTTTATTAATAACTGAGTTGAGAATCTTTATTTTTCACATAAATACAAAATATTTTATACATGTTTAATATTCAATGAATTTTAAAGTAATGTAATTACTGTGTAGATTTTAAAAAAGACCATACTTTTTTTCCCAATGCATAGAATGAGTCATTCCTCATTTTGGGAAATTGTTTTTTGTATTTTTTGAGTAGGTTATCGCACAAAATGATTTCTGTCTACATTTGACCTCATGACATTCACTATGATTTTCTACATTCGAGCACAAGCATTTTGCTCCTTCAGTATTTCCACTTGTATAATCATCTCCAAGTTTTTATGTATAAAAATATTTTTATTATAAACTGTTCTACATTTTATTTTGCCTTCATATTATGCTTAGGGAATTATAATTTTGAAATATTTGTAGCCATAATTCTGAATTTCATTTCAGATTAGTTAAGGGAATAAATAAAATATTTGATTAAAAATGGGGCAATGGGTCTGTCTGGGTTGCAAGCCACTGGTCTCCTCACTGTTCTAAGGAATTTAAAGTCATCAGTGTTGGCAAAGCTCCTAGGAGCCCAAAGAAGACTAAGAACAGAATGATTACTTGGTCGTGCCAGCAGCATATAAAGCTACAGAAGAAAGGTCCCTGGCTCAAATCCATATAGAGGCTAAGAGCAAAATAGTGAGGTGTAACTTGGGCAAATAGAAAGCATTAGAAATGCTGCTTTATAACATGGAGGAAGTTCCTTGTCTCTAGTTGATTACTGATCTGAAGCATAATAATTTATTTTAGTAAACACATGCCATCAAGATACCATTTCAAGGAACTAGTGCCTATCTCTGTAGATGTACTTCAGCAATTAACTTGTTCAAGAATTGCTTCCACTTAAAAAATATATTTATTTATTTATTTATTTTGAGATGTGATCTTACTCTGTCACCAAGGCTGGAATGCAGTGGCACGATCTCCACTCACTGCAGTCTCCACCTCCAGGATTCAAGCAATTCTCTCACTTCAGCCTTCACCACACCCAGATAATCTTTTGTATTTTTAGTAGAGATGGAGTTTCACTATATTGGCCAGGCTGATCTCAAACTCCTGACCTCCTCAGCCTCCCATAATGTTGGGATTACAGGCATGAGCCACCGCGCCCACGTGGCCAGGAATGCTTCTACTTTAAACAGCATCCTCCTCCAGTGTAATCTAGTTTGAGGCAGAATATCAATGTGGACACTGAGTATCTCCTGGGGTCAGCTCAAGCTGTCATTGGGGTTGCCTTCCTCTGACCAACTTGCCTAGACCCCACTCTTCCACAGGTATTGATCCTAAGGGCACTCCCTAATTAACATTCTGTCCATTTAACTGAATCTCAGAGTCAGCTTCCCTGAGTTCCCTAAGAACCAAGTATGGAACATTCATTGTTAAGATCTCATGATAATTTTCAAGAGAAAATGGCAATGTGAATTCTTATGTAAACTCTTCTGACTTTTTAACTATTACCAGCTTATTTAAATACTCTTCCCATAAACACATTGTAGAGTCATTTACGTCACAGTTAGGGAGACCATAATTTAGGATTTTCTCAAGACAACTCTCTCAGAATAAGCATTAATGGAACCCCTTTCATTGTTGAATGTGTTCAGTTTAGACAATGAATTTTATGATCACCCTTCTCTTAGACCATCAGTTTGTCTCTTCTGCTTGGAAAAAAAAAAAAAAGATTCCTGAGGCAATAGATTTCTGCCAGGCTCAATTAGGCCAAATTTGTTCAATCAAGAATAGGCCACCGATTGCCACAAGGCATCTAGCACATATTTGTTCTTACACTGAGGTTGGCAGTCTGGTGACATTGGATGAAAAGTAAAAGCCATTTCAGTGTCATAAATGGCAGCCAACCAAACCAAGTCTGGCACAATGTTTTCACAAAACCGCTCTTTCAGAAAGAGAAAAATTTATATTTCCCTGCTCGGTTTATTCATGTTCTTGGCATCTTCACAAGTTTATTTAGTCAACTGTAAATCCTTTAACTAAGCAGTAAAATATCCTCCACTTTGATATGTTAGATAAAGTGTTTAATTTTCTTTAAGTGTCAAGGAAATATAGAAAAATGATCGTATAGTAAATCTCAAAATAAATATAAATGAAAGCAAAGAGCAAAAATCAAGGAAAAATTATCACTGACAATATAAATCTAAATGTTACAGGTATTTTAATAAAACTAAACAAATACAAACAAGTTACTTGGTTATTAGCTAATTAATTACTTGATTAACATAATTTAAAAAAAAATAATATTTAATTCCTGTATCAGAGGACAAGTAAAACTGCATTGACTTAATGCCTGGAAAATAAGAGTGTTGAGAATATTCCATATCAAAAAGTGTGGGATGCAGCCAAAGTAGAAATCAAAGCCAAATCCATAACATTGGAAGCATTTATTTAATTTTTAAGAAATAAAAATAAATGAAATATTTTAGCAGAAAGAGAAAGAAAATAATAAGCCTTTTAAAAACTATATATAATTTATTTGTAAGGTTTCTAAGGCAAAGAGTTGCTTTTTTGAATAAATAAAAATGGAAACGATTACTTAATACCTTGTGGTTTTGTATCTGGATTTGATTTGGGAATGTTTACATACACATTATGAGATAGCTTGGGGATGGAACCCAACCAAGTCTAAACATAAAATTCGTTTATGGTTCATATACAACTTACACACAGAGTCTGAAGGTAATTTTATATATACCTTAAATAATTTTTTGAATAAAAAATACAATTAATACAGTGAAAACATGTTCAAGGTATCTAATGTTGTAACATCACCAGAATATTTGTGTCTGCTGTTAAACAACTGCAAAAACAAACAACAGCAGGCTTTCAGTCACCAGCTACAATGTTGCGTGTTGATTTAAAAGTTGCTGTGTGCCGTATTTTTATTTTAGGTGAGAAGAAACATCAGAAACAGTGGGGAGACCAGGAAGTTGGTCCTCTAGGGATAAGGAGGAATTCCGCTAGACGTCTTTTAAAGATGTTTTCGCCAGTCTTCTGCCTCATTAACAATATGGTTTGTCTTAGAAGTCTCTCTTTGATTTTATAAACTGACATAATTACTTTTTCTGTTACGAACACATAATGCTCTAGTTTTTAAATAAGCCCATCACACTTTTTCACCATGTCATCTATAGGCACTTTTTTTTTTTCAGTGTTGTTAACATGATCTCTGTTCTTACTATTATTAAGATTGCCTTGATTCACAACCCTTTTGGCTCCTTTTACCATCAGTCAATGAATGAACAACTGTATCCTCAGTATAAATGTGTAAAACTTCCTTGATATCTACTTCCTCAAGCTTACTGATGAATTCTGAAGGTTTATTTTTTGCACATGTAAGAAAGTCAGACTTTTTTTTTTTTAATCACTTGTGGGCTGTTGTCATCCAGTTCAGCTTCCCTGCAGTGAGTAGGAACCACTGTTGGAAAATGTTCCTGATATCAATCAGAAAGATGTTTCTGGTGATCCATGACTTTTTGTCATTATAATAACGGGCTGATAAGAAATTCTCTAATTTAAAATAGGAAAAATGCACAATTTTGCCTAGTTCAGCAACTTTACACTTAAGCTTGCCGAGTGCATTAACATATCCCAGCATAGTTACTCTATCCTTAGCATCTTTGATTCCTGTAGGAGCTGCCACGTCAGCTGTGGTCACAGTCTTTATGGAGCAATAACATCAAAACAGTGATGTTTCATGAGCATTAAAGACTCGTTCCGGTGTCAAATTTTCATCTGTAATAATCTTTGTAAATTCCTCAATGAATTTATCTGCTGCTTTGGGATCAGCAGATGTTTTGGGATCAGCAGATGCTTTATCAGCAGAAATAATTAAAAATTGAATGCCATGTCTGTTCTTAAATTTCTGCAACCAGTGTGTTGAATTCCCTTCAATTTACAGTTCATCGTGATGGACCTTTGCTTATTTCTGATTACCATTACTGACGTGTTCACTGCAACACTAGCAGATCCACCCTTTCGATATATAATTGGCATCTTTATTTTAAGCTTTATGTAATATTTTCTTATTTTTCATTAACATCCGTTTATCACTTTCAGCATAGAACTCAACAGTTTATCCTGTTTCTTCAGGCCATATATAGTGTTAATTTCAACACCATACTCTTCTGTAAGACATTTCACACTTATACTGCTGTCTTTCTCCAACAGCTTAACTTTCTATGCCATAGATAAACATAAATGCTTATTAGCTTTCATATCACTGTTACTGACAGGGGCATCTGAAAGCTTTTTTGATATTTTCAATAATATCTTTCAACCATACAGCAGAGAACATGCAAATAATCACAATGAGTAATTCATATAGGCTTTGGTCCCACGTAGGGCATTGTGGGGATCCTGCCACCAGTGCATTCAGCCCTGACCACATGTTTTTTTTTTTTTAACATTTAGTGGGTGTGCTTGCCTCGGAGAATCTGGGCATGCAATGGAAAAAGATATATCATAGCTTAAGTGGACTGGGAGAGTCTTTGTCTCTTGGGGACTCTAAAAAATTGAGTTGTGTGGCTACATTTTGACTGTAACCTGTCACACGAAATCAGGTGTGGAATTTTCCACTTGTGCATCATTTTAGAACTTAAAAAGTTTTGGAATTTGAAGCATTTCACATTTTAGATTTTTGGATTAGGGATGCCTCTCTGTATATAAAATAAGTTGGAGCTACATGTACTGATATGAAAACCTTTTTATGATCTAGCATTAAATGGAAGAGTAAGAATAGGTTAATTATATTACTTATGTAAAGAAAATGTTTTTAGAAAGATTACTTACTACAATGTAAAGACATTTATAAAATATTAGAAATCGTATATGATATTATCTCATTTAATAATATTTTCATAATACTGTATAACTAGGTTATTTAGTAATAATCATGCTTTTTAAGTGGTAAAATTTTATGTGGTTGATTTTATTTTCTGCTATTTTTAATTGCATTTTATAATTTTCTTCCCCAAGTATTAACATTGTTAATGCAATAGAAGTCTTTAATAAAAAAATCTAGCTTGCCTATCAATCTTTATGGTAAGACATTTGAAACTTACTCTCAGTTATTTTGAAATATGAATACATCACATTGTACTTCATAAATGATCAATTATGATATGTCAATCAAAAACAATATTAATAATAAAATTTAAAATATTGCTAAAAACTAATGATTTTATGTAAAGCATACAATTTATCAATATTTCTTCTGAATGTTCTTTTTGAAACTATGTATATTGATTAGAAAACTGCATTTATTGTACAAAGTTCATTAGAATTATAACATATAACTAGGTTCCAGCTCTGGATAATTTTTATTTTGATATTGAAAGATAATTGGCTCAAGCCCTATTGCATGTATGGTTGGGAACCCTAGACCCTTTAAAATGCCTGCCGGAGATTTTAGGGGGCTTTTGTCGCACCTGGTCTCTTCTGAAATACATTTGCGGCTTCTCCTACCTTTAAGAACTTTCTCATTTCTTGCTTCTCATAGTAATTTCCTTATTTGCAACACAAATGTGAGTGAAATATAGTCCAATTTTATTTAGTTACCCTCAGCATCACTTGCATTTCTTAAAAAAGATAACGACAATTGTAATTCATCAAATCCCAGCATAGAATGCAAAATAAATTAGACATATTTGTACCTTGTTTTTATTACAGTTATTTCACCTGTCTTCGATTCCTTGTCAGAGAATTTTCATTTGTCACATCTTCTACCCTGATTCAAGCATCTTGTTATGCGGTTGAGTACCTTCTGCCTCCTTTAACTTCCTCTCTTCCCATTTGAACATACCCAACTTTTAAATTTTTATTTTTTTCAGAGAAAGTTAATCTTTGATTTGTTTGAACTCTAGCCTAAAAAAAAAATTCTACAGTTAAAATGAACCATAAAAATATTTGGTCAGTTGTTTTTCTTCCCTCCCATGGGGAACTATGAGGTCAACTTTACATTTTTCATCTCACAGTCTATGTATTACAACAGCCTGATAAATAAATAGCCATATCTAACAACTTGATCACATTTTTGTCTCATGACATTAATATTACGTGGTCATTCTACATAGTTAGTGCTACAGTTTTAAAGTTACCTATTTATCTTTTTATTTAACCATACTTCACCTCAGGAAGGCTGTTCCTATCAGACTTGTTACTATTGGCAAGCCAGTTTCTCTATGATTCCTTGTCAGATAATTTTTTAGAATCTAAAAGCATTTTAGTTTACAGATATGCTAAGTGAGGTGGACTATAGGCTTACTAAGAATATTTTCAATTTATGTATAGCATAAGTATGTTTTTAGATGCATCCATTAAGGAAGAGAAAAAGAAAAATAACCTACCTAACTAGTACACTTACTTCATTTCCTAATACAAATTTATGATTTGAAATGTAAACCCCCAAGTCCATAAAAAAGCTGTGCTAATTATATTTTAAGAAGTATTCATTATCTTATTTCCTCTTTGGTTTTTAATTAAAACAAGCTTTTAATTTTTAGTAAAATCATTTTAAGACATTTTTATTTGTAGAAGTAACAATATTTCAAAAATAATTATTTTCTTGCACCAAGTCTTGTGAATATTAAATCCGATCTACAGCTCTAAACTGGGATCTCTCCAGGGATATTTTGAATAGTAGTGTCATTTCGCTAAACATGTCTTAGAGAAATTTTAGAGAAAAGGTACAGCTTTTTCTTAACACAAGTAAGGTAGAAGATAAAACAAAAAGTAAAGATAATCACTTAGTATGGTTAAAAGAAAGACTTTGGAATTTTTGTGAAATTAAATTAGGATTTTAAAAATCAGACAGTAAACCATAGGCTTCCAATATTTGCTTTTCTGGCATATCAACATTTGTTTAAAAGAAAATGAAAAAGAAAAGAAATTAAAAGGAAAATTAAACAATCCAGTGTATTGAGAAAATTGCATTAAGATGGTAAAAGATGGAAAGAGAAAAGGAAAAATAAAAGAAAAACAAAAAATGTATTTTATCATATTTTCTCCTACTTATCTTTTTATATACTTATTTAATTTAAAAAATGTAAATACCTCTTCCCTGTGATATCATATTTTAGTTACTCAAATTTGATCTCTTTCTATTTTTTAAAAGAGAATTTCTATTGTATGTCTCAAAACTGTATTGCTTCAATACTTTATACATTTCACTTCCAATCTCAGACACATAGTTTTCTTGCTGTGACTTAGTCTCATCCTTTGTCTTTTTCTAAGAAAATGTTCCTCCAAGAGAATTTACTTCTAATTTATAAAAAACATTCTGATTTCATTTTTCATGTTTTACTGCTGGCAACTTTCAATTCCCACCACTCCCTCTTTATGTTCTGTCCCATATTTGAGCAAGGAAAACACAGGCCTCTTTGGAAGCAAGAAGTTCAAAGCAATCAAGCCCTAGCCCTATGTATGGGAGCCTTCACCCCAACCTTTCCCTAATCACAAAAACTCCGAGCCAGGCAACTTTCCATACTCTCTCAAGCCATTTTTGGACCTGCTTGCCACTTGCCCTCCTCTCCTAATAAAGTCTTATTATGATGTGTGGGTGGCATCATCAGTCTTGACATCCAAGCAAAACCTTGGGGGATGGGGCTACCTGTTTCTTCGTGGAGATCACAAAATGTCTACAATATTTAGATAAGTCTGTCCTCACCCCTCCCTTGGTATGAAACAAGTAAAGGGACATCTTATCTGGTACTTTTTCCAGGTGCATAGCCATATTAGAAGATCTTATTTCACTATAGTCAGGAACAGAGAAAACGAGGGAATTGTTCACTCTATGAAATCCCCTCCATTTTGTTTTCTTAACCACTGGGAATAACAATAAGCTAATGTCTCCCCAGCATGGTAGCTATTCTTTAAGGCATTCCCATATTATTTAGAGAAGGAGTATCTGTTTAGCATAGTTATTTTACTCTCATTTTCTAATGCAACATGTATCCTTCTCATAGCAATGTTTAGTTGCTTATTTTTTGACCCCAGAAAAACCTGAAATGGTTTAAACGGATATACTAGTTATGGTAACCCAAGGCCATACTGTTCCCTGAATCCAAATTACGCATTTTTATGTTCTCATCTCAATTTTTTTTCCCAGGAACAGGGTTAATTATGACTCACTGAAGGTTATATAATGATTCAAATGACCTTATAAAATCACTCTTAATAATACAATGTCAAAACTATTATGCCGCATATTTGATCATTATAAAAATTTTCCCATTATCAAATCCCTTATAAGAAATTAAAATAAGTAAATTTCTCTTAAAAATTAAAAATCGATGAAGTCATCCTAGTTTTATATTGGAGACATCACCTCAACAATATCACACTAAAACCAAAACTGAAGCTCTTTTCTTATGTTCATTTCAGGCCCCAAAACACAAGGGCAACAACAACAACAAAAATATTTAAGAGAAAACTGGAGGTTAGAATTATGACAAGCCAACGTGTCATGTGGATAAAGCAATTCTACAGGCCTAAGAGCTCAGTTCTCATTCCCCAGGGTAACATTATGTCAGCGTGTCATGCCATTGCTTTGACAGGGTAACCCAAGGGAGGTTGAGCAATGTCTGTGTCTTAGGTAATGTCTTGGTTCAGAGAGCTCACAGGACCTATGCCCTACATGTTCATCTGAACACTAAATCTTTAGTATAAAGAATTTGTTTTTATTATAAACCCAATATTTGATAAAATATTAGCTAGATTAAAATCAGCTCCCGACCAAGGTGCTTCCAGTTTCCCTAGAGTCATACTGATGCACCTTTATAGATATGAGTACCATCTTAACCCTGCTCAGGTGATGAGTTTAAGGCACTAAAGCCTTGAAAACATTTAGCACAGCACCAGTCTGTTTAGTTGATTGTTATGTTATTAAGAAATTCTTCATGCAACTTTCTGCTTTCTCCAAAAGAAAATTCTACATTTCCATGATGTAAGCAAATGAACAGTTTAATCAATTTGAATTTCTTTTCAGGGTCCTTTCATAGGCTCACTCATAAACTTTGTTCTTCCTATAACTTCCAGAAGTCAGCAAATTACATAGTTAATTAAATTGGCTATTTCAGTTATTCTTACTGCTTAGATCACTAACACTACCAGTTTTAAGAGTCAGTGTCTTTCTAATCTTTCTTCTCTGAAGTGGTGTATGATTCCAATGCCTCTCTAAACCTTTTTGGATTGGTACATGAACTATAGTTAGCTTGGGTTATACAAATACCAATTTATAGCAGTCTTTCTTCTAACATCCTTATTTCCAGTCAGGATATGCATAATATATGAATAGTTCGTTTCCTTGTCATATTTTCTTAGCATTGAGTAAGTCAGTGCCTAGACAGTAGTATTTCAAACGTTTCCAATTTTATCAGAGCCCCTTTTCCCCCACTATTGCGTGACAACCGTGGCCATAGATAGATACTAACTCTATTGATGTGGACAGAACGTGATGTTGCAAGTCAACACGAATTTTATCGTGCAATTATAATAAAAGTTAATTTAAATTTTACCAAGAAAAGCATTTTACTACTATACCCTCAAAACAAAATTAGTTTTTTTATTTTAAAATGTGAATGATGAAGAGTATCAGTTTTTATATTGAATTCTTCCTTCTATTTTGATAATTAGAATTAATTTGATTTCACTAACTTAACCAGTAAAGTTTATATCTTGCAATAAATCTTTCAAAGTCCTACTAGAGCCAAATTGGTTAAGGGAAAAAAAAACAACAAAAAAACTCTGCCTCTAACGTAGGCTAATTTGACTTGGATATTTACAACAGCAAAGTTCAAAATCTTGCCAAGATTAAGGCTTTAGAAAAACCAAAGATTTCCAAAGATATACTAATCTCCCCAGGGCTTTGGAATATCTTACTGTTACTTATATTTCATTCAAAGAATGGCCATGAAAAATGGCCTCTTTACTAATTTTACTTCTAAATAATTTTATTATGTTCCCAGACTTTAGTTATCTGCTCAATATTTTCTGATAATTCAAAGATTCTAATTCTAAAATCTAGTATATACCATATTTAAAAGTTAAATATTACATACCTATGGTTTCGGCTACTCGAGAGGCTGATGTAGGAGGATCCTTTGAGTCCAGGAATTTGAGTCTAGCCTGAGCAACATAGCAAGTTTCCATCTCTTAATAATAATAATAACAATAGAAATAAATATTAAGGAGATCCAGTACTTAAAAATCAGTTTTAATTTTAATAATTCATTTTAAATGATAATCAAGTTATTTAATAGTAAAATAAGATAGAATTATTCTACCAGTACTCTTAATGTTTTATAAAAAAGATGTTTAGAAGCATATGTCAAGAATATTAATTTTTGGATTGCATATTTTGATTTGCATAGGTAAGTCTGACCTCAGCCAACCAATGAATCTGTTTCCATTGATTCAACACTTACCAAGTTCAGTCTACTATCCTTGTTTTGAAATCATGCCAGTGTCACCACAAGCAATTAATTAGCTACAGTTACGAGCACTTTTAGTAGCATTAATAAATTACTTCTACATGTACAGTTCTAATGCATATATAAGTAACATCTTTTAGTGGTTTTCTAGAGCAATATACGTCTTTAAATTAGCATTATCTATAACACATAATAATTTAAAGAAATCATTTTGGAAGGGCTGTTACAGATGTAAGTAATATATATTCTTTATTTCTTTGTGAGTATGAGGTTCATATAAGTTTACAATTTCCCAGACTCAAACATATGATATTATACTATCAAAATATTTCCAGGGGTATAGAAAATTTATAATCTGGAAGGAAATAAAAAGATGTCATTTTACAAGTTTGGCATGTAAGCCAGTAGCTAAGAGACTCAAGGCTTCAAGAGGAATTAGTTAAAATTAAATTAATTGAAGGTTTTATTTTAATGAGTACTCTGAGAAGATTGTTGTAGGAAATTAAAATTCAGTGCTTTTCAAAATGAGAAATGTCTTCAGGCAAATGGTTTTCATGTTTACTGGTTAAACTGTAAGCAAATCATAGGAAGTGAAATACCTTTTTTCTATTACCTGCCACCAAATAAAAAACTTTCTTCAATATGCTTTCAAAAATAATGTCTTATTTTACTTGTGCATTTAAAATTGTACTAATAGTGTTTAAAATGTATAGTTTTCTTCAGCCTAAATTAATTTAATATTCAGAATCATTTCTTTGAAAAGCTAATAAGGTATACAGATACTGATGTGCCTTTACAATTCTACAGGAATACTAAGGACCAAATGTATGTCTCTAACAAAAACTTAGAAAAGCATAGACATATTATAGTTAATGAAAGAACAATTAGGAATTGTAATCTTAAATGAAAATAAAAACATAATAATTATATGTTCTTCAAAAGCCCTGGGATATCTTTAATACATTTAATATTTAAATATTAAAATAGTATTATAATTTTAATGAGAAATCCATAATAAATGGTTAAAAATCATTAAATTCAAGCATATATGATTAGAATTATTATAATTCTAACATTTACTGCATATTTGGCTCTGAGCTTCATTTTGCACTAAATTCTATTGCCCATTAGAAAGAAACATCGTATTATGAAGGAAATTAGTTCTTTCTCTTAGTGTTTACAAAGATTTCCAGGGACTTAATTCTAGTGTTCTGATCTAGAGAAAATATTTTAAAATACCTATTTAATGGCATAACTTGGTAGAAATGATAGCTGTAAGTTGGGGCTTGACACCAAAATAAGTTTTAGTATATACAATTTTTGGAAGAGAATCACGAATAAAATCTACAATAATACTGAATTGCATGTCTTACAAACTGCCTTGCAAAAATATTCTCTTTATCATAATTTTTTAAAAGACAAAGTAAAATGTTTATGTTACATTATATTTTAAAGGCTCAACATCAAGTGATTAAAAGTCATCTTGTTACAGAGTAAATATGCATATAAAATGCTTGTTAAAATTTTTTAAAATTTAAAAACTTAAAACTTTCACATATATTAATTATATTTTACACACAAACAAAACACACACATACACACATACGTATAAAATTTCAATCAGAAAGTTATGAGGGAATTTATTATCAATAATCGAGTAAGTCCTTAAGTACTACAGAGAACATTTACTACTAGATGACTAAAATATCATTTCCATTTGATATTTTAGTGTATACAAAAATGAAGACATTTAATTTGTCAGAACATAATTTGAATAGAAGTTCTTAAGGATTAGACCAGACTAACCTTTTCTAAAGAGACTAGGTAAACAGTTTTACCCATGAAAAGTTAATATGCTAAGATAGTAGACATTCTTTATTCTAGCTCAGCGTGCTACTTTACATTATCCTGGAGGAAAAGCATAATCCTCACTTTATGATATTATGTTAGGATTTGAAGATGATGGAGCATAAAGGAGGAAGATGCAAAGTCTAGGTAACCACCAAAGTTTGGGCGCTGAATATTTGCAGACACTCATGCCCATGTATGTATACATATATGCATATAAAATGCATACATTTAATATGTGTATATATAAATGTTTATAAATTTTGCCATTTTTTTGCCTTTTATAGTCTCTCGTTGGATACCAAGAATGCGTTTTTTTAAATCATAAGAGGTCTCACACACTGTGTTTCTCAATATTACCTTTAACATTTATTTTGTCTCTTGCATATAGTAATTGTTTGACCAAAATTTTGCTGAAAAAGTGATATTAACCTGTGAGAAAACTTATTATACAAGGGCTGAGGCAGTGTGTGTTACTTATCACATGCTGTCTTATCCCAGACTAGATTTTGTAGGCTTTTAAAGAAATAGCATTATGTACTTCCAAGTTGCAGGTATGTTCTTTTTTCATTAAAGATTATTTTTCATTTTGAATATTTTATAAAAGTGTTAATATTTTGTGAGTTTGAGAGAGAGATATGTGAAATAAAAAGCCATTTATGCTGACACATTTTACTTGCCTGTTACAATCATTTTGTAATTGAGCAATTTTATTAAAATTAAATATCAAATTCTTATGTATGACAAATGGTACCATAAACTAAATTAAAAGACAAACAATAAACCAGGACACAATATTTGGCAAGTAAAGGTCAAAAGGTTAAAATTCCTTATATACAAAGAAAACATAACATATAACTTTTAAAAACACACAGGTAAACCACAGAAGAGAAAATGAAGACCAACACTCATTCCTTCATTCATTCATCCAATTAACGAAAAATTCTCAAATACGTACTCTGTAACAGATGCTATTCTAGAGGCTGCGAGATCAGTGACTTGAATTTAAGAAAAAGGAAGCTCTTGGATTTATGGAATATTTATAGTCTAGTGGGGAAGGTTTGGGAAGCAGACAATAAATAAACAATTAAATGGTTTTTTTCGATGTTAAGTGCCTTGAAGTAAAATAGGGTGATAGAAATAGAGAAGGTAGAGTTGGAGAATTTGTTGTTTTATAAAGAGGTACCAGATAAAGCCCTATTTATAATGAGGTGATATTAATCAGAGAACTGAAACGAACAAGGGAATGAAACATATTGGTGTCCTTCAGAAAGCAGAAGGGATAAGATGTGGAAAGGCCCCAAGGTATGATCATGATTGTTTGTCCAATGTGAGGAGGAGAATGATTATGGGGAGTGGAATTGTGGGTGATGTCAGAGAGCTAGCTGGGCTCAGATCTTGTAGTCTTTTGCACACTACTGAGAGACTTTGGAGCTGATCTTAGTAAGATGAAAATCCACTGGAGGGTTTTGAACAGTGGGCATCCAGATGGCATTAAAGACATAAAGTTACTTGAATAACCCCAACATGAGGGTATAGCAAAGAGGTCTGAGGTCTGGGCACTCCAACTTTTAAAAGTCAGTGGGTGAAATTACTACCAAGGGAGACTGAGAAAGAGAAGGAATGACATGAGAAAACAGCAAAAGACAGATATGCTAACATACAAGCAAGGAAAGTGCTTCAGTGAGGAAATAGTTGAAATATTCCCAATTATTTTGATGGTTTAACTAAGAACTCTGCAAATAGAGAATGTAATGTGGCAAGGTAGAAGTGGGTGGCTTTCCCAAGAACCGTTTGAATGGAGTGTGAAAATAAGACCCTTAAAATGAGATGGTACATGTGTAGAGGTAGAAGAACATGTACAAGAGGAATCAGAATGGCTGAATAGAGACTACCATTGGGGCGGGGGGCAGTGTGGTTTGTTGTAAAGGGAAGCAGAGGAATGAGGAGATAGTGGAGGGAAATGTGGCTTCAAAGGAAGGATCTTCTTATAAAATGCTCATCATCACTGGTCATTAGAGAAATGCAAATCAAAACTACATTGAGATACCAACTAATGCCAGTTACAATGGTGATCACTAAAAAATCGGGAGACAACAGATGCTGGAGAGGATATGGAGAAATAGGAACACGTTTACACTGTTGGTAGGAGTGTAAATTAGTTCAACCATTGTGGAAGACAGTGTGACGATTCCTCAAGGACCTAGAAATAGAAATTCTATTTGACCCAGCAATCCCATTACTGGGTATATATCCAAAGGATTATAAATCATTCTATTATAAGGACACATGCACATGAATGTTCATTACAGCACTGCTTACAATAGCAAAGACCTGGAACCAACCCAAATGCCCATTAATGATAGACTGGACAGGGAAAATGTGGCACATATACACCGTGGAATACTATGCAACCATAAAAAACGATGAATTCGTGTCCTTTGTAGGGACGTGGATGAACCTGGAAACCATCATTCTCAGCAAACTGACACAAGAACAGAGAATCAAACACCTCATGTTCTCACTCATAGGTGGATGTTGAACAGTGAGAACACATGGACACAGGGAGGGGAGCATCACACACTGGGGTCTGTGGGAGGGGTTTAGGGGAGGGACAGTGGCAGATGGGGAGTTGGGGAGGGATAACATGGGGAGAAATTTCAGATATAGGTGATGGGGAGGAAGGCAGCAAACCACATTGCCATGTATGTACCTATACAACAATCTTGCATGTTCTTCACATGTACTCCAAAACCTAAAAGACAATAAAATATATATTTTTTAAAAAGGAACAATCACTGCTGTTTGTATATAAATGTTTCCATAGTTCCAATAATTATCAAAAAGAAAGAGAAAAAATGGTGATGCAAGAGATAGAGGAGACAATAGTTGAGTCAATATTCTTAAGAAGGCATTACAGGATGAGAGCTAATAAGTACAAGTTGGCTTTATGTAATAACAAAGGCAATGCATCCATAGTGTATGCTTAGGGCTCCCTACAGAGAAAAAAAATTGACTGATTCAAAATACAACCAGTTAAGGAAGGTTAGTTTATATGAGTGAAAATACAGGGAAATAATTTTTTTAAAATACCTAAATTGTGACCAATCCTGAAGCCAAAGTGACAAAAAGAAGAAGGGAAGACAGGGAATGCTGTCAAGACAGCTGCCTAATGGAGAGAGGATCTATCCATCAATAGATAGATCATAGTGAAGACACACATGGCTTATTTTGCTGCTTTAGAAACTAATGCCTTTGCTCTATATAGTTTTCTCAACCTTGTCTGTGCATTAGAATCACCAGGTATAGGGGGAACCCTAAAATGATTGATTCCTTAGATACTGCAACAAGAGATTCTGACAAGTTGTTTGGGTCTGGCCTGGACATAGAGATTTTTTTAAAGCCTTGAAGTATTTCCAAATGTTCACAACAATTAGTCTGTGAACATCTAAAAATTTTTTGACCTGGAATCATATCTGTAGTATTTTATTCAAAATACAAGTTGTATATTAACTCATGGGTATGATTTGATTTAATATTTGTAAGCTATGGGAAAATATTTGTAATATCTGTATATATCTATCTGTATCACATTTATATGTGATATATAAATTTATATGGATGAAATGGTGGTAAATTGTAAAAGCAAAGAGTTTTGGATTTCATTCCATTTTTTAGTCACTAAAATTAATGTAATATTCTGTAGGCTGAAAGAAAATCTTTAGTAACATATAAATTAGGTATATCAGATTAAATTAGAGAGGAAATGAAACGATTGACCTGTAAAACCATTGTTTGCTGTCTTTTTTGACTCATTCTTGGAAAATATGAAATAGCTTATTTAATAGCTATCAATCTGTTTAATAGTGTAACAAATAATTTCATAATCTTTGACCTTTCTTACTTCATCTTAAGTACAATTATTATTATTTTTATTATACTTTAAGTTCTGGGATACATGTACAGAACATGAAAGTTTGTTGCATCGGTATTCACATGCCATGGTAGTTTGCTGCACCCATCAACTCGTCATCTAGATTAGGTATTTCTCCTAATGCTATCCCTTCCCTAGCCACCCACCCCCTGACAGTCCCTGGTGTGTGATGTTCCCCTCCCTGTGTCCATGTGTTCTCATTGTTCAACTCCCACTTATGAGCGAGAACATGTGGTGCTTGGCTTTCTGTTCCTGTTGTTCTGTTTTTTCTTCACATTCCTATTTATATTTTTGGCAGTATTTATTTTGGTTTTTGATTTTTTTAAATTAAGATAGAATCTCACCCATTGAAGCCCTGGATACTACCACAAGGGATTCACGCACGCTGCAGTGCAGTGGCACCATCACAGCTCACTGCAGCTGCAGGATCACCGTTCACTGCAGCTTTAAATTTTTGGCCTCAAGTGATCTTTCTGCCTCAGGCTCCTGAGTAGCTTGGATTACTGGTGCTAGCCACCATGCCCAGGCAACTTTTTTTTTTTTTCAATTTTGTAATAGAGATGAGGTTTCACTATGTTGTTCAGGCTGGTCTAGGACTCCTGGGCTTAAGCGATCCACAGGCCTCTGCCTCTCAACATGCTGGGATTATAGGTGTGAACCACTGTGCCCTGCTCCTTTTGCTTATTTTAAACAAAAATTACTTTGGCCTTTCAGCCTTCATTTCATTCAGCTTCCCATTTTATTTCTATTTGTATTTCAATCTCATTTTTAATATTTTTAAAAGTACATTCCATCTGGTTTTATTGAATTTTACTAAAACAGAAAATGATTAATTGTATAATCTTATTCTGGTTTTAGTTATTATACATTTTTCTCTGCAATGAGTATTACTTTCCCTTTTTAGTATATTGCCATTTTGTGCAGCTACATTTTGTGAATGTGGATGTGCTTATATTTGTGTATGTGTTTGGTTACTCATATTTGAGTCCTAGCTAATAGCTTCCTCAAAATTGTGTGAATTCACATTGTTTCTGCTCACTATCCAACTTCTTGTTTTTATGTGTTTCTTCTGAGACTTTAAACCAAAGATCAGCTTGTGAAACATTTCTATCTCTAGCTCAGCAATTCCTAACCTATGAAAAATTCCACAACTATGGTGATCCCAGTGTACAAAGTTCCTTTGTGCCATTTCTTACTGATGATTGGTATAGCTGGCCTGTGAAGGGCCAACTTTCTGATACGATTTTCTGTTCATGTCAATGTCATAATACTAATCTCTTTTGTGCTACAGCTGATCTCTTTGATACTTTTTTCTTCTTTTAGCCATTGCCTTTATACTAGCATTTATACTTTACAAATATAACACATGCAAGTGCTGCTAACCACCTATAGTAAAATTAAGTGGAAGTCTTGTAGATACAGGATGCCAAACAGGGTTTTTTGACTGTATTTTCTATCATTTTTAAGGCTTTTTGCTATTTTGCTGCTGTATCCTTAAATTGTCTATTTGGGTCTTCTTGTGACAACGGTAACTGTCAGAATCCCACACTCCTTGCTTCAAACTAAAGTCAAGATCTGCAAGATCTTTCACATTTAATTCCCATCAAGGACAAGCTCTTATCACCTAAGAACTACATATTTATTTAGCTATTGTAAAACCCCTTATACACAAGTGCCATTGTTTTAAACTTTCACTCATCAGTGGTATAAAACAAAATCAAAGTGGTGTCTTTAATACTAACTTCCACCCCCAATCTTCATTCTGGAAAAAAACTCTGGGATTCCCTAAAGGTCCTTAGTGGTCACATGTTTCAGAAAGGAATACAAGTTAATAAATTAGATCCTATTAACTTCTTCAGTCTGGTTCAATGACAATATCTTTTCCATTATTTCCTCGAGGATTATTCATAATACAATTGCCTATTTTCCAAGAATTCCAATTTTTTTCAGAATTTTCTTCCAGTGGCTATTTTAATAAAATTCTGAACTCAGAAACTGAGACAAACACTAAATTTATTTTATCATATTACTTGGAAAACTAGAGTTATTGTTACAAAATTCAGTTGCTATTTTAAAATTCAAAGTATGGGTTATATTTTTAGACATTATTGAGGCATAAATCTGGGCTATATTCTTCCTTGAACATCTGCATTAGGTTGTTTATAACCGCTTGCTCTTTTCATAATTTGATTGCATGTGAATTAACAACTCTATTCAGGTCACAACCAGAAGTGAATAGTTTTATTTTTATTTAATCACATATCCTAAAATTGTGAAAGTGATTTAGACTTCCTTTTCATAATCAATACAAGTTCCTCCTAATGCTTATATCAGCCAAGAAATCTTGTCTATTTTAACACAATCATGTGAGATTGACTAATGATATAGGTAAGTTAATCTTGCCACCACAATTTGAGTCACTATCCATGAGCATTTTCTCATTCAGCCAATGGATCAATACAGTTTTTATGTTTGGCAGGTGACTTTCAAAGTAATGTATTTAAGGACAAGGGCCACTTCCAGCTTGCAGTTTTACCATCCCTTGTGTCTGCTTTTCCATTGTTTCCAGCAGCAGGAAAAGTAAAGAGAATGTGGAATGGGCACATTTGCTTCTTAAAAGGCTTGGCCCCAAAATCGAGTATTGAAACAGCTCTGCTCAGATTCTACTGATGAGAACAACGCTCTGGAACTATGAATTGTCTTCCCTGGCTACAAAGCAAAGTGAAAATCAAAGCAAAATAATAATATCTTTGTATATAAATTGTTAGATAATGGATGACAATAATAGCCTGAGTTGGTTCCTTTTAGGAGGATGAAATTTAACTACATGAAAGAAATCTACAGCTCTGACACTCAGAAAAAATAAAACTCAACACAAACAGAGTGAAAAGAGTTATTCGGTCAATGAAGGGTCTTGACTTGATAATGTATACCTCATCACATATTTTCATCTGGCACTTCTTGGACACTATGATTCAAAAGGGAGATTATTCATGTCAGTAAAGAAGTATCCTTAATGATAAAACACCAGTACTTCAAAGATCAACCTGTGCTTCTGAAAAGGAAAGTAGTTTGGATCCATTTACTTCTTTCCCCTACTTCCCATTCTAAATGACTGAGAGAATGTCTTCTCGTGTTCAATACAACCAATGGAAAATAATACTCAAATAAGTAGTAATTGAATTAACTAATCTGGAAAAGTGGCCTTCAGTTTGTTTCTGTAACATCAGCTATCACGATATTGCCTTGATATTTCATACAATTCTGCAGAGCATAAAAAACAAAAGCCTCTAAAAATTGGTACTAGAATGTACTACATGCTCAATATAGACCACAAAATGGATCAGAAATGAAGCTCAGTATTGTCTGTGTGCACAGTGTTTAAATATTCCCTTGTTTTAAAAGTGCCAGTGTTTGTTAAGTAACCTAAAATATTAACCACATGTAACTTATTTTGTTTACTTATTATATTTTTGTCATAGGTAGAAGAGTGAAATGATTTATGACAGTCATTTTTTTAAAACTAAGTTAATCTATAGAAATTGTTGTGAAATACATTTTAATTAAATACAATAAAGATCTTAATTTTCATTTGTAATATTTTCAAGATCATAAGCAACATTATCAATTGTTTTACTTATAACAATATTCCTAGGGTGTTTATATTTAAGAATTCTAAGTTTTAAAAGTGATGTTAAGCAATTTCATTTAACTGACAATACAAACTAAAGATAAATTGAGAACTACAAATATCCCTCACTTGTTTTTTTTTTTAATTAGAGACAACTTTTATATTATTCCAGATATAATTTCTACTTACATAAACATGTGTGTATTTTAAATGTGCCATTTAAAAGAACTGATTTATGCTTTCAAATGGCTGCATACTATTCTACTCTACCTAGATACCACTAAATATTGAAGCAGTTCTCTACTGTGTGTTTTTTCTTGTTGTTATTGTCAGATTTTGTGATTACAATGCAGATTAAATACTTGTTTTACAAAATGTGATTTTGCTCATAGGCACATATGTCTTTAGGATAAATTCATCATATTACAATTGCTGAGACAAAGAGTTTATGCATTTGGAAATTTTGTAAGTACTATCATATTGCTTTCTATCAATATCATCTCACAAGTATAATGGTAAGTGAAATAAACAAGGGATGAACATTTATGTAGTGTTCCAAAGCAGATAAATTTATTACCCTGTCAGAAGATGGCAAAATGATTAACTTTATGAAAGTTTGAAGCAGTTAGTTTGGGTGAAGGTAGGATAGTCAGTTTCACAAGACTGGTATGTTCCATCTCTTGACTAGGGTGAAGTTAAATGGAGTTGTTACCTTGATGATACATTAAAGTCATCATTTGAAATTTGATTAATTTTTATATATGTTATACTTCAAAATGTTTATTAACATGCAAATTATATAATGAATTCCATTAATTTAGTGAAAGAATTTTATTTTTTTAATGTGCTTCAAAGCCATTTGTTTTGTTGTTTGGGTTTACTGAGAACAGTATGTCAATCTCCTTGACTGATATTTCTGTTGTTTCTAACTGGTTATTTAATAGTTTATGATGTTTATATTTTCCAACTTTACTAGGGTATAATTTTGTTTATAGTACTGTACATATTTAAAGTTCAAAATAAGATAAGCCTTAACATACATATACACTCATGAACACCTAACCATAAACTAGTTCCTTAATATATTCATCACTCACAAATGTTTCCTTGTGAACCTTTGTCATTCTACCCTCCCTTACTTCTTCTTCATATTTTCCATCTATGGCAACTACCAATCTATTCTCTGTTATTGTAACTTAATGTGTATTTTCTGGAATTTGATATAAATGGAATCAGTATTTTCTGATATTTGATATAAATGGAATCATATCATATGTACTTTGTTTTGTCTTGCTTTTTTAGTAAGATTACTTTGAGATTCATATGTTGTTATATGTATCAATCGTTCATTACTGTTTATTATTGAGTCATATTTCATCATATGGATATGCCAAAATGTGTTCACACCTTAATATGAATTTGTCAATGTAGTTTCCAGTTATTGGTTATTAAATATAAAGTTTCTTGAAAATTAATTTATAAGTATTGATACAGAATGTAATTTACTTTCTTTTGGGTAAATTCCTGGAAGTAAATTTGTTCTATCAAATATTGTATGCACATTTAACAGTTATAGCCAACCCATTTTCCAAAGTGTTTGTAATACTTTACATTCCTCATGGCCATGTTTGAGAAATCAAATGGCTCCAAAAGTTTGCTAAGACTTGTACATTTAGATGTATCACCATTTTTGTGTGAATTTTTGGAATAAGTATGAGTTATGATTGAGGTTCTCTTTTTAATATGGATACTCAAATTTTTCCACAATACATGTTGGAAGCATCACCTTGTATTAATTAAAGTGCCTTTGCGTCTTATTAAAATCAGTTTCCATAAATGTGAGGTTCTATTTCTGAACTCTGTCCTCTGTTACATCGATTTATGTGAACACTTTTTCATTGAAATCATGCTATTTTGAAAACTGTAGTCTTGAAATTGAGCATTGGGAGTCCTCAAAATGTGTTTGTTTTAATAAAAATTATTTGGCTATTTAGATCCCTTTGTCACTCCAATAAAATTTAAAATTTGCTTGTTGATAGCTACAGAAAAGTTACTGGCATTTTGATTAGGAGTAAATTAAATTTAGAGATTAGATGGAGGATAATTGACATTTTAGTCTTCAATTAATGACCATATTACATAATTTCATTTATTTAGAACTTTTGAAATTATTTTATCATTGTTTCGTGTTTTTCCATGCATATTGAATTAGAATTATACCTAGGAATCTCAGTATTGGTGCCATTATGAATAATATTATTTGTTAAAATTTTATCTATCAGGCCAGGCAAGGTGGCTCACTCCTGTAATCCCAGCGCTTTGGGAGGCCGAGGCAGGTGGATCACAAGGTGAACAGATCGAGACCACCTTGGTGAAACCCTGTCTCTACTAAAAGTACAAAAGTTAACTGGGTGTGGTGGGGTGCACCTGTAGTCCCAGGTACTTAGGAAGCTGAGGCGGGAGAATCGCTTGAACCCGGGAGGCTGAGATTGCAGTGAGCCAAAATCGCGCCATTGCACTCCAGCCTGGTGACAGCAAGACTGTGTCCCCCACTAAAAGTAATAATAATTTCATATCTCAATTGTTTATTGCTAGTATATAGGAATATGATTGACTTGCATATTAATCTTTTTTTTTTTTTTTTTTTTTTTTGAGACGGAGTTTCACTCTTGTTACCCAGGCTGGAGTGCAATGGCGCGATCTCGGCTCACCGCAACCTCTGCCTCCTGGGTTCAGGCAATTCTCCTGCCTCAGCCTCCCGAGTAGCTGGGATTACAGGCACGTGCCACCATGCCCAGCCAATTTTTTGTATTTTTTGGTAGAGACGGGGTTTCACCATGTTGACCAGGATGGTCTCGATCTCTTGACCTCGTGATCCACCCACCTCGGCCTCCCAAAGTGCTGGGATTACAGGCGTGAGCCACCGTGCCCTGCCCCTGAATGTTAATCTTATATAATAAAAAAGCTAACAGTTTTAGATTTTATATAGATAATTAGTTTCTAAGTAGGTAACAAAGAGTTGCATAACTTCTGCTCCAATCTGTATACCTTTTATTTCTTTTTCTTATATCGTTGCACTGGTTAGATTTCCAGTAAAATTTAGAATAGCAGTGGTAAGAATAAACATCATTTCATTGTATTATTTTCAATCTTAAAAAAAAAAATTCAGTCAGTCCACATTAAACATGATATTAGCTATAGATGTTGTTTATTTTCTTTTATTTAGATGTCCTTTGTCAAGTGAAGGCATTTCTATTCCTAGATTGTGGATGGATTGTTTTCTATTCTCTTTTTCTAATTATCATGAATGTATGTTAAATTTTGTCAAAGTTTTTTTTCTTTAATCACCTATTGAGATGATCATAAAGCTTTTATTCTCCAGTCTATTAATACGGTAAATTACATGGTTCAATTTTTGATCGGTGTAAAATTCTTCCATTCCTGAAATGAATTCCACTTGGTCACAATTTCATTTTTATATGTATTGGATGTTCTTTAATAATACTTTCCAAAGAGTTTTGCATTATATGTGGTAGAATTTTCAAGTGAAAATATAAGGGTTTTCTTTTCTGGAATCTTTTGCATAGAATTCTAATTTATTAAATAGATACATGACTAGCCTTATTATCTATGTCTTCTTGAATGCATTTTGATAGTATCTTTCAAGGAATTATTGGTCTATTTGTTATAAGTTGTAGACTTTACAAGCTAGAGTCCTGTGTCATAGTCCCTTATTACCTTTGAATGTTTCTGGGATCAGTAGTAATATTTTCTCTTTCATTCCCAGTATTGGTAATTTTTGAGTTAATTTAAATTTTTTTTCTCAAAGAATTAGCTTTTGACTTGATAAGCATTCTCTATTTTTTCAATATTATTCATTTCTGCTCAAATTATTATTTCTTTACTTCTACATCCTTTATTTCTCCCTTGCTCCTCTTTCTTCTTTTGTCTTTCTCTTGCCCAGGCTGGAGTGCAGTGGTATGATCATGGCTCACTGCAGCCTCAATGTCTCTGACTCACGTGACCCTCCTACCTCAGCCTCCTAAGTAGCTGGAACTACAGGCATGCACCACCAAGCCGGAATAATTTTTGTATTTTTTGTAGAGAGGGGTTTTGCCATGTTGCTCAGGCTGGTCTAAAATTCCTGGGCTCAAGTGATATACCCATCTCATCCTCCCAAAGTGCGAGAACTACGGGTGTGAGTCACTGTGCCTGGCAATATTTTTTATTTAAATAATAAAATTTTAAGTTATGATATTAAGACTTTTTTCTTTTTTAAATACAACTATTAAAATCTGCAAATTTCCTTGTAAGCTGTACTTTAGGTATATCTTATAAATTTAAATATATTTTAAATTTTATTAATTTTAAAATATGATTTTCAATTTTTCTTAAAACTTGAAAACTTAAAAGTTTTCTTAAAATTCGTTTATCTATGGGCTATTTAGATGTATATTGTATTATATCCAAATATATTTTAAAATTTTTCTTATATCTCTAGTTATTAATTTCAAATTTAACTTTGTTATGGTCCAAGAACATGCACTGTATGGTTCCTATTCTTTTAAATTTCTTAAACTTTGCTGTATGGGGTTGGTTATGGTTTATCTTCATGTTTACTTGAAAGAAATGTACATTTTGCTGTTAATCTGTGGAGAGTTCAATGAACGTCACTTAAGTCAATTAAGTGCATTATCTTAGATTCCATTAATATGCTCTGTATTATAAATTGGATGTTTTTTACATGGGTCTATACATTTTCTGAACTTATCAAAATTTACATATAATATCTGGGCATTTCACTGTTACACAAATTTTGGCCAATTTTTAAAAATTGAAACAGAGAAGAGCAGGAGTTTTCTCAGACCTCTTAAGTGGATTATATAGTTTGCATAATTTTGGAAAGAATAGTGATTATTTTTAACTTCTCTATACTTATTAATAGTTTAAATCTGTGTAACACAAACCTAATGATTAATAAACTTCAATGTGACAATTTTCAGTTATGAAACCAAAAGTACAAATTTCAAATTTCAAGTTGACAGTCTTTTCTGTAAAAATTTGATTACCAGAACAAATACTGTAGCATTGTCAAAACTCTATAATTTCAATAGAGTTTAAATTGAATTATCAACATCCTCACCATAATTAGGTTATCACAACCCAATAACTTAACTATACTAAATTAAAAGAAGATAATTCTGATCATCATTTTTACCTTCAGAGATTTATTGATTTGTTTTCTTTCTGATTTTACATCGTGCCTACCTATGATGACACGGCAAGACAAATAAATAGGAATTACATGGTACTATTTATCCACCTGTCTAGCTTTTAATCTATCATAAAAATTCATCTAGTTTACTCTTAATAACTTTCAACTTTGAAAAATGAAATGCTATCTAATGTTAAATTGTTTAGAGACTAATATTTATTAAGCATCTGCTATTTTGCTAACACCATGGTAAGAACTTTTTAATTTCTCTAACTTTATCTTCACAATTTTATAAGAAGTTGCTATTACTTCATATTATAGATCATACAATTGTAACTCAGGCTTAATTCCTTTAGCCTATGCATCACACAATTTGAGGAACTGCTATTCAAAGCTAATTTGGTAAGACAACATTGCCCATGTTTTTATTACACAAAAGTGCTATAAAATATTCCCCTTTTCATCTTTTTTCCAGTACATATTAGTAGTATTTTTAATATCTATATTTACCTAATAAACAAAGATGGTTTCTTAATAACCATGTTTCCTTTATCAGCAACCTTCACTCCTATATATATCTAAATACATATTTACATATATTATATTTTAAATAGTTCATTAGTACATAAAATACTCTTGCAATTACTTGGCTAGATCTTATATTGCAAAAAGTCATGGTTTCATTGAGTGCATAATGACTTTCAAGTTATAATTTAAGAGCTCTATAGATTCAATGTTGCAGTTTAAAATTGCTTTCCTTCAAAGTTAATAACCCCAGATCTTCAAATAATTCTATTAAGAGAGTATCACAAGGCTACTTTTCAAAAGACCTCAAGTGTTATATTAATGTTTCAAACATAGTTAATGTGAATCCACAAAAATATGTGATTATTCACATTTACTAAAATCCAAAAACCGCAAGTCCTGGGTAAATTTATCTGCTGCATCTTCACTCTTATTATAAATTAAATTAATTTCTATTTATTTTTCTGAGATGAGATTTTAATTTTTTAATTTATAGCCATTTAACACATATTAGTATACAAGGAAAGTTCTTATACCAATTAAATACCACAATCAATTAACTTTGTTCTCATGTTTTTATTTGATTTTTTAAAACAGGTAAATAAGTTTAATCTATCAATATAAGAAATTTACTCAAAACTAAACAAATTAATTATTTCAATGTCTGACATTAAGTTTGCTATGATATTGGAAAGTTGGCTTAACTACTATATTCCAAAGTAATCTTAAATCATTTATTACTGAAAATTTTAAGGGCATGACAGTTTTACTTTTGTTTACTGAGCTGAGCACATGGTAAATAATTATCATTTGTTGAATTTATCACATTTGTTGTATTAAAAACATCACTTTCAAAGGTCTAAGCCATGCTTATCTATTTAACAGACTTAATTGTTTGTGTGTGTGTTATTATTCATTTAAGTTTTAAACTATTTTACTCAAAAAAATCATATTTTATTTCAAAAACATTTTGAAGTTCAAAATACGGCTGGAAAAAATATTTCTTTTTTTTTTGTTTGTTTGTTTTTATTTTTTTATTGCATTTTAGGTTTTGGGGTACATGTGAAAAACATGCAAGGTTGTTGCATAGGTGCATACGTGGCAGTATGATTTGCTGCCTCCCTCCCCTTCACCTATATCTGGCATTTCTCCCCATGCTATCCCTCCCCAACTCCCCAGCCCCCCGCTATCCCCCCTCCCCCCAACAGACCCCCGTGTATAGTGCTCCCCTCCCTGTGTCCATGTGTTCTCCTTGTTCAACACCCGCCTATAATGAGAACATGTGGTGTTTGATTTTGTGTTCTTGTGTCAGTTTGCTGAGAATGATGGTTTCCAGGTTCATCCATGTCCCTACGAAGGATGTGAACTCCTCGTTTTTAATGGCTGCATAATATTCCATGGTGTATATATGCCACATTTTTCCTGTCCAGTCTATCATCGATGGGCATTTGGGCTGGTTCCAGGACTTTGCTATTGTAAACTGTGCTGCAATGAACATTCGTGTGCATGTGTCCTTATAGTAGAACGATTTATAATCCTTTGGATATATGCCCAGTAATGGGATTGCTGGGTCAAATGGAATTTCTATTTCTAGGTCCTTGAGGAATCACCACACTGTTTTCCACAGTGGTTGAACTAATTTACACTCCCACCAACAGTGTAAAAGTGTTCCTATTTCTCCACATCCTCTCCAGCATCTGTTTTCTCCAGATTTTTTAATGATCGCCATTCTAACTGGTGTGAGATGGTATCTCAATGTAGTTTTGATTTGCATTTCTCTAATGACCAGTGATGATGAGCATTTTTTCATATGTTTGTTGGCCTCATGTATGTCTTCTTTTGTAAAGTATCTGTTCATATCCTTCGCCCATTTTTGAATGGGCTTGTTTGTTTTTTTCTTGTAAATCTTTTTTAGTTCATTGTAAATTCTGGATATCAGCCCTTTGTCAGACGGGTAGGCTGCAAAGATTTTTTCCCATTGTGTTGGTTGCCGATTCACTCTATTGACTGTTTCTTTTGCCGTGCAAAAGCTGTGGAGTTTGATCAGGTCCCATTTGTCTATTTTGGCTTTTGTTGCCAATGCTTTCGGTGTTTTGATCATAAAGTCCTTGCCTACACCTATGTCCTGAATGGTTTTGCCTAGGTTTCCTTCTAGTGTTTTTATGGTGTTAGGCCTTATGTTTAAGTCTTTAATCCATCTGGAGTCAATTTTAGTGTAAGGTGTCAGGAAGGGGTCGAGTTTCTGCTTTCTGCATATGGCTAGCCAGTTTTCCCAACACCACTTATTGAACAGGGAATCCTTTCCCCATTGCTTGTTTTTTTCAGGTTTGTCAAGATCAGGTGGTTGTAGAGATCCTACAAGATCCTACAATATTTTTTTCCAAGAAAAAAATATTTCTATAGCATATTCAAAAAGTTGTCTTTATTTCTAGGCATTTTTAATATTAATGATTTTTAATATTAAGGATCTCATATATTTGATAGAATTATGGCATTTAATGACTTCTGAAGACTTTGCATCTAAGAATTGAAAGCACTCAGTTCTTAGAAAAGACAACTGACGAAAAGATGGGTTAAGGTTCTTTTTGCAAACAAAAAGAATTTATAGTTCTCTGAACAAACAATATGTGCTTTGATAATCCACCAATATGTGGTGACTCAAGACTAAGGCTTACAAGATTCACTTTATCGTAAAGTACTTAAAATGTTAGGCAAAGACCATTACATGTTAAGACCAAATTACCGAGAGTAGAGTAGGAAGAGATATAATTTTCATGATGTCTTTGTCTACTTAGTTTCTACAGTAAAATAGACCCTAATGCTTTTTTCCACTCTTCAGTTACAAATTAAATATACTCAGAGCAATATTGTTTTACATAGTGGTAACAGAACATTCAGTAAGTACAGTATGTGGTAGCTATATTCTTTAAAAGTATGTAGAACCTCAACAAATTAAACACACATCGATTTTATAAAATATGGCCCTAAGTCTGTAATTCTGATGTTTAATATGGGATAGTTTTCACTCTTTGTGATAATTATTCTTCTTTAAAAATACTTTTAAGCAGCATTTTCAGTTTTTGTGTGTAAATTGTTAATTTTGATCAGATTTTAGTTTTTCAAACCATACCTTAAAATTGAAATAATTTTGATATTTTATAGAATTTATGTGAATGAGATGTAAGATTCATTTTTATATAAAATAAACGTATGTAAAATTGAATAAACATAAACTATATATCAAAAAATGTAACAATATACAGTAAGCAAATATGGTAAGTGCAGGTCAACCATACAACCAATAGCCTCAATAATATTTGCAGCATTGAGAAATCATACCCATTTCTCAGAATATATTAAGATGGAATTGTGAAGTTAAATAATATCTGGTGGTAATAAGAGAGGGGGCAAGGTCTACAAATGGTGATGGTTGTGGGTTTTTGTGTGTGTGTGTTTGTGCGTGTGTGCTAGGATCAAGATTAAATATAAAGGGAGTGGGCAATAGTTGCCTTTACAGTACACAAAATCTGGAAGTAAGGTAAGTAATGTTTTGTCTAATAGGCTTGCAGAGCAATTTTTTCTTGATTTCAATCTAATTTTTATTGTGAATTTCTTTTTTATTTACTTGGAAAGTTTCCTTCCTTCCAACACAGGGATATAATTTCTTTCTTTCCATTCTTGCTCCTTTCCCACATAACTTTAGTATATAGATTATTCTTAGGGCATAAATAGATTTAATCAACAAGGTAAACATTCATACAGCAATTATTGCAAATTAACCACTTTGATGTTAATCATTTCTATTTGTATTTTTCAAACTTGATTTCTTATGTCTTTAAAAGATAGAACTTTACTATCCTCATAAGATGCCAACTTTTTGAGTCATCAACATTGTTAAAAATAAAAGGGACCACCTTGAGCTTCAAAAATGCAAATCAACTGGAAAAACACCAGCTGGCCTTAATCTTTCAACATTGCAGTTTAGTCTGCCTCATGTCAGCATGCTAGCAGGTATTCTTTTTATAGAAACAGAAAGTTAACAGATGTAGCTGCTGTTTCTTTCTTGTCAAAAGTGTATTTATCCCTTCCCCAGCTGTATCCAACACCCCCAGTCCCCCGCACACACACACACCTACTCTCTTTCTCTCTCCAACTGCACCTAAATATACATTTGAAAAATAGTATGACTAGTATCAGGGCATTACACTGAAGGCCTTTTCACTAATTTTCTACTATAGTAATGTAAAAGACAAAATGCACTTTGCAGTTTTTCTCAATAAATTATTATTAGCAAACAGCAAAATAAAATATAAATAAACACAACACTATCATTAATAATATACTCTTTTTTAAAAGATGTGAATGCCAGGGATGGTCATGAAAGTTAACCTGAGGTTATGCTCCAGTTTAAAAATATTCAACTGCAATTCACTTTCAGACTGTTCTCATTCAGTCTCCCTATCCATTTTTTGTGCCCTTATTTTTACAGCAGATAATAAGTCACTGTCTTCCTTTCTATGTTACTGTGTCCCAAAAAAAGATGAAGAGGTAATATATGCAACCCAAAATAACCATTTCTTTTAATAAGTAAAGGTTAAAACTATTTATACGATGACTCATATAGACACCAAGTGCTGCAAATGTATCAGACATCTGACGGCGTCCACAGTGAAGGTGGGTTACATGAAAGTCATGTACCTACACCTAAATTTGGGAAATAAACCCACTCTACTTTTTTTTCCCATGAAATGAGGCACCATATGAAACTAAACGCTGAAGAAACATGAAACATAGCCTATTTCTATGAAGTAGTTATAACTACTTCAATTTTTTATTTATCCACTTATTTCTCTTTCCTTGGTTTATACACTATTCTATATCATCAGAGGTGATAAACCAGATAATAGATAGCTACACAGTTTCTTTCTCTCCACCATTAATCTACAGTTGCCCCTTTATACTCTAAAAAATTGCATGAACTGTTTTTACTGTTAGTTTCCTAAATTTTTTGTGTGTAAAGAATAATGGTATATGCTTTTTGGCAATGAAAATCTCTCACTACAATTTGCACCAGCTCTGGGATGATGTGAAAATATTAATTTATATAAATAAGCCACTATTGTATGCTAACCACTGTTTTTAGTATAGCAAATACTACCAGGAGTGCAGGCCAGCTGCCATGGGGTTTCTTAGTTTTGCCACACTCAGTTACTATTAATGTATCTACTCAATATAAAAAATTAAATGTGTTCGCAAGTCTTTAAATGCAAGGGAAAAAAACCTGTGAAATCTAGGTCATTATCTGTTTACATCCTAAATTTGTTGAGATTTTGGGAGTAGTTTTATATCAAAGAGAGGAAAATAAGAAATAAAAATACCCATAGTAAATATTATATGATTATACCATATCACATAGACCACAAAGAAACAAGACATAGTAAAAAAATTAGTTGTGCTATATTTGTTGTATTTTTAAATGTAATGCAATATTGTTTATAAAGTTTAATTATAAAATATACCAAAAATAAACATTAATTCAAAACAAAAAATTCATAATGTTTCTATGATTAATCTATATTAACATCTTACTATATATGTTTCAGATATATTTGTAGGAGCTAAAACATAGAGCTGTAACTATAATTCTCAATTTTTTTCTGTAAACTTTTATTTCCAGATTAAGTTTACACTTGAAGTAGCTATTACTTATTCTGTTAATTTTTGAAGCTTTCCAACATGTATATGTAGTCACAGGTATATATAAATATCATTGCATAATTTAGTATTTCATAGATAACATAATGATAAACACATCTTTTCCAGCTCAATTTTCACCTACCTATTTTGATATTAGGTGAAAATTGCTGTCTTTACACATAGCTTTATTTTGGTAATTCTAAGTGCTTCGTATTAGTATTCCAATATATAGATAAACCACAGTTTATTTATTTCCTGCAAATCAATCATTAATTTGTTTACTTCCTTTCAATTACAAACAATTCCAAAGAAATATTTTCTATATGTTTTCTTGCCTACTTGTACAAGATTTCTAGGAAATATATTTATTTGAAGAACTCTGTGTCACAGAGTATATACATTTATAAATTAGCTATGACCAAATTTTCTTCAAATCTTTGTACCATGATGTATTTCCAACAGAAATGTGTAAATCAGTTTTTCTGAAATCCTGTACCCCTGGTGTTATACAATTTATAAACATAATTTTTGCTAATCTGTTTTGGTGAGCAGCCATGTCTCATTTTGTTTTAATTGTATTTCTCTGATTGCTAGGGACTTTGAGTACATTTTCATGTTTACAATCCTTCAAATATCTTTTCCCATATATTTTCTGTTCATATCATTTGCCTGGTCTACTAATAAATACTTATTTTTCATTTTTGCTTCCTAGAAGTTATTTAATATTCCAAATACTTCCGTATCTTGTTAAAAGTTGCAGATAACTTGTCTCCCACTGTGGCTTTTCTTTTCACATTGTCTATATTTTTACATAACAAAGTTTTTCATTAAATTTTCGTGTAATTAAATGTATCAATCTATTCCTTCATGGTATAACATTTTGAGATTTGGGTATGTAATTTTTCCTAACTTGATATCATAGATAACTTGCTTATGAATCCTTCGCAAACTTAGTTTTTTAAATTTTAGATATTTATATGTATTATATTTACATACATAACATGAAATAAAGATCTAGAATTTATCTTTCAATAGCAATAGTAAGTATCCCAGCAGCACATTTTCAATGGGCCATTTTCCCCTACTAATCCATAATGTAACTGTATTAAATTTACATATCTGTTCCTAATTTCATTTGGTTATATTGATGTATGTATGTATATATGTATTAGTACCAACTCTTAAAATAATTAAGGTTCTGGATATTCTTAGTTATACATTTGTTCTTGTACATTTCAGGCTTTGTCATTTTTATAGATCATAAATTTTAATAAAATAAAAAGTTATATATCATTTTATAAATATGTACGTATAGTGTATAGATTTATGTAATACTTGTGATTACTTTCCAAATTCACTCATTTTTATAAAAAACATTCTAGTTATTTGTATACTGTTCAACAGATATGCAAAAATTTACTTAATTTAATATTAGGAATTTATGGATTATTTCTGCTTTATATTGTAATCAACTTTCTTGAATTTTTATTCATGTATACCTATATTATATATACATAATATATAATTTTACATGTATATTATGCCAAAAAGGAAATTTATAATTATAATTTATCTTTCTTGAGACAAGGTCTCGCTCCGTCACCCAGTCTAGAGTGCAGGTGCCTATCTCGGCTCACTACAACCTCTGCCTCCTGGGTTCAAGTGATTCTCCCACCTCAGTCCCTCGAGTAACTGGGAATATAGGCACACCACAATGCCCAGCTAATATTTATATTTTTAGTAGAGGCAGAGTTTCACCATGTTGGCCAGGCTGGTCTTGATCTCCTGACCTCACTCAAGTGATCTGCCTGCCCTGGCCTTCCAAAGTGCTGGAATTACAAGCATGAGGCACCACATCTGGCATATTTTTATTTCTATTTTTTTTTAGAGATGAGGTTTCATCATGTTGCCCAGACTGGTTTTGAACTGATGGGCTCAAGCGATCCACTCGTCTTATCCTCCCAAAATGCTGGAATTACAGATGTGCACCACCACACCTATAAATCTTTATATGTAATTAGTTATCTAATATAGAACATCCAAGTGAAAATATTAAGGCAAATTATACAGATATTTTGATATATTTTGATATATTATAAAACTGTTTTCTAAAGGCTCTTTGTATTTGTAATGCTACCAGCAAGGTATAGTCGTGCTAGATAAAATATGTCTGTTAAACACTGAATATTGACATATTACAATGTTTCAACTTTGATACTTAATAGATAAGATATTGTGTGCCCATGCATCCATATGCCCTCCCTCAAGGTGGACAATTAAAAGTCTCATTCACTAACTGTATCCTGCTCATAGCCATTGATGCCTGCGAAGTTGTCTGAGTGAGATTGGATGTCGATTTTTAAGGTTGAGAGAACTAGAAAGAAAAAGAAGTATTTAGCTTTCATGCTGGCCCCTTCATCCCTTGCTGACCCCCATACAAAACTAATAGAAGTATACAAACATAGAAAGCCCTTTCTTTTTTTTTTCTTTTTTTTAAATTGCATTTTAGGTTTTGGGGTACATGTGAAGAACATGTTGTAAGATTGTTGCATAGGTACACACATGGCAGTGTGATTTGCTGCCTTCCTCCTCATCACCTATATCTGACATTTCTCCCCGTGCTATCTCTCCCCAACTCCCCACCATCTGCTGTCCCTCCCCTATTTTCCCCCAACAGACCCCAGTATGTGATGCTCCCCTCCCTGTGTCCTTGTGTTCTCATTGTTCAACACTGACACAAGAAAGCCCTTTCTATCTAGAAATTTGGTAAGCATTCACTCCTATTTTTCCCTGACTTCTTTTTAAGTAGTTTAAAAATATCAAGGTCATTTGCCATACATTTTGATATGGGATAAGAATATGGAAGATTTATGAATATAATACTTTTTCAAAGCTGACCAAGGTATGCCACTATAAATTATTAATTTATTTTCCTTTCTAGTTTTATTCTCCCTTTGTCCCCTTGTGGTCTTTCAGCTCCCTCCCCATTCCCAAGTATTCCTTGAACTTCTCCATATTATTCTCCATATTATTCATAGTGATTTTCAAGTTTGATGAAAATTCACATTTTTACACATTGTGATATGGATTACCATGCTGTTAACAATAGTCTAATAGTTGTAGTAATATCTTGTATATTTGCAGTGTGTACACATGCACATATGTACGTTTGGATGTATCAGCATTGAAAAAAGACTGTGTCTGTGTTGTAACAGTCCTATTGACCTATAATAATATACAAATAGCTCTCTTCATGGTGTTTCTGTTGAACTGCAAAAGAAAAACCTTTTTAATTTGCCAGATTTAATTGACAGTTTTTAATTCAATAGACTGCTGAATATTTTGATACCCTTGATTACTTTCTGAGGCTGTCTCACTTTTCAAAATTTGTAAAACCATTCCATCCTGATTCTTCCTACTTCTCTGAGAGACTAAATATTATCATCATGGTACATTCTATTTCATATATCAAACGATAGGTTTTCCATAATTTTACTACTTCCATAATTTTACTTATTTATTTTTCCTTCACATTTAAAGATTTTTCTGGCTTAACTTACAATTTATATGCTAATGATACTCAAATCTATAGCTTCAGGTATCCTATATACAATGAAGTATTGGACATGTTAGGTTGGTGCTAAAGTAATTGCGGTGTTTGCTATTAAAAGTAATGACAAATTACTTTTGCCGCAATTACTTTTGCACCAACCTATAGCTATTTCAAAATAGCAGTAGTGGTTCAAAATCTAACAAGTTTAAAATTTCAAAATTGCATTGGTGACTTTTACCCTTCTGCTTGTCTTCTCAACCATTTGCTACCATGAGGCTCAGCGCCAGTCACCATCTGCTCTCTCTGCCTATTTCATTCTCTGATCAGTCTCTTTTTCTTTTTCTATCATTCTACTGTGGGTTTTCACAAATTTTGTAGGACACATTGTCTACAACCAGTTAAATCTATAATCTGCCTGTCTCGAACAGAGGCCGCTGGGGCTACGAACTTGTAGGAACACTTACGTGTTAACTGATAAATTTCTGGAGGCTGAATGTGCATTCCTATGCTGGAGAAAAACTCCCAGGGCCTACGACTTCAGTGGGACCCTCAAACATTTTCATAGGCTTTCCTCTTATCAACCCGAGGTTCCTGTAGTGAGGAACTGAGACAAAATCCCTTGTGGTCTGTCATGTGAATGGGAAGGGGAAGATAAATTATAATGATGGATGCCCAGAACCGTCTCATAAAAAAGGCCTGCATTTAGGCCGGGCATGGTGGCTCACACCTGTGATACTAGCACTTTGGGAGGCCGAGGTGGGTGGATCAAGAAGTCAGGAGATTGAGACCTTCCTGGCCAGCATGGTGAAACCTAGTCTCTACTGATAATACAAAAATTAGCTGGGCGTGGTGGCACATGCCTGTAATCTCAGCTACTCAGGAGGCTAAGGCAGGAGAATTGCTTGAACCCAGGAGGTGGAGGTTACAGTGAGCCAAGATCGCACCACTGCACTTTAGCCTGGTAACAGACCTAGACTCCGTCTCAAAAAATAAAAAATATAAAAGGCCTGCATCCAGACCAAAGGACTTTACCAGAGGTGCATTTTTATCTTTATCCTAGCTGAGGAAATAGAATCCATCCCAGTCCAATCCCCTTATTTATTTCTGTCTTACATAAGGTGGATGTGGCACAGTCAACAGGTGTCAGACGTTATAGGGAATAATCATAGTAGAAACTCTGTAACCAGGAAAAAGAGTAGGGATCAGGAGAAAATAAACTATACAACTGAAGAAATATTTGTGAAGGCCACAACCCTGAGGCACAGACCCATTAAAAGACAGATTTAATCAGAAAATTATAGAATGCTCTATCTCTCCACCCTTTCCATACATATAATAGCAAGAGAATACAGATGACAGAGCTGCAAGACACAGAATCTCTCTAGGAGGCATCCACATGGGAATCCAAAGTGACAAGAGGAGAGAAAAATAAAGATAGTAAAGAAATTGGAGGCCTCTGGAACCTATAGCTACAACAAACTTTAAACATAGCCTGAATCCTAGCCAGATTTAACATCATTCTCCACACCAAAGTTCTGTTTAACTCAGTTTCTATTACCCAATACAGCACCCAGCTTTCAACAACAACAACAACAACTACAAGACATTTCAAAATGCAAGAAAAAACACATTCTGAAGAGGCAAAGTAATCACTGGAACCAAACTCAGATATCACACGAATGCTAGAATTATCCAACACATAATTTAAAATAACTATGATTACTGTGTTTTGGTGTCTAATGGAGAAAGTAGACAACAAACAAGAACAGATGGGAAATGTAAGCAGTGAGGTAAAAACTCAAAGAAAAAATCAAAATGAAATGCTAAAAATGAAAAAAAATGTAACAGTAACAGAAAGGAAGAATGTCTTTGATCACCTCATCAGTGGATTCAACACAGCTGAGAAATGAATAAGCAAACTTGAAGATATGTCATATGAATAAGAAATGAATACGCAAACTTGAAGATATGTCAATAAAGCCTTCCCAATCTGAAATGCAAAGATTGAAATGAATGAAAAATAACAGAAGGAAATATTCAATAAACGTGTGACAATATTCAAAGGGCTAATGTGTAACTGGAATAATAGCTGGAGAAGAAAGATTGACTGTGACAGAAGAAAAAATTGAAGTAATGACTGAGGACTTTTTATAATTAATGACACATTAGCAAATCAGATTTAGGAAGCTCAGAGAACACAAACCAGGATAAATATTGAAACACACACCCACACACACACACACATACAGCCTAGGAATATGATATTTAAACTGCTGAAACTGAAGACAAAGAGAAAAATTCTGAAAATAAAAAGAGATCTACAGTCTTAAATTTAAAATGGAGGAACATTTTCCACTTTAAAAAATATGTTTTGATAATCTATGTGAAAACTTCATAATTACAGATATAGATATATTTCTTTATTTTGTGAAAATAAGATGTAAAATAATATCATTGCCCAAAAAACCCCACAGAGAGTCATAACATAAACTATTATGTTATTATATGACTCTTTGTGGGTTTTTTGGGTGACTATATATGAATAAGTAATTTCAAGATTATTGTTAGTAGTTTATAGTATCTATATTTTCCTGAAGAAGAAAGACATTCTGGAAAATTAATGCTTATAAGTGGGAATATTAATTACATGCTACTCTTGTTAATCAAATAAAATTTTTTTATAAACCATATACCATATTTATTTTATATGTTTTCTATATACATAGTTGTAAATAATTGCCATAATTATTTTACCTAATTTTATAAAATATGATATTATGTTTTTATATTTCAGGGCAATTAGAATGTGGATGTGTATTTAGTTTTAAAACCTGAGAAAAAAATATTCATGCTATTAGCTCTTTACTATGCACCAATTTAACTGTTTAAAAATCTTAACAGTAATTATAAACATTAACCTTATAAATAGGGCATCTATTCTCACTAATTATATCAGTGATGCTACACAAATCGTAAACCTACAAATGCCTGATAACAGAGTACTAGGCATATCAAAATCTGAATGTATTGTTTTGCATCCATATGATCGCCATTTCCCAAGTTCTTCATTTGCGATAATTAAATTTCCGTGCTACTATCTTCCTCATTCCTCATGCTGTTCAATAACTGTATAAATCCTGAAACCCTGTCTACAAAATGACATTTAGACCAGGCTTCTTTTATTTTCTTCCTTTTCTAGGCTATCCCAATTCTTTTCTCCTGTCTAGAAGATATTCTTGTTTCTGATCTTTCACCAAGAACATAGTACTTCTGTCTAATCTCACTTCTTTGATAAAGGGTATTGGTAAAATTGCCTTGATATTTGCTGTTGCTTTAAATATACCAGAATCCTTATCTTGTCCTTACAAAATAAATCTAAATGTGCTCATCTTAGTTAAACAAATAAAAATACTAAATATAATATATATGCTATATTTTTTAATTTTGAACTAATTATATCCATATTTATCACTATTATACTATACATATGTTAGGAAAGAAAATGATAGAAAAATTTTATTAAAGTTACCACATACAAGATTGAAATATTTGTTTTGTTTTGTTTGTTTGTTTGTTTGTTTGTCAAAATTACAACAGAGAATTATCTGGCCCAAAATGTCAATAGTGCCAAGATTGAAAAACTGATTTTAATAGTTATCTATAAGGAATATCAATTAGGATGGAGTGAAATGGGCACTATAGGGATCCTTTGTGATTATTAAAACTGTAAATCTCTTCCGTAAAGAGAGTTTAATGAGACATTATCAATATTTAAATAGAATCATGTGAGGTATAACAACGTTTCTCTCAACACAGGCTTCGTATATATATTTTTTATTGCGTTTTAGGTTTTGGAGTACATGTGAAGAACATGCAAGATTGTTGCATAGGTACATACATAGAAATGTGGTTTGCTGCCTTCCTCTCCATCACCTATATCTGACATTTCTCCCCATGTTATCCCTCCCCAACTCTCCACCTCCCGTTGTCCCTCCCCTAGTTCCCCCCTACAGACCCCAGTGTGTGATGCTCCCCTCCCTGTGTCCATGTGTTCTCACTGTTCAACACCCACCTATGAGTGAGAACATGAGGTGTTTGATTTTCTGTTCTTGTGTCATTTTGCTGAGAATGATGGTTTCCAGGTTCATCCATGTCCCTACAAAGGACACAAACTCATCGTTTTTGATGGCTGCATAGTATTCTATGGTGTAAATGTGCCACATTTTCCCTGTCCAGCCTATCATATAGATGGGCATTTAGGTTGGTTCCAAGTCTTTGCTATTGTAAACTGTGCTGTAATGAACATTCGTGTGCATGTGTCCTTATAGTAGAACGATTTATAATCCTTTGGATATATACCCAGTAATGGGATTGCTGGGTCAAATGAAATTTCTATTTCTAAGTCCTTGAGGAATCACCACACTGTCTTCCACAATAGCTGAACTAATTTAAATTCCCACCAACAGTGTAAATGTGTTCCTATTTCTCCACATCCTCTCCAGCATCTGTTGTCTCCGTATTTTTTAATGATCGCCATTCGAACTGGCGTGACATAGTATCTCAATGTAGTTTTGATTTGCATTTCTCTAATAACCGAGATGATGAGCATTTTTTCATGTTTGTTGGCTTCATATGTGTCTTCTTTTGAAAAATGTCTGTTCATATCCTTTGCCCTCTTTTGAATGGGCTTGTTTGTTTTTTTCTTGTAAATCTGTTTTAGGTCTTTGTAGGCAATCCATATTTAAATAAGTACATACCACAGAGTACTATGTATACATTAGAAAATAACATATACCCCCTTATCAGGTATAGAAATTAAGCCATGACAATTTACTGAATTACAAAAGCTTTAAAATAACATGTACATCATGAGTTCATTTATTAAAAATAGACATCTAGTATTAATACATGCATTATCCATATTGTTTTCGCATAAATATATGTATATATATATATGCGTGTTTGCCAAATTGAGAGGAATATTTAACACAAGATCATGAAATAGAGCATTTTAAACCATTATGCTGATATACTATAATTATTAATTTTATGTAAGAATAAGTATTATCTTTATGTTCACAAAATAGAAACTACCAATGCACATATATTATTTGCATAATATAAATGAGGAATGTAATTCTTTTTAATCAACAGTTTCTGCTTAAGGTTAGACTAGTATTTCAAGCAAAATTATATTAATGTCAGTTTTAAAAGAAGTCAAATGAAAGTATTTAGAAACTCTTTTTGGCTGTAATGCCCCTTTACTCTTTAAATTTCCCAAGAATGGAATTTTAGCTACCTGCAAAATGCACTTATTTCATATGTTTTTTAAAATGTCCTTCTATTTATCTATTCACCCTGAGGAGCACTTGATATTGGCTTTTACTGACAATTCATGTATAAAACAATGAAAAAATATAATATCGGAACTATTGCTGAACTATACAAACAACAAAATATTATGTGAGTGATCAGAAAACTAGCAAATACAAATAGTAGTCATCAGTTATCTTTAAATTTTTCATAAACTCTAGTAGAGGCATTCTTTACAAATTAAAAAAGGATCCAGATAGAAATATTGGAAAATGACTTATCGTTCTTTATCTTTTTCTAAGGAAAAAAAAATTCACAAAGAACCTATTTATTTTCTTGGTTATCTGACAGGAAGAATGAAAAATATAAAAATCACATGAGAATAATTTCACTAAGTACACCAAGTAATCAAACACCTTAATAAGCCATTGTGATTATGAATCAAAAATTATTTCAAAATTATTTCTCTGAATGTTCAAAAATTATAAAAAATCATTTTCATTTTAGTGTTTAGTATATACTTTAAAGCATTTTCTGTTCTGTTAGGAAATTAGCAGATTACCAATGTGGAAAATATTACACAAGATAATTGTATTTCACAAATTATATTTCAAATGAAGATGATTAATAAGAAATTCTCCATCACAAGGACATGAAAATAGAACTATTATGAATTTATTTCAGAACATTAATTTATTTCCATCTTTCTTTGCATTTGTAAAATGTCAAATATTTTCAAATGGTTTTCCTGCTATTAGGGATCTAATACATATTTTTTTGATATAGTGGATGAACCCCATATTCTCTGTCTCCTCAACAGCCTAAAATGAGTGTGTATAGCTGACAAGGTTTTCAGTACTCTAAGAAAATACAAGAGGTAAATATCTTTGTGATATCCACTTTGCCCCTTACAGTAGAAGTGTGCTTACTTTTCAACTTTTATAACCTTTGCAGTCTTTGTAGCTTTTGCCTATTATTTTATTTCAATTTGTCAGTTCTTGGTCCCAGACCTACTCTTGTATTCCAAATTCAAATATTGAAGCTGGGAATGTTTAAACAATAGACTCCCTTAACAAGTTTGTTTTTAAGTTGTGTTCAGCCAATATAAGGTACTGATCAGAACTGAACAGTTTGAAGAGAGTGACACTGATCCTATGTCTGATTTCTTTCCATGTTAGCAGCAAACATCAAAGGATTCAGTACTAAAATCTCCCTGTTCACCATCCCAACTGTGTCAGCTCCATACATTTCCAAAGTCCCAATTCTGAACTACATCATTCTCTCGAGTCTTTCAGCCTTCAAACAGCAGTGAATAAGTTCTGTATTTTGCATCTCTTGTTTTGAAATAGCTAGTGTGATTTCTGTTTCTCTAAGTGGACTTTGACTGATACATAGCCTGTGAAGCATTTGCAGTGGAGAAGTTGGGAAAAGAGAGCGCCTTCCTCCAGGTGAATAAACCAGAGACACAGCTCACCATCTGGAGCACTGTTCACATATATGGGCAGAAACACTGTTTTCCAAATGGCCCAGAAGTAAGGTACGACACCAGTGAAATCTGATTCCCAGTGAGCAAACATTTAGGAAAATAAAACTTGTCTATGAGATTCAGCAGCCACTGAGAGAAGGGTCAAGTGGACCACATGGGAGAGGTGGTTATTTAAAAAACTAAATAGAGATTTTTGGAGAAGAAGAACAAAATTAAACCCAGCACTGAGGTTGAATCCCAAAAGTTTCTGCTGCTTTTGATGACTCTAGAGGATCATTAAGAGAATGACTGTCCCTGAATATTGGTAAATATTTTTAAACTTTTGAGTAGATGAAGCAGGATTTTGTAGAATAAAAAGAAGAGGAAAACCACAGACTTAGTATGCTGAGATTTTTTTTCATACCTGGCAAAATATCTGGAAAGACATTGATGTACAAGGTGAATTTAAAGGTCTCTTTCTCTGACTAAGATTTTCAAAATAACTATTCTATGGAGCAGGAAGGACACTGGTTTGAAGAATTTCAGACTCATGATGGATGAACCATTTGTAGCGGACTTGGGCAAGCTCTACTTCAAACTTAGCCTAAATAAGCACAGAATGTCCCAGTGACTGAATAAAGAAAAATGTGGAGTTTGGCTGATTTCTTAGTCCCTTTAACAAGAGAAGCCAGACATTAGATAGAGGTATTTTAGCAGCAGTGTCTGAGGCAGTCAGAGCTTTGTTTCAGGAATTAAAAGTCCTGATCAACGCTTTGTGGACATTGGGGAAGCCAAATGGCAACCCTTTGTTTGCGTATTTCAAAAAACAGCTGTTAAAATGAAGTAACATTTAAAAAAGATGATGAAATTCTGCCAATGTGCCAAACATGAGAAATTCTTCTCCCAATATGTCTCTAATATGCCCTCCTTGGGCCATATACAGAAAATTGGCTCTTGGAAAACAAACAAAGTTTATAACAACACTGGAAAGTAAATGACCCAGCATCAGAGTGAAACATTTCTTCCCCACTAGAAATTTTGAAAATCACGTGTTCTCTTTTTGGTGTGTTTTTAGGAAAAATGAACATGTTATAATGAACTGCCTCCACTGGGAAATAATCTATGGTTTGCATTGCACAGGTTAGAGCAAGTTTGAAGGGTCTTGTGGAATTGGAGAGCAATGAGGAATACAGTTCTTCTGGATCCACAAAGCTCCAAGGTATCCATTTCTTCTGACATGTCTGCCGTAATCACAGGGTTGAATGTGAGGGCTGTCACCTATACAGTCCAGTGACCACTCTACCCATCAATCATCTAAACTGGGCACAGTTCCTCCAGAGCCATCATCTGAACTGTGAAGCCTGAGGACTGGACATATAGAATCTGGGACAATAAGAAGATAATCTGACTGTGTTTCCTACAAATTGACTCCATCTAGCTGTTTTTAAATCAGACGTCAGTTCTTTCCCAGTTTAGGAACAAGTTATTTTTGGCTCAGTCTGTCTCAGTGAAATTTCTATCATTCTATCTTGGATAAAGTTCTATTAAAGGGTCAGTGCTACAAAAGAGAGTCTTGAGGGGGTAGAAATTAATCACCATCAAAGACTAAGACACAAGGGTCATAAAATGATTATAAATGTTGGGCCAATTTTATTTCTTACTCCTTGAGGGAAAGTACAAGAAAGCTGATAATATGAATAAGATATTTTGAAAGGAATGCAAAGACTTAGTAAGGGTAATGTGATATAATATTCTGAGTTGTTATTCTATATATTTTATTTTTTATCTGTACCTACTCCCTTCCATCCCCTGCTCAGGCAGATATTCAGCTTCTTTAAGCAAACAATTCAGAAAGTTACCCAGAAAAAGAAGGGAAGAGGGAAAGAGAGATGAGACACATCTCTAGGTTCTGAAGTAGAGAAGACTGAACCAACACATTTCCAGAGAAATGGCTACATTGGGGCACAGTCACCCTCACAGTATTCTCCTTTTCTGTGAATGACATGAAACAGGTGAGGAGCTGAGTTCTGAAATGGAATGATAGGTGTCTCCAGTATTTATGTGAACCACCGATGAACAAATGACCCCTTGTTACCACTATAAACCACCTGTGTTTTGGAACTGGCTAAGTTCCTAAGAACTTAAGGTAGGGAAATGAGAAATCATTTTGATGTTTCCCTCTAGCATAGTAGAACAGGAGTTTAAAATCACAGTCCAATTGACATGATTAACAAATAAAGTGGCATTTCTTAGCAAATAAATACTTAGCTTTCATAGCCTTCATATCCACTGCATACTACATACATGCATTCATAGCCACTACATACATGTATTTTGAATTGTGTGCCCAGTGGGCAACAGTGGAGACAATATTGTCTCTTTAAGAATGTATGATATACAGACATAAATTGCCTGCATAATATGCCATAACCATGCATTTTTAAAAAGCAGAAATTACTGGAATCTGAGGGAGGACTCCAGTAGACAGCCTGCAAAAGGATAGAGCCCTCAGTCACTGAGCTGCTAGATAATGAATTCAGCCAAGAGCCTGAATGAGCTTGGAAGCAATTCTTCCCCAGTGAACGTTCCAGGTGAGAATGCAGCCTGGCTAACCCCTGCATTCTAGCCTTGCGAGACTCTGGAACTATGACCCGTGGAAACTATGAAATAATACGTGTTAAGATGCTAAATTTGTGGTAAGTCACTATACAACAATAGAAAATGAATGCAGTATTTATTGCCAATGATAAAATGTGAACTTTTAAGCAAAAGTTATAATTTTGAAAGACTTACGATGTTTCTATTTTTGATTATATGATAAGCTTCACAGCTTCCCAATAGTGAATTAATTTCCTTATGAGATTGGTGGTGGTGTTAATGAATGTGATACTTTTCTATTGTGTTAGGAAATGTGTCAAAGTTTGTAAAATCCATGTAACTCTATGAACCAATATTTTCAAAATGAGCAATTTGTGATGCCACAAAATCATGCATAAATAAAAGTGCAAGATAGATCACCAATTTTTAAAAAGTAAGGATTTTATTTTGAAGTTTTGTATTTTTCCACATGTAATAACTCCTCTAATACTTTGTATTTGATTCATTTTTTCAATTTTTACAGATCACGGTTGATGTTTTGCTAGATTCTCACATCAGTTTCTGCATTCTATTTCAGTCTGTTGCTACAGATTTTCTTTACTTTTAATTTCAAAGCAAATGTAGATTCACAATATACAAATAAATGTACAGTTTCACTCAGCCTACTCCAATGTTAACACCTCACATAACTATAAAATGATATTAAAACCAGTAATTCAACATCGATACAATCCATTACACTTATTCAGATTTCACCAATTATTTATTGCACTCATTTGCATGCGTGTGTGTGTGTGTGTGTGTGTAGATCTGTGAAATTTTATTACCCATGTAGCTTTGTGAAATTACCACCATCATTAAGAGACTGACTTTATCATTACCTCAAACTCCCTCTTTTGCCCTTTTAAATATATACACACTCTCTCTTTCCTCTACATCTTTTACTACTGGCAACTACTAACCTTTTTGTCATCTCTATAATTATGTCATTTCATGAATGTAATATAAATGGAAGTTCACTGGTTTTATCTTTATGAAATTGGCTTTTTTTCCCCACTCAACATAATTGCCTTAAAGTTTATTCAAGCTATCCTTTGTATGAATATCCTTTGTGCCATAGTTCAAATTATGGTATTCCATAGTATGGATGTACCACAGTTATTTAACCATATATTCTTTGAGGAACGTTTGGCTAGGTTACAGTTTTAGGCTATTTTTAAAAAGGCTGATATGAACATTCATGGAAAAAATATCTAAAAACTTAAAGCAGGAATAATATCCATATTTTCTGACAATAGTACAATATAGTAATCACAATTACAAATAAAAGCTTTTAAGCACTATTCTTCTATAAAAACAAAACTGCTAAAGTGTAAGGGAAAGGAAATATTGAGAGCAGCAAATATTTAAATATTTGGGAGGCAGCCCAAAATAGTAAAAAGAAGAAAAATACAGTCTTCAATGCGTTTATTGGAAGATAGACACATAACAACATAGGAACTTGAAATCCTGGCATCTTTGGATGGATATGATTACATTTCAGAAAAAGGAATGAATCATCAGTTTTTGTGTATACTAACTCTGATGTACTTTGCAGGCAAGGTTGGCTAATATCATATTGCTGATGAATTTAGATAAATACTTCAAACAAAGTGGAGTTATCAATTTATCAGCAATATCATAAATTTTCTTTAACAGCTTTGTTCATTTCTGAACCTTCAAAAGACCTAAGCATATTATTCAGTTAGAAATGCAGCAATTGAAGCTGGAGCCGGATTTGATTCTTTTAAAAAGAAAAGTACAAAACTCAAGTACATCCTCCTGTGTTAGCATTGATTTTGTTTGCAATACTTTAAAGAAACATCAATGGATGAAAAGATAAAGAAAATGTAGTCTTTATACATAATAAAATATTATTCACTTATAAAAAATAATGAAATCCTGTCATTTGCAACAACATGAATGGAACTGCAGGTCATTATGTTAAGTGAAATAAGTCAGACACAGAAAAAAATATCACATGTTCTCACTCAAATGGAGAAGCTAAGAATTTGGATCTCATGGAGATAGAGTAGAATGGTGGCTACCAGAAGCTGGGAAGGGAAGGATAATAGGGAGAAAGAGAAAAAAGAGAAGTTGGTTAATGAGTACAAAAATACAGTTAGATAGAGGGATAAGTCCTAGTATTCTGTAATACAGCAGGGAGACTATATATAGTTAACAATAATTGATTGTATATTCCAACAAAGCCAAAGGAGAATAATTGGAATGCTCCCTACACAAAGAAAAGTCAAATGTTTGAGATGACAGCTGCTCTTTTTGTCCTAATTTGATCAATACACATTGTATCCATGTATTAAAGTTCACAGGTACCCCAGAAATATGCATGAGTATTATATATCAATCTAAAGAAGGTAAAACTGTAATAGCCAAGAAAATAAGGATGTACATTTATCTCCCCATCTTTATTGTCGCTTCTATCTTATGTACATATGAGCCTTCTTATACCCTTTGTTCCTAAAAGAAAATTCATATTTCTACTTTCTTACAGATTTTCTGAAAATGCTATAATATTTAATATTGCATTCAAAGTCCAGGTTCAATTTTCTGGTGTCAAAATGTAAACAGCTTTTCTATTTCTGCCGTATCTTGTGATTGGTATTGACAAAAATGTAAGAGCACAGTGTCCCGAATTTGATTTATGAACATGCAATATTTACTCTAAACTAGCAAACATCCACATGCATTTCAACCATGTTTTACTATAATCCATTTTACTTTTATGTTTTAAGAATCGTATTTAATTTATATATCTTTTTTAGCCCCTATACATGAAAATTGCTTAATATTACCGTGTATTGTTTCCTCCCCATAATTTCATGATGGTGAAAATTCAATATCTAATTTCTTTTGAGGGGAATAATATCAGTGTTTGACATATAACACTAGGTGTACACATTAAATTGTTTAATTTAATGATTAACAGTTGCCTGGGTAATGGCAAAGAAATTCGGATTTTGTTGTTTCTTTTTTTGTTTTTGGTTTTTTAAGCTACATGCAAATGTTCACAGTAATGTTACTATAGTAGCCGCAAACTGGAAACAACTAGATATGCATTAACTTGGGAATGCATGTAACAACATGGAATACATACTGAAATATATAAAACAACATGGACTACAGTGGACTCCTACTTAGCAATGAAAATAAATGGACAATTATTGCATCCTGGAACATAAGAAATCTCAAAACAATTGTGCCAATAAAAGAAGGCAGACACAAAAGACTATAGACGGTATGATTCCCTTTATACAACACTCTAGAGATTCCAAAATTAGACAGTCAGTGGTTAATGTTTGCAAATGGAACACATGGGAAATTTTGGGGTGATCCAATATTCTATATTTTGTGGTCATTCTTGCATGACTATACATTTGTAAAACTCATCAAACTCTGCATTTAAAGTAGTTTAAATTTGCTATATGTTTATTCCGAAATAAATATATGTATTTTTAAAGGTTAGAAGGAGCCTGGAGTTCCAGATACTTGACCCAACTTCAACACATTTTTTTGTTGAAAATTTTTATTACTCAGTGAACCAATATTTCCCAAGTGACCAATGCATGATGTTTCAAAATCATGCATGAGAAAAAGGGACATGGAAATTGCAAGAGAGATCAATAAATTTTAATGTAATGTTAATATAGATACAGATTTCTCATTGAAAATACCTCTCAGAGAAGTAACTCCTTGTTAATTTTGAAGTAGTATCAAAGAATTATATCCACACAATCTGAAAAATCTATTGAAATACTCCTCTTTAACCCTACTATCCATTTGTTAAAGGCTGTTTTTTTTTTTTTTTTTTTTTTTTTTGCTATATTTAAAATGAAACGTTCATTTGCAAAAGATTGATTGCAGAGGAGATAGCAAATCTAACTTTCTTTTACAAATCCAGATATTAAAAACGTTTTCAAAAAAGTTTAAAGCCCCTCTTTATTTTTAACATGGTAGTTATTTTCATAAAAAATCTTATTTACATACACATATGGTTCAAGAATAAGTCTAATTTTTGAATGAACTATTTGTAAATATTTTTAAACTACTTAATGTGTATTTCCAATGCACTACATATTAATAAACATAGTCAATACAAATGAAATAATTTTTTAACTTTTATTTTACGTTCAGGGGTAGACGTGCAGGTTTGTTACATAGGTAAACTTGTGTCATGGGGATGTGTTGTACACATCATTTCATTATTCAGGTATTAAGCCTAGTATCCATTAGTTATTTCTCTCCTCACACCCCAAAATACTTTTATGGTCCTCAATACTATTTATGAAAATAGAAGTATAATTTAAAGAAAAAGTTTGGGAATTGAGTAGTTTCATTTAGAAGATCTCAGGGTTTAAAAGAGATATTTAGGAGTTATTAATCTAAAATGTAAAAATTGTAAAAAAGAAAAAAATGCATGTGAATACCAATAAGAAAAAAATGAAAGATAGCTCATATTTTTATATTTATGCATACATATATTTACATATACTGTAAATTTTTATATTATACATGTACAGCAATTAACATATAAAATTAAATATTTCAAATAATATCTCCTAGATATTTTCATCTATTTGATAAGTAAATAGAATCCGACACTGTAAGTGATGTCCCAGACATTTTACACAGTTGTTTTCACACAAAGGTTTGTTAATCACTTTATCTAGTATTACATATAAAAAATGTGTAATTCATTTTCCAAAGGACTTGGAAGGATTAAAAGAAGAATCCTTTCAAATGTAAACATTGAGGTGATCAAGGAAGGCAGGGGTCTTGCCCTCATGGAATTGCAAGAGTTGAGGAAAAGGGGAGTTGGGGAAGAAGCCTGTAATATAATGTATTGATGATATATGGCAAGTATTTTGAGGGATCCAAATATACTCTGGAATGTCTTTCTAAAGACAGTAATATACACACTGAGAGCTAAAAAATATTTAGGAAAGGTATGGAGAGAGGAGAGTCTAGAGACAGACCACAGGTAAACAACACCATGAGGAAAACAGAGAATTATAAATAATCAGTAAGGTTAGCGTATACAGAGCAAAGATAGGATAGCCAATAAAAAGGCCGGAGAAGTGATCACAGCCCAGGTCTTAACATCCTTGTAAATCATATCTAGAGAAGAGGGGAACACCATGAATGTGCTTTAAGGAGGATTTTGAACAGAAATGCAGTGTCTTAGGATTCTCCAGAGTTAAAATCAATAGAATATCTATAGTCATGCACTGCATAACAACATTTTTTCAACAAAATACTGCATATGTGGTGGTGGCCCCAAAAGATTATAATGAAGCTGAAAAACTTCTGTCTTCTGATGACATAGTAGGTCAGTGTCATAACTCAATGCATTGCTAACGTGTTTGTGGTGATGCTAGTATAAATAAACCTACTGTACTACCAGTTATATGAAAATATAAGCACATAGAATTATGTAAAATATACAATACTTGATAAAGATAAACAGCTATGTTACCAGTTTATGTATTTACTATACTATACTTTTTATCATTATTTTAGAGTGCACTCTTTCATTTAGAAAGAGTATGCCCTGTTACACTGGCAGTTGCTTCATGCATATCTTGTTTTCCATCTCTTGATTGCATTATTTCCTCTTGTGCTTGATTTAATCTCATGTAGTTTTGTTCATCATGGCCTCCCAGCATACAAAGCTCACTGATAATGTTGACAGTAGGAGGCCACATTGAGTGATTGACCTGAAAATGAGAAATGATTAAGAACTACAAAGGTGAAAAATCAGTGATGATTATTTCACACAAGTCAGGCACATCCCTTTCTATCATGCCTATAATCTTGAAGAACAAGAACAAAATGACAGAAGCTGCTAAATGATCTATTTTATTGAAGGCAATTAGAGTAACAAAAATTTGAGAAGGGCCTATATCAGATACAGAGAAACTTCTAATAACCTGGATTCAAGACTAGACACAGAAGTGTATCTCTCTCAGCACAATTACAATCACAGACAAAGCAAAAAGATTGTTTGTGATGTTGAAAGAAAAAGCTGAACCCACCTATGATATTGAATTTATTCTTAGCTCTGAGTGGTTTAAACAATTCAAGAACTGTTATTAATCACATAATTTGAAAGTGAGTGGTGAGTCTGTGGGTGCAAATGTGAAAACAGGTAAGAAATGTTTGGAAACTAGATAAGCTGATTATGGAGGAAAATTACCTCCCAGATCTTCAATATGAACGAAAATTCTCTGTTGTGTAAGTGGATGACTGAAAATACTTTCAGTCTTAAGAAGGCCAAGTCAATGCCAGGTTTCAGGGCTTTTAAGGACAGGATAATAGTATTATTTGGGGGTAAGGATGTTGACTGTAAATTGAAACCCTTTATTATTTAGCACAATAAAAAACCCAGGTCTTCCACTGTATCAGTAGGCACTCTCTACCAGTTTACTACAGGAGCAATCAGAAGACATGGGTGAGCCAGCTCCTCTTCCAAGATTCCTGCCTGAATTGCTATGCCAGCAAAGTGGAAAAGTATTTCTTGGAGAATAACATAGCTTTCAATATTTTGCTTATTGCTAATAATACTCCTGAACATCCTCCTTGTATTGGTAATCTTCATCCCAACATCAAAATGGGGTTTGGAGGGAGAAACCACTTTGATCCAACCCACAAATTAAAAAGTTACAGCAGCTTTTAAAGATTACTACCTGAGGAAGATTTTTATCCAGGCTATTGCTGCAACTAAGGAAGACACTGAGAAGACACTAATTCAATTGTGGAAGGACATCTATGACTGAGAACCTTGCTTGGGTTTAGGATGATGTCATCAAAGCATGTGTTAACAGCATGTGGAAGAAGACACTTAAGAAGCTTGTTCATGGCTTCAAAGTATTTGTCAAGGGTGAGGAGGTTGCAAAAAGAAATTAGACTATGGTTGAGATGGCAAACAAATTTAACCTGGGTGTGTATGAGGATGAATTGAGGAGCTCCTAGAGGTGCTTCCTGAGACACTGACTAATGAGGAGTTGTTGGAACTGAACAGGAATGGCTAGCTGAAGAAGAGACAAAAGAAAAGAAAACTGCAAGAGAAGAAAAAGAAAAGGAACACTCCCCCAAAATTCATAGGAAATGGTTTAGCAGAAGCTTTCTTAGACCTCAGCAAACTGCTTGAAAAGTTTAAAAACATAGACTTCAACACGGAAAGATTATTATTAATAGAGAAAAATGGTGCATTGTGTGCCAAGAAACAAATACATGATGAAACGAAGAAGCAAGCTAAGCAAACCACCATGGACATAGTTTTGAAAAGTGTGACACCTCCTCAAGAAGAGCCTCAGGCAGGTGCTTCAGGAGGGATCACAGAAGGCATGGATATCATGGGAGATAACAGCTCCGCACACGGTGTTGCCATTAAAGACCTTCAGTAAAGTGAGATGTGGAGGTGGAAGGCAGTAATGTTAATAATCCTGATGCCGTATAGGTCCAGGCTAATGTGTATATTTGTGTCTTAGTTTTCAACAAAAAATATTACAAAGAATAAAATAAGGAAAATCAAAAAAATATACAACGTGTTTGTGTTTTAAGCTACATGTTATTGTCAGAGTCAAAAAAGCTAAATAAATTAAAGATTTTTTGGTGTAAAAATGTGACAGTAAGCTAAGGGTAACATTATAGATGAAAGAAATGTTTTTTTATAAATTTAGTGTAACTTAAGACTACAGTGTTAATAAAGTCTACAGTAGTGTCAGTAATGTACATTTATGTCCTAGGCCTTCATATTCACTCACCACTCACTCCCTTACTCAGAGGTAGCCCTGCAAGTTCCCGTCATGGTAAGTGCCCTATGCAGGTGTAACATTTTAACTTTTATACTGTATTTTTATTGTACTTGTTCTATGATTAGATCTGTTTAGATATACCAATACCTTTGCATTACAATTGCTTACAATATTCAGTACAGTAACGTGCTGTATACATTTGTAGCCTGGAAGCAATAGGCTATATCTATTGCTGTGTAGTATCCTATACCACCTAGGTTTATGTAAGCACATTCAGTAATGTTCCCACAATGATGTAATTCCCTAACAATGTATCCTTGCTGTTAAGCAATCCCTGACTGTTTAGGCTCATGTGATTATAGAGGCTTGAGAATCTCCATGATATGCCCTCTGAAAGCCAGAGACACAGGGAAGCTAATGGTATAATTCAGTCTAAGTCTGAAGGTCTGAGAATCACAGGAGTCAGTGCTGTAACTCCCAGTCTAAGGCTGAATGACTGATAATTAAGAACTGCCCATAGGTGAAGGCAAGAGAAGAGAATGTTCTAGCTTAAGGAAAGACAATGAATTTCCTGCAGGACAGGCAAGCCCCAAAATATTAGCTAAGCCCAGGAGGGTTCTTGGCTTCACCCAGGAAAGAATTCAAGGGCAAGTAAGTGGTGTTAAAAAGCAACTTTTGTTGAAGTAGCAGCGTACTGAAACAGCGGTGTACAGCAGCAGCAGACATACTGCTTCTGTGGAGCAGGGATACCCCATAGGCAGTGTGCCCAGAGTAGCAGCTCAGAGGCAGTTCTGCAGTCATAGTTATATCCAATTTTAATTGTATGCAAAATAAGGGGCAGTTTATACAGAAATTTTTAGAAAATGGGTGGTTACCTTCCCGATTATCGGGTCATTGTCATGGAAAGGGGTGGTAACTTCTGGGTGTTGCCATGGCAATGGTAAACTGACATGGCATACCGGTAGGCATGTCTTTAGAAAAGCTGCTTCCCCTCTTAACCTGTTTTAGCTAGTCCTCAATTTGGTCTAGTGTTTTAAGCCCCACCTTTGGAGTTGAGTCTCACCTCCTACCTCAAATTCACACTTCATCCGAATTTTTTTTTCTGTTTGAGTCCTTGACAGATTGGATGATGCCTGCCCACATTGGTGAGTGAAGATGTTTATACTCAGTCTCCTGATTCAAATATTAATATTTTCCTGAAATATCCTCACAGACACAGTCAGAAATAATGATTTACCACTTCTTTCAGTATCCCTTAACCTGGTTAAGATGACCAAAAGAAAAAAAAAATATATATCTCACATTCATTTTCACTGCATTGCAGAAGGGTCAAACTTTGAGTTTAGGGAGATCCTTTAGGGATTAATAATTCAGAAAAAAAGGGCAGGGAATGAACCAGGTGGTTAGAATGTGTTACAATGGAGATGGAAAACAGTGAAATATCTGAAAATTAAGAAAAACAATTGAAAGACTCTGTGATTGATGGGGTATAAGAGTAAAGATGAGAAAGAAATGAAGGTTTGTTTAATTCCAGTGTATAAAGAGTGCCACAAATATATTGACTGTGTTTAAGCAGAGTTAAGTATATTAATTATCTACAGCAAGAGAGATTACATACAAAGGAGCATCTTGGTAAGAAAAATTTGATGATTATATAAATAATAACTGTGATGTCTAATTTTTTGTATCAACTTGACTAGGTTAAGGGATGCCAGACAGCTAGAAGAACACTTCTGGTGTGTCTGTGGTTTTGGAATAATCTAATATTTGAATCAGTAAACTGAGTAAAGAAGATCTACCTTCACCAATATTGGTGAGCATCATCCAATCCATTGAGAGTTTGGACAGAACAAAAAGAGAAAGGGTTAGTGCTTTCTTTCTTATCTTGACCTGGGACATCCATCTTCTGCTCTTGGACATCAGAGCACCTGATCCTTCAGTCTTTAGACACTGGGACACCAGTGCCTACTCCTACTTTCTGGTTCTCAGGCCTTTGGCCTTAAACTGGGACTGGCACTATTGGCTCCCCTGGTTCTCAGGCTTTTGGACTCAGACTGAATTATACCATCACGTTTCCTGGGTCTCCAGCTTGCAGACAGCGTGTTGGGGGACTTCTCAGCCCCCATAATTGAATGACTCAATTCTCATAATAAATTTTTGCTTATCTACAGTAAGTTCTCATTTAATATAAACAATAAATTCTTGGAAAATAAGAACTTAAGCAAAAATATGTATAACAAAGCAAAATTTTTTTCTCATCAACATTATAACAAAACAACCAACATTGAAGGAAACAGGAAACAACCTTATTTGAAGACCTGTTATACATTATTATTGTTATTATTTTTGAGACAGAATCTCACTCTGTCACCCAGGCTGGAGTACAATGGCACAATCTTGGCTCGCTGAAACCTCGGTCTCCAGAGTTTAAACGATTCTCCTGCCTCAGCCTCCCTAGTAGCTGGGATAACAGGTGCCTGCCACAGCACCCAGCTAATTTTTGTATATTTAGTAAAGACAGGGTTTCACTACATTGGTCAGGCTAGTCTTGAACTCCTGACCTCAGATAATCCACCCGCCTTGGTCTCCCAAAGTGCTGAGATTACAGGTGTGATCCCATCATGCCAGCCACATTGTTTTGCTTAAAGTTGAAGTTTCTAAGAACCTATCAGCAAAGTTAAGTGAGGACTTACTGTGTAACTATATTAATCCTATTGGTTTGGCTTCTCTGCAAAATGGCTTTGGTTAAGTTTGGGGTTCCTATTGAAGCCACAAGTGGTAATATGTAGTTGGGAATAGAAGGAAACATATTTTTTACTAAATCCCATATCTCTACAATCCAAACTAAACATGTATTGTGTTTTCACAAGAGCAAAAATGATCAAACATCGTATAGAAATTCTATTCACTATAAAAATCCTGAATATAATTACAGATGTAGTTCAAATTTATAAGTTTGGAAATATTAATGAATAATGTTAATTTTTTTTTCTATTGCAAAGTATTTTTCTCAAATTTCTCTGCTTAGATAGAGGTAGTGGAACTCACATCAAAGAAGTATTTGGAACCTGTATCTTAAGACAGAAAAACATTTTATATCACTTATTGCCAAATGGAGAATTTCAAGAGTTTTAATATTGACTTTGCTATTAGATTAAATAAATAAATGGAAATTTAAAAGTAACCGTATAAGTGATCACCTCTTTAACATGTCTGGTAATCTTTTTTTTTTTTTTTTTCAGGAAAAATCAGATAGGAGCAATCAAGGTGCTGAAAGTCCTGCTTACTCAGAGATGTTAATCATGTATCACGTGAACCCCAATCATGTTCTAATTTGCACTCCAAAAGGAGGAACAGGTAAGGATTATCCCAACTGACATAACCTGGTGATATTTAAGTATAATATCCAGTCTCTATATAACCACTTTCCATATCAAAGTAGGATTTAGAAATATTAATGGTAATAGTTTGCTTTATTTTATGTAAATAAAATAGCCCTTTTATTTACAAAAAATATACAAAACCAATTTATACATTGGTTTTAGAAACCAATGTATAAATTTGCAAAATGCATTCTAGGACAGGTTTAAAAATGTCATTTTCTTTTTAGTTAATATTTTCTTTGTTAGTGCCATTTAACCTTTAGTAAATTTGGTTTTTGTAGTCTGCTCTTAAAAATTATCACTTTTTGTCACTCTCTATTTGATGTTGAAATCCACATAATATAAACAGAATGCAACTGTCACTAGGTAGGGTATTTTATCATTCATTTGCTATTGGAAAGATAAACACAAAATAAAAAAACAGAAATATAAAAATCTCACTTGAAGACAGCACTTTTAATGGTATGTCATTTTAATTACCACTGGAATATAATATTTTATAATATTTTATTCACATATTACACTTGTTAGTACTTAAGAGCAAATTCCATGTTTTGCTTTTTCTTTAGAGTCATTATCTAGTTTATTCCTTGAAATGACACTTAAGTAGGAAAAAAAAATGCCAATAAAGCTATTCCTTAGAAAATATAAGAACAATTTCCTCTCTGATAATTTTGTTCGAAAGCAATTAGTAATTCACACAATCTAGAATTGCATGAATTTATAAAAATGAAAGAATATTTTAATATAAAATTAGTACCAAGTTTAGAAAATACTCATTTAAATTTTATTCCACTCAAGAATCAGTATAATATATTAACTTAAATAATGACACAAATTGAAAAATACATGTTAGTCAAATGATTACAAACACAACAATGAAGTAAGACTGTCTGAGTTAAACTGTAAGTTCTAACATTTATAAGTTCTGTAATATTAGCAAGTTTTTAAAAGTTTTTTGTGCCTCATGTTTTGCATCTATAAAAGAAAAATACTTAATATAAGAATTCTGAGAGAAATGAATAATAATAAATATGAAGGACTTGAAAAGTGTATCATGTATAATAGGCACAATATAAATGTTAAGTGATAGTGAAGAGGCTGATGATGATTTTCCTCTAATAATTTAATTTGCATTGTAGTCAGTTTCTATGACAGTGTCCTTGTTTATAACAATAATATATTCATTTGTTTCATATAGTTTTTTCTCAATAATTGCAAACCACAGTAAGAAAAAATGTTTCATAAAAAGCCAAAATGATACTTTTGTCATTCTGTCACATGAGTCAACAGATGGTTTATAAGTTTCCTTTATAGCTTTTCAGAATAGAAATATAATCATATAGTCACATGAATTAAAAGTGTTTAGACAAATACTTAATTTGAACAAGATTTAGTATTCTGTGATAAATAAATAATATGTACTTATATTACGGTGACATCTAATAATAGATTATCTGCTTCTTAATGTGGAAGGAAATATAAATCCTTTACATTTAACTTCACACAAAATTGAAAGAAAATATAATATGACATAACTGTCAATCTTCTTTAATGCATAATTTTAACATTGACCAACTAATACATGAAAAGAGAAAAGAGAGAAAGAGAAATAGACAATTATTTAGTGACAATTGTGTGGTAGATGCTGTTCTAGTTACTAAGAGCATGTAAAGCCATTTAATACATCGATAATATTCTGCAAGATTTAAATTAATACCTTCATTATTCTTACATGTCACATTATTTTAACAGCTTTTGAGGTATTATTGATATACAAAGAACTGCTCATATTTAATGTGCCCAGTTTCATGAGTTCGCACATATATGAACATCCATGATAGCATCACCACAAAGAAGGTGATAGACATGTTCAGTATCTCCTAAAGTTTCCTTGTGTCCATTTTTTTGTAGAGAGCATATGAATACAACACAAGACATCCTTTATATACAAGTTTTGAAGTGCACAAAACCATATTAACTGTAGGTAATGTTGTCTAGAAGATCTCTTACTACTCTAACTGGTAATTTCCCATTTCCCCTATTTCCCAGACAGTGCAATCAATATTCTCTGCTTCTATGAGTTCACTTCATACAAGTGGAATTATGAAGCATTTTTACATTTATGACTAGTTTCTTTCACTTAGCATAATGTCCTCCAACTTCATCCATGTTCGAAATAGCAGGTATCTTCTCTTTTTCTAAGGCAAGGTGATGATCCAGTGTATGGATTCATCATATTTTAAATCTATTTATCTGTTGATAAACATTTGTTTTGATCTGATCTCTGACAGGAGTGGAAAGAATACACAATGTGGAAAGGAAATTGTCTTCAACAAATGCTACTGAGATCACTGGGTATACCCAAGTAAAAGACTGAAGTTGGACTCCTATCTTACACTATTTATAAAAGTTAACTAAGTCCAATAACCTAAATATAAGACCTAAAACTATAAAGCTTTCAGAAGAAAATTATTACAACTTTATGACCTTGAATTTGGCAGTTGATTCTTAGATATGACAAAAATGCAAGCAACAAAATGTAAAACAAACAGCTAAATTCAACTCCATGAAAATAAAACACTTTTCTGTTTCAAACGCATTTTCAATAAAGTTAAAATACAACCTATAAAATGGGAGTTAATATTTGCAAATCACATATGAGATAAAGGTGTTATATGCAGAATATATAAATAATTCTCACCATTCAACAACAAAAAATTAAATAATCCAATTTAAGAATAAGCAAAGGATATACAAATGCCCAAGAAGTACAGGAAAAGATACTCAACATTGTTAGTCACCATAGTGACTAATGTAAATCAAAACCACAATAAGATACCATCTTATATCCATTAGAATGGCTATAACTACACACAAAGCAGGAATAAACAAACAAAGAAACAGAAAACAGAAAACAGAAAATGACAAGCATTGGTGAAGATATAGACAAAGAGGCATTCTTAAATCTTGCTAAAGGGAATGTAAATTTATTCAGCTATTGTAGGAAAAAGTTTTTCCATACCACCAAAAATGAAATTTGAAAGTATTATATGACCCAGTATTCTACTCTGTGGTGTTTACCAAAAAAATTATAAACAGATACTCAAACAGAAACTTGTACATGGATGTTAATAGCAGCACTATTCCCAACAGTCATAAGGTGGAAACAAGCCGGGTTCATCAACCAACAAAAGAGCAAACAAAATGTGGTATATCCATATAATAGTAATGGGCCATAATATAATGAAGGACTGATACTTCTATAACATAGATAAATGTCAAAAATATGCTTAGTAAAATAAACCAAACATAAAAGTTCATTTTAATAGTTATATGATTCTTGCTATTATGTGATTCCATTTATAGAAAGTATTTAAAATAAATACATACAGAGAGAATGCAGTTTGTTTCCAGGGACTGAAGGGGCTGTGGGGGAGTGGAGGCTGGAGAATGAATATTTATATGTATGAATTTGGGGGAGTTGTGATAAAAATGTTTTGGAACTAGACAGACATTGTGACTACACAATATTGTAAATATACTAAAGATTACCAACTTGTTCATGTTAACATGGTTAATTTTAAGTTATGTGAATTGTATCTCAATAAAAAACAAATATGAAACTTCTTAGGAAGGTGGGATAGAGTTCAAAAGTTATCTGATGGAGGAACAAGTGTGTAAGAGTCAGAATATGGAAACAAAAGTATTGACCAAGGTAGTTAGATTTGGATAGAATTGATGCTTATGCCTGAGAGACAGCAGAAAAATAGGATGTTTGATCAGCTGTGAGATAAGTGATATTTAAGACATTTATATTATCTTTCACTTCTTTTTCAATAGCAGTCAGACATGAAGCATTAAGAGTAGGGATACATTTAAGGCTTTCAAAAATTTAAAATATTTTGATTAATTAGTACAGGGTCTCAATTTGTTACCCTAAAATAAATAGTAAGATTTACAGAAAGAATACAAAGTTGTGAACAATTACCAAAGAAATAAAAATCTCTGAAAGAAAAGGAAATTGGTCTACAGGTTGATATTTTATGCCAATTTTTAATGACTATCATGAGACATGTTCTTGCACAATTATAGGATTCAAGGGGCCAAGATTCATGATGATATTAGATTTATCAATAGCATCAATTGGAAAAAATAAATCAATGAAAAACTTATTCAATAGTTTGGTTAAATTAATTTCATAGAATTTAATATCAACATCAACTACCAATCAAAACTGAGCACAAGAGCACTGAAAAATCAATAGTAGTTTTATTTTCTCACACTCAATTTTAAATCAGTTATACTATTTATTTGTATTTAGAAAATGCAATGCTGTAGTGGGGTTTGTACTTAGAATTTTTCTATTCATTTTCCACTTGATCCAACAGTTGTATGTTGTTGTTTTTTTTCCTCTTTTAGTCTTACTGTTACTAATTAGTGTTTTTCAGTATCCTGTTTTGTATTCTACTAGCTAGAGAGATACACATTTCATTACTGCTAGAGTAATGAATGCATTGTTGAATCATTAGGGTTAATATAATTGAATTAATACTTTGCTTCCCAGGATAACAATATATTAGAACTTATTAAATCAATTTCTCCCTCCTATTTCTTTTTGTTTTGTTGTCATGCATTTATGGTTCTTCATTTTAAAAACCTGTATGTATCAATGTTCTTGTTTTCTACAATAGCTATTTATTAATATTTACCCACAAAATCACCCTTTTGTTATTCTTCACTTTTTACTGCATATTGTTACTTTGGTCTGGGATTACATTCTCTGCCAGAAGAACTTTTTTTAAAGTAATTCTTTAGGTACAATCTGCTGGAAATAATTTTTGTTTGTTTTCATTAGTCTGGAAATGTCTTAACTGTTAAATGATATTTTTGATGGAAGTATAATTTCTAGGTTTGCCAGTCATTTTCTTCATCACTTTAAAGTTACCATTTATTTTCTTCTCCTTTATGTAATTATTTGAGAAACAAAGTGTCAATTTTATTATTTCATCTTTAAAAATGGCATACAATTTGTCTTCTGTATCTTTGGGTTCTATATTCATGAATCCAATCAACTGCAAATGGAAAAATTACAAGAAAATTGCATCTGTACTGAACACATACACACTTAATTTTCTTTTTTCATTTCCTACATGAATTAGTATAACAACTATTTACATAGCGCTTGCATTGTATTAAGTGTTATAATCAATGTAGAGGTGATTTAAAATCTATGGGGGGGTATGCAAATACTATTTTATTTTATATCAGGAATTTGAGCATCCATAGATGTTGCTATGCCCAGGAGGTCCTGGAACCAATCTCCCATGAATACCAGAGAGCAACTGTATCTCTTTTATTTGGCTGCTTTTATAATTTCCTATATATCTTTTGATTAGCAGAAGCTTTTTGTACATTATGACTAGTTGTGTCTCTCTCTCTGTTTATCTTGCCTGATTTTCATGAGATTGTACTTTGATGTTTGCCTTTATATTTAGAAGATTCTTTTTAACTTATTCAGAAGGTTGCTTCTCTGTTTCATTCTCTTCCTCTTCTGGGACTCCAATGTTATATATATTTAATAATGTAAATCAAGTGCCATGTGTTTAATAACCTATGTATTTTCCTTTTTTAAAATTGTACTTTAGGTTCTGGGGTGCATGTGCAGATTGTGCAGGATTGTTGCATAGGTACATACATGGCAAGGTGGTTCTTTTAAAATTTTTGTTTCTTGGTTGAATCATTTTCTACTCTTCTATTTAGTTAATTTAATCTGTCTTCTGCTATGTCCAATCTGTTATTGAATACATCCATTATGAATTTTCCTTTTTGAAAAAACATTTCAGAATCTCCCTTCAATTTGTATAGTCTTCATTCCCTGATAAAATTCTACATATTGCTTACTATTGCCTTCATTTTCTTAATCACAGTTTTAAAAAATGGATTACCAATTAGTCTAAAAATATGTCACCTCTGAGTTTGTTTCTATAAGCAAGTTTTCCTTTTTTTTGCTGTTTTTGTTGATATGACAATTTTAATAATATTTTAACACTGTTTATGTCAAACTTTAGAGACTATGACTTATTTGATTTACTGTCAGAGAATATTTACTTTGTCCTTCATCAATGAACTGTACAGGGGAGACTATCCCAAATTACAGTCTAAGCTGACTCCAGTGGGATTTCACCTTTGGAAACCTGATATTATCTCTTGTTAACAATAATTCCCATGGCAGAGACCTCTAATAACATTAGCTGCAAACTTGGAGTGTATACTAGCACCCTTGTTTCTTGGTAAATCCTAAACTACAGTTTTCTTTCTTAATTATGAGAGAGACAAAAATTGTTCAATATTTCAGTGTTTGTTGTTTTCTTGATTTCTTTGCCTCTTGCCCTGCTTGACTAGAATTCAGCAAAAACCTCAAGGTGAAAATTGCTCTATACAGTCTTACCTCTAATTACCTCCATTCTTTTTCAGATTGGGATCATTTTTGGGAGGGGGGAAATGTGAAGATCTTGACCTCTTATGTCATGGTTACCTTGACATCAACCTTCACTTGGTTGCTCAGCCCATCCTTCCACCCAGAGACTTTTAAAAGTATTTCTTTTAGTGCAGTCTGCTGGCAATAAATTCCTGGAAAAAAAAAAAAAAAGCTGTACACAAAATAATTATATTCACCTCAAAGAAATTCCTTTCTTCCAAGATCTGGACACTTCAAGCCTTGGATGTCATAGCAGTTATCTAATTTCTTTAAACTGACTTAAAAATGTATATATTACTATTGCATTTTGTCTGAGCATTGGTCTACTGTGTTAGTCTACTCTGACTGCTATAGCAAAATACCCTCGACTGGGTGGCCTAAAAAAAGACATTTATTTCTTGAGTCTGGCAAGTTCAAGACCAAAGTGCATGTCAATTTCATTCCTGATGAGGGCCCACTGCCTGAGAAGTGTTAGCCACATTTTCACCATCTTGTCATATGGCGGAGAGATAGTTTCTTTTTATAAAGCTGCTAATCTTATCAAGAGAACCCCATTCCCATGACTTTACCTAACCCTGATTACTGCAGGCCCAATATCTCAATACAGTCACATTGGAGGTTTAGGACTACAATATATGAATATTTGAAGGGAGACAGCTAATCCACACATTTTCAGTTTAAATGATTATAGCAAGTGCCATTGCCATAGCTTTCCTACTGCTTCCCAAGATCTCCCCATTTGAATTAAATGTCCGAAAATAGTGTAAAGATTGTTGTTGCTCCATTATCTCTTCCTGAACCCAGGTCTTCTGACATGTTAGAATGGCCCTAACACTTAATTGAGATATTATTTTGCAACTTTTGACTGTGTCGAGGTATTGCAAATTGTTTGAGTCAGTTGAAGCCAAGTATTAAATACGTTAACTTTCTCTTATTTTGAAAAATATATTCTAGACTTGACACTTTTTGTGCATATTTCATGCGTAACCAGCTTAAAATAAATAAATATTGGAAGCTGGTATTCTGCCTTGTGTTTGCTCTTTATCAGACAAAACACCTCTGTAATGCTTAAAGTGCCTCTGTAATCTTAACTACTATACTGAAACTCCAAACTTTAAGTCTTTATCAAGTTAGTGTTTTATTTTCTTTCTGCTTAACTGAGCAGGGATATTGAGAAGGTACATGTATACAGACTTACAGGTAGTTCTGCTCTGCAGGGTCACCTAAATACCCAAGTTAGTTCTATCTTTGGCTAGGTTATGTATCTATTCAATCATCTTCATAGTCAGTTAAGATTAGAATCTATATCAATAGTATATTCTATAGTATTGCAGTTTTGGGAAGGTGAAAAGAGACCTTTCTAATTACTTTAAGGTTAACACCTAGTCACTGTATACATTGCTTGTGTTCTACTGGTAGAAAATTAATCATATAACCAAATGGGTTTGCAAGGGGGCTGGGAAATACAATCTCTAAGTGGGTGGTCATGGGCTTGGCTAAAACTTGGGGAGTTCTATTGCTAAATATTGGAAGAAAATCTTTCACATTAGAAGGTAATTTTTAGTCTTTAACCCTGGATTAGTCAGCCATTCACTATTTTCCTGGTTTTTTTTTTTTTTTGGTTTTTTTTTGGTGTTATAAACACTTTAAAGGACTACCAGAATTTCTGCTTGATCTCTGCAACCTCAAAGTTTCTCTATTATGTCTTTTCCATCTCAAAGTGGTTTGGGATTTTTATTTTTACATTTTCAGTCATTTGAGATTCTTACTTGGTAGTAATAGAACAGGTTTGGAATCTTGGTTTTGTGGTAAAATTATATGATTTCTCTCTTACAAAAGACCAATGCAAGTCTGATTAAATCAGTAATTAGACATCTATGTGAGGTCCTAATGCTGTGTCATGAAACAGAAAAAAATGGAAGAGGTTTAAACTATATGAATTATTGAAAGAGTGACATGGGAAGTTAGACTCTGCAGAGTCCAGATTCAAATGCTCAGATTTATTTGGCTACAATTCTGTGAGCACTGGGTAGTGAATAAAATGATAGGTTAAAATACACATGTGAATTTACTCATGAGTCTATTAGAGGAGAAAATATTAATTAAATTACCAATATTGGATTTTACTATGGCTTGAATATTTGTCCTGTCTGAAACTCATGTTAAAACTTAATCCCTATGTTAATAGTGTTAAGAGAGTAGGAACTCTAACTATGGTATTTGAGAGCTTGGCTCTTTGGGAGGTAACTAAGATTAGATTAATTCATAGCATAGGGCATTGGTGGCTTTATAAGAAGAGAGAGACCTGAGCTAGTATGCCCAGCCCCCTTGCTTTGTGATATCCTGTGCCACCTCAAGATTCTGCAGAGAGTACTCACTAGCCCTTACCAGATGCAGACTCTCAATTTTGGACTTAGTATGTGAATTTAGTATGCAAAATCATCTTAAATGCTTGTGACTTTGGTTCAACATCTTACATTTCCACTGGTTTTTTATCTTACACATGATATTTCTGTATTTCGGTAGCACTCTGGCTTAGATTCAGTGTCATGACTTTTCTGTCCTCTGTTCATGTTTCTTATTGATCATAAACTTAAAATCAGTATAATTCTAACCAAAGGATCTAATACGGTATACTTATCTACTTAAGCAAACATTATTCTTTCCATTTCTCACTTTGCTGTAGCATTTGCCACTCTGGCTGATATTCATTGATTAGACAGAAGACATTTCCACCTCAGAAACTTCCCACTTTCTGTTCCCTCTGTCTAGAATGCATTTGTTTGTTTGTTTGTTTGTTTCATCTCTGTCACTTTAGGTCTGTGCTCAAATATGTTCCCATTGAAAATGCTTTTCCAAACTACCTTAGCTAAAATAATTCTGTTTCCTCACTGCCACCTGAGCATGGTATCTCCATCTCCTGTATATTTTTCAGCAAAGTATTCATTATAGCTGATAGTGCATTACACATTTGTTGTTCATTTCTTTTCTTTTTCTCTTAAGAGATTATAATCTTCAAGAAAATAGATACAATGTCTTCCCCCACACACACACACTATTTAATTTCTGGCGGGTATGACAGTTCTTGTTACATAGTAAATTCTTAATAAAAATGTATTGAGTGAATGAATGAATGACCTTGGTTGTTCTATGACATAAGAAATTGCTGAAAAGTTTAAAGGATGCCTTCCTAACATGATTCAAGGAAAATGTTAAAACTGAAATAAAATAAAAACATGAATAAGACACAATGAAATGGTAAATGGGTAGAAATTTGAAAACAGTCGAATCCTCTTAGGAGAGAGAGTCTCTAAGACTAAATAATATTCTACTTAAATATATCACAGAATCGACTTATTGAAATATGCAGCCAATGAAAATATTTGGGCCTTAGCACTTGAAAACTTCCATATCATGTTTCCTCAAAATAAGGCTTGCATATGTAAAATTAAGTTTTAAGTAGAATTTGCACATTACTAAAAACAAACAAAAAATGATAAAGTATTAATAAAAGAATGAAAGAGGAGGAAAGAAATAAGAGAGATGATTTTATTATTCTAAATATACTACTTGACTAGTGGTCTTTGTGAAGCTATAATTTTGTCTTTGAACTGGACTTCACAACTGCTACAGATCCGAAGTCCAAGGCCTATATTCTAGCTGTGTTTACTAACTCTCAGTCTAACACAGGCAGACTGAAGAAAATTGCCTCATTGTGCTATATTACTTATGACCTTGAAATGTAAGACTACCTATTTAGAATCTTGTCAAGATAAATGATGACTCTTTTCATTGGCTAGATCTAAATAATTTATTACTTCTTTTATAAAGTAGAGAAGACTTAAGAACACCAAGAGACAATGAAAACATACACACAAAAGGTTTTCTTTAGTCCCTTTATTTCTACACAAATTTGTTTTGAGTAAGAATCAAATGTAACCAGCACCAGTTTTCAAAATACTTTGAAATATTTCATGATTTTTTTTTTCAAATAATGGCAGGATATAAAGTTAAAGTCTTCACAAGTAAAGGAAGAATAATTCTGTGGCAAACTTCCAAAATACCTCATAGACTTAAAATAGGATTCTCAGTTCTCTTAAATACCACCAGCAAATGGAAAAAAATTGCGAAGTATCTATAAGTAAGCTCATCTTTTGTATGTGCAGAAAAACTTCCCTCAGTGTACTTAATGTATCTTGTTTGTTCTTTTAATGACAACATTCTCTAAGCCTGTAGATCCCAAGATGACTTTGAAAATGTTCAACTTTCAATATTATACAAAGCAGCTCACCCCTCCCCTTTAACAAGCAATTGGTAGACACATTTTGTGCTGCACCTGTTGTGTGTAAACAACATTTGGCTTGTCATCCTGAGACTTGCATTCAAATGGTAACTGTCCACATTACTGCTAGCTGTATGACCTTGGTCAAACCATATTATGACTGTACCTCTGAGCTTCATTTTCTTCTTACAGAAAGTGGGCTAAGATTTCATAGAGCTAATGGGAAACCTGAAGGTGATAAAGTATTTGGAAGCATAAAATACATTTTCTATCTCACTGTAGATACTAAATAATAGTTGAATTATTTAGCTGCTTTTTGTCAACATTAAAATGCTAGTTTACATTCTAAAATTCTTCATCTTTTTGAATTAAAGATTTCCGTGTAGTAATCCCTCAACACAACAATCATTTATTTCATCAAAAGTGTTTCTCCTAACTTTATTCAAGGTCAACTCAGCGTATAAACAATTTTAATATAGTAAAATAAAAAGAAGTCTAGACTTAAATAAGCTAAGACACCATGTAACATCTGCAAAATAAGTCAATGTTCAAGTGAAGTAAATTTAATGCTTGGAACATTTTTACAGAATGAAACAATATTACAACAGCTGTAGAAAAGTTTTGCTTACTTTACAGTTTCACCTGGAGCCAGTTGTGCCAAGATGCAGCCGCTTTTTATTTATGTCTGCAAAGTGTATTGCTGAAGAACTGAAAACAAGTTTTATTTTTGTTTGAAGAGCCAAACTTTTGTTGCCAAGGGTGAAAAGCCAAATCATGTGGGCAAGCGGGAACCATACAGTTGTGCTTACTGGGCTGTGCTTGGTGGGAGTTGTAGATTCTAGGTGAGTACAACCTTGGATTCAGCAGAAATGCTTGAATGTACTACTCCCCCAAGACTTCATGAAATCAACTATTCATGAGAAAAAGTAGAATGGGGAAAACAACTAAATTCATTTTCTTAAAAACATTTACTTTATATTACCTTGTCCTCTACCTTACAAGAGATGGTGAAAAAAAGCCTAAAATGTGCCTGAACTGCAGTGTTTGATTGTTGTTGGCAAGAGAAGAAATATATCTATAATTCATTTTGTAAAGCGCATTTCCTGTTACTTGCTACAGAGGTAGCTGCCATATCTAATTGTGTTTGTGTAGTTTCTTAATTTGCATGAAAGAACATAACATAAATGAAAACTCAGGAGAAAGACTAATTCAGATGACTAGCCCAGGCAAGATAATTTGTTATTCATTAAATGCTAATGAACCCAGAACCCTTGTTTTATTTGTCTCTTTCTATCTGAAATTTGAAAGGTCTTGTAACACAGTTAAAGTCTACAATAAACGGATATGTGAAAATAATGCACCGCTTTCCCTCTTCTTTCTGTTTGGTAGATATACAATTATTCCTGTAGTAGGCAAACTAAATAAATCACTATGGAAAAGTATATTTTCTTTCTGTTTAAAAAGCTAAATTTAATCAAAATGAAGCTCTTCTCATTGTATATTGCCTTCAATTTCCCTATTACACATACATTTCATTTGTCTATCCTGTAGTCGAGCCCATTTTTTAAAAATCCAAAAATGAGATTGAGTTTAGGTAAATTGAAACCTATTATATTTACATCTTTTTTCTTGCCATTCAAATGTTATTTTTAACAGGTTTTTGAAACATATTTTCTATGACTACTTACTATAAAATGCAGCAGGTAGAAGGTGATAACTTATGTATTCATGGTAAGTTTTTTTTTTTCATTGTTTATTTGTTTTTTTAACCTAGTTATTATTAGTTAGATTATTTATTGATGAATTTGGCCATCTTATAGAACTACTGAATTTGCTTACTTTTAAATATCATTTATTTACTATAAATTCTATATGCTGCTCTGGCTGTTACATTACAATATTCCATACAGTGAATACAGGATCAGAATTAAATTTAGTCATCAGTGCTCATCTACACTCAGTATCACTTGCGTTCGTACTTGTTAGCAATGTTTTTCTCATTTTTATAAACTCTAATTCATAAAGAGATTTAAGAAAAGAAATTAAACTTTCTTTTCTTTGTATAGTGCATAGAATAAAATCAAATAAAAACAATAAGTTCATATCTTTTGTAGGGACATGGATGAATTTGTAAACCATCATTCTCAGCAAACTGACACAAGAACAGAAAATCAAACACCACATGTTCTCACTCATAGGTAAGTATTGAACAATGAGAACACATGGACACAGGGAGGGGAGCATCACACACTGGGGTCTGTTGATGGGGACTAGGGGAGGGACAGTGAGGGGTAGGGAGTTTGGGGAGGGATAACATGGGGAGAAATGCCAGATATAGGTGATGGAGGGATGGAGGCAGCAAACCACCTTGCCGTGTATGTACCTTTGCAACAATCCTGCATGATCTGCACATGTACCCCAGAACCTAAAGTACAATAAAAAAAAAAAAGTGAGAAAGCAAATTTAAGACAAAAAAAAAAAATTTAGTTTGTCAAATATAGTGGGTACCCAATGTACATGTTTATTTTCCACTTTTGGCAAAAAAAAAAAAAAAAAAAAAAATTTCTGAACACATGCATATTCAAAGTCCATGCATGAGAATAAATTTATAATGCCTAAAGTACCCATTTGTTAATACTTACATATGTCATCTTTTATTATTAAAATAAATGGGGGCTCCTCTGATACCTAAATAGGACGAAAATAAATATACAGAGTCACAAAATACTCTTTTTTTCGTCAAGAACCAATGAACAACTTAGCCCTCATTAAATAACCAAATTATGCAACAATTTAAAACTTTTTAGAAAAAGTCTAAATGTATGCAAAAAATGGCATACATATCATACATGCACTTTGATTATATCTCTATTAAAGATATTTGCAAATATATGAGATTGAATAATTAATATTTTGAACAATTATTTTTAAAGATCTATTTTGACATATCTTTTTAAGAGTATCATAAATTTTAAAATAAAAAGTCTTAATGAAGTATTTGTAATGGACGATTTTATGGCATGCCTTCCTTTAAGAGATTCTCTAAAACTGGAACCGTAAAAAATTCTGTAAAACTATATGAACACATAAATCTCCTTGACGAAAAATAAGTTTATAAGAAACATATATATGGGCACATCACTCATATAATATTTGCATTCCTAAGAAAGTTGAGAAATTTGTGAATTTGAAAAATGAGACTGATGCAAGTTGACATTCATTTTTATTTGTAATTAACATATTTTAATTCCATTACTGTAAGCCCACATGTTTCTTTGTTCTTTTTAAATTCTAAATAGATTGGCCAACACAGAATGATGACACAAGTGAAGTGTGGGGGAAGAAATGCACTATTCACTTACATTGTTATTTTGTTGGCCTATAATACAAAAGAGAATAGAACATAGCAAGGTCCTGGCATCAAAGGAATAAGAAAAAAACTTTATTTACCTTTGTCTAATTAGAAATAATGGCTCAAAATCCAGAGAGCATAATTTATAAAGAAGATATAAGTTTATTCATTTCAACTTCCAGGATCAGGTTAGCAGAAATTGCAGATAAAAAATGCTGAAGACAGAAATTACAAAGTTTAACTTTTTGGTATACAAAGATCCTTTTGCAAAGATCCTTTTATCACATTACATATTTAAGTAAAGAACATTGACTCTGTCTACACTTAGATGATATTTAAAAAATCTAAATAAATAGCTTTCTTTTATTGTTTTTTAATGAACTAAATTGTCCTCTAGTGTTGTTTGGGCATTAGAAGTACTTTTCCATATGACACTTTTTACTTTTTCTTAAGGAATTATTTTTCTCCTGCTTTTGCTTATTAATTAAGAAGGAAAATTTTAGCCACCTAACAATGATAAATAGATTTTCTTCTTTTATTGTTATTTGTGAAATGGTTAAAACTCTTATTTTTGCATTGCCCAGGAGTAAGGAGAATGAGTTCTGGGTCCTTATTTGATTCACTAGCCCTATGTGAAAATGACTTAAATGTCAAAGGATATTTAGCACCACTAGTGCATCATATAATATCATTTTGTACATAAAATGTAAGCATTGTGACATCTGAAAAAAAGGTTTTATTCCTTAAAATTTTCCTTACATTATTGTCACCTGGGGATGTTTTAGAATTAAATAGGAAGTGGTTTCACTTAAAATGAACAAAACATTCCAGCACATCAAGAATACAGAATCCGCTTGGCAACCATTGTCAAATGGTGCAAATCACTACTATTGTAGAATCATACAGGATTATAATTCCTCTTTGACAAAAGCAAAAAAAAATTGAAGTGTAGTATGCTTTTTGGTAAATGAATGTTTGGTAGATATTTACACATATACACATACACACACACACACACACACACATATATATATATATAGAGAGAGAGAGCAATTGCTCTATATTCAAATAGAAGAGAAAAACATGAAAATTAAGATGTTCCAATGAGATAGAAAATAAAATTGGTAATAAAACTTTTTCTACCTTAAAAGTTTAGACTATAGAAAAAAGTCATTTGCTTCATACAGTTAGTCGAGTTTCTCCTGTTTTGTTTTGTTTGTTTTTACAGCTTTTAAATAAAGATAAAATATTCTCTTGAAGTCTCTCTCAACTGTTCTTCATAACCCTGTATATGTGTTGAGGCCCCCTAGTGGTTACTGTGGTCTTGTTGCAATCATCCACAATTTAAAGCCCAAGAAGACTTCCTGTAGTTTCACTGGTTGTTCTCAGGTTTGCTTGTCCAGATTTGCACAAAGCGTAGTGGCATGACCTTTATGAGTATTTGTTAGTAGTTTCTGGGTTCTGTGATTCACAAGACCCTGTGCCATTAACACTTTATTGTCCCATACTAATCTTGAGGCTGTGACAATATATAGGCTACTCTTGATGTATTTTGGATATGAATATATGTAATAAGTTGTCTTATTACCAAGGTTTAATGAGAATATTGCTGGTGGGATTTTCTGTGTTGTGTTGATTGACTCTGCCTCCATCCCTCTTTTCAGGGATTTGAGGAATACAAATACCATATTCTTGCTATCAAAAATGATCCAGAATGCTTTTTCTTTATTTTTCTATGTTAATAATTTTTAGTTTTGTATTGGATATATATTTTAGGTTCTGCTGATCTGAAATTATACATTTTTTTCTCTTCTTCTAGAGCTTGCTCTTAAAATTTTCTTATATAAATTTAATTTTAAATTATAAAGATAATCAGGAGATATAGCCTTATCCCAAACAATATTAGAACTTTAGAACACTGATAAACATTTTACATGTTGCCTCTATACAATGTTTTTGTTGTGCTTATTTTTATGTTTTTATATTTTTTATTGTTTTATACACTCTACACTCTTGGAATTTCTTTAGTCTCCTTCTATATCTAATTCTCCATTTTTTAAACGTACATATACAATTTTTTATTGGAAAGTTACCAGTGATAAACACATTATGATAGAAAAAAATATTTATTTTTGCCTTATTTTTTTCCCTAGAGCTTTAAAGTCCAGTTGGATTCCAGTTGTTCATGGAAACTTGGCTATATATCTAATTTTTATTTTATACCTATGATTGTTTTTAAGATCTTTATTTTTAGTATTCTAAAATTTCACTAAGACATTGAGACAGCCAGGTGGAAAGGGGTCCCCAGGGAAATTCCAACAGGCCTGCATACTGGGAGGAATGCATACTGTGGTGATGCCATAGAAGTTTGTGCCATTTGCAGCACGGAGGAGCCTGGCACCACCTCTTCCTAGGTGGTACCTGGGATTCAACATCAAGGCAGGAAGCTCACTAGCAGGGACTCTGGCTTTGTGGAGGATTCCTATTTCCCTTTTTTTCCCCTTTTCACCCAATGAAAACCTGCCTTGCCCTTCAAATTGTCTGCAAGACTAATTTTTCATAGCCCTGTGACAAGAACCCCATCTTTAGCTGAACTAAGAAAATGTCCCGCAACATTTTTTGTGGACAACATGGGGCTCAAGAAGCAGTGACTGAAGCTGCAAACCAAGCAGTATTTTTCCCTCATTTCCAAGTCTTTTCATCCTTGGACTTCCGTGGGTAGGGGAAGCCATGCCTTCATCCCATCACTCCTGAGGGTCAGAAAGGTCAATCTCAGTCTCTATGATTCTCTCTTCCTTTTTCAGGACAGACCAGTGAGCCATTCTTCCCTCTCTGCTAGAGCTGGGATGTATGACCCAAGGTGCCCCAGGCAGTTGGCTGGAATTTTCTGTCACATGCCCGTGGAATGTCCCTCTCCCTGGGCCAGGGAGGCCAATTCCATCCCACAGCAATTAAATTTCTCTCCCTCGTGGAGGGACAACTTCCATAAGAATAAGAAGTTCTTCCCAATACATTTTGAAACATTTTTTATTTCTTCTTTTTCACCCTATCAGCAGTTAACTTTTAATTGAGGTTTTATCGTTTAGGAGACATTTTACTAGGTAAGGAATGATAGGGATCCCTGTTTATATTCTCTGTAAAGTTTTGGTTGTACAAAAGGATTTATGAGGCTAGTCTTAAGCTGTAGTCAATCTAGTGTGCTTTGCAGCATAGCAAACTTCACTCCAAGCCTCCATCTTGTTTTACATCCTGGGGTCATGACCAGTAACCCTGTGGCAAGGCTTGGTTTAGCAATCGTGTCTTAGAGAATGAGTTCCTTTCTCGATTGATATCTGCAGGTTTTCCTAGGCCTGTCTCTTAAAACACTCCACCCAGCAACTGGGTTTTCTCCTGCCTTTCTATATAGTTATATGTGTATGCATGTGATGTCTATAAAAAGAGCTTCAATTAATTTGGCCTAAATAAAGACAAGCACTTGGATCAAATATATTTTAAAGGGAAGAGAAAAGCTGTGATACCTTTGAATTCATGTGATTTTAATCTTTGAGAAATAAAAATAGCCTTCAAGATTATTGGTAAAATGTAGATGCCATCAAAATGCAAATAGGTGAACTAAATTATGCAGGTTAGGTGCAAGGTTTGCTAAGTGTTTTTTTTTTTTTTTAATTTTATTTTATTTTATTTATTTTTTTTTTATTGCATTTTAGGTTTTGGGGTACATGTGAAAAACATGCAAGGTTGTTGCATAGGTGCATACGTGGCAGTATGATTTGCTGCCTCCCTCCCCTTCACCTATATCTGGCATTTCTCCCCATGCTATCCCTCCCCAACTCCCCACCCCCCCGCTATCCCCCCCCTCCCCCCAACAGACCCCCGTGTATAGTGCTCCCCTCCCTGTGTCCATGACCACACTCTTAATTGTGGTCAAAGGATTGTGGAAATTAATCTTGCAGAAGAGGTTCTCCATGTGAATATATTGACTAAATTAAAAAAAGGTATTATGTGTTTTTTTCTGTAAATTGAGCATTAAAATAAAACAATTTCAAGGTTTTCTAATCTGCTCTTCGGCAAAATTTGTGAAGGGTTACAAAGGCTTTTGCTTCCTTAAAATTTGGAGTCATGATTTTGGCAAAATAAATAAATATATGTTCCAAAATTGTATGGGATTTCTAAAATTCTAATGTCTAAGAATATGTTATCTAAGTATCTTTATCACTTCCAGAGCTGATAAAAGCCCAATGGGGAGATGGGCCTCATATTTCACAATTAAGATTGCCATGTTAAGTTATTGTAAACTACAGAGATAACCAAACTTCTGATAACTTTGGAGATTGTAACATTGAAATGAAGGAAAATGTATAGGAATCATGAGAGCAAAAATATTCAAGAATATCAAGCAAAAGAAGAGTTAACTAAATGGACTGAACTAAGAAAGCTTAAGCAAACTTTTTGTCTTTTGCTTGGAATATTGCTGATCCTTGTTTTGTTCTTCAGAGTCAAGGAAACTTATTTTAAACTATTTATGGCCTTTAATAATTGAGTAAGGTATACCCCTGTGAACAAAATCTGGAGCATGTTTGTTTCTCTCTGCATGGTTCCTCTAGAATTTGGAAACTATCTGCAAGTGTTCTTAACTTATGGCAATATCGTTGTTTGCATCAGTGCAAAAAGAATCCATTTTTCTTTTGCAACAGGATGCAATTGGAAAAACTGCTTATTTTACCAAGGCTTAAACTGGAAGGGTATGCTTCCCTTTATAGAGTCAAGCTTGACTTGCAAAGCTGATGAATGCACAGTGGGGAGACTGGCCTCATACTTTCATCTACGCAGTCCCTGTACAAGGCTCCTGACCCGTAGTCAGTAAAGAATGTCACTTTTCAGCAGGCTTAGAAGCTCCAAGTTTATCTTGGGATCTTAAAAGGAGAGGATCACCCAACTCATAGGTATTTGAGGATACCTATGAGTAGCCTCAAGACTGGGCTTGCCTTTAAAAGGTCTCATCTGAGATTCCTTGAGGAACAGAGTTCCATCAAAGCCAATACAAAAGGCCTATGTAGAAATAGTTATTCTTGCTGTACTTTATGCAAATAATCAGGCCAACTATAAGACTAAAATCTATTTTGCAAACAACTTGGTCCTATTATGATTTGTTATTTTAACAAAAATAAGCACTGGAGAGAGAGAAATTACATTTCACAGCTTACACATTTGGCATTAAATTCTATATGTATTACTTGTTTTTAAGATTTTGCCTACACTTTTAGACTAATCTTGATTATTCCTGTGAACCAATCAGCACCTCTGGCTGTAGCTCAGAAGGAACAAAAGGGATGGCTAATATAGACATCTGGATCAATTTTCTTCTTCTGAGCAATTATCCTGCAAATCCTCACATGTGATGGGAATGAATAGGATGCCCATCACTCAGAGATTTCCTTTTTGGGAAAATAAGACCAAGGGAGCTAACCAAAGCCAAGCACCATGCACCTAAATCCTAGCAAGCATAACTATAGCTACAAGTTATCTGGGGATGCCACAAGACATCCTTTTCTCTCCTTTGTTTAGGGAGAACTCAGTTCCATAGCTTAACCTTAACATTTGGCTTATGATAAGGACTCCAGGCAACCCCCCTGAGACACGTTCTTGTTCCAAACTCAATTTCAAGCTTCAAGTCAAAGCCCTAGGAAAGATAGCTGGATCTGAGGGATCCAGAGGCAGATAATAATGGAATTTAAAAGGCACAGTGCAGGTGAGTGTCCTGACTCCTGCTGATCAAGCCAAGCTTCCTCCTTCATGGATAAACATCACATTAGTATCCATGGCATAAACGAGGTCTAGGGAATGCAAGACTACTGACAGGGGAGATAGGGTGTACATGGATAAAGTGGGTAATTCCCAGTCCCTATGGCCCCTGCTTCATGGGAGCAAGCCACTTTGGTACCCAAGGCAATTCCTGCCAAGGTTGCCGGGAATCAGGAATGCAAGGACAGAAAAGGAAAAAAGGATGCTCTTCCTTCTGTCCCTCATTCATCCTGGGTGTCTACCAGAAACAAAAGGGAATACCTGCCCCTCTCTTTATCTTCAGTCTGTTTTTGCATCCTGAACCCCTGAGACTCCTTTAAAAAAAGCCTTCATTTTTCCTTTCTCCTCCTCTATTCTCTCTTCACAGTTAGGTAATTATGTCTCTGTACTACAGGATACTCCCCTCAGATGCATCCGCCAAACTGGAAAGAGTTGATTTCCCAAAGCTTAAACTGGCTGGCTTAGATTGGGGTCAGGGGAAGGGAATCCAGAAGCCCAACATGCTGACAAGGGGGTAAAGGTTTTTTTTTTTTTTTTTTTTTTTTTTTCCCCAGTCAGGCTTTTGGCCTCCTTCTCTCTGTGCAAACTAGTAAAAGGCATCAGGATTTTTGAGCTGTCCTTACATCTTCCTTTGTTTCATTTTGATAACCTGTTATCTAATGACTCAGTTTGTCTTTTCTTGTTAGGCCATGAAACTCCAAATGGGTCATGCAACCCAAGCCACTGACGATAGCCCCTTCTGCTGGGAACCCTTAAAAAGACCTCTGAGTGAGAGCTCTGACTTCCATTTTCCCCAAAACAGCACCCCCTGTCATCAGGAAACAGTTAAGATTAGTCTTCAAACTTATTCTGACGGCCCTTAGATGTACTTCTTCAGAGGGGGAATTAGACAGCCAGTTGGGAGGGGATCCCCAGAGAAACTCCCAAACCAGCCTGTGCACTGGAAGAAATGTGCACTGGGGTGGAGCCACAGAAGTTTGCACCATTTGCAGTGGGGAGGAGCCTGGACCCTCCTCTTCCTGGATGGTACCTGGGGTTCAAACTGCAAGGTGAGAAGCTCACCAGCAGGGACTCTGGCTTTGTGGAGGGTCTCTGTTTCCCGTTTTTCCCCATTTCACCCAGTATAAAGTTGCCTTACTCACCCTTCAAATTGTCGGCAAGCCTAATCTTTCATGGCCCTGTGACAAGGACCCCATCTTTAGCTGAACTAAGGAAAAGTCCCACAACAATATGTTCAGATGTCGACTTTTATGAATTTATTCTATTTGAAGCTTTTTATGCTTTTTTACATTGAAAAACGTTGTCTTCAATTCTGGTAAGTTCTTCGTCATTATCTCTGAAAATTGTGTTCTTTTACTGTAACTGTAAACGTTATATTACATATATATTTTAAATACATAGCTCTATATTTTTGAACTAAGACAAATCAGATTTACATTTGGATTTATCTTATTTCATTTTGTGTTGCTATAAAGGCACACCTGAGGCTGGGCCATTTATTTATTTATTTTTAAAAAAGGTTTATTTGGCATGTAATTTCAAATGGATGGGAATTTCAAGTTTGAACATCTGCATCTGGTGAAGGCCTCAGGCTCCTTCCATTTATGGCAGAAGGAAAAGGGGATTCAGCATGTGCAGAGACCACATGGTGAGAGAGGAAGCAAAGAAGAGAGAGGGAAGTTATGCTAGCCTCTTTTCTACAACCTGCTGTCATGGAAACTAATAGAGTGAGAACACACTGACCCTTTTCCCCTATTCCAGGGAGATCATTAATAGTCATGTGGGATCATCCCTCAGGATCTAAACACCTTCCATTAGAACCCACTTTCAACACTAAGGAGGCCAAATTTCTACATGGAATTTGGTGGGGACAAACAAATTATATTCAACCTATAGCAGAATTTTATCATTCTAGCCACTATTTCTGTTAACTTTTGTTTTTATATATTCCATAACTTTATCTCATGATCTTATTCGGAAAAGTCATTTGAGAAGTATTTTAGTTCAGTTTTTATTTTTGAATCTTCTCCTTATCTATTTTTGTCTTTTTACCTAAATTCTTTATTATGCATTTGAGAGTCTCCCCTTCATTATCCACTCCACTTAACTGAGTATTATGATTAGAATAAGACAAGAATTCTTTCTTTGTCATAGTGCCTTCTATTTCCTATGAGTAGGTCTTTCTGTGTCTTCCTGACATTGTCTGCAACTTGACAAAATTATGAAATCATAGGCAGTAATTTATATTTAAAGGAAATGCCTTACACGATAGAAGTTAGCCATATTGTACTTAATTAATAGGAAGCTCTTCATGAAAGTTTCTTTCTGGAAGTGCAATGACAGCTCGAGTGTATAAATTATAAAAAGGTGTTTCAGAAAGTGTTTGTTCACTTTCATAAATACCTTTGCTTATTTTTCATTGATTACTAATCTTTATTTAATATGCATGTACTTAAAATATTCATTTTGTCATTCCTAGTAGATTACTTAATGATTAATATAAGACTAGTAATACTTGAGAGTAAATTATGCTCTTAGTTGTTTCTGATGCTTCCTGCTCATGTGATCTTGTTACCTTACATGTTCGTAATATTTTCTTATGAAGTCCTTCTATTAAACTTTATTTTGGAGAAAGCTGTGATGATGTGGGTTGAGAATTGGAATGTATCTCCGTAGTAGATTGTGGTTTAATTTCATCAGACACCTTAGAAGTTCAAAGCCAATGACCAATTTTTATGTTAATTTCATGGCTTGAATGTGCTCAAAGCATGTCAAAGCCAAACTTGAAGTAAAAGCTGAGTAGAGATTTGGAGTTCTCTGAGAAGCCTACTTTTGCTTTTTCTCACCTAGAGCCTATGCAGGTACAGAGCGGTTTATAGTCTCCGTGCACTTACAGTCTACCTACTTTTCAAGGTTTACAGACACTTGAGGTTGCTGGTTTATATTCGGTGATCTTGTTCTCTACCTTCTGTCCTAGATAGGGACAAGAACTAGTCTCTTGGGTCTTGGGGGTATGTAATCTCCTTCTAATATGTATCCTTATCCTCCAACATCAGGGACATAACAGGATAAGCTTATAAGCGTTTCTGAGTAGGTTTCAGTTTTCACATTATTTCTGGATCTAGAAACTTACTTTTCTTTGAGGCCAAAGCAGATTTGAATTTAAAATTGATTTGTTAAATATTATGTAGGATTTCTAAATGTTCATGTCAAGAAAATATTTAGATTTCTTTAATCCACTGTCTTACAATAACCACAAAATATTTTATAACACAATCTCTTTAAGCAGTTCAGAAAAGTTTTCTACTCAATTCACATGAGACATTTCACAGTTTAAATTCACAGAAGAAAAGGAAACAAAAGTTGTAATAAATCATTATTTAAAAACCCTACCTACAGACTTTGAAAAATATTTTGTATTTTAATCACTTCACATACACATAAATGTCTAGCTCAGTCCTTGGCAATAGCAGACAATAAGCACTTTTTGAACAAAAGAAGAATGGATACCATAGGCATATTCCCCATGACCCTAGCAGCAAAAATAATTATGCTGATTCTGTGGCTGCTACAGCTGTTTATACATGATGAAAATATTCATTGCTACTTATTATTTATTAAACAGTGCCTTCTTCCTACCATATGTTGTATCTACATGAGGGCATCATGCTGTAATTTTTCAAATTTATATGCTCAAGCTGCCTTGCATTTCCAGGAAGACACTTCCATCAAGAGCTTCCTATTAGTTAAGTACAATATGGCCAACTTATTCTGAAAGGCATTTTCTTCAAATATAAATTGGTGCCCATGATTTCATCATTGTGTCAAGTTACAGACAATATTCAGAGGTTACAGAAAGACCTACTCATAGGAAATAAAAATCACTATGACAAAAAGGAAGTGTTGTCTTATTATAATCATAATACTCATTTAAGCAGAGTGGATGATGGAGGGGAGAATCTCTGTTTCAAACCAATGTTACTTTCTGTCATAAAACATTTTAGTTCTAAAATGTGTTATTTTGATTTTTTTTCCTTAAAAGTAATTCATCTGACTGATTTAAATCAAGTGATATATTTATGGATGCTGCTGTATCTGTGCTTCTAAATCTATTGTAAAAATAAAGTTAGAAAATAACTCTTCATATGTGGAAAAGTTGAACATAAGTTTTAATGTAACTGTAACATATTTTCTCTTTATAAAACTTAGAGAAACTACTTAAGAAATGTTAAAAAGGTAATGGAGCACATTAACTCACATAATTCACTCTGTAATTTGAGGGATTCAAAATGGGTCATTAACTATAATTTGACAATGCCATTCTGAGTGGGAAAAGCAGAAATGGTATTACAAAGTTTGATACTGTGTTTCATTTGAAAATGTATAGTTATCAAACTAATACAGGCATTTAAATGGCTTTTTCCTTTGACTGTGAAATGTAATTATATATGGCATCCTTCATAAAAAAGTTCAGTGAGACCTATTAGGCAATTGGTACTTTTAGTTCAGTACATTCATCTGTTACATCAATTTTCTGTTACTTGAAATTATATTATTAATTGAAAGCTAAAGATATTCAGTTGCAATTTCTTTAGGAAAAGAAAATACTGATGTTTTTAAAGACTACTTCTACCAAATGTTAAATCCAAAATAAAGTTTTTCTTTTTGGCTATAGTAAAGTCTGTTTTATCAGAACTCATTAATATCTCATTTTCTGGGTATAAGTAATGATAAAAAGTGATTTACACATATAAAAACCAATTTATTATTATTTAGATATGTAGTTCAATTCAACAAAACTACTTTCAACATGATAGCTCTGTACAGAGTCCATCATTCTGGTGGCTATGTGGTGGTATTTCATTAAGTTTCAATTTGTGTTTCTGAATTATGAGATTGAACATCCTTTCACATATTTATCAATTATTTGAATATTTTCTTTTATGACATATCTATTCAAAGTTTCACTTAGTTCTTTATACATTTTAAAAAATATGTGTATATATATATTTTTTCAGAATATAAGTTATTTATGCCTTGCATGCTATGTAAATGTCTTTTCAAAGTTTATAGTTTCTCCTTCATTCTATATGCTATTTATTGGTTACTTAAAATTTTATTTATTCTTTAAAAATCACTTTCTTTGTGGCCTATTTGGAAGGCCAGTCTTTGTCTACCCTATGTTTAGGAAAATATCCTTTTCTGTAACCATCTAGAAGTATTATTAGTATGCTGTAGGTGTTATGAAATGTACTAATGGGATATGTGGGAAGCAATAAAGGATCTCACTGTTGTGTCATTCATCATGTTCAGAGGCTCCAGGTTAACTTTATTCTTTCTACAGCCTACCATAGTCTTCCTATACTTGTTTGTTGATCATGGCCAGGGTGTCTTAGTTGTGCATGGGAGAACCTGGAAGGAATAATCTGTCTTGCTAGGACTAGAAATCTTTCAGTATGCTTTAAAATGTTTTTGTTTTGTTTTTCTGATTTATTTGTACCTATACCACTGAAATATTGAGTTATATTTCTTATAAGAGTTGTGTTTTGCCAATATTCCTTTCTTAAAGATATTTATCTCAATATGTGAGTATCTTCTTACATTGAACTTAATTGTTAAGTATTGGAATCAGTATACCTGCTTTCTCAGGCTCTGCTGTGGCACATATGTATATCAATTTTAGAAATAATTTTCTTGTAATGAATGCAATATCCGAAATTTTGGCATTCACATTTGGTTGGAATTTAAATGATTTATTTTATATTATTATAAAGAGATGCGATTAAATAAACATCTACAGTGTGGAGTGAACATTTTGTAAAATAAATCTATATATTTTCCATAAGAGGGCTACCAATTATTCTTTTTATTTCTACAAAATGTAATCCTAGAAGTCTGTACTTAGCTATGGAAGATATCTCATAGATAGGGGAACTTTACCTACTAACCAGCTGAATTGTTGAGAGCAGAACAATACTGAGAACGAATGTTTCAGTATTCATTTTTAAAAACCTTACCATTTAATTTCCATCTGGTCAAAAAAAGGCCACTGAGGACTTGGCTATTGCTTCTCTCCAGGGAAAGTAGCCACTAAGTATAGAGAATGAGTTAAGAATAAAATACCGTATCAGTCAATAATAGAAACTCAGGTTAATTTTATTAAGAGACCAAAAATGTCATTTACTTATGTAATATATCAATGGTAAATATCTTACAGAATATATTTTATGGAGTGGACACTTTTTATTGATAAAATTCCCACATGTTAATGCTCAAGGCTGGATAATTTTGCTTGACTGCAGTGCCATCTGTTTTCAGATCCATGTACTATAATTGACTGATGGGAGTTTTAAAACAGAAAATCCAGCTGTTCTACATTTGTCCTCTTTGACCAAAAGATAAATTATCATATTACAGATCTACATAATTACATTCATTTCCACTAGAGTGTGACCTTGTAGATGGTGGTGTGTTCAGTAATCAGATAACACAAGATTGTGTTTATGAAAACTTCCTGTTAGTAATAGGATATCACACTACAAACAAAACAATGACACAGATTTAAATCTAAAAGCAGTCCAATTTTAGATCAATCAAGACTGCTGAAGTCATTAACGACACTGAATACTTGAAACTAATTTGACAGTAAGGGAGGTTTCACCTGCCTTGATGGCAGTATATGCAGTTAACAAGGTATGCCTATAGGACATGTCTCATGTTCTGTTCTTATCCATGTTTATATTAAGCATATGGTATGTTTAAAAATACATAGGACATGATTCTTTTTGTCTTTGTGAGTACAGTGTATGACTTTCTTTGAAATAATTTAGATACAAGTAATAAAATATTTATTTTACTTGATTCATTTATGTATCTGTATACTCAAAACAATATTATAATTGCATTTTTGATATCTCCATAGATGTGTTATTAATTCAAAATTTCAGCTATAAATTTTTAAATTATTTAGATGATAAAATTAGGCACAGTTAGGAATAATACCTCTATGAAAGTATTTTCCCAACATAGTATATATATTACTATTAGCAACAAGTACTACATAATAACATGCTTATATATATAATGAAAAAGTGAAAAAGCAAGTTTGTACTATATGAAGTCATACTTTATCTCTATTCTTTAATTTTTATTTTAATGCAAAGAGACTATCAAAGGTTTTAAAACAACTTCAAAGTTTTTTTTGAGACAATGCCAATGTTAACATTTTGTATATAAGTGGTTATTTTTGTTAAGTAATAGTGAATATGTACCGAAATATTAGACCATTATGATTTTGTATTTGTCATAATTTATCAGGCTTTTTATTACACAATTATATAAATACCTTGTAAGTATAAAATATTAATACACAAATATAACACATCTTTGCATCTGAAACTGGAGACAAGTATATAAAAAATGTGACACATATTCTTCTGGTTGATGTAAATATTAATAAACATAAAGCACAAAAATATTTTTGAAAGTCCTGCTTTTTATACCCAACAATATAAGGTGACATTTAGTAATTCTAAATGATTTTGTACAATGTAATTTACTTATTTATTCAACAAACATTTATTAAGCACTTCTAAGAAACTAGCCTAGTTATAGGGGCTGCCCTTGTGTACAAAACAGTAGACCATGTGTCTCCATTCGTGGACCTTATGTTATAATGAAAAGAAACATAAAGTACAAATAAATATATAAAGTATTGTGTGATGATAAGTGCTGGAAAGAATAATAAAGCAGTGGAAGATGAATAAATTTAACTGGAATGTGTGATTGCATATAGTGTGGTCTCAGAGGGACAATTGTATAAGGCACAGTTGAGTGGAGACTTGAGTGAAATAGGAGGAAGTAACCATCATTCTCAGCAAACTGACATAAGAACAGAAAACAAACACTGTATGTTCTCACTCATAAGTGGGTGTTGAACAATGAGAACGCATGGACACAGGGAGGGGAATATCACACACTGGGGTCTGTTGTGGGGTGAGGGGCTAGGGGACAGGTAACAGGAGGTGGGGAGATTGGGGAGGGATAACATTTGGAGAACTAGCTAATGTAAGTGACAGGGGGATGGAAGCAGCAAACCACCATGGCATGTGTATACCCATGTGACAATCCTGCATGATCTGCACATGTACCCCAGAACTTAAAGCATAGTAATAAAAATAATAATAATAATAAAATAAAGCATACACTGGGCAAGAGCATTCTAGGAATAGGCAATTTTTAGTGGTAAGAATCTCAGAGAACAGTGTGCCTTAACCATTTGCATAGCAAGTATTACTGAAACACCAGGGGTAAAGTCTAGGTCCTGATGCTTACTGTAAAAAGAAAGCCAATCACTAAAACAACAAGTATTTCCAAGGAGGAAGGCTTTATTTGGGTCCCTCAGCTGAGAAGATGGGAAATCAATCTCAAATTCATCTCCTTAACCTACTAAATATAGTGGTTCATACAGCAAGGAAAAAATGGAACTATGCGTGAAAGAACAGGAATTTTGGAGAGAGAAGAAAGAGGAGATGGTCAATAGGAAGCAGGTGGTTAAATAGGCAGTCACAGTGGGTAAGGAATCTGGCATCTCATTGTTCAAATGTGGTGATCTGCTAAGTGTCAGTTCCTTGATGCTGTCTGGGATGATGGATGGTTAGTTCCCTGAGAAAGAAACTCGATTAAAATAAATTTAAGTTTCTCAAGTTTGAAGACTGGGTGTGTCAATTGTTATGTGTCTTCAAAAGAAACCACAAACATGAGTTCTATGGGATAATTATGGCGGTTTTATAAGACGAGTATGGCAAGAGAAAGTGACCCAGTAGAAGAAGGGAGGAGATGAGATAATAAAATTAACACTGGGCTAAATCATGTAGCAACTGATATATCAAAAGGACTTTTGATTTTATTGTGAGTGATACTGTAAAACATTGGAGACATTGGAGCAGAGGAATGTAATAATCTGAATCTTTTTAAACAAAAGTACTCTGGGTTGAGAGTACTAGATTAAGAATAAACCTACAAAGAAGCAAGAAGATAATTAAGAAAACTAATTCTGAGACTATTGCAATAGTTTTGGCAAATTATCAGTCCTATTATGGATCATGGTGATTTGGAAGACAGTGATAGTGGTGAAGAAACTAAAAGTTTTCATAGTCTTGATATTCTTTTTCAATGGTAGAGAAATAAGTTTGATGATGAGTTGTAGGGAATAAAGGACAGGGAAGAATGAAAAGTAACTTCCAGGTTGGAGGGCTTGAGAAATTCAAATATCTGTTATTCAGCTGCAATTTAACTCCAGTTGCTTAAGTAAATCAAGTAACTATGTTCATAGAGATGAAAGACACAAATATTGAACTAAAGAAGCTTATAATCTACTCAAGAAATCAAAATACAACAAAATACCCTTTGTGTGTTTATCCAATTGGATAAAACTATTAGAAAAAGGTTTTTAATATATATCTATGGGATAAATGTGTGCTCTGATAGAAGTACGCACAAGGGGATGGAATTAAACAAAAAAATAGTGGATAAATCTACCTTAAACTGCAATGAGAAGGTGGGGTGTATTTCTTTCCTGTTGTCGCTGTGACAAATTACAACAAACTTAATGACTTATACCAGAATCTCTGGAACACAGCTAAGCAGTGTTGAGAGAAATTTCTGCATTAAATGTCCACATCAGAAAGCTAGAAAGATATCAAATCAACATGCTAACATCACAATTAAAAGGCCTAGAAAGGCAAAAGCAAACTAATCCAAAAAATAGCAGAGGACAAGAAACAACTAAGATCAGAGAAGAATTAAGGAGGTATCCCTATGTTCTCTGTATTGTGCTAATCAACGAGCTGCTTGTTAAAAAAAAAAGGAAAAGGAAAAAGCAAAAAAAAAAAAAAAAAAGAATTAAGGAGGTAGAGACATAAAAAAACCCTCCAAAGAAACAAATCCAGGGGCTAGTTTTTTGAAAAAATAAATAAACAAAATAACAATATAGACCACAGCTAGACAAATAAAGAATAGAGAGAAGAATCAAATAGACACAAAAATGTTAAATGGGATAACATCACTGACTCCACAGAAATACAAACTATCATCAAAGAATACTATAAACACCTCTCTCAAATGAACAAAAAAATCTTTAAGAAGTGGATAAATTCCTAGACACGTATACCTCCCAAGATAAACCAAGAAGAAGTTGAATCCCTGAATAGACCAATATCAAGTTCTGAAGTTGAAGCGGTAATTTATAGCCTACCAACCAAAAAAAGCCCAGGACCATATGGATTCACAGCTGAATTCTACCAGAAATACAAAGAGAAGATGGTACCATTCCTTCTGAAACTAGTCAAACAATTGAAAATGAGAGACTCCTCTCTAACACATTTTATGAAGTCAGCATTATCCTGATACCAAAACTGGAAGAGACACAACAATAAACAAAACTTCAAACCAATATCCCTGATGAACATCAATGCAAAAATCCTCCATGTAATACTGGCAAACCTAATACAGCAACACATCAAAAACTTATCCCCCGTGATCAAGTTGGCTTCATCCTTGGCATGCAAGGTTGGTTCAAAATACACAAATTAATAAACGTAATCTATCACATAAAGAGAACCAAAGACAAAATCCACATGATTATCTCAACAGATGCAGAGAAGGCCTTTGACAAAATTCAACAGCCTTTATGCTAAAAACTCTCAGTAAACTAGATGTTAGTGGATTTTATCTCAAAATAATATGAGCTGTTTATGACAAACACAGCCAATATTATATTGAATGTGTAACAGCTGGAAGCATTCCTTTTGAAAACCAGTACAAGTCAAGGAGGCCCTCTTTCACCACTCTTAGTCAATGCAATATTAGAAGTTCTGGCCAGGGCAATCAGGCAAGGGAACAAAATAACGGGTATTTGAATAGGAATAGAGAAAGTCAAGTTGTCTCTGTTTGCAGACAACATGATTTTATATTTAGAAAACCCCATCATCTCAGCTCCCCAAATTTCTTAAACTGATAAGCAATTTCAGCAAAGTCTCAGGATACAAAATCAATGTGTAAAAATCACAATTTCATTACAGCAACAATAAACAAGCAGAGTGCCAAATCATGAATGAACTCCCATTCACAATTGCTACAAAGAGTATGAAATACTTAGGAATACAGCTAAGAAGGGAGGTGAAGGACCTCTTCAAGGAGAACTACAAACCTCTGGTCAAGGAAATAAGTGAGGTTGCAAACAAATGTAAAAACATTTCATCCTCATGGATAAGAAGAATTACAATCATGAAAATGTCCATACTGCCCAAAGTAATTTATAGATTCAATGCTCTTCCCACCAGACTACTATTGACATTCTTCATGGAATTAGGAAAAAAAAAAAAAAAAAAAACTATTTTAAATTTCATGTGGAAGCTTCCAGTTTCATCCATGTTCCTACAAAGGACGTGGTCTCATTTCTTTTTCTGTCTGTATAGTATTCCATAGCATATATGTACCATATTTTCTTTATCCAGTCTATCATTGATGGGCATTTGGGTTGGTTCTATGTCTTTGTTATAGTAAATAGTGCTGCAATGACATATGTGTACGTGTGTCTTTATAGTAGAATGATTTATATTCCTCTGGGTATATACCCAGAAATGGGATTCCTGGATCAAATGGTGATTTTGATTCTAAATCCTTGAGAAATCACCATACTGTCTTCCACAATGGCTGAACTAATTTACATTCCCACTAACAGTGTAAAAACATTCATATTTCCCCACAGACTCCACAGCATCTGTTGTTTCCTGACATTTTAATAATCACCATTCTGACTTGCATAAGATAGTATCTCATTGTGATTTTGATTTGTTTTTCTCTGATAATCAGTGATGTTGAGCTTTTTTTCCATGTTTGTTGGCTATGTAAATGTATTCTTTTCAGACTTGTCTGTTCATATATTTTGCCTACATTTTGATGGAGTCATTTGTGTTTTTTTATAAATATGTTTAAGTTTCTTGTAAATTCTGGATATTATACCTTTGTCAGATGGAAAGACTGCAAAGTATTTTTCCCCCATTCTATAGGTTTCTTGTCCATTCTGATAATAGTTTATTTTGCTGTGCAGAAGCTCTTTAGTTTAATTAGATCCCATTTGTCAATTTTGACTTTTGTTGCAATTGCTTTTGGAGATTTCATCATCAACTATTTTCCCATGCCTATGTCCTGAAAGGTATTGCCTAGATTTTTTTCTAGGGTTTTTATGGTTTGGGGTCTTACATTTAAGTCTTTAATCCATCTCAGTTAATTTTTATGTAAGGCATAAGGAAGGGATCCAGTTTCAGTTTTCTGCATATGGCTAGTCAGTTTTCCCAACACCATTTACTAAATAGGGAATCCCTTCCCCATTGCTTGTTTTTGTCAGGTTTGTTGAAGATCAGATGGTTGTAGATGTGTAGTCTGATTTCTCAGGTCTGTATTCTGTTACAATTGTCTATATGTCTGTTTTGGTATCAGTACCATGATGTTTTCATTCCTATAGCATTGTAATATAGTTTGAAATCAGGTAGTGTGATGCCTCTAGCTTTTTTCTTTTTGTTTAGGATTGCCTTGGCTATACAGGTCCTTTTTTGGTTCCAGAGCAATTTTAAAGTAGTTTTTTCCCTGATTTTGTGAAGAATGACAATAGTAGTTTGATGGGAATAACACTGAATCTATAAATTACTTTCAGCAGTATGGCCATTTTCATGATATTGGTAAATTTTCCTCCATCCTTTTATTTTGAGCCATGTGTGTCTTTGCAGATCAGATGGGTCTCCTGAATACAGCACACTGATGGGTCCTGACTATCCAATATGCCAGTCTGTGTCTTTTAATGGGAGCACTTAGTCCATTTACATTTAAGGTTACATTTAAATGCCACAGCAGGTGTGTTAGGCTTTGGAGATAAGTCCAAAGCCATCCAGCCTCCTTGGCTCTAGCAGGGAAAAGCACACCCTGGAGCTATAATTTCTATTATAGGGTGGAGGAAGAAGGAAGGGTGCTACCCTTCTCCCACCCAGGGAGCTTAGCATATTAGGCGGCTGCAAGTCCCAGTGTTGGTTGCTGCCTCTCCCCCTAGGAGCTCAAAAAGCTTAGACAGCCATAGATGGTGCTGGTCACCCCTTCCCCCAGGAGTTTGGATTAAGCATATTCCAGCTGAGAGGCTACAAGAATCTGCCAGTTCTGGGGTTGGGACATTGGGCCGTGGTGGCATGGGTTCATGAGTGGGATCTTCTGATTCATGGATTACACAGTTCCATGGAAAAAGGAGTTTCCCCAGCTGGGTTGCACACTTACTCACTGCCTCCCTTAGCTTGGGAGAGGGGGGTTCCCCTTCTCCTTGTGGCTCTCAAGTGGACTGCAGCATCTCACTACTCTTTCTTCTCTTCGTGGGTCATGCCAGCCTTCTAGTCAATTTTGATGAGAGAGCCTGGATATCTTGGTTGCCAGTGAAGGATTCACATACTTATTGTGACTTTCTCAATGGGAGCCTCTGAATGTCATGGCTTCTAGTTGGCTATCTTTGACATAAAATTATTTTCTTATTTGTTCATTTCTCTCTTATTTGTTCTGGTTTCCTACTGTTTTGCTTTCCCTTGCATTAACATTCACTGTAATGTCTTGGTGTCTTTTAGCAATATCATCAGAAATACTGTTTGGAAACTTACAGAAGCTATTACTTATCCAAATAGCTTTCTATTCTATACTTTCTTCTTCATCCTCAAGGATATTATCTTAGTTCAAGAATTTGACATTTACCACCTGAATTATTACAATAGTCTCACAATCCACTCTTTCTTTAGCTTACAACTAGACAAGCTTTTCTAGCTTTTAGCAACAAAAGATGACTTTTGCAAAGTGCCCAATATTATCTCTCTAACTCTCTTACAGAATCATATCTTTTCCATTTAAAACTTTAGTAGTTTCTTCCTGGTAAGATAGTGCATATGAACCTAAAAAAATATAGCTCTAACAATCTCTTCAATGTTCATATGTTAGTAATCGTCATAGTTCATTCACAATGAAGACTTTATTTTTAGAGAAATTTCATTTTACTACATACCTGCCTGAATTCCTATCTTCTGCCCACTTCTTAGTTAACCGATGCGTCATTCAAAACAAATATATTTGGTGAAAAATGTAAATTCGTCAGTCAAATATTATGCAGAATAATTTGGTTCTTTTATGCAATTATATGAAACATTTTCTTATTCTATTACATGATTTTACAAATTTCAAAATATACTACAAAATTTAGTTTGTCTACCTTTAATATTGTTGGTTCCTCAAATCAGAGAAAATATTATGCTTATTATTGGCCTGATGAAGTCTAGCATACTGTCTAAAACTGAAAGCTTTTAATACATGTAGCTTGTTTACATTTTTTAAATGAAATAGTCATTTGCTTATCAAAAGTTTTCTAGGTCAGATATTTTACACTAGTGGAATTATTTAGAAGCCAAAATTGCCTAGATTTGCTCCAATCTGAGGCACCATTATCTTACAATAAAGCTTTTGGAAGAAAGAAACAAAAAGACAAAATTTATAAAACTCCAAATAATTACATATATCTATAGCTTTGTAACCACTGCATCCAGTTTTATCATTGATTTTTCCCAAGGCATACAATAATCAAACTCAAAGTCAAGTACAAAGAGACAATACTGAAAACAGCAAGATAAAATAATTAACTAACATAAAAGAACACAAATTCATCTGACAGCAGTTTTTCAATGGAAACCATACAGGACATGGGAGAGCTTTTTCAAAGTGCTAAAAGAAAAAAAAAACTGTCACCCAAGAATAGAGTATTCAGTAAAGTTGTCTTTCAAACAAGAAGGAAGAGTAATGTCTTTCCAAGACAAACAAAAGTTAAGAGAATTCACAACCAGCAGACCCATCTTACAGCAAATGCTAAACAGCATTTTTCAATCTGAAGGAAAACAATACAAATGTTAAAAAAAAAAAAAAAAAAAAAAAGCAACCAGAATATACCCATAATATAATATAACTGGTATTCAATGCACTCAAAACTCTGGAATAAAGGCTAAAAGACAAATATATTATAAACAATAACAGCTACAACAAGCTGTTAGAAATATATAAAATAATGTAAATTGAGACAACAGAAAGTTAAAATGTGTAGGATGGAGTTAAAGTATAGAGTTTATATTCTAGTTTTTACTTTGTTTCTATTTTTTTGATCTAAATATTTCATCTTTTTAAAATAACTCATTATATTTATAAGCTACTTTTGTAAACCTCACGGTAACCATAATTCAAAAGCTTAGTTAATATGCTAAAAATAAAAAGCAATAAATGAAGACATACTCCAGAGTAAATAACTTAATCACAATGGAGGACAGTAAGAAAGGAATCGAGGAGTTAAAAACAATAAAAAACTAGCTACAAAATGGCAGAAGTAAGTTTGAACATTTAAATAAAAATACAGAAAATAAATGGACTTAATTCTCTAATTAAAAGGCAAAGAGCTAACTCTCTAATTAAAAGTCAAACTTTTCTTTCAATTAGAGAATTATAAAGAGACAATAGCCAACTATGTGCTGCCTACAACAAATACATCTCACTTATAAAGACATATATAGATTGAAAATGAAGGGATGTAAAAAGATATTTAATGCTAGTGAAAACCAAAAAAGAACAGAATTATCTATACATAGTTACTTAACTATACATAATTATACATATAGATAAAAAACAAAAAAGTTACTTAACTATACATAATTATACATATAGATAAAAAGCACTACAAATCAAAGACTGAAAAAAGAGACAAAGAAGGTCATTACAATGATTAAAGCATTAATTAAGCAAGAGGATATAGCAATTATAAATACCTATGCTCCTGATATTGGAGCAGCCAAATATATACAGCAAACATTTGTAGATCTAAAAGGAGAGCTAGAGTGTAATACAATAATATTAGTGACTACAACACCACACCCAAAAAATTAGTAGATTATCCAGACAGAAAATCAACAAAGAGTGCTAGTGTGGTGGCTCATGCCTGTAATCCCAGTACTTTGTAAGGCTGAGGTGGGTGGATCACAAGGTTGGAAAATAGATACCATCCTAACTAACATGGTGAAACTCTGTCTCTACTAAAAATACAAATAATTAGCTGGGCATGGTGGCTTGTGCTTGTAGTCCCAGCTACTCAGGAAGCTGAGGCAGGAGAATCTCTTGAACCCAGGAGGCAGAGGTTGCAGTGAGCCCAGATTGCACCACTGAACTTCAGCCTGGATGACAGAGTGACACTCCATCTGAAAAAAAAAAAAGAAAAAGAAAAAGAAAAAGAAAAGAAAATCAACAAAGAAACATGATAATTAAACAATATTCCAGACCAAATAGATCTTTGTGACATTTACAGAACATTCACCTGTCTCCTGCAGAATATACATTCTTTTTATCAGCACATGGAACATTCTCCAAAACAGATCATATATTAGGCTACAAGACAATTCTCCACAAATTCAAAAAAGTAGAAATTATATCAAGTATCTCTTCTGACAACAATAAAGTAAAACTAAAAAACAGTAACAAGGAAACTAGAAAACTACAAAAACATGAAAATTAAATAGTATGCTCCCGAGTGAGCAATGAATCAATAAAGAAATCAAAGAGATAATTTAATTTTCTTGAAACAAATGAAAATGGAAATATAACATACTCATATCTATGGAATATAGCAAAAGCAGTGCTAAGAGGAAAGTTTTAGCGTGTAAATGCCTACACCAAAAAAGTAGAAAGAGGTCAGGGTGGTGGCTTATGCCTGTAATCTCAACACTTTGGGACGCCAAGGCAGACAGACCAGACTTGGCAACATGGTGAAACCCTGTCTCTACAGAAATACAAAAAATATTAGCCAGGTGTGGTGTTGTGCACCTGTAGTCCCAGGGACTCAGGAGGCTGAGGCAAGAGGATCACTTGAGCCCAGGAGGTCCAGGCTCTGCAGTGAACTGTGATCATCCAACTCTACTCCAGCCTAGGTGACAGAGTGAGAACATCTCTCAAAAAAAAAAAAAAAAAAAAAAAAAAACCTTCAAATAAATCACCTAACTTTGCACCTCAAGGAGCTAAAACTACAAGAACAAAGCAAGCCCCAAATTAGTAGAAAAGAAAGTCAAAGCAGAGATAAATAGTACTGAGACAAAAAAGAAAACACAGAATATCAACAAAATAAAAAGTTGGTTTTTTAAAGATAAATGAAATCAACAAAATCAGCAAACCTTTAGATAGACTAATAAAAATAGAGAATACCCAAATTAATAAAATCAGAAATAAAGGCGACATGAAAACTGAAAATACAGAAATATAAAAAGCTAGAAACTATTATGAACAACTGTATATTAACAAATTGGAAAATCTAGAAGAAGCTGATAAATTTTTGGACACACAAACTACCAAGATTGAACCACCAGGAAGCAGTAAATTCCAACAAACCTGTAATAAGTAATGAGATCAAAGCTGTACAGAAGTCTCCAATGGAACAAAAGTCCACAAGTGATGAGACTTTTGCTGAATTCTACCAAATACTTAAAGAAGAACTAATACCAATGATACTTAAACTTTAAAAAATAATAATAGTAAAGAGAAGAGAATACTTCTAAACTCATTATTCATGGCCAGCACTATTCTGATACCAAAACCAGAAAAAGACACAAGAAAAGAAAACCACAGATCAATATCACGAATGAACATAGATACAAAAGTTCTCAACAAAATACTAGCAAGCCAAATTCAACAACATATTAAGATCATTCACATAGTCAAAGATTTATTGTAAAAATACTTAGAAGATTCAACATACACAAATTAAGTTATACATCATATTAACAAAACCAAGAACAAAAACCATGTAATTATTTCAATAGATGATGAAGAAATATTTGATCAATTTCAACATTCCTTTATGACAAAAACCCTCAACAAACAATTATAGAAGAAACATATCTAAAACTATAAAGGCCATATATCACGACACCACAGTCAATATTATAATAAATGAAAAAAAAAAAAATCCTTTTCTATAAGAACCTGAACAGGACAAAGATGTCCACTTTCAACCACTTTTATATTTAACATAATGTTGAGAATCCTGGTCAGCAATTTGACAAGAGAAACAAATGGAGAGTATTCAAACTAGAGATAACAAAGTCAAATTAGACTTAAATGCAGGTAATATAATTTTATATTTAGAATAACCTTCAGACTCCATCAAAAAACTGTTGTAACTAAAGAATAGATTCAGAAAAGTTACAGTATGCCAAATTAACATACAGAAATCAGTTGCATGTATATACACCAACAGCAAACAATATGAAAATGAAATCAAGAAAGCAATTCATTTATATTAGCTGCAAAAATATAAAATACTGAAGAATCAGTTATCTGAAAATGTGAAAGATCTATACAAGAAATACTATAAAAAACTGATGAATTGAAGAAGAGACAAAAAATAAAATGATATTCCATGCTCATCAACTGAAAATATTAATATTGTTAAAATGACAATACTACTCAAAGCAGTTTACAAATTCAGTACAATCCCTGTCAAAATACCAATGATAATCTTCATATAAATAGGAAAAACATTTCTAAAATTTATTTGGAACAACAAAGAGCCTGACTAGCCAAAGCAATTCTGGGCAAAAAGAACAAAGCTGGAGGCATCACACTACCTAACTTCAAAATATATTACAAAGCTATAATAACTAAATCAGCATGGTACTGACATAAAAACAGACACAGAGACAAAGGGAACAGAATAGAAAACCCAAATATAAATCCACACACTTACAGCCAAATCATTATTTGACAAAGGTGCCAAAAACATACAATGGGGAAAGGATAGTTTCTTTAATAAATGGTGCCAGTAAAGCTGGATAACCATATGCAGAATAATAAAACTTGATCCTTACCTCTTACCACACACAAAAATCAAATTAAAATTGATTAAAGACTTAACTCTAAGATCTAACACTATGAAACTAGTAGAAGAAACCATTTGGGATATTCTCTAGGACATTGGCCTCTACGACAATGTTTTATGTGACTTCAAAAGCAGAGGCAACCAAGGCAAAAATAGACAGCAAAGATAACAGAGTGATATTGACCTCATAAATAAATTGGAAATGGTTATTTCTTTTATTTTTTAAATTTTTAAACTTTTGTTTAAGTTGTAGGATACTGTGCAGGTTTGTTACATAGGTACACATGTGCTATGGTGGTTTGCTGCACCTATCAACCTGTCATCTAGGTTTTACACCCTGCATGCATTAGGTATTTGTCCTAATTCTATCCCTCCCCTTTCCCACCACCCCCACGAAAAATCATGGTGTGTGATGTTTTCCTCCTTGTGTCCATGTGTTCTTATTGTTCAACTCCCACTTAAGAGTGAGAACATGCAGTGTTTGGTTTTCTCTCCCTGTGTTAGTTTGATGAGGATGATGGTTTCCAGCTTCATAAATGTCCCTGCAAATGACATAAACTCATTTTTTTTAATGACTGCATAGTATTCCATGGTGTCTATGTGCCACTTTTTTTTTTTTATCCAGTCTATCATTGATGGGCATTTGGGTTTGTTCCAAATCTTTGCTATTGTAAGTAGTGCTGCAATAAACATACATGTGCATGTGTCTTAATAATAGAATAATTTATAATCCTTTGGGTATATACCCAGTGATGGGATTGCTGGGTCAAACGGAATTTCTGGTTCTAGATCCTTGAGGAATCACCACATTGTCTTTCACAATAATTTAACTAATTTACACTCCCATCAACAGTGTAAAAGCATTCCTATTTTCCACATCCTCACCAACATCTATTCTTCTATTTTCTAAAAGAATTTGTATAGATTAGTATTAGTTTTATTTAATATTATATAGAATTTACATGTGAATTCCTCAAGGCTTACAGTTTTCTTTCTGAGAAATTTTTGTTTACAAATTCAATTTTTCTAAATATAAGGCTATTAAAACTTCTATTTCCTTTTGAGGCATATTTGATAACATTTTTAAAGGCATTTTTCCACTTTATCTAACTTGTCAAATACATTGGGGTAAAACTTTAACACATACACATGTATTTGTATATAAACACACATTTTTTCTTTCTAATATCTGTGGAATACATAGTAATGTAGTACTTTTCTTACCTATACAATATATAGTGGTAACGTTTTCTCATTTCTGATACAGAAAATTTGTTTTCTCCCTCTTTCTCTCTGAGTCTACCTATAGGTTTATCAATTCTATTGAAGTTTGCAAAACATCTGCTTTTTAAGTGTTTTATTACATTGTGCCTTTTTTCATTTATTTTCACTTCTATTGTTTCTTTCTTTCTTCATATTTTGATAATTTTTTACTTTTTTCTAGCTTCTAATGATTGAAACCCATATTCTTTATTGTCAATATTTCTTTCTTTTTAAATATACGTCTTTAATGCTATACATTTTCTTCTAAGTATAGCTTACATGTACCAAAAATTTGGTAAGTTGTGCTTTCATTATCATTAAAATTCAAGTATTTTAAAATATCCTTTGTAGCTTCTTTAACACATTAGCTGTTTAGAATTAAGTTGTTTTATTTCTAGATATTCACTCTTTTGGAGATGACTTATTGATGCTATTTTAATCTATTTGCACTCTGATCACATGGTATATGTGTGAGATTTTAATCTTTTGAAATCTATTTTGTTTCCTTTATGTCAATTTTACAAGAAAATTTAGAATATATGTTATTCCATAAGTATGAAAATGAATTGAGTTAAAGGAATTGAGTTATATTTCTTCAGTGAAACAATTCCCACCAAGACTGCCCATGAAAATTGTGTAGTGTCAGTTAAATAATTTACTATGTTTTGCATTTTATGTCATAAGGAAGGTCACTTTCTACCAGGCCAAGAACCTTACCAGTTTTGTGGGACCTCAGAGACAGTCAGAAATGCAGCTTATTTTATAAGTAGTGTAAGTGAAAAAGTGGACACAATCTTGTTGGGTTAAACTTCTTAATATCAAAAGAAAAAAAAAGTAAAGAATGATAGTAATAATAAAAAAGATCCCTGGTGTGAGACAAGTTAACTAAAATATATCCCTATCTCACTTATAAAAAGTTCCTAAGAGAAGTTCTTTGACCTTAGTAGTTGCTCAATTCCATAAAGACATAAAGGCATATATGAGTTAAAACCTCTTGTTGTACCCCTTTAAGAAAAGAATAAACTATATTATCCAGTCCTTTTTGTGATCAAGAATAATCATTGGAGGTTATTTATGATTGCAAGAACCACTGTTAGTAAAAAAATGCTCAAAAATTGGTAATAGATAAGAAAAATTACTGTGTCTTCCTTCAGAGTCTGGTAGATATATCTAGCAGGCCCATCTATGATTATTTGATTCTTGACAAGTGTGTATATCTTTGATTTACTCTTTAGTATCGATGAGTGCATTTTACAATGCTGTAAGGATAGATGTTATCTTGTAGAAAACTGGTATTTATGCAAATAAATTTTGCTTGAAGAAAGCAAGGAAAACTATTTTTGTAGAGATATTAATAGTTTCTGAGTTTTGCTCAGTGTAGCAAATTACAAACTCAAATCTATGGTTTTCTTTTGAATGTAAATTAGAGACTTTACTCAAATATTCTTTCCTTCAAATACTATGCCTACTTCCCTCAATTTATTTTCCTTTGAGATAAATTTACCATCCTGCTTGTTCCTTTATTAGTCAGTTAATAATTTTTTTGGCAAAGTTTATTCTAAAAAAACTAAAAGTGTAGTATTTTGATAAACAACCTATAAAGAATCCTAAAAAGAATTCAGGAGAAAACAATAACAAATAGATTTTAGGCAAATAAAGAAGTTTAATTTTGCTAGCTAACAAAGTATCAGAATAAGTTCTATTTCCTGAACATTGTGCTTATAAGCAAAGTTTTTTAAAAAAAATACTGAATGTTAATAATTGCTATTTTGAATGCCTTAATTTGGATACTTATTTTCAATTGTTTTTTCTGCAGTTTCCAATTTTCTATTATAAAAATACATTCTTTACATAATCATAAAATATATGAAATAAAATATATGGGGAAAATGGCCTTTGGGACATAATGGAAGTTTATCTTTGAGATTTTTTTTAATGATATTATATATGTAATTAAAAACAGCTTAAAAGAATTTATTCTTTTCTTCCACATTTTCAAATTTGTTGGCATATAGTTCACACATTTAAAAAATATTTATTTAAGGCCAGGCATGGTGGCTCATACCTGTAATCTCAGCACTTTGTGAAGCCGAAGTGGGCAGGTCATCTGAGGTCAGGAGTTTGAGACCAGCCTGGCCAGTATGATGAAACATAAAAATAAAAATAATAATAATAAAAAAATAAAAATTAGCCAGGTGTGGTTGTGGATGCCTCTAATCCTAGCTACTAGGGAGGCTGAGGCAGGAGAATCACTTGAACCCAGGAGGCAGAGGTTACAGTGAGACAGTGAGCTGAGTTTGCACCATTGCACTGCAGCCTGGGCAACAAGAGCAAAACTCCACCTCAATAATAATAATAATAATAATAATTCTTTAAAAAATAAAAAAATAATGTAGAGAAGTGAGGTAAGTCTAGAGTTTATAAGACTTACCGAGAAATCCTTCTGTAAATACTACTGATCAGATTTTTATTGAAATTTTATTGTCATCATGGACAACTTGGAAACTTAAGAGTGAAGATGATTGATCAAAAGTTAGGGGAAGACACCCTCTGTGAAGATTTTATAGTTTCCAGTTTGATATAATGGAACACTTTAAGTAAATAATGTCTTACATGGAATGTCATAGCCAGCTACTTTATTATAGACACGTGATTGCATTGATGCCATTTTACAGACAAAGAGATTGCAGGTTGGAGTGTGTGCTAAGAACATAGAGCAAGTGGGTGGCTGATTAGTTTTCACACATTTTATGAAAAATTTACTTATTCTACATAATTTTAATTTTCATTTGCTTTTGAATAAAATGGAAATATGTTTACAGTTATATCTAATTTCAAAGGGGAGCTATATGTTATATGATTTCTGTATCATTTAGTTGACTATCAAGCCTCTAATGAAATCTAGGTTACTTATGACATTCCAGTAAACAATGGCTCCCATCCCCACCTGGCTTTGGCAACCTGGTAGTTACCCAAAGTAGGGCAGGATGTGAAAACAGTTGCTTTGCTGCTGCTGTCAGGTGAGGCTTATGTGATTTGGAGAAGTATCATGCACAGAAGAGACTAGAGCAGACCCAAGCAATTCACCCAATTTGGGTCAACAGAAGCTATGTGTACAAAGATGTGACAGAGCTCTATGAGAAACAAAAGCTCATGAAAAATTGAAAATAACCTATAAATATTTTCTCCAAATTATTTAGAGTGAAATATTTTTATGAATGCATATGACTATTCCAAAACTAGGTTGAGAATATTTTCCTCCCCAATGGGTTACATGTGTAATGATTGGTTATGAAACAACTAATCTTTACTAAGAAGTTAGCTGTTTTTCCTTGACTTGAAATGAAAGTGATATGTGTGGTTAATTAACTATATAAAACAAAAATGTGTTCATTATATATTAAAGTAAGTGTAACCCATACAAAAACATTAGTTTCATTCACTTACTTTGCTTTAAGCTTTTATGTTATATTTTAAGCATTTATGGAAGAATGACATTATCCTTGGTAGACAGTTCAAAAACTGCTGCTCACAATGCCTTCATTAACTCTGACAATTACAACATGCTTTTCATCAGTCACAACATGTAACAGAAGAAATTTGTCAACATTTCAGACCTAGATAAACTGATATTGAAGATTGGAGATAAAGGTATTACAGACATATAAATAAATTTGACCTAAAAGATATATGAAATAATAAACATCAAAAAAATGTCAACACTAACCAGGAGGTCATATACAAATATAAGTATGACCATCATTAAATTTAAATTCATATTGAATATAAACAATGTAAGTAGTAATTATGACTAATGAGGAATTATTTTGAGAAAAAAGACTAGACTTCATTTGTAGAACACCATGAGAGAAAGTTGCAGAAGATAGAGTGGGGCAGGAAGAAAATGGTATTTATAAGTTCCATTGAACTTAATCTACTGAGATAGATAGTGATATCTAAGTCTACAAGTAAAATTTAAAAGATGATTACTAAATCAATAAAAATTAATCTTCACTGGAGGAGAGGAAATAAACAAAATAATCCCAGAGAAAGAAGAAAAGAAAGTTTTAAACTACCCCCCAAAAAGTGTCGTAGATAGAATACATAACATAAAACAGAATAAAGCCCAACATATGCTATTTACATGAGGCATATTTACTGCTAGATGACATACCAAGATTAGAAATAAAAAATGAGAACAAATACATCAGGAAAACATAACTAAAGTGCAGATTGTATCCTCTTATTTCTGTTTACTGAATTTGAATACAGATCCTCCTTGACTTACAATGGAGGTATGTACTAATAAACACTTTGTAAGTTGAAAATATCATACATCAAAAATTCATTTAATATACAGAATCTGCCAAACATCATAACTTAACCTAGTGTACTTTAAACATGTTCAGAACACTTAGAGTAGCATACAGTTGAGCAAAATCATATAACATGAAGCCTATTTTATAATGAAGTATCCAACATCTCATGCAATTTATTGAATACTGTATTGAAAGTAAAAAACAGAATGGTTGTATAGGTACTTGAAAAAAATTTCTACTAAAAGCATGTCACTTTTGCAATGTCAGAAAGTAAAATAAAATTAAGCTGAATCATTCGAAGTAGGGGTCTTACTATATACAGCAAAACCTTTGATAAAGTTAATGTTGTTCACTGAATAATAAAAAATGGTAACCTTATTAGACTACATAATAATACTGAATTTGTAAATTCTGAATTACATAATAACATTTAATTTAAAACTCTCTTAGTCTGCTTGGGCTGCTCGAACAAAATACCATGCTAGAGAGCTTAGACACAACAGAAATTTATTTCTCATATTTCTGGAAGCTGAGAAGTCCAAGATCAAGGGGCCAACAGATTTGGTGTCTGGTAAAGTCTTCTTATTTTATAGAATGACCTTCTTTCTCTGTGTTCAAATGGTAGAAGGAACAAAGCAGCTCTCTGGGGCATCATTTATATAAGCATAAACACCATTCATAAGAATTTAGTCCTTATGACCTATTAACCTCCCAAAGGCACTACTTCATAATACTCTCACATTGGTGATTAGATTTTAACATAAGAATTTGAGGGAAGAGACAAAAAAGTTGAGATCATAGCAGTAATTAATCTTAAATAAAATCTACTGTACTCATAGAGCTACTGTGACATACTAGCTACAATATGAAAAAGTCTTCATGGGAAAATAAAATTATAAAATAATCTAATAAATGTGAAAATCTCAAAGCATTAGCAAGTAGAATAGTAAACATCATGAAAAAGTAGAGCTTGATTAAGAATTTAAAATAAGGTTTAGTATAGTAACTCCATGAAAGTAATTCTTTAACAATAATATAAGGAGAAAATATTTTACAAATATAGCTCACAGAATATACATCTGATTAAATTCACATCTTAGTGCAATAATTGAGCAATAAAATATATTAAAATGGTATAACTGTGATGAAACTTGTGAATTTCACTCAATTTTTCAAATATATCTAATAATACCTTCTTTGCTAATTAGAGAATAACAAACTGGTTCTAAAATAGCATAATTACTGGTTTTATTCAACCAAGTACCTGAAAAAGTAATTACTTCTGTTATTTGAAATATTATTTAATGATTAAAAAAGGGTATGATATGTATCCTTGAGTTTAACAATTTATTTTTTCTTTTCTTTTTGTTTGGTCATAGGTTTGATTATGTAGAAATACGACATTGTAGATATGTTTAGCCAAAGACTATGTTATAGCATTTGAAAATATTTTATTATTTATTCAACTGATCTTAAAATCTTAAGTGAAAAATTCCAAACATTGTCTGCCCCTGACAGTCAATCATAGACATTGTTATTGTTCAATGATCCAAGATCAACCAAAGCAGATGTGTGTCCTGATGTATAATCAGAAGTTCGATAGCAGCCTAACATTATGTCACAATGCCTGTGCCATTCACTTCACCTTATCTTATCACATAGACATTTAATCATCTCTCATCATCAGAGAAAGAAGAATAAGTACAGTCCTATAAGATGTTTTGAGAGAAACAGACACCATTAACATAACTTTTATTACAGTATATTGTCATAATTACTCCATTTTATTATCGTTGTCTTGGTTAACCTCTTACTGTACCTAATTTACAAACTTTATCACAGGTATATGTGTATAATAAAAAACATAATGTGTATAGGGTTTGGTACTATTTGTAGTTTTGGGCATCCACTGGGGGTCTTGGAGCATAGGCTAACACATAAGTGGGAGACTACTGCATGATAATTAGGACAAAAGAGATAGTTTTGCCATAGATGACTGCATTTTGGGTAGAGAAAAAAGGCACAGATGAAATGAATTGTCATTTTGTCCATACTTGCTTTGTGCAAAACTGTCTGAAGAATGCCAAGCAGTTCCAGAACCAGGTTTCCACAGTTTTTAATTACATAGAGGGTTATTCTATCAATTATCTGCTTCCTATTTTCTTCTGATATTTTCCATCACATATGGAATGTTATATCAGAAAAACAGCTCCAAATGACTATACTTTCTTTTCCTGCAAATTATTTTGTGCATATATTACTTTTCTTTGTAATTTGATTCAGTTTTGACTCCAATGACATTGCTTGTTTTGTTTTGGATGCCATATAGCCCCAAATCATTCAAATAAATATGTGTATCTGGGCTGTCAGGAAACAAATGATTGGCATGAGCCATCAATGTTTATTAAGTTGAAGCATTGGCATGTCTTATATGAGAAAAAGCCAAATTTAATGAATGTCATGTAGCCTGCCAGATGTTCCACTGTAAGATATGATAAATTCTTGCTAGAATAATGTTTTATAAGCATGTCCAGTTGTATTCAATTAAATAGTCTTCATATGTTCCTAATATCAATTTATGACAATGACAAATTGATAATTTTCAAACTATAATTTTATTCCTCTATGTGTGAATTTCACTTTCAATTAGTCAAAGGCAATTTTAGTATTAAAATTAAGGTTTAATCTAATCAAATTAAAAAAATATAGCAGTTTCCTTTATTCAAGGTTGAATGTTCTAAGGATTCAGTTCCCCGTAGTGTAGTAAAATGAGATATTTTGAGAGAGGAAAAGAGAGAAAAAGAGATCACACTTACATAACCTTTATTACAGTATATAGTTATAATTGTTCTATTTTATTATTAGTTATTAATCTCTAACTGTACCTAATTTATAAATTAAGATTTATCATAAATATTGTGAAAGGAAAGTGAATCTTGGGGCCCCAAAATCACTAAGCTAAAAGGAACTGCTGAGGGCAAACCTGTCTCTCATTCTATTTAGTCACCCCTTTGCTCACTGAAGACAAATGCATATTTGATTGCCTCCTGTGGAGAGGCTAATCAGAAACTCAAAGGAGTGCAACCATTTATCTCTTTTCTACCTGTGACCTGGAAGCCCCCGCCCTGATTCCAGTTGTCCCACCTCCTGGACTGGACCAATGTTCATCTTACATATGTTGATTGATGTCTCATGTCACTGTAAAATGTATAAAACCAAACTGTGTGTTTTCAAGATGGCCGATTAGGAGGAAGTCGGGATCGCAGCTCCGAAAGAAGGCGCAGAGGGTGAGTGGACACCGCATTTCCAGACAGATTTTTACCGACCACAGACCAGGGGATTAACAGGAGCAGGAGCCGCACGGGTCACCAGCGCCGCTGGTTTGAGTGGAGCGGCGCGCCGCTCGGCCTACGCCCTGAGGTGGGGGGCGGCGGATCCACGTACGGAGCGAGAGAGACTGAATCACCTCTTAGCCAGCAAGGGGAGCTGAAGCAGGGATTCAAGACAGGACACTCCCGGGCAAGGGCGCGCCACAAATCTCAGAGCCGCTGCTTTGGCTGATGCAGCGGCTCACAGGGCAGTGGATTTTTACTGCCCACAGACCAGGAGATTCACAGGTGGCGAAGCTCCACGGGTTGCCAGCGCCGCTGGTTGGACTGGCGCGGCTGCTCTGCCTGCACCCGAGGCAGGGAGCAGTGGCCCCTTGTGCAGAGTGAGCGAGACCGGATCCCCTCTGGGCCAGTAAGGGGAGCTGAGGCAGGGACTCAACCCAAGAGTTTCCTGGGCAAAGAGGACACCTCCGGAAACACGGCTGAACACGGGACGGTCCAGCTCTGTGGAGGAGGGGCGTCACCCACCGGGAAACACCCTGCAGTTCCCAGGACAATTTGCCCACAGCAGCTCAACGAAGCCTCTGCAGGCTGAGTGTGACTAGGCTGCCACCTTGTGGGCAGGGAAAACCATTGCAACAGCGGAAAATCATAACGCCCTAATTCCCTGGGACAGACCACCTAGGGGGAAGAAAAGGGGGTTTATGAGTTCAGCTACTACAGACTTAAAATTACCAAAATCAGAAAGACAGCAACTACAAAGTCGATAGGTGGATAAATCCACAAAGATGGGAAGAAACCAGCGCAAAAAGGATGAAAACACCCAAAATCAGAACACCTCTCCTCCTACAAGGGAGCACAACTCCTCACCAGCAAGGGAACAAGACTGGATGGAGAATGAGCGTGATGAAATGACAGAATCAGCTTTCAGAAAGTGAATAATAAGAAACTTCCGTGAGCTAAAAGAACATGTTCTAACCCAATGCAAAGAAACTAAGAACCTTGAAAAAAGACTTGACGAAATGTTAACGAGAATGGACAACTTAGAGAGGAATATGAGTGAATTGATGGAGCTGAAAAACACAACACGAGAACTTCGCGAAGCATGCACAAGTTTCAACAGCTGAATTGACCAAGCAGAAGAAAGGATATCAGAGGTCGAAGATCAACTCAATGAAATAAAACGAGAAGGCAAGATTAGAGAAAACAGGGTAAAAAGGAATGAACAGAGTCAACAAGAAATATGGGACTATGTGAAAAGACCTAATCTACGTTTGATAGGTGTACCTGAATGTGACGAAGAGAATGCATCCAAGCTGGAAAATACTCTTCAGGATATTATCCAGGAAAACTTCCCCAACCTAGCAAGGCAGGCCAAGATTCAAGTCCAGGAAATACAGAGAACACCACAAAGATATTCCTCTAGAAGAGCAACCCCAAGGCACATAATCATCAGATTCGCCAGGGTTGAAATGAAGGAGAAAATACTAAGGGCAGCCAGAGAGAAAGGTCCGGTTACCCACAAAGGGAAGCCCATCAGACTTACAGCAGACCTCTCAGCAGAAACCCTACAAGCCAGAAGAGAGTGGGGGCCGATATTCAACATCCTTAAAGACAAGAACTTTCAACCCAGAATTTCATATCCAGCCAAACTAAGCTTCATAAGTGAAGGAAAAATAAAATCCTTTGAGAACAAGCAAGCACTCAGAGATTTCATCACCACCAGACCAGCTTTACAAGAGCTCCTGAAGGAGGCACTACACATAGAAAAAAACCAGTACCAGCCACTCCAAAAATGCAAGAAATGGTAAAGAGCATCAACACAATGAAGAATCTGCATCAACCAATGGGAAAAACAGCCAGCTAGCATCAAAATGACAGGATCAAATTCACACATAACAATATTAACCCTAAATGTAAACGGACTAAATGCCCCAATCAAAAGACACAGATTGGCAAATTGGATAAAAAACCAAAACCCATCAGTGTGCTGTATCCAGGAAACCCACCTCACAAGCAAGGATACACAAAGGCTCAAAATAAAGGGATGGAGGAAGATTTACCAAGCAAATGGAGAACAAAAAATAGCAGGAGTTGCAAGTCTCATCTCTGATAAAATAGACTTTAAAGCAACAAAGATCAAAAGAGACAAAGAAGGACATTACATAATGGTAAAAGGATCAATGCAACAAGAAGAGCTAACGATCCTAAATATATATGCACCTAATACAGGAGCACCTAGATACATAAGGCAAGTTCTTAAAGACTTACAAAGAGACCTAGACTCCCACACAATAATAGTGGGAGACTTCAACACCCCATTGTCAATATTAGACAGATCAACGAGACAGAAAATTAACAAGGATATCCAGGACTTGAACTCAGACCTGGACCAAGCAAACCTAATAGACATTTGCAGAACTCTCTACCCCAAATCCACAGAATATACATTCTTCTCAGCACCACATCACACCTACTCTAAAATTGACCACATAATTGGAAGCAAATCACTCCTCAGCAAATGCAAAAGAACGGAAACCATAACAAACAGTCTCTCAGACCACAGTGCAATCAAGTTAGAACTCAGAATTCAGAAGCCAACCCAGAACTGCACAGCCTCATGGAAATTGAACAACTTTCTCCTAAATGTTGACTGGATAAACACTGAAATGAAGGCAGAAATAAAGATGTTCTTCGAAACCAACGAGAATGAAGACACCACATACCAGAATCTCTGGGACACATTTAAAGCAGTCTCTAGAGGAAAATATATAGCAATAGGTGCCCACATGAGAAGAAAGGAGAGATCTAAAATTGACACTCTATCGTCAAAATTGAAAGAGCTAGAGGAGCAAGATCAAAAAAACTCAAAACCTAGCAGAAGACAAGAAATAACTAAGATCAAAGCAGAATTGAAGGAGATAGAGACACGAAAAACCCTTCAAAAAATCCAGGAGCTGGTTTTTTGAAAAGATCAACAAAATAGACAGACCACTAGCCAGACTAATAAAAAAGAAAAGAGAGAATAACCAAATAGATGCAGTAAAAAATGATAAAGGGGATATCATCACAGATGCCAGAGAAATTCAAACCATCATCAGAGATTATTATGAACAACTCTATGCACATAAACTAGAAAACCTGGAAGAAATGGATAAATTCCTGGACAGTTGCCTCCTCCCAAGCCTAAACCAGGAAGAAGTCGAAACCCTGAATAGACCAATAACAAGGTCTGAAGTCGAGGCAGCAATTAAGAGCCTACCACCCAAAAAAAGCCCAGGTCCAGATGGGTTCACAGCCGAATTCTACCAGACATACAAAGAGGAACTGGTACCATTCCTACTGAAACTATTTCAAATAATCCAAAAAGAAGGCATCCTTCCCAAATCATTTTATGAGACCAACATCATCCTAATACCAAAACCCGGCAGAGACTCAACAAGAAAAGAAAATTACAGGCCAATATCCATGATGAACATAGATGCAAAAATCTTCAATAAAATACTGGCAAGCCGATTGCAACAGCACATCAAAAAGCTTATCCACCATGATCAAGTAGGATTCATCCCAGGGATGCAAGGCTGGTTCAATATACGCAAGTCTATAAATGTAATTCACCACATAAACAGAACCAAAGACAAAAACCACATGATTATCTCAATTGATGCAGAGAAGGCCTTCGACAAAATTCAACAGCGCTTTATGCTAAAAACTCTCAATAAACTAGGTATCGACGGAACATACCTCAAAATAATAAAAGCTATTTATGACAAACCAACAGCCAATATCATACTGAATGGGCAAAAACTGGAAGCATTCCCTTTGAAATTGGGCACTAGACAAGGATGCCCTCTCTCACCACTCCTGTTCAATATAGTACTGGAAGTTCTAGCCAGAGCAATCAGGCAAGAAAAAGAAATAAAGGGTATTCAATTAGGAAAGGAGGAAGTCAAATTGTCTCTATTTGCAGATGACATGATTGTATATCTAGAAGACCCTATCATCTCAGCCCAAAATCTCCTGAAACTGATAAGCAACTTCAGCAAAGTCTCAGGATACAAAATCAATGTGCAAAAATCACAAGCATTCCTATACACCAATAATAGACTTAAAGAGAGCCAAATCAAGAACGAACTGCCATTCACAATTGCTACAAAGAGAATAAAATACCTAGGAATACAACTAACAAGGAACGTAAAGGACCTCTTCAAGGAGAACTACAAACCACTGCTCAACGAAATAAGAGAGGACACAAACAGATGGAGAAACATTCCATGTTCATGGTTGGGAAGAATTAATATCGTGAAAATGGCCATACTGCCCAAAGTAATTTACAGATTCAACGCTATCCCCATCAAGCTACCAATGACCTTCTTCACAGAACTGGAAAAAACCACCTTAAACTTCATATGGAACCAAAAGAGAGCCCACATAGCCAAGTCAATTCTAAGCAAAAAGAACAAAGCGGGAGACATCACACTACCGGACTTCAAACTCTACTACAAGGCTATGGTAATCAAAACAGCATGGTACTGGTACCAAAACAGAGATATAGACCAATGGAACAGAACAGAGGCGTCGGAGGCGACACAACATATCTACAACCACCCGATCTTTGACAAACCTGATAAAAACAAGCAATGGGGAAAGGATTCCCTGTTCAATAAGTGGTGTTGGGAAAACTGGCTAACCATATGCAGAAAGCAGAAACTGGACCCCTTCCTGACACCTTACACTAAAATTGACTCCAGATGGACTAAAGACTTAAACATAAGGCCTAACACCATAAAAACACTAGAAGGAAACCTAGGCAAAACCATTCAGGACATAGGCGTAGGCAAGGACTTCATGACCAAAACACCAAAAGCATTGGCAACAAAAGCCAAAATAGACAAATGGGACCTAATCAAACTCCACAGCTTCTGCACGGCAAAAGAAACAGCCAATAGAGTGAATTGGCAACCAACAGAATGGGAAAAAATTTTTGCAGCCTACCCATCTGACAAAGGGCTGATATCCAGAATTTACAACGAGCTAAAAAAGATTTACAAGAAAAAAACAAACAAGCCCATTCAAAAATGGGCGAAGGATATGAACAGATACTTTACAAAAGAAGACATACAAGAGGCCAACAAACATATGAAAAAATGCTCATCATCACTGGTCATTAGAGAAATGCAAATCAAAACTACATTGAGATACCATCTCACGCCAGTTAGAATGGCGATCATTAAAAAATCTGGAGAAAATAGATGCTGGAGAGGATGTGGAGAAATAGGAACACTTTTACACTGTTGGTGGGAGTGTAAATTAGTTCAACCACTGTGGAAAACAGTGTGGCGATTCCTCAAGGACCTAGAACTAGAAATTCCATTTGACCCAGCAATCCCATTACTGGGCATATATCCAAAGGATTATAAATCGTTCTACTATAAGGACACATGCACACGAATGTTCATTGCAGCACAGTTTACAATAGCAAAGACCTGGAACCAACCCAAATGCCCATCGATGATAGACTGGACAGGAAAAATGTGGCACATATACACCATGGAATATTATGCAGTCATTAAAAATGAGGAGTTCGCGTCCTTTGTAGGGACATGGATGAACCTGGAAACCATCATTCTCAACAAACTGACACAAGAACACAAAACCAAACACCACATGTTCTCACTCATAGGAGGGTGTTGAACAAGGAGAACACATGGACACAGCAAGGGGAGCACTATACACGGGGGTCTGTTGCGGGGGAGTGGGGGGTCAGCAGGGGGGGAGTTGGGGAGTGATAGCATGGGGAGAAATGCCAGATATGGGTGAGGGGGAGGGAGGCAGGAAATCACACTGCCATGAATGCACCTATGCAACAACTTTGCATGTTTTTCACATGTACCCCAAAACCTAAAATGCAATAATAAAAAAAAAAAGCCTATTATATCTGAAAGGACACTACCTTTACCCATTAGATCTTTAAATATAGAAGTAAAAGAATCAAAGTGCTTTAAAACACTGGTAAAAACAGAATTAACTATGTTTTCAGTAGTTGCATTATCAGCTACAGGTACAGTAGGTGATTCTTTGGTGGGTGCTACAAGTTTAATCTTACTTTTGAAGATAAATTCTTGGACTGAATTTAATACTTTTGAAGTTATTTTTAGCATTTCAGTTTCTAAGGATTTGGTTCTTTCTTTATGCACTTTTGGAAATACAGATAAAAGCTTTGATAAAAATTTTACAGCAATTTCTTCTATTATGTTGTAAGACAGCTTATGAGCATGTGATGGTTTAGGTAAGGGCACATCAGTAGTTTGGAAAACATCTTTTATGATATTTTCAACAATGTTTTCAACTTCCACACACTGATGTGGTCTTAGCTCTCCACAAAAATAGCTCTGCAACGGATTGCCAGCCACTTCTCATAGAACCAAGTCAACTATGGTTTCTTAAAGTCAATCTATGGTTTGCATCCACTGGTGACACAATTTTGTATGATCTCTTGTGATCCAAACTGTGGCAAGAGATTGTTATAAACAGACTGAACCACTAACTGAGTAATTTCATGATCATCAGATTGTAAGGATTCTACATACTGTATAATCATATGTTTATTTTGGGAGATCTCTGTTGCAACTGCATTTACTAACTTAATTTGAAAGAAATCCCGTTCTGTGAACAAATTGTCCTCAAGTTTTCTTGTTTCTGTGCTGGATATTGTTGAGAAAATTTTAGATAAAAGAGCAGAAATCACATTCTCTAAAAACTTATGAGGTAATATTATTGTATATGGTGATGAAGTTTGACATTCTTTGCTGGCTGTTTGGGCCAACTTTTGGACCTTTTTAACAACATCCTTAGATTCCAGAGGCAAACATACTGAAACTGAAACCTCATCACAAAATATCAAGTTAAGCTGATGTTGAAAAAATTCATTTATCACTGCACTAGTTAGTCTTCTTGTGAAATTTTCTCCATTACTGTTTATATTCTTACAAATGGAGTCTTGAGATCCATATTCATTTAAATATTACAAACAGAAGAGCGAACAACTTTATTGACCAATGTTTTGTCAGTTATCTTAACTGAAGAAGGTTTTTTAGTCATTTTATTGACAGGTGGCATTTTATCCACAGATTTTATCTTAACGCTGGATGGTGCTTCATCTGTCGTTGGCTCTTTTCCCATAGGTGGGAAAAACTGATTCTCCTTGTCTGGTCTGAAAACCTTAATTTGAGCATCTGAAAACTTTAACAGTGAATCGCTGAGTTTCATAGCAGTGTCATAGAGTTTAGCTTGATTTTTCTCATCACAGACATTTTGACCTCTATCTTGTATTTGTGTTTCTGGTATAGAAGAAAAGATCAATTTTTTAACCATCTCAGTAATAACATCTTCTAAAAATTTAGCAGGAAAAATTCCAGGTTTATTTTTTGGTTGGTACTGTGAATCTGTGGAGCTGCTTGCTTTCCCAAACATCTTTTGTGAGATACTGCCTTCAGGGAGGGAGTTATTTTCTTTCATGATCTCATCAAAATACCAAAGTTAGATTTCCCTGTGCTGTGGTCTTGTACTTTGTTTCTAAAACATGATGGCATAGTTTCTGAATCAGGTCTTTTCATGGGCTCTGAGTTTTTAAATGTGTCTTCTACAGAGGGTCTGACAGAGGTGGGTAAATTTGATAAAACCCTGTACTTTTCTTTCATATCTTCATCTGAGCAAAACATAAAGTCAGTTATACTTACTTGTGAAGGATTAATCCCCAAACTACCTTCCTTTAACTTTGAGGTGAATGTTTTCATATTAGTTGCTAATTCAAGCTGATTAACAATGTAGACATTTTCAGCTCCATGGAATAAACTTTCCTTTGAAGGGTTTTGTTTCAAAGATTCATTGAAATGAATACACTGGTGTATTAGTGTGCCAATGATCTCACTTGCTACACTGTTCTCTTTCAATATGCTAATTGAAGATGGTTCTATTTGGCTTATTTCATTGTCTAGCTCAGTCTTAATTACAGCAAACATGTCACTGATGATATTAACAGCATATGTCAGTAATTGTGAATGGAATGAATGAACCCGTAGAAGGATATCCTGTATGTTTTCCTTAAAAATAATAGTATTTGACTTGGATTCATCAGGAAACACTTTAAGTGGTTGTAATTTTGGCAACTTTTTTTGTTTAATAGTTTCTGTTGGGTAGAAAAAAGATTTTCTATAGGCATTTTCACAATTTCAGAAAACTCATATTTGGAGATAGGTTTAAACTGCAAGTCTACAAATGACTCTAACATGTTTAAAACCCTTTCTGCAATCTCTTGAACAATGTGGTTGCTAGAGCCCATAGAAATTTGGTCTTTTGTCTTTGTGTTATAGATTGGTAAACTGCTGAGGCTATGCTTGTTTGGAAAACCATATTTACTTTGAGCAGTAATGTATTCTTTACTGTTTCCTAGAGTCTCTTTACTATCTGGAGTGGAAATTTGGGACAGAAAGCATAGCTGTAATTTTTCAAATAGCATTTCAACAATTTCTCTTCCAAACATATTAATTTGTGTTTTGCTATCCTCAGCTCTAGTAGAAGTTCCTTGAAGATGATTATAAAGTCTGCTTTCACAATTCTCAAGAGATGGCAAATTTAAAAGTGAAAGAGAATGTACTAATTCTTTTGCTTTTATTGAAATTTCAGTCAAAACATTTTCAGCTATCATCAGTAGCTTACATTTTTCATTTTCCTTGTCATTTGATTCTGTTTGACACTTGTCAAACAATTTTTTAAGTATACCTTCTCTAGGAAAAATGTGTTGTACCTGTGAAGAAACATTCTCCAAGTAAAAACATTCTTGTTTAGCAAGGGATCCTGTGCTTATATTCCCCTGTGAAAGTTTGAGATATGAGGATTTGATTGGATAAGCCAAATTGCAGTTATTTATAACATATAATTCTTGAAAACTGTATTAACTATTTTACCTGCTGCTAAGATTTGATCACATGGTAAGGCTTTGGTTTGCTTTACCTTTTCAAATTCCTTCACAGTTGCTTCCAGGATATTAATTATTATATCTTTGGCATATATTTTTAGTTCTGAAGTGGGCAATTTTGTGTCCAGTAAGTTTTTGGCATCTTCAGTTGACATGATGTGTGACAACCCAATGGTAGTTTTGGATTGGCTGTCTTTGGGGGACTTCTCTCTAGGACCTAACTTGGTTTTGCTTTTGGCCTTAGCAGCACTCAGTGCTAAGTGTGGTTTTTTTGTAAATTTAGGCAAAGTGGTAATTTTGATCTTGCTTTTAAATTTGCTTTAAAGCATGGCTTAGGGCTGTCCTTAGGGTTGATCTTTAAAGTGTGTGGCCTTAAAAGTTGCAACTTATCAGCACAATGATCAGGGGACAAATTCTCTTCTAGATGAAGTGAGACAAAATTTGTAATCTTATTGAGAACCATTTGAATTAAGTCTTTCTTCACTTGCAATGGTAAATATGGCAAAAATGTGCTTTCCATTACAGAGATATTTTGATTGTCTGCATAAGAAAAAGCCTGTGATATCCCATATTTAGGGGAATTATTTATTTTTCCTGCTTTTTTAGTTTCTCTAAACCTTAACGGTTTCATTGGTAAGAAATCATTGCAGTCAGATGTTTCAACTTCTCTCCTACTTTTATTATTTTCAAAAAATGATGTCACAGCTACCAAGTACATTTTCCCCAAAACACTTTCAATTATGTCATTTGCTACACTGTTAATATGTGATTGAAAACTGTTTTTCTGTATTGTGTCTGGTGTTTTAATTTTAGAATTAGATATAAAGTTGGAAATTTCTTTAAAAGGAGGCAAATGGCCTATGACTTCCATTATTCTTTGATACAACATATTCAAAATTTCTTCCACTGCACTTAGCAGTTCAACTTTTTCCTTGTGTTCTGATTCTCCATTTCTCATAAATATTTCTTCCAAAACAATTATCTGGCTTTTGTTTTCCAATATCAGTTGGTTTTTTTCTAATGGATACTCTGTAAACAGAGATTGTTTGGTATTTATTTGCTTCTCTTTGTGCCCCGGCAATATTTCATTTGATAAAGTTAACTGTGAAAAGTCAGGATTCTCTTTTGAATTGAAATCAATTTCCTTTACAGATCTTTTATCATCTAACATCTTTAACATACTGTCAACAGTTGCACTCACAATGATGTTTTCTTGGAATAAAATATTGTTTGAATATGGATATATCTTTTGAATTTCTAAATCTAAATTATTTTTAATAAGCTTCAAAATGGCACTCGCAGTGATGTCAGCATATGTCTTAAGGCTAGCTTGTGATAGGTGAATTGTGGATCCAAGTTTTTCTCTGTGACTGGCAAAAGTGAAATCCGTGAGCTCTTGGCTGAGAATGGTTTCAGTTGCTGATATTTTCTGGACATTCACATCTGATTCCACTTGGCTTGAATCATAAAAGATGCTGTCATTTTATTTACAGTTTTCCAATTCTGGGATAACAAATGACTTTTCTTTATGTTGGAAAACAAGGGCAATTAATGAATCAATTCTTTTTGTGGCAAAAGATTCTAAATGATTAAAAATAATTTTAGTAATGAAGTTAGAATTTTCTTCACATAAATCAGCAGCAAATTTCTGGATGTCTTCTTTCTCTACTACAGTTAAATGATTATCATCAGCATAAGCTGATTTCTGATTTCTTGAATATGAAAAACACTCTGTTTTTCCTTCAGTTTTTGACCCCCAATAGGCTGTTGACAGTCTATTTTTGGAAACATATCAGAAAAGGTCAGAGGCAATGTTGCAGAAGTAGGATTCTTTGCATTTATGATAAGCATGAGAGCAGAACTGAGATTATGAAGAACAATATTCAATATATCATTGGATATCAAAATGACATCTGATTTAGGAACCGAAAGTTTAGGAATAAACTTATTTGCACCCTCCATGAACATTTCAGAACTTCCTTTTGAATATTTATCAACTATGCTACATTTCAGAGTGGATGTGGCAAATGACAGATTATTCTGAAACAGGGTTCTCTCATAAATATCACATAAGATACCTTCAATTGTATCTTGTATTTGGAACTGATGTACTTTTTGATATTCAGTTTTATTGAGCAGCTTTTCAATAACACCTTTTTGCTGATCCAAATCAATCTCTTTATCAGAACTGTTTTTGTTACACTTTCCTTTACATGATAGAATGTCTAACACTGTGTTAACAATTTGACTTGCAATACTTTTAGAAATCCCAATGTTGTCAGTTAAGAAATGATTTTCCTTTTCTTTATCTAATTCATGTTTAATTTCTTGTAAATTTTTTCTAGGCACTTGTTGTGCATAAGTATTTAATTTAGTCAAAAACAGTTGGCACAAGTTGGTCTCTCCTGACTTAGTATGATCTACTGAGCAATAGGAAAATTGCTCATCAGAATATGGATCTTTGGCTGATAATGCTTTGCTCAGTGTACTCTGATCTTGTTGAATAGGTAAGGCCATTGGGACTGTAAAGTTGACTTGGGAACAAAAGAGAGATTTTACTTTGGAAGTAGCAAATGTTTCCAAATTTGTTAATATTGCCTGTACAATATCTTCAACTACATTTACCTTTGCTTCTTTGTCAGCAACACTGAATCTAGACTGAAAAGTACATGGATTTTTATCCAAGGCAGAGGACTTTCCTTCATAGGTATGTTCATGAAAAGAAACATTAGCTGAAAAAGTGATAGTTGCATACCTATTTTTCCTTACATTTCTTTCTGTCATGGAAGCTGAATAAAGTTTGTGAAATACAGTTTTAACAATATTTTCTGTTACTATGGTTATATCTGCTTCAGAAATTAAAGGATCCATCATTTGATCCATACATTGAACAGATGTTTGGGCAATTGGCTCATCAACATTGTGAGGCATTCCATTAAAATGAAAGTGGGAGAGAAAACACATTTAATTGATTGTTTAAAGTACTTTGGAAAATTGCATTCAAAATATTTCTTACGATGGGAGCAATTGGAGATATATTTGGTTCCTTGAGTTTTGCTTCAATTTTGTTTAAGGTTTATTCTAGAGCCCATTGTTTAAGAGAATGTGTTTTCATTTCTTCTCTTTGTGGTGATCTATCATCAATAATTTTCTTCTCTGTATATGCATCATCTTCTAGAAATGAATCTGATTCAGCTCCTCCAGGAAGACTTCCATATGTTGGCCTGTATCAATAAGTTTCAATGCCTCCCTCTTCAGATTCAGTTTCATTGAACATATCTGAAGATACTGCATCTAAGATTAATTTGACTACATCCATAAGAATCTGAGTCTCAGGTGGTGGGGTTTTTACACTTGTCTTCAAGTCTGATGAGGTCATGTTTAATTCTGTTTGAATAGCCTTCAAGATACCACCTGATACCTTCTTTGCAGGCGTGTATAAAGCAGACAGAAATGATTCTTCATGTGTGTGTCTCTGGAAATATTGGTGCTTTCACATTCCCAGCCCATCTTATTGCTTTTCTTATTTTCATCATTAATAGCATCCAGAATTTCTAAATATCCATTGGAAAACTCTTTCAGTTTAACAAAAACTATATTAAGAATGTCTGAAGCTACAGTTCTCAGTTTATTTGGATGCATTTCTTTTGTGCTCTCTGCTTTGGAAGACACAGAAGCAACAGGTTTTGCTTTGCTTTGAGTCCCCTCTTTATTGCCCTCCTGAACCATTCTGGAAACTATGCTGGACATTATTTTGGTGGATTTGGCCATTTTCTCAATAATTGAAGCAAATGATGTGTTATCAATGTCAAGATACTCTGAGATGGCTTTTAATCCACAACTTGCAAAACAAGTATCCATGTCAACACTAGATAATTTTGCAAGGATATAATCAAAAATTGCTTTGGAAAATAACTGAATATTAGACTGCAATGCAGCAGCCATTTTCTGATTCTTATTGGTAGTCTCTTGGCTTCCTAGGAGCTTTCTTAACATTTCATGTAGTATTTCCCCAATTCTATCTAACACTTCCAATTTTGCATTATTTTGAATATCTTTTTCATCATTGACACTGTGGAGAGCACAAGGAGTAGCCATATATTTGTGAAAAGATTTTTTATCATGCCTATTTGGCAAAATGCTTTGTTCATCAAGACTGTCATTTGCAGACTTTGGCATACATGAAGAAAGTGAAATGTTTCTTTGATCTGCATTTTTGCTGGATAACATATCATAAATACATGTTAATAATGGACTTGCCAAAATGTCATCATCAATACTTGTGACAAGAGATTCTAATTTTTTATTAGTATTAGCTGTAAGGGATTTGGTATGTTCAATCTCCATAAGATTTAGGTTTTTCTTATGGAGTTCCAGTTTATTCTGGATAGCACACAAAACAATGTTCACTATTTTAGCTCTGTACTTACTAAGTTGAGAATGTAGTGAAGATTTGAAGCCCATATGCAATTTTGGACAAATAAATGACTTCAGTCTTTTAAAAATTGTATGAATGATCTTATCATTAATGTCATCTACAGGTTTAAGTTCACTTTCTCCAGATTTTAACCAGGAAAGCTTTTTAGAATCAATATCGAATGAAGATAAATATTGCATTTTCTTTGCACTGAAAAACCATGTTTTTAATGAACATTTATTTGGTGCTTCTTTGACTCTGTGTGCAGTGTCAGAACTATCTAAGGAAGTCTGATGAACTGATGATAAAATGTAACTATTAGTGGTATTGGAAATGTAGTTTGGTGCCTTATAAAGTATGTTTAACACAGAATCTGTTATTTCTTGAGCCACTGTATTGATTTCTGAAATAGAAAACAGCTGGTCTATCCATTCTTGATGTGACAGTCCTTGAGGCTTTTGTGAAAGAAGAACTGAAGCTTCATCACCAGTTTTGCTGTCTAAGTGACCAGGAGGAACAGAAGATATGTCCTTGAGCATTTCTTTTAAAACATTTGTGACTATGTTTTCTGAAGCCTTTTGTATTTGATGCTTTTTGTCTTGGCTGAAGGTTGAAATAACTTTATTGAAACAAAGTTTTTTCTTTAAAGTATCTTTATGATTAAGAGATGGTGGCTCAGTCTTTAATCCCAGTCAGGAAATGCAATTTGGCTTCTAGAAACAGGCTTTGTAGGTGGTTTGATATTTCTTTTGTATTTAAAACAAGTGTTTCCCTTTGTAAATGAATCATTAGGAATCTGTTCTTGTGATTTTACTTTTTCACCTTTGAAAGTTGAATCAAGCACATTTTTTACCATATTGTCTATCTCCTCATCTTCAGAATAAAGAACCATGCCTGGAACATTTATAGGTAGAAATGGTCTTCTAGACCTAGGACTATTAGATAATCTAGTGCCAGCAAGTCTGCACTTTTCTTTGGTGTCAGAATGACTATTTATTCTAGGTTGTCTACTTTTTTGAAAATTTTCCTTTGCTGGTTCTTGATGGAGCTGAACATGGATATCATCAAGTAGCTGAAGGAGTACTACTGTTTCTTCAGATGCAATAATTCTCTCATTATTTAGTTCAGTTTGTATATAACCTAGTATAGCACTAATTGCTTCCCCTATATAACCAACCAAAGAGGATTGGGAAAAAATATTTGATAGTAAATTTTGCATTTCTTCATTGACAATTAAACTAGCTGTGTCAGATTCAAGACTAGATTTATTTTTGCCAGCTCTCTGAAGGAACATACATACTCGGAGTGTCTTATGTTGCTGGCAGGAACGCTTAGTTGAATCTTTAGGATGAAGAAATTCATTTTGTTTAGAAGAAGTAAGAGACATCAGCTTTTCTAAAATGGTGTGCACCATGTCCTCTGCAATATCATACATCGGGTCTAAAGTATGAGGCATTGAATCCATCAAAGGTATTTTATTTGATGATGGGAGATGTTCATCACTGGCTGTTAAGCTTGGTTTAATGTTGACTGGTACATCTTCTTGTGAAAACATCTCAACACATTTTTTCTCCACTGCAGACTCTAACTTCTCAAGAATATTTTCCACAATCTCAGAAGCAACTGAGCAAACATCAACATTGGAGGGCAAGTCTTCTTTTTCACATTCACATTGTTCAACAATAACTTCAGCAGTAACAGAAGAGAGAGAGGGAATGGCCTGGGTTAAATCAGACATTATTTCATGAAAAATGCTTTCTAAAATCACTTTATTTTTCTCTTTCAATTGACATTTAAAGTTAAGAAAAACATTTTTTAAATTCTTCATTTCATCTATGACTTTTGCTTTTTTATCACAAATCGATTAACTCCCTAGGCTATCTGTTTGAGTAGTAGCATCCTTATACTTTGTTGTGCTTCTTTCAAATGATGCTAAAAGATCACTGTCTGATTTACAACTTCTGAGCTTAGGGTATGATCATAGCACGTTGGTTTTATTATATTTAAGTGTTCAGGTTATAGATTGTCCTTTTGCATGATAGGTTTTCCCCAAAACAGTTCTTTCCTTATGTGCAGGAGAAAGTTGTATCAGTGTGGTTAGTCTTACTGACAGGTCCACTGCAAATGCACAGGGTTCTGCCTGAAATGTTTTAGTTGTTGAAGATATGTAGGTTCTATATGTAAAGTCTTCACTGCATGTGCTACAGAAATTGAACTATCTGAAGAGAGGATGGAATTATCAGATGTTGGGTATGTATTATTTCTCAATCTTTCTTCATACTTTGCGATGGCTGGGTACAATATACTAGTCACTTTAGCCACAACCCAGGTCATTATATTCTGAATTATAATATTCAATTCTTCAGAAGTTACCTAGAAATGAAGTAAGCAGGGATGAAAACAAAGTCATGTAACAACTTACTCTATGTTTTGAAGACAGCAGGTAACATCGAATTTTTATATCAAGCAATGTATAGGTGGAATACCAATATGGTTTATGGAAGAAAATAGTAAAAAAAAAAAAAACAAAAAAAAAGATTACAAATTTAGAATTTCAGATGAATTTCTAGTTTGTTTATTCTGCACTACATTGAAGGTTTTTTTTGGTGAGTGTTTAAGATTTATTTTATTCACAATCTCTCAGAAGTTTCTTTTTCTCTTGGCATTTATTATCAGGATAAATGATTTTTTGTTTAAAAAAATTACCAAATTGTTGTATAGGCACATAGCGTGCAAATATTTTGGAAAGAAAATGTATAATCTTTATGATCCAGCTGATTTTTAAGATCATTAAATATTTGTAATAAAATATTTCTCAAAACAGATGCAGCCAAAATATTTGGTTGCTTTCAGAAGCATCTGTCTAACTGAGATATGGGGAAGGAACACAAATCATTCTCTCTTCCAGTCCCTGCTGAAAGGGTGAGCCTGAAGTCTATATATATATAGAAATGACTAAAGTTAATTATTAAGAATTATTTGATAGGTAAAAATAAAAGCTCATGCTTTATATAGATTGATGAGCTTTTTACCTCACAAACAAGTGTAAATACAAATTGCCTTAGATATGAAAGCTGAGAACAGATAATAAAGTAAGGCAACATGTTAATTTAGATAGAACATAAAACCCAAGCTAGATTTGGGAATCAAAGAGTAGGGAGGGCTGAGCAAGATTAAGAAAGTTAGACTATTACTGAGCTGAAACTAAGAACCAGGTTTGAATAACCATTTCCTTAGTGACCAATGGTGCTGTCATAGATTTGTACTGGACCATGGATAGAAACAAATGCATCTGTAGAGTTCTATAAACCTCTACTTACCAACTGCAAATGTATTTTGTGCTTACAAAACTCTTACTTATAATAAAGTAGTACTCTGTTTTTAAATTGTTAAAACTCTTAAAGCATACAGGCTGTAAACACAAGTAATTGGCAGCAAAGCTTAGAAGGCCGACATGTAGGCCTTCGTGTAAATAAGATTCTTGTAACTAGGCTGCTCACACCCAAAATATTGTCTAAATTAGTCTGAAATTATTCATATTTCAGAGAAATATTCAAAGAAAAGTTAACATGTATATACCACACTCCCTCATGGCCCATTTCAAAGCATTTGAGGAGCACCTGAGGAAAGACCATTTTATTCAGCTGTAATCCCCAAATATACCCCCAATATTTTTTATTTATTGTATAAGCAAGGGGTTAGTGGTAATGACACATATTTTAAGATGACAGTCTGTTATAAAATACTTGTCTTAAATAAATACACTCTAAATCAAATATTTAAGTATAAAACCTAAATATTTACAGAGAAGATAATTATTCTAAATCAACTACAACACATATAAATTATAAACTAAGACATTCAATATATGTTATTTTTCTTATTACAAGAGATGATAAACAATAACCTACATTATTACTCTTAGGCTAGTTGTGTCAAAGCGATTCCAACCTTAATATATAAAAGAGGCATCAATTTCCAAAGTTTTCTTTGTAGTGAAATACGATAGATGAAATCCCAGTTTTCACTTTCTTTTTGTTACAACATTAAACTGAAAAATATTCCGTTGGGTCAAAGCTTTCGTATTTGCTGCATATTCTATGAATTGAGCAAGTGTCCATGTTAAATAGTGTGCCAGAACATGTATTGTTCCGCAAATGCTTTCTCTTTCCTGTGTGTTCAGTCTAGATCCAAATAAGGTCTCATAAAAATATACTGCCTTATCTTTGCCTGTTCCAAGTCTCAGCTTATAGGTGATGAGGTCCCTTTTCACAAAGCTGCTAAAGACAGATCCAAGCATCTCAACTCATCTACTACTGAGTTCACCAACAAGAACTGCAAGGGCATATTGATATAGCTTCCCATGATAGAATAGGCTTGTGGTATTTCATTCTCTTCCTGTGATGGCTAGGTCCCTTAATATTTTACCATTCTATACCCATGAGACCTCATCTTGAAGGCCTAATATTATTTTTGATAACAACTTTGAACCACAGAAAAGTATAAGAATTAACTGAAAAGGAACTTCAAAGAAGAAAAAAGAAGAAAGAAGAAGACCAACAAATATCAATGGATGACTCCTAGTTTTCTAGTTAACAAAATATATTCTATTATGATGTATCAGAAAGTAAGACTAATATGTTGCTTTATCAGTGGATTTTATGATACATACTTTTTCTTGCAAGCAATTTTGTGGTGAGTTCTGTTGCCTGTAGAGAAAGGTTGATCATTTGTTTATTATAGAGTCAAGAATTCATAAAACATTTTTCTAAAATTTCTGATCATTCAATCATTTTGTTGTATATAAGAGTTTTTCTATAGAAATTCAAAATGAAGAATATACCATTTTTTCCAATCCTTCTATTTTACTTTTTCCATAGATTGGCCTTTAGTTTTAGAAATGTACTTTATTACTCATGGGAACAGACTTATAGCTACAGCATAAACAATGTACCTCTCTGATCTTTGTTCTTTTAACACACCTTAGCCATGCCCACTTTGGTTTTTCTGAAAAAGGATATAGGATTTGCAGGGAGAGGGCAGTTGAGTTTCTTCTGACTGTTAAAAGGTCTGATAGAGCAGCAAGGCATCTGACCAGAACTTTCTGATAGTCATTTATTTACTCTTTGAAATGCCATAGTTCTACCATTCCCTCCCCATATTCCATGGCAGGAACAAAATAGTGAATGATTATTCAATAACTATGGGTTAAAATCATGGATATCTAGCTATATTTAATACCAGTTTAGATGCATTCCTTTTCTGTGTATGACAATATTCTATCATGTGTTATTACATTTACCATTACACACTAATGAAATAAAAACAGTTTTCTGAATTGCAAAAAAAAGAATAGCTCAATCATAAAAATAATAGAAAATAAAATAAATATTTATTAAAACAAGATCTAAAACTGAAGTCTGATTTATTTTCATATATTTTTGCGATTTGAACTGTTTCTTTTTTCTTTCTACTTTCTTAAGTACACTCCTTTTAGGCCTGTACTCCACATGATTAAATTTACATTTTCCCCAAGGTTTATAATTCAATTTTAAAAAATAGGCAGACTGAAAACTATGTCCTATATTTTGGCAGGAAAAAAAAAAAAACTTCACTGTGTCCAGTTCATAAAATGGGTTTTGGGACAACAGTCTATCCTTAGACTAGTACCTTTTTGCAGTATGCAACTAGGAGCATGGAAGCCGATGTCAGTGATATGTTCTCTATCATTTGCCCTCATTTGTTTTTCTAGGATCTGGTTTCTTAGGTCAACCCAAGTTTCCACAGTTTTTTCTCTTAGATATTCTGCAACCTAATGCATTCAGATTCATTTTTCTGTTTTCTTCATGTTATATCATTGGCATAAAACATAACTCAAGGAGTTCTATGTATTCATTGATACCAGTTCCCAATAGACTTTCTGCTTCAAAAGCATGCAACACAGAACCAAAGTACAAAGGCCTACATGTAAATTTAATCTGTAAACTGACAAAGCTTTATTGATGACTATTAGAAAACAATTTTATTAACCAGATAAAGCATGGCATCAGCAGAAATGGCAGAGTAAGTATCTCAGATATTCATTCTTCCAAAAAAAAAAAGAGTAAACTGGCAAAAGAAAAATGACCAGAATTATAGTTTCTGGAACTCTAGAAAATTAATCAGACTTGCAGCATTCCAGAGAGCACTTATTTAGGAAAAACAGTGAGCCTAGGTAATAGCAATAGGTTTTGGTGTTTTAATTTGTCTTATTTTTATCCCCTCTCTTCATCTTCATAATATCCTTCAAAAATAATACCCTGAAATCATAGAAACATAGTTTTATCTTGGTACCTGCCTAAGATCTAGCATTATAGTTTGAACATAGTAGGTTCTCAATGAATGTTTGATAAATAAATCCCTATTTAAAGTCTTTTGCATCTGTGCCTACTTCTCTCTAATGCCAAATGAAGCCTTTGTGCAGGCCACTGATGGACTTTGATAACTGATTCTGAGTTTCTTTCTTTCAATTTTTCCTATATATCATTGTCAAAGTTACTCATTATGTATGCTAATTTGACCATTATACCTGCACTAAAAACCATCAGACTATTATACAATAAATAAACTACAAGTTTTAAACACAGTCTTCAGGATAATAGATTTATTGCTTTCTTCACTGTTACTCCTTATACCTTCCCTGTAATACACGCTTACTCATCACCTAAGTGCAATGCTGAATTATTGCAACTTTACTCCCACTGCTGTTATATTTGCTTTATTTTCATTTCTTTGGTACTGAATATTCATCTCTATTTTAAAAATCTTTTGTAACATTAAACAACTGAACAGAAACAAGAAAACTAAGCAATAAGTGAGAGAAGAGAAAGAAATGATGGAATAGATGTGAGACTTCCACAGCAAACTCCTATGAAACTTGGAGTTAAACCTGAACAAGAGGAATGTGACATATGTGTCTTTACTCTTTATTTGGATCTCTGTGTATGCTTTTGGAAAAGTGGTAAGAAGCTCCAGGAAAGATAAAGAGTTTTTTATTTTTCACCAAGCTAAGATTTATAAGGAAAGAATATCCAAAATGCTTGCTATGGAATATTCAAGTGATTTTTGTAGTTCTACATTCTTGTGTTGAAGAAGATAAAAATGCACTTTTTACAACTATATTATGAGCCTCTTATAACCTTTTCTTTAAAGAGGTATGTATTTATATTTCCAATAAATAAAAGTGTATGTATCCAATAAATAAAATAAGCAATGTTATTTTACATGTGGTCTACATACGGTCATCAAGTTTTATTGCTTTGAACTAGACAAGTCAGTTTCCTTCCTTCTGCATCTCTTACTGTGTTATGTATCATATGAACACTCAATAAGTCAAACAAACTGGTATTTATCTGTCTTAAGGTAAAAATTATTATTTCAAGAAGGCTGGTCTGAAAATGTCAAGATCATTTGCCATCATTCACAACTTATTTTACTCAATCATCTTCATGGGAATTTGGGGTTTGTAAAGTCTTTCCTAGACTCCATTTGTCTTGCTGATTTTTTTAAAAGATTGTGGCATGGGTGTAAAATAACTCATTGCTATTACTTAGATTCATGTTTTCCTCTCTTTCTTTTCTTGAGTTGAGAAAAACAGATATAAACATCAACAAAATAGGTGGTCACTAAAGTTTGAGGAGTGAAAAGTCCCTGGGCTTAACAAATATCTCTTCTACATGCCATTATTTCTACTATTAGAGATTATTATTTTGTATTAATCTGCAAAATACCTTTTAGGGTGGGGAATAACTGATTAAGTCATTAATACTATAGAGTAAACTATATTACCAGTATTAGAAAGCCCATAGTCTCAAAAAGCATAATGAATGGTAGCTATTTCAAAGAAAAGAAAGGCAAAGAAATAAATACAGATTATGAGAAATTACCTGAAGAAAGCTATGATGAAGATACACTTGAAAGTGGCATGGAGACCCTGACAATAGGTGGATTATAGAACTACAGAGGAGATAAAGAAAGGGAAGGACAAAGATTCATTTTGTCTACAACTTAAGCTTAGTGCTGAAAGCCTGCAAAAGACTAAATTTCACTAAATCCAAGTAGAACTACAAAAATTGAGGATTCCATGTAATCATTTGCTTATGAGCAGCACTCTTATGTAATCATTAAAATTTTTATTTATGATCACATATAATTCCTTAGATGCTTACATATTTGTGTTAACAGGAGAGGAAAATATACCAGGGTCTGTAGCCTGAGCCTGAGGTCCTGTTTATTAGAAAAAGAAAATTAAATAGTTTGTATCCATCCTCAGCAATGTGCTAAATGTTAATCCTCTAGTAGGTATTTATTTTCTGTTGTTACTGCCTTGTTTATAAGCTTTCAGAGACTCTCCACAGTGAAGTCCAAAATTCTTAGCAGGAACCTGTACTATAAGCTCTGATGTCCTTTTCTACCTCTTTAGTGTCTTCTCTGACTAGTCTTTCATATATATGCTATGGTCCAGAGACAGAATATATCACAGTTCCCTAAATATATCATGTTCTCATGCCTCTCTGGCCTATGGTTTTGCAATTTCTTTTGTCTAGAATGCTCTGTGCTGTCTTTAAACTTCTCATCTTTTAGTTCTGATTCAACTTATGTCAACTCTTGAAAGCCTTCCTTGAAAGCTACCTGAATAAATACCTTTCCCAGTGCTCTCAAAACACTCTAAACATGTTTATATTATAAAACTCATCATGCTATGCATTAGTTATGTTAATTCTTGTGTACACCTGATAATTATATAAAATAAAATAATTGATGTGTGATCAATTTTATTTTATTTTATTTTTAAATGTTTTCATTATACTTTAAGTTCTGGGGTACATGTGCAGATTGTACAGGTTTGTTACATAGGTATACACATGCCATGTTGGTGGTTTGCTACATCCATTGCCCCATCATCTACATTAGGTATTTCTCCTAATGCTATACCTCCCCAATTCTCCCACCCCCTGCTATTCCTCCCCTAGCCCCCCACTCCCGAGACCCTGGTGTGTGATGTTCCTCTTCCTGTGTCTATGTGTTCTCATTGTTCAACACCCACTTATGTGTGAGAACATGCAGACTTTGGTTTTCTGTTCTTGTGTCAGTTTGCTGAGAATGATGGTTTCTGGTTTCATCCATGTCCCTACAAAGGACATGAACTCATCAATTTTAGAGAGAAATGAACTGAGATTAAGAGTGCACATATCTGAAAGTTAAATGTGAAGATAAAACCATTTTTAATACAAAAAAGCTCTTCTGTGGTTTCCAGCAATATGCTAAACAAGTGTCTTTCATTTTGCCTAGAATTCAGTATAGAGTATTAAAGTCATACTGTTAAAAATAGCTGAACTTTTAAAGAGATAGTAGAACTTTCTGAAGGTAAAACAATTGTGAGAACACAAATCTATAGTGATAAACAAATGCTGAAGCTGATACTTGCTCTAGGGACATTGGCCACATCTGGAAATGTACTGTCTGGTCAGAGCACTTAAAACAAGACTTTGGGCCCCCAAAAGATGGGGAATTAAAACTAAGAGCTCCTGAAAACATACAGATGCTTCTTGACTTAAAACGGGGTTGACATCACAATAAATGTTAAAATCATAAGTTAAAAATATGTTAAGCTGGAAATGCATTGAATACACCTAATCTGCTGAACATAACAGCTTAGGTTAGCCTACTTTAAATTTGTTCTGAACACTTACATTAGCTTACAGTTGAACAAAATCAGCTAACAGAAAGCCTACTTTATAATAAAGTATTGAATATCTTATGTAATTTATTGAATGTTATACTGAAAGGGGAAAAACAGAATGGTTGTATGGGTACTTAAAATACAGTGTCTATTGCATGTTTATTGCTTTCACACATCCTAACATTGAAAAATCATGTCTAACCACTGTAAGTCAGGGACCATCTGTATAGGATTCCAAAGAGCTACATTGTCAATTAGTCATCTACAAGAAAAAAAAAATCATACCACAGAGGAAGCAGACAAATTATGTCTTGGCTTGTAGCTATGGATGGAGAAGGAGGAGGAGAAGATAAAAGCATTTCCTAAGAACTCATAATCACAGATACTGTTTTCTATACCCTCGAGTTTCAAATCCACAGAAACTATTGTCCTTCAAACTGCATGTGAGAATTTAATTTAAAATGAAGCTGTGTTCACAGCTCTTACAGATAACTGGCAGAAGCATATGTAAATTTCCTTTAGAGAATTACATCCTATCCAAATATTATGTCAACAATAAATTTCTGTCAATACTGAGCTCACATATAACAATAATATCCTTCCACCCCCACAGAAATATTTAAAAAAAACAAGAAACTATGGTTTTTAATAGAAACAAAAACAATATATTAAATTTAGACCCAAAGATTCCAAATATTAAAATTACCAGATATAAAATATAAAATAAGAGAACTTTATATATTTAAATATATAAAGAAGGAATTTGAAAGGATAAGAATGGAAAAAGAGCTTATAAGCCCAGACAAATTTGAAAATAACTATTTAGAAATTGTATTCTATATATACAATATACCATAGTTCAATAAATTGTATAATGTAATTAATTTATGAAACAATAAATTTTAAATAACTAAATATCTAAAGGGAAAATTGGTGAATTGGAGGACACATTTGAAGAAATTAACAGGAATGCATCAGAGAGAAATGGAAAATACAGTTGTTAAATGATATAACACAAAAAGATAGCCTAATACTCAGAAGAAGATAATGGAAATGAAGAGAGGGAATATAGAAAGCGAAAATGATTGAAATTTGTACAGAACTGTTCATTATAATAACACTAAAGAAAAACAAAGAAAATATCTTAAAAACAGCCTGACGTGGGGGATGAAAGGATCACTTACACAGGAATAATTACTTAGAATAAAGAGTAGAATTAAAAAAATTTTTTTTTCTTTTTCTGAGACGGAGTGTTGCTCTGTCACCTAGGCTGGAGTGCAGTGGCACATTCTTGGTTCACTGAAATCTCTGCCTCAGTCTAAATAAAACAATATCTTTAAAGTGCTAAGAAAAACTATCTGTTCCCTAAACCTTATTTGTACACTTGGATATAATGACATTCTAATACAAGCATAAAGAACATTTTCTCAAATAAAATCTGAGAATTTACTCCCAAAATATGTTCCCTAAAGATCTTTCTAAAGAACGCAGTACTTTAGGACATATGGCAATGATCCCAAGAAGTACTAAATACAAGAAGGGATGAGCGGAGAACAAAATAAATTGGTAAACAAGAGGATAAATATAAATTAAATCTTTATAAAACAGTAATAAGAAAGTAACTTGGCTGACAAAAACTTTAAAATGTCAAAATATAAATTATTGAACAATAATAAGTATAATATGAAGTGGTGATTAGAAGTAAATTATCTTACTTTAGCTTTTATTTTAAATATACTTCAACATAACTCGAAGAGTAAATTTACAATGTTTAACACAAAGAAATAACAAATGTTTGAGTGAAAGATCTCCCAATTAATCAGACTTATTACTATACGTTGTATGTTTATATCAAAATACATATGTTCCCCAGAAATATGTCTAACTTTTATGTATCCGTAAAAATTTAAACAAAAAATATTAGGGTGATTGCCAAAAGAAATATACATATGTTATGCAATTTATAAACAGTAAAAAATACTAGATAAAATCTAAATTTAGCACTCTTAAGAGAAAACAATAAATAAATAAAAATATATTAAAAAGTAGGACCAAGGGAAACCACAAATAAGGCGATAAAAACTTCCAAAGATTTGTAATTTACATAAATACAAATTGATTGGGTTCTGTTAAAAGTCATAACTTCTAAAACAATAAAACAAAATCCAGCTGCACATTGTCTACAAGAGCCATCTAAACAAATAAAGACACTAAGATTAGAAGCTGACATATCTATATTAATATTAGACACATTTAATTTAAGGAAAAAACATAACATGGTAAAGGTCACTGCATGATGATAAAATATTCAATTCACCTGGAAGATATGATGATTCTAAAATGTGAATTTGTCTAATCTCTAGATCAAAAAATATTTTTTTAAATGGGCTGAGCTTTATTAAGGAGTTTGCAAACGCACTATCATTATTTTCAGTAATGTTTTGAACAAGGAGTAAAAAATAAGTATATATGTGGATTTGAATGTACAATAAGTTATATATATGAAATACACAATTCACCATATTGATTGAATGGACATATTTAAACATTACATCCCAAATTGAACAATATTCATTGTTTTCAACCATAGAGAACCTATTAAATATTAATCATGTTTGCTAAGCCATAAGGCATTCTCTAGTTCTTCTTTAAGGTTGGTATCATAAAGATCATACTGTCAGTCCACAATGCAATTTAATTGTAAATGACCACCAGCAACAATGAAATAAAAATTAGAATAACTAGCCCAGGAGTACAAAATATAACAACTAACTCATGAGTACAAACTAGCAAACAAAATTGAAAATTAAACATGATTCAGAAAAAAGTGAAATATTATATGACAAGGTTTTTGATACATTTTAAATTTTCATAGTTACTTATAACCAGTTAAGTTTCACACACTGTTCTAAAACTTTAAAATACCAACTCATTGAATTTCCATAACAACTATATGAATCACTACTATTATTCTTATTTTATAGTTGGAAAAACTAAAGAACAGAGACATTAAATAACTTGGCCAAACTAGCATGCATTTTAAGTACTGGAGTGTGGATTAAACCTAGCTACCTGAGTACATTCTCTTAGCAACTATGCCATATTGCCTTTCAATAACCTCATCTAAATAAAAAGGGTATATTATGACTTTATGCAAATATATATGAAAATTTAGATGAATTAAACAAATTTATATAATATAGTTACCTGCTAAAAACACTCAAAAAGAGAAACAATAGTTCTGAATCACTAAAGCAATTGAATTTGTAATTTAGTTTTTTTTCTCACTAAGAGAACAAAGACTAGGTTATTTATTTTAACAGTGACTACTACTAAACAAAGAATATAAATTTCAACTTTGTAAACGACTATAAAATAGTAAAAACAGGCAATACAATAACCTCATGGGGCTAGTGTAATCTTGACACAAAAACCAGATCATGATATTGAGAAAAGCAAATTACAACCCAACCTCTCTCAAGAACCTAGATGCTAAAATCCTAAATAAATTGCTAGTAAATTTAATCTACACATGTATAAGAAGAAAAGCACATGATAAATAAAATTGATTTAATCAAGGATGTGTGGTTGTTTTAACAATAAAATATCATTGTCTTAACAGACGCATAAAATAGATTTTTAAAAGTCAACTTTCACCACTAATTAGAAAGTTTTGCATGTTAGAAATAGAAAGATGCTTTCTTAACCTGACATTATTATCTACCAAAAGATCACAGTACCTATCATATGAAATGAGAAATTACTTAAACACATTTTTCATTAAGAAAGAAGAAAGGCCAGGCACAGTGGCTAGTTCTTGTAATCCCTACACTTTGGGAGGCTGAGGTGGGGAGATCACCAGAGGTCAGGAGTTCGAGACCAGCCTGAGCAACATGGCAAAAACCTGTCTCTACTAAAAATAAAAAAATTAGCCGGGCATAGTGGCGTGTGCCTGTAACCCCAGTTGCTCAGGAGGCTGAGGCAGGAGAATTGCTTCAACCTGGAAGGCAGAGGTTGCAATGAGCTGAGGACCGTGCCATTGCACTCCAGCCTGTGTGACAGAGTGAGGCTGTGTCTCAAAAAAAAAAAAAAAAAAAAAAAAACTTGCATCCCTCAGACAGAAAATATACTTTTTTTTTTTTTGGTATATCAATAAAACACTTAAAAATGTCATATATCATATCACATACTTAACTATAAAGAAAATTTAACAATATCAATGAAAAGAGATTTAAAGCTTAGGCTTTTTGATACTAATTCAAATAAATTAAAAATAAATAATATAAATGTTACCAAAATCAACAATGTCAATGACCAGAGATTTAATTTTCTGATACTAATTCAAATAAATTAAAAATAAAACTGTTATCAAAGTTAGAAATACAAGAAATATGTACCAATGTAACTATTACATTGAAAGGGATTTTTTTTAAATTATACTTTAAATTCCGGGGTACATGTGCAGATTTTGCAGGATTGTTATATAGGTATACATATGCCATGGTGGTTTGCTGCATTCATCCCCTGTCATCTACATTAGGTATTTCTCCTAATGTTATCCCTCCCCAATCCTCCCACCACCTGCTATCCCTCACCCTAGTACCCCTCAGCCCCCCAATAGGCCCCAGTGTGTGATGTTCCCCTCCCTGTGTCCCTGTGTCCATGTGTTCTCATTGTTCAACACCCAATTATGAGTGAGAACATGCAGTGTTTGGTTTTCTGTTTCTGTGTCAGTTTGCTGAGAATGATGGTTTCCAGCTTCATCCATGTCCCTGCAAAGGACATGAACTTATCCTTTTTTATGGCTGCATAGTATTCCATGGTGTATATGTGCGATATTTTCTTTATCCAGTCTATCACTGATGGGCATTTGGGTTGGTTCCAAGTCTTCACTATTGTAAACAGTGCTGCAATGAACATACTTGTGCATGTGTCTTTATAATATATTGATTTATAATCTTTGGGGTATATACCCAGTAATGGGATTGCTGGGTCAAATGATATTTCTAGTTCTAGATCCTTGAGGAATTGCCACACTGTCTGCCACAATAGTTGAACTAATTTACACTCCCATCAACAGTGTAAAAGTGTTCCTATTTCTCCACATTCTAGCATCTGTTGTCTCCAGATTTTTTAATGATGGCCATTCTAACTGGCCTGAGGTGGTATCTCAATGTGATTTTGATTTGCATTTCTCTAATGACCAGAGATGAAGAGCATTTTTTTTATATGTTTGTTGGTTATATAAATGTCTTCTTTTGAGAAGTGTCTGTTCATGTCCTTTGCCCACTTTTTGATGGGGTTGTTTTTTCTCATAAATTTCTTTAATTTCTTTGTAGATTCTGGATATTGGCCCTTTGTCAGATGGGCAGATTGCAAAATTTTTTTCCCATTCTGTTGGTTGCCAGTTCACTCTAAGGATTTTTTCTTTTGCTATACTCTGCACAGCAGAAGTTTAATTAGATCACATTTGTCTATTTTGGCTTTTGTTGCCATTGCTTTTAGTGTTTCAGTCATGAAGTCCTTGCCCATGCCTAAATCCAGGATGGATTTAAACAGAAGACCTAACACTGTAAAAACCCTAGAAGAAAACATTGACAGGGATTCTAAGAGGGAAAGTAAAAAATATACAGAAACCAATGAAAAGCAGGACAACTAATATCAAAATGTTCAGTGTTGAATCGTACATTCAGAGTAAAATATAGAGCATGAATGCTGTTACTATTCTAAAATAATTTTTTATATTTTCTTATTTAATTTTTGAGGGGGAGTCTTACTCTGTTGCCCAGGCTGGAGTGCCCTGGCATGATCATGGCTCACTGCAACCTCTGCCTCCCAAGTTCAAGTGATTTTCCCATCTCAGCCTTTCAAGCAGCTAGGACCAGAGATGTGTGCCACCATGCCTGGTTAGGTTTTTGTATTTTTGGTAGAGACGGGGTTTTATCATTTTGCTCAGGTTGGTTTCAAACTGCTGAGCTCAAGCGACGCCGCTGTGTTGGCCTCCCAAAGTTCTAGGTTTATAGGCATGAACCACTGGAGCTGGCACAATAGAATTTTTAAATAAAACCATAACCCAGCAAGGTTAGGTGACCCACCCCTGTAATCCCAGGACTTTGGGAGGCTGAGGCAGTCAGATCACCTGAGGTCAGGAGTTCAAGACCAACCTGGCCAACAGCAAAACCCTATCTCTACTAAAAATACAAAAATTAGCTGGGTGTGGCAGCACACACCTATAATCTCAGATACTCAGGAGGCTGAGGCAGGAGAATCCCTTGATCCCAGGAGGTTGCAGTGAGCTGAGATCTTGCCACTGTACTCTAGACTGGGTGACAGAATGAGACTTCCATCTCAAACAAACTAACTAACTAACTAACTAACTAACTAACTAACTAACTAACTAACTAACTTACTAAAAACCCACAGAAACAAAACACAAAAATTCCACAATTTTGGAAAATATAGTTTACAGATGGTGTGGGTAAAACAGTATTTCTGGTTCTGGATCCTTGAGTAATCGCCACACTGTCTTCTACAATGCTTTAAATGTTTTGATAGAATTTACTTGTGAAGTCTTCTGGTCCTTGGCAATTTTTTTTTTTGTTGTTGTTGTTGAAAACATTTTGATTACAGATTCAGTCTCCTTTTTCATTATTGAACTGTTCAGAGGGTCTCTTCTTGATTCAGTTTTGGTAGGTTTTATGATTCCAGTAATCCATTCAATTCTTTTAGTTTATCCAATTTGTTAGTATATAATTGTTTATAAGAGTTCCTTATTATTCTTCTTTTTTTTGAAAGATATATTAATATGTACCTTTTTGTTTCTGATTTATCTTTTTTTCTTAGTCTAGCCAAGGGTTTGCCCATTTTATTTTTTTCAATCAATTCTTAGTTTTGCTATTTTTCTTATTGCTTCTAAGTTTTCTATTTTATTTATTTATGACTTAATATTTATTTCTTTTCTTCTTATGACTTCAGACTTACTTTCTTCTTTTTCTAGTTCCTTGAGGTGTGAAGTTAGATCAATTGAGATCTTTCTTCTTATTTAATGCTATGTGTTTATTGCTATAAACTACTCTTATAAATCTGTCTTTGTTGCATTCCATAGATTTGGATATGTTGTGGGTTTTTTTGTTTGTTTGTTTGTTTGTTTTTTTTGCCTGGAGACAATTTTAAAATTCCCTTTTAGTTTCCTCTTTGACCCAATGGTTTCTAAAGAATGTGTTGTTTAGTTTCCATGTATTGGTGATTTTTCTGCTTTTCTTCTGTTATTGATTTCAAGTTTAGTTCCATTGTGGTTGGAAAATATAAATGTAATTATTTTGATCTTAAATTTTATAGGATTTTTTTTGTAACCCAGCATATGATCTCTTCCACAGAGTGTTCCATGTATGTTTGAGCAGAATGTGTGGCATTCTTCAGTCAAGTGCTAAGTTTTGTGTATGTCTGTTAGATCAATTTGGTGTACAGAAGTAAAATTATTTCTATTTGCAGATGACATAATCATATACATAGAAAACCTAAAGACTCAGTTAAAAAAAAATGTTAGAATGAATGAATTCAGTAAAGTTGCAGGATACAAAATCACCACTAAAAAATCGATTGATTTTCAGTGACCAAACTACCCGAAGACAAAACTAAGAAAGAAATACCAGCCCACTTACAAAAACAGTAAAATACTTAGAAATAAACTTGATCAAAGGGATACAAGACTTGTACAGCAAAAATTAGAACACATTGATGACGGAAGTTTTAAAAGACAGATAAATGGAGAAACATCTCAGGTTCATGAATTAGAAAAATTACATTGTTAAAATTTTTATACTACACAAAGTGATCTACAAATTCATTGCAATCCTTATAATATTCTTGATAACATTCTTTACAAAAATATTTTTTACATCCTAAAATTCATACGGAACCACAAAAAATCCTGAAAAGGCAAAACAATCTTGAGCAAGAACAAAGGTATGCGATCAGGCATAACATTTTCTGATTCAAAATAGTGTATGCTATAAAACCACAATGACTAAAACAATATGATACTGACATGAAAACAAACCTATAGTCCAACAAAATAGAATATAAAACGCAGAAATAAATTTACATATCTGTGGTTAACAGATCTTTGAAAAGGATGCCAAAGAAACCCAATGGGTATTTTAAAATAAATCATTTCAAATGTTCTCACCACAAAAAATAAATAAATATTTGAGGTGAGATATAGATATAGATACATAGATGCTAATTAGCCTTATTTGATCATTCTACAATATACATATGCAATGAAACATTACATTATACCATATAAATATAGAAAGTAACCATTTCTTTCTTTTTTTCCTTTTTTTTGAGATCGAGTCTTGCTCTGTCACCCAAGCTGGAGCGCAGTGGTGTGATCTTGTCTCACTTTAACCTCCTGAGTTCAAGCAATTCTCTTGCCTTAGCCTCTTGAGTAGCTGGGATTACAAGTGTACACCACCATGCCTGGCTGATTTTTGTATTTTTAGTAAAGATGGGGTTTTACCATGTTGGCCAGGCTGGTCTCAAACTCTTGATTTCAAGTGATCTGCCCATATTAGCCTCCCAAGTGCTAGGATTACAGGCAGGAGCCACTATCCGTCCAGAAAATAACTATTTTTAGCAAACCAAATCCAGCAGCATATCAAAAAACTAATCCACCACAATCAAGTAGGTGTTATTACTGTGATGCAAGATTGGTTTAGCATATACAAATCAATCAATGTTATTCATCACATAAACAGAACTAAAGACCAAAAAAAAAAAAAAAAAATCATCTCAGTAGATGCAGAAAAGACTTTTGGTAAAATTCAACATCCCTTCATATTAAAAACTCCCAAGAAACTAGGTATCAAAGGAATATACATCAAAATAATAAAAGCCATTTATAATAAACCACAGCCATTATCATACTGAATAGGCAAAAGCTAGAAGCATTCTTCTTGAAAACTGGCACAGTTAAGGTTGGGCCTCTCTTACAACTCCTCTTTAACATAGTATTTGAATTCCTGGCCAGAGCAATCAAGCAATCAAAAATAAATAAATAAATAAATAAATAAATAAATAAATAAATGGCATCCAAATAGGAAAAGAGGAAGCCAAACTATTCCTGTTTGCAGATGACATGATTCCATATCTAGAAAATCCCACAGTCTCAGCCTCAAATCTACTTATACTAATAAACAACTTCAGAAAATTTTAGGATACAAAATCAACGTACAAAAATCACTAGCATTCTTAACACCAAAAACAGTCAAGCTGGGAGCCAAATCAGGAATGCAGTGTCATTCACAATGGTCACAAAATGAATGAAATACTTAAGAAATGCTACTAAACAGGGAGATGCAAGATCTGTGCACTGAGAATTATCAAATGCTGCTTAAAGAAATCAGAGATGACATAAACAAATAGAAAAAGATTGTATGATCATAGATAGGACAAATCAATATTGTTAAAATGACTATGTTGCCCAAAGCAATTTACAGATAAGATGCCATTCCTATCAAACCACCAATAGCATTCTTCACAGAACAAGGTAACATTATTTTAAATTTTATATGGAACCAAAAAAAGAACCTGAATAGCCAAGGCAATCCTAAACAAAAAGAACAAATCAAGAGGTATCAAGCTACCTGACTTCAAACTATATTATAGGTCTAAGGTAAGTAAAATAGCATGGTACTAGTATAAAAATAGACACACAGGCCTACAATCATCTGATCTTTGACAAAGCTGACAAAAACAAGCAATGGGGAAGGATAACCTATTCAATAAATAGTTCTAGAATAACTGGCTAGCCATTTGCAGAAGATTGAAACTGGATCCCTCCTTATACCATATATAAAAATCAACACAAGATGGATTAAAAACTTAAATGTAAAACCCAAACTATAAAAACCTTGGAAGACAACATACATAATACCATTCTGGACGTAGGAACTGGCAAAGGTTTCATGATGAAGATGCCAAAAGCAATTGCAACAAGGGTGAAAATTAACAAATGAGATCTAATTAAAAGCTTCTGCACAGCAAATGAAACTAGTAACAGAGTAAACAGACAACCTACAAAATTGGAAAAATATTTGCAAACCATGCATCTGACAAGAGTTTAATATTCAGCATCTGTAAGTAACCTAAACAAATTTACAAGAAAAAAACCACAAACAACCCCATTAAAAAGAGGGCAAAGGATATGAACAGACACTTTTCAAAAGAAGATAAACATCCAGTTAGCAGCATATTTTTCAAAAGCCCAATATTACTGATTACTAGATAAATTCAAATCAAAACCACAGTGAGATACCATCTTGTACCAGTCAGGATGGCTAGTATTAAAATGAAAAAATAATAGATGCTGACAAGTTATCAGAGAAAAGGGAGCATTTATACATTGTTGGTGGGAGTGTAAATTAGTTCAACCACTGTGGAATGTAGTGTGATGATTCCTCAAAGAGCTGAAAACAGAACCACCATTTAACCCAGCAATCCCATTACTGGCTATATAACCAAAGGAACATACATAATTCTATCATAAAGACACATGCATGTGTATGTTCACTGCAGCACATTACTGACAATAGCAAAGACATGGAATCAACCTAAATGGCCATAAATGGTAGACTAGGTTTTTAAAAATATGGTGCATATTTTAAAAAACCATGGAATACTATGCAGCCATGGAAAAGAATTAGATCATGTCCTTTGCATGAACATGGATGGAGCTGGAGGCCATTGGCCTTAGCAAACTAACACAGGAACAGAAAACCTAATCCTCATATTCTCACTTATAAGTGGGAGCTGAATGATGAGAACACCATGGACACAAAGAGGGGAACAACAACACTGAGGCTTACCTGGGGGTAGAGGGTGGGAGGAGGGAGAGGATCAGAAAAAATGATGATTGGGTACTAGTACTAGGCTTAGTACCAGGGTGATGAAATACAAACCCTCAAGACATAAGTTTATCTGTTAAACAAACCTGCACATGTGTCACTGAACCTAAAATAAAATAAAAATTTCTTAATAAAGAAAATAACTATTTACCAATTAAAAATAAAATAAAACAACATAAATATAGAAAATAGCTATTTTCCAATTAATAATAACACAAAAAAGAAACAATAGGGAAAGATAATTTTTTCCATAAATGTTGTTGGGAAAACAGTATGTCCACAGTCAGAAGAATTAAATCGGATCCTTACTTCACATCATATATAAAAAGCAACAAAAAATGAGTTAAAGATATAAATGTAAGGCCTTAATCCATAAAACTGTAAGAGAAAATATACAAAGCTTCTTGATGTTGATCTAGGCAATATGTTTGGATATGGCACTAAAAGCACAGGCAATAAAAGCAAAAATAGAAAAATGAGATTGTGTTAAAAAGTTTTTGCATTGCTGTAAAACAATCAACACAGTGAGAAAGCAACCTACAGAATTGTGTAAAATATTAATAAACCATATGTCTAATAAGGTGTTGTTATCCAAAGTATCTAAGAAACTGAAACAACTCAATGGTTAAAAAACAACAATAACAACAACAAAAAACAAACGCCATTACAAATAATGAGCAAAATACATGTTCATTTGATAAATAAGTTTATCAAACAAAGGCATGCAAATAACAAAAAAGTATTTGAAAGAATGCTCAACATGACTAATCTCAGGGAAATACAATCAAAACCACAATAATATACCACTTCACACCTCTTAGAATGCCTACTATCAAAAAAGTAGAAGAAACAAGTGCTGACAAGATTGTGAAGAACAAGAAAACCTTGCACACTGTTGGTAGAAATGTAAATTTGTACAGACATTATGGAAAACAATATGAAGTTTCCTCAACAATGACCTTATGATCTAGCAATTCGACATTTGGGTACATATGCAAAGGAAATGAAATCAGTATGTTGAAGAGATATCGGCACTCCATGTTTACTGCAGCATTATTCACAATAGCTAACACATGGAAACAAATGTACACCAACAGATGAGGGGATAAAGAAAATCTGGTATATACCAAGAGATAGATCTATCTGTCTGTCTAAGTAGATGTATAGGTAAATACAGGTACACAAACAGAGAGATACAATAGAATACTATTTAGCCTTTCAAATGAAGGAAATCCTGCCATTTGTGACAACATCAAAGAACTTGGAGAACATCATGTTAAGTGGAATAAGTCAAATGCAGAAAGACAAAAACTGCATGATTTATTTGTGTAATATAAAAATGTCAAGCTCATAGGAATAGAGAATAGAATGGTGGTTACCAGGAGTTATGGCAAGAAAGTTATATAAGATAAATAAGTTTGGAAGATCTAATGTACAACCATGTGGCTATCCTTAACAATACTGTATCATTAAAAACTGCTAAGAAAGTAGATCTTAAGTGTTCTTCCCCCACCACACACAAATAGTTATGTGAAGTTAAGAATATGTTAATTAGCTTGGTTGTGGTGAATATTTTATAGTATATACATATATCAAGTTGTATATGATGTTCTTTCTCTTAGGATGACATTACATCTTAATTAACCAACTGTGAGTCAAAAGTATTGTAAGCTGAGAATGCATTTAATACTTCAATAAACCCACAGTGAAGCTGAAAATCCTAAATTGAACCATTGCAAGTTAGGGACCATCTGTACCTTCAATATATACATTTTTAATTGTCAACTGTACCTTAATAAAGTTGTGTTGTGGGGGAGAAGCTGATATTAAAGGAGGAAACAGTAAGAATAAGGATATGTGTACAAAGAATTTAATTTGTTTTTCCAATTTTGGTTTTCAACATTAGTACAAACAATAAAAATAACAAAAAGAGAATAGGAAATTCCTTCTCATCCTTCATGACTCAATGCAGTCTCTTGCTAAATTGTAAAGGCTTTTATGATGACCCTAGATAGATATAGGAATTCTCTTTCCCATAACTTTTCTGACTTTTATACATACCCACTCCCTTGCTTGCTCTTTATCATATTGGGCCATGACTATCTCTCCTAGTATTCTGCAAGAGCCCTGAGTAAAAATTGTGCCATTTTTCCTTGAATGTTTAAAACTTAGCACCATATCTAGCATGAAGCAAAAACTCAATAAATGTTAGTTGAAAAAATAAATAGAATGCAAGATTTACTCAATAATTGCTGCTGATACTTACCTGAATTGTAGAGATAGCTTGATCTCTTGGTTGGTTTTCCATTACGATTAGCATTTGTCTCCTACATAATTCACAAAAACAAAACAAATAGATCCATAAAAGAAATTTCAGTATTCAAACATCAACTATTATTTCCATATTTATAGTACAGAAATTTAAGATTTTAAAAATTTATCATTAGTGTCAATTTATAAGAAATGCACATGTTTTATTATGTTTACATTATGTATATTATTTATAGAATTCCAAGTTCAGAGTTGTATCAAAAGTTGTACTTAAAACTACCTACACATTTGGTGATTTGCTAAGACTTTGGGATTAAGCATATATTTGTACTCCCATCTAACACATCTAAGATTTAATATGGATGGCAATATCAGATACTGCACATATTACCCCAAAAAGGTCAGTAATAAAATTTAGACACTGTTTTTAAAGGAGATTTTTTTAAGTTAAGGACATAGCCTTTATAATATGTTGGCCAATATGATGTCAAATGTCAAAGCTGTTAAAATTTTTTCTTTTTTTGACTCTTAGCATATTTAATGTGGCAATTGATATGGTAGAACAGTGAACTAAGCCCAATGTACATTTGTCAAATGTTCATTCTAAAACTGCACTATAGAAAAGCAATTGTGGTAAATATACTACATTTAGGAGTTACACATAATTTAGTGTCTCAATTATTATACATTATAGGACATGGAAAATGATGCCACTTTCGACCCTAGTCATGAAGAATTCTTTTGGAAATGATTTAATAAATTTCAAGTTTATTGAAATCTATTTCAAACCACATTAACTCCCCAGGACACTTGAGCTAGTTAATAATGAAACCAATGAGGCATATTTGATTCCTATAACAAGTTAGCAGCTGACAGAGAAAATCTATTTCACATCCAAAAGTTATACCCTGAATCTTCACTGGTATCTTTTCAACAGCAGGTAACTAATCACTGGTCAAAAACTACTAAATCAGTACCAGTACAAGCCCAATCAAAAAAGCTCAACTTTATACTTCCTCTAAAAGTGCAGATAAATACCATGAACTAACATCTTGCATCTTACATTTAAACAGACTGTTCTAGGGCTATTAAAATGCTATTATGGTATGACTAACTTCAGAGAATAAAGTTGTTTTGTGTGATTACATAATTAATGACATTTTTGTATACCAATATGACCATAAGATTGTATCCCTTTTATTGGTTTTGTATTTGGAGTAAAAGAACTCTTATATACCTCTTCTTTTAAAGGATCCAAACATGCCTGTGAAAGTATGGATAAATTTCTTGTGGGTGACACTTGAGCTGAAATAATTGAACCTTGGCCTGAAATGTTTGTATCTCCTAGAGAAAGAAGAGATAACTTTAAATATGAGAAGTTGATTTTGCTGGGACAAGGGTTAATATTAGTTTATAGCATTACTCCAACATTGTCCCTGCTCAGCTGCCACAGTGACTAGAGTTGTCACAATCAGGGATTTATTTGAGTCAAGGAAATATCTCCAAAAATAACATGACCTTTTTGATGTTTACTGCCTACAAATTTCCAATGGTTCCCATTGCCTTCAAAAACAAGTCTGAAATCCTAATTTATTTAATGTTTTTATGCCAGCTTAATCTTTTGCTATAACAACAGCCCACTGCTAGAATTAAATGTTTGCATTTCATTAAGTAGGCAATGAAAAACTATTTGAATAGTGAAATAAAAAAGCCATCTTTTAGAAATATTGTTTACATAAACAAATGTATAGTGAGTAAAATAGAGGAAGATGAAATTGGAGGAAGGGTACTGCAATAGAGAAGAATGGAGAAAAATGAGGGTAGAAGCAATGAGAATGGAAAAGAGTGAAGGTCAAGATAAACCAAGAAAATAGATTAGACAGAAAGTGTGAACTTTTAGATGCAAAACTTAGGAGGAAGAGTCCAAGACAACTCAGGTTTTGTGCCTGGGTGAAAATAAAAGGGTCAGGAAGATGATGATAATTTTAGTTTTGTATTAAATTTGAGGTGATGTTTACCTACTGGAAGAAGATCTCGTATTTTCTGTATGCATATGTCAGACATGCATGTGAGTATATTTAGTAACTTGCATAAACATAACAAGGCACACAAATCTTGGGTAATGCATATTTTATTTAAAGAGAAATGGGAAACAAAATGTACCATTTGTTGAAATATGGAAACAATCTTGGGTATAATTCTCTGTATTCGAATCTGCTGAAGCTAGTATGTCAGTATCTTTATCTATAACTGCAAACAGCCACAGCAAGACCCTATCTTTTCCACACTTTGCAAATTTTGAAAGGACACTCATCCAGCAATCACTCAAGTATATGGGCTAATTATAATATCTATATTCATAGAAAATTATATCATCCTTTTTTTAAAAAAACCATATTTTTATAATCAGATAAAACAAATATATAACTATACTTGTATACTTAATAACAGAAAAATTATGAATATTGTCCATTTTCTTACCTCTATCATCGACAATACTTGAGTTTTTAGATATCATCCCATCTCTCTACATGGTGCCACATTAAAGAAAAAAAATACATTAGTAACTGTGCTTCTAAAAGAGGTTCTGCTTTCTATCAATTAGCCAATGAATACAGATGTTTTTCTTCTTTTATCCTGTAACTCATAAAAACTGTTTAGGTACAATACATATTATTAACCTCCTTTCCATATAATCTCAAATTCAACTAGTTAAAAACTGAGTTCAATATGTAGCAATGTATAAACTTACTTCTCCAGTCTTCCCTATTTTGCCTAAAGGCATGGTGATACATACATGCTATGGTTAGTTCTAAAAAGTTCAGACTCATTCAGTTTGTCTCAGAGAAATCCAATCTAATCCATTCATATCCAGTCCAAACCAGTGTAATCCTTATTGAAAACACTGTCCAGAACCAAAGTAAAATTCATCATTCCAGGATCATTTTATTGGAATAATATTTTTCCATGTCTGTCACCTCACTAGACAATGAGTTTTTTAGAGGAGCAATTATGTATTATTCTTCTCTTTATCTTATATTATCCAATTCCCTTGTTTTCCATTATTCTAGCTTAGTACAACACCTGGTCAATAGTATATGCTCAATAAACACAAGCTATCATTATTATTATTACTGCCAAATGTTTGTTTGGATTATTTTCTGCTAAAATTCATCATGCACTTGGCACAAAGCTAACTCAATACTTTCTCTGCCAGGAAAATGGATCAGATTTCATGAATAAAAATTTCCCTAACCAATCAGTACTATGCTGCTGAAGGAGACAACTCATGGAAATAAAAGTTAAGTAGATAAATTAATAAACACAACACCAAACTTTAAAGCATAATTTTGTACCTTTTGATTTATACCATTATCCTGCACATTTGCCTGAACAACAGAAGTTGAGGATTTTTTCATAAAATTCTCTGGACGATTTTGATTCTGATGAGCAGCAGCTGATGTATTTCCTAAAGGTAAATAAAATAGAGAGAAACTCTAGTATTTTTTTTCAACAGCTTTAGGAATTTACAATAAAAGTACAGTAAATAATACCTATTTAATTATTTAGTTGATTTTGAAATATGAATCAAACTGTGAAACCATCACTGTATACAAGATAACATTTCTATTAATCCTTGAAGTTTTCTCATGCAATTTTGTAATCTATCTATCTATCTATCTGTTCTCGTAGTCCAACAACACTGATCGGTATCTTTAACTCACGATTAGTTTGTGCTTTCCAGAATTTCATATTTCCCTGGCTTCTTTCACTCATCACAATGTTGTCACATATATCAATGGTATATTTTTTATTTTTTATTTCTGAGAAGAATTCTATTGTATGGCTATTCATAATTTTGTATATACTCATCTATTTATGGACATTTCGATTGTTTCCAGTTTTTATAAATAAATAAAATATTTATCTATTTTGTTTATATTATTTTATTAATTTTATTATAAATAAATATGATTTTTATTTTACTCTAAATAAAATTTATAAATAAAAATTTCTATAAACTTTCATGTACAGATCCTGTGTGGACACATTTTTTTTTTTCATTTTTATTGGATAAATACCTAGTAGCTGAATGAATGGGTCACATGGTAGGTTTAACTTAAAAATTAAAATGCCAAACCAGTTTTTCAATGTGGTTGTACCATTTTACATAACAATCAGCAGTGCATCAGGGTTGCAGTTCTTCCACATCCTTGCCAACACTTAGTAAGCAGAAGAAAAATAAAGATCAAAGTAAAAATTTTAAAAAAGCAAAAAGAGAAAGAATGAAATAAAAAACTGGCTCTTTAAGATGTTCAGTAAGTAATAAGCCAAAAAAAAAATAAGGTCACAAATCAGTAAAATAGAATCTACAGATAATTACTAAATGAAATAATAAATGTTTGCCAATAAATTTAAAAATATATATAAGAAACAAATTCCCTGAAAAATCCAAATGACCACATTTCATCACAAATAAAAAGATAATACGAAGAGCCCTGTAGCAAAGAAATTAAGCAGGAAGTTTAAACTTTTCCACAAAAAAGCTCCAGACTCAAGAGACTTCTCCTCTGAATTGTGCTAAATATTTAAGCAAGAAATTACGCTAATTCTACACAACTCTTCCAAAAAATTAAAGAAGAGTGAACATTTTCTATCTCATACATTTACATCAGAATCACTTTGATACAAAATATCATTACAGATATTATAATAAATTACAAATTTTTTCAATTCCCCCATGAACAAATATGCAAGAATAATAAAACAAATTATAAATATCATGTATAATATGTAATATAATATTATACTGACCATTACATTAATAATATAGTAATCATAATATAATTAAAAATAATATAATAAATACAATATTGTATTCTAATGAATATGTATCACATTTCCTTATGTTTTGGAACAATATTCAGAGGTACACAATCACCAATGCTGTTGAACATTGTACTGAAGGTCCTAGACAGAGAGAAATAAATGAAAAGTGAATCCCAACTAAATAGCAGCAAGCTATTTTGTAGAAATTGACAAGTTTTTAAAATTTGTATAGAAAGCAAAGGCTCTAGAATAATGAAGTCAACCTGGCATAACAACAAACATTGGATAACTCAAACCACTGAATTTTAAAACTTATTTTAAAGCCACAATAATAAATAAAATGAAGTATTTGCATAAATACAGATAAATGCATCAATCTGTGATCACTTTATATTTTCAAAGTTGTCAAAGCAACTAGATTCGTACAAGATAAGTTAGAATCCTCTTGTTTTCCCAGGTAGCAAGAAGAGCTATCAAACACCACTAGAATCATGCCAGAAATACCACTAGAGCTATAATTAAGGAGCTTCTATTGGCCAGAGGTGTTACAACATGAAAACAATGAGAAGACCTTAATGATGATCCACTTTTACTTAACAAATAGTAAACACATTTTCTCTTCCTTATGACTTTCTCAATTTAATAACATTTTTTCTCTAGTTTACTTTATTGTAAGATTATAGTATATAATATACGTAACATACATAACATGTGTTACTCCACAGTTTATCTTATCAGTAAGGTCAAAGATGAGCTGTTACTAAGTTTCTGGGCAGCCAAAAATTAAATGTAAGTTTTTTACTGTGCAGGAGGTCAGTGCTCCAACTCTCAACCCTTAATGTTCAAATGACAACTGTACTTCTGGTTGTTCTATACATAATCACCAAAACATGGAAACAACACCAAATTTCAAATTTCTTTTAGTTCAAGGATGAACAAACAAACTCTGATGGATCCATGCAATGGAAAGGAACAAACTATTGACACATGCAATAACTTGGATGAATTTCAGGGGTATTATGCTGAGTAAAAGAAGCCGTTTTCATGAAGTCAAATAATGTATAATTCTATTTACATAACATTCTCCAACAGAAAAATATATCCATGAGAACATACCACTATTTGATAATAATCCCAGAGATGACATAACTAATAATCCCAGAGGTAATTTGGGATTATTAGTTGGGAGAAGGAGGCTGTGACTGCAAATAAACAGGATGAGGGAGATTTTTGGAATATTGGACTGTTCTATATGTGATTGTGATCGAGGTTACACAAATCTATACATGTGATTGTACATGTAATTGTACAAAATATTCCATTTTGCTTTAGGATGATTTAAAAAACAAAATAAATGCCTTGAGATATTTTCTGAGAATGAAAACATACAGAGACAAGATAAGGAGCTGCAGCAGGAAATTGACTTTGAACTCTGCCTGGAGAATCACCAGCTGCAAAACTGTGTGGGGCAAATTTCTCATAAGAGTATAGAGGATATGACACTGTTCTGAGTTCACACTCATGACGCTATGATGAAATGGAAACCAGAAAGACCTGATTATGGTACATGGGAAACAGGGGCACCTCTAAAAATGTATGACATGTGATGTCACTATTCTGTATTTCTGAAATTCACAAGAAGACCACAATGACACATATACTCTTCACTGAGACTGGAGAGTAGCTATACATAACCGCTCACACCCAAGGCTGATATGAATCACATTACTTTACATTTCATCTTTCAATAGGATATTTCTCCCAACCATGCTTAATTAAATTTATGAGTCTGTTCTCCAGACAATTGTGACAATAAACTGGTATCTCAGTGGAGCTAAAAACAATATTTTCCATTGACCATCCTTTCCTGAAATGTCACTGAGATTCTCTGACAACAGGAAGATCAGACTGGGATGAATTAAACATCAGATTTTTACAGGATCAGTTTGCTTGAGATAACTGCTTTAGAAATTGATGATTTAGTTTCATTGTCTACATTTAGTGTAAGATGTAGAGCTGGTATTGCCATAAATGTGCCAGTTATAAATAACCTTTTGGTATGTTGTAAAAACTGAATTTTAAAAATGGGACCTATGAATTTTGGAGTTAAATTAACTGGACCTCAGTGATTCTGAGGCAGGAAGACATCCATGGCTAAGGCAACCCTATCTCTCCCAACATTTCTGATTCTTGATGAGACTAAGCAAATTGCATACTTGGGAAGAAAAGATTTTAAACAGTATTTCCTTTATTTTTTGACCAATAAGGCCAAGAAATTTAACTTTAATTTTTTCTTTGAAATTTAACAATGGGAGATAAGTTATACTGTTCAACTTTTGATCAGTCATACTTTGACAATTTTTTTTGAGGATTTTTATATTGTAATTTGGGCTGATGGTGTTTTAGTGAGTTCTAATGAACAACATGAAGAGACACAGTATAAGTTAAAATAATAAAATGATGTTTCAGTAAGGGCCACAGTGAATCTGGAGTTAATGTACTTAATTTCTAACACATTTCAGAGTTTTCTGAAATTATTTTAAGCATAAATTTTTTTACAAGTTGTTGAACATTCTATATTATATATTTAATTATAATAGAACCTTCATTTAATTTTCTAAAATAATAATATAATGTCAGGTTCAAAACAATAAATCAATTATCTATTTATCAAATTCTAAAAGCAATGAAGGCCACATAGCTGTTGATAAGCATCACTCAAAATCAGTCATTCGACAAAAGAAAACAGAGGATTTATCTATATTTAAGTGAAAGAAGCTGTTGCAAAACTATCTTTCCCCAAATTATTGTTTAGTATCTCATGTTTCTTGTCACAATATTCAATTACCAGATATTTCTTCATATGTATTCTGGTCTCCAGCAGGATAAATTAATATGATATCTTCAGAAGTCTTCCTTTTATTCTTTGGAGAAGCTTAAAGAAACATAATGAAACATTTATTTTTAATAATTATGACAGAATTACTCAAGATAGACTACTTATCCATTTATGCCTAAGAAGAGCTGAACTATATGCTAATCTGTATGTGGGATTGTGAGAGAAACTGGAGAAGATAGAGAGATGTGAAATGGGAGGAAAGACAATTCTTGAAATATTATCCCTTCATATTAAAAGATACCCTTGGAGGGATATAATTTTTTTTTTTTTGGAAGAAAGGAAAATCTGCACCTGGGCTCAATTGAAATGTGTCATTTTCCATCTGGGTGCATACCAACATGTGACTGGGCTGAAGACTCAGCAGTCCACACTGACTAATGTAATTCTTGGATATGCCTTGATGCCTGACAGAGCAAATACACATGTATATTCCCTTCTTTGTGATGACAATTACAATTTTGCTTTTCTAACTATTAAAGTGGCAGAAGGTCCTTACTGCATGTATGTTCAGGGGGCTGTTATGAGAAATGTTAAATGTAAGAGTGATCCGTTTCCACATTCACTGATCACTGAGCAGATTCTTCTGATAGTTTCTTTCTTTTACTTTCTCAGTCCCACTAAAAGTTGTCTATTTGTTGGAAGGTAACAACATTACTCTAGTAGTATAATTTAATTTAATTTATGCCATGGATATTCTTTCTATTCTGTCACTTTGATAATATAAACTCATTTATATACTATTTCTTCATCAACAACAGTGCATTTAAATAACAAATGTTTAAGCTATTTTAAATTCTTCCTACTATGTGAGAAAGTTAATGAAGATGTAGTAAATTGTGTAGTTACTAAAGTGGTTTCATACCTGAGGCATGATATTGCTGTCATTGCCTAAATGAAGTAAATAGATTTAGTTAATACATTTAGCAAACATGTACTTAGTGTATATGCCTTTCATGGTGTTCTGTTAAACACAAAGGTGGGAGTTCACTATTATAAATGATTAAGACAGTGGGAAGTATGTAATATGTGAATTAAAAGTGGCAAATACTACTTTAGAGATTCATAGAAGAGGGGCCTTCCAGTTAGGCTTATCAAAAATGACTTCTTGGTGTGTAATTTACAGTAGGGCTTAAAGAACTGTAGGATTCTGATAAGTGGATACAGTAATCAGGTCATTCTAAATTGAGAAAATTGGATACAGAGATGCAGAGAAGCAGGAAAGATAACATGTGTTTTAGGAATGACCAGTAGTCTAATTTGACTAAACAACAAAATAAATTAAGTTCTTACTATATGTTAGAATTTTTACACTCTTTATAGGAATTATTTAGGAGTATTATCTTTGTTTTCAGATAATGAAACTGGCTTAGGGAGTTTAAGTAACTTGCCCAAGCCATTACATCGATTGAAAATGATAAAACAGGATTGGACTTCCACAGTCAAGCACCAGAGCCTTTTCATATCACTACTAGATTATAGCTGCCATCTTCAAGGATGTAGTGTAAAATAAAGTTAAAAGTTAGGTAAGTACTGAATTTTAGATGCTGATAAATGATTGCTGAAACAGTCAGAGCTTCATTTAATAGGTAATAGTTTTAACGGTGGAGGAAGAAACCATCAGAACAGACTTTTAAGCATAACAAGCAACAGTACAAAATGGATCTGAGGCAGGTAAAAGAAAGTCAACAAAGACTAGTTGGTAATCTACTGCAGTGACACAGGAAAGCTCTGACCTCGAAATGGGATTCATGGGATACTATGATGAAGCTGCATGGAAAATAATCAGCTTCTTTCCCGATAATACACAATCAAAGATAGTTAAATCAAGTCTACAGTTCTTCATTCTGGCCGTGAAATTGTAGCTAATATCAGAAGAGAAAAACCCATTGTAATTTCATAATGTTATAAACAAAGGAAACTGGTAGAGACTGGGCATAGCAAAGCCATTTCTCCTTGTAAACTTACTTCATTTTTTCTTTCTTAATTTATTTGTTCCTTCTTTTTCTCCCTAATTCTCTACCTTCACCCTTTCTTACTGGTTGGCAGTATAATAGAACACAATGTTGCTATATAAGAGCTGTTATCTTAGATACAAGTTTGTATCATTTCAGTAGTTATTTTAAATATAGGGAGGTTGGTTGGAACTACAGTACAGGCAAGCCTGTCTCCTGAGCCAATTGATGAGATTGTTATAATTTGTTATAATTGTTACATATATGCCTACTTTTCAACTTGAACTGTTATATAGAACTGCCTAGAACAGTGTCTGGCACAAAAGGAGTAACAAGTGTAAATACACAGAGGATTACAAAAGGATATTTAGGTAGATAAGCATTTCCTACTTAGCTACATCATCTTTCAATATTCTCACATTCACCATGTGTTCCATCTTGACCTTTGTACTTCAATGTATTTTTCCCCATATCTTTTCCTTTAAAGCCAGTATCTTGCATTTTTTATAAATGATAAGCCATTTTTTTCTTTAGAAGGTGTTGTTTCTACAATATTAAAGAAAATGTATTGGTTAATATTAACTTGTCATTAGAAATGTAAAACAATTTATTTAAAATGTGACAATATATTAAAAATGGATTATCAGTCCTGTCTTGACTTGTAATGTTACAAAAATAAGAGAATAACAAAGGGTAAATTTCCATTGTGATCAAACACAAAGAATACATTTAATACAAGCAATTTGCCTTTCTACACATCATCAGAGGACTAATCCAGTTTCTGATCAGACAGAGTATCGTATCCATGGCTGCCCTGGTGTGCTAAAGTAATTTCTCAATCATCTTCAATTGGAAGATTCCTGAGGGCTTACCCAAATATCACTCAGGTCTACCAGACATAAACATAATATAGTACATAAAATGTAATTACCCTTTGTGAATATCTGCGCTACTGTTGAATGTACTAGAAAGAAGATAAATGCATACAGAAAAAAAAAAAAAAAACTCAGAGCCAGGCACGGTAGCTCACGCCTGTAATCCCAGCACTTTGGGAGGCCGAGGTGGGTGGATCACGAGGTCAAGAGATCGAGACCATCCTGGTCAACATGGTGAAACCCCGTCTCTACTAAAAATACAAAAAATTAACTGGGCATGGTGGTGCGTGCCTGTAATCCCAGCTACTCAGGAGGCTGAGGCAGGAGAATTGCCTGAACCCAGGAGGCAGAGGTTGCAATGAGCCGTCATTGCGCCATTGCACTCCAGCCTGGGTAACAAGAGCGAAACTCCATCTCAAAAAAAAAAAAAAAAAAAATTCTCAGAAGGTTCTTGCAATATTTAGCAAGAAATAGATTAGCACATGTAAAACAACTACCCAAGACTACAGTAAAGACCTTCCTAAAGGACTGGGGAAAACAGTCACTGGAACCTACCTAGATGTAGAAAATATGCCTATTCCCATTATAAATATTTCACTGTAAAGCTACACTGGAAAAACTTCATAAGTCATAAGGCTTTGAGTAGAGAACTAAGATGGGTTTTAACTCAGTAGCAGAGAACAACTAGCCCCAGATTAAACATGGCTCTGGCCGCCCCAGCAAATCATAAAAGGCAAGACCTGTACAATCAAATTGTTTCCAAATAAATTATCTACATCCAAAAATTCTAAATAATATTTATAAGAACATAAAGATATTCAGTATACAAAGTAAAATTTATGTCTGGCATCCAATAAAAGAACACTAAGTATAAAGAAACAGGGGAATATGACTTATAAAATAAGTAGATCAATCAACTGAATTGACTAAAAAATGTCACAAATGAAACAATACATTCAATATAATTGCAATTTGTATGTAAACAAAGTGAAGAAGAGATATGGAAGACATAAAAATGTCCAAAAGCAGTTTTCTAATATGTGAGATGAGCAATACAATGGATGTATTAATGGTGGAGTAGACATTCCAAAAGATTAGATAATGTGAATTCAGCAACAGAAACCATCCAAAAGGAAACACAGAGGGATGAATAAATGAAAAAATTTCAGTGAGATATGGGACAACTTCAAGCAGCCTAATATACCAGAAGAGAGGAGAGAGATGATAAAATTAATATTTGATAATAATGACTTAAAATGTTTCAAATTTGATGAAAATCATAAACCCACAGGTCGAACAAGCCCAAAATACCAACACAAAGGAAACAAGAAAAATTTCACCAAGGCATAACAATCAAATTTCTCAAAATTACTGATAAAAAGAAAATTTTTAAATTTACTAGAAAAGAAAATTATGTTATTTAGAGAAAAATAAAGTTTAAGGACAGTAGATTTTCCTTGGAACCAATGTAGAGAAGAAAGTGAAACATCATCTTTAAAGTACTAAAATAAAAATATAGTGAATGGTGAATTCTATACCTAGTTGATTTAACCAATATATACTCAAAGAAAAGTTTTCAAAAATAAGGGTAAAGTCTTTTGCAGACATAAAAAAGTAAGTTGCAGCAGGAGCAATGTTAAAGAAAGCCCTTCAGATAGAAGAAAAAAAAATGATAGCAGATGTAAATATGGGTATACAACAAAAAGAATAAAGAGCATAAAAAATTTAAGTATATGGCCAAATATATAATATGTAACTTAATTACATCATGATAAAAGATAAATAATTATTTAGACAAACTTGACAATGTAGTGTGGGATTTATTACATATATGATTATAAATAAAATAAATGACCAAAATAGCATAAAGGCCACATGGAAAAAAATTAAGCATAATATTGCAATGTTCTTATATGTGAAATAGTATAATATAGTATAATCACCCTTTACAATCTATCCTGATAAGTTAAAGATATATACTATAATCCTTAAGCCAACTGGTAAATTTTAAACAAAGAAACAATATATAAAATACATACAAAGGGCTCATTAAAAATCCAAAGAAAAAGGCTGAAAATGCAGAAAAGAACACAGATGAGACAAATGGAAAACAAAGAATGATATGGCAGTTGGTAAACTATCATGTTAATACTCATACTAAGTGTAAATGCTACAAGCGCCTAGATTACATGCAGTTTTCAGATTTCATATGAAAGCAAAGCCCATCTTTATGAGTAGTAACACCACACACACACACACACACACACACACAGAGAGAGAGAGAGAGAGAGAGAGAGAGAGAGAGAAATAAAGACCTATATTTGGTCTTAAAAGTAAAATACAAGAAAATGATATGCTTCACTAACAGTAATCAAAATAAAACTGAAGTGGCAATATTAATATTACATGCAATATTAGAGCAAAAAATGATACCAGAAGAAAATATTTTCATAATAATAAAAACAATCAAATAACCAACAGACATAACAATTCTAACCATTTTCACCCGATACTGAGCTTCAAATAAATAAAACAAAAACAAATACTAGCCAAATCCAAAAATATAGTCAGAGATTTCAATAACTCTTTATCGCAATAATAGAGAGAACAAGTAGACAGAAATTGAGCTAGGATTTAGATTTGAACAACTCTGTCAATGAACTTGATATCTAGAGAACAGTTATAAAATACTTCACCCAACTACAGTAGAAATAAAATATTTTTCAAATATATATTTGCGATTTGCCAAAAAATGCAATTTGTGATGATAAAATAAGTCTAAATATATTTAAAAAGATTTGGGAACTAAAACCGTGTTATTTGACCAAAATAAAAGTAAATTTGAAATCAATAGCAGAAAAATCTTGGATACATTCCAAATATTTACCAAATCAGTAAGGTGAGCAGGTGACATCACCAGGGTCTAGAGATACTCAAAGGATAAAAAAGGAATGTTATAAACAACTTTGTCAATAAATCCCACAATTCAGATGATATGAAAAAATTCCTAAAATACACTATCAAAACTCTTTTAAAAATAATGTTTTGAATTGATATGTCTGTTAAGGAAATTGATATGTCTATTAAGGAAATTGAATATGTAGTTAAGTATCTTTGCACAAAGAAAATTCATACCCAAATGTCTTCACTGGTAAATTTCATAAAATATATAAAAAATAAACAATATCAATTCTAAAATATTTTTTCCAAAAATCTGAAGAGGGAATACATACTGATTTATGATATGAGTCCAGCATTGCCCTGATACCAAAATCAGGAAAGGGTAATGTAAGAAAACTACATTTTGCACTAACATCTCTAGTACAAGTCTAAACAAAATTTTGGCAAATATAGTAAAACAATATATAAAAATGATAAAACAATCATACCAAGTGTATTGGTTTAATGACCATTTGTTCAGGATTCATTTAACATTTCAAAATCAATTTATATTATCTACTATGCAATGAACCACAAAAGAAAACTTACATGTGAATTTAATAAAACCACAGAAGAAAATGTTTGACAAAATCTTACATTCATTTCTGATAGAAATGTTCAGCAAACTAGAAATATAAGAAAATTTCCTCAATCTGATGAATGACATCTGTAGAAAACCCACAGCTAACCCTATAATTAATGGTGATGGAGTTAATACTTTCCCCTTGAGATCAAAAACAAAGAGAGCACTATCAAACAAATCACCAATCAAAAATAGCTAGTATGTCTGCTTCTATACTGAAGGTTGTAGGCAGTGAGACCAAGCAAAAAAAAAAAAAAAAAAATTAAAGATACTCACATCAGAAGAAATAAAACTCCTTTATTCACAGAAATGATCATCTATATAGACTATTAATTGGCATGTAGAAAAAGGTACTACTAGAACTGGCTATGATTTTAACAATGCAGGATACAAGACGAATACACATAAATCAGATGTTTTTCTATATATCAGCATTAAGTATTCAAAATTTGAAATTTAAATAATATATGTTATAATAGCATAAACTGTATGAAATACCTAGGGATGAATCTATGAAAAGATCTATAAGAACAGTACAGTGAAAACTGCATAGCACTGTTAAGAGAAATTAAGTAGACCTAAATAAATGAAGAGACATGTGGTTTTTGAGTTGAAAGACTCAATATTATTAAGAGGTAAATTGCGCCCAAACTGACCTATAGAGTTAATGCAAATCCGATAAAAATAAATCTCAGCAAGACGTTTTGGTAGAAATTAATAAGCTGATGCTAAAATTAGTATGGAAATATAAAGGACTTGAGATTAACTAAAACAACTGAAATAGAAAATCAAATGTGTAACGATAGCACTACACATTGAAAGAATTATTAAAGGTACAATAATCAAACAAATAGGTCAAAGAATAGAAGAGAGTCCAAAAATAGAGCCATACAAATAACTTTTGATGAAGATATTAAGAGCAAAATCTGAACTATAAGACATAATTTGCAGTGAAAACGTAACATCAAATCTGAAAATCATAAAACATAAAAATATTAATAAACACAAAGGAATTCAAAATCTCATAATAAAATAAGATTCAAAAAAGGCAATTATAAAAATAACTTCATTGGAAATACCAGTGTTCAAATGGCTCTGCCATTAGCATAGCTTAGGCAGCCTGTGGTGTTATCAGGCTTAAAGTCAGTGACCACCTCTAATGGGCACTCCTCTGATTTTGTTTGGTTGTATTATTAGTCTCCACTAAAACTGACCAAAACTTCTTGAGTAGTAATTGACATTAGGCAAAAGGAGAAAAATCTAGTGCATTCAATTGCTTCTGGAAAACAAAGATACTTTCAGAGATGTGCAGTTTCAGAGCAAACAGAAGAGAACAACTTGGTAAGACCTCTCATTGAAAAATAGTGAAAAATTGGGCTGGGCGCAGTGGCTCACGTCTATAATTCCAGAACTCTGGGAGGCCGAGATGCGTGGATCACGAGGTCAAGAGATGGAGACAATCCTGGTCAACAAGGTGAAACCCTGTCTCTACTAAAAATACAAAAATTAGCTGGGCATGGTGGTGCACGCCTGTAGTCCCAGCTACTCGGGAGGCTGAGGCAGGAGAATTGCTTGAACCCAGGAGACGGAGATTGCGGTGAACCAAGATCGCGCCATTGCACTCCAGCCTGGGTAACAAGAGCAAAACTCCGTCTCAAAAAAAAAAAATAAAGAAAAATTGAATATTAAAAATATTAATAATAATTATGGCTGGGCGTGGAAGCTGACACCTGTAATCCCAGCCCCTTCAGGAGACCAAGGTGGGACAATCATTTTTGCTCAGGAGTTCAAGACCAGTATGGGCAATGTTGTGAAAACTCATCTCTACAAAAAAGAAAAAGAAGAGAAGAAGAGGAAGAGGAAGGAGAAGGAAAAGCAGAAGGAAAAGGAGGAGGAGGAAGAAGAGGAAGAAGGAGGAGGAGGAAAAACAAAAAAGAAAAAAGAAAAATAATAATCAAGATAAATTGGAATAAGCTGAGCCTGCAATATGAACAGTGAGTGTCTGCTGGTACTGAAAGACACAGGTGAGAAAGAGAACGAAAGATAAGAATACATATTTAAACTTCAATATTTTTACAAAATTGCCATATAACAGTATATGTCAATACAAATCAAATTGTTTAAATCTTACACTCACATCTAGGTTTCTTAACAATAACCTATTTAAAATTGCTATTTAGAGATTTAGATCAATATTTATCAACATGCTAAGTTGATAATGATATTTTACTGAGTGAAAAAACAGTCTACCCACAGCTTATGAGGTATAATATCATGTATTTAATTATTAATTGGGATAAACAAATATTTTTGGAAACATTCTGGTGGGGTGTATGTGTATATGTGTGAACTAAAAAGTTGATAGGGTGGGGGTGGTAGGATTTTTCTCTTTCTGTATATTAATTTACACTCTAAATCACAAAATCTTATATATTATTAGAGATAAAAACAGGTAAGCTAAGTAAAATTAACTGGTAAAAGAAAAGAATGAGAAATCCCGCCAAGAATTGCTGGTTCTAAAAAAACTAATTCAGTCATTTAATTTTTTTCATAGTAATTACAAGTTCAGTTTGTGGTGTAAAAATAAAGCACAAAATAGTTATATCACATAATAGTACTTTTTATATTATAGTCAAAATATACTAAAATCATCCATAACTTTCAGTTTTATATCATGCATATTATTTGGAGTAACTGATCATCAGTCATCTCACAAAGTGATTTGTACTTCAAAAAACCAAAACAAAATCTTCTCTTCAAACAGATCAAGTTAGAGGTTAAAGCTCACCCTACCTTCCTGTCACTCTTTTCTCTGTTTCTATGCCATTGTTCTTCTATCCTCTCTTCTCTTTTAACATCTTCTGCCATCTTTGTCAGACGTAACATATCTTTTGTCTTCTATCCCTAGAAATCACAACATTACTGCACTTGGCGTGTGTTCCCTTCACAACAATATCTTTGTATTTTGTCCCACCAAAAAGTATATTGAACAAGTCAGAGCCTAATAGAAATCAGGTTAAGCAAAATAAAAGTCATACATTGGATTTAGAATAGACTTTTCTTCCTTCATTCTTATTAGGAATGCAGATATGATTATTTTTTACTAAAGCTAAATTAAAAAAAAAATTCCTCTCCACAATAAAGGCTTTTAGAGAGTTCAATAGTGTCTAGTAACTTTTTAACTGTTGTTTTAGAGTAGAAACTGGCTCATATACATACTTCCTGGTATCTACCTCACAATTTTATGTAACAACTTGTGTTTTATAGCTATGAAGAATATTTAATGGGAACAAATTATTTTGAACTGAAATGACTTCAGGCAGTACAATGTACAGTTAAAATTATTTACAAGTGAAACAACTGTACACAATTTATCTCTTAATATTTTAAAGTTGTTATCTCTCACCTCTTCAATTTTTCTATGAAGAGCAAGTTTTCTTCTTGTGTGTTCCCATTGTCTTTCTTCTCTATTCATCAGGTATAGGTGTTGTTCTGCTGTGCGTTCAAGTTGTTCTAGTTTTCTACTTATCATACCCAAATAATTGAATAAGAGTGCAAATATTACTGAAGATGAATTAGCTGTCTCTTTTATGATAGCATCATCTGTTATGCCATTTCCAAACCACTTCCTTGCTTACCTTTTGTTTCTTGAGCTACAGGAATTTTACTGTTTTTCTAACAGTCCTGTTTATAAACCTTTAAAACAGCCTTGAAATGTCCACTGGATAAACAATGAAATGAAGGCAGAAATAAAGCTATTCTTTGAAACCAAGGAGAACAAAGACACAATGTACCAGAATCTCTGGGACATAATTAAAGCAATGTCTAGAGGGAAATTTATAGCAATAAATTCCCACATGAGAAGCAAGAAAATATCTAAAATTGGCACCCTATCATCAAAATCGAAAGAGCTAGAGGAGCAAGACCAAAAAAAACTCAAAAGCTAGCAGAAGACAAGAAATAATTAGGATCAGAGCAGAACTGAAGGAGATAGAGACACAAAACCCCTTCAAAAAATCAATATTTCTAGGAGCTGGTTTTTGAAAAGATCAACAAAATACAAGACCATTAGTCAAATTAATAAAAAAGAAAAGAGAGATGAATCAAATAGATGCAATAAAAAATGATAAAGGGGATATAACCACCAATTCCACAGAAATACAAACTACCATCAGAAATTACTACAAATAACTCTATGCATATAAACCAGTAAACCTGAAAGAAGTGGATAAACTCCTGGACACTTGCACACTCCCAAGCTTAACCAGGAAGAAGTTGAAACCCTGAATAGACCAATAACAAGGGCTGAAGTTGAGGCAGCAATTAATAACCTACCAACTAAAAAGAGTCTAGGTCTAGATAGATTCACAACCAAATTCCACCAGTAATACAAAGAGGAGCTGGTACCACTGGTTCTGAAACTATTCCAAACAATCCAAAAAGAGGGAATCCTTCCCAAATTGTTTTATGAGACCAACATCATCCTGATACCAAAACCGAGCAGTGACTCAACAAAAAAAGAAACTTCAGCCAATATCCATGAGGAATGTCAATGCAAAAATCTTCAATAAAATACTAGCAAACCGATTGCAACAGCACATCAAAAAGCTTATCCATCACGATCAAGTAGGCTTCATCCTGGGGATGCAGGCTGGTTCAATATATGCAGTCTATAAAGGTAATCCACCACATAGACAGAACCAAAGACAAAAACCACATGATTATCTCAATAGATCCAGAGAAGGCCTTCAACAAAATTCAACAGCACTTTATGCTAAAAACTCTCAAGAAACTAAGTATTGATGGAATGTACCTCAAAGTAATAAAAGCTATATATGACAAACCCACAGCCAATAACATACTGAATGGGCAAAAACTGGAAGCATTCCCTTTGAAATCTGGCACTAGACAAGGCTGCCCTCCCTCAACACCACTCCTATTCAATATAGTATTGGAAATTCCAGCCAGAGCAATCAGGCAAGAAAAATAAATAAAGTGTATTCAATTAGGAATGGAGGAAATCAAATTGTCTCTATTTGCAGACAACATGATTGTATATTTAGAAGACCCCATCCTCTCAGCCCAAAATCTCCTGAAACTGATAAGCAACTTGAGCAAAGTCTCTGGATACAAAAATCAGTGTGCAGAAATCACCAGCAATCCTGTACACCAATAACAGACTTAAAGAGAGCCAAATCAAGAGTGAACTGCCATTCACAATTGCTACAAAGAGAATGAAATACCTAGGAATACAACTAACAAAGGATATAAAGACCCCTTCAAGGAGAACTACAAACCACTGCTCAATGAAATAAGAGAGGACACAAACAGATGGAAAAACATTCCATGCTCATGGTTAGGAAGAATCAATATTGTGAAAATGGCCATACTTCCTAAAGTAATTTATAGATTCAACACTATCCCCATCAAGCTACCTATGACCCTCTTCACAGAACTAGAAAGAAACCACCTCAAACTTCATATTGAACCAAACGACAGCCCACATAGCCAAGTCAATTCAAAGTGAAAAGAACGAAGATGGAGGCATCACGCTACCTGACTTCAAACTATACTACAAAGGCTATATTAATCAAAACAGCATAGTACTGGTACCAAAACAGAGATATAGACCAATGGAACAGAACAGAGGCCTCAGAGGCAATGCCACACATTGACAACCATCTGATTTTTGACAAATTTGACAAAAAGAAACAACGGGAAAAAGATTCCCTGTTTAAAAAATGGTGTTGGGAAAACTGTCTAGCTATGTGCAGAAAGCAGAAACTGGACCCCTTCCTGACACCTTACACTAAAATTAACTCCAGATAGATTAAAGACTTAAACATAAGGCCTAATACCATAAAAACCCTAGAAGAAAACCAACGCAAAACCATTCAGGATATAGGGAAAAGCAAGGACTTCATGACTAAAACACCAAAAGCATTGGGAACAAAAGCCAAAATAGACAAATGTATCTAATTAAACTCCAGAGCATCTGTGCAGCAAAAGAAACAATCATTAGAGTGAACTGGCAACCAACAGAATGGGAAAAAACTTTTGCAATCATTAAAAATCTGGAGACAACAGATGCTGGAGAGGATGTGGAGAAATAGGAACGTTTTTACACTGTTTGTGGGAGTGTAAATTAGTTCAACCATTGTGGAAGACAGTGTGGCAGTTCCTCAAGGACCTAGAAATAGAAATTCCATTTGACCCAGCAATCCCATTACTGGGTATATATCCAAAGGATTATAAATCATCTATTGTAAAGACACATGCACACATATGTTCGTTGCTGTACTGTTTACAATAGCAAAGACCTGGAACCAACCCAAATGCCCATTGATGATAGACTGGACAAAGAAAATGTGGCACATATACACCATGGAATACTATGCAGCCATAAAAAACAATGAGTTCGTGTCCTTTGTAGGGACATGGATGAATCTGGAAACCATCATTCTCAGCAAACTGACACAAGAACAGAAAATCAAATATCGCATGTTCTCACTCATACGTGGGTGTTGAACAATGAGAAGACATGGACACAGAGAAGGGAGCATCACAAACTGGGGTGTGTTGAGGGGGACTAGGGGAGGGACAGCAGGGTGTAGGGAGGTTAGGGAGGGATAACATGTGGAGAAATGCCAGATATAGGTGACAGGGGGATGGAAGCAGCAAACCACATTGCTATGTAGGTACCTATGCAACAATCCTGCATGTTTTGCACATGTACCCCAGAACTTAAAGTGCAACAAAAAAAATACAGATATATATGAAAGATTTATTGATTTCAAAAAAAAAAAAAAAAAAAAAACAGCCTAACCCACCAACTCAGCATGTTTTACTCGTTATAAGGTCTTCCCAAAACCCAATTATCTGATATGATGGCAATGATAATGGTAAAAAGTGGACCAAAGTTATTCAAAACATATTTCACAGTAAGCATTCATAAATCAGTAGGTTTAAGAAGATGTGTTTGCAAATATGGCTGAAATAGCTGAAACAGTAACTTCAAAAGTGGAAAAAGAAAATGAATTCTTTAAGAAGAAGTGGGCATTGGGTTCCTTATAATTTATAAGTCCTTGAACAAACCTCTCATCTGTAGTCTGCATCTCTGGTACATCAATATGTATTACAGCAACAATACCACGTAATGAAACCGTGGAATGAATATAGAAGTCAGGTAATGTAGCCAAATTCCTTACTCCATCCCTAGGGCAGGAAAAAGAACTATAACATCCTTTACTTCCTAGGAAATGGACTTGTTCATGGAATGGCCATGATTGACTATGACTGAGTCATATCTAAATGAGCTTATGCTCTATTTTTATAGACAACACATATTTATATATTGGCATCAGTTATACCAACTCTTTTTTTGACTTTGTACTAACTTCCTCAAACAATGCTGTCAATCCTTAAAGATGAATCATAAAAAGCTGTTATTGTTTGAGGCATGTGCTAAAGATCCTTTCTCTCCCTATTCTACTATAGAAAAATTTTGGATCTAATTTTTCCTTCAGTGATCAGTTTGCCTTATCCCTGGGGCTTTCAGCAACCCTAACTCCTCTGGTAGTAAATTCTTCCACCTCTTGATTTTGCTTCCTTCTCCACTCTGAAAAATCCAGGCGAATGGTGTCTAGGTCATACAAAAAATTGTTCAATTCTTTCTAGTATTTTCCAACTTATTTGGGTCCACAACATACACATAAAATATGCATCAACTTTTATCTTACCTATGCCTCATCAACTGCTCCTGGTCCTTGATAGATTCAGTGCCCTCCTTTAACAACCAGTTCTGGGCTTGGGCAACATCAGAATATTGAGGGATTTGATTGTTTTCTGGTATGTTATATAGTTGTTTTGCAAGTATTTTCTATTTAAGAAATGTGTATATTACATATATATAATGTTTTTTACATTTCCCAGAAATAAAATCATATAAATTTCTATATTTTATAAATGCTTAATTCTGTTTAATTGCATTTACATCTATTTTGAATCCATTAAAGACACAGACAAGTAAGACAAAATTAACATTCATCTCTCTAAAAATAAAAGGTAAAATTTCTGTTTATTTGTCAACGTATTCTAAGTAAGTTAAATAAAAATGTGGAGGAAGTAGAGAAGAAACACTGGGCACAGAAAGAAGTGGGGAAAATGTAGAATACTTAGAAGTATACAGAAGTCCTTCTCATTTTTATTCAGCCCTCTTATTTTTAGAACATACCTTTGCAAACACACATATACACATCTTTCTCATTTTGATCCAAAGCTCTTGACCCTAAAATCTGAATACACACACACACACACACACACACACATCTTTGAGTCAAAAATCAAAAGGAAGTCACTCTCCATAACAGCTCACTACACCCAACTATTCCACTTCACATTTAAGAACAACATTTTTACTGGATGAATACAGGTGCACCTGTATGAGTACAAACACAGAATGTACATGTTCTTGAATCACTGTAGAACATTACAGGTATTTGCTGTTCTTTTCCTATGGATCAAACTGTTTTAGGTTTCACTTCAGAGTCTTTCTGCCACAAGAGATGTTTCTTATTGGCCTTAACTCAGGGGGAAACAACACATCTGATTATCAATTTAATTACTAAATTATGCCACCTACTACTAGTGTGTTGATAGATGGCCCAGTCCCTTTTCCATTCTTGGCCAAACATAGCAGCATCCAAATAATGTTTATTCCTACTCTAAATTTTCAGATGAAAAAATATGCAATTACTTTGTCAATAATTAAGGGTCAGATATGATTAAAAAAACACTCTACATATAAATAAGGATTTCTTCCAAACTCTATGTAAACAAACCAAATTTAAGTGTTTAACTTACTTGTTCTCTTATATAGTTTCTTTCAAAGTCTAATTTTAAACTGGTAAGATATTGCCTGTACTTATTGAATTTTCTCAAAGTACAGACAACCTGCAAACAAAAAGGAAAACACATCAATATTTAACAAATATTAAATATGTTAACATTATATAAATATTTTAAATATATATTTTTTAATTATTTTAATGATTTAAAGATCACTTTCCAAAAAGAAATAGCAGTGACCTACAATTTAATGACATTTTGGCATAAAGAGCAATAAACTTCTAACAATGTTGTAGAGTATTATCTCTCACATTTGTTAATCAGCAACAAATTTCTATCCAAAAATATAACTTAGTCTGAGGCAAGAGGATCTCTTGAGGCCAGGAGTTTGAGATAAGCCTGGACAACATAGCAAGACCCCATCTCTAAAAAAAAAAAAAAAAACCAGCTGGGGGGGCCTGTGCCTGTGGTCTCAGCTACTTAGGAGGCTGAGGCAGGAACACAGCTTGGGCCCAGGAGGTCAAAGCTGCTGTGAGCCATGATTATGCCATTGCACTCCTGTGTAGGTAACAAAGTGAGAACCTGTCTCTAAAAAATGTATACCTATCACTTTATTAATATGACTAATATCATAAAAGAAGTTTAGTCAACACATTTAGAGTTATCACAGTAATAATTTAAATTAGCTATAATTGGGTTATAATTTTACCTGTAATAACATTGTTCAACTCCAATTAGAAAGTACTCTATCAAGGTTCTAACAGACTGAAATTTATAGGTTTCTATTTCATCTCAAGTTTTTAAAAGTATGTGGCACAGAATCCTTGACAATTATACATTGTATAATTATATAATTATATACACTACATAATGCCATTAAAGAAAAAGAAGCCTATAATACACATGGGAAAACTAATATATCTTTATATTCTCAAATTATTTGTCAATAATTTTTTATATTACAAAGAAAAAAGGTGAAGGAAGAGTAGTTTTATTTAGCAACAACTGTTGTCTGATTTCTCTTGATCCAAATACTGAGAAATTTATAGAACTGCCTATTAAGTATTGTCTCACGACCAGGTTCAAAGTGACACAGGTCCCCCTGAGTGAGGTATAGGAACAAGTTTATATCAAGTTTTAAAGGGTTTCATTGATTAAAAAAAGAAGTAATCTTCAACCCACTTTATTATCGCTGGTGATGTAGCCATCTTCCTTTAGTCTCTTCAGAATATCTTTGTGCTTATAGTATGCTTTTAAATGTGGATCATGGAGGTTTTTATACTCGTTATCCAAAAGTCGACAATAAGGACCAGTCAGGTTAAAACCATAAGAAGGTGGAAAAAGCTGCAAACACATTTTACAAAATTAATTTTACAAAATATGTAAAATTAATGCATTTTTACTTTAAATAATTTATCACAATGATTAGAATGTTCATTGAAAATAATGTGGAAGAAGAATCTGAAGTGGAGAAAAACAGCTACAGAAAAATTGGGGTTGGGCATGCTTTCCTGCCTTTCCCTTCCTCTTTCCTCACCTACATAAGTTATCCCAAAGACTCACCTTCCCTCAGTTTCTCCTCTAATCCTCTTCAGATCCTGGCTCTCAGTCAAATAAGGAAAAAGAAGAGGAAAAGAAAGGGAATAGGATATAAGGTAGAAAGCCAATGCTCTCTTTTCCTCCTCCCTCTCTCAAATCAGAACATTCTATTCAAAAGATAAAGGGATAATAGTAATTAGAATTTTATTTCAATCATCTGAAAATGAACAAAAATAACAAAATGTTTCATCAAAATTTACAAAAATAACTTTAACAAATAGTAAAAGTAAAACTTGGATGTTAAAGATTTTGAGTTAAAGGGTCATTGCATCTTGGGGTTTTTAATGCATGAAATGAACAGTCTCTGAGTGCTAGAGTAAGACGAATACCTGAGGTCTATATTATGCAGTTCAACATACTGAGGAACTAATTTTAAAACTGAAGGTTATTCATTTGTGTGAAGACCAAATACACCTTTAGGCCATAGCCATTAACATATAAGAGGAGGAAAAGATAATCAGTTATTAGCAATGTTTCTATATCTGCTGCATTAGAGAAAACAGCTGAGTTATTCAATCTCACCACAAATTAAAACATTAGCAAAGTGAGTTTTTTTGGTGTGAGCTCTCAGTTTTTCAATAACAGGATGCTGATAATGGCTTATTGAGGGACTTCTGAAATGGAAAAAATAGAGAATGAGAGTAGGAAGTTGTGTTAATGTTGTTTTTACATCCTTTCTGCTTTAAGTTTGCTGGGCCAGAACAACATATATTTTACAATAGTTCAAAATAATATCATATCAGGAAAGGACTCAAGGGACAGATAATTGGAGTATGTGGGTAATATGGCAAACCAGAGAGCATATGCCCTGTGTGCAGGTATGAAGTTCAATTTAACTACCACAACACTAAGCACCAATCCAGACATGTCTAGAAGCACCAATTTGTGACCTCTGTTTTCAGTTTGACTGTAGCCACAGTTGCAGTCCAGATCCAAAACACTACAGAGACTGGCTAGGTTGGACCATTAAAAGAACTCCAGAAAGATAGGTAGGAGGATGCTTTGTATATGGGTAAAAGGTAGATGAGAGGAACGTAATAGGATACTAGCTCTTCCTTTGCATTTAAAAGCTTCTTTAAGTTTCTGTCCTCTTGTGTAACATTAAACTTTAATCCCTTCCAAGGAGCCTAACCAGAAAGCTAGATTCCCTGATTACCAATGCTTTCCTGAGAAGGCAAAGAAAGGACTCCTATAGGAGAAAGCCTTGAATTCAGTGAGTTCACAAATGAAGCCCAGATCTTTTCTGGAAGGGAAATAATCAATAACAGTAAGTCAAGGAGTATACTGAATATTTATTTCAGATATTGACATTTAGCTGTAAACTTTTTGAAAATGTTAACTTTTAGCCATGACAGGTATATGTTTCTCAATACCAAACCTGAGTGCTATTGACCTGTAAACTAAGAACACCTTTAAACAAATCCACCCATTTGAGCCAGAGTATCCTTTCTGTTGCCAATTAATATATCTAGTTTACCTTAAAATGTAAATATAAAGCATGACTTCATGAAGAAGAGTACTCTGAAAGAGAAAATTCTTCAGAAATACTAGTATGGTGTACAATTATCATTAAACGAATTTGGGGATAAATAATGTAATAAAAATAGAACATCTTTTTTGAAAAGTAGTAGACAAGTGACTTAATGGTAGACAGAGAAGATGGCAATAGAGTAAAAAGAATATATTTGAGGGAGGAGACCAAAGACGGAGTTCCAAGTTTGTACACTAAAGAGGAATTATATCTCCTGTAATAGAATAAGTTTCAAGCACGTTTTTGCAAAGTTTGTGTGGATGTGACTCAAATTGTTTGAAGATGGTATATTTGTAGTTCACTTGCTCTAATGTAATAGAACAGATCAGTTTTAAAAAGGGCAATTATACTTTTTCCAGAAACAAAACTTGCTTTAAGAAATCATGTTTATTTAGTATGTTAGATTGACTGTATGCCCCTAAAATTCATATGCAATCCAAACCTTCAATGTGATGGCATTAGGAGCTGGGACCTTGAGGGATAATTAAGTCATGATGGTGGAGTTATCATCAAGAGGGATAACATTCCTATAAAGACCACAAGGAATGCTCTAGCCTTCTTTCTACCATGTTGGGAGGTAATGAAAAGACTGCAAAGGGCCCTCACCAGAATCTGACCATGCTGGTGTCCTGGTCTTGGACTTCCAGCTCCAGAACAATGATAAATATGTTTATGTTATTTCTAAGCCACCAATCTATGGTACATTGTTATAACAGCCTGAGCTGTATAAGGCATTAGGCAAGTATCAAATACCAAAGGGTTCTACTCATTTCTGATGATATCATAGACATTAGAAGGGTAAGTGGGTCACTTAGAATTCTTTCTTGTATAACTTTAAGCAAAATTGATAAAAGCAACCAGTCAACAAGAATGTACTAAACCTCCTTCAGCATTGACTACTTAGTCAAAGCCTGAGGAGGTATGGGGGTAGGTTTGGTGTTGAGGACTAAAACATGAAAAGGCTTAAGGGAAGTACACACTATAATACAGTAGGATTAAGCATGGTTTGTATAAGAGAGCATACAAATCCAGGTCAACGTGAATCCTAAGCAAAGATCAATTAATTGGAGGTAGGGGAGCGGCTATAACAGTTCAGGGTTTCTTAAAAGATAGCTAAGATTCATAGACTGGGGAGAAGAAGACAGAGTATGCCAGGTTCAGGGACAAAGTTGACAAAATACAGAAGTATTTGCCTGGTATTCATGGGTAGGTGTGAAAGACATCAACTTGAAGAAACTGAGCCTCTGGTTGGAGACAATACTGGATGAAAAGATTGGGGTACATTATGGAGTCTCTTTCTCATTGAGGCAGGTCTTTCTTTCATTGAAATGAGGTTAAAGTACTAACATACTAACTCATTTTAACTCCCACTGATTTATTTATTATTATTATTTTTTTAATTTATGTGTGTAAAACAGCATTCAACTCAAAACAAAATAATGTGTCCTGTGAAGAGAGTTTGGTCCAAGATAGTCAGTTAAAATCATAACACATAATTAAAGGGCAGCTAGCACTAATAGCCTTTCACCTCCCAAACATGTTTCTAAGTATGTCGAAACTTACTATGTAAGTATATATGAAGTTTTATTATAAGGAATATTAATATGGTACCATGAATTGTAAATTAAGGACTAAGAATTTAAACTTTCTGGCCTATGATTATGTCCAAACCATATTAGATGAAAATGCTTCATATGCATTTTAAACAATACCTTCGGTCAGATTTTTTTTTTTTTTTTTCCTGTGAATGTTGATGCAAATTCCTTGAATGGATGCTCTATGATGCAGCCTCTGAATTGAACAGAAAGTAGTAAAGGGTAAAGGAAAGAAAACGATAAAACCTCATTCACCTTTTCACCGAGATTCGTAGTATAGAATATAGGATTGCTTCCTGGGATCACAGGCAGCTTGATCCTGAGAGGTAGGTCCAGTAGCTGAGCCGGTCCAATCTCTACAAAGTGGGTTTTGTGCACGCCCTGTCAGACACAATTGGAGAGTTTTGTCTTTCCTCTTAGGCAGTATTCGTTTCGTTTAGACCAATCTACTTCCACTCCAACCAAAGACACAGAAGAATCACACAGTCAGGCAGGGTTCAGGGCCTCCTGAAGTCCTCCCGCTTCCCGGGTCACCATTTCCCCTGGCATCCCGCGCCTGCCAGTTGCGGCCGGTACAGTCCGAGTCACTGCCACCACCCCCGGGTGCCACAAGAGGGCGGCCTCCTGAAGTGGGACAGTTGGGAGCCTCGTGACCCTTGTTTGAGTGACGATCCCTGCCCCCACTCTCCACCATGCCTGCGGCCACCAGAGGAAAACACCACCTGGCTTGCGGCCACTCATGTCTTCACACTGCTGTGTGTGCTCCATGGTTGGCACGGGCCCCTCCACTCTCCTTCTCTCACAGGCGGTTGCCCCTCTGTCTGGACCCAACCAGGAACAGCCTGGGCCTCATGACCGACTGCAGCCTCTACCCCCAGCATTCCAGATTCTGAATGGAAGCGGCCTCAGAAAGGCAGTGGCCTCCTGAGGGGGAGGGGCATGGCTCACGCTGGGCTGTGTCTAGACTCCTAAGATGCAAAAACTGTGAGATACTAAATGTTTGTGTTTTGAGTGGCTAGGTTTTAGAACAATTTATTTTATAGCAATGAATAACTATGGTTACAATCTTTCATTCATTGTTGTAGTCAGCTGACAAAGTATGAGATCCTTTCATTAATGCTATGAGACAGTTATAATCTCTATTTTTCAAAGAGGAATGTTGGGCTTGAAGAAATTAAATAATTTGCCTGTAATCATAAAGCTTTGAAATGGGCTCTGTTACAAGGGATCATTCTTAACCAACAAACACTTCTCTTTTCTACTCATCAGTTTTTAAAGTAAAATTATTTCTTACATCTTAAGTCTTGAAAACTATGTATATGTTTGCTTCTCATGTTGGATTTCACCAGTATATAATTAGGAAAAAAATAGAAAACCAACATTAAAACCACCACATGGGCAGAGCTTCATCATCTGTACTCTGCACCATGATCCTGACAAAACCTGGCAGAGGCATGAGAGGCAAGTTATGAAAAGACTGATATAACAATTTGTTTTCTTGATTCTACATCACATGTTAAAGATATAATCATTAAACTATTTTATACACTTCAATAATCTGCTATGATTCCATTTGCCAATTTATTATCAAAATTTATCTTTATTTTCATCTATTTTAGTAATATGTGATGAACAAAGAATAATGTCAACTACATTATGTATTAAATACTAATTTCTTATTCTAGTATAAGTTCTAGTGTAAATATATTTGATTGTATTTGATTAGCATGTCTGTGAAACTCATCTATGCCATCTGGAAAGAAAAAAGTTAAGTTGCATTTTTGCAATACATTCTCCCTTCCCTGGGGATGCTCCTGGAAAATAAAGAAGTCAAGTTCATTGAACTAATCCTCTTATAAACATACTAATAATAAATCTACCAGTAAAACAACAACAATAATAAGAATTTTTTTCTAACGAAAGAGTCTTTTCCTATGGTAAGCTTTTAAGAGAATGTGCTTAATTGTCTGGTATTATTTATGGTAAGTAAACAGAAATATATGGACTTATGCATAATGGATCCTTGGAAAATGTTATATATGGAACTCTTTCTGTAGAAAATGTAAATGTTTTATAATCTGTCTTCTTTCATGAAAGTGAGGTGCCTGCATACCTCATAGAAAGCTCATCTATTCACTTGGGCCAGAAATGCCTTTGATGTTGTGTGGTTGGACTTAGTGAGCTGAAATCAACATAGACATTTTGATCTCACCTTTCCTTACCTGTGCCTCAGGATTCCAAGTGACTTGAAATTGTTAGTAAAGTTTGATACTGGATAATTTCTCTGAGTCCATGAGTCTGAATGGTAAATCTGATCCTTTCTGTTATTTTAAATTCCAAGATGTATTTATTTCTATGATAGCTTTTCTTAAACTTCATCCTTCTATCAGTTGGTTTAATAAATTTGGTAGCCCTTAGGGGCACAAAAGTCACCTTCTATATTGGTAAAGTAATACAAGTGTAGGCAAAATTCTACACAGTAAAAAGAAAAATAATCCACTCTTTAATTCTAGGTTCTAATACTGTCAACTCATAAGCAAACAACAGTAGTTTATGTAATATTATACACATGCGAAAATATCTTATAAAATATTAAATGTTCAGAGTTCCACTTGGTATATTTTTAACTGAGTAATATATTTTGAAGATCATTTCATATAAGCACACTAGGATTTGTTTTAGTTTTTAACCATATGGATGTGGTATTTAATTCTGTAACTACCATAATTTATTCAGCTAGTCTTCTATTTGTGAATGTTCAATTTTTTACATTACAAACATTTTACAATAAGCATCCTTTTCATAGATTGCTGGATTAAAAAGTATACCCACTTCTCCAGGCTTTTCTCCTTAGAGGTATTGCCATGCTTTCCTCAAAGCAGTTACACTAATTTATCCTCCCTGAAATGGAGATCTGAGAAGCTATGCATCTGCAATTAGTTTTCTCTTTCTGTACCAGATAGAGCCTTTTCATAGATTGTGTTTCAGGTAATGGCTAAAACTATTTTTTCTCTGTATGTAATTTTCTTTTGTTTCAGAGATAACAGAGATTCCTCCCTCCTTTCCCCAATTTTTACTCTCTATTTTTCATTAAAGAAACTTGTATTTTGTCAACTTTAAGCAAAGCCCATGGTTTTCAGTCATTTTAAAAAATATAAGTTTAGATTATGAGTAAAAAGACCAAAAGTAGTGAGTAAAATGGACCAAGTTACTTAAGGACTCAACTCCAAAATTTTATAGTTTTTGTATTTTTTATAAATCAAAACAAAGTTTAAAAATTACAGTACACATTGTATATGCTACATACAACATTTAGCATAAAAATATACCACAAATTGAATACAACTTTGTACTTTTCAGCTTAACTATGCACAAAAGTTTAACCCAGTAGACCCAATACTGCAATTTTTTAGAAAAACCCACTTGCTTCATCCATGTCGCTGCAAAGGACATGAGCTCATTTTTTATGGCTGCATAATATTCCATGGTGTATATGTGCCACATTTTCTTTATCCAGTCTGTCACTGATGGGCATTTGGGTTGGTTCCAAGTCTTTACTATTGTAAATAGTGCTGCAATAAACATACATGTGCATGTGTCTCAGCAAACTAACACTGGAATAGAAAACCAGTCACCTCATTCTCACTCAAAAGTGGGAGTTGAACAATGAGAACACATGGACACAGGGAGGGGAACATCATACGCCAGGACCTGTCAGGAGGTGGGGGGCAAGGGGAGGGAGAGCATTAGGACAAATACCTAATACATGTGGGGCTTCAAAGCTAGATGAGAGGTTGATGGATGCAGCAAACCACCATGGCACATGTATACCTATGTAACAAACCTGCACACTGCACATGCATCCCAGAACTTAAAGTATAATAATAATAATTTTTAAAAAATAATGAAAAACCTGCTTGCAAAGTTCACCCTTGGCTGGCACCAGGGAATTCAGCAGTCAAACCATTCACAAACTGATAAGATTAGTTTACTGTGCCTGTACAGTCTGTGAAAATAATGCAGTTTATGCTAAATGCCTGCCTTCTTTCTAGGAGTTTGGAATTTTGATATGTGCTAGGAGCAGGTGTGTACATGATCAGCTCTCATAAAAACCCAGGACTCTGTTATGTGATGAATTTTGTCCCCCAAACCTTATATGTTGAAATCGTAATTCAAAGTACCTCAGGATGTGACAGTATTTGTAGATAGGGTCTTTTAAATGGCAACAAAGTTAAAATGAGGTCATTAAGGTGGGCTCTGATTCAATATGACTAGTGTTACAACAAGGGGAAATTAGGACAGATGTACACATAGGGAAAACCTACCAACACCTTAATTTCAAATTTATAACCTCCCAAATTGTGAGAAAATAAATTTTTGATGTGTAAACCATTCACCATGCAGCAGTTTGTTATAGCAACCCTAGCAAACTAACACAGACTCTGAGAGTCTAATGGGTGTGTGGCAGACCCATTATGTACATTTTACTGCACTTTCCACTGCCAATGAATGGAGCATGCTAGCTGGTCCTCTAAGAGGAGGGAGAGAACATCATAGGGCTGTGTGTGGTTTTCTCCGGACTCCTTCCTCTGCTGATCCTGTTGCATAGCCTTACACTGTAATAAATCTTAGAAGTGAGCACATCTTTATATGGCGTTCAATGTGTCCTAGGAATCACCAGAGTTCTCGGTGGTATTGGAGATTCCAGAAGCACTGACCCAATCAATATAATGTTTCAATAGTTTTGAAACTTAGAGTCTTTTATTATTTGACTAACAAATACTCTTTTTATTTAGGTGAAATCCTGCATATATGAATCGTTGGTAGGCATTCAGTCCCCCTTTTAACTGAAGATGAAATTTGGTGTATTGTTGTAATTCTCTGTCTTGTTTTACCTGGCTCATCATAACAATATGAAAAATCTTTAGAAAAGATTTTCATCTTTCTTGTTCAGTGCATTCTTCAATGACTAGAACAGTGCCCACTAATTAATATTAAGTTGAAAGGACTCAATAGTAGGTTTTCAATGAATACCACCTCAGCAAATGAGTAAATACATTATTTATTTATTTGGGGGTCACTGTTTAAATGGACATTTTCAAGATGTTTACACTAGGGTATCTCCAGTTTCCTTTTCTTCCTTTCTTCCTTTATTTGTGGGGAAAGGATGACATTCATTCCTGAACACCGATTCTTCTAATTGACACTGCCCTCTTTTAGATAGCATCCATATTTTTAGCTTCTAAATTGTTGTTTTCTTGTTCAATATTGAGAACCTGAGCTATGGAATAGTAAAAAATGTGTTAAGGCTTGCTATGATCTATTTCTCTCATTTATTTATCTACTTAATGATATGTACATCACAAATTTGTAGTAATAACTTTGTTACATACTTTAACTACAGAAGAAGATTTTTTGATTGTTCAACCTTTATGCACAGATGCTTATAAAACTTTAAGTATCCACAAATTAATCATAGTAAAAGGATTATGGATCTGCATGAAGGTAAAGTTATTTTGTTAAATGGAGGATATCAAACTGTTAGTAATGTGATATTAACTGAATGGGTCAAGTGTGATTTTTTTTTTTAGATAAAGACATTATTAGAGAAAGTAGAAAAATACGTTGTGAGGAGGTAATGGGCAGGATCAGCAGAAGAGAAACTGATGTCAAGAGTAATATTTTTTAAAGTAAAACAAATGAGAAATGAACAGGATAGCTCTTCCAGATTTAGTAAGAAATTAATTTCTGCAAATTTGTCTTAGTTATAAATGTATAATTTACATACTTTGGTTGTATAAATATATGACATGTGATGTATGTATTGTGAGTTTAAGGAGGGAAGGTCTGAAAGTGACACAAGATAACTGATTATGAGTATTTATGTTTCAGTAAAACATTCTAAAATGTGAAAACCCTTCAAAGTGTTAGAACAAAAATTGCTATTGAACATCATTTAATTGAACGTTTTTTATTTTATAAGTAATAAAATAGGGGCTCAGTAAAAATGAAATTATCTTCTAAAATTATAATTTAGATTAGTGGGAGATTTAATTTTACAAGTCAAGTCTTCTATCAGTTTTCCATCAAATCATAGAGGCTAAGAAAACACGCTAACTGTCCAAGCATGTAATTTTGGATCTGTTCTATTTATTAAACTGAAACTGGCATTAAGATTATTTTTATAAGCAAACAAAGCAAACATATTTATTATATTAAGTGCCATCACCACAAAAAAAGTAACTGTTCTCCAATTTTAAAGAATAGTCATTTAAATAGGATGCCTCTAATTGTGGTTACATAATTTCTTTACTTTGTATCCTTATTATAATAAATTAAGAGAAATTTGTTTTTTGTTAACATTGGAATAATTGTTCATGTAGTTGGTATTGTAACTATGCTAATATGTGTCCAGAACAAGCACCAATTAAAAATATTACTGCATCCTTATCATCTTCTGCCAGCTGGTTGTTCATATTAACATTTCAGGGGATCACAGTGTTATTTTAGGAAGCTGCTTATCAAGTTATGGGTTTCTGTTGTTTGGTTGAATTTTTTTTTAGCTAATTAGCGAAGAGTCTGAGAAAAGCTTTATCTTTAATATCGTTTCAAAAGTAAGGAAGGTTGGAATAATAAAGACCTTTGGAGACATTCTATACAGAAAAACTGACTTCTATTATATTAATATTTGCATATGTTTGTTAAATTATTTTCTATTTCTCTCTTTTAAATCTTTCTCAATCACTGCTTTAGATGTATTTCCTACATACAGAAAACTGTTGGGTTTTGTTTTGTAGGCAATTTGAAATCTTTTTAAAAATGTAATAAATTAACCTATTTTCACTTAGCATAAATACTTTGTATGTTACTTCGTGTAATTCTTTTATGTCATATTTACTAAGTTTCTCTAGGTGTGTATCTCCTTCTCTTGGTTAATCATGTTAAGGGTCTTAGTTGACTTATAAATATTTCTTCCAAATTTATTTTGGAAGAAATAAATCTTTATACAAAAAGTAGTGAAGTTATTTTCAACTACTAACTCATAGAACATGTTCATAGTATTTTCATTTTGGCCCAGGAAGTGCATACTGAAAGCAGAGTAATTTTTCAAAATTTTAGTCGAATTTAAAAGATCATCAGAACTATTGTTTCTCACTGTGATTTTGAAGATACAAAAAATATGTTTTATTTAAGTGAGAAAATTCAGATAATGTTTGTAATTCATGAATTAAATTATTTCATGTGTCCTGATTTACATAGGTGCCTCATTTCAAATATGATCTTCTTATTCTCCAAAAGATCTAAATATTGTAAATATGTTTTAGATTTGCTTTCATTTTAAATTTATCATGTTCTATTTTGCATAACCTTGATAATCATTATAACCATTATTTTTGCAGGGACTTAATTATGTGAAAATAATTATGCCCTTCTTTAAGGGATCTAGCATCTTCTTCATTCAATTATTTCCTTCCTCAATGCAACTTAAAACCACAGTGAGATATCACCTTAATACAGCCAAAATGGTGATGATTAAAAAGCAAAAAACAAAAAAACAAAAAAGCAATAGATGTTGGCATGGATGTGGTTAAAAGGGACTGCTTAGACATTGCTGGGAATGTAAAGTAGTACAACCTCTATGAAAAACAGTATGAAGATTTCTCAAGAAATTAAAGTAGATCTACCATTCAATTCAGCAACCCTACTACTGGGTATCTACCCAAAGGAAAAATCATCATTATATCATCTACCCAAAGGAAAAATCATCGTTATATCAGAAAGACACCTATACACATATATAATAAGGGGTACTACTCAACCATAAAAAAAGAAAAAAACAATGTCTATTGCACAATTTGTATAGAGCTAGAGGTCATTATCCTAAGTGGAGTAACTCAGGAATGGAAAACCAAATAATATATGTTCTAACTTATAAATGGGAGCTAAGCTTTTGGTATGCAAAGACATGTGGAGTGGTACAATGGATATTGGAGATTTAGAACGGGAGAGGGTGGGAGTTTTGGAAAAATCTACACTATAACTGCACTAAAATCTTAGACTTAATCACTGTACAATTCAACCGTGTAACCAAGACCTACTTGTACCTCAAAAGCTATTGAAATAAAAATATATATATTGAAATTATGTCCTTGCTCAATATGACCTAGCCTCAAGGGAACCCAGCCTCCCCTTTATTCAAGAGAGTCTTAGTATGTAAACCGCTCAAGAATGGAAACAATTAAGGGTCCATGAGTCTGTCTTGGTGACAAGTTATATTTCTGTTCAGTAGATCTAGAATTTACACAGATCAAGAAAGAATGTAAGAGACTGCCATCACATATGTTTTTTTGCTAGGAAAGCCATGGTCAATTAGCCAACAACACAGATCTCTGTGAGTCAACGTATTCTGATCACAGCTTTGCATCTCCTGTCTGTTACAGTAATCATGCTTGGCTTGTGTAATAATTAAGTGCCATCACGTGGACCATGCCACTTAGGATCATCCTCTTATCCCTATCACATTCAGAGATTTCTGTTTTTCTTTTTCTTTATTTTGTATTTTTTATTTGAGATGGAGTCTCGCTTGGCTGGAGTGCAGTGGCGTGATCTTGGCTCACTGCAACCTCTGCCTCCCTGGTCCCAGTTCAAGCAATTCTCCTACCTTAGCCTCCCAAGTAGCTGAGTTTACAGGCATGAGCCACGCTGCCCAGATAATTTTTGTATTTTTTAGTAGAGATGGGGTTTCACCATGTTGGCCAGTCTGGCCTTGAACTCCTGACCTTGTGATTCACCCACCTCAGCCTGCAAAGGTGCTGGGATTACAGGCATGAGCCACCGAGTCTGGCCGAGATTCCTTTTATTGCAGCAGTTACTATTGTAATTTCTGACATACGGAAAAGAGTGACTACAGAGCTCTCCAGGGATGCTGGGATTCCCCTCACATATTTGAGAAGATGAGAAGATATGAGCAATAATGAGGAAAGATTTTAATATTTTTAATAAAACTTATAGTCTGTGAGTGTTTTTATAACATCTCTATTTTATAATATCTAAATTTAAATATCTCAGCACTTTCAAACACAAGCAAGCTATATATACTTAGCACTAAATATATTTATAATTCAGAATTTAATATGCTATTTTTACATATTCTAGAGAATCAACAAGGTTTTACTGTGGGTGGAAAAGCATAGCTCTCCATATATATTATATAATTATGTTTGAATGTACATATGGCATAATTTGAAATGGAATAAATATGAGGGCAAATCTTGTTTTTTGTAACATATGCATTAAATTTTTATTATAGAATTTAACCAATTAGTAAAGCAAACACAACAAATAGTTATTTTCAGAGGAAATAAATTTTTTGAAATACATTTTACACTTCTAAAAAATTAGATCAAAGTAAATGCTCATTTTTGTGTTCTCTAAACAAAAATGCTGCTTTAACCTGAGAGAATACACACACACACACCACACAGAAACACACACATACCCACTGAAAATATTTGGAAACAAATTACACACCTGAAAAATTAGGTTTAGGTCTCACCACTATATTCATCATTTTCACTTTCCTGTAGAACCTGATGTAGAGACCTGATTTTTCCATGTGGTCCCTGTTGTATGATAGTAAAGAGATTTTAGGAGACAAATTGTTCAATAGTAAAAGAATAAAACATTTCCCTCAAAATGGCTCTAGACTCTTAGAGAACAAATTTCTTTTAATCCTCAGGCTGGTAGCAGATAGAGCCTTTATGTTTAAAGCATCATGTTTTGTTTTATTTTGCTTTTAGAGGTGAATTTTCTGAGATGCCCACAAGACCTCTAAATTTTATTTTTAGTGCTAAATTTTTATCGTTAACTAAATAACATAAAGAATAATCAAAGTCCTTTGGAAAAAAGAAAAACAGAATTGGTTGTCAAATATTTTAAGTACAGGACCTTTTTTCATATAAAAATGTCTTCAAGACTTTGAAGATTTGAATTTTTAGGTTCAGCTAATTGAAGGAACAGATTATGGATACTAGACATATGGATTCAACAATTCTTTAGATATATATCATATTTTATTAAACAAAATAGTCATATTTCAAAAAAAGTAGTACCTGGTTTACAATGTGTAGTCATATACACATTATTGATGGGGATACATTTTGAAAAATATATCATTAGGCAATTTCATCATTGTACAAACATCGTAGACTGTATTCACACACACCTAGAAAGGAGAGCTTACTACACACCTAGGCTATATGGTATAGCCTATTGCTCCTGAGCTACAAACCTGTATAGCCTATTACTTCACTAAACACTATAGGCAATTATAATACATAAGATATGTGTTTGTATTCCTAAGCAAATGTATACATAGAAAAGGTACAGTGAAAATACCGTATAAGATATAAAATGTGGTACATTTGTATAGGCCACTTACTATGAATGTAGCTTGCAGGACTGGAAGTTGCTCTTGGTGAGTCTGTGAATAAGTGGAGAGTAAATATGAAGGCCTAGGATGTTTTTGTACCCTACTATAGACTTTATAAACACTATACACTTAGGCCATATTAAATTCATATTCTTTCTTTAATAAGAAGTTAACCTCAGCTTACAATAACTTTTTTACTTCATAAAATTTTTAGTTTTTTAACCTCTTGAATTTTGTAATAACAGCTTAAAACCCAAACACATTGTACAGCTGTATAAAAATATTTGCTTTATGTCTTTATTCTATAAGCTTTTTTCTATATTTAGCATTTTTATTTTTTATCTTGTAAAACTTTGTGTTGAAAACAAAGACACAAACACACATGTTAGCCGAGGCCTGCTCAGGGTCAGGATCATCAATATCACTGTCTTCCACCTCCATATCTTGTCCCACTGGAATGTCTTCAAAGGCAATCATGCACATGAAGCTGACATCTCCTAGTATAATAATGACTTCTTCTAGAACACCTCATGAAATAACTGAGAATGTTTTGCAGTTAATGCCTTTCTTTTATAAGTTCAAGGATTACACTTTAAATAATGATAAAATTATAGTATAATAAATACAGAAACCGGTAACATAGTTATTTATTATCGTTGTCAAGTATTTTGTACTGTACATAATTATATATACTATACTTTCATTCGACTGGCAGTGCAATAGGTTCATTTACACCAGCAGCACCAAAAACACTTGAGTAATGGGTTGCGATACGACTTATGATGGCTACAACATCACTAAGTGATAGGATTTTTTTAGCTTCATCATAATCCTATAGGGTTACCATCATATTCATAGTTTATTATTAGCCAAAACATCATCATGTATTGCATGACTGTATATAATTTTATGTACCTCTTGCTGTGAATTACCATTAAGTTTTGTGTTAAACACTGAATCAGAAAATAAAAATTGAGTTCGACTGGACATCCTGATGTAAGATATTCAAAAGGCAAAAGCCTTAAAATCACCTTATACTCTATTCTTTTTTAGGAAAATATTTAGTAGGCCTTGAGCTTTCTGTAACACTTTGGAACAGGACTAGCATCTATCTCAGGGTTTAAAATATGGTTCTTGCTTTCCTTGAGTCTCTTCTCCCAGATATGACATATTGGCCCTCTTCCCTGTGACATGCCTAATCCACCATTGGCTGGCTTTCATGCCAAACCTTTGTTTTTAGCCTACTATCAATTCAACTTTTACATTGACAAAACGTATTTTTTTGTTTGTCAATGTAAAAGCTGAAATTTTTACATTCAACTTTATTTAATTTAAATGATGAATTTAAATTTAAATGCTGAAAATTTAAGCACTAAAAATGATATTTGAATAGATATGTTTATAAACAGAGATGTATCTCATTTTTGTATGCAGTCAACAGATAACGTGTATGTCTCTTGTACGTTCCTGTCTGAGAATAGCTTGAATTACTATATAAGCTCCCTGAGAATATTAAGTTTATTTAGGGGAACAGGACATCAGAAGAGATGACTATATGGGAAAAGCTTTATGAAATTAGTTTGAACTGTAAAGAAAATTGGGTTTTGTTAAACAGAAAGAACTTTTTCCAGTGTGGCATTATGTTTAATATGATTTTCAATGTATTAAAATACTCATAAAACTCTGGGGCGGGACCCCCGTTTCTCTCGCATCCATCCCGCCCAGGAGGCGCCCGGGCGGCCCACACTGCCGGTTCGCCCTGCTTCCCTTCCTCCCCGTACGGCGCGATCCCGCCCTGCCGCCCCTCACCTACCTGGTCGCGGAGTTTGAGGAACGCCATGGCGGTCGCTTCCGCACCCACTCCAGCCTCCGCCGCCTCCGCAGCCGCCCGGCCCACCGCTCCACCCCAGTAGCCTCGGCCGTTGCCCTGGACCGGCGGGTCGGCGGCCGGCTACGCTGAGGAGACCGGGCAGGGGGCGGCACCGCCTCCCAGGCCGCCCGCCGCCGCTGCCTCCCCGGCCGCCCGCCAGAAAATGCTGGCTGCTCTGAAGTGCAGATCCTCGGATGCTCAGAGCAACCAACATTAGAGGACATGGATTATCAAACCACTGATTCTTTGCCAGGGCATGGGACCTCGTTGCTTCTTTCAAGGGGATTTACAGTTTTGTAAAAAGGCATTTATAATTAGTCTCAGGATTTGCTTAATTTTTTCAAGACTACCAATTTTTGCTTGCCAAGGAAGAAAGACTTTTAAAAATTACCCATGACTTTCACATAGGTCTTATTACATAAAAACATTTTGTCTCCTCCTGAAATTATGAATTATTGTAGACCAGATAGCTAACATTATACAACCCACAGTGCTATCATAATACTTTCACCTTATTTTGTTAGCATTATTAAATATTGTTTATGTCTGATTAGTATTTTATTAAAATTAGAAGAGCCACATAGAGAATCATTTGCCAGATGATAAGAATTTTATACCTTGTAGTCAGGTCTCCGTTTTACGGTATTTGCGTAAGTTACCATTTAAAATGTACCCTTGACTGCTCCTTCTGGCTGTAGTTTTACAACATTGTTAATTAGCTGTTTGACTCCCTACTAGGTTATAAAGTGTAACTACTGATGATGACAGATTCTTTCTATTCTTGGTAGTGATTTGTACTGTGTGTGTGTGTGTGTGTGTGTGTGTGTGTGTGTGTGTGTGTGTGTGTGAAGCTATTAGGCTAATTCTCAGTTATCTGCATTTGTTATTTTTCCTGCCTTAAAATGTGGCACATTTGAGTAAAGAACAACATATGTTGTGATGGTTAATATTGTTTCAACTTCACTGGATTGAAGGATACAAAGTTGACAGAGGAAGAGAAGATGAGGGCCTGGTTTACAGATGGTTCTCCCTGCTATGCCTGTACCACCCAAAAATGGATAGCTGCAGCACTCTAGCCCATTTCTAGGCCATCCTGGAAAGACAGTGGCAAGAGGAAACTTTCCCAGCGTGCAGTACTTCAAGCCGTGCACCTGATTGTATGCTTTGCTTGAAGGAGAAATGACCAGATGTGAGATTATGTATTGATTCACGAGCTGTAGCCAGTGGTTTGGCTGGATGGTCAGGGATTGGAAGAAGCATGACTAGAAAATTGGTGGCAAAGTGATTTGGGGAAGAGGTATAGGATAGACATCTCTGAGTCATGAAAAAATGAAGATATTTGTATCCCGCATGAATGCTCACCAAAGGTTGACCTCAGAAGAGAAGGATTTTAATTATCGAGTGGATGGGATGACTCATTGTATGGACACCACACAGTCTTTTTCCCCTGCCAGCCCTGTCATCACCCCAGGGACCCATGAACAAACTGGCCATGGTTGCAGGAATGGAGGTTTCACGTGGGCTCAGAGACATGGACTTTCACTCACCAAGGCTGACCTGGCTACGGTCACTGCTGAGTGCCCAATTTGCTAGCTGCAGAGACCAACACTGAGCTCTCTATGTGGTACCATTCTACGGGGTGATCAGCCAGCTACTTAATGGCAAGTTGATTATATTGATTATCTTCAATCATGGAAAGGATAGTGGTTTGTCCTCACTGGAATAGACACTTACTGCAGATATGGGTTTGCCTATCCTGCATCCAGTGCTTCTGCCAAGACTACCATCTGTGGACTCATGGAATGCCTTATCCACTGTCATGGTATTTAACACAGCATTGGTTCTGACCAAGGCCCTCACATTACAGCTAAAGAAGTACGTAAATGGGCTCATGCTCATGGAATTCACTGGTTTTAACATATTCCTCATGATCCTGAAGCAGCTGGATTGATCCCAACTTTTCACATTTTCCTGTCTTCTTCTGAGCCCTTTAAACTGTTCCAACATTTCCCTATTACCCAGTTCCATAGTCAGTTCCACATTTTTGGGTATCTTTTCAGCAATGCACTGCTCTACTGGTACTAATTTACTCTATTAGTCCGTTTTCATGCTGCTGATAAAGATATACCCAAGACTGGGAAGAAAAAGAGGTTTAATTGGACTTATGGTTTCACATAAATGGGAGACCTCAGAATCATGGCAGGAGGCGAACGGTACTTCTTACACGGCAAAGTCAAGAGAAAACGAGGAAGAAGCAAAAGCAGAAGCCCCTGATTAACCTGTCAGATCTCATGAGACTTACTATCATGAGAATAGCATGGGAAAGGCTGGCCCCATGATTTAATTACTTCCCCCTTGGTCCCTCCGACAACATGTGGGAATTCTGGGAGATACAGGTCAAGTTGAGATTTGAGGGGGGGTCACAGCCAAACCGTATCACATGCTGATACTGTAATGTATCTATTTACTATATATTTTTTGGGATTAAAAAACATAAAAATAACACATGAGCTCCTTGCAGGAAGAAAGGTGCACAATAAATGTTTAGTGAATTTTATGTATTCAATTTATTTAAAATTAAAAAATTTAAAAGGTATGTAAGAATGTACAATGAAGTCTTCCCTTTTCCTTTATTTTTTATTATTATTTTTATTTATTTTTTTGAGACAGAGTCTCACTCTGTCGCCCAGGCTGGAGTGCCAATGGCATGGTCTTGGCTCACTGCAATGTTTGCTTCCTGGGTTCAAGCAGTTCTCTTGTCTTAGCCTCCTGAGTAGCTAGGATTACAGACGTGCGCCACCACGCCTGGCTAATTTTTGTATTTTTAGTAGAGATGGGGTTTCTCCATGTTGGTCAGGCTGGTCTTGAACTCCTGACCTTGTGATCCACCTGCCTTGGCCTCCCAAAGTGCTGGGATTATAAGCATGAGCCACCGTGCCCGGTCCCCTTTTACTTTTGTCCCTAGCTAGTTTTCTTCCTCTTTAAGGCAATGATTGCCACCTGTTTTTTTTGTGTATGTTTCCAGAGAGATTTTATGTGTTATTGATTCTGTTAGGTAAACAGCAGGATCATTACATTCTTTTGTTCTCTAGAAAGCCTATACGCAGTCCTATATCAATAGCAATTGGGCTGGCATTTTTTTTTTCTTCTTTTACATTTTACATTTTTATATTCTCTCATAAAATGGCTTTTTTTTTTGTTTTTCTTTGAGGCAGTCTCTCTGTTACCTAGGTTGGAGTGCAGTAGCATGATGATAGCTCACTGAAGCCTCCAATTCCTGGCCTCAGGCAATCCTTCTGGCTTAACCTCATAAATAGTTGGGATAAGAGGCATGAGCAGTTTGGATGCATGTTTTTGAAAATAGATATCCACTCTTAAATCTGTTTTTCAGGCTCATAGTAGTGGTTTAACTTTTAAGATTTTCAGTAATTAGATAAATTACTTGAAGCACTCCTAGTCTTTTGCATTTCAGACATTAACTTTCCCAGCTGTTTTTTTTTTTTTTTTTTTTTACTTTTATGTTTTAATAACCCTCTATGACTTTAATTTTAAGAACTGAGGCATTCTCCATTAAGGGATAAAGTATGTTATTTTGATCATTTGTGGGGAAGTACTTCTAAAAGATACATTATATATGTTCTTTCTTTGGCAATTTAACTTTTCCTCCTGGCTTAGGGTTATGAAATATTCATTGTTTTGGGTGATTCTACTATAGAGTATTAGGATGTAAGTTTCTACTTAAAGTGGTCCAAGAGTTTTAGAATTATGTTTTACTTTTTAAGCACTTCCCTCACTGGCAGCTGTTCTTTCTTATCTTCATTTTTGTTTTATTTCTCCCCTGTAAGCACCCAACCTGTTTGTTTTTCTTTGTGATTAGAAATTTCATGTCCAGATTTTATGCAAATGAATTTTCAGTTCTGATTGCAGTGAATATTTTACTCACATAGATTTTATTTTGTTTATTTATTTATTTAATGAGATGAGGTCTTACTCTGTCACTCAGGCTGAAGTGATCTCGGCTCACTGCAACATCCACCTCTCAGGTTCAAGTGATTCTTCTGGCTCAGCCTCCTGAGTAACTGGGACAACAGGAGCCCACCACCATGTCCTGCTAATTTTTTGTGTTTTTAGTAGATATGGGGTTTCACCAGGTTGGCCAGGTTGGTCTCGAACTCCTGACCTCAAGTGAGCCACCCACCTCGGCCTCCCAAAGTGCTGGGATTACAGACGTGAGCCATTGTACCCGGCCTCACATAGATTTTAGTGTGTTTAGTTTCTCATTTATTTTTGAGACTCAGATTTTTTTTTCTTCAGGGTTCTAATTCAGTCTTCAGATAACTGAAGTTCAAGATTAGAGAACCTCCAGATAGCCATGTCTATGCTATTGATAGTGGTTGTTTTCAAATTGAAAATAACTTTATTAAAACTGTAAAAGAATAATGTGTCATTGTAAAATATTTAAATGCTACAGAACTTTATAAAGAAGAAAGTAAAAATTACTTAGAATTTTTTCATGCAGAGATATGGCTAATTTAATTTTGGTAACCATCCTTTTAAGGGATTCTATATCATAGATATTGATGCTGAATTTTATTTTTGTTTTAAGGCTAAATTTCAGTATTTTTAGGTAATGCTCAATGTATAGTGATTTGTTTATAATTTGAAATTCTTTTTTTTTTTTTTTTTTGAGATGGAGCCTTGCTCTGTCGCCCAGGCTGGAGTACAGTGGTGCCATCTTGGCTGCCTCCTGGGTTCAGGCAGTTCTCCTGCCTCAGTCTCCTGAGTAGCTGGGATTACAGGAATGAGCCACCACGCCCAGCTAATTTTTGTACTTTTAGTAGAGCTGGGTGTTTTACTATGTTGGTCAGGCTGGCCTTAAACGCCTAACCTCATGATTCGCCCACCTCAGCCTCCCAAAGTGCTGGGATTACAGGCATGAGCCACTGCACCTTGCCAAAAATTCTTTATCTTTTCATAACCATAGTATACCTAAATATATTACATATAAACATACACATATTGAAATAAATTATATATAAAACAGCAACTTTATAGCTTTTTTCTAAGACCTGGATTATGGCAAGAGTAGCATTTTTAGAGATTTCAGAGGTAGAATCTGAGAATGGAGAAGAATGGCGGAATCAAGATTGACTTTAAGGTATTTGCTTTTGAGTGACTGACTAGTCATTCACAGAATTAGCACCTATTGGGGAAAATAGGATGATCAGGGCTCTTTTGTTAATGTTCTACACAGTTGGGGGGAATTTCTCTTGAAACATTATCTTGTAGTAATTTGCATTCAGGATAGTAGAAGCTGACTGTTTTGTTTGGAAAACTCTTTTCTATAGGTTTCCTCAAGCATCTGCTTCCTACATATTGTTACAGTTTGCACAGTATGGGAATATCTTAAAACATGTGGTAAGGCTTAATTTTTTTCAGTTCAAAGTCTTGACTAAGTTGTGAATTGAGAGGAACTTTGCTTCTGAATTTTGTGGGTTTTTTTAAACTTAATTTTTAAAAAAAGTTTTGTATAATATGTCCTTTGAAGTCTGGAAGGCTGGAAGTTGCATAGTTTTTGATAAAAAGAGATAAAGTGAGAAGATATGGAGAAGAGAGAGTTTGAAAATCTACCTCCTCTCACCCCTTTTCTTAAATAGTTTACAGTCTTAAAAAAGATCAATTATACCAAATATTATATTACCGTTTTCCAGTTTGAGCTTCTTTTATTGGGGATAAAGGAAGTGGGAGGAGGTTCCTGAACTTTTAGAGTATTTAGAACTTTATAGCTCTAACATTTAAAAAATTACCTTGTGTTACAAGTTATAAGGAACAAATCCTTTTTTATTACTAGAGATTGATTTAATTAACTCCTACACAAAATCAAATTGAGTAGTTTTAAATAATTTTATGGCAAGTGTTGCTATGATCTCTTTATAAGAAACATATTTTGAGAAGCATTTTACTTTCAGAGAATGTGTACATACTTATTGTAGAGAATTGAGAGATTATTGAAGCTGTTTTAAATGCAACTTTTGTTGAACTTTACAACTTTTTATAGGGCATCAAATACAAAATGGAGGTAAATTTATCTTCACACTTCTATTTTCTAGTAGAATTCATTAGATGTAGGTTTTATAAATTTTCTATTTTTAGAGACAATTTCATTCTTTACAGATGTCTAACACAGGAAATTGGATGCATATTCGTTATCAGTCTAAACTGCAGGCTCAGAAAGCCTTAAGCAAAGATGGGAGATATGTCTGTGGTGGCGGATGCCTCTAATCCTAGCTACTAGGGAGGCTGAGGCAGGAGAATCACTTGAACCCAGGAGGTGGAGGTTACAGTGAGACAGTGAGCCGAGTTTGCACCATTGCACTGCAGCCTGGGCAACAAGAGCAAAACTCCATCTCAATAATAATAATAATTATTATTATAATTATTTAAAAAATAAAAAAGCAATGTAGAGAAGTGAGGTAAGTCTAAAGTTTATAAGACTTACAGAGAAATCCTCCTGTAAATACTACTGATCAGACTTTTATTGAAATTTTATTGTCATCATGGACAACTTGGAAACTTAAGAGTGAAGATGATTGATCAAAAGTTCTATATTCCTATCAACTCTCTCTCTAATTTAACATACAATGTTCCTTTACCTTGCTAGCCCTGTGTTTGGTTAAGACAGCTGAACTGAGGGGGGCTCTTTGACATTACATGACGTGGAGCTCTTTGGTCTCTCACAAAGAGAGAATGTGCTCACCAACTTTTGCTCAAAGGTATTTTTTGGTTTTATAGTTAAATTTCTGGTTAATGATCAGTTTTACTAATTGAATACCTCATATTTCTTTTTGTTGGATGGCACTTATCTGTATCTGTGTCTGTATGTGTTCAAATAAGAATACGTATCCTCACAGGAGCATGTTCCCAACTAGTTTGTTTTCTAGTTGTTTCTTACTAATAGCTCTTTGAATTTTTTTAATGAATACTTTGTTTTACAATGAGGAAAAACAATAAATTGCACAAAATTTTTGTGCAATGACAAAAGACAATCCAATTATGATATACCAAAAACAAAACAGAGCAAACCATTGTGCCTAGCAATGTATTCAAATATCTTCTGAGAAGCATACAAATAACTTTTCTAGACACTATGGTGTTTTTTTGTGATCATGTTTAGTTTGTGTCATTTTTTTCATGGAACCAAAACCAGTCTCTATTGATTTTGGCTCAGATTCCCCATATTTCTTAAAACTTATGACTTTAACCATTGTGTGCAGTATTCAGTCTTCAAATGTGTTTGCTCAATCTCTCCGTCTCCTGCAATAATACCAAACACATAAATACTGTTTGGTACAGATTATTGTTGCCAGAAAAGAATAATGAATTGTACATTGTGGAAAACAAGGTATTTAAACCATCATGCTTGGGAATTTACCACCATGATCTGTAATTTCTTTCATTGCTTTTGCTCAGGGTTTTGTTCTCCTCTCTTCCCTCCAAGCTAATCTGGGCCAAGTGGATTCTATTCTGACCCATCTCTAACTCTTTACTCAGGCTATCAGGCTATTCCTCACACCATTTTGCCTCTTTTTTTTTTTGACATAGAGTTTCACTCTGTTGCCCAGGCTGAAGTGCAGTGATACAATCTCAGCTCACAGCAATCTCTGCCTCCCACCTCTAAGGTTTAAGCGATTCTCCTGCCTCAGCTTCCCGAGTAGGTGAAATTACAGGTGTGTGCCACCATGCCTGGCTAATTTTTTGTATTTTTAATAGAGACTGGGTTTCATCATGTTGGTCAGGCTGGTCTCAAACTCCTGGCCTCAAGTGATCCACTTCCTCAGCCTGCCAAAGTGCTGGGATTACATATGTGAGCCACTGTGTCTGGTCCCATTTTTGCCTCTTTGACACATGTACAAAGTCTACTAACTGCCTCTCTTTTTTTTGGAGCCCTCCATACCTATATTACAAAGGTTTATTTCACTTCTAAGCCATGAGAATTGTAGGTAATTCTATGCTGAAGGATGGAAATGGAGTATAAATTAAACTGGCTGCAATAGTCTATAAAATAACAGACTCATAGCATTCAGCACAGGCCCCAGGCAGTGCCTATGAGCAGTGCACACAGGAGAGCCTCAGTCACTAATTGGTGAGTGAATATGAAAGGACCTGTTTTTTTGTAGTAGATGGAGAGATTAGGCGGCTAGTCCAAGGTTACACCCCTAGACCATGATAGAGTTCCTACAAGAATCCAGATCTTTCTGCTTTGTCCAGTTCTCATAAGTCCACACTGCCCAGCTTCCAGGGATTGCATCACCTTTGGAAGACTTGTAAATGTTGATGTCTCTGCGATGTGGAGGTTAACAATGCTGCAAAGCAAGTAGTCCCTCAGGCCATTCCGGTATCTCACCAAGTTAGGCTCTTGGCAAATGCTGTAGTTCCTCTTCCCTGGTGTTTGGAAAGCATTTATTTTACTTATAAGTATGTTATCTTCAATTTCTTGATAAATTAGACTAAGCAAAACATTTGGATGATATCAATGAGGTAGATGGGTTTCTGATAATACGTAAAGTACTTGTGATGTTTTCTTAGTGCAAAAGTAATACATAATCGTAGAAAATATAGATAAAACAAAAAGAAGAAAATGCAAATGCCCATTATCCCCCCATGTCTCAAAGAATATTTTTTTAAAAATTATTTTACCAAGAGATTAAATAAAATAAAAACCCCAAAATGGGGAAGTCTTGACCTAAGTATAAATAATTTTCATTAAATCTGGTTACAAAACTGGAAAAAAAATTATTTTATTTTATTTTACTTTATTTTTTGCGACAGAGTCTCACTCTGTCACCCAGGCTGGAGTGCAGTGGTGTGATCTCAGTTACTGTGACCTCTGCCTCCCAGGTTCAAGTGATTCTCCTGTCTCAGCCTCCTGAGTAGCTGGGATTACAGGCCCTCACCACCAAATCCAGCTTTTTTTTTTTTTCTATTTTCAGTAGAGACAGGGTTTCACCATGCTGGCCCGGCTGGTCTCAAACTCCTGACCTCAGGTGATCTACCCACCTTGGCCTCCCAAAGTGTTGGGACTACAGGCGTGAGCCATCACAGCAGGCCAAAGATAACCATTATTAACTAATTAACTATTTGGTATATTATGCTTCTAGTTATTTGAGAGTATGTGCGCATTCACATTTACAAACTCTTTTATATTCTATTTATTTCACTTAATATTTTATGAACATATTTTCATATTGCTAATTATTCACTTGAACAATATAATTTTTGATGGCATAGTTTTGTATAGTATAACTTTGCATTTGGGCATTCTTTATCAGACCTTGTTTCCAAAGACAAGAAAACTTTAAGATGATTTCCACTTAGATCCAATCACTACAGTGGTGATTCTCAGTCTCTACTTGCACTCCATTTGCAATCTAGTGCTCTGGCAAATGAGAGAGAGAGAGACAGAGAGAGAGAAATGGTGGAAGGCTTGGTAAGGAGAGGCCCGAGTCCTAATCATCACTCCATACTCTTCCATGCCCTTGAGTTTTATTTGCACATTTGCTTGCTCTTGGGGTGAATTAGCTCACACTTAAAGCTGTCACTGCTCCTCTTGCCTCACACTCTTTTACTTCCTTCATTTGCCTGTTCCAGGTGAGTTCAATGGGCCAGAACCTCCTCCAGTCTGCTCAAGACCTAGAGGTTTGAAGGGGAATGTGAGTACTGATAAGGGAGCCAGGTCATGGGTTTGAGGAGGGCAATGATGATTCATGCCCTCCTCCTTCATCCCAGGTGGCTACGCTAGGGGAGGAAAACCCTTGGGGCTCCAGGCCCAGACCGGCTGGCCTGTGTGTGCCAGGGCTAAGCTAGGGCCTGGCCCTCTGGAGTTCTACAGAGTCCCTCTGCCCTGAGCCACAAAAGAGGGACCCGTTCAGGAAATCTCATCAGAATCTTAATTTTAAGAGAAATTTCAGAACTTATCCATTTCAACATTCACCCAATGCTTATATTTCTCTTCTTAACCTTCACTCCACAAGAGAGAAATCTATGACATGTCTGTCTAGCCTTCATATGATAAGATTCCTATAAATAGATATGAGAATATAGAAAACATTTATTTGGACTAGACTTCAGACTAAATTTCTGCCGTAACATTGACCAAACTGAAGGATTGCTTATGTACAGTTCTGATCCTGAGGCTGACAGCCAGATATTCTTCCAGTTGAAACAGAAAAACCTGTACTACTCCACTCAGCCTGGACATTGCCTAGTTATGTACCAGTAGATATTAAACCAACCAGATTGCCAACTGTACTTGAAAGTCAATCAGAAAGCTCCTCCTCCCAAAATTCTCACCCTAATGGAACACTCACCAGTCAAATCCTGCATAAGCCTCTTCCTTTAACTCTATAAACCTCACTCTCCTATCACACCCCTGGAGCCCCTACCAGAAGGAAAGTGACGGCAGCTAACTCACTCTAGTCAGATCGGAAAAAATAGGCTTCAGATAATTCTATAGACATTTTTCTCCTTTGGATTGGTGATATAAATGAGCACTACCTCTGATGTGAACAAAGTTTGGCAGCCATGTGCTCTGGGGCCACTCCTGTATCCAGCATCCTCCCCACCCAAATTGGCCTGTCCTTAGAATGGCTGGCCTTACAGGTTGTGCCTCTGTGGTGAGCGAGGGGAACACTTTTCATCTTGTGCTCCCCACTCCTCTGTTATAGCTCCCTAAAGCCTAGCATCCTATAAAGATATATTCTCTTGGCTCCAAGACACTTCTTCATGCAGCCAATAATCATGGAAGAAAGTCCACATTCCTTTAAGAAGAGATGTGGACCCAGGGGAATAAATGGAAAAGAGTCATCTTGGATCTTGTCTAAAGGGCAAACAGATTGTCTTAAAGCAGAAAAGCCGTAGATATCACCAGATGTCTAGGCGCTGGCTAAGGACAGAGGAAGTGAGCCCCCCGAAGAGATGCGCTTCTGCCCAGCAGGCCCAGCCCTGGGGCAGCAGTGGCCTCTCATTTGCTCTGCTACTGGAGCGGCAAGCCAGCCTGTCTCCCAGCCTTTACATTTTCAAGGTGGAGGTAGACACTCATTCATGATGTTCCCCAAGTTCCTAGGGCACATATCAAACTCCCCAAATGATCCCAAGAAGCTTCCCTGAGATCAAGGTGCCCTCCCTGGCCCCTATCTTGCCACACCATACACCTTAATATGAACGACTTTCAATGAGGGAAAAATAGTAGGGTTAGGGCACTGAGAAACTAAAGAGGGAAGAGATACAGAAAAAAGTCAGCGATCTAGGAAGGGAGATTAAATTGAGCCCAGAGCCAATCCCACAGTTCTTATCACCCAGCCAAGACCTCTCACTGGTTCTGCCATCCAAAGCTACTGTCTCTTTTCCCCCTACTTCCCATTACTCTTGCTATCACAGTCTGCTTATCTTGTTGATCACCTTCCATAAACAGTCAACAGATATCTGTCAGACCCTATCACAAATCCCAACTCCCTAGTACTTGCAGAAATCAGTGGAGGAGAAACAATGAGCCATAAATACAATGTGATAAGGTGGCCTAGAAGCAGGAACGGAGTTCTTTGAATGCTCTGAGGAGAAACACTCCATCCAGACTGAGGAGTGGTGGGCACAGGGGCAAAGGAGATGAAGCAGGAGCTGAGAGGTTCTAAAGCCCGAGTTTTAGAGGAGATGCTGAATTTGGCATGGTGGAGAAAGGTGGGTAGAATATTTGAGTGTGTTTTACCAGATCCTGACCATTTTGTAGCTATTTCAAGGCAGAAATTGGTCTTAAGCCTAGCAGAGAACCACTGCTTAGAATAATTTGCTATTCTCATAGAGTATATTAACAGTACACCGGAATACTATAGTATACTGTACAAGAGTGCTTTATGTACCATATGGACTTTATGGACTAATGACCATTATGAACTTCACATAATCTTTTCTTTCTTTTATCCCCTCTGCTTTCCTCTTCTATTTCACCCTTCCTTTCTGAAAGGCAACATAATTTCTGTACTAAAGTGGGAATTAATTTATTCCAAAGACATCATCTGGAACAAGATCTATATAGTTTCCTTAAGTAGATACTAGATGATATAATGCAATTAATTTACTCCTAGGAGATGTCTTAGGTCTGCAACTCACCTTAAAAATATTGTGGGAGGGCCGGGCGTGATGGCTCAGGCCTGTAATCCAAGCACTTTGGAGGCCAAGGTAGGTGGACCACCTGAGGTCAGGAGTTCAAGACCAGCCTGACCAACACAGTGAAACCTCATCTTTAAAATGTATATAAATATATATATATATATATATATATATATATATATATGTACACATACATAGTGGAAGAGAAGAGATAGAAAGAAAGAAAAATCAAATGTGGCAAATGCAAAATGTAAATAATTGTTAAATCTATTAGATAGTATGTGTCTTTATTATATCATTTTTCAATTGTTCTGCAGTGTCAAATTAAAAATAAAAAGTTGGGAAAATATGAATGGATTGCTCACTTGGGACAAAATACTGAACTGGTCAGTAGTAGATATAAAAAAACGGCTTTGCCTTCACATGCTTTTTACTTCATGTATCTATTTCTTACATGACTTTGCTTTGTCTGTATTGTCACCTCAAAGTGTCAAGCTGCCAGAATACAATCTTATATGCAGAATTTTTCTCTTGTCCAGTAACCCAAACCTTGATGCGCAACATTTTTAAGTGGGGATCACAAGTAGTTATTATACCCTTACCATACTTACCTTACAATGAAGGTCAAACTCTTGCCTTTAATTGCAAGGTATTTAAAGCAGCTATGATTTCCACAGCATTTAATTAGGCAAACATTAAATATAAGTGATAAAAAGCAAGGTCTGGAATTTGGCTAACAGTTGTAAGGGTATCCTGAGTAAAGCTGTCCTTTGACCAGCTTTTCCCAAAGCAGAGCAAAGTAGTCATTCTGTAGCTGTTCCATTAAAGACAAAAACAAAAACTCCTTTATCAAGTAAGTTAGGAAAATATCATAACTATAAATGCTGTATATTATATTCCCTATCTTGAAAAATCACATTACATATTAGCAATTAAAAGTGTTACAAAGTTCTGGCTTCCAGTAATGAAGGCATTAGCTACTGGTACAAGCTTCCCACAGATAACAACTAAAAATTCTAGGAAAAACATTTTTTTAAAAAACTACCTGAAGAGGCTGGGCTTGGTGGCTCATGCTTGTAATCCTAGCATTTTGGGAGGCCAAGGTAGGTGGATCAGTTCAGCTCAGGAGTTCAAGACCAGCCTGGCAAACATGGTGAAATCCATCTCTACTAAAAATACAAAGATTAGCTAGGTGTGATGGTATGTGCCGTAATCCCAGTTCCCTGAGAGGCTAAGATGGGAGAATGGCTTGAACCACGAGGTGGAGGTTGCAGTGAGCTAAGATCGTGCTATCGCACTCCAGCCTGGCGACGGCCTCCTCCTCCTTCCTCCTCCTTCCTCCTCCTCCCGGGCCGCGGGCCGCCTGCCACCCACCGCCGCCTCCCGGGCCGCCCGCCGCCGCCGCCGCCACCACCGCCGCCTCCCGGGCCGCCCGCCGCCACCAGGAGGTGCCCAGGTGGCCCACACCGCCGGTCCGTCCTGCTTCCCTTCCTCCCGGGACGGCGCGATCCCGCCCTGCCGCCCCTCACCTACCTGGTCGCAGAGTTTGAGGAACGCCATGGCGGTCACTTCCACGCCCCCTCCAGCCTCCGCCGCCTCCGCAGCCTCCCGGCCCAACGCTCCACCCCAGTAGTCTCGGCCAATGCCCTGGACTGGTGGGTCGGCGGCTGGCTGCTCTGAGGAGACCGGGCAGGGGTTGCGTGATTTATTGCAATTTTTTTCTCATGAGGATGAATTTTACCCCTTTTCTTTTCCCTGCAGTATGAATTTAAAATAGTTGATGATGAATAATCTGGACTGCAGTCTGAAGGGAGGGAAATGAGCTTCAGTAGGTAAATACCTGACATGATGAAGCTCGCTTTCTTATGAATTATGCCAAAGGAATAGAAATAATTAACTTAGAACAAACATGTCCAAGAAAGCAATGAGTTATTTTGCAAAATTACTACAGCAAAAATAACTGCTTTTCACCTTACACTGAAATGGTAGAAAAATGGGTAAAGATATTTTATAAATATTTCTCACATAAGAAACATTTAAATATTAAATGTTTTAATGGTTTAAATATTAAAAAGTACTAAAAATAAGGAAATGTTATCTTAATGAAATATGGAGAGGTCTGCACCACTTCAAGAGATCTGATTCTGGACCTAATTTATCCACTAAATAGCTATATCCTCTTCTGTAAAGCACATTTCATCCTCTGTGTTAGTTTTTAAATGAGCAATTTAAATGTTGGCTTTAATGCTGTGCGAGGTCCTAATCAACTCTTACATTTTATAATCTGTGGATTCTTCTGTGTGTTCTATCCATTTCTACATACATTGTATGTCGTTTACATTTTTAACTGTGGTAAAAACACATAATATTATTAACTTGTTAAAGTCCACATTTAATTTTAGTAAAGGTCCTAGTCTCTTTGATACCATCTTAGCCATCTTTAAGTGTACAATTCAGTAGTGTTAAGTATATTCACACTGTTGTGTTACAGATCCTCAGAACTTTTTTATCTAACAGGATTGAAACGCTATACCAACGAAACAACAATTCCCCATTTCCCCATCCCTGCAATCCCTGATAAATACTATTCTACTTTGTGTTTCTATTAATTTCACTATTTAGATGCCTCACATGAGTAGATTTATTCCATATTTGTCTTTTTGTGATTGGTTGTAGTATAGTATCCTCAAGTTTAATGCATGTTATATTAGGTGACATGATTTATTTCCTTTTTAAGACTGAATAATATTACATTTGTGTGTATTTTGTGGATTCAATCATCTGATAATGGACATTTGGTTTGGTTCCACCTTATAGATAATATGAGGAGACCAGGCAGGGGGCAGTGCCACCTCCCAGGCCACCCACCGCCGCTGCCTCCCGGGCCACCCGCCGCTGCCGCCGCCCCCAATGCCGCCCGCCGCCGCCACCACCAGCTTCTGCTCAGGAGCCTGTCTCCTGCTGCAGTCCATGGTTTATTATCAACATGGTTGGGGATTTCATTCAAGATGATGACTTGAATATATCTCACTGAGACCCCTCAACTTTCAGCTAAAGCAATTTAGCCTCTAGAGTGAAGATGACTGGTTGTCTTATAAGAAGATGGGGTGGATAAGAAATGCAAATAATAATTTTCTTCTTGTAGATGTGGACACAGATATCAGAGTTTTTTGATGGAGAAAGAATATGAAGATAATAAATATGTGAGAATTTAAAGGAGTCTCATGGCTTCAGTGACATTTGGAGACAGACTCTCTAGTGGCACTGATGCCTACAATCATCTTGGAGTGGAAGTGTGGCATTGTTCACCTGATCAGGAAGAGTTCACCCTGCACAGGGAGGTGGATTGCTCTGTCCTGCTTACTGTCTATGTCTGTGATAGACTGGGAGAACACTTTATTTAAAAAAAAAAAGATTATGTTGATAGACCAAAAGTTAAAATATAGTAATATATTAACAAATCCAATATGATGATAAAGATAAAACAATTTAATGGAAAATTGTATTAAAAATATAGAAACAACATTCACAGGGGAGATACTACAAATAAGCTTCTGAAAACAAATCTCAAAATATTTGAAATTAAGAAATCAATTTTCTTGTCTAAAATCTAGGAAAAAAATGCAAAATAAAGCACTAATAATATGTATATATTTCCATAACTGATTAGAAAAAAAACAAAAAACAATCAAAACCCTCTACTATGGAAGGGGCAAAGTCATTAGGAATATTTAGCTACCATTTTCTGTTTATGATACCATAAAAATTCTTCCCTAATAGTGTTTAAAATATTAGTTTGTAAACCCTATGATTTTATGAATTCACTAATATTTAAAAAATATGTATGACCTAACAACATATCTGACACAATATGAGATATACTGGTTGCCTGATAATACTAGTTACCGAGAGTTATTGAATGTAACCTGCTACATTGTATATTAGGTTATTGGTATGCATGTTGTGATGTCCTTGTTTGACAAAAGAGACTTAATTTTCTATTAGTTCAGATATTTGATTACTGAAAAGTTACAATAAAACTTTCTGTCAAGTGTGACATTACTAAAATGTATATCTAAAATATATTATGAAATTAACCTAACAATGCTCTCTCATATGAAATTTAACCTTACATTTTATAAAATATTTTAGTCAATACCTAGCAGTAAATAAATTGATAAAGGTATAGATTATTTATCAATTTTTCTCTCATTTATACACTGAACCAAGTAACACAAGAATTTTATTCAGATATTTTGACAAAGTTCTATTTTTATTAATACTGTTATTGTCAAGGTTGTTCATTTTCCAAAAATGGATAAATTTAAAGCACTAGTTAGAATTGGAAATATAAGTCAAGAACACTGGGTTTTTAAAATCACATTTAGAATATTTAATTTCGCTTCCATCTGATAATAATTTTGCATGTAAGAAATAACACAAAACTATGTCAATTTGAAATAACCACCCACACACCTTATGGAATTAAAATATTGTGTGGGCTTGAAATCATAAGCATGTTCTGTAAGCATGATCTCCAAAAGCATATTTTTCTTAAAAAATTATAATAATGACAGTTGTTGAACCAAATGATTTCATATTTTAACGTCAGGAACTTGCTCAATAGTCTCTGGATCTTGGTTTATAGTGTTAGCTAGAACATTTGGATTTCAAGGACATAAAGTCTCATGATAGTAAAATATAGTAACACAAAATTTTAGAATGAAGAGGGAACAGGAAGTCCATTAAAAGTGATCATATTCTAGCATTGCCTCAAGTGTTTATTTTTAAGTGCATATTTTTGTTCTAGAGGGAAAGGTTTTGATCTCTACCAATTTAAACAGTACTTTTCTAGCATATGGACCTAATATAAGATAAAGGGTACACATTTAAGAACTGTGTTTAATTGCTGAGTAGACTTGGCACTACAAGTGAAATGATAGGCATGCTTTACAATTTCACACAGCTGATTGATACTTAAAAAGTGATAAGATAAATATGGGGATTTATTTTCCCTTTGCTATCCACTAAATGAGTAAAATTGTTTAATGCACATACTTGGGCCATTTGGAGCAATTTTCAGGATAATTTTTCTATTCAAATGCCCTTGAGTGCTAACTGTTCCTTTTATAACTGGTTTCAAATAAAAGGCTAGAGAGTAGTATGCTTATAAACATGTCCCATATTTTTCTCATTAGGATAATTATCACACATAAAGCAATATTATAACACATAGAAAAATGAAAAGATTTCATCACCTGTAAATGAAATGTTTAAAACTGAAAAAGAAGTGTAAGATAGTCATGGAAACTTATTCAGCAGCATTTTCCTGCTGGAATCCTATTGAAATTTAATTCACCAGGTTTACACTTAACAACTAAGGAGGGATTTAAAGTTTTTAAATATATTTATAGCAATGTTCAATCATTCTCAAAATATGTAATTTGAGTCATCATTTTGGAGAAACTGTATTCTATTTTTGTCTTATAAACATTAAATTGATTAAAACTGGAATCTATTTTTTTGTTTTAATATTACCTAAATTTCAGTAAGTAGACACACGTTAGTTTAATCCTAAATCGACAACCACTGTTTCATCTATTTACAAATTTTGAACATTTAGATGTCTTTTGAAAACAAGAGTTGAACTTGTATAAACAGTATATATACTTGGTATTTTCTAGGTCCCTAATAACATTATTAGGTCCTCCTTAGGGACCTAGAAAATACAAACTAAAAATATATGGCATCACCCACATTCAGATATGCAGACGTATCACTGATGGATAAATGACATAACCATGAAGAATACACAACTAACCAAAAATTTAAAAAGATAATTTCACAGTAATTGACATGAATGTTCAAAGGGTACTAAAATAGTAAATATCTGTATTCCAGTTATTAAGAATTGGCTAAATGTAATTTTTAAAAAACCTCCACTGTCTATATCCAGGGTTAGCAAGCCCCAAGAACTCATGTTTAGACTCAATACTGTAAATTATTGGTATATTAGACAAACAAAAATATGTTTTGTTTATTCGTTTTACCAATGAAGTTGGTGTTTTACTGTATACTTGTATTTTTTAAATGTCATTACATTGACTTGATTTCTTTGAATTATCAAGGCTTAATTTTTGAGTGGAAGAAAATTACTTAATTGTGCCATCTGAAAAATGATATCATCAAATTGGCCTGTTAACACGGAAAAAAATGTAACTGTATATTTATCCAATTGCTTGTCACTATTGTGTAGTCATTTTGTAACGTCAGAGGAAAGCAGAGTAGATGTTTGATAAATGCCTCTGCCTTGGAAGAAGAGGTATAGATGTTCAGATGCTAGATTGGCCCTGATATTGGGCCAGAAGTCAAATTCAGTTCTGCCGATATTCATTAAGCAGTTATTATGTGACAGGTATTATGTACAAGTTATATGAAATATATGTGAAATATTTAGATGTTGCTTTTTTATTGTTCACAAATTTTTTAGGCCACAAAGATATATAAACAATTAATTAAAATATTAAAATATTTTTCTATAAGTGCAGTCTACATGAGAGGCTCTACATAGTGTGGTTAAGAGCCCAATAGCCCAGAACACAAATCCAAGCTCTACCACTTGCTGGTTGTGTGACACTATGAAAGTACACTTAGCTTCTGTCCTCTCATATAAAATGGTATAATAACAATTTTTCATACATATGTTGTGAGAACTAAATTAGACACCCACATGTAAAGTCAGAAGTTCAATGACTGTCATATGGCAGATGTTCAATAGATGTTACCTATTATTGTTTTGCTACTGTCAATATCATTTTATTAAGAAGGTAATATTATGGAAGAACACATGTATACTTCTGGGACACAATTATTGCTTACATTATTTTATATATTGTGCTAACTACTTAGATCTTACAGTAAATTAAATCCTACACAACTCTAAGAAATAAACATTATTATTATTTTCCCCATTTTATAGCTGAGGAAAATGGGAAAATGAAGCTTAACGAGGTTAAACTGGCACTAAAACCAGGTTCATTTGCAAAACTGCTGCCACTGAAACATTCAGTGGGTAAGGGACGAGGAGGGGCATGCTAGGTGGAAAGAATACCGTGTGTAGAGACATGTGCTTCATTGAGTCACTGAACATTTTGGTCTCAGCCTGTTTTTCTGTATATTACTTCCTATGATTGCCAAGCCCCGGAGTTTCTTGTCTTCAGCCACTTCTCAAATAAGATGTATTTAACACTAACCCGTGTATTTATCACCCATGCTTTAACTGTAACTAACTCCTACTGGAATTCCATTTTCCAGTCAGTTCTCAAAGTGATACATGGTGCTTCTCAATTCTTCAAAACCAAATGAAACCCTGTAAACTTGGATTTCAGTGCTGTTGCATCTGCTATAACCTTCATTCTCCAAATTTCTGTCCTTATTATTCTGCAAATGATTGTTTTGCTTTAGTGAAGCTGGATTTTTTTCTGATTTTTCTGAATATAATTTTTCTTATTCCTTGTTCTATGCCATTGATCTAACTCCAACTGCTGCCTAGAAAACTTTCTCCATTGTGTTCCACTCATTTAAATACTTCCAATTCTCCGATACCTAGATTGGATTTCTTGCACCCCAACTCTATGAGAAATTCATCAATCATAATGACATTATACCTGAGGCAAAATTTATCAGGGAACATTCTATCTTCAAAGCTTTAAGGCACTCTGTAATTGTGAAATATAAAGTGTAGGTAGAAGACAGCCTTCTGAGAGATTACTCTCTGTCCTTTGGCTTTTAAAATAGAATAAACCAAATATCATCATAGTATGGCTATTATTAGTGACGTTGTATTTGTTTTTCATTACAATGGCAAGCAACTTCAGATTCAGAATTTCTTGGTGGAATAAGTTGTGTTGCAAAATACATAGAATACAACTCAAAATGACTTAAATAATCAAGGAAATTTATTGGCCTAAATAACAGAAGTGTCCAGTATTACCAAGTAATTCCACCAAGAATTGACCCAATGACTTAATGATTTCACCAAGAATCTGACTTCATTTTTTTCTGCAATTCTTTCATTTTAGAATGTAGTTTTTATCCTAAAACTGCCCACTTCCTCCAATCACAACCATATGTAGTCAAAATATGGCTGCCAGGAGATCATGGAAGGAACATTATTTTAATTTCTATCTAGCTAGAAAAGGCATCACTTTTATCTGGTAATTTTTTGAAATCCAGTTTCTGAGATTCACTCTGATTGAATTGACCAAGTCAGATAGCACCACTAAATCTATTGCTGGAGCCAAAGAAATCAAACACTTTTTTATTCAGTTTAGGTTTTGTGCTTTACATTCTCAATATGGAGTTAGATTTCACAGAACGAAGAGAAAATTAGGGGACGATGAAAATCTTAACAATATTGAGTTATCCAATGAATGATCTTTAAGTATTCAGTTGTTTGGCTGATACTGCTTTTCTCTCAGAAATGGTTTGCTTTGTTCCCAATTTAGAAGTCGAGAACATCTTTTATTGAGTTATTCCTAGGTATTCTGTATCTTTGGCATTACTGTAAATAACACTGCTTTTTACTTTCAACTCTGTTTTTTGTTGTTAGAAGTTAACATTGTAATTTATTTTATATACTGACCTAGTATCCAGAAGCATTGTTAATTAAGTGATAACTTTCAATAATTTTAATTCATTTAATAATATATGTTTAATTAATAATATTTATATAAATTCTTTTGGATTTTTTAATATACAAAATAAGTCATTTTTAAATAAAGACAGTTTTACTGGTGCTTTTCAGTCTTTTTTTAATTGTACTTTAGGTTCTGAGGTACATGTGCAGATCATGAAGGATTGTTGTATAGGTACACACATAGCGATGTGGTTTGCTGCCTCCATCCCCCCATCACCTATATCTGGCATTTCAAGTATATATTTAGAGATAACTTTTCCTCTAAGCACTAAGTTGGCCTCATAAGTCTTGATATGTTGTATTTCCTTGTTTTTTTAATATTTTTAAAATTTCCATTGTGATGTATTTGACATATTATTTATTAGTACTCCTTAATTTCCAAACATTTCAGAATTTCTAATTATCCTTCTGTTATTGATTTCTAGTTTTCTCTTATTAATTACTGGTTTAAAGTCCCTGAAGTAATCAAGTCTATATTATGCAAATTCTTTGAAATGAAAATGATGTGTACTCTGCAGTTGCTTTCACAGTGACTACACACACACACACACACACACACACACACAAATACACATAAACTTGCACTCACAGGCATACATGTATATGTGTTTAATTAATTCAAGTGGGTGAACTGTGTTGTTCAAGGCAGACATAATGTTCACTGTTTTATTCTCAGTGCTTGCCATGGAACTAGACATAGAATAAAATGAGTTTGTCTGACACTGTATTTTTCTGGAAAAGTTTAATGCTGCATCCAAAAGAAAATGAGTTTCAAGTTTTGAAAAAAGATTACAAAACGGGCATTTGAATTCTAAGAAATGAAAGAAGTTAGGAAAAAAATTCATAATTATAACCATAAGAGTTTTGATTAAAAGGAATTCAAATATTAGCTGATGAACACTATTTGCTATCTAGAAAATGTATTTTTGTCTATGCATATTCAAGAGTTATTTTAAAAATAAAAATTGAAACAGGCCTTTTTAATTTACAATAATTTTCAGTTTCAAGTTTATTATACACAGAAATTACAATCTATATAATTTTCAAATCTTACATGAGCAATATTTTTAATGGCATTGAGATATATTAGTAGAGTAGGTCCACTAGGTGGTTTGCATCTCCCCTCCTTAACACATGATAATATGTCTGGAAGGTTCTATTGTTCCTATCTTAAATTCTTCCCATGAGGCCTGCCTTGAAAATAATATATCTGAAGCTATTGGCAAACTATTTTTGTCAGAGGAGTATCAGAAATAAAATTCTAGAAGAATGAAAATCATCAGACAAGAATTAATTGCTCTTGCAAAATGTTTTTCTTTCTTTGGCTCCTATGTACTTTGAAGGCCATTCCAGAATTGTTTTAGACAATGTAATTTTCTATATAGATAAAATAGATAATTACCTCTATTCCCTCTAGCCAGCACTCTGTGCTTAATTTGTCTACTTCAAAATTTGGTACAGAAAATATTTTAAGGTTTCTACTAAGCTTTTCATTCCCTGGGAAAAAAATCTTAAAAGTCTAGAAAACAAATTATCTCTAAATAGTTATACACATGCTTTTGTAGATTAAAAAATCTGTGAACTAACACAGGATTCAGGAATTTAAAGGTTGATCTGAGTTCAAAATTTGTTAACAACACCCTAAAACTAGATTTTCTAATGTTTCTAGAAGTATAATAGCATTTTTAAGGTTCTACAGAATTTATTCTTTTTTTCTTGTTGACAAGTGTTTTGAATTCACAGTTGTTATTACCCTTAAAATAGATAAGAAAATGTTATAAAATTTAAAGCTATTTAAAGAACTGTAGAATTTATCAAATCTGAAGTTCTTTTACAGGTAAGAAAACTGATATCCAGCAGGTTTTCAGGACTTGGCAAAATGTTATTTGACAGGGCCAACTACAAAACTATGGTTTCTTGATTTTAAAAATCTTGCTTGGATTTCTCAGACACCAACTTAAAACTCCCATTTCATGTGAGTGATTTCTAATTCCCATGTAACTTGTGGAATTAGAAATCATTTCCTAATTCCACAAATTGTGCTAAACTGTGTGAGGCTCATGTGCCTTAAGCATCTACTACTCCCAAGGTAATTGTTTAGCCATATTTACCAACAATTTGCAGAGCAATGAATATTTTGCACATCATTGTATCCTCAGTACTATTAACCTACTCACAAAACAGGAGCTCTGTAAATATTTAAAAAGTAAATGAATACATTCAAGAGACAATGAAAAAAAGCAAGTAGGCTTACTTACAGGTGCTGAATTGTAATCACTAAAATATGAAACAACACAAATTTCTTTTTACTGAAGAATGTCTAAACAAACTGTGGTACATTCATGCAAAGGAATAATGCATTAAAATTCAAAGAACTAATGTGCACGACTACATGAATGAACCACAGATGCGTTACTCTAAGTAAAATAATACAGATATGAAAGGTTATGTACAATATCACTGATATGAGATTTCTTGGAAAAAAAAAACAAACTATAGGAACAGAAAATATATAAATAATTTTTAATTGCTCGTAGTGGGAAACAGTGGTTAACTGAAAAAAAAGGCAAGCAAGGGGAAATTTTTTTGTGTGACTAGCAATTTTAGTGTTGATTATAGTGGTGAATGCACTATTTTATGCATTTGCCAAAATTTGCAGTTATATGCACAAAAATGGGATGAATTTACTCTATGAAAATGGTTCTTCAATGTAATATGTAAAATATATTTTATTTATAAAATAAAATATTAAATTGGTTATTTTACTAAGTTGCTTTATGATTTTTATTTGGATGCCACAGTAAAAAATATTATTTAGTAATTATCCTGATTATTAACTAAATTTTAAATTAAATCAATAATCACTACTGTGTTAAAATTTATTTTTTTTTTTTGTTTTGCTCTTATATAAGTCAGGGCTCATCAAAAAAAAAAGAAAATTATAAGGAGATATGGTAAGAGATTTATTATATGAAGTTATGAAGCTGGCCACACAAGTCCAAATCCACAGGTACAGCCAAGCTGGAAATCTCAGGCATGGGCTAAAGTTGCTGTCCATAGGCAGAATTTATACTTCATCAGGGACACCTCAGCTCTGCTTTTGAGGTCTTTAAACTGACTGAATCAGGCCCACTCAGATTATCTGAGGTAATTTATTTTATTAAACTGAATTTGACAGTTATGCCCTTGATAACTCACAGGCAAAATACAATGGTTCAGTTTGTTATTATGATGAGACAGTAACAATTCTCAGGACCTTTAAACAAATGTGTTGAGCCTTAATCTTTTAGCTGCAAGGGTTTATGCTAAAAAGTGTGCATCTTTAAAACTCTGTTTCAGAGATTCTTTTCCAATCGTAGTACTATCAGGCTAAGTAACTTCTGAAAAGTTAAAACTTCTCCTAAATATACACAAAGTAATGAAGAAAACTAATCACTCTTCAAGGTAAACTTATCTTGTATACAAGTAGTTCTATGAATTTTTAATATCATGTCTATAAGCAGTCTAGCATGTTTAAGAAAACTCCTTTATAACTTAAAATGACTTTTTTATATATTTTAAATTTAATATGATAGTTAAATAGAACAGTAAAATGAAAATTAAATAAACAATAAAACCTATATATGTTTATGAAAGCCAATATAATTCTTAATTTATTTAAAGACATGGATATAAGGATACTGATAAAGAGTTATCTTTCATAAGATTCTGTCAATAATAGGGAACAAGAAAAAATTGAAATAATATTGAATCTATATCTCCTTTAATCAAATATAAAGTCCGGGCACAGTGGCTCATGCCTGTAATCTCAGCACTTTGGGAGGCCAAAGCGGGTGGATCACAAGGTCAGGAGTTCAAGACCAGCCTGGCCAAGATATAAAATGGTGAAACTTTGTCTGGCCTAAGTGGTGAAACCTTGTCTTTACTAAAAATACAAAAATTAGCCTGGCATGGTGGTGGATGCCTGTAATCCCAGCTGCTCAGGAAGCTGAGGTAAGAATTGCTTGAACCTGGGAGGTGGAGGAGGTTGCAGTGGGCTGAGATTGTGCCACTGCACTCCAGCCTGGGTGACAGGGTGAGACTCTGTCTCAAAAAAAAAAAAAAAAAAAAATCAAAGATTGAATTTATTTCAAAAACATCCAAATAGCAGGAAAAGAGAGTTCTATTCTTGTTTCTATCATTAAATTTGCTTTCTTTCCCCAAATTAAGGGTGGGTCTGCCTCTCCCAGTTCACTGACTCAAATGTTAATCTCCTTTGGCAACACCCTTACAGACACACCCAGAACAATACTTTGCATGCTTTAATTCAATCAAGTTGACATTCACTATTAACCATCACAAGTGATGATCTTAGGATCACATCTCAAGACAAATAATTTATCTAGACTCATGTCTTATTTATAATGTCCACACTAACGTTTGCACTTTTTAAATATAACATATTTATCATGTTTTACTATGAAATAGAAATTTTGCCAAACCTTCCAACAAAACTGATGCTCAAGGAATATGTGCCAACTTTATCCAATATCTTTTCATATCCTTAAAAGTATTCACAGCTTTATTCAGAAAAAAAAGAGCTTTATACATTTTTATTTAATTTTTCATGTGTGAAAAATTTTTCCTTACAGATAAAACGTTTTTGTAAAATTATGTGTTCCATTATAATATATGCTTTTGATGATCAGTCTTCTGAAACCCTAATTGTTCCAAAGTAACAATTATTTGAGAATAGTGTCAAATGCTATAAAACTCAAAATAAATGAATATTCATAACACCTGTTCCTGTTCTTCTTACCATGACCACCATGCCCCAAACTAACTCCACTCCCACAAATACACATATGTTAGCCACTCCAGTAAAATGACGTTGCATAAAAAAAAAAGACTTATCCTTTCAGCTCTAATGTATAAAGAGCACAAAGTTCCCACAACCATGTTTACTAAATGGTTCAGATGGGCAAAGTAAAAAGATTTTTAAAATTAGGCATTTCTTAGAACCATGAGATAAATAAGGTTGCAAGACAAATCATGACTGAAACTTGGAGAAAGAGATGCATTCAGAGTCTTAGCTGAGATCTGCTTAGTTGGAGAAGAAGCCAGTGGAACCACAAAGAAGTAGTGATACTTAAAGGATTAATTGTCACAAACCACAGGAGGCTGAGCATAGACTAGCACGAGAATGAGAAACTTCTGGGGCATGGAATTTTAGGGAGAACTATCACACTTTTGTGGGCTTTACCTCCAGTATGTCCATCCATTTCTCAAGGTGGATATGAGAAAGATTTCCTTATGGAATTTGCATGTGGAGGAAAAGAGTAATAATTGTAAAATGCGTTCAGAGCCCTCTCTGTAATAAAGGTCTAAACTCTATGGTAAAGACTCTAACAAATCCTTATGTTATCTAAAGAGAGACATGCCTCTCACTACAGACATCTCTTGCCTTCCAATTTTACCTAAGTGGTGAATACTAATTTCAAGAAAATGGATTGAGAACACTACAGCCAAGTAAGGGAATAGGAAAGAGATAAGAAGAAAAAAAAAGCTGTATCATAGGAGAAAAAAATTGTGAAGGTCAAATCCTTATAACATGGATCCACTAAGACTGAGGTTTAATTGAAAAAGTGTAGAAATCTTCTGTTATATACCTTACCACCATACCAACAGTGAGTGCTACAGCATAGTAACAATGAGTTATAGCTAAAAGAAGTGCAAGATACAGACTATCTCAGAGAAAGAGTACTTAGGGAACCCTAAAATGAAGAGGGGAAATAAAACTAAGAAAACTGGAGAAATTTGAATTCACTAGCACTATTAGCTACAGCAAACTTTAAACACAGTCCAATTCCTATCCATATTAACATAAAAACTAAAGGCCAATTCACCTCAGTTTCCATTACCTGACATTATTTGTGACTAAAAATTACCACCTATCTTCTTTTTAACAAAAATGAAATTATAAGCCGTGGCAAAAATAAAAAAAAGTACACTCTGAAGAGATCAAGCAATCATCAGAAACAGACTCAGATATGGTACCCTGCTATGAAGAACTATTTCAGCCTGGGTAACTTATGAAGAAAAGAAGTTTAATTGACTCACAGTTCTTCAGGCTTAACAGGAGAATGACTGGGAGGCCTCAGGAAACTTACAATGATAGCAGAAGATGAAGAGAAAGCAAACACCTCTTCACAAGGCAGCATGAGAGAAAGACAGAAGGGGGAAGTTCCACATACATTTATACTATCACATCTCATGGGAACTCACTCACTATCATAAGAACATTAAGGGGATATCCACCCCCATGATTACATCACTTCTCACTAGGCCCCTCCTCAAATTTGACATGAGATTTGAGTGGGGACACAAATCCAAACCATGTTGCACAAATATTGGAATTATCAGAAAGGGAATTTAAAAGAACTATAATAAATATGTTAAGGGTTCTAGTGGAAAATAGACAACATATGGTATAATTGATATAAGAAGAGATGGAAACCCTAGGAAAGAATACAAAGAAAAAGACTAATAGAAATAAAGAATGTCTTTGATATGGTCATTGGTAGACTAGACATAGTTTATAAAATAATCAATGAATTTGAAGCAAGGTCATTGAAAAATTCCCAAGCTAAAACATATAGAGAAAAAAAATGAAACAATATATAACAAAACATCCAAGCACTGTGGCACAATATCAAGAACTGCAGCACAATATTACATTTGTAAGACAAATATAATTGGAATGCCAGAAAGAATAATGAGAAGACAGAGCAAAAGAAATATTTGACGCAGTGATGTCTGAGGACATTCTAGAATTAATAACAGATGCTGTATTAGTTTGTTCTCACACTGCTAATGAAGACATACCTGAGACTGGGTCATTTATAAAGGAAAGATGTTTAATTGACTTACAGTTCAGCATGACTGGGGAGGCCTCAGGAAACTTACAGTCATGGCAGAAGGGGAAGCAAACACATCCTTCTTTACATGTGTCAGGAAGGAGAATGAGAATGAAGGGGGAGAGAAGCCCTTTATAAAACCATCAGATCTTATCAGAACTCACTATCATGAGAATAGCAATGTAACTGCCCTCATGACTCAATTACCTCCCACAGGGTCTCTACCATAATATGTAGGGATTATAGGAGCTACAGTTGAAGATGAGATTTGGATGGGGGCACAGTCAAACAATATTAGACACCAAACCAAACCCCAGATTCATGAACCTCAAAGAACATGACCAAACAGAATAAATAAAATAAACCAAACCAACGAGCCAACTTAGTTGTATATTCAAACTGCAATAAAGCAATAACAAAAAAAACCTGGCTGGGCTTGGTGGCTCACACCTGTAATTCCAGCACTTTGGGAGGCAGAGGTTGGCAGACCACAAGGTCAGGAGATGGAGACCATCCTGGCCAACATGGTGAAAACCCGTCTCTACAAAAAATACAAAAAAATCAGTTGGGTATGGCAATGTGTGCCTGTAATCCCAGCTACTTGGGAGGCTGAGGCAGGAGAATTGCTTGAACCCAGGAGGTGGAGGTTGCAGTGAGCCAAGATTATGCCACTGCACTCCAGCCTGGCCACAGAGCTGGACTCCGTCTCAAAATATATATATATATATTGAAATAAGTTGGGGAGTGTGCTTACTTACAGTGGTACAAGATAAGAATTATAGTGGACCTTTCATGAGAAATTGCACAAGAAATAAGAAAGTGAAGTGAAAGGCCAGGTGCAGTGGCTTACGCATTTAATCCCAACACTTTGGGAGGCTAAGGGTAGCAGAGTGCTTGAACTCATGAGTTCAAGACCAGCTTGTGCAATTTGATAAAACCTTGTCTCTATATATAGACTGCTATAAATATATATATATATTTAGCACACTGATAGTCTCAACTACTCGGAAGGCTTAGATGGGATGACTGTTTGAGTCCATTCCATCATAAAGTCAAAATACAAGAGGCAAAATGATTGAATTGAAAAAAGAAAAAAATCCACTCTTACAGTTGTAGACTACAAAACCCTTATTCCAGTAATTGATCAATCAAGCAGACAGAAAATCAGTAAAGACATTAAAGGATGGAAAGTAGAAGGAGGGTGAGGATTGAAAAAAACATTTTTTGACTACTATGTTTATTACCTGGGTGATGAAATAATCTGTACACCAAACCCCTGGTGACACACAACTTACCCATATAAGAAACCCAGTACATGTACCACTTGAACCTAAAATATAAATTTGGAAGAAAAAAGCAAAAGTGAAATCAAGGTGTTGGTAAGGTCATGCTGTCTCTGAAGCCCCTAAAGGAGGATCCTTTCTTGCCTCTTCTAGCATCTTGCAGCCACAGAAGTTTCTTCGTTTGTAGATGCATGACTGTAATCTCTGCCTCCACCTTCATATGGCATCACCTCTGTCATTCGTGTCAAGTTTTCTGTTTGCATAAGGAGATCAGTCATATTGAATTAGAGTCCACTCTAATAAATGACCTTAACTTGAAAAAAAAAAGATATAGTAAGACTAGAATAGTACTATCCATCAACTTGAATTAATTGACATTTATAGAATAATACTATTTACCTAGTTGAGTTGAAATCTTATGTCCACACAAAGACCTGCATCAGAATTTTATAACACCTTTATTCATAATTACCAAAAATTGGAAACATTCAGGATGTCCTTTGATAGGTAAGTGGATAACTTTGAAATGTCTATACAATGGAATACTATTTAGTGATAACAATAAACTATTAATCCATGCAAATATATGAATTAATCTTAAATACATACTGAGAGATGAAATAAACCAGTCAAAAAAGGCTATGCCCTCTATGATTCCATTTATCTGACATTCAGGAAAAGACAAAGTACAGAGACAGTAAACAGATCAGTGTTTTTCAGGGGTTTGGGTAAGATGAGATTGGAATAGGTGAAGCATAGTGGATTCTTTAAGATGATGAAACTGTACTGTGTGTTACTATAGTGTTGGATATATAGCAACACAAAATGTTAACCTAATGTATAAAATTCACAGCACAAAGTGTTAAACTAATATATGAAATCTAAAAAATCATTTAGAAGTTTGGAGATCAAAGGAAGAAATGGGGAATGTAATAAAGGAATATATTTATATTATAAATGTATTAAAATCCTTTCTAAATCATGTGGGTAAATAGATGCTTACCTTAGTAACTTTGGAAATAAATTGATTATGGAAAAGTAAGGACAATATTAACTATGAGGGACTTTAAAACCCTTATTCCAGTAATTGATAGATCAAGCAGACAGAAATCAGTAAAGCTATATAAGCGAACACTTTATTCTAGTTAATAAAGTTATTTTCTATTTGGATAAGTTTAACAAACTTGAAACAATGATTGTCTTTGTCTATCACTATAGACTCAGTGTTACTATAAACAAATATCCAAGATTGAGTAATTTATAAAGAAAAGAGATATATTTAGCTCATAGACTTGAAGATTGTACAGAAGGCAAAGGGGAGCTAGTGTGTACAGAAATCACTTGGTGACAAAGAAAGCAAAAGAGAGAAAAGGGGGATGTGTCAGGCTCTTTTTAACAACCAGCTGTTAGGGGAACTAATAGAATGAGAAGTCACTCACCCACAAGAGAGGGCATTTGTGAGGAATGTGCCCCTATGACACAGACACCTCCCATTAGGCCCCACCTCCAACAATAGGATCAAATCTTTTATCTATCTATTTATCTATTTATTATTATTATTTATTTTTATTTATTTATTTTTTTAATTTTACTTTAGGTGCATACTATATCTGATATGGTGATTTCTCAAGGATCAAATCTTAACATGAGGTTTGGGTAACACACATCCAAACCATAGCAAATATATATTTATAATGGAATTTTAGAAGTAAGTAAATGGATGGCAAGTGTTGGGGATTAGATTTCTTATTGTTGAAGTGAGAGATTACATATAAGCAATGGATTAGAATTGGATTCATCAGTATAAACTCATTTAATTTAAATATAGATACTTAAATGTAGATACTGATTGTTTTATATAGAAATAATCATTGCTTTTGTCAGGTTTGTCAAAGATTGGATGGTTGTAGATATGTTGTGTTGCCTCCAAGGCCTCTGTTCTGTTCCATTGGTCTATATCTCTGTTTTGGTACCAGTACAATGCTGTTTTGATTACTGTAGCCTTGTAGCATAGTTTGAAGTCCGGTAGTGTGATGCCTCCCACTTTGTTCTTTTTGCTTAGAATTGACTTGGCTATGCGGGCTCTCTTTTGGTTCCATATGAAGTTTAAGGTGGTTTTTTCCAGTTCTGTGAAGAAAGTCATTGGTAGCTTGATACGGATAGCGTTGAATCTGTAGATTACTTTGGAGAGTATGGCCATTTTCATGATATTGATTCTTCCTAACCAGGAACATGGAATGTTTCTCCATCTGTTTGTGTCCTCTCTTATTTCGTTGAGCAGTGGTTTGTAGTTCTCCTTGAAGAGGTCCTTTACGTTCCTTGTTAGTTATATTCCTAGGTATTTTATTCTCTTTGTAGCAATTGTGAATGGCAGTTCATTCTTGATTTGGCTCTCTTTAAGTCTGTTATTGGCGTATAGGAATGCTTGTGATTTTTGCACACTGATTTTGTATCCTGAGACTTTACTGAAGTTGCTTATCAGTTTGGATTCCCTGTTCAATAAATGGTGTTGGGAAAATTGACTAGCCATGTGCAGAAAGCAGACATTGGACCCCTTCCTGACACCTTACACTAAAATTAACTCCAGATGGATTAAAGACTTAAACATAAGACCTAACACCATAAAACCCCTAGAAGAAAGTCTACGCCAAACCATTCAGGACGTAGGTGTAGGCAAGGACTTCATGACCAAAACACCAAAAGCATTGACAACAAAAGCCAAAATAGACAAATGGGACATGATCAAACTCCACAGCTTCTGCACGGCAAAAGAAACAGTCATTAGAGTGAATCAGCAACCAACAGAATGGGAAAAAATTTTTGCAGTTTACCCATCTGACAAAGGGCTGATATTCAGAATTTACCATGAACTAAAGCAGATTTACAAGAAAAAAATAAACAAGTCCATTTAAAAGTGGGTGAAGGATATGAACAGACACTTTACAAAAGAAGACATACATGAGGCCAACAAACATATGAAAAAATGTTCATCATCACTGGTCATTAGAGAAATGCAAATCAAAACTACATTGAGATACCATCTCTTGCCAGTTAGAATGGCAATCATTAAAAATCTGGAGACAACAGATGCTGGAGAGGATGTGAAGAAATAGGAACACTTTTACACTGTTGGTGAGAGTGTAAATTAGTTCAACCATTGTGGAAGACAGTGTGGCAATTCCTCAAGGACCTAGAAATAGAAATTCCATTTGACCCAGCAACCCCATTACTGGGTATATATCCAAAGGATTATAAATCGTTCTACTATAAGGACACATGCACACAAATGTTCATTGCAGCACAGTTTACAATAGCAAAGACCTGGAACCAACCTAAATGCCCATTGATGATAGACTGGACAGGGAAAATGTGGCACATATACACCATGGAATATTATGGAGCCATCAAAAACAATGAGTTCGTTTCCTTTGTAGGGACATGGATGAACCTGGAAACTATCATTCTCAGCAAACTGACACAAGAACACAGAATCAAACACCGCATGTTCTCACTCATAGGCGGGTGTTGAACAATGAGAACACATGGACACAGGGAGGGGAGCACTACACTCTGGTATCTGTTGGGGGGAAATAGGGGAGGGGACAGCTGGGGTGGGGAGTGGGGGAGAGATATCATGGGGAGAAATGCCAGATATAGGTGAAGGGGAGGAAGGCAGCAAATTACACTGCCATGTGTGTACCTATGCAACAATCTTGCATGTTCTTCACATGTACCCCAAAACCTAAAATACAATTAAAAAAGTAAATTTAAAAAAAAGAAATAATCATACACATATGTATATATGTGAGTTAATATATGGACATGTATTTCCTTGCTGTCAGCTGAGAGGACCTATATACCATGACATCCCAGTAACAAAGAGCATGCCTAGTATCCAGAACTTGCATTCTAATACCATCCTCCAATAAAGTATCCAGAGTTCTCAGAGTAATGGCTGATTCTGGGGTTGCTGATCCTAGAACTTTTTGAAGTGTCATAAAGGAAGGAAGTGTTTCAAAAAAATCTCCTCAAAACCCAGAATGATGGACGTATGTTAGAGGGACAGAGGAGCCAGCTAAAAGAGCTCCTATAAGCCAATGCTGAAATAATATGCCTAATGCATATAATGTAGCATTGGATTGTAGCCAAAGTATAAAATAAATATTCACACTTTTATCAAAATATGATTGAATAACTAAGTAAACAGGAAAGAATCGATAAATATCCCATGCCAAAGAATTCCAAACAATTTGTATAGAAAATCCTTACTCAAGGAAATACAACACAATTCCCATTCCTTGAATGTTGGCTGCTCATAGTGACATCCTTCTAAAGAGTACAGTATGGAAAGGAGTATCATAGGGTGGAGAAACTTGAAAAACACTACCTCAAGCAGGTGACCAAGATTAACATTAATAGTAATAATTCATGTTGATAGCATGTTCTCTTAATAAAATGTGATTAAAATGTCATTTATCCCTGCGATCTGCCTGCCCAAAGCCCATATTCCGAGGTTAACCATCACAAATGTGTCAAACAAATCTTGACTGAGAATATTCTACTAAAACCTGACCCAAATAAGCAACTGGTAGAGCCCAAAGGAGAATAAAGAGACATGAAAACTACATGTAATATGGTATCCTGAGTGGAAACTTGGAATGATTTTTTTTAAATATGTACAAAACTAATGAAATCTGAATGATGTGAACTTTCATAATAATGTATGAGTATTTGTTAATTAATTGAGAACAATGTAATCTAAAATGGTAACATAAAATAAGCTAGATATGCAGTATATAGGAACTCTGGAGTATCTTCATGATTTTTCTTTAAATTATCTGTTCTAAAACTTAAAAGTTTACTTAAAATATGAAGTTTCCTGTCCACCTATGAAAGCCTTTAGTTTTGTTCTTTTAAAATAACAGGTCAGCAGATTTGAAGAGAATAGAAATAATATAACATACTCATTTTGAATTGACAGTAGACTCAAGAGAAAAGCATAGGAAGAAAGAATAGTTCCACTTATTATCAATATACATTTTTCATGCTTCATCCAAACTGTTTATATCTTACAATGCAGCTCTCAGTTAGGTCCGGAACAAACAGCCCTAAGTTGTCATTGTGATAAAGCATAGTAATTGATATTCGTAAAGACAATTTTACATCATTAGCATACCAGATTTTATTAAAATACTCTGTTTACTAAGTCAGTGTGGTATGTAATATATTCAAAATTAATGGGTTTTTAAAATTTTAAGCGTATTGAAAATTCATTTAACTAGAACACTTAAATCCCCAATAATGGCAGGCAAATTATTTCTTAACTATATGGTAAATTATATGTTCTGAATTCCATAACAGCAATTAGACTATATATGAATGATGTTTCCATTAGCAAATCTCCTAGGGATGAATTTGCATTATACAAAAAGTATATTCTCATTTGACCTTTTGATGCAATATATGTTTGATTTCTAATATTAAACTGTCTTGTATTTCTAGCTTAATAAATGGTCTATTTTGCCCTTGCATAAATAAAATTGCTTTCTGTTGACATTTTGCATGAATGCTTTGTCTTGGTATGGAAATATTGCATAAAAATATTTTTCCTGGCCGGGCGCGGTGGCTCAAGCCTGTAATCCCAGCACTTTGGGAGGCCGAGGCGGGTGGATCACGAGGTCGAGAGATCGAGACCATCCCGGTCAACATTGTGAAACCCCGTCTCTATTAATACAAAAAAATTAGCTGGGCACGGTGGCGCGTGCCTGTAATCCCAGCTACTCAGGAGGCTGAGGCAGGAGAATTGCCTGAACCCAGGAGGCGGCGGTTGCGGTGAGCCGAGATAGCGCCATTGCACTCCAGCCTGGGTAACAAGAGCGAGACTCCGTCTCAAAAAAAAAAAAAAAAAAAAAAAAAAAAAAAAAAAAAAAAAAAAAAAAAAATATTTTTCCTTTAAGAAAACAATAACTTCTGAGGGGTTTATGCAGCACTGCAAAATCATTTGAGGATTCCGCTCCATCTTTTTTGTGGAGTGATATTATTTGAAGGATACTTGTAGATACTTTCCCTTTTCATTCTGGAAATTTCAAAATTGTTTTTCACCAATTTAATCGTGGTTATTAATTTAGACTGTATCATAGGCAATATAACTACAACTTTTTAACCCAACTCTAGGATTCAAAATTGATTTTATATACTTTTGTGCAACCTTGTGTTTCAGTTTTTTGTAACATTTTGTATCAATTTCTTCTTTATTCTTCTTTATTGTGTGTGTATTCTTTAATGCCGAAAGGGAATATTCAAGGACTTCTAGCATGCTTACAAGCATTAATTTTGTATCATCTTGAGTATTAATGTTCATCTACTACTTGTGACTCTAGAATAGAACATTGTAGGAAATTGGCTGACTCTTCAAAGCACTTCTGTAGACCTAGAAGCCATAATACTGACATGGATCTTAGAACCAATGCATAATTTTTTCCACAGCTTTTGCATTTATTACATTTGCATGGCAAATGCAGTTTGGATTTCAGCTACCTGCTCTGTGGTAGCTTGGACCTTCCTTCTGTTCTTTATTGTGCTTACTCCTGCTTTTATTATTTGTGTGTGTATGTACGTGTATGTGTATTATCTGATATATTGTTATTTTAGTTTAAAATTTTAATTTACATCTCTTAATTGACATTAGAATACTTCTTTTTTTTTATTATTGCATTTTAGGTTTGGGGTACATGTGAAGAACATGCAAGATTGTTGCATAGGTACACACATGGCAGTGTGATTTGCTGCCTTCCTCCCCATCACCTATATCTGGCATTTCTCCCCATGCTATCTCTCCCCAACTCCCCACCCCCCACTGTCCTTCCCCATTTCCCCCTGACAGACCCCAGTGTGTGATGCTCTTCTCCCTCTGTCCATGTGTTCTCATTGTTCAACACCCACCTATGAATGAAAGCATGCGGTGTTTGATTTTCTGTTCTTGTGTCACTTTGCTGAGAATGATGGTTTCCAGGCTCATCCAGGCTCCTACAAAGGACACGAACTCACCGTTTTTTGTGGCTGCATAGTATTCCATGGTGAATATGTGCCACATTTTCCCTGTCCAGTCTATCATCAATGGGCATTTAGGTTGGTTCCAGGTCTTTGCTATTGTAAACTGTGCTGCAATGAACATTTGTGTGCATGTGTCCTTATAATAGAATGATTTATAATCCTTTGGCTATATACCCAGTAATGGGATTGCTGGGTCAAATGGAATTTCTATTTCTAGGTCCTTGAGGAATTGCCACACTGTCTTCCACAATGGTTGAACTAATTTACACTCCCACCAACAGTGTAAAAGTATTCCTATTTCTCCACACCCTCTCCAGCATCTGTTATCTCCAGATTTTTTAATGATCACCATTCTAACTGGCATGAGATGGTATCTCAATGTAGTTTTGATTTGCATTTCTCTAATGACCAGTGATGATGAGCATTTTTTCATATGTTTGTTGGCCGCATATAGAATACTTCTGTTTTTTAATATTTTCAGTGAATGACTCTGCCAACTTAGATATGTACTACTATAGCATTCTTTCTCATTAGCAACAACACTTCTGTATTTTTAATGGCAAACTGAGTGTCACTATTTTATTATTACAAGTGATTATTTTCATACTTATTTATGTTGAGCAGCTGAATTTATTTTGATCAAAGTATCTTAATATTCAGTACTAGAGATAATAACTTAGATTATTTTCTCAGTCCTTTAGCAATATTTTTCTTCTAACTTTGAAGATGTTCAAAGATCAAACACCTCTTTTTTAAAAATCTGGTTATCATTTCAGTATATTGCTGCCTCAGTTCAGAAAAAGTTTGGCTACCAATTCAAAAATTGAATGGTACAAGCCACCTCCTGCTTGTTAGCTACAGTCTGATATTTTGCAGGTTTCACAGTTCTACGAATCCAAAGATATGTTTACATATTTTTATAAACAACATTTCTAGTTCAAATACTACTGCTTAATGCAGCATGAGTATCTCCAATTCATCCTTTCAGACTAAACTACAACTACTGATAAATGGACAGTACTTCCCTTTTGTCTCAATTGCCTATTGCTTATCTTAATAGCCACTGATACCCCTGCTATTGCCTGATACAGCTGAAGGAGCTGGATGCTTGCACAAAATACCCTGCTAAGAGTTGAGGAAAGAAGCAGTCTCAAAGAATCTCCTATTCTCCCTAGCCTATTCCCTTGCTGGTCACCACCTTTATCTCTGGCAGCTGTCTGCTGGTGTGGATGTATCTTCTTCGGGTTGGCCGTCATTCCTCTCAGTGTCACAAACGTGAAGAGTAAAGCACATCAATAATATGTAGCTCCAAATTTATAAAAATCCTTGTATTTATATTCATAATCCTATTTACTTAAAGTACACCTGTGACCTCCAAGTTGTCAAATTTGGTCTTGGAGCTAGTATCACTGTGCTTTGATATATTTTAAAGTTAGTGAGTTACATGGAGACTTAGGTATTGTTATTATTTCAATCCAACTATTAAAAAAGTTTATAATAATTAATTATATATGCTTCCTTTATTTTAATTTTAATACAGGGTGGAAGAATAGTGACAGTTTTCCAGCCCTCCTTTTACAAGATGTCTGGACAGCAACTATGCAAATATATAGGTATAAATGCATATGAAAGATTTTACCCAACTCCATTATGTGGCATCATATTCATTCAGGGAAGAATGTTCTTTTGTAACACCTGTCAAATCTCTCTGCATCCAGATGATATTCCCCCCCAAAATTGTTATCATAAAATACAAAGGGTAAGTATTTCATGGAATTTCCATGATTTCAGTATAATCTATCATGTTTATTGATGAAACAAATATTTTTAAAAATCCTCTTCAATATCTTCAAGTATTATATAGGAATAAATTATTGGCAGAAACTTGGAAGGTAAAATATCCATAGCTGGTTACCTAGTGTGTTAAACACAAAGTGTTTCACAGTAAATACAATTCTCAATAATTAAAATAAAAATGCATAACTTGTCTCTCAATCATTTTCTTAAATTAAGTTTAATTGTGTTAGAAAAATAAACGTCAGTAGTAGCACATATGTGTAACAGTTAAAATAATATAATTTGATTAAATAAGTTTCAACCAAGAGATAACTGAATTATCCATATGACTGAGATAAATTATTTAATTTTTTTATATAATTATGTAATTATATATAGGACAGCTTATATAAATATGTTTACCTCTGCACGTAATTCATATATGTATATTATAAATAAAAATACCCTTGTTAGATCATGAGGGATGATTATGCTATTGAAACTGTATCTATTAACATACTTTATTTCAGGTTTGTCAGGAGATTTTCAGAAATTCACTGTAAAAAAATGATTGTTATGTAATAGTTTTAAAAGTGATGAATTCTCTTTTCTTTAGCTTGGATTTTATAACTGTTTTTATTTGATATTTATTTATACTGAAAAATTTTATGAAATAGGTGCAAGAACAAACAGACCTTGAGAGTTTCCACTGAGACCAAGTGAAAAGAAAATGACGTTAAGATCTGAAACTGAGTTTTATGAGGTCTTTTGTATGTTGAACTAGAAGCCCAAATAATTGTATCTTAACACTTCTTCAAAGAAGATACACAGTTGGTAAATAAACATATGAAAAGATACTCAAAACAATACGTTATCAGGGAACTGCAAATTAACATGGTGAGATACCATTATAAACCAATTAAAATGTCTAATATCTGAAAAACTAACAATAACAAATGATGACAAGGATATGAAGCAGTAGGAATTCGTCCATTGATGGTAGGAACATAAAATGGTACAGTCACATTGGAAGACAGTTTGGCAGTTTCTTACATTCTAAGCATAGTCTTACTCTGTAATCCAGCAATTGATTCCTTAGATATTTACTCAAAATAGTTGAAAAGTATGTCCACACACAAAAAAATGCCCACCAATGTTTATAGTGGTTTTATTCATAATTGCCAAAAGCTGAAAGCAACTGGTATGTTTTTCAATAGATAAATAAACACAATGGAATACGTTGGTATAACAGAGTATTACATAATAAAAAGGCAAAAGCCATCAAGCATGAAAAGCTGAAATACATATTGTTAAGTGAAAGAACTATAGAGACAACCAAAAGATAGTGTTTGCCAGAGGTCTGGGGTAAGGAGAGAGGGATGAATCGAAGAAGCACAGTGAATATTAAGACAGTAAAATTACCGTGCATGATACTGTAATGGTGAAAACATGACTTTATGCATGTATCAAAACCCACAGAACTGCACAACACACAGTGAATCCTAATATAAGTCGTATACTACAATTAATAATGATGTGTATATATTGGTTCACTAATTGTTACAAATGTACCATACTAACACAAGATAACAGGGAAAATTATATGACAGGAGTGTAAGGGGGTTTATGGAAACTCTGCACCTTATTTTGTTATCCTAAATCTACTCTAAAAATAAAATAAATCAATTAAAAAAATTAATTAAAAGTCATTCATTTTTCTTCAGATTCTTACGTAATGAATGTTTGACACACTATTGTCCTACCATTACGGAGGTTGCTACTCCCAACTTAAACACTGTCTTAGATTTGCATATAATATTTAAAATGAAACACAAAATACCTCAAGATAAAAACAAGACATATAAAACAACTTTTAATCATTTGAAAACATAATCACTTTCTTTTGTCATATCAGCTCTCTTTTGTCAGAACCAGCCAGAGAAAATGAATGCTGCAAAATGTGGTTTAATGATATTTGTAACTATGCCTTTTCCACTAAAAATGGATATAACAAAAACACTGCAAAATAAAACAAATATCTAAAATATCTTTTTCTTTCATGCTTTTCATGCTGTTTTCTTTGTTACTAGAAGTCATCACAAAAAATTTATGTTTTATTTGGACTTGTTCTGTTGACCACTCAAATGCTTCCTATAAGTATTCTAAATTTGACCCCAATATTTATTTACAGTCTGCCTGTCAAGTTGTTACTGTTATCCATATTATTATATTTTAATAAAATAAATATTTTGTGTCATTGTACCACTGTCAGGTATTTTACTTTTGAATTCTAAATAATATCTATATTATAGTATTTCTGTTTGATGCTTTACTATTCAGCAATACCCTTCTCATTATAATTATTTACTTAAGAAGCTATATTTTTGTGGGATAATTTTGAGTAGTTTAAAATAATATTTGAAAAAAGTATTTAAACACTGTAATGTTGATCATTATTTAACCAAAAGTTCAGACCATAAGCTTGAATGATGAAAGGATAGCTATGCCACATATGCTCAATAGTATAGTGGCATCAATGAAAATCTCTTTTCTCAGCTCTTGAAAAAAAGGCTGTGGTTATCACTCCAGTCACAGAGATCTTAGACACTGCAGCTCTGTTCAGAGAAAGAACTTGCAACAATCAAAACCCTGGCTGTGCACACAGAAGGTTCTTGAAATGTAGTCCACAATCTAGAGATTAGAGCCTCAGTATCACCTGGGAACTTGTCAGAAATGCAAATTATGGAGTCTTAACTTGGACATACTGAATGAGAAACTCTGGGGTTGGAGTTAAAAAATTTCCATGATTTTTTTTTTTATTTTTAACTTTTATTTTACATTCAGGGGTACATGTGCAGGTTTTTTTATACAGATAAACTCATGTCGTGGGAGTTTGTTATACAGATTATTTCATCTCCCAGGTGTTAAGCCTAGTAACCAATAGTTATTTTTTCTGTTCCTCTCCCTATTCCCAACCTCCACCCTGCAGTAGACCACAGTGTTTGCTGTTTCCTTCTTTGAGTTCATGAATCCTCATCATTTAGCTCCACTTATACATGAGAACATGCTGTATTTGGTTTTCTGTTCCTTCATTAGTTTGCTAAGGTTTCCAGCTTCATTCATGTTCCCACAAAAGACATGATACTATTCTTTTTATGACTGAATAATATTTCATGATATGTATGTACCACAGTTTCTTTATCCAATCTGTCATTGATGGGCAATTTTTCAATGTCTTTGCTATTGCAAATACTTAATCAATGAACATTCATATGCATATGCCTTTATGGTAGAATAATTTATATTCCTCTGGGTATATACCCAGTAATGAGATTGCTGGGTCAAATTGTAGTTCTGTTTTTAGCTCTTTGAGAAATTGCCATATTGTGGTCCACAATGTTTGAATTAATTTACTCCTTCATCAATAATGTATATGTTCCCTTTTCTTCACAAGCTTGCCAGCATTTGTTACCTTTTGGCTTTTTAATAATAGCCATTGTGACTGGTGTGGGATGGTATCTCATTGTGGTTTTGATTTGCATTCCTCTAATAATCAGTAATGTTAAGCTTTATTTATTTATTTTTAATTTTTTTATTATTATACTTTTAAGTTCTGGGGTACATGTGCAGAACATGTAGGTTTGTTACATAGGTATACACATGTTGAGTTTTCTAAATATGTTTGTTGGCTGTATGTATGTCTCCTTTTGAAAAGTGTCTGTTCATTTACTTTGCCCACTTTTATTGGGGTTGTTTTTCTCTCATAAATTTAAGTTCCTTATAGAGGCTTGGTATTAGACCTTTGTCAGATGAACAGTTTGCAAGTATTTTCTCCCATTCTGTAGGTTGTCTCTAAAGTTTATGTTTTGAAATAAACTGGGTGATTTGATGCAGACTGAAGTTTGAAAACTTATACTTTACAGTTTTGAGTACAGCTTATAGTCTCACCAATAAGGCTATGATTCAAAGATTAAAACAAATTAATGCAAATATTACTGAGCCATAGTTAATTCTAGTCATTGATAATGAAAAATCAAAGCAAAAATTTCATACAGAATAGAATACGTCAGCTGTTCATACTGGGTTTTTTTTTTTTTTTTGTGTGTGTGTGTGTGTGTGTGTGTATGTGTTTTGTTGTTTTGACTTACAATTAAGATTGGGCTATGAGAATGAGAACTTTTCATAATGGGGCTTGCAATCAAGGATAAGCAGAGTTAATACATATCTCTGTCACAAAATATATCCCAGTCAAAATGGTACCTCTAAATCAAATAAGGAATATTAGAATATGGGCTGGATGCAGTGGCTCACTCCTGTAATCCAAGCACTTTGGGTGGCCGAGGCCTCAGAATCACTTGAACCCAGGAGTTAAAATCAGCCTGGGGAACATAGCAAGACCTATCTCTACAAATAATAATAATAAAAAAGATTAGCATGGTGGCATGTACCTGGGTTCTTAGTTATTCAAGAGGCTGAGGTGGGAGGGTCACTTAAGCCCAGGTAGTCAGGACTGTTGTGTTCACACCATTGCACTCCAGCCTGAGCAGCAAAGTGAGCCTCTCTCTCTCTCTCTGTCTCTCTCTGTCTAAATATATATATATATATATACACACACACACACATATATATAAAATGAGCATATATATGTATTAATGGGCCTTAAGTCTTAAGACCTAAGAAGAATGAAAAAAAATCAGTCTCCCACACATATGTATCCCTAAAATAAATTTTCCCAACAATTTAGAAATTTTATTAGGGTTGCCCACCAATATTAATTCTCTTTTCTTTCTTTAAAATGCATCTGTTGAATTTCAGGTGGATACATAGCCAAGCACTACATATTGAAGCCTCCAGTTGCAGCTTTGAGTAACTATATGTCAAGGTTATAGCAAACTAAAGTAGAGCAGAGAATGGTCCTGTGTAACTTTACAGCTTTTCTTTTAAGGAGACTTTCTCTTGAAGAGCAATACCCTCCACTTTCTCTTAATCACCATTGAATTGGCTAAAACATGTACGCAATGATGGAGGGCAAGAGCAACATCCTTGATTACAAGATGGAAGCCTCACATTGAACATGGCAGAACAGCAAGATCCTGGGTCACTGACACCATTTGGACTCCATATCATGTGCCCTGACTGGCATAGATAAGTAAAATAAGCTATGTTCCTTAAGCTTTTGTTGTCTGGGAGTATTTTTAGAGAATCTGGTATTTATTTTCACTGATGTACTAAGGGAGCCTAATTTCCTTCATGTTATATTGTTTATTAATACAGAGCCAGCATATTTGTTGAACTGGAATTAAAATAAAAAGGTAAACCATGGGGGAAAGTATTTTTATAATGTGTTTGCTTTTTCAAACATTTGCTTTAATTTCTTGAAACTCAGCCAGTCAATAAGAATTACTGAGCACAGTCTAAGGACTAAGGCCTTACACTCCAGGGCCCTGGGGAATGCAATGATGGGCACAGCAGCCAAGGTCGCTGCCTTTAAGATGCCTTCATTGTTGTTGGGGTACTAAAACAAATAAACAGATAAAATTAAAAATTAAATTCATTGAATGCATTCTAAATAAGTCAATTTAAATTGGCATAAAGATTTCTGAATTTCTTTGAAAAGATCAGTGTTACTTCAGTCTCCACTTAAAATTATTAAAAAATATTCTCATTTGAGGATTTATGACCCCCTTCACTCAATCTCCCTCATCCTTCCCTCAAAACTATCCAAGTTAATGTTGCCAGTGTTAGTCACTGTTAAGTGTTTGTTGCATATCCAATCTTTCTTTCTTCTATGATTTTTAATATCCATCTGCTCATCTGTTGAAAAATACATACGTAACTTATTTATACCAAAATGAGATGATACTATAGTAATAGGTCTTGATATCCTTACATGAAAATCCTTATTATTTATTTATTTATTATTTTTTGAGATGGGGGTCTTGCTATGTTGCCCAGGATGGTCTTAAATTCCTGATCACCAGTAATACTCCTACCTCAGCCTCTCAAAGTCCTGAGATTACAGGTGTGAGCCACAGCCACCCAGCCAAAATCCTTCTTAATAGAGCCATATGTAGGTTTTAGCAATTTATCTCTGGTATAACATTGCATAAATGTACAGTAATTTTTATTAGTTTTTTTCATGGTGTATATTGGTATATGTCAAATTTAAATATCATAAACATTCTGTGGTGAAAATGTCTATGCTCATATTTTTATCTTTTCATGATATTATTTCTGTGTAATAGTTTGCAAGAAGTAAAATTGCTGAGTCATGGGATATGTGCTTTTTAAAAATGTTTTATAAATAAAATCAAGTTACTTTTCAAATATTATTATTAATTTATGCCACCACTAATCTTAAAAAAAATCATGTTTTTTGGTTATTTGGGTTTCTGTTCCTATGTTACTATATATATATCCAAAAGAAAACACATCATTCTACTAAAAATACCCATGCACTTGTATGTTAATTATAGCACTATTTATAATATCAAAGACATAGAAACAACCTAGGTGCCCATCCATAGTGGATTGGGTAAGGAAATGTTATACAATACATCATGGCATACTACAGTATGCAGTTTTCAGTCTATTTTTGTTTGGCCAATGTAACAGAAAAAATAAGAGATCCACACCATCTCATGTTTATTGACTACTCATATTATTTTTTAAATTGTTCCTTTATAGATTTTTGCTTATTTTTCCCAAAATTTTGCTTTATGCATTTTTCTCTTATGTTGTTTGTTGCAGAAATACCTTTGACTGTTATGTTTTCATCATTGATTTTACTCTTCAGTGTATTTAGTCTTAAATTTTACATATTTGTAGAAACATCAATATTACAGTTTCTTTGTATTTAATTCTGCTATCTTACCCATTTGTTTACTTTTAACTTTTCTGTCATTATAGATCTAGTAATATCTTTTGATAGATTTCCTAATCAGAATCACCTTTTATGGAATAATTAAATTATTTCCATTCATTTTGATAACACATATGCTTATCATATACCTATTTTTTTAATTTTTACTAGGTTTTATATTTTTACTATTTCTCATATTCTCATTTTTTGCTAGATCAAATCAATTTATTATTTTCCTAGGTTTTTATAGTTAATAATTTTTTTCTTTATGTAATAAAACCACATAAAATATGAACATATGCTGAAAATATTTCAGAAAAATAATTAACCTTAATTTTACTCTTGCAAGGTTTATCTATAAATATTTTGTTACAATACTTTTTTTGTATAATTTCAACTTTATTTTAGATTCGGGGGTATGAGGGCAGGTTTGTTGCACAATGCTGACATTTAGGGTACAAATGATCCCATTACTCAGGTACTGAGCATAGAACCCCAAAGGTAGTTTTGCAATTATTCCCTTTTCCCTCCCTTACCCCTTAGTAGTCCTCAATGTCTATTGTTGCCATCTTTATTTTCATGAGTAGTAAATGTTTTAGTTTCTACTAATAAATGAGAAGATGCAGCTGCATTCGTGTTGCTACAAAGAATATTATTTTGTTCTTTTTTATAGCTGTATAGTATGCCATGATGTATATGTATAACATTTCTTTATCCAATCCACTGTGGATGGGCACCTATGTTGATTCTGTCTTTGATATTATAAATAGTGCTATAATTGGCCGGGTGCGGTGGCTCACGCCTATAATCCCAGCACTTTGGGAGGCCGAGGAGGGTGGATCACAAGGTCAAGAGATCAAGACCATCCTGGTCAACAAGGTGAAACCCTGTCTCTACTAAAAATACAAAAATTAGCTGGACATGGTGGCGCACGCCTGTAGTCCCAGCTACTTGGGAAGCTGAGGCAGGAGAATTGCTTGAACCCAGGAGGCGGAAGTTGCGGTGAGCCGAAATTGTGCCATTGCACTCCAGCCTGGGTAACAAGAGCGAAACTCCATCTCAAAAAAAAAAAAAAAAAAAAAATAGTGCTATGATTAACATACAAGTGTATGGGTATTTTTGGTGGAATGATTTTTTTTCTTTTGGATATATACACAGTAATTGTATTGATGACTTGAATTCTAGTTCTAAGTTCTCTGAGAAATCTCCAAACTGCTTTCCATAGTGGCTGAACTAATTTGCATTTTCTCTAACAGTGTATAAGCATTCTCTTTTCTCTGCAGTCTTGCCAGAATTGTTTTTGTATATTTTTATTTATTGTGTTTATAATTTTATATCAGATCCAATTTTTAATATATAACTTACAATAATATATCTTGTGTAATGTTTGTATTAAATTTTTCATTGTTCATATATTGTCACTTATGCTGTTGATCTATCATACATAATAGATGAACAAATATCTTTTTTTCTTCCTCAATATTTATAACTAGAATTCAGAATCCTCATAAAAGAATTAAAGATTGAATATTATAGATGAAATCAGTTATATTAATCCAATTCATACTAAATTTAAATGAGGAATTTTATTATAAAGAGTCAAAGATGTCATATAGAAATAACATATGATACCAAGTAGATCTTAAGAATATATCTTCCAGGACATTCTCCATTCTTGAGCTCTCAAGAAGAATACATTATAGAAACAATGCCCATCAGTTCTTCCTGAGATTCTTAGAGTTCACATACAAAACTATTTCTACAAAATTTCTCTCATATGAATAGCATAGAAGCCTGGTTACTCAACTATGCTGCAGAATATATTTTTTTGTAAATTCTATGCAGTCTTTATGGTATATTCTAGAGACTACTTTGTTAAAGTCACCAATGACCTTCAAGATGGCCAAATTGATATCATTTATCTCATTTTATTTAACAAATACCAGTAGCATTCCTCACAGTTAGTTACTGTTTCCTTAAACCAAACTTCTACATTGGAAGGAAGGATTTCTGAGGCATCTCATTTTCTTGGCTTTACAGTCTTCTCCCAGGAACTTCTTATCTATCTTCTATTTTAGCTGTTGGTCCTCGGGTCAACTGTAATCTGTCCTGGGGCTCTTTATCCATCTGCGTAAGCTCTCACATGATCTCATGCAACCTTTGCTTATAAATGGCATTGATATGCCCATAGCACCCAAATGGGCTCTAATCTTCACTCCATATTTTATACCTGCGTATCTCACTATCTCTATTTGCATATCTAAAACTAATCCAAATATTATAAACAATTTCCCCAATGTGTCTCCCTCTCCATCTTTATTTAACATCTTAGACAAATTGTATTCATTTCAGTATCTTCTTAATATTCTCCCTGAGTTTACCTATCTCCTAGAATTCATTCTTTACATCCTAACTAGAGTGGTATTTGTATCTTCCTCCCTCAAATGCTTCCCTTTCCCTTTGTTTTTAACCTGAAACAATCTGTGTCTGTAGGTGCAGAAGGTGCCTGCATGTCAGCTTTATCTTCCCCCACACCAGCTTTCTCCTCCTCTTCTAGTTCTTTCTTCTCCCACTTACCTGACACTAAGAAACACATAATGACAAAATACATGCAACCTTACCTGTATGTATATGTTTTATTTTATTCTTTCACAAAAATATACAGTTCTTGTTTTTACACAAAACCAAATCCTATTCTACTCTCTTGCTTGTAATATACATTTTTATATAATGAAATAATTTAAAAATCCTACCTAATCAATGTGTATAAAATTTAACAAATGTATGAAAGTCTATGAAATATATCATGATATATTATAATTATAATATATACTATTTATGCAACCATTCCATTATTAATCAGTTCCTTTGTTTCTAGCTTTTTAATAATTTTAATGTTAAGCTAAGAATGTTAGCTTAATGTTACGTTAAGTATTCTTGTAAATATCAATTTATGCTGGTAATTTTACTCTATATAACAACTCCCAGGAATGCAATGGCTAGATAAAATGTTGTGATTTTAATTTTAATAGCTATTAAAAAGTTTCATTCAAAAATTCATAAAACACAGGAATGTCGTTATTTTTTATATTTTTCTCTTTATTCATAACAGTGTATCTAAATTTTATTCCTTTTGGTAGATTAATTACATGTCATCCAATTGCACTGTTTTCTTTGGCAACATATTAGAAATGTAGCTTTTGTTCTCCAGTTCGCATTGTTTTGACATTTATCCCAAAGCTATGTATTAGAATTGAAAAGTAAGGGGCAAAAATGCTTTAAAAATATCAATATCAGCTAAATATTTTATACAGCCTAACAAGTGCTTTATCATTCTTTTAAGATATAAATATTGCATAATTAAATTATTTTATCTACTCATTAAGGTTGAACCCAGAAAAAACATGAAATTTCTCTCTAATCCTTTTTACATTTGTATGAATTTCCACATTTCCACAATTTCTACATTTATACCAGCTATTCAAGACACACATCTTCAAGTGGGGAGCTAAGCTGGTATTCTGTTCTGCCAGGCCTAATCAACATCAGCTCTAGGCAAGTTGCCAGAGAATCAGATAATTAAGCTTGAAAAAACATAAGATAATATCTTGCTTATTCTCTTTATTTTAAAGGTTAAATAAGTGAAGTTAAGGGAGTCTGAATAATTATTTTGCCAATATTCCAAAGTTGCTTTAGTTGAAGACGCCTTAAAGTGGTAATAAGGTGTTAATTGTGATAGAGTCCACACAAATATAGATTCCACAGGTCATTGATTAGAAGATGCCCTTCTGTTTGTAACATCTTTATATAGGTATTATAATCAGTGACAGTTCATTAATTCTTGTTTTTAACAGGACCACATTTCAACTCAGCTGAATTTGAATACAGAAAAAGGGTTATGATCATACAGTTACTTTTAGGATATAATTACCTAATAATTACCTTAAAAATTTACCATCACCTATAAAATAATTCAATTACATTATCAGCTTCAGGTAATGTCAGCTGTGGTATTCAATACATATCCCATGATTAGTATAGATCAGTGTTTCTCATACTAAATATCATATAGACCTTTTTTAAATATTTTCTTGAATAGACTAAGTTCACTTGAGGCATAATTTTACTTAAATATGTTAACATCAAACTAATTATACAACCCCATATGCTTATAGCTCTTATGTAAACACAAACCAAAAAAAAAAAAAATTAAATGAAAATACAACAGGCAGAATATTCAAATTTCCCATCTTAATTTAATACAACAGATGATATTGCTTTGTTGAAATCAAATCCTATCTCAAACATAAATTTGTTTATGAGTGTTTGTGTGTCAACATTGATCTCCAAGTGCCTGAAGTTTATGATGACTGATGACTATGAATGCATTATGGTGATACTGTTCCTCTACCACTTTTTGCAATTTAACTATGAAGCACCTTCATTCATGCAGCATGCCATGATACCACTTGTGAACAATTGTGTGCTAATTTTTATTATTCAAAAATAATAAAAGCAGTAGTGCTGGGCACCAATTTGATCATTGACATGAATGTAAACCAAAGTGATAAACAGTGGCAACACTAAGTTACAAATTATCCAGTTATATGGTTAAACATATAAACAGATTATAAAAATCTGTTTAGGATTATTATAGTAATTAAAGGGAAAATTCTGAATCCCAAAATATAGTCAGTGATTACCATGAATACATCACACACACACGTAAAGGGTGGTGGAATACATATTTTTTTTTGTTGTTATTTCAGGATGACATAAGATTAAAAATTTGGTTCACAAAAGCTCTGGTAAAGCTGAGTTGCTGGAACCCAGAAGTCAATCTAATTTGTGGATTATTAAGACACAGTAAAAGCATCCAAAGATTTTTATGACAGGAAGTAGGGAGTCCAGATAGGTATGTGGAAAGGCATGTGGAGGTGGTAACATATAGTGTTAAATGACAGTAGGTAAACTCAGAGAAGATTTACCTACCTCTGGGAGAGCTGGACTGAGCGAATCAGGAAAGGGATTTAGAACCCAAAGTTCTAGCCATTGGTATAGGAAAGGAGCAAGACCTTGGTTTCATATATCAAGGTGACAACATTGTCCTGAAATTTTGTGTGAGCCAGAAGCAGATGAGGAACAATGCTGAGCAGAGACCTACTATCCAAATTTGGGTTAAGCAAAGCAAGACAACCAGTGGAGTAAGAGCAAAATTTAAAGAATCTTGATTTGAATTGCAATTGAAAAGGAAGAATTGAATTGAAGAGAGAATTGCAGTTGTAGAAAGGGCAAAATTGAAGTGAAGTTGTGGCACAAATGAACTGAAGTTTTCTTAGATGAATGGCACTTCTTTATTTACATTTTTAACTATAATTTGTTCAGCTAGAATGTTGGCAACTGAACACAAATAACCTATAATCCATAAAATATTTGAAACATTTTCTAATTAAGAAATGATTCTGCATATTTATAATAAGTAGGTATATATTTAACCTCATACATAAAACTGATTGTCCAAGTTACAGAGAGCAAAATTTTTATTTTTTAAATTAGAGTGACTTGGTTCCACAGAAACAATTCATTCCAAAATTGTTACTAATATCTTGCGAAATCAGAATTGATTTAAATAATAATAGGAAGGATATAGCAAGTGCTTGCTGTTAACACAATAGCAGATTTAAAGATACACTGATAGATACACATATGCAAACTTTGTCACTAAAAGCACAGTATGACATTCCACATAGACGATATTCTGTTACCTGGGACAATTCATAGATCTGTATTTCCTGTTTCCTGAACTGGAAATTGAGTTTTATGCTGTAGATGACAATTTGAAAATTTCATTAGAAGCATTTTGATAGAAAAATTTGCAAAAACTTCCTAAATTACATTATTATAACATAAAAAAACCTACATCATCTAGTCCTTTCACATATGGTCCTTCTACTTCCCTAGGAGCTTCCTTGGTATAGCTTATTAATACTAAAAATGTTATCTCCTTTCTAATAACTAACTGCAGGCTTACAAACCTTCAAAAGACATACTAGAAATCATACAGGTTATTAGCTCTTTCCGAAGTTGAATTGTTCAAAGAATGCCTACATTTTCAAAATATAAACACAAAACAATTTTATTACAATAGCTGGAAATGGATTTAATTTTCATGCAATATTTAGTGTAGATCAATTAAATGTTTTTCCTCTAATAGAATTGTGCTCATACTGAATTCTAACAAATCACTGGGTGATCTGTTCCACAGAGTAAAGAAGTTTTGTAAATTCTCGCTTTCTCCCAAGACTTGCAGACTCCCCCAAGTGGATATCTGAGAAATTCAGCCAAGTGCCTCTAAATAACTCTGACACTTCATAATGAGCTTTGATCAAACCATACCAACTTTTTTTTTCCTTTGTTTGAACTGAAGCATAATACAGGGAGAATGACTCTATGTAAATGTAGCACTTCCCCTTTTACCATCTATGAGTTACAGTTTACTCACACTACTATTGCCTCTCTTTCTTCTCTTTTTTTCCTCTTTCAAAAAGTGAAATCAAACTGTCAGATTTATTTAAGGACCTTATTATGGATTGCAGGGCCACTGCTACATAAAATCCTGCATATGAGACACACAGAATGGAATATATTGCAATCTTGATGCCCAAATAAAAAAGATAAACACAGTTTATATCAAAGTGCAGTTTGTTCTGACATAGGGGCATCAGAATGTCTGGAATCTGCTTTAACCAATTAAGCCTTTCAAGGCAAAGGAAAAATAAAGCCTTCAGTAAATCCATTGAAGGCACCATCTCCCAGCCTCTCACTGCCTGTTATCGATCTTTTTAAGTGCCGACTAATGAGTCGTATATATACCTGATGGGATGCTCTCACTCCACCACCTCAGAGGAGCTAAACTTACACAAAGACAGAATCAACTGGGTGGGAGGCAGGGTGGGAGGGCACAGCCGGGCTGATGACTGCCTTGGTCCCTTGAAAACCAACCAGAAAGTCTGTCTCCAGGGAACGCAGCAGACCCGGTTCCCTACTTTCCGTGACAAACCCATTAGTTCGTGTGCAGGAGATTTTTCCATTCAGGTCGATTCTAGGGCAAACGCTTTTGTTCGCTACCACTCTGTAGTGGGAGAGGAACTAGAGTGACATGTAAAGCAAGCTCGCAGCAGCAGCGTCTTTGCCGCAAAGCATCCTTTTCCCTTCAGCTTTAGCAATTTAGGAAGAACTGAGGTTCTCAGGGGAGGTAGGGTGAGGGGAACGCCAAGAGGAGGGACAAATAAATCAGGAGTCCCTGCTTTTACCCTCTACCCACTTGCAGTCGCATCGCCACTACTACCCTCCCCCGAAACTATCATCCACACAAGCACTCCCGGTATCTACAAACGTGAGGGGGTAGGGGCGGGTGGGGGCACGCTTTCTTTCCTCGCCTTTCCCTAAGACTCTGAACAGGATACCAGCCTCCATACCAAAAACACATTAGATAACAAAATCAAATAAGCCAAACCCAGTGGATAGCAATTATCCAAAACCCTGTGGATAGAAAAAAGCCCCTGCTGGCACCGGCCTGGATTCGGTGCAGTCGGAAGCGGGTGGCTTTCGGTATTGAATTATTAATTTATTTAGCCCCCTCGCCCCCACCCCCACGCCGACTGCCAGGCAAGAAATCGGGGCCTCTTCGCTTCCTCTCCGCCCCCACCTTGCAGGAGTCTCGCACTCGGCGGTGGCCGTCGCGTCCCCGGCCCTCTGCCGCAGCGGCGCCGCGCGGGGCGCTCCCACTCGCGCTCGGGTTGGCGCGGCCGCGGGTCCTGGCGGCGGGGTGGGCGGGGGGAGGCAGCGGGTGACAGATGTACTCCTCTGACAGCTCTCAGTATCAGCCCAGTGGCTCCCTGCCATTGGCTCAGTGCAATGGACCGGCAACGCCGCTCACTATAATAACACTCATGCCTGCCAGCAGCAGCAACTCCGAGTGCGGGCGCCGAGCGCGGGGGATGCTGCCACCGCCGCCGCCGCCGCCGCCGCCGCCGCTCCGCCTGCCGCGCAGGCGGCTCTCGCAGCCCCGCTCCGCCCGGCCGCAGCGCGGGCACTGACTCCCGCCGGGCCCCGTTTCGCTCCGACTCACTTCTCCTTGCCTGAGATCCTCCCGCGGGGCTCCTAGTCCCTACGCGCATTTAGAAGAGAAACAAGAGAACGCGCGAGAGACTGAGAGGGAGAGCGCGGCGAGCATGCGGAGGCGGGGGAGCCTCGGCGCGCACCACACAGGGGTGCAGTGAGCCGCTTTCTCCAGAGGACGTGCCGGGGGCGGCTGCGTGCCCTCGCGGCGGCTCCCTAGCCCACCCTCGCCGGCCCCGGCGCGCTGCGGCTGTGGGCGCGGGGTGCGTGGAAGCGGCGGCTGCGGCGGAGGAGGCGGCGGCTGCCCCATGGAGTGTTACTACATTGTCATCAGCTCCACGCATCTCAGCAACGGACACTTTCGCAACATCAAGGGAGTTTTCCGGGGCCCTCTCAGCAAGAACGGGAACAAAACTCTGGTAATCGCTTCTGTTTTCCTCTCTCTCATATTTAAGAGGGCGTTCGGAGGATTGAGTTTTTGGAGGTGTTGAGATTCAGTTTGGTTTCTAATTTATTCATTTATTTACTGGTGGGCGTGGGGTGAGAATTGGGTGTAGAAAAAGGAAGGGGTCTTAGGGAAGCTGTGATGCATGGTTTTGGTTTACACTTCTACAATGCTCTGGACTCTCTCCACCTCACTCCGTAAAGCTGAAGATTACCACAGTCTCCCCTTATTTGAAGCAAATTGTGTCAACAGGAACTGTTTAAAAAGAAAATAACTCTAACCCCAAGTGACCCCATAACATCTTTTGTTTGGCTTGGAGGCTGAAGGTGAATGAGGATGTGGCTGTCTGATGGAGGCAGGGAACCATGTGGCTGGTCACAAGGAGGAAGTGGCGGGATTGAGTGATGGTCTCAGAAAGAGATTGTATTCCAGCTCTTTCCTGAAGGACTGACAGGAAACTTCTCTAGTGAGAAGTTGTCAGTACTAAGCTTAAGAGAGTGACTCCAGAACCCTATGCTGTCCACTGTCAAGTGGGGTATGTAATCACACATAGTGATATGTGTGAAGGACAATCACTATGTCACCGTTAGAGCCACTAGGGAAAATATGAGACAAATAATAGAACCCATGCAGTTGCTGGAAGGTTCTCACTGGACCACAGAGCTTCATTTTTCAGGATCTTAGTCAGAACAGCACTCCTGATTGGTGGGAGAAGATGTGCTGCGCATTGAGATATTGCAGGATGATAGCTCCTACTTCTCCTCCAAATCCCCCTTTAGCTATAAAACCTATCTGCAGAACTGACTTTCATGTATTGTTATCTTTGGAGAAGTATACACCTCCATGAAGTAAAAAAGAAAGTAGAATAAACGCTCATTAGGCTTAGTACTGCAAAGAGTAAAGACAAAGTAAGGTGCCAATATGCAAATATATGGTTCACTGAAATCCAGGTTTCTTAGCAAGCAGCCTTCCTGCCCCTTTCTTACACAGTGGTAACTTAGCCTGAATGAAGAGAGTAGAAGTTTAAGAACAGACTCGAATAGTCCAAAAATAAATGTAGCATTTTTGATCTAATTTTCTTTATGTGTCTTAAAATAGGTTTCCTTATGAATAAAGAAAATAATATGCTGTGATGTGTGTTTTCCAAGAATGGAAAGTTCTCATCTGAAGTTTTAAGTAAATTATTGATGCATTTAATTTCATTCTTTTTACCTTGAATTTCTTGGCTACTTGCTTTCAGCCCACTTAAGACTCACAAAAGCAGGGCTAGTTTGCTTATTTTATTGTTGTTGTGGATGTAGTTGTTGGTTGTTGTTGAATAAAAGAAAGTGAAATATTCTTCTGCAGTCTTCTGTAGTAGAGCACTATACAGAGTAGTAGCCAAAGGCTAAAGGAATTATTGAAATTGTTCTGGCCCCTCTTAGAGAAGTCAACTATGTAGGAATGTAAAATTTAGGGGGAGAAAACTTTCAGTTTGAAGAAGGTACACACTATTTTTTTTCAATTAAATTTCACTTATGGGAAAAGACAAACTTACTGCACAAGATTTTATTTCCATACTTACAATAATGGTGTAGGTGATAAAACACACAGTTTATAGAAAAAGAAGAGTTATTTACCAAATCTTAACTTGTTAAAATTGTGTAAGTTCTTGATTCTCAAGTTAATCTTAAGTTCTAACAGTGGCTGAATTTGTTTATGCTGATGTGTTTGTTGTGTGTTTGAAGTTGATTCATTCTTTATGACATATTTACAAAAGGTAGGTTGAAGTCTAGATTTGTCATTGCAACATTGTGAGTAAATTGGGTTCTACAAAACAGCTATCTAAATGAGATGAATAAACCTAAATATAGACAAACATCAGAAGGAACAAACAGGGATAAAAAGGCTTTGAAATAACTCCATAATTCTCTTAGCTATCATGAAAGAGACTTTAGGAACTTCTGAGCTAGTCTTTCCAGATGATTTTAAAACTGCCCAAGTTTGTATTTCCTGTATATGAGATTTGCACTGACTGAAAAAAGGTAGATTTTCATATAAGATGCAATTATGCTTGAAACTACTTCTTTACAAGATAATATATTAATCTGTTATATGTGTTTTCTAGATGCTTTCCCATGAGTATTATTACGGAAAATAATGAGATTTATGCCTGTCTTTAAGTATAACAGAAAGGATTCTAGATCTATTTATAAATGAATGATTTTAATTTTAAAAAGAGCTGTCTATACTTACCCCAAAATGATTCTTTATAGCACATTGTTTATGAGCACTTACATATATGCTAAACATACTGTCACTTAAAAATAGAAAACTGGATCTGAAACTTCTAAGAATTGGCAACTTCAACAAGAAATACAAACATCATCTTAAGAGGTATATATGCCACATTTTATACATTTTCAAGTAAGAATTTATGCTTATCATGTTTTCTTTAGTTTTATTTTTTATTTTTTAAATGGACAGATAAACTTGTATGTACAATAATTTAATCCCAGTTTCATGGAGTAATAATTATGATATATTTTTACTTTATTTTATATTTTATTTTAACATATTTGAATTTTGTCATTAAAATCATCACATTTTTGTATTTTAAATTGTGTACTAAGTTCTAAGAATTTTGATATCGCAAATGTTTTTTCTTACTTCAGGAAAGTGCAACTTTAAACATAAAATTATTCAGCGAAAAGGTACTTTAATTTCTCCGAGACATTTTAGTTAGTTTCTATCAATAGATACTTAATGACTATTTGAGAATGTTTAAGATTCAAATAAAAAAATAATTTTATAATCTTCAAAAAATCATAGGATTAATTTAAGATAGCCTGTAGCTATTAATACAGTCTTATTTTATGAATTAGAATTTATTTATAGAATAACCAGGGTAATTCATATTTTAGTGACAATGATTAATTGCGTTAATCTTAAATCCAGAACTAATCCTGCCATTCATATTGAGAAGATAGTCAAAATACATAGTCCCTTCTATGGGTCATATGGTATCACCCAAACATAAAATTCTGGAAAATAAAATAACATTCTTGAAGACTAAGCCCATTGTTAATGTTGACCCTATTTATGAGCGTTTAATATATTTCTTTTGCCAATTTTAATTAAAAGTATATAAATTTTCATTTTGCAATGTCTTACAAGCAGAAAAAAAGGTTAATCTATTTGTCATGATTTCTGTTAAAAGCTGCAACATATCTGTCATATAACTTTAATTTCATGGAACAAGAAATAAGTGAACATTTTGTAGTGATTCAAAATATTTCTGGATAAGTTATAGGGCTTAACAGAAATGAATAAAGAAGTTTATCTTCCATCTAATCTCATTCTTTTTATTTAGAGTTTTCCAATTAATCATTGTGTAAGCAATTGCTTACTGAATAAAGACATTTAAATACATCTTTTTTTTTGTTGCAATTGATTTACAGAATGTATTTGTCTTCATTATATATTTAAATAAACACAGAATATTTCTGTATATGACATATTTAACATGAAATGTAAATATTCCTTTAATCATTTTTAATATATAATTTAGGATTTGTCTTGGGAAAGTTGGAAATCATTACTAATTTGTTCATTACATTTTGTCAGTTGGTCAGCATTTTAGTATCTCATAATAACATTATGTCTATTTCACTGACTATGGAATTCAAAAAGAATCAGTGGTGGTTTTGAGGTCATACAGTGAGTCAATATAATCAAGCAGATTTCCTGACTCCAGACATATTTCCTTTATAATTTATATGCTAAATTATGGAATCTCTGGGGACCATTATGATAATATGATTAAAAGATGGTATTGTGTCATCTATTTGGTTGAAGGCACTTTATTATTCCAATTGTCTCCAGATAAGGATAAATAATGCCAGATTCACAGAATAATCTGATTAAATTTACTTTACTTCTCATCCTGCTTATGCAAATATCACTAATTTCTGTTGGGCCTAAAGTTCTCGTTTCCGTAGGCTGCCACCATATCCAAGATATAAAATACTACATTCAGCAAGAGAAGAAATGCTGATTTACTAATTGGTTCACAACATATTTGTTATTTACTTCATTCAAATTTATTGAGGTGCCTTAATTACAAAGCACTGTTCTAGGCACCACAGGCTCTGTATAATATGCAATAAATAATACTAAATAAATAAAAAATAATATGCACTAAGATGCATTTGGGCTGCCGTTATTCATTTTGAATCTGTTGAAAAAAATATTCACATCTTTTGACATATTTGTAGGTTTCTTATCACTCACTACATTGTCATGTGTGTTAATTTTGAAAAACCTGAAAAAATTTTGTTATTTCCCTTGTGTACATAGGAACTCACTAAAATTAGGTAGGCTTTTGAAACACTATATGGCCTTTTCTTTTAGTATTCATTATTGAATATAACTTATTATTTATACAGTTCTCTTGGAGAATGTAATTTAAAAAGCTGCTTCTCTCATCCAAACCCATTTAGGTGGCACTTTAAGAGTGTGCATATAAGACTAAAGAGATCAGTTGGTGAATTGGTGATGTTGCAAAAGGTATTATTTTTAGATTAATGTCCTCAACAGAGCTCTGGGGTGAGGGTAGATTAGGGTGATATCCTAATATGTCTTCAAACTTTCCCACTTTATAAACTTCTTCACACAAACAATCCAGTTATATATTCTCCCAAATTTATTTTAAACTCTTATATATTCAATATTGAAAAGACCATCTTGTATCTCAATTTTCTGAACATAAGATATCATATATTCTTGCTCTGTTGGTTTTGAATTCTAGTGAAATTTTACTACATGTCTTTTTTCAGAACATATTATTCTAGTAAGGAAAATAACTGGTATTTGGATTATTGTTATAACCCAAAAATGTAAGCCGTATTTTAAGTCAAATATCAAATAATATTCATGATTACCACATACTTTTGTTAGTTCATTAAATATTGACTTGTTTTAGATAGCTGAAATTTGAATAGTGACATAATGTCTTGACTTCTCACTTCTGCACCAATATTTTCAGGTCATCGATGACTGCAATTGCATTTTTACTGAAAATACAGATCAGTGAAAATTTCAGGGATGACCTAGTCCAGAGGCTTAATGGGGCTATATTCAGGGGGCAAATTCAGGCTGCCAAATTGGTTTGTTTGGTGTGCACGAGGTTTAAAAGTATTTGGGTTGAAATGCAGTTGAAAGAAGACTCTTCTCCATCTTCCACTGTCTACACTACATTCTGTTGCAATGTAGTCTTTTCACTTACTTATGTTACTTTCCTGACCATTGAAGTCACTTCAATTTTCCATACCTTGCTTAGTTCAAGGACCAAAGTTTACCTATGTGGAGACAGAAATATTTCTATCATTATATTTTCTTCTGTAGTACTTGTTTGTCATATAATGGTTGAACTGAATTAACAGTATTCTCCAGATCACATACGTAGGATCACTACATAATAAGAAATATTCAAGGATTTCACAGTGATAAATTTTTGCATTTTAAAATTGCAAACTTTTACTTAAGCTACTGGTGTTTTTGATATTTTGCTGTTTTTAACCTTAAAAATTAATATAGAATGTAATTTTATTCTTTAATATATACTTAAATAAACATGATATGTTTATATACCAAACTTGAGAAATGGTTTATTAAAAGTATTATAGATAGTGTAAATCATATTTAAATAATTGTACTAATGATACGTGCTGAAATAATTTCCTGTAGTGCCTGTTTAACTGAGATAGTACCATTGAAGTGACTTGCTGTTAGGAGTTTGAGTAATCCTTCCAAAAATAGATAACAGTTATAATCTAAAATTTATGAAGAAATTATATATGTATCTGTTAATAACACTCTTATATTGGTAACCACAATAAGAAATATAATTGTATTAGTTTCTATTCCTAAAAATTTTAGCCTAAACCATTTGATCTATTTTATCTCATTCTAAATTATCTACTGTATTTGAGAAAACTTTGTCATACATAGTAGGCCCTTCATCTCCATGGGTTCTCATGCATGGATTCAACCAACTGTGGATACTTTAAGTATCCAAAATATTCAAAAAAGACAAAAAGAACATTGTATTCTCACTTAAGATGTACAAACATTTTTTTTTTCTGGCCATTATTCCCTAAATAATACAGTATAACAACAGTTTACATAGCATTTACATTTTACTGAGCATTAGAAGTAACCTAATCTCCAAATAATTTAAAGAATAAGGGAGGATGTGCATAGACTATATGTAAAAACTACGCCATTTATATAAAGGACTTGAGAATCTGTGGATTTTGATATATATCCTAGGGGAATCTTAGAACTACTTCTCCATGGATATGCAGAGATAACTGTATACTGTATTATGATAGTGTCTTCAAGTAGCCATGATTCCTTAATTTTATAAATGTATTACAGTATACTTCCTATTACAGTATAATATTAAGAGAAGTAATAAATAATTAAAATTCAATCATGGTTGCCAAAGTAAACAAATTCCGTTACCTGAGGTATTACTCTGAATTCTTTCATAATGGTTTGACACCACTAGAAGAAAGTTACATATTTTCCTAAATGTAAGTCTATTTAATATGCTAAATGTTTATGATGGCAATGCTATGTTCAAATTATAAGAAAACAATTTTTCTTAAATAGTATTAGAAAAATTACTTGTATTAAACATGATGGCTAGTTTTATGTGTCACCTGGAATAGTAGCGTATTGGTTCATTCTTACACTTCTATAAAGATACTACCTATGACCAGGTAATTTAATTTATAAAGAAAAGAGGTTTAATTGACTCACATTTCTACATGGCTGTGGAGGCTTCAGAAAGCTTAACAGTCATGGTGGAAGGTGAGGGGGAAGCAACACCTTCTTCCTATGGTGGCAGGAGAGAGAATTGCAAGCAGGGTAAATGCCAGATACTTATAAAATTATCAGATCTAGTGAGAGCTCACTTACTATCATGAGAACAACATGGGGGAAACTGCCCCCGTGATCCAGTCACTTCCCTCCCTCGATACCTGGGGATTACAATTCAAGATGAGATTTGGGTGGGGACACAGAGCCAAACCATATGAAATAGCCTGTTATTTAATCAAATTGTAATGTAAGTATTGCTGTGAAGGTATTTTGTAGATACACTTAATGTCTACAATTAGTTGACTTTAAGTAAAGCAGATTAATCTGGATGATGTGGGTTGGCCTTATAACCAGTTGAAAGATCTAAGAACAACAACTGGGGTTTTCTGGAGAAGCAGGAATTCTACCTGAAAACTTCTGTAACAACTCCTACCTGAGTTTCCAGTCTGCAGGTCTTGCCTTCACATTTAAGATTTACCAGATCCTGTAATCACTGAATCAGTTTGTTAAAATAAGTCATATGTGTGTCTACACACGTGCACACACACACACACCTCATATTGTTCCTATGTATCTGGAGAACCCTGACTGATACAGTGAAGATCAGTTTATAATATTTCTTTTATAATGAGCTAACTAAATGTTTGAAATGTAAATCCTATTTGGATTTATTAGGAAATAGATGTGTCAATGTTGATAGTTATATAGGTTTAAAATAGATAGAGTTTATTATGGATTTCTTTCTGCTATTTTATATACAAGTTTATAGTAACTATCTGAAATGCTTGCCTGGATTACAATCTTTCTGTCAACACACCTGAAACATCTAAAAACAAACAAACAAACAAACAAAACTACTCTATGTAAAATGGCGTTATTCTTACCTGTTCAACCCCGACAGCTTATCTCACACATGTTTATTGTACTTGAAGAGAGTCCAGCTCTCTCTAAATTAGATAAAATATTTTATCAGTCCATTCTCATGCTGCTATAAGGACATACCCAAGACTAGGTAATTTATAAAGGAAAAATATTTAATTGACTCACAGTTCTGCATGGCTGGGAAGGCCTCAGGAAACTTGCATTCATAGCAGAAGGGGAAGCAAACATGCTCTTCTTCACATGATGGTGGGAAGGAGACGTGCCAAGCAAAGGGAGAGAAAAGCCCCTTATAAAACCATCAGATCTCGCGAGAACTCACTTTCATGAGAACAGCACAAGGGTAACTGCCCCCATGATTAAATTTTCTCCCAGCAGGTGTCCCCCTCATGACAAGTGGTGATTATAGGAACTACAATTCATGATGAGATTTGGGTGGGAATACAGCCAAACAATATCAAATATATTTTAAAGTTTATTTCAAAAGTTTATACTTTGCTAGCCTGAATTTAAGAAAATGAGCTTTAAATGGAGGTATGTACAGTGAAGGACTTTCATTTTACAAAATGAAAATTTCTTCATGAAATATATAAAATATGTACAGAGTTATGTCATGTCCACCAGCCAAAAATACCAGGACACAACTCTAGTTGAACCAACTTAGGAACATTGGTATTTGTTGGAACAAGGTTAACTGCACACCATGGAGAACCTAGATGCATCTCTTGAAGAGAGTATAAGGAGTAGTTTTATTGGATTTGGTATTGTATGAGGTGTATTATCTAGAGAGTTTACTAAAGCACTGTTTTATTCTGGATTGGGCACTGTGATAAACGAAAGCCAATTTTATGTTGGATACCTTAGTACTTTTTATCTAGAAGCCAAGAAAAACAAAGTGGGGGTAGGGTTGTAATTGATGGAGAAGTAGCTTTGCTCATAATGGCTGGCGGAGAGAGATGTTGGGTAACAAAAAGAGTGTTTTTGGTTATGTATGTGCTCAAACGTGATTGTTATTGTTAAGCTCCATCACAGTCATGGAGTGACCTTGTCTAATGTTAGTGTACTGTGAAACTGTTTATATTTGACAAGAGAATACCATGCCTCCCTCTTAGATCCAGACGTGCTCCTACCCAGCAGTTCTTGAAAGCTGCTTTTTGCTTTCTCAGATATGACCATGAGATGGATGGTTGCAAAAGGGAGGGAAAGAGGACAAGCCGATAAGAGAAGAGGATTTCTGGGACATGAGATTCAAAGCTGAGAACTTTTAGGAATGAGGTGGGTGTCAAGATGGAGCAAAGAGGACTCGTGCCATTTATTAGCACATTAGTGTAAGGAGCTTTGAGAATAAAACATCCACCTCTGGAGAGAGATACAGGGTGAATAGTGTTTTCAGGAGAAACAGACTTTACTAAGAGCAAAAAAAAATGAAGTTTAACTTCTGTGAAAAGTTTGAATCTACAGAAATTTTGATAAAGACACTTATGAATTCAAGGAGGACCTAGTCCAAGAGTTTTAGGAAATATAGAAATATAGAGATATGTGTCAGAAAAGAGGATGTAACCTACCCATATGGAGAATGAAGTTCAGTTAATGAGGAAGAATTTAGGAGTTCTGGGCTGCTTGTGGTGAACAATGTCACTGGAGATACAGGATAGGATAAGATTGCTTCTGACAATCATACTGTTGGTAGTAGCAGTGGAGGGGTGGAGGGCACTGTAGGACGACACTCAGAATTTTGAGGCTTAGCATTGACTACTGCTGTGACACTGAATTATGTATGACCCTTATTCTGAGCTTCCCAGTTCTCTCCTGACTCCCGCTGAAGTGTTGTGACAGAGGGGCGTGGTTACTGCTAGTGTACAGACTTTTCCCAGATTCAGCCACTAGGAATTAAATTTATTAACAAAAAATCAAAAATTAACTATTTGCCTTTGTTTGGACTTCTATAACAAATTAATATAGACTGAGTGGCTTAAGCAACAAATATTTATTTCTCACAATTCTGGAGTCTGAGAAGTCCAAGATCAAGTTCCTAGTTGATTTTATATCTGGCGATGACCTGCTGCCTGGTTTGCATGTGACTGTCTTCTCATAGTATCCTCACGTGTTGGAGGACAGAGAGGGAGATTATTTATTGTGTTTCTTCTTATGCTAAAAGCAATCACATGTATGAGGGTTCCACCCTCATGACACAATTATCTCCCAAAGGCCTCATCTTGTAATACCATCACATTGGGGGTTAGGATTTCAGCATATGCGTTTTAGGGGATTATAGAAGTCCCATTCATAGCACCCATCCATATTATCTTGTTTTTGTCACTCAGACAGGAAACACCTAAAGAATGAAAAGCAGAGTGCTATGGTTTGAATATGTACCCCAGAAGCTCATGTGTTGAAAAACTTTGTCCTCAATGCAGAAGTGTTGATAGGTGGGACATTTGGGAGGTGATTGAATCACAGGACTCTGCTCACATGAATAGAGTAATTCATTCATAGATTAATAGATTATGGGTTATCTAGGGAGGGTATTATTACAAAAATTGATCTGTTGTAAAAATCAATTTGGCTGTCACTCATAAGTCCACTTGCAATGTGATACCCTGTGCTGCCTTTGGACTCTGCAGAAAGTCCCCACCAGTAAGAAACTTCTCACCAGATGCAGTCCAAACCCTTTACCTTGGATGTCCCAGTCCTGACCACTGTAAAAATTAAATTTCTTTATGTATTATCCAGCCTCAGGTATTCTTTTATAGCAACAGAAAATAGACTAAGACATCAGAGTGAGTAAGTTTTGTTGGCAAGACTGTAGAAAAAGTCTGAAAATCTGGGAGTTGCCAAAAACTTTTAGATTGGTTATGGAAAGCAGGATATCTTAAGTCAATAAGTTAATAGGAAGGAAGTAAGACTAGTTGCAGAAAAGCAAGGGCTTTAATGAGATGTGTGTACCGATTTTTTTTTTACAACTGGTCAAGGAAAAAAGATGAAATTAAATATAGATTCTGTCTTTGTTTAGTAAAAATGTGTCAAGTGGCATAATCCAGTGAACCCCTAGAAAGTGTCAATGGAATTACTGTAAAATAACCTTTGTATTATCTCCTTCAAAAACTTGTATTAGCAAAATACCACTGTTTGGTGAAGACACTCAATGTCTGGACAATGTACATTTGTTTATAGTTGAGAAGAGAATGACTGCTGTCACTCCAGAAATGTGATCCTGCACCCAATTTAGCATGAAAGTCTAGTACAAACCATCACTTGTGTTATGACCTGGGTAAAATTTACCTCTCTCACTGTCAATTATGTTATCTTTAGCTAAAGGAGATGATAATAAAATTCACTATGTATGGATTTACATAATTGGGACAGTATTACTATTGAACCATGTCAACATTTCCTTTTTTTTCCTTAGTATTTGTGCTGTTATAACAAAATACTACTGATTGAGTGGCTTACATACAACAGAAATGTATTTCTTACCGTTCTAGAGGCTGGGAATTCCAAGATTAAGGTGTCAATTCAGTGTCTGGTGAGAGCTTGCTTCCTCATAGTCAGACTTCTCATATGGGGGGAGTGGGCAAAGGAACTCTCTGGGCCTCTTTTATAAGGGCACTAATCTATTATGAGGGTAGATTTCTCATGACCTAATTACCATCCAAAATCCTCATCTTTGACACCATTACACTGGGGCTTAGAATTTCAATATATACATTTTTTGGGGGGAAGGCAAACATTCAGACAATTGCTGTTAGCTACCCATGGCATTTCCTATATATTTATCCATATCCCCAAATTTTAATACATAAAATCTTAAATATGTGCTGAGCCTTAAATATTACAGGTGATAAAGAGATTAAAATCATAAGACAATATTCAGATATCAGTCATTCCTGTGATTCATAAAATTCATGGAACAATGGGAAGCTGGCTCTTTTGGGAAGTGTAGAAATTCTTTTAACTTTCTTCGATAAAAATTTTGATAGCTACGGTCCCCTTGCAATGTCTTCTTGGATTACTGAAGTTCTGATGTTACAAAATTAATATTTACACTAGGGGGCGACATAACATTTCCTCTTGCTTATAAAAAGATAGGCATAGTAATCAACCATAGATTAATAACATTTTCAAATATAGTTATCACATTTTTATTAGCAAAGAGTTACTTTAAGTTTTATTAGCCATGAAGTCAATATAAGAAGGCAACATAGGGGTGAAGTGTTTGCTGTATACTTTATTTGTGTACTTCACCTAATAATTATTTTTGGCCATTATCTATTGCAGTCACATGTGATACATAGAGTGAGATATTGCTGACATAGAGTTAATGACCAATTATCCCTTCTTTAGATGTCACTCTTCGCTGTAAAAGTATTAGTCTTCACTATTGAAGCTGATGTTTTTAGCTTTTTTAAAGTATCTTAAATCTTTTATGATTCTTAATACCTAATTGACTTTATTGTCATAGCTAATTAATAATTAAATTTGATTGAAAATTTCACGGAGCATATTCTTAACCAAAATAAAGGTGGACTGTGATGATAATTACTTGCTGAGGGAATATCTAAAATATGAAATAATATGTGATATTTTGAAATTTATTTTTTACTTTCATGATTGCCATAAGTGGTATTATAGAAGCAGAAAAAAACAGCTGAAAAATATCTGAGATTGAAATTTTCAAACTTTATTACAATTTAATGGAATGTTCATCATAACAATTGGTATTATATTTCCAGGGAAAGAGTATTCATTGCATAAAACTATACATACTTCTATTTGTATTACCAATCATGGGGAAATTATTGGTTCAACATGAAAGATGTAATTTTTATGGGTGAAAACTTAAAGGAGTTGATGTTCTGGGATACATGTGAAGTTCTGGTATACATAATACATACTGCTACTCAAAAACACACAAAGCTGTTTCACAGGTAGACTGATAGTAATAGAATTTCAGATGGAGTTTATTACTTATTGCTGTCCTGAAGAGCCACATTTAAGACAATCTATTTCCATATTATTCCATAGTAAAGGGTTAAGTAAATGATAATAATAAAGCAAAACAAATGGATCTTTGTGCAGCAGCTGGCATAAGATAAGCTCAATTTGATTAATTAAGGGTGCTGTTATGTCAGTTTCAGTCTGTCTGAATGTTTGTTTCTCCTAAAGTCCACAGAATTCTGCCAGCATCTTTAGCCATGGCCAGAGATGTAAACAGTAATTCATTTGAAAAGTAATTAGGAACTTTCTGGCCACCCAATATAATACCAGTTATGTTTGTTACAAAAAAATGTTAGTAAGATTGACAAAATCTGATGTAACTCAGTGGTCGAAGTTTCACTGGATGGCCATAATCCTACAAATTAAAAATAAATAAAAAGAAAGAGATGTAGCAAGGGGAGAGAGAAATTCATTATTTTTCTAAGGCAGTAAGAAGCTAATGTAAGAATAATTGGTGCTAAAAAGAGAAAAATATACCTAGGACTACAACTTACAAAAGATGCAAAGGACCTCTTCAAGGAGAACTACAAACCACTGCTCAAGGAAATAAGAGAGGACACAAGCAAATGGGAAAACATTCCATTCTCATGGATAGGAAGAATCAATATCATTAAAAGGGCCGTACTTCCCAAAGTAATTTATAGATTCAATGATACTCTCATCAAGTTATCATTGACTTTCTTCACAGAACTAGAAAAAACTAATTTAAATTTTATATGGAACCATAAAAGAGCCTGTACAGCCAAGACAATCCTAAGCAAAAAGAATAAAGCTGGAGACTTCAAACTATACTACACAGCTACAGTAACCAAAACAGCATGGTACTGGTACCAAAACAGATATATAGACCAATGTAACAGTATGAAGGGCTCAGAAATAATGCCACACATATACAATTATCTGATCTTTGACAGACCAGATAAAAACAAGCAATGGGGAAATGATTCTCTATTTAGTAAATGGTGTTGGGAAACCTGGCTAGCCATACGCAGAAAACTGAAACTGGATCCCTTTCTTAAACCTTATACAAAGATTAACTCAAGATGGATTAAAGACAAACATAAGACCGAAAACCATAAAAACCCTAGAAGAAAACCTAGGTAATACCTTTCATACATAGGCATGGGCAAAGACTTCCTGACTAAAACACCAAAAGCAATGTCAACAAAAGCCAAAATTGACAAATGGACCTAATTAAACTAAAAGAGTTTCTGCATAGCAAAAGAAACTATCATCAGAGTGAATAGGCAACCTACAGAATGGAAGAAATTTTTGCAATATATCCATCTGACAAAGGCCAACATCCAGAATCTACAAGGAACTTAAACAAATGTAAAAGAAAAAAAAACGAATGACCCCATCAAAAAGTGGGCAAAGAATATGAACAGACACTTCTCAAAAGAAGACACTTATGCAGCCAACAAACATATAAAAAAAGCTCATCATCACTGGTCATTAGAGAAATGCAAATCAAAACTACGATGAGATACCATCTCATGCCCGTTAGGATGGCAATTACTAAAAAGTCAGGAAACAACATTCCATGCTGGAATGCTGTATGGGAGTGTAGAGAAATATGCTTTTACACTGTTGTGGGAGTGTAAATTAGTTCAACCATTGTGGAAGACAATGTCGCAATTTCTCAAGGATCTAGAACCAGAAATACCATTTAACCCAGCAATCTCATTACTGAGTATATACCCAAAAGATTATAAATCGTTCTACTATAAAGACATGTAAGCATGTGTGTTTATTGCAGCACTATTCACAGTTGCAAAGACTTGAAAGGAACCCAAATGCCCATCAGTGATAGACTGGATAAAGAAAATGTGCCAAATATACACCATGAAATACTATGCAACCATGGAATACTATGCAGCCATAAAAAAGGATGAGTTCATGTTGTTTGCAGGGAGATGGATGAAGCTGGAAACCATTATTCTCAGCAAACTGACACAGGAACAGAAAACCAAACACCACATGTTCTCACTCATAAGCGGGAGTTGAACAATAAGAACACATGAACACAGGAAGGTAAACATCATACACTTCCAGTCGAGGGGTGAGAGGCTAGAGGAGGGATATCATTAGGAGAAATACCTAATGTAGATGATGGGTTGATGGGTTTAGCAAACCACTATAGCACAATGGTGGTTATGTTTGTTACATAAGTTTGTTACTTATGTAACAAATCTGCACATTCTGCACATATATCCTAGAACTTAAAGTATAATAATAATAATAATAAAAATAATTGGCTGATGGTACATCCAGGTTTGCCAAAGATAGTCCCAGTTTATGCTGTTGACCTGGCATGATTAATAATGGCACTGCCTTTACCTCTCATAATTAATTTGGATGGTAATGTATGTGGTCACCCTGTTTAAAAAACACACACACATGCACAAGTAGGTGACAGGAACCTACTTGAAATGATGCCTTTTTTCTATCCTGGCTTGAATTCTGCATTCTTTGAGGATTTATAGACTCATGACAGAATGCTATCTGTAGATTATGTATTTGCTGTGATTTTTGGCTATTTTTTTTTTTAACAATCTCAAGCCCAATAATAGAAAGTGATATAAGGAATGTAGTTACTTTCTCCCTGCCTTTGGCAAGTTAACCTTAAGCACCTGATACAAGAAGGGACATTCAGAGGCAGGATGGCACAAAGGCACAGGGTCCCCTGGAGATGACTGGAAGCAGCTGCAGCAGGGTTAAGAAAAAGGAGTTCCAGCAAGGGTCCAGTCACCACATACTAACATCGTCAGTGAAAAGTTCCTGGGCCTGAAGAGCCAGCTGTGTTGTTCCTAGCTGACTATTTAAGTGACAAAACTTGGTGCAAGCATCCACAATTTTGGTTGCTCAATAAGCCTGATTCAACAGGGTCACCTTTGAATCTGTCCTCCACCTAATGCCTTTCCAATAAATCTATTTTATGCATTTATCACTGAGTTAGTTTTGGTTATTTTTAGCTGAGAAACATGACTAAATTTAGGAAAAATGTAGAATTTGATTTTCAATATTTTCTGGATTTTCCACAGTTTTCACGTGTTTCACACCTTCCTTTGTGTTCCACCATTCCCCTTTCTATTTGGAACTAGAGAGACCTGAGTTTGAATTCTGACTGTGTAACTTGAGTCAGTTATTTAACCTTTTTCTATTTCTGTGTCTTTGTAAATAGCAAAAACTACAACTGATTTTAGTCCCTGCTGTACATTAAATGTTACCTTGAACATATTATATATATATATATTATATTAATTACTGAAATGCTCTAAGATGCGTATGTGTGAAATACATTGTTGCAAAGATTAAATAATATAAGGAAAGTGTTTGCTTCAGCATCCAGCATATAATGAAAGCTATTTATTTTTACAATTATTGCCATCTTATAGAAGAGCTATCATTCTTCCCTTCCAAAGCTAATACATGTGTGCTTTTCCAACAGAACATAAGAGATGCCAAATGAATAGGGAATAGGTGCTTTAGGGAATCCAATGAAATAAAGGTCAGGGAATTGTTCATAAAATTTACTACTCGTATATCGCCTGTAAGTAGATTCCCTAGTTTACTCTATGCAGGAAAATAAAGTTTTAAACCTGAAAGTTTAGAAAAATGCAACATCTTGGACCTCATTTAATAGATACTAAATCTTAATATCTGTGGCTACAGTGCAGGAATCTAGCTTTCCTAAGTGCCCGCAGGTGACTCTTGCTGTTCTAGGATAAAAATACATGTGGTTTGGCTTCAATGGGTATGTTTCTGATGAATATTTGGAGAGATGAGGCCCTTCCCTCATCATTTTCTTAGGTTCTCTGCTCACCACTCCTCATCCTACGATAAAACTTTTAGAAAACTAGCTATACATTTGTTTCATTATAAAAAAGAAAGAAGATAAATTTTAAAAAATAAACTAGAAAAAAGTGTATTTAGAATATAGTTAAAGACATAATTTCAAAATTTATTAGAATCTAACATCTACAGGAGGGGTGGAAATGTAAGACTGTACTTTGTAAGCAGAATCAATCTTGTTCTAGGTTCAACTTTATAAAAAAATTTAATCAACTTGGCTAATTTCCTTTTCAACAGTGCTTTAATGTATTAGTTTATATAGAAATTAAATATAATAATGCATTCATAGTATTCAGTAATTTTCAATGCACACTGTTGTTTAAAAACCATTGTGTTGAATAAGAAAGCAAATGATTGAGACAATAATTTGTTTAAACATCATGTAATTTGAAAAATGAAAAGACATGAAAGTAAATAGCTTTATGAATGGCAGAATAAATGCAAGGTGTTTTTACAAAAAGTGTATCTAAGATTTAACAATTGAGAGCCTAGATTTATAAATAAAATAATGTATATCAATTATTTTATTTTAAAATGTGGTATGGGTATTCTTAAGTTATTTTTGGCTATATGAAACTTTCATCACTGTTTAGAATTTTAACCCAAATTGTGATTATGATGACTTAGGAATCAATTCTACATTAATAATGGTGTGGTTGAGTCAATTATTTAATATAGTTTTATAAATGTTCTAAATGCCTTTAATTAATATTCTCTAAATCATATTTTCAAATTATCAAAATAAATCAACAAACTTTTAAAATTTCTCACATATTGAGCACTTATTCTTTGTTAGGTCCATTGATGAAAATTTACATAAAACATGTTACTTAATCATTCCAGTAACTATTTAATTTGATATTGTTATAATTGCCATTTTACAAATGAGAAAACTTAGTATTTAGAGGTTACATCTTATCCAAGGTCATCTATGTTATCTTTAATTTATGCATGTCTTGAGAATAGATAAGAATACTAAGATTTTAGCACATGCATGTTTATATTTATTCCATTTTATTGAGTTTATCTCACAAGTAATAAAAAATATGCATTCTCATATCCTAGAAATTACGGCTATGCCCAGATACTGAGATTTAGAATTAGGAAGCACACATATAAATCATTCAATGTTGCTTCCAAACATCATGGTTTAATTTGCAAAAATAATTTTCTCTTTCATTTCTTTGTTTTTCCATTTTTGGTATAAACATCTGAATACTTAATTAAAATTGCCATTATTTTCTATGTGCTAACTTACCAAAAAAGTGTTCAACAAAGACATTTCAAGGTTTGTTTTTCTTCATATTGTAGGTAACTGAGCAGAAACTAGCTAACTAGATTATATCAGTACCAAGTGTCATGTTTCATGTACATTATCTATTTTACCAAGTTAGGAAGAAAGTTTATTTAATAAAATATGATATAATTTTAGTAAAATTTTTCCAGTACAGTTAGGTCTCCATATCCACAGGTTTCACAGGGCCTAGTGTGGAACATTGGCATCTGGGATTTTGGTATCTCTGGGGTTCCTGGAACCAAACCTTCTGTAAACCTAGGGACAACTGTATCAATTCATGTTGTAATTTTCCCCCAGCTTTTAAAAATTCCTAGTTCTGAAGCATTGTATTTACTAACTAATAAGATCCTTAAAGTTCTCACATTAAAGTAAATAAAGAATTATTTGCAAGCTGTTTATAGCTGGAAGGGCACCACCACTTTCTGGATTATATTATTGTTTTTTCCATTTAAAGGAATAAGATAAGCAAAGCTGTCCATTTTTTAAGCACAGAGCTTTGCGGTACACATTTATAGAGATTGGCTTTCAGGTAAGACAGTTCATGATGTGTAGGTTATGCTTCCATCTTTTTCAGAGACTATTTTCAGGGAGAGTATAAGAAGATAAAAAGATCAGAGGTTTTTTAATATACTTAGTTAGATGCTGATGCATCTAAAACTACTCTCTACTAATTCCTGGCTGTGCTGCAGGGAATGGGACCAGGGAGGAGAAAAGCACTTTGTGATGTGTGAACAAAAAGTAATCAGGAAGGAGCCTTTGAGCAGACATTTGGTGTGATTTATAAAGAGGTTTCCTATTTTTTCTGTCCTCATTAATTTGTTCCAATACCAAATTTATGTATAAAGATATATAGAGATGAATATCATATAGATATATGCACATATATATGCATATATAATTCAATCAAGATAACAACTGTAATGTAGTTAGAAGCTTTTATTTAAAAATTAAATACATAAATATTTTTGTGATTTTATTTAGGGTTACCGTATAGTCTGGACTGCTTCAAGTTATATGAATAGAATAGGACCATTTTAAGGGCCTTTATGTTGCGAACTATTGTAGTAAATTTTGAAGTGAAGAAGAAAGGAAGTCAACATTATTAATGGCAATAAAAGAAGCTAGAAACAATTACTGTATTGTCATTTATCATTAAAATCATGATTAATATTCTTAAAATGGAAATTTGCAGGTTAATATTATGTCCCTATATCACATTTCTTTTAAGTTACTATTTTTATGTAAATATGTTTATAATGTAAAACATGATTTTAAAGCAGGTGAATACAGTTATTACCTCCATTTTAGAGATGAAAAACTGAACAGACTCTAAATATCTTGCCAGATGTTATACATGCTTATTTATGAGTGGTTCAGCCTAATTATGACTTAGGTTGTGATCTCATCACAACCACAATAAATGATAGTTATTTATATTAATTCCTATAGTAATGATAGATTATAAACACATTTTACAAAGAAGAGTAACTATAGCAGAGAGGTCAGTTAATTATATATTGTAAACTTTCTAAATTATTTGCAAAAAAATGTGTTTTACATTATAACCTTAAAAACAAGTTATGATTAAATCTACAGGTAACAAAAATACATACAATTATAAATCAAATATACATTTATTAAAATAAGTGTGTGAGCATCCCTAGGGAATTATGTTTTGTAGCTTCTTAAGTCTTTATTTTATATCATAAAATTATATAGGAATATCAGAGTATAATATAATAAACACATTTCACTGATTTAAAAATATAAACTATTAAAGTTTGTATGGAAACATTTGAAAGACATAAAGTAATCACACTTAATGATAGATTATTGAGCTCTAGTTTATAAATCTCTCTGATCTGTTTTGTGTATCAAATATTGCATTATAATTCTTTAACTTTCCTTAATACCAATCAAAAGAAACAAAGAGTATGATAAAAATTTCTACAAATAAGAGTTAAATATATTGCTTAATTTTCTGCTAAAAAATTGCTAGTTCTGTAAATCAGTACATAAAAGGAAGAAGTGTTTAAGCAATTGTTTTCACCAGGAGGAAGACTATCTGTGAAAATAGTGTTGTGTTTTTGACATCAGATTGGAATAAGTGATTTGATTTTTATTTTAGCAACTATGCTGCATTAAAAATTGGCAAAATGAGCTCATCTGTTTATTCATCAGAATGAATTAAACAGGGTAATAACAGGATCTGATGATTCTTCCTTTCTGAAACCTCTGGTAATTGCTTAGTCATCAGGGTATGGAATCACACATATTATTTTTGCTTGAGCCTGTTGAAAGTCAGCTACAAGGAGAGTATAAAATTACAGAAAGTGGAAAAACACAGGAAGAGAGAATTTCATATGGAAGGCAAAAAAATGTAAATGAAATAGATGTAATAAACATTCTGTAGAGAAGTGTCACAATTATTGGTAGGATAAAACATGTAGTAATTACTTGACTGATTTCATCAGTTGTAAACATAAGCATCCTATCAATATTTTTATAATTTTAGTATACAAGGACTGGTATTATCTATTGTAGTAAATGTTTAATAAGAAGATAGCTACAGTTTATTTCATACTTGTTTGGATTTTTAGTAGCTTTTATTTTTCTATATCTTTAATTTACTATTATAAATAATAATTAATAGATGATAGCTAATGACAGAGGCAGACAGAAATAACAGACAAGGCTTTAGGAGAGAGAGATCCAAGATGGCTGATCACTAGCAGCTCAAGCTCTTAGCTCCCAGTGAAAGTGCAGAGAACGAGAGGACGCCACACTTTCAGACGAATTTTTGTTGCTCACGGACTAAGAGATTCCCAGCGGAGGAGCCCCACGGGTTGCCAGGGTGACTCTTGTGGCCGGCGTGGCGGTTTTGCTGGTGCCTCAGCGTGGCAGTTCCTGGTGCAGAGTCCTGAGATTCCCGGGTAGAAAAGCACCATCAATCTTAACACCGCTGTTTTGGGTGGTACAGTGGATTGCTCAGATTTCGGCACTGGGAATCAACAAGTTGGACATCTGCTCAGAGACCTACTTAGAAAGTTGGTAATTACAAAGATGACAGAGGGATAAATATACAATGAAGGGAAGAAACCAGCCTAAAAAGGCAGAGAATACTCAAAATTAGAATGCCTCTCCCTCTACAGTGGATCGCAGTTCCTCATCAGCAACGGAACAAGGCTTAATGGAGAATGAGTGTGTTCCAATAACAGAAGCAGGTTTCAAAAGGTGGGTGATAAGAAACTTCTGTGAATTAAAAGAACTTGTTCTAACCCAATGCAAAGAAACTAAGAATCTTGAAAAAAGGTTTGATGAAATGCTAATGAGAATGGACAATTTAGAGAGGAATATAAGTGAATTGATGGAGCTGAAAAACACAACACAAGAACTTCGCAAAGTATGCACAAGTTTAAACAGTAGAATTGATCAAGCAGAAGAAAGGATATCAGATGTCGAGGAATAGCTTAGTGAAATGAAACGAGAAGACAAGATTGGAGAAAAAAGGATAAAAAGGAATGAGCAAAGTCTCCAGGAAATATGGGACTATGTGAAAAGACCTAATTTACGTTTGATAGGTACCTGAATGTGATGAAGAGAATGAATCCAAGTTGGAAAATACTCTTCAGGATATCATTCAGGAAAACTTTCCCAACCTAGCAAGGCAGGGTAACATTCAACTCCAGGTAATACAGAGAACACCACAAAGATATTCTTCAAGAAGACCAACCCCAAGGCACATAATCGCCAGATTTATAAGGGTTGAAATGAAGGAGAAAACTAAGGGCAGCCAGAGAGAAAGGTCAGGTTACCCATAAAGGGAAACCTATCAGACTTACAGCAGATCTCTCAGCAGAAACCCTACAAGCTAGAAAAGAGTGGGGACCAATATTTAACATCCTTAAAGAAAGGAACTTTCAACCCAGAATTTCATATCCAGCCAAACTAAGCTTTAAAAGCGAAGGAAAAATTAAATCTTTTGCAAACAAACAAGTACTTAGAGACTTCACCACCACCAGGCCTGCTTTACAAGAGCTTCTGAAAGAAGCACTATAAGGGAACTTTCAACCCAGAATTTCATATCCAGCCAAACTAAGCTTTAAAAGCGAAGGAAAAATTAAATCTTTTGCAAACAAACAAATACTTAGAGACTTCACCACCACCAGGCCTGCTTTACAAGAGCTTCTGAAAGAAGCACTATACATATAAAGGAACAACCAATATCAGCCTTTCCAAAAATATATCAAAAAGCAAAGAGTATCAACACAATGAAAAATTTACACCAACTAATGGGCAAAACAGCCAGCTAGCATCAAATGGCAGTATTAAAATCATATATATTCAAATTGGATAAAAAGCCAAAACCCATCGGTATGCTGCATCCAGACCCATCTCACATGCAACGATACACAAAGACTCAAAACAAAGAGAAGGAGGAAGATTTACTAACCAAACAGAGAGTAAAAATAAACAAATAAATAAAAAGCAGGAGATTCAGTTCTCACCTCTGATAAAATAGACTTTAAAGCAACAAAGATCAAGAGGCAAAGAGGGACATTACATAATGGCAAAAGGATCAATGTAACAAGAAGAGCTAACGATTCTATAGATGAATGAGACAGAAAATTAACAAGGACATCCAGGACTTGAACTCAGACCCAGAACAAGTAAATTTAATAAACATTTATAGAACTCTCCACTTCAAATACACAAAACATACATTACCACCTCACACCTATTCCAAAAGTGACTACATAATTGGAAGTAAATCACTCCTCAGTAACTGCATAGCATTTTATAGGTTTAAATGAAATATTGGTTGGCTGCTTGTTTGTTATTTTCTTCCCTTATTCCTTCCTGTCTACATCATTAAGTATAATTATTGGTATCAAAGAGGTTTTCAATACCCATTACTAAACTGCATTCTAGCCTGGGCAAGAAAGCAATACTCCCATTCTCTCTCTCTTTTTCTCTTCCTTTTTCTTCCTCTTCTTTATTCTTTTTTCTTTCTTTCTTTCTTTCTTTTTTTTCTTTCTTTCTTTCTAAAAAAAAAAGAAATAACAGACAAATATAAATAGACATTCAAGTTTGTCAGTTTTGGAATTTCAGAAAGCTAGAAAAAAGCTAGAAAAAAACATAGGTACATATATAAAATGCTCAAAATTTCGTCATATTATCTTATAAATTTTTAATTCTATTTTCAAAATATAGAATAACTTACAAAAATGACTTTCTAGGTGAAATTTTTTCTTACTTTTAACATTGGTAGATAATTTTAAATTAATATTCAGGGATTTGGGATAAAAGTTTATAAACCATAACAAGTATCAAGTAAAATACACTATTCATTTGCATATTGATCTCTGTAACAAATTATTTCCCATTATCAGCACTTGTATTAATAATTATACATGTGTATATATTTGTATATAGTTGTGTATCCGTGTATCTATATTTCTAGATGGACAAGCCGACATAAATGGATTTAGAATCTGTAAATTTAATTTCTATCTTTTTGTTCATGGGTAATTACACTATGCTATTAGAGAAAGTATATATGTCTTTGTTGGTGTCTACATATTCATTTATTTTCATATTTTGGTAACAAATGTCTATTGATTGCCTCTATGTAGCTGATACTCTACTAGGAGTACTAATACAATATTCTTTCCTTATAGATTTCACTATTCAATTGTCTCCAAAGCAGGATGCATGTACCCCAAAAATGTGTGCAATATAATCTACTGGCAGCAAGTAGAAATTTTGTTTTCAAATCTGGATGTTTATGATTATCTTATTTAAAAATATTTCTATAACATTTTATAATGTATAGAAATGCTTGCACCTATTCTCTTAATTTGAAAGTCTTGTTAATAGGGTTATGCTATCAAACGAATTAAGAGATTAGAGATAGTCTATCTCTCACATGTCAAGTTCCTTGAAAGGGTGCAATGATAACTGCAGATCAGGAAATAAGTATGATATTAATAGCTGTAATCCATTTTTCAGTATTTGCATCTTTACATTGTGTCATGAAATAGGAAGTATTTCAATTCCTGTAAAGTACACCTTTCTTCACTGTGTGAATTTTATAGTTTTTCAGTTGCATTCTCTTAAAATAATGTTTGAATTTTAATCAAAGATTGAGTCAAATTTGATCTTACAGTGTTCTGATCACCCAAGACTGGGAAAATGGAGCCTACTGAGATAAATTCTCTGCTCCAATAGGAGCCTTGATTTTGCATTAGATATTAATATGATACTTTAAGTTATATATACTGCTGAGTAAAACAATTGCCTACCACCTTCAATAGACTTTCACTCTTGAAGCCATATAGAGTGGTTTCAATATATGCTGTATATACTTTGGGATGTACATATCAGCTTATTAGTTTTTCTTATTAGTTTTTAAGTTGCCTTCAGAAAACGTTATGATATTAAGTGTATAAGAACAATACAAAACATTGGAAAAGACTTTATTGATTTTTATAAGATGTGTATGTGCATTTGTAAATTAGGAGAATAAGCAAATTAGCATAAAAATAAACCAAGGAAAAGAAAGAACCTGTAACTGGGATATATATTCTGTAGAAAATTTTCAGTGAAGGGAATGACATTTGATTATTGCCTATAAGTAAACTGGAAAATAACATTTAAAGTAGAGGTGCCCACACAACAAAAACACAATATTGCACTGAAAAACCAGATCTTAGAACAATCTATCCCTCATATCAACATCAGTACTACATAATTGAGAGGCTATATGCTATTAGGTGGACAAGAAAATCACTTCCTTTATTTGCTGGAAAAATGAGCAGTGGGTATTTGAGCAACAGTTACTTTGTAGACTATTCTTTATTGTAGTCATCGAAGAGGTAATTAAAAATGTGTGAATATTATCAGTTGTTCTTTAATTGAAATCTACAATAGTAAGTACATATGTTTTATCCTAAGAATTCATTAAAAAATGAAAAAGTTGGCCGGGCGCGGTGGCTCAAGCCTGTAATCCTAGCACTTTGGGAGGCCGAGGCGGGTGGATCACGAGGTCAAGAGATCGAGACCATCCCGGTCAACATGGTGAAACCCCGTCTCTACTAAAAATACAAAAAATTAGCTGGGCATGGTGGCGCGTGCCTGTAATCCCAGCTACTTAGGAGGCTGAGGCAGGAGAATTGCCTGAATCCGGGAGGCGGAGGTTGCGGTGAGCCGAGATCGCGCCATTGCACTCCAGCCTGGGTAACGAGCGAAACTCCGTCTCAAAAAAAAAAAAAAATGAAAAAGTTAATATGTGTAAAACACTACAAAATAAAATATTGGGAAGTAATGTGGTTTCAGAAATAAATTTTCTAAAAAATAAAATCCTGACATGAAATCTAAAAAATTCATTTTAATGCTTGCATGAAGTAAAAAGTAAACTCTCAAATATAAAATAAGCAGAAATATTCTCCATATTTTTATATTCAGAATGATTATTAATAGGATTTGTAAAATATCTGGAAACTATTGAAGACTTTTCAAGTATTTTGTGCCACTCTAGTCAATGTATGCAAATTATAAACAAGGATGGGTCACATTTTTCATAACTTTTACTATGTTAATGGTTCCAAGAAACATTTGTTTTATCGACTTTTGGATACTGCTTAAGATCAAATTAGTGGTCTTCAAAGCCATGCCAACTTTTAATAAGTGTCACATGTTGAATATCACAAAAATAAATATTTGCTGAAGATGACATCTAAACCCAACACTTGAACCAAAGAGTTTTACTACATTGAAGCATGATTGTCATTGCACTGTCCACAATCTTTAAAAAAGAATCACATTAAGAAACACACACTCAGGTGTACACACACATACACAACTCCCCCACATGCAGTATATGGTAAATGTCACAGCAAAACTGTTAATGAAGTTGTCTGATGGCTAGATTAAGTGTAAATCATCCTTACTCAGATTATAGCATTCTACCGGGCCTCAAAACTTAAATAAGTCATCTGATTTTAAGAGGAAAACATAATTCAAGATAATTCTGGAGAAATCAGTATGTTTATTTAAACAATTAGTTAAGGGGACTAAACATTCTTAGGTATGTCAGGCTTTTCCAAAACCTTACAAGAATGTCAGAATTCCACATAATTGATTGACAAGGATAGTTAAAATAATGCTGGTCCATTAATACATTTGCAGTTACCAGTAGATTAAAGCAGTATTGGCTCCATTTTTATTCATATATTCTTTCATGTAATGTTGATTAAAAATACTATAAGAATGGTGGAACAGCGATGTGTATATACTTAATGCCAATGAGTTGTACACTTAAAATGGTTAAAATGGTAAATTTTATGCTATATTTTATCACAATGAAAAAGCCTTAAAATACCATAAGACATCTACAAGCTAGCTGTAAATATAATGCTTGGAGACTTCTGTAAAAGTCTTTCATCTCACTTTGGTACAAATATAATTTTAAGTATCTAAATTCCAATACTCCCATGTTTATGCACATGAATGTGTGCATGTGAGTGATGTGATAAGTTCTGTATTATATTTTTCAGAGCACTAGAAATGATTCTATAAAAGATGGAGCATATGTGCCAAGCTGGATAACTTACAAATTGGAGAAGATACACATTTTTATAAATTTTTGAATTATTCATAACATAGGTTCCAGATTTTAACTAAAAATTGGGGCTCCATTTGTAGTATTCTAAATTCTACACTACTCTAGTAGATATCCCTCCTTCTATGAGGGTAAACTATACCTTTTCTCTGATTAAACTAAACATTTATTTCCCATTTGGTTTGATTATGCAACATTCTTTGTGAAAAGCTGGTTGTCATTCAGAATTGATTTCTGTATAGTTTAGAATTTATAACCAAGAAGAATAGCAGCTGATTAAATTAATAAGTAACACTGTATTACAGAGTAAATTTGAAAATATATCACTTTACTGAATGGGAGTGGGTGAGTGGCATGCACACTGCTTCTGCATATTGAGTTCCAGTATTATATTACAGCAGTAAGTGATTGTTGTATTTGTGATGGTAATGTTCTATTGCTTCTGATCATTAAAATAAGCAGGATATTTTGATTATGCCTAAAAGGCACTCTTCGTATCACCAAAATAATTTAATCTTTCAGAATTATGTCTGAAACTTTTAATTCAAGAGCACCCAGATGAAAATGTCAAGAATCAGGTTGGCAGAAGTGGGAGGACAAAAATAATAATAAATGTGAGTTTTTCCCCCTAGTAATCAATTTCAATAATGCAGTGTGTGAAGAATAGAATTTTAAAGGTTATGTCAAAATTTATAAATACATCAAAAATTATAAAACAGTCATCAGGTTATACACTATCATTAAGCATTTTATTATTGCTTTTTTATTTTTTTCTCACAAAGTCATAAATTAGATTCCTTGGAAAATTAGCTAACCTGAATGTTTAACATTATTATATAAGGTATTATTTTCCATCTAGATAGATAAGAATAGGTATGATCTGATCTATGTTTTCAGTATAATCTAGATAAATGACTTAGTACATGTTTCCTTACATAAAGAAACATATAGTATAAATAAAATTGCCATTTTTAGTGAATAATAGAATATATGTGGACAGTTGGAGAAATAGATAAGTAACTAGAAAAAGGCACAATTTAAGATAAATATATTTTCATGAGTCTTGTTTCAAGCTATTTTACCTTTTATAATATAAAGCTGAGTGGAATGAGTTATTTTAATTAACAGTTTAACACTTGATAGTACTCTTTCATCAACTTATTTTGAGTAACATTGTTAGTGTTTTACCACTTAAATTATTCCTAGAGATTAATTTATATAAATGTTTTGAACATGATTTACTCTACTTGAAATTTTATACAGTGAAACATCAACAGATAACCTAATTTTAAGGATTTCCTAATATATAATACTTCTAGGACCAGATAATTTTCCAATTTTTCCTTATAATCTCTAGCCCCGGGTATTTTGTTTAATTAGTATTTCGAGAGCAGCTTGCGTGGTATATTTTCAGCATTGTGGATGGAGTAAAAGTGTTTCTTTAATAAGTTTCTATATTCTTTTGTTTGAAGATCTGTTAATGACTGCACAAAAATTACTAAAAGAGTTTATGCTTTTGGAATTTTTAAAACTATTTTGTATACTTCCTACTTGATAGAAATTAAAATTCATATTTTTTCATAACTTAATAAACTTGGAAAAGAATTTATTTTAGTCATATAGGTATGTCCATTTAATCATAAATTATTATGACTACATCTGAATTACATAGACATATACCTCAATGCTCAACAAATAAATGGTTATTTATATCTATTCATGCTATCCTCTTGGTAATTTTTTTGTAATGGTCACAAATTCTGAAATGATATATCTTTATGCCTAAAGAGCATGGCCCCTACCCTTGGTGTCTTATTACTAGAATGTTGTGTTTTAAATAAGTACACAATTGTATAATTAAATGACTAGTGTACCTTGAAATATTTTGATAGAATCAAATTATAATACCAATAAATTAATTTTTTCTTCAAAATTGTCATTTATAGAAAAGAATTGTTCAATATTATAACAATTATGCTGGGTATGAGCAGAGAAGACATTCAAACCAGGTGGACTGTCATATATATGGACTTTTATATGACAGTGGAAATGGAGAATTAATGCCCATTAAAATTAATTGCATACTTCCTTACCCATGGATAAAATTGCAGTATCTCAGGTGGGTTTCTAAATGAAATTTCTTGCAGTGTCTAACTTAGGACCAACTATAGTGAATAAATACACAGTTCTACAGTGAAACAAAATACATGTATTAAGATGCTGCTTAATGCTAGCAAACTAGTCTGGAATAATGCCAATACCAGAGAAGGCTAAATAAAAAATTCATTAATTATGCCCTGCTTGCCATTTTGTTGTCAACTCTGATCATTAAGATGATCTATCTTGACTTATTTTATTAGTATATAAAGTGAATCATAATTTAATTGAATTTAACCAGTGTATCAACATTTCATATTTGTGACTTTTCCAGAAAAAATATGTTGACTTATTACTATCTAGAAAGATGAATTTATATTTCATATTAATTATATAGATATCTAATTAATTTGTGCCTAAGAAGTTCTATTTTTATACAGAAACATTTTGTTACTTGACATTTGGCTTTTTTAACTGAAAACCTTCTGATCTGTCTTCCATTTTTCCCTAATCAAATTGTATTATTTGTCAGAGCTCTTGCCTTGAAATGAATTGTATCTACTTTGTACCTACACTGAACAAGTCTAATAATTATTATTACCTTGACATTTGTTGGATATTGAATGTATGTGCAAGTGTATTATATAAATCTTACATGTGTATGGTAAGCAGAAAAGAGGCTTTTAAATAATTTATCTTAAGCACTGTGATTTCAATATTTGCCCTGATTATTAAGCATCCTTTAGAATGCACAGGTAGCTAAGAGACATTAGAAATTGATTTGTTTTAAGAAGCTCTTCAAGTTAATATCTCAGCTAGGTCAAGAGTCCAAGTCATGAGAACTGCCAATCTTGGGATTCTGAACTCATTAAATCCATATGGATGCCTTGAATTTCAACTTCCTAGGAAAGTTTAGATGGAATTAAAACAGAGGAAGAACTTGTTTACTCAATATTTATTAAACATGGAGTTTCTCATGTATAACTGTCACAGGCTATAGGAACAAAACAACAAAATTTACTAAGTTTATAAAAGATGTAAAGAATAAAATTTTAAGGCTGATCTGGTAAAACTGAACAGAAATATTCAAAAGCAGATACGGAAAATTATAAATATTAATAAGTATAAAAATCTACGGAAGAACATCTCAAAAATTTAAAATTTATGCCAAAAGTCATATTTTTCAAATTTGGGAAACATTTGTATCCAGATAAAAATAAATATATGTCATTTTAACACATTTATTTTAAATTCTTACTCAAATATTTGTCAGTAAGAACATTATCATTTGTATATTAATTCAGAATATGTTCTTTGATAATCCATTTCTTCAAAAATACATGTGGTTCAGTTCATCTAATCTAGAAGCAATGATACAGAATTGTGGCATTTCTATTGCATACTGTGGTACATGCCCATGAGTTTCTTTTTTGGTATGCACCTAGAAATAGAATTGCTGGGTTGTAGCACATATGCAAATTCACCTGATGTGTATATGCACATCAGGTAATATATGTTTTTCAAAGAGACTGTATTGTTCACTCTCTGACAGTAGTAGGTAGGAATTTCTGTGGTATTTGCATACCAAATAATACATTTTTTTACACATTTATATTTTTTGCTTACTTGGTCCATGCAAATTGGAGTCTCATTAGGTTTGTAAATTTTCCTTATTGCTTTCTCATTCTCTCATTTTTTGACATTCACTTTTTTTGAATATTTTGTTTTCCCTAATTTGTGAAAACTGTTAAAAATATGTCTTTTGTCCTTTGACATTGTTCACTTGTTTATTGCTATGTTGAATTGTATTCCTTGTTCTTACTGTTTCACAGGCATTCTTTATATATTCATAATATATTTCTTTGTTGATTTTGTGTGTTGAAAACCTCTTCTTGACCAATTTATCATTCACTTTATTGTATCTCTTGCCAGAGAGTAATTTTAATCATAATGTACTTTTTTTTGCCAATATCTTTTCTGTATTTCTTAGTGGGTGAAGCAACAGTACTCCTAAGAAGGAAACCTGTAGCCATAAATGCCTTCATCAAAAGAGAAAGATCTCAAATAAACAATGAGTTCAAATTAAATTTTCTAAATTGAAGAAGTAGGAAAAGTTTCCTGTATTTTCAAAGTTCTGTTACAACATTGTAATGAACTAGATAGATGACTAAAATGAATGAATTCAGGATGAGAGTTGTTAGATGAACAAATAATAGAAAATAGTTAATACAAATATACAATTAACACTTCAAAATAAAACACAACTTCCATTGCATGTAACACTGAAATAGAAAGCCTTTTGATGTTAATCATTATTGCTATACTCTAAAATATTAGTCAAACTACAATATTACAATTAATCAGAACAGTAGTCTGTAATCTGTCTGTTGTAAATAAGTGGACTGAATGTTCTGAAGTTACCTGTTGGACTAAATAGCAAATGCCTTTGCTAAATGTGCATGTCCTACTGGGTAGAGAAAGAAGGCTATGATAGGGTATGTAATGTAATTGTTTGTGATATCTCTAGCATTAGGCTGAGTGCTGATCATAAAAGTGTTAATTAGCCCCCAGAGGCATACACACTGAAAACAAAATCACAAAATCAGCATAAATGATACATTTCATTTGAAACCAACATAATAAAAAATAGGTTTTCAAACTATCTCTGGTTAAAATAATGACTTAAAAGCAGCATTGATCCTCCAGGGCTCCATTAATTTTTTTCATAAGTTCTTTACTGTTTAATGGTCATTTTACTCTCTCACTTTTAGCTAACTGATCTCCATTACTGTATGAATTTTCAGTGTACTTCTGCTGTAATCTAAATGAATGGCTTGTTACATTCCTAAGTAATATTTTTTTTTCTTCTATATTTACAGTCTTTTACACCTAGGTAAGATCCCAAAGATAATTCATTCAAATACTATTCAGAAATTAGGATACAGAAATCCAGAGGCTATGACCTGTCCAAGGTCATTAGCTATTAAGTCAGAGATAGGATGTCTCCTAGCTCCTTTCGGGTCCCTTTCAATAGTGAGTAGGAAATATAAACTAAATGCTTCCTCCAGTTATTTTATAAGAACATCTCAGTGCCAAACACTTTCTTCTAACCTTGTATTTTCTCAGAAGAAATATTTTATAGAAATATAAGAAGGTGTAATACAGTGCTTTATGTGTTTTGTGGTTCTTGATTCAAAAACAAAAAGAGCATTCCAAGATTCTTTCATTTACAAAAGAATTTCTTCTAAATGTAATCCTGAACAAAAGTAATATTTGAAAGAAAATTCTAAGGTAAAAAATTCAAGGTTTAGTTTACTCATCTTTACTTATAATAGAAGCAATGCAATTAATGATCCATTTATCATTTTGAAATTCTGCTTCCAGTGTATCAGGCTGCTAAATGCCTGGAGAGCCAAAGGGCTGGAGTGAGCTACTTTTATTATAATAAAGTTGGAAGTAATAAAAATAAACTCTTTATACCAAGAGCTGTTGAGGAGCTTGGAAATTCATTTTTAATCAGATATAAATAAAATCGGTCATTTTAAACAAAAATACATTAAAAATTTTTGATTGTTAAAATTCATTAAAAGTTGAAAGAAACGTATTTTATGATATTCTTCAGAGATTGGATTTAAAAAATATGTAACACAAAGTAAAGAAAATATATTTTTGTTCTTTGAAAATATTCTAGTAACTATGTTACTGTTGAACTAAAGCATATTGAAATTTGATGTCACTTTGGATAATTCCTTAAATAGCTCTGGATTATATGTTGGTGCATTGTTTATATATTTTGTGAAATATAAGCAGCCATTCAGACATTCCAAATCAGCTTGCAAACTTTGTACATTTCTAGGTTTCTTTGAATTAAGTGTGTCTTCAGACAGTGAAAGCAAATTTTACCATATACCTAAGCAATGCCTGGATAGGAAATCTGCACTTCCATTCAGGCTGCTGTCCCACAGCAAAAACAAAAACAATAGTAGAAAACAAATATTGGGAAATCAATTCTAAAGCTTAACACAGGTGCTTTGGAGTTACTCCTTATTGTGATAAATTTTTATATTTTAATAGTTCTAAAGTACAAAATGTTATGCTGGCTTCATTAATATATTATTCTAGGTAATAATACTAAATGTCACTGGCATATCATCTTCAGCTATGATTGATTCTGTATATTTAATTAGGTTTCTTTAATACTAAGTTTTGGAGATTTTTCAATGTATTGAACAAGAACAATCTGGGTAGCACTGGCACTGACCAAATAAAATGAAAACAAGCAGCTAATAACTTACAGTTGGTATACAGTTAATATCAGGGTTTATAGTAGAAATCGATCTACTTTTTCAAAATGAAATTTGGAAAACAATCTCTTTGTTAAATTTATATTTAGTTTTAACATGTGGATTTCTTTTTTTCCCTTCTAACCCAATTGATAACTTTGAATTATGAAACAAAAAGCACCCCAGAAAGCTTATTGTCTGCATTGACATTAAGGAAGATAGTCTATTAAACTAGAAGTAACTTAATTTTTATAAACCTTTGATGTAGGACACTTGGATTTGGAAAATGTGAATATAAAGTTTGGGACCAACCAAAATTCCTATAAAAAGGAGCAAAGTATATAAAGAACAAATGTATAGAAGCTGGCTTACAAAGTAAAATAAAATATAAAGATGCAAAAACACTATTTGACTTAGAAACAATATTAAAGAATAATGGAATATCAGACTTGATAAAAAATACATTTTCATACTGATGTTGGGAACTGGGTACCCAGGTCAGTAGAATTATATAATGATACAGCTTTTTTTTTCTTTTTTTTTTTGCAAATAAAGAAGTATCTGTCAAAAATCTTAAATATTCATACTCTTTAAGACAGTAATTTTATTTTTAGGAAAGTTTGAGCAGTCTTTTCCATCAAGGTACACATATTATATTGTTTTATGTTTTCAATCATTTAGTTTAATTATTAACGCTAAGTTATCATGTGCTCACATTTAATGCCGACTTTTGCAGATTTCACCATATTTGGTAACTTCTAGTTATTTTACTAAGTACTATTTAGTGCTGTTTGTTTGTTTTTTGAGATGGAATTTCACTCTGTCACCCAGGCTGGAGTGCAGTGGTGCAATCTCAGCTCATCGCAACCTCCACCTCCTGGGTTCAAGTGATTCTCCCACCTCAGCCTCCTGAGTAGCTGAGATTACAGATTACAGGGATGTACCACCATACCTGGCTAATTTTTGTATTTTTTAGTAGAGACAAGGTTTCGCCATGTTGGCCAGGCTGGTCTCAAACTCCTGACCTCAAGTGATCTGTCCCCCTCAGCCTTCCAAAATGCTGGGATTACAGGTGTGAGCCACCTTGCTTGGCCGCATTTAGTTTTAATTGTCAGGCTCATATTCAAATGAAATAGCTAAACTATCTAATACTCCCTTTCTAAACCTCAGAATTTCTAATTTTGTTGGAGTAGAAGAAGGAAAAGAGAAAGACAAAGAAATGTGTTCATTCCCTATCTGGCCAGAGTTGTAGAATTTTAGTCATATAGAGAAGGTTATGAGTCTTAACATTGATTACCTATGACTGCCTCCATGTAGCAAACGTATTGGTCTGGGGACTGAATTCTTAGAAAATAATGCTTAGTAGTTTTGATGAGTGATTCTCTCATATCCAGATGAAGTTTGACCCTTTCTACCTAGCTTCACCTTTGCTTACCAAAACATCTTGCTTCTAATTGCTTTTGTTGTTGTTCCTGTTGATTTAAACAGCTCTCTTGATTAGGGTGTCAGAAAGATGGCTCCTAATCTGAATTTATTCTATGGTGTTTGCCTAACCAACAGGAAGCTCACTCTGCATTGCCATTCTGAACAGTTAGCTACATCAGTTCTATCCTCTCTTTATCATGCTATAATCTATTAATTGTGTTTTCTGTAGTCAGTGCAGATACATGTATGTATTACTTAAACAGAATTCGTACCTAGGAATAGAATGTCAGTTCTTCTATCTAGCAAACATTACTAGTCTCTGTAGCAGATTCTTTTGGGAAATTTTTTAATAAAAAGTAGGTGGCTGTAGAAGTGCTACTTAAAATTGCTACATTTCCCACCAGGCACATGAAGCCACAACACTACACTTCCCCAATTTTCTACTTAAATAAACTGGACAAAGGAAAGCAGTAGAGATCAGTCTGTGTAATAAAAGTAGTTAGTGGCTTAGTGACTTGAACAGAGGTAAGTAGCTCCAAATGTTGTTTATTCTTCAAATTATAAGGTTTTCATGTTACCTGTTTTGAGGACAAAAAGTTCCACTTAATATCCTGATACAATATTTGAAATCTAACCTAAATATATAATCACAAATGTCTACAAAGAAACTGAATCAAATCTATACATTTTAGCATTTTTGTAAATATACAATATGTAATATAAAGCAAAGGCAACCTGAGTATTTAATGTAAAAAAAGAGAGAGTCTAAAGCTAAACTTAAGAATTCCTCTAGTCCCCATTTAAATGAGACTTTTCCAAGGTCTAAGATCACCCCAAGCAGTGTGTTCATATGACCATATGTTTTTTTAAAAATTTGCAAAAGTGAGATATTTTAACAGCAGTTGGTTAAGACTTTTTCCTTTCCAACTTCCCCAAAAATATAGATAGTATCTTAATATATATGACTCTGCTTGTGCTATATGAAGCCTGATAGTTTCAAGCAAAACAAGATGGTGGCTGATAGTTAAATGGACTAAAGAAAAAAGTATTAAAGTTATAAAACTGATATTCCCAGGTTCACAAATTATACAATGTATCATTTGCTAGATTCTAAGAAATAATTGCTTACAGAATTACATAGCTCAGGGCAATGTAACAATATTTTACATTTTTTTCCTTCTTTTGCATATCTTAATTTCTGATTAATTTTGTATATTTTAAAGAATTATATCAACCATACCCAAATTTGGTTATTATAGAAAAGGCATATCCTAGTGAAAACAAACACTTAAACTGTGAGATAGGCAACTGCCCCTCTCAGATGTCCACATATTAATCATGAAATCTGTGAATTTATTACTTTTAAAAGTGGCTTTGCAGATATGATTAAGGATTTTTAGATGGGGAGATTATTTTGGAATACCTGAGTGGGCTCAGTGAAATCACAAGGATCCTTGTAGGCAAAGAGGGAGGCAGTAGAGTCATGGGCATAGAAGGAGATGTGATGACAGAAGCAGAGCGGGGAGGGAGGGAGGGAGTCAAGGGAGAAAAGGAACGTGGAGAGAGAGATTTGAAGATGCTGAACTGTTGGCTATAATGATGAAGAAAAATATTGCAGGTGGCCTCTAGAAGTAGAAAAAGACAAAGAAATAGATTCATATTTAGAGCCTTTAAAAGGAACAATAGCCTTGCCATCACAGCAATTTAAGTTAATAAAACCTGTTTCCAACCTTTGACCTCCAGAATTGTGATGTAATCCATTTATGTTGTTTTGAGCTACTAAGTTTGTGGTCATTTGTTACAACAAGAAGAAACTAATACAAACCAAAAGAAAATGTTTGTGGTATTTTTCAGCCTTAAATTATCATTATTGTTTATGTTGGTCATTGAAAATCAATATCCATTTGTTTGAAATTTTGCATTGCTAATTTTATATTCTTTTTTAAACAACTAAAGGCTGTATAAACACATGATTCACAGAGATTGTATCTTTCCTTGCACAAGAGCATGGTTAAATTTTTCAGCATTTTTCCTTTTAAAATAATTATAGTAGTCTACTTATGAAATGTATATTATTCTTTTGGAAAGTACTTTCACAAAGACCTAAGCTGTTATGTAATTCATCCTCTTACTTCGTTGTATGTACCTGTTGAGCAAGTAATATATATGCATTCAACAAGACAATTATTCTTTCACAATACAAACATTTTTCCATGTTAAACAACTACATATTGTTTTTCTAACACCATAAAGGATTTCCTATGGAAGTTTAGCAATAAGTCAAACCAGATGCTCCACTTCAAGAATAAAGTGTAGTTTGGCACTAGTATTATAAAGCTGTCTACTTGCTTTTATTTAGAAGTCATTAAGCACTACAGCAAAGTAATTACTGCTGTTCAAGATATTATTATTACCTTGCATAGAGAGGCAGTATGGGAGATAACAGAATAACAATGAATCTTATGTTTATATGGCAAAAGTATTACTAAAGAGAGCAAGTACAATATGTTCTGCAGAATTTTACCCCTTATGTTTCAGTACATATCAATTAGTTAATAATGTGAGCTCAATGAGGATTCATTAACTTAATTCAATATCATGTTAATTTTTGAAATATAACTGCATTTAATACTGTGTATATTCCGCTCTTATTGAAATGCCTTTAGTAAAAGCATGCAAGAGCTTTCCTTATTGGGACTATGTCATTTCATAATTTTTGAATGATTATTTTCTTGTTTCTTTAAAGACAGCAAGATCTATAGTAAGTTACTTAAGATTATAGACTTAGTATACAGTCATTTAAAAGTTGATAGATAATGCTTTGTTAAGGAAATATCAAGAAAGATTGTGAATTTGCATTTACTGTGCCTCATTGGAAATGAAAAGAAATAACACTGGTTCTTAAATTCTACTACTATTTAAAAACTCTTAGGTTTGTATTTTAAGCTATTTCCTCTTCTTCATTCATTTTTAGAATTATAACATGAATTATGAAATAAAGTTGAAGTCAGTGAAAATTATTTTTATTGTTTTCCAATAGCTTTTAATTTTTATATATGCATAGACACATATACCACTGCCTAAATTGCATAGAAAGAAAAATATTACTTTGCTGACAGTAGATAAGACTGAAAAATTATGCCTTTAATCAAATGTTCATTGACTCAATGACTTATTTTTTAATGTTTCTCCCATTAAAAGAGCTAAAACTGTGCCAAATACTGATTAATTTTTATTTTCTTGCTTTCTTCTGTTTATGTGTGTTTGTGTGTGTGAGAAAGAGAGAGAAAGAGAAAGAGAGATAAATACTAGGTGCTTGGGCTAGTACAGAGCATATGAGATTCGCTCTCTAGGTGTGTGTGCGTGTGTGTGTGTGTGCATCTGTGTGTGTGTTCCCCCAGTCATAATGAAAATTGTTCCAAAGCAGTGTATGCACTTCACTGTTTTTTTCTTCATTATTTTTCCTAGATCCTTTTTTTGTCTTCAAATCATTTAATGCTTCTAATTATGAAGGTGATTGATGAACCTACATTAACAATCATTATTACCCAGAGTATAGTTTACATTATGGTTCACTCTTGATATTGTATGGTCTAAGAATTTGGACCAATGTATAATGAAGTGTGTCCATCATTATATTATCATAGTCTTTTTATCACTTAAAAATTCTCTTTTCTTCACCTACTCATTCCAAATATCACTTTTTAAAATAAATTATGATATTTCAGCTCAGAAAAACTTTATCTCTGATATACACTCTTGCTGTTTGAATTCAATATTATTTTTAAATGATGTGTAGATTATTTTTAAATTGCTTTTATAGTGATGTATCTATGTGGTTTCACCAGTTTCTGAAATAATATCAGTTTCTTAATCTGCACATTATTCAAGTATGTCTTATTTTATTTTTAATTGCTGTAGATTGAGTTTAAAATTTAAAACCTTCTTTTAGAACTAGGGGCATTTTTCATTTAAGAGACCAATTTTTATCTGCTGTAGGTGGTTTCTTTAGAGCTCATGATATTTATATAGAAAACGAGGAGCAGATAAGATGTGAATTATTTTATGAAGCATTTTCCCCAACGTTGGCACATTTTTTTTTTTTTTAGGCAGAAGGAAACTGAGCAGTATTTTAAAGATGCATAGTGTTTACATTGAAAACTTGGTACTCTCTGGGAAAGAGACTAAGGAGAATATTTCCAATAAAGTCTGGATTATTATATTTAAGACTTTTCCATATTTGCTGCAAAAGATGTTTTCTGTTTAATCACAATTTAACATTTTATTGCTGTATTCTAAATATAAAAGCATAATATTATGGTGTTATCATCTGAAATGAGTTATGGCCAGGTTCCTAATCTGTTAATAATTCTGTTAAAAACAGGAAAAGAGACAGTGCAGTATCTTAAAGCAAATTTATGTTGTGTGCATTTCTACTCAGAATTAGTATATTATAAAATACTCTGCAGGCATAATAGATTTTTCTATTTTTAGAAAATAGCATTCTAAGGTATTTTATAATTATTGCACTTAACAATAATTAAGCTATTTGTTTTGAACTAGCTATTTAAATACAACATAATAAAAGTTGTAAATGATGTTTATCTGGGTCACTGTAGTTTGAGGGTGTGTGTGTGTGTGTGTGTGTGTGTGTGTGTTTCCTCTGTCATAATGAAAATTGTTCCAAAGCAGTGTATGCACTTCACTGTTTTTTTTTTTTTTTTTCCCTCATTATTTGTTCTGGATCCTTTTTTTTTCGTCTTCAAATCATTTAATACTTCTAATTATGAAGGTGATTGATGAACCTACATTGGCAATCATTATCACCCAGAGTTTATAGTTTACATTATGGTTCACTGGTATTGTATATTCTAAGAATTTGGACCAATGTATAATGAAATGTGCCCATCATTATACTATCATAGCTTTTTACCACTTAAAAATCCTTTCTTTTCCACCTACTCATTCCAATTATTACTTTTTAAAATAAATTATGATATTTCAGCTCAGAATAACTTTATCTCTGATATCCAGAGATTTTGTATATGGATCAAGCTTGCATCAAGGTTCATTGTTCTACTTCTGATGCAACAGTCATAGATAATTTTCAAAGCTTGAGGGTGCAACTAAATATAAGCAGGAATCAAATTTTCTAATCCAGTCCTCACACAAAAAATTTTTCAAAAACCCTACTCCATCATTTAACTTCATAACATTTCATTCTGGACCCCTAGGAAACTGAAAAAGGGCATTTTCCTTTCCCATGACCTACAGTAATGGTAAGGTATATGTTCAGTCAGTTAAGCTTGTCCGTGTCGTAAAGAACTTTCCCCTTGCCTGAACTTGGTCGTATAGATGTCCTGCATCACAGAAAATTTGCCCTTTTGTTGTATACCAGTTGATATCCCCCTGCTGTAAAATGTTCTCTGATCATCTTCCTTGTGCAACAGTATAGAGCTGTTAGGTTTGCTCAGGTTTCACAAAGATTTTTCAAACTATAACTCTTCCATTTAACTTATTATATATTCCATCCTCTCCAACCATAGATAAAAACCCACTGAGGTTTGATTAGGGAACAATCTGGATGACAGACCTGGAGCTTCAAAATTCACCTCTATTTGAAGACAAGCAGATTTTGTATGTGGATCAAGCTTGCATCAAAGTTCATTGGTCTACCTCTGATTCAACAGTTATAGAAAATTTTCAAAGACTGCAAAATAGAGGCTCCTAATCCAGGATCATTCATTCTCAGAGACATCATAATGTGTGGAATAAAAAATATCTTAGATCTGTGGGTATGTTTTTATTCATTTTAATAGGTATTCTTTAGTCAGTACAAACTTCAGAATTTGAAGTTCCAAAGAATTTTCATCACATTTTAATTACATTTATATAACTACTGAGTATATACATTTGGCTACAATGTATAACTTATTAGATTTTATGTATATATCCTTAAGTGACTTTCTGACAATCCAATTATGGATTGTCACTGACTGTGATTCATAAAACCATTTCCAATGTCTTGCCTCCATTTTTTTCATTATGTATATTTTGTGAGAAGAAAGAATGAATCTTTCAATGGCTTAAAAATCACAGATATTTTTATCTTCATCGCATAATTGATGCTTGCCATCCACCATTCATATTCCCAGGGGTGACGTGGTCACATTTAGCTTTCTTTACTCTTTTTCATGAGGCCTCCATTCCTGTAAGGTTGATACAGGCAAGAATATATAATCATAGACACATAATTCCACTTTAAAGTTACATTTTATACTATTTGTTTCTTTTGCATCAAATCACACTCTCACAAGCTCGATTGCATCTTTTTGTTAGGTATGTTCTATGACTTACTTCATACATCATCTTCTCTAGGAAGCCCGTTTTAAACTTTTGAGATTCAGGAGATTAACCTCCTTAGTAACTCCCAGATATGCTTTGTGACACTCTATGGCTATTCCTAATATATACTTTTGATTTTTCATTTTCCTTCCTCCATTTGATATTGATGTTCTTCAAGACAGAATATGTTTAATCTTTTGATTTTAATAAACTATTAACAATTTTCAAGGAATGCCTATTAAAAGAATGAATGAGAAAGAAGACAAAAGAAGATATATTAAAATAAAGGTTGTCATGATTAAGACCTTTTAATTTCATCTATATTTTGAGTGTTTAAATTTATGAATTTTTATTTTAAAGGAGGATAGAAAAGTAGAGATCAAGGTAACTCAGTATACATATAAATTTAGCCTTGGTAATTCTATACATTGGAACTCATATATGTGTCAAAATACAAATGAATTAACATGATTCTATGCAAGGGACATTATTCACATTATTATCAAAGAAAAAAAATATGGAGGAGGAGGAGGAGCAGGGAAAAAGAAGAAAGAGGAAGAAGAAGGAAGAGCAGGAAGAGGAGGAGGAGAAGAAGAAAGGAAAAAGGAGGAGGAGGATAAATGGTAATATTTATTTTATAGGACATGAGTAAACTGTTATACTTTTACATAAAATACTTTGATTCAGGGTTTCATTTTTTTTAATTTTAAAAAGTCATTCATTAGATGACTTCATTGATGAATTCTATAAACATTTAACAAAGAAATAGTACCAATGAATACCATACAATTTCTTTTAGAATATAAAGGAACAGGAAACACTTCTTCGCTTATTCTATGAAGCCAATGCTTCCTTAGTAACAAACACCAGACAAAAAAATTACAAAAAACTACAGACCAATATCCCTCATGAACATAGATACTAGCATTACTAACAAACTATGAGCAAGTGATGACTTGTGAGGTTTATCTCATGAATGCAAGATTTACTTAATATTCAAAAAACCATTTTATTCATTATATTAGAATCATGGATAAAAGCCAAGTGATTATCACAATACATATATAAAGAAGTTTGTACAAAGTTTATTTATGATAATGGTTTTTTTTTTTAATTGCATTTTAGGTTTTGAGGTACATGTGAAAAACATGCAAGATTGTTGCATAGGTGCACACGTGGCAGTGTGATTTGCTGCCTTCCTCCCCTTCACCTATATGTGGCATTTCTCCCCATGCTATCTCTCCCCAACTCCCCACCCACCGCTGTCCTCCCAGTCCCCCCCAACAGACCCCAGAGTTTATAGTGCTCCCATCCCTGTGTCCATGTGTTCCCATTGTTCAACACCCATCTATGAGTGAGAACATGTGATGTTTGATTTTGTGTTCTTGTGTCAGTTTGCTGAGAATGATGGTTTCCAGGTTCATCCATGTCCCTACAAAGGACGCGAACTCATCATTTTTGATGGCTGCATACTATTCTATGGTGTATATGTGCCACATTTTTCCTGTCTAGTATATCATTGATGGACATTTGGGTTGGTTCCAGGTCTTTCCAATTGTAAACTGTGCTGCAATGAACATTTGTGTGCATGTGTCCACATCCTCTCCAGCATCTGTTGTCTCCAGATTTTTTAATGATTGCCGTTTTAACTGGCATGAGATGGTATCTCAATGTAGTTTTGATTTGCATTTCTCTAATGACCAGTGATGATGAGCATTCTTTCATATGTTTGTTGGCCTCATGTATGTCTTCCTTTGTAAAGTATCTGTTCATATCCTTTGCCCATTTTTGAATGGGCTGCTTGTTTTCTTGTAAATCTGTTTTAGTTCGTTGTAAATTCTGGATATCAGCCCTTTGTCAGATGGGTAGGCTGCAAAATTTTTTTCCCATTCTATTGGTTGCCGATTCACTCTATTGACTGTTTCTTTCACTGTGCAGAAGCTGTGGAGTTTCATTAGGTCCCATTTGTCTATTTTGGCTTTTGTTGCCAATGCTTTTGGTGTTTTGGTCATGAAGTCCTTGTCTATGCCTATGTCCTGAATGGTTTTGCCTAGGTTTTCTTCTAGGGTTTTTATGGTGTTAGGTCTTATGTTTAAGTCTTTAATCCATCTGGAGTTAATTTTAGTGTAAGGTGTCAGGAAGGGGTCCAGTTTCTGCTTTCTGCATATGACTAGCCAGTTTTCCCAACACCACTTATTAAACAGGGAATCCTTTCCCCATTGCTTGTTTTTATCAGGTTTGTCAAAGATCAGACGGCTGTAGATATGTTGTGTTGCATCCGAGGCCTCTGTTCTGTTCCATTGGTCTATATCTCTGTTTTGGTACCAGTACCATGCTGTTTTGATTACTGTAGCCTTGTAGTATAGTTTGATGTCTGGTAGTGTGATGCCTCCCGCTTTGTTCTTTTTGCTTAGAATTGACTTGGCTATGCGGGCTCTCTTTTGGTTCCATATGAAGTTTAAGGTGTTTTTTTCCAGTTCTGTGAAGAAGGTCATTGGTAGTTTGATGGGGATAGTGCTGAATCTGTAAATTACTTTGGGCAGTATGGCCATTTTCACGCTATTGATTCTTCCTAACCATGAACATGGAATGTTTCTCCATCTGTTTGTGTCCTCTCTTATTTCATTGAGCAGTGGTTTGTAGTTCTACTTGAAGAGATCTTTTACGTTCCTTGTTAGTTGTATTCCTAGGTATTTTATTCTCTTTGTAGCAATTGTGAATGGCAGTTCGTTCTTTATTTGGTTCTCTTTAAGTCTGTTATTGGTGTATAGGAATGCTTGTGATTTTTGCAAATTGATTTTGTATCCTGAGACTTTGCTGAAGTTGCTTATCAGTTTCAGGAGATTTTGGGCTGAGATGATGGGGTCTTCTAGATATACAATCATGTCATCTGCAAATAGAGAAAATTTGACTTCCTCCTTTCCTAATTGAATACCCTTTATTTCTTTTTCTTGCCTGATTGTTCTGGCTAGAACTTCCAGTACTATATTGAATAGGAGTGGTGAGAGAGGGCATCCTTGTCTAGTGCCAGATTTCAAAGGGAATGCTTCCAGTTTTTGCCCATTCAGTATGATATTGGCTGTCGGTTTGTCATAAATAGCTTTTATTATTTTGAGATACGTTCTGTCGATACCTAGTTTATTGAGGGTTTTTAGCATAAAGGGCTGTTGAATTTTGTCGAAGGCCTTCTCTGCATCAATTGAGATAATCATGTGGTTTTTGTCTTTGGTTCTGTTTTTGTGGTGAATTACATTTATAGACTTGCGTATATTGAACCAGCCTTGCATCCCCAGGATGAATCTTACTTGATCATGGTGGACAAGCTTTTTGATGTGCTGTTGTAATTGACTTGCCAGTATTTTATTGAAGATTTTTGCATCTATGTTCATCATGGATATTGGGCTGTAGTTTTCTTTTCTTGTTGAGTCTCTGCCAGGTTTTGGTATCAGGATGATGTTGGTCTCATAAAATGATTTGGGAAGGATTCCCTCTTTTTGGATTATTTGGAATAGTTTCAGAAGGAATGGTACTAGTTCCTCTTTGTATGTCTGGTAGAATTCGGCTGTGAACCCATCTGGACCTGGGCTTTTTTTGGGTGGTAGGCTCTTAATTGCTGCCTCAACTTCAGACCTTGTTATTGGTCTATTCAGGGTTTCGACTTCTTCCTGGTTTAGGCTTGGGAGGAGGCAACTGTCCAGGAATTTATCCATTTCTTCCAGGTTTTCTAGTTTATGTGCATTAGAGTTGTTTGCAATAATCTCTGATGATGGTTTGAATTTCTGTGGAATCTGTGGTGATATCCCCTTTATCATTTTTTATTGCATCTATTTGGTTATTCTCTCTTTTCTTTTTTATTAATCTGGCTAGTGGTCTGTCTATTTTGTTGATCTTTTCAGAAAACCAGCTCCTGGATTTGATATTTTGAAGAGTTTTTTGTGTCTCTATCTCCTTCAATTCTGCTTTGATCTTAGTTATTTCTTGTCTTCTGCTAGGTTTTGAGTTTTTTTTTGATCTTGCTCCTCTAGCTCTTTCAGTTTTGATGATAGGGTGTCAATTTTAGATCTCTCCTTTCTTCTCATGTGGGCACTTATTGCTATATATTTTCTTCTAGAGACTGCTTTAAATGTGTCCCAGAGATTCTGGTATGTGGTGTCTTCGTTCTCATTGGTTTTGAAGAACATCTTTATTTCTGCCTTCATTTCATTGTTTATCCAGTCAACATTCAGGAGAAAGTTGTTCAGTTTCCATGAAGCTGTGCAGTTCTGGGTTGGTTTCTGAATTCTGAGTTCTAACTTGATTGCACTGTGGTCTGAGAGACTGTTTGTTATGGTTTCCGTTCTTTTGCATTTGTTGAGGAGTGATTTACTTCCAATTATGTGGTCAATTTTAGAGTAGGTGTGATGTGGTGCTGAGAAGAATGTATATTCTGTGGATTTGGGCTGGAGAGTTCTGTAAATGTCTATTAGGTTTGCTTGGTCCAGGTCTGAGTTCAAGTCCTGGATATCCTTCTTAATTTTCTGTCTTGTTGATCTGTCTAATATTGACAATGGTGTGTTGAAGTCTCCCACTATTATTGTGTGGGAGTCTAAGTCTCTTTGTAAGTCATTAAGAACTTGCCTTATGTATCTGGGTGCTCCTGTATTAGGTGCATATATATTTAGGATCGTTAGCTCTTCTTGTTGCATCGATCCTTTTACCATTATGTAATGTCCTTCTTTGTCTCTTTTGATCTTTGTTGCTTTAAAGTCTATTTTATCAGAGATGAGAATTGCAACTCCTGCTTTTTTTTTTTTTTGCTCTCCATTTGCTTGGTAAATCTTCCTCCATCCCTTTATTTTGAGCCTTTGTGTATCCTTGCATGTGAGGTGGGTTTCCTGGATACAGCACACTGATGGGTTTTGGCTTTTTATCCAATTTGCCAGTCTGTGTCTTTTGATTGGGGCATTTAGTCCATTTACGTTTAGGGTTAATATTGTTATGTGTGAATTTGATCCTCCCATTTTGATGCTAGCCAGCTGTTTTGCCCATTGGTTGATGCTGATTCTTCATTGTGTTGATGCTGTTTACCATTTCATGTGTTTTTGGAGTGGCTGGTACTGGTTGTTCTTTTCTATGTGTAGTGCCTCTTTTAGGAGCTCTTGTAAAGCTGGTCTGGTGGTGATGAAATCTGTGAATACTTGCTTGTTCACAAAGGATTTTATTTTTCCTTAACTTATGAAGCTTAGTTTGGCTGGATATGAAATTCTAGGTTGAAAGTTCTTTTCTTTAAGGCTGTTGAATATCGGCTCCCACTCTCTTCTGACTTGTAGGGTTTCTGCTGAGAGATCTGCTGTGATTCTGATGGGCTTCCCTTTGTGGATAACCCAACCTTTCTCTCTGGCTGCCCTTAGTATTTTCTCCTTCATTTCAACCCTGGTGAATCTGACGATTATGTGCCTTGGGGTTGCTCTTCTAGAGGAATATCTTTGTGGTGTTCTCTGTATTTCCTGGACTTGAATATTGGCCTGCCTTGCTAGGTTGGGGAAGTTTTCCTGGATAATATCCTGAAGAGTATTTTCCAGCTTGGATGCATTCTCTTCGTCACATTCAGGTACAACTATCAAATGTAGATTAGGTCTTTTCACATAGTCCCATATTTCTTGTTGACTTAGTTCATTCCTTTTTACCCTGTTTTCTCTAATCTTGCCTTCTCGTTTTATTTCATTGAGTTGATCTTCGACCTCTGATATCCTTTCTTCTACTTGGTCAATTCGGCTGTTGAAACTTGTGCATGCTTCGCGAAGTTCTCGTCTTGTGTTTTTCAGCTCCATCAATTCACTCATATTCCTCTCTAAGTTGTCTGTTCTCATTAGCATTTCGACAAGTCTTTTTTCAAGGTTCTTAGTTTCTTTGCATTGGGTTAGAACATGTTCTTTTAGCTCACGGAAGTTTCTTATTATCCACTTTCTGAAGGCTGATTCTGTCATTTCATCACACTCATTCTCCATCCAGTCTTGTTCCCTTGCTGGTGAGGAGTTGTGATCCCTTGTAGGAGGAGAGGTGTTCTGGTTTTGGGTGTTTTCATCCTTTTTGTGCTGGTTTCTTCCCATCCTTATGGATTTATCCACCTGTCGACTTTGTAGTTATTGACTTTCTGATTTTGGTAAGTTTAAGTCTGCAGCAGCAGAACTCATAACCCCCCTTTTTTTTTCCCCCAGGTGTTCTGTCCCAGGGAGTTAGGGCTTTATGAGTTTCTGCTGTGCTGCTGCCATTTTCCCTGCCCACAAGGTGGCAGCCTAGTCACTCCCAGCCTGCAGAGGCTTCGCTGAGCTGCCGTGGGCTCCACCCAGATGCCGTGTGAACTTCCCTGCAGTCCTATTTATATGGATGTAGTTAGAACTGCTTCTGCTATGTTGGCCCACCTCTGTAGTTACGGACTCTCTCTGTAACGGCGGGTTGCCTTGGTGACAGCAGGTTGCCTCGGGAACTGCAGGCTGCCTCTGTAATGGCGGATGCCCCTCCTCCACAGAGCTGGACCATCCCGGGTTCAGTTGTGCCTGCCGTGAAAGTCTCAACCCAGAGCTTTTCCAATTGCTGTTTTTTGTTTTTGTTTTTGTTTTTGTGGGGGTGGGACCAGCCGGGCCTGGTCACCTGGCTCCCTGCCTCAGAGCCTTTGTTTTTTAGTTGAACGGTCGGCTGTCTACCAGGTGACCTGGTCGCCTGTTGAATAGGCACTGGGATCTGTGTGATTTCCCGTGTGGCAACCCACTGCACCAGCTGAAACCGTGGCTCTGAGATTTGTGGTGCTTTTTTGCCCAGGAATCTCCTGGCCTGGCTCCCTGCTTCAGCTCCCCTTGCTGGCTAAGAGGGGACACAGTCTTGTTTACTCTGCACCGGGAGCCGCTGCGCCGGCTGAAACTGCGGCTCTGAGATTCATGGCGCTTTTTTGCCCAGGAATCTCCTGGCCTGGCACCCTGTTTCAGCTCAGCTTGCTGGCTAAGAGGGGACACAGTTTCATTTACTCTGCATGAGGAGCCGCTGTGCCAGCTGAAACTGTGGCTCTGAGATTCGTGGCACTTTTTTGCCTGGGAATCTCCTGGCCTGGCTCCCCGTTTCAGCTCCCCTTGCTGGCTAAGAGGGGACACAGTCTAGTTTACTCTGCACTGGGAACCCTTGTGCCAGGGCACAAGCCAAACAGCCGTACTGGCCAAAACAGCCATGCTGGTGATCTGTGGGGCTCCTCCACCTGTGAATCTCCTGGTCTGTGGGCAGTAAAAATCCATCTGGAAATGCAGCATCCACTCACCCTCTGTGCTTTCACTCGGACCTGCAATCTTGAGCTCCTCCTAACTGGCCATCTTGGATCTCTCGATAATGGTTTTAAACAAACAAAATGGATGGGGTATTTCCCATCCCGAAAATGAACATTCGTTAAAAATCCACAATTTATATCATACTTACAGATGAAAAGACTGACTTAGTTCTAAGTTTGAGAATAAGGCAACAATGTCCAGTCTTTCCACTTTTCTTTTTTTCCCCTGAGACGGCGTCTTGTTCTGTCGCCCAGGCTTGAGTGCTGTGGCATGGTCTTATTTCATTGCAACCTCCGTCTCCTAAATTCAAGCAATTCTTCTGCCTCAGTCTCTCAAGTATCTGGTATTACAGATGCCCACCACTATGTCCAGCTAATATTTGTATTTTTGGTAGAGATGCGGTTTCACCATGTTGACCAGGCTGGTCTTGAACTCATGACCTCATGATCCATCCACCTAGGCCTCCCACAGTGCAGGGATTACAGACGTGAGCCACTGTCCCTGGCCAACACTTTTCTTTAATATTGTGCAAATTGCTAATATAAAGTTAAACAACTGATATATGGAGCAGTAGGCATGGATCCCAAAACATTATGCTGAACTAAAACATTTAGAAACAAAGTATAATCTATAGTGACAGAAAGCAGATCAGCAGTTGCTTGGGGCCAGGGATGAAATGACTAGGAAGAGAAACAAGGAGCTTTGTGCAGTAATGGAAATGTTTTACATGTTGATTGTGGTGGTGGTCGGGCAGGTGTACAAATTTGTCAACTCAGAAATGTATGCTTAAAACAAGTACATTTTATCATATTTAAATTATACCTTGAAATACTTATTTAAAAAAGAAATTGCATTCTTTAATTATAGTCCAGAAATATGTACACATATATATCACTGCATAAAACAGCAAATTATGTATAAAAGAGCACATTCAATTGTTTCTTAAATATTAAAGATTGGTAACTTTGCCAGGAACGTTTCCAACATGTCTAATCTTTTCATAGTGTTTGAGTTAGATTTTCTAGAATTTAATTGCAACATATGCAGTTAAGTGAGAATGTTTTCTTCAACACAGAGATAAGCAATTTACAATAGGTTTCATGCCTTTGTTGACTCTTTAGGATTAGAGATCAAATATTTTTATATTAATATAAAATAGATCTTCTGTGGTAACAGCTTTGTTAGAATGTCGACAAAAGAAATGAATGTCACTGATCTATATGATCGATTTTATAATGAGATATTATCTTCTTTAACTCTTAATGTCTACTTGTCTTCTCATCAAGCTTGCCCACGTGCAGGCGTGCGCATGCAGACATGCGCACACACACACATATTCGTGCACATGAACATGCACTCTTGATATGTTTCTCATTCACATGACTAAGGATTTTCTTACTGTGTAGAAAGGCCTGAAAATATGTACAAATTGAAATGTTTGTAGGCACTATTGTTTTTCCTTACAGTAAATTTAATTATATAATTTCTTATGTGTTGCTGATGTTTTCCAAGGTATTAAATTGTCTAATGAGTTTCCTAACTTTATGACTTACTAAAAGTAATACTGTCTTCTTTTGTTAATATTTGTGCCTAAACTGTCCTCAAGTAGCCATTATGCAGCATTTCTACCCTCCATTCAAATCCCTTCCCTTCTGCTTTCCTTTCTGTGGATATTATCTTATTTATTGAATCAGACATACTAGCTGAGGAAATACTATTATTCTCCAAAACAGAGAAAGGATGGTGCTTTATATTTTCTTTCAAACATCTTTTAAAGTTCAGTTTACTTGGATCTTTATATCAACATCTTCATAAACATAATTGTTTTTAAAATTCATTAGTCTGGATATAAGAGGATAAAGAACTATAGAAGTAAGATAGTATATTCACTTCTTTCCCCTTCCATTTTGTTTTCTTTATTCCTCTTTCAACATTATCTTTTGTGGGTGTATGGCAACCAGTTAGTGGCCAAGCCAAGTTTCATTAGTGACTCTGGCAACATCCCCAACTCTCTCCTCCTACTACTGACGTTTTATACCCACATTTTAAGGATAGCAATTATAGAAGCTCTTGTGTGCCAAGGATGGAAGAAGTCTGAAGAGCACATTTTTAAGATCATATTCTCAATTATTATTTCTGTGTTCTAATAAAGCTATATTCTTTGCATGTTGTAAACAAGATCTTTTAGAATAACTGCAAAATTTTCTTAATATAATAATGGATAATGGAGTCATATGTATTGAAGAGAATAGACATAAGTTGGTAAGAAATTTCCATAAACATAAAAACAAGTATAGTTCTGTTTTATTGATTTACAGCTCCCCTAATAAATACTCCATCTAGAATGGTAAAAATCTAGATGAAAAGTTATAGACACAGAATCTCACATTAAAAAGCACATCTACCTGTGGCATGGCATAAAAGATGAGATCCTGACTGAAAGTGTTACGTAAGGCCCTATTTTTTAAAATTTTCCTTCATTCATTTTACACATATTTATTACTTTTCCTTTTATGTGTTTTCTTTCTGTGATAAAGGACAGCAAGTTATAATGCAAAATATATGATAGTAAAAGGTTCTTATTCTTTTATGTCACTTATTTGTCATATGGTCTTGGTCAAGTCATGTTAACATTTTGAACCCTGGATTTATTTTCTCATAAATGGGAATAAAAATAATGTCTAGCAGCCTTTCTCTTATAGTAATGTTGTGAAGAATGTACAATATACTTAATAAATTTGCTTTGAAAAATTAAAAAGAGATACACCCATTATAGAAATTTCAAAATTTCCCAAATTTGTCTTATTCTTACAATATACTTATGATAACTGAGGTGTAGTAAATCTATTTTACTATACAATTCAAATAAAACTCTATCAGAACATTTTCTGGCTTTTCCCATAGTTAAGAATGCAGAATCAAGAAACACTTCAGTGCTGATTCTTCTAATCATAATGTTACATATTGAAAAAATTGCTAATTTTATAGAAAATAAATGCTCTTGTAATTTATGTACATGTAAATTATAAAGATATGTGTATATAAATTTATATAGACATTTATAAATATATATCAATATATAAAATGTGAATATGTGTATATTATATAATATAAAGTAGAAAATAAACAATAATTTTTAAAAGGCATTGGAAAGCCAAAGAGAACCTGACAATATGGGTTCCAAGTGTTAATAATAACTCATGCAGTCATGTATCCCATAAATATATATACCTACTATTTACCCAAATAATGTTTTAAAAAGAATAACCCATTCAAATAACTTACACTAGCATGATTCTAAAAATATTTTACCATAAAATTCTCAGGCTACCTCAAAATGCCTTTCAGCTGAATCATGTTAATTCAGTTATTTGTTTTTATTGAAGAGTGTAGGATGTGCAATTAGGAATTCCATCTTCTATCTTCTAAAAACAAATACTGAAGGAAATATGCAAAAATTTAACTATCAGGGTTAGAGGTAGAAAGACAAGAACCAAGAAAGGATATGAAGATTGCAATACAACTATATATCATATATATAGTATAATACCTGATCTGTTACATGGTATTGAAGTGAAATTGAAAGGGAGTAACTGAATAGATTATGAAAATATGATTTATAACCCATACTAATGCAGAAACAATATTTGTGTGCATATTATTTTCCTTTTTAGTATTTTTGTGCTTTAATTTTAATTAAATTAAATTAAAATTAATTTTTTAAACCAGTTTTTATTTTCTAAATATGTTATTATAAAATAAAATATTAAAGACATAATTCATCATGGTGATTTATAAAATTAAAAAATCAACAATTATATGCTTGACAAATAACTTCAAATTTTATGTTTCTCAAAAAAATCCTGTATAGACATTTTATATCCTGTAATGATGTCCTCATTAAATCTTATACTAATGTTTAGTATTTTCATCTGAGGTAGAACTTCTTTGTTCCTTGCTTTAACCTATTATGTAAATGAAGATAAGACACTCTTTCAAGTTATATAAAAGCATTACAAGGTGTGAAGAGTTATATGAAAGGTGTGAAGAGATAAACAAGATACCAATTGCTCAAAGAGCTTTAAAACTCTGTTTCATACCTTGCTTTTCATTTTAAGAATTATCAAAAGAGGGAAACATTTTAGATAGGGAAACATTTTAAATAAATATTTTTCTTTTATTATTCAAATTCTGATGTTTAATATTGTACCACACTGGGGCAGCAGTCAGCAAGATTAGTTTTCTTAAATAAAAGTCTCTCACAATTATCTGGTGTTTGGGTTTTATTTAAAAGGCTAACAATGCATTTACATTTCCTTTTTTCATATATTTGGCTTCAAAATTGTTATCTGTTTGTAGTGTAACTGTGAGAGGCTAATTCATAGACATTTCTGGTTTATCAAAGTTATTTGTGTACCAAATCAGCCTCTGAACTCTTGTAAATGACATAATAAGCCCATTAATGCAAGATATCTCTCACATATTTATTTTAAAATTAATGATGAGAAGCAACACAATTATTTCTATAGCTTCATTTGTATTACTTTCTGCATTTTTATTCCAGGTAAAACAATTCATATCTTTTTAAGATATATTAAGTTTTCTTCCCATTTTAAATAAGATGTTAATTCCATTTTCCATGTGTGTTCTATCAAAAATTTGAGAGTCAAAGAAAAAAAGCTCTAAGGCCACAATTATTACATTAACATAATTACATTAACCTTAAGTTTTTTTTTTCTGTGTCCTGTTTCAAAATTTTGTCCTCTCATGTATTACAGTGATAATATCCATATAGAAAGGAAATTAGTTTCAAATATACTTTTCTTTGATAACAATGTTACTTACTGCCATAGTTTTCTGTTTTACATTGATGATATATTGAAAATGTCTATAGTACAAATATTAAAAGGGCAAAAGGTTTTCTCTGGTACATTGCTAAAACTGTGATGACAAAAATAGGCCAGTTTGTTAGCAAAATAAAGTGACTTTCTATTTTTCATAGTGGGAGATGATAAACATTTTTAAATATTCCTTTCTTAGATATAGTTGTTTATTATTTTTTAAAGTTCCAGTGGGAAAGTAGTTAACAAGAAAAATTTACTACATTATTGGAGTGCAATAGGTGGAGAATGTTACTATGCTATTCTGTTACTATGCTTAGGTATGACATCAAGATACTGATACCATTTAATAAAATATTTTAGGGTTTTTCTGTTTTCCCCAAGGTGGTGGATTAGAGGCTTTTGACATGCCTTAGCCACTTGGAAATAGCAAGACAGAACATAAAGATCAACTCTGTCAGCTCTAATTCAGAAGGAAAATGGGAGGGAATCCTCCAGAATTGTGAAGGACATCCGAGAACACTGAAAAAGAGGTCCCATAATGATGTGTGGGTGATAAAAGTAAGTGAAGCCCCAGTACCTGAGAGAGGCAGAGAGCCTCCCTCTGGAATCACCTTTCTACCAGGCTTTTAAGCAAGCCAGCCTGAGGGAGAGCACTTTGTTTTTTCCAAGTCCCAGAGCAAACATGGGAGAGATTTGGAGGTAATGTAAGGGAAGGACATCTGGAAAAGCTGTAAATACTTTCCCAGACCCAAGGCTGAGAGCAGAGGCCATTTTTAACAAGCACATACATACAAAGCCATTTTTTGGTAACTCAGGAGCATAACCACACAGGCATTTTAATCTTGGGCCAGAGACTAGAGTGCCATATCTGGAGAATTACTCTACTGGATTAGGAATTTGGACTACCTCCCATACCCATGAAGATAAGGTGAGGCCAAGGGCTTCCACAGCCAAAACTATTTAAAGTGCCTCAGCAATCAGCAGTGGAATTGTGCTCTCCCCAGTTGCAAGCCTGGGGCAGCAAGAGAGCTACTACAGCTGCAGTTTCTCTTCGGCAGTGAGACTTGCAACCAGGTCCAGCTTGGTGACCTGGAACTGGTCTGCAGGTGCCATTGCTAGGTGCTCCAGCCTGCTCCCTTGAGATGTTGGTACATTTGAGCCCTCTGTGGTTTATGCCCAGAACTCCAAGAATTCAGAGCACCTGCTCAACTGAAACAGCAGACTGACCAACCTCACCCTTTTTGTGAAGAGATCCTGGTGCAAGGGGGACTGGTCTGCTACATACCCAGGCAGATCTCCAGGCACTCAGAGCACGTGCTCACTTAGGTCAGCAGCCTAAGCTGTCCCACAACTCCTGTGCAGAGATTTGGTGCAGGGGGCTTTCTCTGTTCCACGCTCAGGCAGATTTCCAGGTATCTGGAGAATTACTCTACTGAATTAAGAATTTAGACTACCCCCTATACCCATGAAGATAACGTGAAGCCAATGAGATTTTTCATCTCCATACCTAGGCCAACCTCTGAGCACTTGGTGGCCAGCCACTGTATTCTACCTTGGCACTGGTGTTTCTGCCATCGGCAGACCTGCCTGATCCAGCCTCACCCATCTTGACCCCCACCACCTAGGGACTGAGCAGAAAGCTCAGACCATGGTGCATTCTAAGTATCAGCCCATTGCCTGAGGCAACATAGATAATTGCTGGTAAACAAGGATCAAGTGTATCCCCAGCCATGTTTGCCACAGCTAGCTCTTACTTATAAAAACTATCTCCTGGCTTGTAGATCAAACTACACAGGCCAATATAAACCTGTATAATGAGATACATAGGGATATAGAAGCAAAACCAAAACACCTTAGACAGTATTCTCTATCACTGCACCCCTAGGAAGGAGGAGAAAGGAAAAGAGACAGAAAAAACAACAATGATAATATGTGTGTGTGGGCGGGGGGGGCGGGGCGCAAAGAAAAACCCTATCCTCATTAAAATGATTACAAAAGTTATAATTGCCAGCATCTCCAGATGCAAAGGAACCAGTGCAAAAATTCTGGCACCATAAAAACTCTGAATGTAGTGACACCACTAAAGGATCACATTAGATCTCTAGCAGTGGTCCCTAAACAAAATGGAAACTTATAATTGATGAATAAAGAATTCACAGCTTGGATTGCAGGGAAGCTCAACAAGATCCAATACATGGTTGAAAATCAACACAAATCAATCTAAAGCAGTCCAGGAAATGAAGGAAGAGATAAATATTGTAAAAAAAATTCATTCAGAGCCTATAGAATTGAAAAACTCACTTAAAGATTTTTAAAAGACAATGGAAAGATGTATCAACAGATTGGATCAGGCAGAAGAAAGAATGTCAAAGCATGAAGACCTGTCTTTTGAACTAACTCAGAAAGAGAAAAAAAGAATTTTTAAGAAATATAGGATCATGCAAAGTGACCAATCTTACAAAATATTGGCATTCCTGAGAGAGAAAGAAAAAGGTAAACCACCTGCAATTGCAATACATATGTGAGGGAATAATTCAAGGAAATTTCCCTTATCTTGCCAGGGAGCAGACATCCAGATATGTGAAATCCAGGAACACTTGCAAGATATGCTGCAAGTCAAATCACACCAAGGATCATAGTCATAAAACATTTGAAGGTTCAACACTAAAGAAAAAATTTTAAAGGCACCAAGATAAAAAGTTCAAATCATGTACAAAGGGAACTCCATCAAGATAACAGCAGAATTCTCAGCAGAGAACTCAGAAGAAAAGGCCAGATTGGGACCTGATTTTCAGCAGTCTTAAAGAAAAGATATGCCAACCAAGATTTTCATATCCTGCTAAACTAAGCTTCATAAATAGAGAATTAAAATCATTTCCAGGCAAGGAAATACTAGATAATTTATTAACACTAGACCAGCCATACAAGAGATTTTTAAGGGAGTTCTAAAGAACACACTCGAATACATGTCCCACAGATCATATAAGGCAATCACACAATAGAAACTCCAAACCAACCAGCTAACAACTTCTTGATAGGATAAACATCTCACATATCAATATTAGTCATGATAATAAATGGTCTAAACTTCCCACTTAAAAGACATGGATTAACAAGTTGGATTAAAAACAGAAACAGAAAAAAAATAAGACCCATTCATCTGTTCTCTTCAAGAGATGCACCTCACATATAATAAAACCCATAGGCTCACAGTAAAGGGTTGGAGAAAGATCTACCACAGAAATGAGAAACAAAAAAGAGCAGGGGTTGCTATTCTTTTGATAAAATAGACTTTGAAATAATTGTCAAAAAAGGCAAAGGGCATAACTTAATGACAAAGGATCCAATTTAAAAAGAAGATGTAACTAAACTATATGCATACTCGCTAATCATTGGAGATCCTAGATTTACAAAACAAGTACTTCTAGACCTAAAAAAAAGACTTACACAGCTACACAATAATAGTGCAGAATTATAACACCCACTGTCAGCATTAGACTGATCATTGAGGCAGAAAATTAACAAATTCTGGACTTAAACTTGACACTTGATCAACTGAGCCTAATAGACACCTACAGAATATTCCACTCAAAACCCATGGAATATGTAATATTGTAACCTGCACATAGAACATACTCAAAGATCAAATAAACAGCCATAAAACAAGTCTCAGTAAGTCAAAAGTAAAAATTGAAATTATATCAGCCGTACTCTAGGAAGATGGTCGAGTGAAAATCAGGCATTACCAAGATGATCTCTCAAAACTGAAATTACATAGAAATTCAACAACTTGCTTGTAAATGACATTTAGACTCTGGAGGAAAAGAAGATTTAGATTTAGATTATGACAAATGGAGATGGTTGGTTGAAATTTACATTTGTACATTTGGCATACTGGCTAGCTAATCTACATTTGGCTGCTTCCAAGAGCACAACTAATAATCTCTGCTCCCTAGCAGTTGGAAAATGAGAGTTAACACTTTTCAAGTATCAGAACATAGGTTTCAGGACAAAGAACAATGAGCCAGAGGAGAATCTTACCAGGTTATGGGAAACTCAAAACAAATTTACCTGAACGTACACTGATCCAGTTAAGAATCAGTTATTGGCCTGGTGCGGTGGCTCACGCCTGTAATCCCAGCACTTTGGGAGGCAGAGGTGGGTGGATCACGAGGTCAAGAGATCTAGACCATCCTGGTCAACTGGTGAAACCCCGTCTCTACTAAAAATACAAAAAAATTAGCTGGGCATGGTGGCGTGTGCCTGTAATCTCAGCTACTCAGGAGGCTGAGGCAGGAGAATTGCCTGAACCCAGGAGGCAGAGTTTGCGGTGAGCCGAGATCGCGCCATTGCACTCCAGCCTGGGTAACAAGAGCAAAACTCTATCTCAAAAAAAAAAAAAAAAAAAATCAGTTATTACTCTGCAAACACAGCACAGAGAAGAGCTATACATGACCTTTGCTTGTATTCTACTTCAGAATTTTCCTATGACAAACAGCAATTTTAGATAGTACAACAAAATACCCAAAAAGAATGCAAAAATAAAGGAGGGAATGACTTGATTCCACCAATGATGCCAAACAAATAAGAGCCAATAAAAAACCCCAATATCAAACTAAGAATAAATAGTCAAGAAACTTATTTGTTTAGCATAAAATATAATTTCTGCTAATTAGCTAGAGGCAAAGGAGGCCAATTAATTTGACATGTTAATATTGCGTTGACCATAGTCTTATCATAATTTGCATGTGCATGGGAAATTTATTAATTATTCTCTTTGCATCAATATCAGAATTTACTACTTAGAGTATGTTAACTGAGCGAAATATATGTGTATAAAATACATTGTTACAAAAATTGAATTGCAAAAACTGTCCATTTAGAAAATAGTCCCACAAGATAATTTCATGGAACATAGTTTTTGTTAATTACCTCTAAATTTTGGTTTTGGTTATGATGAAGATGCATTTAACTTTCAGGTGTTTATAACATTGAAGATATAGAATGACAAATAATCCAAATTGGCAGAGAATTTAAATTTATTTTGTGGAATGTATTGACCTTAAAATGCATTGTATTTAGGCAAGAAATTTAAAAGAGTTTGACTATAATTTGAATTTTAGTGCTTTATACTACATTTTAATAAATGCTGCTTTTAAGATAGTCTTACTGGTTTTATTTAAATTATTCATTAACTAGAATTGTATTTAGTTGTTAAAATACACTCTAATGTTTTCTTTGTCTCTTAAGATTCAGATCTAGTGTACAGACTTACATTAACTTTCAGTAGCTTTATTTCACCTCAGAAATTTTCTGCATTTGTGAAACATCAGTAAGTAATTAATGATTTTTAAAAGGTCTTATTACTCATTTGACCTAGTTAGCCAGAATGTGAGATTTTATGTTAGGGAAAGATTATCACACACATTTTGACATATACTGATATATTTCATGTGAAATTTTGGGCTGAGAATCTACTATGTCAAAGACATTATCCTAGAAGCAATATGAACATAATTATGACATGGATAGAAAATTGCTCTCTAGGATGATTACATAACAAAAATGGCCTTTTACTATTCATAAATATATTAGGAAAATTAGAAAATGTCATTAAATACTTAACATCTGAAATGTATATGAATTAAGCTTCTTTTTTCATAAGTTTTATTTGTAACTTGATCCAGTTCCAGATACATTGAAATCTCAGCTTATTATCTGTAGTGTGGGGAATACATATGTTAATTCCCATATAGGAGAATTCTTGTGAGGATTAAAAGAAATCTTTTTGTGTGAAAATTATTTAAAATTTATAAATATCTATTGCATAGTGTATCTAACCAAAATAAAAACCTGTATGTTTTCAAAATATCTTCAAATTATTATTAAAACTATTTCAAAATACTGAAGGATCAAGTATCCTTAGTCAATACTCATTGCTTTGAGGCAATGTGATCTCTTGGACTGAAAACTAATTTTCAGTATATTCTTGTTCAGGATTTTTTTAAAAAATGGTAACAGAATCAACTTTACATAAACAGGGCTCTAGTTATCTCAGATATAAATTTAAAAAGATTAATTAGGACATCTATAACAATTCAAAGGACCTATTATTTTCTGTTAACATTTATTTTAAAAAATGTTTGATAAATTATAATTGTATGCATTTATGGCATACAATGTGATGTTTTGATATATGCATTCAATGTGGCATGATGAAATAAAACTAATCAACATATTCAACACCTCACTTACCTATCATTTTTTATTGTGAGCATTTGAAATTTACTCCAGAGGACACTTTGCTAATGAAGTAAGTCTTGCACAGAAAGACATTTGTGTTCACTGTTTGTGAACAGAAAGACTGTTTGTGTTTACATTTATAATAAATTACAAATAAAATATAATAACCTGCTTATTTTTTGACAATTGCATTTGACCAGAACAATACTATAGTTGATTATATAATTGAAATAATATTATTACTTCTCTCTAGCCACTAATTATCAGAAGAAAACCTATGATTTCTTTTTCTTCACAATAAAACTTGGTAGGAAATTTAGTAGCTAAAAACAACAGGAACCACTCAGAAGGTTGAAAAACTCATGAGTTATGCTACAATAGGTTCCTGAAGAAATGAAAAATATTTACTTCAAGAGATATTTGCAAAGTTTTACTACTTGACAGCAGTGATCAAGATTGTAGAGGATTAACCAAAGGGCAAAGAATCTTCCTTAGTGAAGTGGCTTATTATAATATTATAAATAGCCAGAGAGAACAATGTATCTACAAACTCAAAGAGGATATATTATGTCAATGGAAACAATAAGTATAATTTCTGAATTTAATTCATTAATATTGTAAATACTATTGCCCTTGAATTGGTGGGCCTAGAGGCTAGAGTATGAGTTCCGCCATTTAATATTCTTTCTTGGTCAGCAGAACATCTAAGTAACACCATTTTTGCATTTGGAACTAGCTCTTCTGAGGAAATACTGAGCCTCATACCTTCTCTTTCACATATATACTACCCACTTCCCTGAGTTTTGTGAGGGAGCACCCGCTTTGGTTGCTGACAATGAATGTAACAACTCTGCTTTGCTACCCTTCCTTTATTGTGTGAAAAATGGTATTATGAAACAATATATACATATATATATATATATTATTTTTTTTTAAATAGTAAAAAACATGGTGGTGTCTCCAAAGGATATATAACAATGCCTATATTCCTGCAGATATTCTGAGAATATATCTATATTTTCTGGAAATACAGCCACACGAGATGTTGAGTCTTTTGTAATCAGGTGACACATAAGGTACTACATACAAGTGAGATTCTTACATATTGTATAATCTATTTATACATATTCTTCTTACATATTGTAAGAATAAACATTTATTCTTACATATTGTATTATTAAACAATAATACAATTATTGTATTAAACAATACTAAACATATTATATTAAACAAAAATACAATATGTAAGAATAAATATGTTTATTCTTACATATTATATTATTTATTGTTTATGGTTCTGATTGTGGGTTCTAAAAGAACAGGCATAGTTTCAAATCATACTTTACATCTTATAAGCCATAGTTTCTTAGAAAAAATATTGAATTATTTTCTGAGGTTCAATTTTCTCTTCATTTAATAATACATATTTCTTAAGTTAAAACATGAAAGGCAAGACTGGTAAAAAGTAATTTCTAATAATTATTAATCTCCTTCTTTGCCATACTGGTTCTTTATGTTTTTTATATTTTAATTTTTTATTGTACTATAGGTTCTAGGGTACATGTGCAGATCATGAAGGATTGTTGCATAGGTACATACATGGCAACGTGGTTTGCTGCCTCCATCCCTGGTTCTGTATAAATCCACTATCCACATGAAATATTGAAAATGGTTCATGAGTAACTGGAAAATAATTGAATAGATCCAAACACATAAATAAGGAAACTATTTTCAAATGTTTTATGGCTGAAGATTTTAAAATTACATCAAATACCATTAAATCATGTATCAGTAATACTCCTAAATGACTTGGTTGACACAACACACACACACACACACACACAGGCGCACACACACAGAGAATATTTTCATTTTTCTATAAATTAGTGTCAACTTTTTAAGGAAAAATAATAATTTGTATTATTTTTATACTTGAGTTAATTACATTTATCTGACAAATATGAATACTTTGTAAGCCTGCAATTTTTTTTTGTTTTCTCTTATTTTCTTACTAAGTTGTATTCTTTGTTAATTATTTCAGTGATTGTCTATGGCTTTTAAACTATACTAATGTTTGTTCATATGAAAATTCATTTATTTTCCACTAAGTTTGAATGATAGTTTAGCAGTGTTAAAATTCTAGCTTAATGCTTATTTTCATGAAGCATTTAGAAGATTTTTTCTGCATAATTTTCTGGAAGTGTTTGTCTTGCAAGAGAAGTCTTTTGTCAGCCTAATTGCTCTTCCTTCCTATATAAATATTCTTTTTCTGTCTGATAGCTCTGTTTTATTGTTTATTCTGAATGTTATGTACTATTAGCCCAATGTATTTAATGTTGGTTTGATTTAATTAACCTTTCCGGTACATGGTATGCATCTTTAATCCGAGTACCCCAGTTATTGTTTTTCTAGAAAACTCTCATTTTATTCCTAAAACATACAGCATCCCTATTACACCCTTTATTTTATTTTATTCTGGAACTTTATTAACACATATGTTAGAGTCTGTCCATTTCAGAGCTATGCCTATTGATGGTTCTGACTTGGCTTTATTCCTTTTTTTCTCTATATTATATTCTGGAAGATATACCATATTTAGTTCTCTGATGTTCTATTTGACTGTGATGGTGTTAGATATTAAAGTGTCTAGTGCGTTATTTAAATGACTACATATATTTTGATTATGAAGATTTAATATTTCACTTACTAGTCTATGCCTTTTTAATATAATTCATTATTTTCTTATTTGTATGGATGCTGTATTTTTCTTTCTCTTTGTGGACCCTAATTTATTTATTTTAAACCATTCTACATTGTGCTCTTATATCTATTAGAGTAAAGACATCTTCTACTGCTTATTGTCTTTCTTAATTTTTGATTATTCTTGTTGGATTTTGGTTATAGATTCATCTTGAATGGATGGGTGTCTGCGTGCACATTTCCCCTCTCTCTTCCCAGCTCTCTTCCTCTTTGCCTGGTGGACTTGCTTTCTTCTGACCTGCTATGGTTCTCAATCTAACCAGGTTATACCATCTTCCTGGGGCTCCTTTTCTGCAGTAATATCACATGTATTACAGATTTTATGTCCAACCAATAATCGATTTGTTTAGGTAGCAATGATGGACTTAGAACTGGTTTGCCTGCCTCTCTAAAGTGATCATGTTCATACAATAAGTCAGAGCCCAAAACAGTGATCAGTTCAGGCTTTTGAGCTTTTTCCTTAGATAGGGTGTGTCACTTAAAGTTTTGTTTTGAATCAGTGAGCATGCATTCTTTTACTCACCATCTGTGCAGCCCCTATGTTTGCCTCTCTCTATCCACTTTCATCATGTCTGCTCTTATTCAAGGAAACTAACCTGTTTAGAACCTTTCAATAGTTTTATTTATCTTCTCACTACTATATGTGTTGAATCATAGAGAAATCCAGCCAGGGACCAATCAGAAGAAATAGAGAGAGGCTGAATTATATATTGCTGTGAATTCTTCCCTGAGTAGTTACAAGATACTGGAGGGTCCCTGCAGAGAGATTGGCTTTGTATCTTATCTGAAGTTACCTACTTTGTATTATATGACCCTAACTTTTCAGGTTCTGGTATTTATGGCTCTCCTCCATTCCCTAGAGTCTAGAGTGATTAATAGCATTCCTCTGAGGTACAGAAGAAGCCTTACACTTTTTCAATATCCAGGCACACTTTGGTAGTCTGTCCCTTTATTAAACTTGATATTGATTGAATAAAGTTGAATTATTTTTATACCCATATGCCACCACTGTTTTGTCAGTTGATTGATAAGCCATCCTTGCAGGGCCATATTTATCTCCCTTGCTTAATTGTGAACCAGTAGTCCCACTTGTTTCAGATCCACATATCTCTTTGTTGTTCTCTTCCATTTCAATTCAATGTAATATTTAATTCAGATTATAAGATTTACGATAGTGTACTATTGTTCTTTTTCTAAAATAATATATCTTTCATTGCTTAGTGCTTTGAGCAGGGGTAGAGTAAATCAGTTGTTCATAAGATTAACTTAAAGTGTTATATGGACTGATATCTTGGTTTTCTTCACTTATGCAACATTAAAGTATTCAGAGCAGGGGAAACTTAAATACTGTACCTGTGAGCTGTGGATCAAGCCTTCAAATTATCTAGGAAGCTGTTTGTAGGAGTGAAAATTGAACTAGTTCACCAAAGCTGGGCTCACTGATGACACTAGAATATTTGAAACAGCATGGGAAGAGTAGAAGTATGAAGATAAATGAAGGCTACTTTTGTAATATCTTCACTTATTGCATGTGTTTTATTCTCTATGGTCCTAACAGATGCAAAAGTTAAAAAAATACAGATAAGTGAGAAACTGTAAATGAATTGGACCATGAGTTCAAAATTTCACAGAAGAAACTGGAGAGGTCCTCAGAGAGATGGCAGATCCACTGGCAATTATTAGGCTATTTCTATAATATCTTTGCTTAGTCTGTGTATCCCATGTCCTAAGTTTCTAACAGATGATCATTTAAAATTAGTATTAGTGGAAATTTGTTCCCAGGTACATATGTATCTGAAAAAATCACTGACCTTTTATTTGGATAAATTGTTTTGTGATAAAATTATAAAATACATTAGCATTCACAAAATCTCTGGATTCTAGATGATGACTAGAAATTTAAGCATTTAAAATTTATTAAATTTACTTCTTGAACTTCAGTTGCATAGTAGCTTTGTAAAAACAAGGATGACTTATTTTTTGTGAATGACACAGGTAACTATTTGCATAGATGTTTATAAATCTCATCATAAGAAAAACAAGAAAAGTACAGAAAAAGAATGATGAAAAGAAAAGATAGAAGAAAAAAGGAAATAAAAGAAGGAGGAAGGGAAGAGGGGATGAAAGGATGAGAAGAAAACAAAAAGGAGAGATAAAGAAAAGAAGGAAAGGGGAAAAGTCAGAGGCAACTTAATTCTCATCTTCCAACATTTCTCCAAAAAAGGAAAAGATACTGCTTGTGTTTGATATTCAAATGTGTTTAATAACTCATCATTCTGTATGTTTCGCAATTATCCTGCAGCTTCCCCTTCTCAATGTGTAGAACCTCTGTAGTATCCAGATAGCTTTTGTCTTTAATTCAGGTATCTATAATGCAATTCAAGTTACAAATTTACCATATTTTGATTATTCAATTGCCATGAAAGCTGTGCTGTGCTTTGCTGAAATCAGATTCAGCTTTGATGAAGTTTATTTAGAATAAATATTGCTGGCTAGCGCACCTAGTTTTCCAAGGTCTATGAGATGTGACAGTATCCTGTTTACTGATAAATTGCACTGTAGCAGGAAAGGAGGGTACAATAAGTATTGATTTCTTTTGTGCCTAGAACTTGTTTTGCCACAGCTTGCGAATTGCATCATGAGCTGACAATCTATTAAGTAACGCTTCGTTGTCTCTTCCTTCATTAGTGTTTCTTTTATTGCTTTATGTTTTACTATCTTTAAAACAGATTGCCAAAGAAAAATGGGTGAAGGTAAACTAGTGATAGCACCACAATTTGGAGGAAAATAAATGACTTTATTAGGTAAAACTGGATTTCTGCCACTACCTCCAAGGACGGACTTTAAAGAAAAAGTAAAAGGATTGTATTGAAATGTCTTATAGCACGGTAGACAATAGAATGAAGAATTCCATTCTAAAAATCAGTAGTTTTACTTTGACATTTTGTGTTACCTGCAAGTAACAAACTGTCTTACTCACTAGTTAAATTATTGGAGTTTTATTCCTTCTTTTCATGTTAGTTCTGAATTTTTTTGTGTGCAAATGCAGAGACATATTTAAAGTTTGATCGGTATACCAGAATATGAAGGGGAGAATGAATCAAGGCTGGGAAACATGCTCCAGGATATTATGCAGGAGAACTTCCCAAGCCTAGCAAGGCAGTCCAGTCCAACATTCAAATCCAAGAAATACAGAGAACTCCACAAAGATATTCTTCAAGAAGAGCAACTCCAAGGCACATAATCGTCAGATTCACCAGGATTGAAATGAAGGAAAAAATACGAAGGGCAGCCAGAGAGAAAGTCCAGGTTACCCACAGATGGAAGCCAGTCATGCTCACAGCAGATCTCTCAGCAGAAACCCTACAAGCCAGAAGAGAGTGGGGGCCAATATTCAACATCCTTAAAGAAAAGAACTTTCAACCCAGAATCTCATATCCAGCCAAACTAAGCTGCATAAGTGAAGGAGAAATAAAACCTCTTACAAACAAGCAATTACTGAGAGATTTTGTCACCACCAGACCTGCCCTACAAGAGCTCCTGAAAGAAACACTAAGCATGGGAAGGAACAAGTACAGCCACTGCAAAAGCACACCAAATGGCAAAGACCAAAAATGCAATGAAGAAAATGAGTCAGCTAACAGGCAAGAAAACCAGACAGTAACAAAATGGCAGGATCAAATTCACAGATAACAATATTATCATTGAATGTAAATGGCCTAAATGCTCCAATCAAAAGACACAGACTGGCAAACTGGATAAAAAGTCAAGACCCATAGGTGTGCTGTATTCAGGAAACCCATCTCACATACAGAATCACACATAGACTCAAAATAAAGGGTTGGAAGAAGATTTGCCAAGCAAATGGAGAATTAAAAAAAAGCAGGGGTTACAATCCTAGTCTCTGATAAAACAGACTTCAAACCAATAGAGATCAAAAGAGAGAAAGGCATTACATAATGGTAAAAGGATCAATCAAACAAGAAGAGCTAATGATCCTAAATATATATGCACCCAACACAGGAGCACACAGATACATAAAGCAAGTTCTTAATGACCTAAAATGAGATTTAGCCTCCCATACAATAATAGTGGGAGACTTCTACTGTCAATATTAGACAGATCAATGAGACAGAAAATTAACAAGGATATCCAGGACTTGAATGCAGAGCTGGACCAAGCAGATCTAATAGACATATACAGAACGTTCCACCCCAAATCCACAGAATATACATTTTTCTCAGCACCACATTGTACTTACTCTAAAATTGACCACATCATTGGAAGCAAATCACTCCCCAGCAAATGCAAAAGAATAGAAATCATAACAAACAGTGTATCAGACCATAGCACAATCAGATTAGAACTCAGGATCAAGAAACACACTCAAATCTGCACAACCACTTGGAAACTGAACAACTTGCTTCTGAGTGTAGACTAGATAAACAATGAAATGAAGGCAGAAATAAAGATGTTCTTCGAAACCAATCAGAATGAGACACAACCTACCGGAATCTCTGGGACACCTTTAAAGCAGTGTCAAGAGGGAAATTTATAGCAATAAATGCCCACATGAGAAACAAGGAAAGATCTAAAATTGACACTCTATTATAAAAATTGAAAGAACTAGAGGAGGAAGATCAAAAAAACTCAAAAACTAGCAGAAGATAAGAAATAACTAAGATCAGAGCTGAACTGAAGGAGATAGAGGCAGAAAAAACCCTTCAAAAAATCAATAAATCCAGGAGCTGGTTTTATGAAAAGATCAACAAAATAGACAGATCACTAGCCAGACTACTTTAACAAACATATGAAAAAATGCTCATCATCACTGGTCATTAGAGAAATGCAAATCAAAACCACATTTAGATACCATCTCACACCAGTTAGAATGGCGGTCATTAAAAAATCTGGAGACAACAGATGCTGGAGAGGATGTGGAGAAATATTAACACTCTTACACAGTTGGTGGGAGTGTAAATCTGTTCAACCATTGTGGAAGACAGTGTGGTGATTTCTCAAGGATCTAGAAGTAGAAATTCCATTTGACCCAGCAATCCCATTACTAGTTATATACCCAAAGAACTATAAATCTTTCTACTATAAAGACACATGCACATGTATGTTCATTGCAGCTCTGTTTACAATAGGAATCAACCCAAATGCCCATCAATGATAGACTGGACAAAGAAAATGTGGCACATATACACCATGGATTACTACACAGCCACAAAAAGCAATGAGTTCATGTCCTTTGTAGGGAGTTGGATGAATCTGGAGACCATCATTCTCAGCAAGCTGACACAGGAACAGAAAACCAAACACCGCATGTTCTCATTCATAGGCGGATGTTGAACAATGAGAACACAAGGACTCAGTGAGAGGAGCATCACACACTGGGGACAGTTGTTGGGGGTTTGGGGAGGGACAGTGGGGGATGGGAAGGGTGGGGAGGGATCACATGGGGAGAAATGCCAAATATAGTGTGCACCTATGCAACAACACTGCATGGCCTGCACTTCTACCCTAGAATCTAAAGTAAAATTAAAAAATAAAATAAAATAAAATAAAATTTAACTCTGACCATTTTCAAATGGCAAGTTTTTTGTTCTTAGAAACTTGAACTTTTAAAATAATTTGTTATGACTTTGGTGTCTGTTTCCTACTTCTGCGTACTGTTTCATCTTCGTGCAACAGTTTAATATTAAAAAAATTGTAAAGCATTACATTGTAGAAATTTAAAATATTTATTTCATTATCCTTCTTTTAATTGGTTGGTTTAAGAGTCATCTTAATTTAAAATTGTGGAAACATAGTAATCTTGAAACATAAGGGTAAAAACATAGTATTCGAATTGCTTATAAGGTCTAGAAGAAAATGTATCACTATGACACATGAAGGCTTGTAAATGAAGGAACAGTAGCAGAAAACCACAAATAAAAAAGAGAACATAATTTTTCATAAAACAAAATAATGACATAGGGAAGCAAGAGACAAAATTTGAAATAAAATTAACTCTACATTACAAATAATAACAAAACTTGAGATTGTGTGAAATTAATTTCTTGATATCTAGGAATAATGAGAGGATAGAATTTTAAAATGAAGAGAATAAGAGAAAGGAGAGGAAGAGGAAAAGACAAGTTGTAGGACGGGTATCACTGGAGAGTATGTGTGAAGGAAAAAGAATATTGATTCAACTTAAAAATTACAGGTTTTTCTGAGAGAACAGAATATAGGAATATAGACAACAATGTAAAGAAAAAATATTTAAAAACTTTCCAAGTATAAAAAAACTAGAATTATGAAAACTTAACCTGTTAAAATAAGTAAAATTCCCTGTCAACAACTTTTTAATTAAAACAATAAAAAAGAAATAGTCTTATAAATGTCTTCCTAAAGTTTACTTATTAATTCATGAATATAAAATAATGTCAGTGGTCCATACCCACCCAAAAGATAAAGTCATAAACTAATCTATTAAGTCTTATATATGCCTTAATTATGTGTGTGTGTATATATAGATATATATATATATATATATATGTGAACATGGCTGTACATGCATATAAATACATTTATGTATGTATGTAAGTATGCACTGTGTATGTATGTTTATTTATGTATGTATATATACATATAGGTGCATATATATATACACCTATATATGTGCATACACGTCAAGAGACATATATTCATACACACATATACATCAGGAACATGCATACATATCAAAAGCATTCAACATATATTTTTATATTATTGTTATTACTAATCCTATTATGACTATCTTAAAGTACTATTTTTATGACCACTGCTGTTTACTGTCATATTGCCACAATATAAAGCAATAAATTTGATTTATTTTTGTGTAGTTTTTCTTTTACAAAACTAAGTGCATCAAATCCTACCATTATTAAATAAATATTACAATGATATATATATATTTTAAATTTTGTTACATGTTTAATAATTCTTTTAAAATAAATCAATTAAATCACTGCATATAGAGAAAACCTGAGATGCCTAGATTGTTTTGTTATTTATAAAATCTAAAAATATTTGAACCTTACTATGTAGCAGATACTACTGGGATTATTTTTTATTTCTATTAAGTCACTGAATTCTCACAATAATGCTATTAAATAGATACTTTAAAATTTTTCATTTTGTAGAAGAAGTAAGTGAGGCACAGAGATATTTAATAATATTCTGATTATTAAATATAATAATCACAGCTAGTAAGAGAAAAAATTCAGATCTCCAACATAGTACCTTGTATTTAGCATTTACATTCTGCCCCTATTATTCCTGTCATTTCTTTCTTCATTGAATGAAATATATATATATATAGAATGAAGTATATATTTATATAAGATATATATATATCTTAATGTATGTACTAACTTCAATTGTTTATGATTTAGTTATCAAAACCTTAATAATATTTATGAAAAAATTATTCAGTAACTGAATAATGAAAATATTATAAAGGGTAATAATATGTATATTTATAACTTCTACTCACATTACTTAAGAATTATTTTCACATTTGCATGAAAGTAACCAAATCATGTTGGCCATAGCCATTATAATGATTCCCTACAAATAATTTAGTTTATTAACTAAACCTGATGTAATTTTAACCCCTGATTTTTATTGGGAATTCCATTTTAATGAAAATATGCTGAGAAAAATACGTCAAGTATTAAGTTTACAGTAATATTATATATTCTACAGTGAAAATATGAATTATTTAGTAAGGATATAGATATTTTGATTCACTTTTGTTCAAAATCTTAAAGATCAAACATTAGACATATTTTTGAAAAGTATTTAAAAAACATTAATCACACACACACACTCACACATATACATACACACACACACTATTCTGGATTTTGTATGAATATTTGTAAAGAATAGTTTAACGTTTTATCAAGCCTGAAATTTATTTTAATTTGCAATATTATATTTGGTTTATAATTAAACCTAAATTAATAAAAAGTGAACAAATTGATAGATTATTAAAATAAAATAATTTTGTATTATATGTTAATAATTTCCAATACAATATCATATGCAATATGAGTATTTTTGTGAGATTCTATAGGCAGCAGTATAAATATGAGTATTTTTCTGAAAGCTGTTTGTGACATTGTATATTGTATCATCTGTCACTAAAAATGCCAGCTATATTTTAACGTGACCATACTTTTCTGATTAATCTGCACCCAGAATGGTTCAGGAGATCAATAGTATCTTGAACTTTACAGGATCATACTGTTTTGTGACCTTTTAGAGTTCTGAAGTGGAGAGGTAACCCTTCTATGTTCAGTGAATCTTACATTAAGAAAAACTCCACTGTTAAATAACTGTCTACTTCTACTAAAAAGATAAATGTAAATAGGTTCAACAATAAACTGATTTTACTAACAAATATTTATTTAACCTTACTCGGTTTGAAAGCGTTATTCAGTATCAGGTAAATCTATAATATTTGGAGTTAAAAGCATTCATCTTTTTAAGACCATTGATTGTACTAAAGCAATAATACAAAAAAGAAAAAAAAATATTTTTGCCCTATTATTATCAGATATATCTGTTCTGATGATTTGGGCTACAAATAATAGAAACACAGAATCAATGTACTCAAACTGTACAGGATTTATGATTCCACATAAAAATCATAGGGTTTAGATGGGTTTCAGGTAGTTGATTCAAGAGAAATAATCAACAACACAGTTTTCTAGATTGTTATTCTTGATGTTGATTGTTGTAGTCACATCCAGACCATATAATAATGTCTAGAGGATAAAGAGAGATGATTTCCTCCTGTTTGTGGCTGACTCACTGCCTCCCTTTCCTTGGCCAGAATTGGGTTAATTGATCAGTCTTTGGCAACAGAAATGAGATTACCATGAGTGGTGAAGACAGTACAGAGTCATTTGGGATAGAACAGATCCTGAAAATTATCTACAATGTCAACAATACTGAACATACTCAAAACTAGACAAATAGACAAAATATAAATTCCAACTGGTTATATTTAGGGCATAAGTTGATCTAATGACTCATGTAATTTATAACATCAAGGTATTAAAAGTTCAAAATATAATCCTAAATCTTTGTTTATAAACATTTAGTAATAGTTATTATTCATTAAGGCAAAAAAAAATCACTCTTTTAAGTAATATCAAAGTTATATTACTAAAATAACATTTAAAATGATATAGAAGAAAGCACATTGCTGTGGGAAAAATGCCTTCTTCAATGTTATAGCTCTCTTTAAATTATGTACTTATTGCTATTATACTGATAAACTCAGCTTTAAAGTTATATAATTCTTTAACCTGTTTCTATTGGAATTTGGTCCCACCACAGGCCTGTATGAGTTTACAACTTAGTGAATTAGTCCAGGGCTGTAATGTTAAATAATTTATACTATCTGATTGTCATACTCACTAGTTTTAACCCAGTGTATTTTCTTTTAACATCTTAGAAGGTCTGAAGATCTGGATATTTATTTTTTATAAGGTCAGGTGCACAATAATAATTAATTAGTTTCTGAATTAATTTAACCACAGATTTGACTCATTTTCACTGTTGTTTTAATATATATCCATATGCTTTATAGATGTATGTATTTTATAGCTGTCTAGAACATTATTTCTTTACAATGGTGTAAGTTAAGTGTTTATATACTACAATACTTAAGAAGATGACTTTTATGTGGTTTAATATAATTTTGAAGTAATCAGCTAAATCACGTGAGTGATTTTTATTGTACGCATTCTGAAAACCAGACAATGTCCTACACTGGTATTTCTAGTGTTGATATACAAAACCAAATTAAGTTTAATATAGGAACGACTTTCTGTGTTATACTGCTTATTTTTATCTCATGTCCATTTTCTACTATCCACCTTTTCTGATTAACTTAGAAATGCTTTCTGCTGAAAAGTCACTGTAGCAACTTTGCAAAATTTAAATGTACTTGAAAGACATAAGAGAACAAGGAACCCATGCATGACTTTTTCAAGTTAAATGTCCTGATCTGGGGACAGATTAAAATAAATGAATAGTCAGCAGAGATACAGGATGATGCTGGAGAAAAGCATTTGCATTGCTTTACTCGAATTAAGCCTACAGTTACCAAATAATCATCTTCTACCAAAGTATAGCCCACCTTACAAGCCAAGGATAAATGTGTTGTCAGAAAAAACAATGAACACAGTATTAACATGAGCTCATGGGTGCTGAATACTACAGACATACCAAAATGTATGTGTAACACTAGATACTGAAGAGGAGTAGGATGCAAACAGTTGAGGAAAATCTCAGTGATATTCAGGAGAACACAGACAGAAAGAGTACCCTAATTTATTCTTACAGATTCAAATACCAATGTGCAGAGATATGATAAACACACAATATGTTTAAAATATAGAAACTAACCATTCACATAATTATAAATATATAGTGAGACTTGGTTATAAAATTTCTGATTTTAATATAATAATAAAAAAAATAAAAAGAAACATGTATAGTGGCAATACAAATAATAGAATTCCAGAGTAGAAATTGGTACTGTCAATTGGCAATCAACCGATCCTACAGAATAGAATGTGGATTAAAATGTTGAATGTAGAGTAAGACAAAAAAATAAATTAGATAAAATATATTTACTTGGAGAAGTATGCTACAAGATTAGCTGTGGGTTAGGTGGAAGATGTCGATGATGTTTTCATAATACAAACGATAAATTAACACAAAATACAAAAATAACTAATAGTCAAGGTATATGGGTCATTTTGATGGCAGCGGGGGCCTGTGTGTAGCAGCTGCTGCAAAGATGCCAGCTGTAGTGGGGAGGCATGGCCAGGTAGGCATGCTCTGTGGAGCTGGAGGGAGCTGGGGACAGATGGAACCCCACCCCTTCTAAGTTGGTGGGGCAGGAGACCCGCCCTCCCAGGTGCAGCTTCTGCTGCCCACCTGCTACTGTGGACCTGGGCGTCTCTGCACTCCCAGGGGCTTAGGAAGCCTCTCTGCCTCTACAGGCTTGGAAGTGCCTGCTCCTGCCATCTGGCCTCTCCCCACGCCCCACAATTGCTCTGATTTCAGAGCAAAGTTGAGGCAAAGCCTGGGCACTATTGCAGCCTGGTTGAGTGTGCACTTACTCAGGGCAGTACTAACATGCCAACTCCCTGTTGTCTTAGCACCCTCCAGAATTTGGACCCTAATGAGCATGGAAGGGAGGCAGAGGAGGGCCTAAGGGTGGCTTGATATGGGCAGGCAGGCACCCCTTGGCATGAACAGTCTGGGTGTCATGGACACTGTGGATAGCAGGTTAATGGCACCAGGGAGAAGACAGGCTCCTGGGCAGAAACAGGCAGGTCCCCAGTGAAATCCCACCTTCAGGCCAGGAAAGGCCTGAGATGGGCTGCTATTTTCCAGGCCTAGAGTAAGAACTTATGATGCTTTTCCTGGGCCCACCCATGGCCATTCATGGACCAATCAGCCCACATGTTTTCCCCCCTGAAGCCCATAAAAGCTCCAGAGTCAGCCAGACTTGGGGAGATGAACAGGTGACCTGCCTGTGGAGAGGAACTCCCCACTGTGGGTCTCCTCTGCTGAGAGTTGAACACACATTGGGAGGACTTGCCTGTGGAGAGGAGCTACCCACTGTGGGTCTCCTTGCTGCTGAGATCTGAACAGACATTGGGATGACCTTCCAGAAAAAAAGAGTTACCTGCCTGTGGAAAAGACTATGCATCTCTTCTCTGCTGAGAACAGGACACTCATCACGGTGATGTGCCTGTGGAAAGGAGCTAACACCTGCAGGTCACCTCTGAGCCATACTGTTACTCAATAAAACATCTCTTTGCCTTGCTAACCCTTTTCTTGTCCACATACCTCATTCTTCCCTGATGTAAGACAAGAACTTGGGACCCACCAAATGGCGGGCCTGAAAGAACTGTAACACAAACAGGGCTGAAACATGCCCCTTGCTCACCATGTTGCAGGAGATGAGAAGGAGATAAGAGAGAATGAGAGAAGAGCTATGGTTCTTCAGGGAGCCTAGACATAGGAGCTCCCCTGAGCCAGGGCTGTGACAACTCCTTTGCAGACCTGCAGTTGCTGGCATCTACAATCAACTGGGAACCACTGCATTCCCTGGTGTCAGCACTGGAAGCTGCTTGCATTGTGCTTAGTCCAGCTGTACCTGAAGCTGATTGTCCCACCACAGCCAGCATGCCTGGCTTTTCATTTCACTACAGCTGTCATGCATGGCTAGACCCCATGCTCACTCACTCACACACCCCTCACTGCTACATGCCTGGCTTGCCCTTGACAGGTGTGAGATCCAAACCAGTAGCACAGGCCAAGTGCAACCTGCCTGACCAAGTGGATGGAATGAGCCGAGCAAGTCCAAGCAAACCTCGGGCAAAGGTGCCACTGGCCACAGAGGTTTCCAGCTGGAAAAGCGTCACCCCAAAGATCCCATGACAAGGAGAGGCTTCAAGATCCTACTCTATGCCACAAAGAAAATCCCACTAAAATCAGCAGATGATGAGAAAAATATTAAAAGATTCTCATGTTACCAAACAGAAAAGACAGCCCCAGCAGTGCTAGAACTCTGAATTAATTTCTGCCTAACCAGAAAGAGCTGATACCAAAGTGACATTATCCTTGTGCTAAAGTAGCATGCTATGGGTGGATTTATGTGGTGTGCATGGGTCTATAGAGATTTTAGAAATAATAATATAGCAACTAAAAACAGGTCTGATTTTTAATATAAACATATGCCAGGAATTCTGAGCGATGTCCTTAACAAACTCCTATTATCATTTATTGGTTTAAGTTCTAAGCAATTGCTACTCTTACTGATGGCATCCACAGCACATCTGGAGCAGCCACTGCAGAGATGCCAGCTGCAGCATGGGAGATGCAGCCCAGGCTGTGCACTACGTGTAGCTGACAGGGGCCAGGAACAGGCGGGAGCTCTGCCTCCAACCCAGTTAAAAGGGCAGGAGCCCCTTACTCCTCAGTATAACACCAGCTGCCCAGATGTGGCTCTGGACCCAGGCATCCCTGTGCTCTCAGGAAGCCCCCCATTCCCTCACAGGCTCTGAAGCATCTGCTCCTGCTCTCTGGCCTCTACCCACTCTTGGAAACTGATCCAATTTCAGAGCAAATTTGAAGCCAAGCCTGGGTGCTGTTGGAATCCAGCGGGATGTGTGCATGCTTGGGGCAGCACTGACACGGCAGCCACCCCCTGCACCCCCTGCCAACTCAGTCCCCTCTGAAACTTAGGGCACCAACAAGCTTAGCAAGGGAGACCACTGGGGAGTGAGTGTGGCTTGGCATGGGCCTGCAGTCACCCCACGGCATGAACAGCCTGGGTGCCATGGATGGAGTGTTGATGGCAGGAGGCAGACACATTCCTGGGCTGAAAGGGATGGTTCCTGCCAGGCCAAGTGGGTGGAATGAGCCCAGAGGGTGTGAGCAATGCTCAGGCAGAGGCACCGCTGGCTACAGAGGTCTCCAGCTGATGAAGTGACACCCCAAGGATCCCATTACATTATGCTTGAGTATTGGTAATGTGTATTTCAACTTTAAGTAGTATATTTTAATCATTTAAAATTTAGTAATCATTGTACTGTATGTGGATGTTAATTTGGAGTACTCCCAGTTATATAATCAGTCCTGGACATGGGTAGAATTAGCCACATGTGATTTTTTTTTGTGTGTGTGTGACTTTTTTTGTTTGAGAATTAATTCATGTGGTAGAAAATCTTTTGAGATGCATATAATGTCTCCAACCTTTGTGGCACTGCATATTCCTTCATTAAAATAACAGATTGTAAATAGGCAATTGTAGTACAGTGAGTTTACAGATGGGAAAAACAAACAAAATGAATTATTTTAACTCTATCATTCTATATGGAAATCAATCTGAATTTTGTGACATTTACTCTTATAGAAGTGTTCTCTGATGAGTTTCCACCCCTGGTAAGTTAGATTAATGTAATTAAAGTTTAGAAGGCTGAGGTGGGTGGATTGCTTGAGCCCAGGAGTTCAAGACCAGCCTGGGAAACATGACAAAACCAGGTCTGTACAAAATAATAAAAAAATTAACCCAGTGTGGTGGTGCACTCCTATAGTCCCAGTGACTCTGGAGGCTTTGGTGGGAGAATCACCTGAATTCACAAAGTCAAGGCTGCAGTGAGCTGTGATTGTGCCACTGCATTCCATGCTGGAGTGAGAACCTCTCTCAAAAAATAAAATAAAATAGAAACATCAATTTAGTTTTTGTTTTTCTTATTTGAACTGTGGCATGTGTTTTATTAGGATTACAGTATCTATTTTATCTAATTTTCCTTAGCATTGTATTATGTCTGTGTGTTGCAAGTGTTGTTTGCTAGTTTTGTGTAATCAGCACAATGAACAATTCAATGTCTGCTTTTAAAATCCACATTATTATTTGTTTCATTTCATGATTATTAATTTAGTTTTAGGGGTGATATTCAATACCGTTTTTTGCAGGTTTCAATTATGCCAAAATAAACTTCTGTTTCTCTATACAACTTTAAACTGAAGTTATTAAGCAAAATTTTACATTTGAGGTGTTAGTGCTTTTTTTTCCTACCTTTGCAACATAGTCTTAATGTTGGAGGTCAAATGAATGATAAGCTCAAATGCAGGTGTTTTGACTTGCTTTCATGGTAATACCTTTCCATCATTTATTGTTCTTATTTATTTCCCTGCATCACTGCCCCAAAGACTGATTTTACAGAATTTTGGGCTATATCTTTTTTTTCTGCTTGAGCTTTTGATAGCAAGAACAATTCCTAAAGCAAAGTTGCTAAATGGAAAACTGTATGTGAATAGAGACTAGGTAGAGGATGAAGGAGGTAAAACATAAAATTGTACAATGTTGATGCATGAGTGCCTTAAGGAGGTCTATCCAAGAATATGAGAAAATGGATAATTATTTTAATAATTATACTAAGTAAAATATTCTATAATTTATCTTTAATATAGCAAAAATTTTAGTTTCTGTTGGTTGTAATAATGTCAGGATTCTTTTCACATGTTCTATATAATGCCTCAATAATATCTAATTGGGGCCTCATTATTGTCCCTTGCTCTAGATAACATCCTCTATGTTTCTTTTGTGGCATATGCGAGTTTTATGTTTTATTTGGTCACCTTTTATTGAATGTCTCTTACCTTGATCTTCTCTTCCATACTTAGTTTTCATTTCCTTTAAAATATGTCTAGCCAGATGTAACTATAAGCAGGCAGATGGCTATAGAATGATTCTTTTTGACAAAGAAGTGGCTTTTTCTGAAGCTGTGGCTTTACAACCATCCTTGCCTAAGGCATAATGAAGGTTGCGCTAGTTTGTACTGGATACTTTTTAGTTCCAGGAAGATAGAAAAAAATGTACATAAACACAGACATTTAAGAACAAAATACCTGAATTTCTTTGTTAATATTTTGTTTGCTCACTGTAGGGGTACATAAATAAGCATATATGGGTAGAACATTGTGTTTATGTGAATGAATATGATTTGTCAATAAATACCCAGTTAATATAGCTATAAGAAATTTGAAATTATAGTTTTATAAGCTCTATCAATTATTGGAGAAGAACTCTGTTGCATATAAACCTTACAGTCCACAGTATTTATGGAGTCTGGTTATTTTTTGAGAGAATATTGTGTATTTAAAACCTGGAGAACCGTTTTTTGTTTTGTTTTATTTTATTTTTTATTACATTTAAACTTTATTTTACATGTTGGGGGACGCATGTGCAAGTTTGTTGTATGGATATATTGTGCGAAGCTGAATTTTGGGATACGGATACCATCACCCAGTTAGTGACCATAGTACCTAATAGGTAAATTTCCCTCCATTTCTGCTCTAGTAATCTAAAGTGTCTATTGCTCCCATGCTTATGTTCATATGTGCTTAATATTTAGCTCCCACTTATAAGTGAGAATATAGGGTGTTTCATTTTCTGTTTTTGAATTAATTTGCTTAGGATTATGGCCTCTAGCTATGACCACATTGTTGCAAAGGACATGATTTTATTTTATTTTATGGCTGCCTAGTATTCCCTAGTGTATCTGGGTCATGGAATGACCTAGTGTATATGGAGTGTTGCTTCACCAGCCAGTGGTGCCTTCTGTCTGAGTGTTGCTCACACCTTCTGGGCTTCTTCTGTCCATACAGCCTAGCAGGCTATTCTCAGCTTGTGCAACCAGCCCGTATCCTACACCTGCCAAGGGTGAGTGAGGCATGAAGTAGCGATGGGTATGGGGGTGAGTGAGCATGGGGTTTGGCCACTGTGGACAGCCAGGCATGCTGGCTGATATTGGTGGCCAGGCAGCTCCAGGCATTGGCACAGGTGCTGACTCTGTGAGAGGCTGCTGCTGGATCAGATGTGCCACAAGTGGCTTCTGCTGCTGGCATCTGCATCTAGATGAGGGGAATGCAGTGACACCCAGAAGCTTGGAGATGCCAGGAGCTATAGAACCCCAAAGAGAGTGTCACAGCCCTGGCTCAGAGATTCCCTAGGTCTAGGCTCCCCAGAGGGCTGCAGCTCTTCTCTCCTTCTTGTTATCTGCAATGTGGCAAGCAGGAGTGGGGGCATGTTTCAGCTCTGTGTTACACCTCTTTGAGTCCCTGTTTTTGTATGGTCCCATGTTCTTGGCCCACGTCTAGGAAAAATGATATATGCAGACAATTGGAGCATGAGCAAGGTGGAGAGGAGCTTCACTGAGAGACAGAACAGCTCTCAGGAGACTCAAAGTGGGTAGCTCCTTTCCACAGGCAGGACGTTCCAATGTTTGTGTGACTTTGGCTGAGTCTAGGGTTTCTATGGGCTCAGAAGGGAGGAAGTACATGCAGATGGATCCATGGGTGGCCATAGGTGGGCCAGGAAAAAACACTATATGATTTCACTCCAGGCCCTGGACTCTACATGGAACAGATAGCCCACTTCAGGCCTCCAGACTTCAGGCCATCCATGGCTTAAAGGTGTTTTCATCTGGGAGCTGTCTTTTTCAGCGTAGAAACCTGTCTACCTCCCACCATCAACATCCTGTCCCTCACACCCAAGTTGTTCATGCTGAGGGGTGCCTGCAGGCCCATGCCAACCTGCCCTCAGCCCCTCCTGACCTCCCTCCCATGCTCATTGGCACCCGAAGTTTGGAGGTGGCTAAGGTGACGTATCAGTGTAGCTCCAAGTGAGACCCTCCAACCCGGCTGGGTTGCAACAATGCCTGGGCTTGGCCACAACTTTACTCCATGCTAGAGTGGGTGCTGGGTATGGGGAGAGGCCAGATAACAGGAGTAGGCACTTCTGAGCCTGCAGGAGCAGGGGCTTCCCAGGACCCCAAGAGTGCATGTATGCCTGGGTCCAGAGCCATGGTTGGGTGGCTGCAGCTACACCCAAGACCCTGGGGGTTCTGCCCCACCAACTCAGGTGGGCAGGGCTCCCACCTTTTTCTGGCTCCCTCTGGCCTCATGGGGCATGCAGCTTCAGCTGTGCCTCCTCCACGGCAGCCAACATCTCAGCAGCCGCTCTGGACAGGCTGCTGTTGCCATTATATGTACCACACTTTTTAAAAAATCTAATCTATCATTAATGGACACCAAGGTTGATTTCATATCTGTGCTATTGTGGCTAGAAAAACAGTGAACATATAAGTTTATGAGTCTTTCTGGTAGATGATTTATTTTCCTTTGGGTATATGCCCAGTAATGGGAGTATTGAGTTGAATGATAGGTCTCTTTTAAGCTCTTTTGAAAATCTCTTGACTGCTTTCCGTGGTTTCTGAACTGATTTATGCTTCCAACAACAGTATTTAAGTTTGTCTTTTCTCTTCAGCCTTGACAGCATCTGTGGTTTTTCTTTGTTTGTTTTTTTACTTTTTAGTAATAGCCATTCTGACAGGTGTGAAATGTTATATCATTGTGGGTTTGATTTGCATTTCGCTGGTGACTAATGATGTGGCACATTTTGTCTTAAATTTGTTGGCTGCTTGTATATCTTCTTTTGAAAAGTGCCTGTTCATGTTCTTTGCCCCTTTCATAATTTTTTTCTTGCATATTAATTTAAATCTCTTATAGATTCTGAAAATTAGACCTTTGTTAGATGCATATTTTGTGAATGTTTTCTCTGATTCAGTAGGTTTTCTGTTTACTCTGTTGATAGTTTCTTTTCTTGTGCAGAAACTCTTTAGTTTAATTAGGTATCACTTATAAATTTTTGTTTTTGTTGTGGTTGCTTTGGGGATTTAATAAAAAATTCTTTGCCAAGGCCAATGTTGAGAAGGATATTTTGTAGATTTGCTTCTGGGATTCTTATACTTTAGTTACTATAATTAAATGTTTAATTCCTCTTGAGTTAGTTTTTGTATATGGTGAATGGTAAGTGTCCAGTGTTCTGCATATGGCTAGCCAGTTACCTCAGCACCATTTATTGAATCTGAAGTCCTTTACTCATTGCTTGCTATTGTCAGCCTTGTCAAAGATTAGAAAAATGTTATTATATATATTGATGGAAGATGTCAACAATCAATACCAACTTATTTTTTATTTATTCAGCACTGTGATCAGTTTAAAAGATTTATTGGGTCAGAGTAGTACAACATGTAAGTCAATAGTGAATGCTGAAAGATGTCAATATGTTGTGATCTTCGAAGAGGTAAATATGTAAACTGTGATTTATACTTATTTAAAAGACATAACACAAGGACTAAAATTCACTACCATGTTTAAAATTGAAATTATAAAACTCAGTAGATTAGAGGTTACTGAGAGTCTGAGAGAAGGGAGGAAAGGCACATCATTGCTTAATGGTTATAGAATTTCTGTTTGAGGTTATGAAGTTTTAGGAGTAAATTGTTGTTCTTGTTGAATGTAATTAATACAACTGAATTATATAATTAAAAATTGTAAAAATGGGAAATTTTTTATTCTGTATATTTTACCACAATAAAAAAATTTCAGAAATACAGGCCAAATGTGAAAAAAATTTTATAGGCCAGGCACGGTGGCTCATGCCTGTAATCCCAGCACTTTAGGAGACTGAGGGGAGTGGATCACCTGATGTCAGGAGTGCAAGACCAGCCTGACCAATATAGTGAAACCCCATATCTACTAAAAATACAAAAATTAGCTGAGGCTGGTGGCATGCACCTGTAGTCCCAGCTACCCGGTAGGCTGAGACATAATTGCTTGAATCAGGGAGGCAGAGATTACAGTAAGCCGAGATCACGCTACTGCACTGCAACCTGGGCGACAGAGTAAGATACTGTCTCAAAACAAAAACAAACAAAAACAAAACAAAGCAATTTTATAAATATGTAATAAATAAGCATTTCTAAGTCATAGCATAAATAATATATAAAACATGTATATATATATATATTAATTGTAGTAGTAGAATGAGTTATATACACCCTCACACTCCCCAATTCATTCTTCTCTGCTTAGGATGCTGGGCAGGATTTATAGGCAAAATTTATGTATCATTGGAGAAATCTCTCCCTCCCTCTGCCTCTGTGTGTGTGTGTCTCTCTCCAAAGTACAGCAATATGTTTTAATATTTGGTATACATAATCTATAATATTTCAAAGAATAAACCTAAAAATTTACTAAAAATGATTTAAGATTACCAAATTTATTTTTTTAGACAGCCTCCTAAAACATCAGCAATACTTAAACTGAAAGTTAGGATACTTTGCATTCTTACTTTACTATTTTAACTATTTCCCACAACTTCATGATTTACATTTTCTCAATATATAATACTTCAAACCATTTTTAATGTGTACTTGACAAGGACTATGAAACTATATTTGCTCTCTTGAAAATCTTTTTTGAATGAATAAAGTACTATGAACAATTAAAGGAAATAATAATGTTTCTTTGTGCTAAAAGGAACATTTTTAAAAACTCAAAAAGTAAAGTGCACTTAATGATACTCTAAAACCTATTTTTAAAATTCCAATTTGAGATATGCTAAATATCTGACTATTCTAAGCAAAGTTAAAAGAAATGAATTCTAGACTGCAGTGTATATTTCATACTATCAAAATATTTCTGATTTGTTTGGACAGAAGTTCTGGATCTTTTGTACCTAATAACCAACACATTTGTAGAAGCAAACAGATGTGGATCCTAATCTGTAATATTTAGAGTAGAAACAAATAATTTAACAACATTTAACAACACATATACATTCTAGTAGAATATGAAATATTCTACACACAAGACATATGACATCCATTAGGTTCTGTGTTATTCCATCAAGCTTTGAATTGATGGGTTAGTTTACATTGTTCATTCTTCTGGAAGTCTGAACATCTCTCCTTCATTTCTGCTCCAGCCATCAGAAATATTGGTCTCACCTAAAAATATTCATATATTGAACAATACTCCAAATACAATATTTCTGATACAATTGTCTTCTAGATTATTTCCCTTCAAGTCACATTGATGAAAAATTGCTCACAATAAAAGAAAAATAATCCTGACATTGGCAGTCTAGTGTTCAAATTTTAGACTTATCCTTTACTAGTTTTGTAACCATTGAAAATGCATTATCTCTCTGAACTGTAATTATTTCATCTGTTAAAGATATACACTACTAGAGTAATTCAATTTGCCTAGAAATTAAAGAATTTAATAAGAAAATACATTTGGAAGCTATTAGTAAAAATAATATATTTTAAGAAGATAGGAGTAATTTTAGATGTGGTCATAATATTAGGGCCATGCTTTAGGGCTACAAGATAATACTTAGTTATAGCAGTAGATGGTTTAATCTTTACTATACATAAATATGTAATATATGCTTAATGAGTTTTTTATAAACACAAAATCTTTAACTCTTTATTAATCCTGTTTGGATCAAAAGTTCTGTTCTTCAACAGGGCTGCCATAATAGGAACCATATTTAGAAGAGTTTCCTTAGAATATTGTTAGATTCTCTTTATTTTCTCATATTTATGTAGTGTTGGAATGTAACTTATGGTGCAAAATCCATAGCTGAAAGTAAAACAACACATAGTGTAATAATGGAAGAATCAGGCAGTTAGCCATTAGATGGCATGATTTTTCTTTTTCTTTGAATTATATATAGAAGCAAAATATCTTAGAATTTTATGGAACAATCTTAATAAAATAATTTGTGTAAATCAACTTCAAAACATCTTTTCAAAACCATTAAAATTGAGAAATGTATGACTATTCTAATTAATAACATGAATTCTAAGAAGTATAAAGTTTCATAATCAATATCCTGCAGGGGGACTTTGATTAAAACTTAGTTTGCTCTACCCATGAAAATGCAGCATTGCATTAAGAAAGTCTCAGGAAAAAAAGTTGTATAATACAAATATTAAAGCTGCCACAAATATGGGAAGGATAAATGGTGACAAGACTATTTTATATTTGGTGTATTATTGGACCCTGAATTGAGTATCATAGCAGCATGTATTTTGCAAAAACATCAAGAAAAGATTATGTGATGTGCTTACTATTCCGTTCTAGTCATCTATCAAATCCTACATGCCTCGTATTCTACTCATTCACTTATAAGCTCTATATGGGGTTATATGAATAATATGATAATCTATTATTTAATGAGTACAAGTGAATGGCAACAACCTGTTGAATTCAGATAGAATGCTTATTTTTGCTAAAATGCTACAACTTGGAAGAGAAATTCTAAGCATGGAAATTTCTTATGACCTCACAGGTAACTTCACAAAATATTACAGAAATCATGAAAGGGGAATAGCTCTTATCATGCCTTAGTAAGCCATTCGTCAAATCAACAAATATTTACTGAATGTCGTCTTTATGGAACAACTAAAGTGGTCCCTTTGCATCTAACCTTCAGTGAAGACACATTGGTCAGTAATGTTTTCACCAAAAGTGTTTCCTAAAGCAGACAGAACATATCTTTGGAAATGTGTCTAATTTTACTTCGGGTGGTTTAGGAAAGTGCCATTCTTGTATTCTGTTTTGTATTTACTTATATAACCATATATGTGAAACCACAATATGTGGACAGGTATAAAAATAGATTATGCCAATCTTTGTTTGAAAAAAATTCTGGAAAAACATATACTGACTATTTTGTATTGAAAAACCCATAATAACTTGTTACATTTTATATATTTAGTGACCAAAACTTATAAATAAGGCATATTTAGTGAGGATACTTTTTAAAATAAGATATATTTAGTGGGGTTCACTCCATCTGTATGGCACTTTTGTGCATAGCACTTTTGTGTTGGGGCTTTTGAAGGGATAATCATGCTTTTACTTCACTGAATTTTCATGAGGTGATATTTAGGGCTTATGTTAGTATCTACAGATTCATGTCAGAGAAGAGAATAGAATTTTTCTCTGATCTTTCAACTTCCTCAGCAAACAACCTCCAAAACCATTGCCTATCTCTTTTTTCCAGAATTCCCCCTTGTTTATAAGAAACTAGGAAAAACAACCAATACTAGAATAAGTTGGTACTCTGCAGGATTTATGTTCCTTTTGTTCCAAGTCAATTGGTATGAGATACAAAATTATATATTTTACATATATAACAAATATTGATAATTATACAATTAGATCTTATTTTACATTTTTATTTATGAAATATCTTCTTTGTTGAGACAAACTAGTTTACAAAAGTGAATCTATACATAAACCTGTATGTAAATACACATCACCACAAACATAATTTTATCTAAAATAGCTAATGTTCCTAAAAATATTAGAATATTATTTGGATATAATATTAATATAAACTTTCATTTTTAACCTGATGATGCCAGTTAGAATTAGCATTTATTCATGTCTTTTAATACAGGTAAGGGAAAGTTAGAGTAAGAAAACATCTGTGTATTTCTAGTATGACTTAGTTATTTTATTTTACAGTGTACTTATTATTTATCTTTTAGATAAATACTATATTCTCTATATCTCTCCAAGGCTGTAAGTAAGAGCACAGTGATCCCTACAATCTCAGAAACAGCAGTTTAAAGAACTAAAACAGAATAGAACACAGAGAAATAATCCATAGCTTCTTATGAGAGAAGCCATGAAAGGTCCTTTACAATTGGTAAAATGAGTTATAAGTGAAAATTTCTAAAGGTATGTGTTAAATGTTACTTTTTCTTAAAAAATGTTTATGTAGTTTACTAAAAACTTGATATGTTTTAAAGCTTTAAGTGTATCTTTGTCTAGGAAAAAATAGCATAGAATTTTATTGTAGGAGACAACTAGAGACAAGTAACAGTTGTTCAACAATGTGTCTTTATAAATACTCACTAGTATGTGTATCTGTGTATATGCATGTGTGTGTTTGTTTAAATGCAGGAAAGAGCAGTTAATAGCCACAACACTTCACACACACTGATTCAGGACTTAGTTTTTATTAGAAAAACCTGTCTTCTGTCATGGTATGAATGTGTCTGGCCCTAGGACTAGCACCATGTGTTGAATTCATTACGGTCTTTCATGAGATCCCAGGAGAGTTTATTCACAGATGTAGATTTCCTGCCAACCACCTATAACTGTCTATTTGGCCTTCATTGTGAGCACAAAGACAAGAAATTATCCAGTGGAAATAATTCATAGCAGTGCATTTAAAATAATAAACATTACTCCTAGTGAGTGATACTAGAGGTTTATAGTTTCTGACACTTGACACTGGTTTTGTGGTGGCCCCCAGGATTGTTGTGTAGTATCCTATGTCCTTTCAATGTCACACAGTAGATGCTGAGTTTTTATAGCTTCAAAGAGAGTTGAAGAATGCTGGCACCAGAAATCTGTCTATTTTATTGATTTTCCCATAAGCTCATTTAATTATTCATTGAAGGATCTATTTAACAATCACATCTATTTTTAACCAATTAAGGTCACATTAAATATTTACCAGTGTCATTGTAATAATAAGTGCTATTTAATGGCATTTAGCCAGCACAAGTACCAAGTAGGATCCTCCTGACTATAGTGGATATAAAAATTTAGAGTTAGTATGCCTTCAGACAAATAAAAATATACACATAGCTATCACCTTCTATAAAATGAATAGTTTAAAAATTGAGACAGTACTGCTGGTAAAACTGCATAGTTTTGACAGCCATATAATATTAGTAAAATATTTTATTCGGTATTTTTCCTATAGCAGTAGAAATTTTCAATTGTGATAATACAAATATGAGAAGTGTCATCATATAAAATTGAAGAAGTAAGTGCAGAAATAATTCATGGTGGAGTTAGAACACATATATTATTTCTGCACATCTGCCAAACCTGTGTACTAAAATGCAGGGTTTTTATTTCTTTATATATATTCATTTTATAGGCAGAGAAAAATCTAGGATTAAAATATTTTTTTAGAATGAGGCATTCTCAATTATCTTTTATAAAAGGTCATATAATTTATGAGTGGGAAACTGTTTAAAAAGCATATATGGCATACACCTCATTTTATAAGTAGATTAATTAATGTCCATACTGGTTTCTACAAGGTCATCACAGAGCTAATTCTCACATCATTTGCCTTGAAATCCAAGATTATTTCTACTTGCATTGTATTTTATAATCCCAAACTCATAATTCATGTTTGTTACAAGAGCTTACATTTTTCTGTAGCCCCATTTCAAAATAAGTATTCATGTATGCAGGATATGTTACAGATGGCTCCTGTTACTTATCTTTACTACCAGGAGAAAAATTCAATGTTAATTACTTAATTTTGACTTCCAGTCAGTTTATGCCTCAGATATGACATATATTTAAATTTAAATCCACTTAAAAAAGATAGTAGCTCCTATTTACGCCTGTGCATTATTTTTTCTTTATTTTTAAAATGTTCAGGTAGCTAGTATTTTCCTCTTGATAAATTATTTTTTTGTACCTTTTTATCCTCCTAGATTCATTCTTTGATCCACATAATGTCAGCTTAGAGTCAGTGGACATCAGCATAAAAATAGCCAAATAAAATTTAAAAAAGCTAATCTCATGAAGACTCAACAACCCTGAGGACAAAAAAAAAAAAAAAAAAAAAAAAAAATCAATGATGCAACTAACTTTTTCTTTTTTTGTTAAGACAGAGTCTCACTCTGTCTTCCAGGCTTGAGTGCAGTGGCATGATCTTGACTCACTGCCATCTTCACCTTATAGATTCAAGTGATTCTCTGGCCTCAGCCTCCTGAGTAGCTGCGATTGCAGGTGTGTGCTACCACACCCGGCTATTTTTTTTTTTTTTCTCCTGTATTTTTAGTAGTGACAGGTTTCACCATGTTGGTCAGGCTGGTCTTAAACTACTGACCTCAAATAATTCACTCTCTTTGGCCTCCTGAAGTACTGGGATTACAGGCATGAGCCACAGTGCCTGGTTTAGTCTTTATTAGAGTTCCTAAAGTAACATCTTCTGTTATAAACTGCAAATAATATAAAAATTTCAGTGTCAAATGGAGACCACCACCAATAGTTCTTTCACAAATTCTGTTCTCTTGTCCATGGGTGATTTCTTTTAGGAGCATGGTTTTTACCATTACAGAATATATTTTTATATAATGATGTGTGCCTTCATATTCTTAATACTTTTGGTATATGACATATAGATAGATGCATATTTTTATATAATTTGATCAGGATACAAGTGTGTATTTACGGGGTATATAGTTTGAAAACATTATAAATAACCTAAGAGTGTATAATTGGCATTATCTAAGTTTGAGTTTCCTAGAAGCAGAGCCTGAGACAAAAATTCAAGAACATATAATCTATTGAAGAACTATTCCCAGAAATAGAATCACTGACCTGAAATTTGAATTTCAGATAAACAGTAAACATATATTTGAAATATTTTGGATATATTTATTCTAAAATAATATTCATTTATTTCCTGAAATTCAGATTAATCTCAGAATTCTTTATTTTTCTGGCAACCTTATTCAAGAGAGAGGAAGTGAAAAAAAGATAGGACAGAAGGAGCTAAGCAAAGGTGCCGTGTAAGTTGGAATCTAACACTGTCCTGGTCTGTGGGGAAGCTCTGTTTCTATGGATGTATGAATTACACTGTAAAGTTAGCCCCACCTTGGGGCTGGTCTTTTGTACAAACAACTCAATTATTGGCTGTAGACTGTGAGGGTGGATAGGCAAAACTCCTGTTCATGCCTACAGACCTACAAACCTACCTGATTTTCTTGGAATGGAAATACCTTAGTTTATTATTTTGAAATATATAGAGAGATACAGATTATCAACAAAACAGATAGAATGACTTTTGAAACTTTTTTCTTTAATTATTTTTTAGAGAAAGGTTCTCACTCTGTCGCCCAGGCTGGAGTGCAGTGGCATGATCATGTTCAGTATTTTTTTTTTTTTTTACATTTTTGTAGAGACAGGGTCTCGCTATATTACCCAGGTAGTCTTGAACTCTCCTGGCCACAGCAATCCTCCCACCTTGGCCTTCCAAAGCGTTGGGATATCAAGCATGAACTACTGTGCCTGATCTGGAATGACTTCTTATAGCAGGTATTTAGAGCAACTTGTAACCAAAAGGTGGATTTAGACTTGTTCTTGTTTTTCATGATATTGTCTCTTTCTCTTTTAGAATTTATACATTTTTTTTTCTAATCATTGAGAAAATTGCATCCTCTGCTTATTATCTTACAGAAATTAGGCTGTAGCATTTGCTGAACAGTGATGACTATTTTATTATTTGTTCCCAATGTTTATATTATCTAATAAATTAGTTGTAATTTTTATAAATGTTATATAAGTTCTAACCAGCATAACCAATTACATTATAATATCCATTGGGTTGCTATATTACTACTGATGGAGAAGTTTCATTTCTACACTTCTATAATAATGGTAATTTCAGAGACACTGCAGCTCTTAGCAGAATATGATACATATAGGAGCCTCCCATGTCAGGTGACACCTTCATAGTTAGAGGGAATACTTAGTTTTTAAGAGGCTAATAAGTAGGTCAAAAAATAGTTTCAACAAAGAGACTGGGTAATAAAAAAACAAAAGAGAAAGACCAGTTGCATTATGTGTTAAGGAAAGTTAGATTTCACAACCTGGAACATAACAGGTAACAACATCAAATCAAGTTAGGATTGAAATCTCATGTATGTAGAATCAAAGTCTGAAATCTAGTAAAAGGAGGGATGAGGTGAGGGCAAGTTAGAAATAAATGTAAGAGATTTTGGCTTATTATTGGGAAGTTCCAAATTGTCTGGGATTGCTTATAATGGCTTTTTGGGGTCTATAAGATTGTTCTAAAGGATGAGAGGTTCTGGGAATGCCACCATACACACATAAATTATTGTAAAATTCTTACTATTTCAGAAAATGCAATATCATTCAGCACAGTACTCATTGAAATATTTTATAAGATTTAAACAGGGCAAGTAATCAATATTTTAATAGTTTGAGAATACAGTTTTATTATAAATTAACATATGGCTCTTCACAGAAATCTGAAATATGAAGATATGCAGGAAAAATATTACTCCTACTTAATCACTCCAAACCAACAATTGTTAACTGTTTTTCATTCACTCTTCCTGTATTCTTGCTGTGCATATAATTTTTACATAATTGTAATCAAATGCATTATATAAAGTTAAATATGCTGATTAAACTATCTGTTCTTCCTGATTATAGGTAAATATTTGCTTGTTCCAAGTAATTTTAAAATGTAGAAACAAATGTAATGAAAAAAATACCACCCAGAACCCCACACCCTAGAAATTACAAATATTAATATTTTGATATTTTAGTTTTATTATTATTCTTCACCATATAAAATAGTGACTTCAGTAATTTAGTATAAATGACATTGATATAAAATATGACTAATCTTTATAATGGACAAATAAAGAAAACTTCTACATGTGTGAAGAAGGGACTGTATTTTAAATTAATTATAGCAAAATAAATCTCAACAGTTTAAGAATTGTAGCTATTATTATTACAAGATATACAATTAATAGTGCTTAGTGATTTAAGAGGTCAACAAAAAAATCATAGAACTTGTGATATTTGTGAAGGGAATAATGAAGCTCAAAAATATGCTTTCTATTACATGAAGAGATAAGGAAGATGAGAAGCAGTTGAATCATGCATTACATGTCCAGTGTTTGTTTCTGGGTCATAGACTCTATATGAGACACTTACAGAATCCAAATGAGTAGGTGAGTTTGATATCTTAGTTGATTAAAGAACAGCTACTACTTACATTAAGTGCTAGAAAATCAGAATAAATTGCTAATTCTACAATTTTATTTAATTTACTAATATATACATTCAAGTACTGAGTTAGAATCAGAAAATAATATATCATGCACAGGAGATTACTCTCATGATTAGGCTAATGAGGGATGTTACAAAGATTGAAAAAACATTTATCAAGATACAGTAACTCACAGTAATACTTATCAAAACTGGGTTTATTTGTCCTTCTAACATTAAATAATGTGAAATTATCACCATGAAAATGAGTCAGACACACATAAGAAACATCATCAAGCATGTGTTGCACTTCATAATATTTTAAAAGTTAGTTTTCCATTTGATATTTAGGATCTTAAAACATGAAATCTGGAAGAGGACTTCAAGATCATCAAATTTGGTGGCTTTTAAACTATCCTCAGTGAAACAAAAATGTTTCCCTGGAGATGTTTCATCAGTGTGACATTGATACTCACTGGGTGGGTCTGAATCCCCTGCTCCCACTTGAACCAAATCTATTTACTTTATATCTCGTATATATTGGAATTTTTACATAGAATTTTATTTGGAAAACTGAAGTTTCAGCTCCCTTAAAAAGGAGGTAAAAAATTCAGATTTAATTTGAACTTATTCACTTTCCTATGTGAGGAATTAGGGGATTTCCAGTAAAGTTTACACACTAATAATTTAAAATGGAGACTATAACCTAAGTCTTCTAGATGTGCTAGGACAGTAACCATCCCATTACATCATAATAATGTATATGATCTATACAGTCTAGTTTGCTGTACAGAGAACATAAAGAGTTCAACAATTATAAAAGGTTGATAGTCAAAGTTTTTAAGCTAAATTTTAATCCTCCAAATTCATTTTTATATATGGGGAAATTATAAAGCTTGATAACTTCTCTTACACAGCTAAAAACAGTATCAGTAATATTACAGAGGAAGGAAAGTGCCACTACTACCATTTAAATTATGTGATTTATCAGCAACCTGGACATAGAGGTTCTTGTTGGCTGAGTTAATTTATTCTGCCTTAACCCTTGTAACTTAAATTGTTTTGTGAAGGAACACCTAGATGGTCTTTAATATCCTTTTCATCCTGTGTTATTTAGGATTCTTTGCACTGCAAATGGCGGGGGACTTTCATTGAAACTGGCCTAATCAGTCAGTGAGGGAATTTATTGCCACACAATAGAAATTGCAGGGATATGGTAGACTTTGAGATTTGTTGACTCAGCAGTTCAAGTATGTCAGGTATGACCCAAATTCTCTGCATCTCTCTGTGTGAAACTTTCAGAGTTAGCTATATGCTTAGCTGGTAATAAGATGTCTGAAGAAGTTCTAAGTGTCACCTCCAGATGCAATACTGTCCATAGGTAGAGAGAAAAATATATTTATTATTTTCTCCTAGAAGATAAGAATTTAAAAAAAAATTCAGCTGAATTGCTGTCATTTTTAATGGGTTGGAATTAGTTCACACATATATACATGTACGTGTCAAAGGCAAGGAAGATTAATTTACTGGATGGACCATGCCCACTCTTGAGACTTGGTATTGGTTCACTTTATCTTGAAATGCAAAGTTATGTGCATGGTACATAGGGGTAGACACCTGAATAAAATGAATTCTACAACTAAAGAAAGCAGGACTGGATAATGATTAGGAAAACATCCCTGTTCACTACACAATGCTAACAACATATCGCTATATTTATAATTGGCAATTATGGTACAATAAGAATAGTAATAAGATCAGACAAAATAAAACTAATTTGAATCTAAATAGAATTATCAAATACTCCAGACATCTTTACTCAACGCTTCTCTAGCCATTTAAACCTTTGTAAGAATCAGTTTAAAAATACTGGAACAGATTTGCATAAGTAATACCAATCTGAAAGCTTTCAATGAGTTAATATTTAGGCCCCATTATTATGATGCATTGATTAGAAAGAAAATTAAATGGTGAATCCAGATAACCAAATGACCTCAGGAAAATTGGCACAAAAGATTACCAAAGCTGCTGCCAAAATGCATACCTTCATTGTCAATGTGGACTTCAGGCCTTGAACCAGCTTTTATATTCACAGTATGTAAGTAGTTCTAACAGGGAACTCTATGTTACACTGACTGATATGGCAGGATAACAAAAAATGTAGTTCTAAAAATCAAGCTAGTGTTGCCATGATTGTCATATAAAATATTTTCATTGCAGAGATCACTGAGAGCAACTAAAATACAAAACAGAAAATTAAAAATAATGTAGACAACATTTATTGAAACCTCAATGTTTAATGCCAGATAATATTGTAAGTGAACCAAAGGTTTGTAACAAACCTATAGAATATAGATGCTGTTATTATTATTGTTATCAACTTTTTATAGATGAAAACACTGGAGTTGCAGAAAAGGTAGAAAATGCCTAGAACTATGCAGTTAGTAAGTAGTGGAGCTGGTATTCTCACTCAAACAATATGGCACCAGAGCCCACATTCTCTTAAAAACTGTGCTACCCTGCCCTTAAGAGATGTGCAAGGGAGAAGAAATATGTGGATTATGTGCTTATCTGTACCACAATTTTTTAAAACCACGTCGCTTCCATCCATTTCCAAACTACATAGTTATTAGAGAATATGGTAAGATATTTGATGTAATATTATAAGAATAACATTAATATTCTAAAGTCATATTTGTGGACTTACTGTAAATATGGGATATTTAATTCTTCTAAAACTGTTTTCAAGCATTTTTGTTATATGTCTAACAGACCTAATTGAATGCAAAGTGTTTTTGGTGAATTCGTGAATTAGTGAATGAATAAATTTAAGTAAATAGATTGGTGGGACATCCTTCTATCAGCCCTTTAATTTCCAATGTTGTCTACTGAAAAATACTTTTGTATAAAAACTGGTTTTCAGGACACTTGCAGCTAACATAAGGCCTCTGTATTACAAGAATCTAGGGAGCCTGTAGTCAAAACCAAATACTAAGAATCAAACAAAGTCCATTTCAAAGTGATGAAAGTTAAAAAGAAATGATTGACAGTGGAATAATAAACACCATATATTTTATATGGGCTTAAATAATAAAAGAATGACTTATGAAATGACATCAAGGCAGCCATGTTTCATTCTTTAAATTCACTGGAAGGCAACCTTGAATGACAAAGATGACCTAAGGAGCAATTTCTGGAAAAGAAAATCATATGAAAAAAGGCTCATCATCACTGGTCATTAGAGAAATGCAAATCAAAACTACATTGAGATACCATCTCACACCAGTTAGAATGGCGATCATTAAAAAATCGGGAGACAACAGATGATGGAGAGGATGTGGAGAAATAGGAACACTCTTACACTGTTGGTGGGAGTTCAACCATTGTGGAAGACAGTGTGGCGATTCCTCAAGGACCTAGAAATAGAAATTCCATTTGACCCAGCAATCCCATTACTAGGTATATATCCAAAGGATTATAAATCATTCTACTATAAAGACACATGCACACGAATGTTCATAGCAGCACAGTTTACAATAGCAAAGACCTGGAACCAACCCAAATGCCCATCAACGATAGACCGGACAGGGAAAATGTGGCACACATACACCATGGAATATTATTCAGCCATCAAGAATGATCAGTTCATATCCTTTGTAGGGACATGGATGAACCTGGAAGCCATCATTCTCAGCAAACTGACACAGGAACACAAAATCAAACACCTCATGTTCTCACTCATAGGCGGGTGTTGAACAATGGGAACACATGGACACAGGGAGGGGAGCACTACACACTGGGGTCTGTTGGGGGAGAATAGGGGAGGGACAGCGGGGGGTGGGAGGTTGGGGAGGGATAGCATGGGGAGAAATGCCACATATAGGTGAAGGGGAGGAAGGCAGCAAATCACACAGCCACGTGTGCACCTATGCAACAATCTTACATGTTCTTCATATGTACCCGAAAACCTAAAATTCAATTAAAAAAAAAAAAGAAAATATATTAAAAAAAAAAAAAAAGGAAAATCAACAAAAATACCAAACTAGTAGAAACTGCCATCATAAAGATTTCAGGGCAGTTCTCACTTGATAGAGGACATTGTTATCTAAGTCAAAACTGCATTAACAAAGAAGCTGCAAAATTTATAAACAGTAAGTGAATTATGTGTGTATTATTTGGAAATTACCCTCCTTCCCTGTTAAGATGAAAGGTTGAAGAAGAAAGAGGAGTTTTGATATATGTATTCATTGTATAGTGATTAAATCAGGGTAATGAGCATATCCATCACCTAAGACTTTTATTATTTCTTTGTAGTGAGAACACTGAAAATCCTCTTTTCTAACTACTTGGAAAAATAAAATACACTGTTGTAAACTATATTGAGCTTAATGTGCCAAAGGACACCACATCACATTGAACTCCATAAATATGCAAAATTATTAGATGTCAACTTAAATAAATTGTAGTTAAAAAAGAAATGGGCTGTTTTTTAGTGTTTGCCTTGTTTTAATTGCATGTGTTTTAATGTAAAACTGTGGTTAATCCTTATAAAAATCTCTAGTTTTATGCTAAATAGACTACCAAGAGCCACAAAAACATTTTAAAACGGAATACAACCAAAGACATGAAGTGTTTCTAGGTATTATTTGAGGGAATAACTAGAAAGATATTGTATATAATACAATAGCAAAAGGCAGTTGTTGGCCATTCTGCTAAAATAAATTTTCTGTTTCTTTCAGTAATAAAACATTTTGAAAATAATTTGAATGTATGTCTTCTTTTCTTCAAATTATGTTTTAGTCATTTTATATTGTTGCCTGAAATTATGAGTAAGAGGGCAAATTAACATCTAGTTTGATTCAAATTAGGTTAGCTGTTTTGCCTGCCACTGCTTTCAATCATTTTATTATGCCTTGGGAACATTTTATCTAAAGGAATAAAAGCAAGACTTAGTGCCACTAGATTTCTAGAATATTCAAATGGCCATTAACAGCTTGATTTTCTTAAAAATCAGGTTCAATTTTTCTCCAAGTTAATATCATAACAATCTGAAGGCAAATTAAATGCTATGAATTCATAGTACAGTCTCTCTGGGAAAATGCTATTACTGTAGAATTGCTAACCACTAACAAATTACTACAATTACAGTTACCTGAGTGTCGTTGTAAGGCCACTCTACCTCACTAAAGTTATATGATTCCAGAATTTGTGTTTCTTGCATTAATATTAAGACTCTCTGAGTACATAAGGGGAGATACTTAATGATTATTCAATTGATAAAGCACTTTGACATCAAAAAGAGTTCTTTAGAGTTAAGATCCTTGTAAATCTGAAGTAATTATAGGTCTTTTAGGAAATTTGTCTGTATTTCTATCTTAAAATAAGAGCTACAAGGAAAATCACTGTAAGCCAGTTGTAGAATAAAAATAAAAATAACAATAACAGTGGGAGACTGTAACATCACATTGTCAATATTAGACTGATCAACGAAATAGAAAATTAACAAGGATATCCAGGACTTGAATTCAGACCCGGAACAAGTAAACTTAATAAACATTTATAGAACTCTCCACTTCAAATACAAAAAACATACATTCTTATCTGTACCATATCACACCTATTCCAAAAGTGACTACATAATTGGAAGTAAATCACTCCTCAGTAATCGCATAGCATTTCATAGGTTTAAATGAAATATTGGTTGGCTGCTTGTTTGTTATTTTCTTCCCTTATTCCTTCCTGTCTCCATTGTTAAGCACAATTATTGGCATAAAAGAGGTTTTCAATTCCCATTTTTAGACTGCATTCTAGCCTGGGCAATAAAGCAATATTCCCGTTCTCTCTCCCTCTTTCTCTTCCTTTTTCTTCCTCTTCTTCATTCTTTTTTTTTTCTTTTTTCTTTCTTTCTTTCTTCCTTTTTCTTAAAAAAAATAAAGAAATAACTCAAGTGTAGTGAGTGAGTAGCCCATGCTGCAGCTGCTGCTGCTGCAAAAAAAAAAAAAATAAAAAATTATTGGAAGATTTATGTGTATAGGAGTGCTGCAAAATGTTTTTATTCTTTAGAGTAAGAGTTGGCAAAAATTTTTATTTAAAGGACTAAACTTTGTGATACATGTAGTTGCTGTTTTATTGTTACAGCTACTCAACTTTGCCCTTATATCACAGTAGCAACCATGAGCAATATGTAAATGAGTAAATGTGACTGTGTTGCAATAAAGCTGTATTTGTGAACATCAAAAAAAAAATAAAAATAAAAAAATAAAAGCTACACTTGTTTTCTTTTTAAAGAACCTTGTTTTCACTGCTATGTCTAAGAATTAAAAGTCTATATGCACTAATATATGTTAACTATATCAAAAATTGCATAATCACAACCTTTTATCTATGATAATTTCCTTCAATAGTCTGTCAAGTTTTGATTTTATGAGACAATGGAATGAAAGTGTTTAAAAGCTGTTACATGTCACAGATATGAATTTACATGCAAGAATTGAAGTATTTATGTTAGAAGTTATGTGCATTTCATATTTTTTATCTCTTTAGGCAGTCATCCCTTGGCATATGATATCTCAAACTTAATTCATCAATTTATGATTTTGAATTTGAATAATCCCTTTAGTTTTTCCAGTTCTGCCACTTTAAATTTCTAATCCTGACTCCTGATCTCTTCTCTATTCTTAACTCCGTTCTTCACTTCTGTATTTATGAAATCATTCTGATAAAGAGTACACTGATCAAAATTTTAACTGCCACCTTGAAACTTTGATTTCAGAACTTACCTGGTTCATAATAAAGACATTATTCTGATTAACAAAATATTTAATGTCACTTTGCTCAGTCATGTACATATGTCAAAAATATCCAATATAGCACACTGAATGGTGGAATTCAGGGAAGCAGCAATTTACAGTTAATATTTAATTTACAATTATGTGTCATTTTTTATGAAGTCATGTTTATGTACATTAATTTGCCTCTGTATGCTATGTGTGTATATTATGTATATCTATGTGGAGATATACTTAAGACAACTTTACTAAGTAATGGCAGTTTTGTCCCTTCTCATTTTGTCAGCCAATTTTATAAGCATATTTATACCTAACAACTCAGTAAATGTTGTTTGAATCTCTGGGCTTTTTTATTTCTATACATATGTCATATTATGCATATCAGAATATTTTGTCTGGCTTTTTTTTTGTAGTAGCTCATGTTTGATTATAAGCAATTTAATTGCAATATAGCCATTACAACTTCTACAACAGAAAAGCTTCTTTTTTTTTTTTTACATTTCCTGATGTGTTCCTACCCAAATACTTTTAATGGAAAAGCTATCAAAAGTATTTATTATCAAAAGTCTGAGTGTTATATACATATTTTCTCAGAATCATTATCACTGTAGGTAAAAAGTGGTTTTATTATTGGCTTATTTGCTATATAGAACCTACCTAGTATAAACTGAATCTATTAGAGTTTGATTTAAAAAACATACCACAAACAAAATGTTGCTAAGTCCTGTTCCATAAAGCATGCATAGTGAACATATATACTCTAGTTATAGTTAATAATCATTGAAGTGAAAATATTGCATGAAACGTGTGTTTGCAAAAGAAGAGCTATTTTGAATGGATGGTGCAATATAGAAATATGAGGCACATTTAACTTATAAAAGAAATGTGAAATTTAAAATGTATATATAAAATACAGAGTAAAATTTTTTGAAGATAAACCTGTTGAGCCTAATTAAAACTAGATGATCAACATGACAAATCTCAGAGGACTATACTCATTTCAAAATCACAAAATTTTTAGGATAAACTACTTTGTTTTATTTCAAAGATGTGAAAAGTTCTTTAAGGACCCTAAAGAGAGTTGTAGGGGTAACATCAGCCAAAATGTTAATATATTAAGATAAGATTATACCTGATAAGTGAATATGAAGTACTTATTGGTATTTAGAGAAGAAGGAGAACACTTTCAGATTGAGTTTCAGGAGAACTTTTCAAAAGAGGTTGAAAAGAATATAGGTAAAATTTCCAACTGAGAAATAGGAAGGACATTGAAAAGTTGGATCCATATAGAGTGTGTTGAAAAGATGCACAAAGTAATAGTTTAGATTAATTCTTGTGGAACATTAGTGAAAAAATAAATTAGTCAGAGTCCTAAGTTTTTGAAATCCCTTGAATTAAAAAGAGTTAAGAGGTTCGGACTTTGGGTAATATATATTTTTTTTTGTTTAGAGATGCAATCTCACTCTGTCGCCCAGGCTGGAGTACAGGCTGCAGTGCAATGGCGCACGTTGTCCCGCTTCCAGCTACTAGGGAGGCTGAGGCAGGAGAATCACTTTCAGCCTCCCGGGTTGAAGTGATTCTCCTACCTCAGCCTCCCTAGTAGCTGGGATTACAGGCGTGTGCCACCATGCCTGGCTAATTTTTGTATTTTCAGTAGAGATGGGGTTTCACCATGTTGGTCAGGCTAGTCTCAAACTCCTAACCTTGTGATCCACCTGCCTTGGCCTCCTAAAGTCCTGGGATTATAGGCATGAGCCACCATACCTGGTACTGTTAATAGAATTTTTTGAAGACAGAATGAAAAGCCCAAAGCAAATAACTTAGCCTGGGTTTCTAAGAACACAGAATCTGAGGATAAGCTTATATGCTCTTATTTTCTTAGGGAGTGAATCTCGAAGCACAAAAGTGAGGGACAATGCATTGAAGCTGGGAAGGAGTAACAGCCTGAATGATGCTGGTCACTCCTAAGATTAACTGACTGCTCAAACTTGAGAGGATGCTCTGAGAATCTGTGTAGATTCTGTCTGGACTGTTTTTCATGGAAAGAAAGAAGAAAGTAAGTCTACTTCTCAAATTACAATTAGTTAAACAATTTGAGAACAATTCTCAAATCACATTGGTTAAGCATTCACCCCATAAGTTGTTAATACTCCTGCTCTTCCAGGTTATAAATTGGGCAAGAAATGAGGCAGTGTTAGATTGCACCTGTTTGAGGTTAATCAGATCCTAAGCAGTGATGAGACTGGAAGAAGTGATGCCTGGATGATAGGAAGCATGTAGGAGATTTCTGATAATTGTGGTATTTTAGGAAAACTAATTTCATTGCATAATTGAAAAAAGGATATTGAACACAGGAAGCCCAGTTAGAAAATTTTTAAAATAGCTCAGGTGAACATAGTGAAGAACTTTATTGGCATAGTGGTACTTGGAATGGAAGCAAGGAGTGACTATGAAAAGTTACAGGCAAAATAAATTTTCACAGAATAACAGGTAACTGGATATGGAAATACAAAAATAAATTAAGTACGATATTACATATTTAAGCCTTGATTTCAATAGTAACACTTTTCTAATCATGTATATGAGCAATGTAGCTAAAAAGATAACCCAGAATATATTCTCATTTTTACATTTAATAAATGTTTTCTGCTTTCTTTTTCATGGTACAACTACAATTATAACCTCAGTCATTTGTGTAGTAATCCAAGGGGCTAGGAGATGACTGTTTTCTGATGACGTGGTACCTATTTTTTCTTTTTCTCAGCAGTGTAGGTTTGTGCTACATGATTAAAAGTTTACTTCAGATAGTTTATATAGACTATTTTTAAAGAAAAACAACTCCCAGTTTCACACAAATACACACACATACACACACACACACATAAATACAATGACTATGCATCTTGGCAAATGACTTTTTCATGTGCTGGGATGGTAGAAAATTGGTTTGGGGCTTAAAACACAAAAACTCATGGCTTTCATTGCACGAAAGTTATTGAGCAACAGGTTGACTCTTGACATTACCTCTATCTCTGCTACCATGGCATCTTTTTTATGATCAATGAGAGGAGTAGCTGAGGAAAGAGGCTGATTGGTATTCACTTGACTTTGCTACTGAGGTCACCTTTCGGTAACTATTTACATAGGACACAAATACCTTCTTGTCCTCCACCGCATTCAGAGAGATCTATCCACATATCTCTTCAACAGATTTCTTTATCTTATCACCAGTTTTTCAACCATGTTCCTTCTAAGTCCCTGACTATTCACCCAAACCAGTGGATACAGGCCATGAGTTGGTATATTATCACACATCAAGCCACTTTTACTTTCAAGCAAAGTGAACAGTTGCTGTTCTTCAGGACTCTGTCACAAAGAGCATGTAGTTCTTCAGCTGTCCACTTTAAGATGGTGCCTACATGTTGTACAGGATCATCGGTAAACCAGACCTTAGTCCTCTTCCTCTGTTAACTAATTTTTGGAAACTCCTTATGAGATCATAGACAGAGAAGGCAGTACAGCAGAAGTGCAGACTAGGGACACTGAGCCCATTTCTTCGTATAACTTACTTGATAGTTAAGGGAGCGATCATGTATATGCCATTTTCTTTTGATGATGGAGTGCTGCTGTTAACTTCCAAATTTATAGTTTAGTGGGTCAGATAACTGAGTCTCTGGCTTTAATGACATGAAGGTAACTAACAGTTGTCTAGCCTGACATTTCAGTGAGAGCTATGGAGTCTTCAGATGATCTTCCCCTATCTTTTGAAACGCCTGACTATCAGGACAGCTGTTGTTTAGGAATATATATTAGACCATATATCTGTAATAATTTTTATTGCACTGTGTGTTTCATACTTCAGTGAAAATCTGGTATCCACAATATTCAACTTTGTGTGTGTCAGTACATCATATGTTTAAATATTTTTGTAGAAAAAATGTTCCATCCTGATGAGCATTTACTGCTTTGCTCTACAAAGTAGAGCTAGAACTACATGAATATTTGGGGAAGTAAGCCGGGCAGAGTTTATATGTGTATTTCAATAATTTTGGTAAAACATACCAGCTTACCAGGAGTCCTCATGTGCCACTTTTTTGTGTGAAAATCCTTTACCTTGAATGCCAGGTTTGTTAACATCATAGGAAATGAGGAGATTCAAGGTTACCAGCTGACTACTGTTTTATCACTTGTATTGACTCATTATGACTGAATTTGCAGATCCAAATATAGTATGGAAAACTTACACTGAAGAATGTTAACTTTTTTTAGAATAGAGGTTTCTTCCTTTCTCTAAAACCATTCACCTAGTCACTCTTAATATGTGTATATAGGTAATTTTTGGGGGGAGTGTGTGTATGGAAATAATTATGATTTTTTAATAATTTTTTACTTTATTTTATAATTTCAACTTTTATTTTAGATTCAGGGGTAATGCCAGATTTGTTACATGAATATATTGTGTGATGCCGAGGTTTGGGATACAAATGATTCTGTCACCAATAGATAACTTTTCAATGCTTGTACCCTTATTCCTTTAGTAATCCTCAGTGTATATTATTGCCATCTTTATGTCCATATTTACCCAATGTTTAGCTCCCACTTACAAGTGAGAATGTGTAGTATTTGGTTTTCCATTCCTGTGTTAGTTTGCTTAGGATAATGGCCTCTGGCTACATCCACGTTGCTGCAAAGGACATGATTTCATTCTTTTTTTATGGCTAAATAGTATTCCATAGTGTATATCTACCATATTTTCTTTATCCTATTCTCTATGGATGGGCACCTAGGTTGATTTCATGTCTTTGTTATTGTGAATAGTGCTGCAATGAACGTATGAGTGCATGGGTTTTTTTGGTAGAATGATTTATTTTCTTTTGGTTATATACTCATACTGAGATTGCTGGGTGGAATAGTAGTTCTAAGTTCTTTGAGAAATCTCCAAACTGCTTTCCACAGTGGTTGAACTAATTTACATTCCTACCTACAGTGTATAACTATTCCCTTTTCTCCTTGTACTCATCAGCATCTGTTATTTTTGACTTTTTATTAATAGCCATTCTGACTGGTGTGAGATGGTATCTAATCATTTCTCTAATTATTAGTGAATTTCTAATTATTAATAATCAATAATGCAGTTAATTATTATTTAACTAGTGATTATTAAATATATATTTAATTAATCTGTAGTGGTTAATAATGCATTTCCCTAATGATTAGTGATTTTCATCATTTTTCATTTGCTTACTAGCTGCTTGTATGTCTTCTTTTGAGTTGCATCTGTTCATGTTTTGTACTTACTTTTCAATTAATTTTTTTAAATGCTTCTTGATTTGTTTAAGTTTCTTATAGGTCCTGGATATTCCTTTGTCAGATGCATAGTTTGCAAATATTTCTCCCATTCTGTAGTTGTCAGTTTACTCTCCTGATAGTTTCTTTATTGTGCACAAGCTCTTTAATTAGGTCCCACTTGTCAATTTTTGTGTTTGTTGAAATTGCTTTTGAGGACTTAGTCATAAATTATTCCCCAAGACCAATGTCCAGAATGCTGTTTCCTATCTAAGATTCTTATAGTTTGAAGTCTTACTAGACCTGATAAATGACTTCAGTAATGTTTTGGGATATAAAATCAATGTAAAAAATTGGTAGCATTTCTATACACCAATAAAGTGCAAATTGAGAGCCAAATCAAGATTGCAATCCCATTTACAATAGCTACAAAAATACATAGTAATACATATAACCAAGGAAGTGGAAGATCTCTACAAGGAGATGACAAAACACTGTTGAAAGAAATTATGGACTATAGAAACAAATGGAAAAAATATTTCATGTTTATGTATTGGGAAAGTCAATATTATTCAAATGGCCAGATTGCCTAGCGCAATCTACATATTTAATATTTTTGCTGTCAAGCTGCCAACATCATTCTTCACAGAGCTAGGAAAAACTATTATAAAATTCACATGGAACCAAAAAAGAGCCTGAATAGCCAAAGCAATTCTAAATAAAAAGAACAAAGCCAGAGGTATCACATTACCCTACTTCGAAGTATACTATAAGGCTATAGTAACAAAAACAGCATGGTACTGGTAGAAAAACAGATACCTAGATTGATGGAACAAAATAGAGAGTCCAGAAATAAAGCCACACACCCACAGCCTTCTGATCTTCAACAGAGTCAACAAGAGTAAGGAATGAGGAAATGACTTCCTATTCAATAAATGGTGCGGTGATAACTGCCAAGCCATATGCAGAAGATACACATACAAATACAAATATTACTCAAATACTGTATTGACATATACAAACATTAACTCAAGTTGGGAAATTCTATATAATATCTTAATAAATATTTAGTCTTACAGCCTATGACAAGGAAAGTATATCTCTATAAATACATACACTGTGTAAAGTAATCTCTGTCCATTGAATAAATCTCCTCATGAAATTTTAATATGTAACCACATCAGGTTTTATTCCTGCTTTAATCATCTCAAGGGTCTCCCGCTGAACTCAGAGTGACATTCAAACTTCTTATTTTAAGTCTTTACATGCTCACTACTTCAATCTTCTTACTACTGTAGTCCCATCTCCCACTTAACACACCCTCTAAACGCCAGTGAGCCTCCACGTGGCTGCTCTGTTCTTGTCATTCAGCTCTCCATTCACATGTTATCTCCCCAGATGAAACCTTCCTGGCTACCAAATCCAATCCCCTGTGCAGTTTCTTTTACTTCAGTGATTCTGCTTTCTTGAGGAATATATCACCTTGTGAAATGACCTCATTAATAATTTTACTGCCATGTGCAAGGACTTAAAGAGGCTTTGTACTGCCCTTTGGGGTACACACCAATCTTCCACTTGGTCTGGAATTTGAACTCAGAGTGTCAGTGCCTGCCTTTAATCTTTGAAATTAAAGACTTTCATCTAAAGGAACAAGTTGTCTTAGGATCTTCTTTTACTCTCACAAATGAAACAAAGCCATGTAGATATGAATGAGATATGAAGTAATAGTGAGAAGGTATTTGGATTGCATTTACATATTTTATTTAATAAAGAAAATTAAATGAGTATCTATCTATCTCATACATCTGATATCTGATTTTTTTTGTTTCCAATATTATTCTGAGGACATTACTGTAAGTTAAGGAAGTTTAATAAGCCTGATATTTCCTGAGTATAAGGAATACTTTTGTATATTTGAAATATTTAAAAGTGGTACAGCTTGAACATGAATTTAGAGTTTCTTTCTTTCATTCCTTCCTTCCTTCTTTCCTTCCTTCTTTCCTTCCTTCCTTCCTTCCTTCCTCCTTCCTTCCTTCCTTCCTTCCTCCCTCCCTTCTTTCTTTCTTCCTCTCTTCCTTTCTTTCTTCTTCTTTCTTCCTTTCTTTTGGAGGTGGAATTTTGCTTTTGTTGCCCAAGCTGGAGTGCAATAGCACAATCTCAGCTCACCGCAACCTCTGCCTCCTGGGTTCAAGCAATTCTCCTGCCTCAGACTCCTGAGCAGCTGGGGAGTTTAGAGTTTAATGTAACTAAAGTATTTTTTAAAACCTGAGTCTTTCAGAAACAATCTAAAAAGAATTATTTTATTAGATGAGAAGTTATCAAAAAAAAACTCTAAAGGTGACTTCCCAATAATGATTTTTGCCATAAACTTTTTAAAAAGACCAGACACTTTTCAAAAGAAGACATACATGAGGCCAACAAACATATGAAAAAATTCTTATCATCACTGGTCATTAGAGAAATGCAAAGCAAAACTACATTGAGATACCATCTCACACCAGTTAGCATGGCAATCATTAAAAAATCCAGAGAGGATGTTGGAGAAATAGAAACACTTTTACACTATTGGTGTGAGTGTAAATTAATTCAGCCATTGTGGTAGACAGTGTGGCGATTCCTCAAGGACCTAGAAATAGAAATTCCATTTAACCCAGCAATCCCATTACTGGGTATATATCCAAAGGATTATAAATCATTCTGTTATAAGGACACATGCACACGAATGCTCATTGCAGCACTGTTTACAATAGCAAAGACTTGGAACTAACCCAAATGCCCATCGATGATAGACTGGACAGGGAAAATGTAGCACATATACACCACGGAATACTCTGCAGCCATAAAAAACGATGAGTTTGTGTCCTTTGTAGGGACATGGATGTACCTGGAAACCATCATTCTCAGCAAACTGACACAGGAACAGAAAATCAAACACCGCATGTTCTCACTCATAGGTGGGTGTTGAACAATGAGAACACATGGACACAGGGAGGGGAGCATCACACACTGAAGTCTGTCAGGGGTGAACTAGGGGAAGGACAGCAGGGGCTGGGGAGTTGGAGAGAGATAACATGGAGAGAAATGCCAGATATAGGTGATGAGGAGGAAGGCAACAAACCACATTGCCATGTATGTACCTATGCAACAATCTTGCATGTTCTTCATATGTACCCCAAAAACTAAAATGCAATAATATATATATATATATATATATATATATATATATATATATATATACACACACACATATAAAAGAAAATACCACATGAAAAAAAAAATACATTCTTGGCTCCAGACACAAACTTTCTAGTGTACTGCTTTCCTTTCTTTAGACTATATATATAATATTGTGTATTTTAATACCAGAAAAATGTTTTTACCATAAGATACTACATAAAACAACAGATATCATATAAAAGCATAAAGTATAGGAATTCTACATTTCTTTTATGTGAATATACATCATTTATTTGTGTAAATATATAGTATTTATATTTCTTTGTGGGCTTCACACTAGTAGTTCAAATAGTTTTTATTACAAGAAATGATACATTTATATCTGCTCTTTTATTTGCTATACTTTTTCTTAATACAATGGAAGAATCTCTTAGTTATTATCTTCAAAGCTGTCTTGTATTTTTAATTTGATGTTTTATTCGTGTATAGTTGACCCACAGTAAACCGTACATATATACTTACAAAATTGTATACATTTTGAAATACTTGTACATGGGTGAAACTAACACTATAATCACAATAATAAACATATCCATGACCCTCAAAGGTATCTCAGGCCCCTTTACAAAAAGTTTTTCCTACTGTCGTGAGCGTAAAATTTCCAGGAAACCATTCATTTGCTTTCTTCCACTGTTGAATTGTTTGCCTCTTTTATAATTGTAAAGAATTTATATCCTACTTTTTAAAAATTTTCTTTGTGCCTTTAAACCACATTCTGAAAGCAAATACATTATAATTTTAATCTTCATAAATTTTATTCATTCTTGCTTGCTTTTATTGTAGTGAGAACATTTAGCATGATTTGTAGCCTCTCAACAAAGTTTTAAGTGTATGATACAGTTTTGTGAACTATAAGTACAGTGTTGCATAACGGATCTCTAGAACTTATTCATCTTGTAAAACTGAAACTTTATACCCTTTGAAAAGGAGCTTCTTATTTTTTTTTCACCCTAGCCCCTAGCAACCATCAGTATGTTTTCTGTTTGTATGAATTTGACTGTCTTAGATTATAAATGAAATCATGCATATTCATCCTTCTGTGATAAGCCAATTTCACTTAACATAATCTCCTCCAAGTTGAACTTGTTGTATATGGCACGATTTCCTTCTCTGTTAAGGTGGAATAATATTCCATTCTATGGCTATACCGTGTTTTATTTGTCCATTTATCCATTGATGGACATTTAGGTTGCTTTCATATTTTGGCTCTTGGGAATAATGCTGCAATAAAAATGGGAGTCCAGATTTGTTTTTGAGGCCATGATTTTAATATCTTGGATATATATATCCAGAAGGAAGACTGTTGGATAACATATTAGTTCTATTTGTAATGTTTTGAGAGAAATTCCTACTGTTTTTTATAGCAGATACTTCATTTTACATTCCAACCAGCAGTGTACAAGTGTTCCAATTTCTCTACATTATCACCAGCATTTTAATCTTTTGTTACTTTTTTATAGTAGCCATTTGAACAGGAGTGTAGTGATCTTTTGTTGTGGTTTTGATTAGCTTTTCTTTGATGACTAGTGATGTTGAGCATCTTTTCATATATCCGTTGACCTATGTTACTTTGAAGAATTGTTTTCTCACATTCTTTGTCCATATTTTAACTGAGATATTTGCTTTTTTTGTTATCAAGTTGTAGAAGTTCCCTGTGTATTTTAGATACAATCCCTTTTCAGATACATGTTTTGCAAATATTTTCTCCCATTCTGTATGTTGCCTCTGGACTCTGTTGATTGTTTCCTTTGCTGTGCAGAAGTTTTTAAGTTGGATGGAGCACCACTTGTCTATTTTTGCTTTTGTTGCTGGTACTTTTAATGAATATTTAAAAAAATTATTGCTTAGGCTAATGCCATGAATCTTTACTTCTGTTTTTTCTTTTAGGAGTTTTAATTAATGTTTAACCCATTTTGAGTTTATTTTGTGTATGGTGTAAAAATAAGTATCCAATTTTTATTCTTTTTCATTTATTGAAGAGACTGTCCTTTCTCCACTTTGTATTATTGGCACCCTTGTAAAAGATCAGTTGACCATATATGTGTGGGTTTATTTCTGGGCTTTCTATTCTGTTCCATTATTCTGTATGTCTATTTTAATGCAATTACTATACTGTTTTGATTACTATAGCATTGTAATGTATTTTGAAATTAGGAATTGTAATGCATCCAGTTTTGTTCTTTCTCGAGATTGATTTGGCTTTTGCAAATCCTTATGAATATTAGCGGAGTTATAATCTTTTTTCTGTGAAATGCATTAGTATTTTGACAGAGATTTCATTGAATCTGTAGGTCTCAAGTGATAAGGACATTTTATCAATTTTAAGTTGTCCAGTACACAAACATGGGATGCCTTTTTGTTTGTATGTGATCTCTTTAATTTCTTTCATTGGGATTATGTAGTTTTCAGTGTACAAGTCTTTTACCTACTTGATTAAATTTATACTTATGAAGTTAATTATTTTTGATAATATCAAGTTATCTTCCTGCCTCAGCCTCCCAAAACAGTCTACTTAATTTTTGATGGGCAGTTTTACCAGACAGTATATTCTTGGGTTGCAAATTTTTCTTTCATGCCTTTGAATACACAATCCCACTTTTTACTCATCTGCAAGGTATTCCTGATAAACCCATTGATAGCCTTATAGAAGTTCCCTCCTACATTATGAGTTTCTCTTGATGCTTTCAAAATTATTTCTTTATCTTTAATATTGGCACATTAGGTGCAATGAGTCTTGGTGTAAATCATACTTTTGGTTGATTTTGTCTGCCAACCTCTGGGCTTCATAAATCTCAACATCTATTTCTTTCTCTGTATTTGAGAAGTTTTTGGCCATTATTTCTTTAAGTAAGCTTTTTATTCCTTTCTTTTGTTCATCCAGAACTTTCATAATGCATATGTTGGTTGGTTTGATGGTGCCTGTAATTCTCTTAAACTTTCTTCACTCCTATTCATTCTTTTATTCTTTTTGTTTCTCTTATAATTTCAAATGACCTTCAAGCTTTCTGGTTCTTTCTTCTAATCAAGTCTGCTGTTGAATCACGTTAGGAATTTTTTCAGTTTAGTTATACTCAACAGCTCCAGAGTTTTTGTTTGCTATTTTGCATAGTTTTTGCCCTTTGGTGATATCCTTGATTTATTCCTGTTTCTTTTTTTTATTATCTTGTACAATTGTCCATCTTTGTTTTTTGTAACTCACTGAGCTTCTTTAAAACAACTATTTTGAACTTTTGTAAGGCAATTTATAGATTTCCATTTCTAAGTTAGGTAACTGAAGATTTATTTATTCATTTTTTTAATTGAACCATGTTTCCCCAAGTCTTCATGTTCCTTGTGGCTTTCCATTAGTGTCTGTGTACTTGAACAAACAGCTACCTCTCCCAGTCTTTGCAGACTGGCTTCAATAGTAAAAGACCTTAACTGATCAGTCCAGCTTGAGGGTCTCTAGATCACTCCTCAATGATTGTGACAAAGATGTCTGTTTTCTTCATGATCCAGTTCTATATGTTGCTCTAGGAGTCATTTCTGGGCAAGCCAGTTCTCCATATTCTCCACTGACTTTATATATGCACCTAGTCCCCTCTGTTATATTATATTTGCCGAACATAGGTAAATTGAAATTTGTTTTCTGTGACTAAAGCTTCACAAAAGTATCCAAACCATGGTTCAATTTCCACCATTATATAGAAACTTACATGAACCATCTAAAAAAACAAATCTCTCTTCCATGAATGATAGTAGGTTGTATATGGCACTATAATGATACTTGTCTACATAGTTGTATTTGTATTTCATATTTTCCTCTCTAGATCATAAGGTCTTGAAACAATAACTGTGTGCCATATACCAACATGTACACAGCAATATCTAATTGTCAGTTTGGGAGAATATTTTAAGACAAAATTAAAGTATAGGTTATATCACAGGATTATCATTAAAAATCCTGGACAGTGAAAATATTAACAATGCATTTGTTTCTAAAATATTTCATTAGTAACTATATGATAGCTAAGAATCAGCTATTAAATATAGCCTTTTGTAGTGTTCTTTCATTTATTAAAATGAATATTAGGTACAAGGCAAAGAAAAATTGTCCTTAATGCAAAAGAGGAAATGATATATCTTGTCAGATGAAATTAAATTCATATTTGGGTTATTGCATATTCAAAATAATATACATTGGAAATTAAATAAGGTCATTTTGAAACTTTTAAGCAATATACTGATGCTTATTGAAAAATAGGCTATGCAATAAGATTTTGTTTAAAAACACTGATATAGACATAAATGAATTAAATATTTAACAGTTATGATAAATTATTCTACTGTACTTTAGTGTTTTAACTTAAATGCCTCTTATTAACCAGAATAACTTGTATATTATAGGGTGGTTAATTGTTAAATCATGCTGGAAAGTGGTTTATCTGCTCCATGTGGTTGCCTAATTTGAATTAAAACATAAAAATCAGCCAGAAATATTCAGGTGTCTTCCTCTTGCATTGCTTTCTGTTTGTCTTACTCCCCCTGACAATCCAAAATCAGCAGAAAAAAATTATATGCACATGCACACATTATTCCTGGCTGCCAACATTTAAATGTCTCCATTTTATTTTAATGTTTGTAAATTATTAAATATACATTACTATTCATATATCTAGAGCTACATTTTTAAATTTTAGAATTGTTGTCATAGTCTGTTTTATTTTTTATGTTAACATATATTTACATTTGTTCAGTAAAAAGCTGCCATTGCATATTTTCAAAGATGACTTTTGTAGCTTGTGAATTATTCCAAGTGACTGATAGGATACAGGCAATAAATAAAACTATCTAAACATGCTAGCAAAGCATTCACAGAACAGTGAATGTGAAGAGTGAAAATGAGTGTTGTGAGTGAGCACTAAAAGAAATAATAAGGTCCACACAGTTTTTCTCGCAAGGTAACCCAGGTAAATATTTCTTAATGGTAAGGATAACCCAAGATTGGATAAATTTTATAAATGACAGAGAGAAAGGAAATCTGGCATTACTGCTTTCCTTTATACCTTCTTTGTACTCAAAAGAAATAAATATTGAAGGATGAGTCTTCAAAAAGGTTGGAGTTAGTAAATGTTTCTCTCTGGTTTTAGCCTTCTTCCATGTAAGGCTGGTAGCCAGACTAAGAACTTAAATACCCAGTGTCCCACGAGAGTAGACTACGGTAAACCTGGAACACTTTCCCACAAAATTGCGAAAGCTTCCTGAGTATAACTTTTTCTAGTACGCAGGATTCAAGATTCAAAATAGCTTGAGGACTAACTGTTCTGGACCTATAGAATGAGTGTAACTTGGACAAGACCTATAATTGGGTAATGAGGACTAGGAGACACAGACACAAGTTGATGTGTACTGATGATGTTTACTTAAAGTGCAGTTAACGTTTTCACTTCTGAAACTATGCCCACATTTGTGACTGCATTTTATACTTCTTTACACTTACTCTAAGAAGAATAAAAGATGTAAGTGCAACACTTTTTTTTTTTTTTTTTTAAAGACATGGTCTCACACTGTCATCCAGGCTGGAGTGCAGCAGCATGATCATAGATTTCACTACTACCTTAAATTCTAGACTTAAATTATCCTCCCATATATAGCTAGGACTACAGGCATGTGTCACCGTGTTCAGTTGATTTGTTTTTTAATTGTTGTAGTGATAAGGTCCAGCTATGTTGCCTAGACTTATCTTGAACTCCAGGGCTCAAGCCATCAACTTGCCCCAACCTCCCAAAGTGCTGGTATTATAGGCATGAGCCACTGTACCCAAGCACAGGCAATACTTTTTAAAAGGCAATTATTTTATCATGTTCTTAAGTATTTCTATAACTTTATCAATTCTGATGAGTATTTTGGCAAATTCTTAATTTATAAAAGAAATACTGATTATAAATTGTATATAGACTGATACATAATTACAATATTTATACATTGTTAGGTTTTAATTAAATCTGCTTTGCTTCACACAGATTTTAGCACATAATAGGCATTCAAAGAATACATTTTCAATTAATGATTAAGTTCAAGCAGAGGCTCTAACATTGTTTCATGCCAACAGGTCTAATGCATATAAGAGTAAAGTTTGGGAGAATGAGCCCATCCAAAATCCATTATTCCTATCAGTTTCGTAACTTGTAAATAGTGAATTGTGTTTAATTTAAATTACTTAGAAGAAATATCAGAAGGAATTATATAACTTTTAATTTTAGTAAACAAAAATAGAACAATAAGAAAACCAAAGAAGAATTATTTCTCTGGAATCATAAACTTAAGGAATATAACTATAATTACATACCTTACTATTTTCATGATTATTAATGTATGGTAGTACTTTCTTCATGTGTTTTCCTGAGCAAAATACTTCTACATTTTTTAATGGTATTGCAAATATTATCTTATATTCTATTTTGTCTAGCTAACATTTTGATATAAGTATTTTATATGTTATTTTAGGAATGCAATAATATCTGAATAATCAATGCAATATTTATAGAATTCTTCATGATTTACAGATTATTAAAATCAGTAAAAATTGCAATTGGTAAAAAGGAACATAACATAAAATTCTGCAATGTAGTAAGGGTTATAGGAATTTTTCTTTAAATAATTCTCAATGGTAATAATGTGCTCATGATTTCAATAAAAGACAGAATGAATTAAATATCTCAATCTTGTGTAAGGATATCAAAACATAAATTATTGAATACATGGCACGAATATTAGAGAGTCATTAAATTTCAGTTATTCAAATTTTAATACTACTCAAGACAAATACTATATGAGCCAAATACTAGACAAAACAAATACTAGCATCAGGTTTAAGAAGAACTGCAGTTGGTCTGAGTGTGTGTATATTTGTGTACATGCAGCTGTGTGCATGAACATGAACGTAGAAATATTTGGGATATAACTAATGTGAATGAAGAGAAGAAAATATTTTTTGTGATTATTAAATATCAGATGTGGGGTTTTTTTTGTACTTTGTACATGTTAGTAAACTTTATGCTCCCCCAGCTGTCCTCTTTTGACCATAGTATAGGACACTCTGGAAGAGCCTAGGTGGAAACCCTGTCATAACTCCTCTCTGAAATCAAAATATAATAAACCCCAAACACTGCATTTGTCCCATCCTGGCAGGGTATCAGATATAAAGACAAACCCATTAGATATAAAGAAATAGTTTGAATAATGAGTTACTGCAATTTATTGAAAAATGGCTGATGGAAATACTATTTATAAATTACTATGCTTCTTAAAATGAGTTTTTGTATGTCTGTCTCTCAAGATCCTTCTCGTGCAGCAGCTGCCCTGAAATCTTTTCATTTATTTTCAAGTTTTCCTAATTTTTTCTAATTATTTTCCAAATATCTTTCCATTATTTGCTCTTATCCTTCTCCAGATTCCTTTATTTTTTAGATCTATTTGCTGTTGTTTTATTGTTTTCACAAGTAACTCTGTCCTGCTGTTCCAAAACAATTTTTCAACATCCTTTGAAGGCATCTCAGCGCTTCACCTTACCTAGTTTTCAAATTCTTCACAGTAAATGTCCAGGTTCCAAATTGGCAAAACCAGAATTCTTTATAGTGAATACAAGATAGGGGAGAAGAAAGATACTCTGAATTCGCACAAGTAAGATTCTCTTTTGCTGGAGCCACTGCAAGAACTTGAAAAGAGTTATTGCATTACGTATAAGTTGGCATACAAGCCATGGTCACTTTTAGAGTATACTCATAACATGTATGTTATATATTTTTATTGATATATAAAATTTGTACATATTTATGGAGTACATGTGATATTTTGTTACATGCATATAATGTGTAATGATCAAGTCAGGTTATTTAGAGTGTCCATCACTTCAAGTATTTATCATTTCTATTTGTTTGTAACATTTCAAGTCCTCTACTAAAGTTATTTTGAAATATACATGTGAAAACCCACAGCTAACATCATACGGAATGGGGAAAAGCTCAAGCGCTTTCTCCAAGAATTGAAATAAGACAAGAACGCCCATTTTCACCCTGTTAGTCAACATAATATTTGAAATTCTAGCCAGGACAATCAGGCAAGAGAAAAAAAAAAGGCACCTGTATTAGTTGATTTTTCAGGTTGCTGATAAAGACATACCTGAGACTAGGCAATTTACAAAAGAAAGAGGTTTGTTGGACTTACAATTACACATGTCTGGGGAGACCTCACAATCCTGGTGGAAGGCAAAAGACAAGTATCACGTGGCAGCAGACAAGAGAAGAGGGATTGTGCAGGGAAACTCCTGTTTTTTTAAAACCATCAGATGTTGTGAGACTCATTCACTATCACAAGAATAGTGCAGTAAAGACTCACCCCCATAATTCACTTACCTCCCACTGGGTCCCTCTCACAACATATGGGAATTCAAGATGATATTTGGGTGAGGACACAGCCAAACCATATCCTGCCCCAACCCCTTCCAAATTTCATGTCCTTACATTTCAAAACCAATCATGCCTTACCAACAGTCCCCTAAAGTCTTAACTCATTTCAGCATTAACTTAAAAGTCCATAGTCCAAAGACTTATCTGAGACAAGGCAAGTCCCTTCTGCCTACGAGGCTGTGAAATCAAAAGCAAGTTAGTTACTTCCTAGATACAATGGGAGTACAGGCACTGGGTAATATACCCAATCCAAATGGGAGAAATTGGCCAAAACAAAGGGACCACAGGTCCCATGGAAGTCCAAAATCCGGTGGGGCAGTCAAATCTTAAAACTCCAAAATGATCTCCTTTGACTCCATGTCTCACATCCAGGTCACATTGATGCAAGAGGTGGGTTCCCATGGTCTTGGGCAGTTCTGCCTCTGTGGCTTTGAAATCTACAGCCTCCCTTTTGGCTGCCTTCACAGATTGGTATTGAATGTCTGCGGCTTTTCCAGGTGTACAGTGCAAGCTGTCAATGGACCTACCATTCTGGGGTCTGGAGAATGGTGGTTCTCTTCTCACAGCTCCACTAGGCAGTACCCTGGTAGGGATTCTGTGTGGGGGCTCTGACCTCACATTTCCTTGCCCTTCCCCACACCAAGCTAGCAGAGGTTCTCCATGAGGGTTCTTCCCCTGGAGAAAACTTCTGCCTGGGCATCCAGGCATTTCCATACATCTTCTGAAAGCTACACGGAGGTTCCCAAACCCCAATTCTTGACTTTTATGCACTCACAGTCTTGATACCACCTGAAAGCTACCAAGACTTGTGGCTTACACCCTGAAGCAACAGTCTGAGCCATACCTTGGCCCCTTTTAGTCATGTCTGGAGCAGCTGGGACACAGGGCATCACATCTCTAGACTGCACACAGCAGAGGGACCCTGGGTCCCTCCCATGAAACCATTTTTTTTCTCTTAAACTTTCCAGTCTGCGATGGGAGGGGCTGCCGCAAAGTTCTCTGACATGCCCTGGAGATGTAAATTTCTGCAGTTAACTGGAATTTCTTCTCAGATAAAGGGATTTGCTTTTCTATCTTGCCAACCTGCAAATTTTCCAAACTTTTATGCTCTCCTTCTCTTATAAAACTGAATGCCTTTAACAGCACTGAAGTCGCCTTTTGAATGCTTTGCTGCTTAGAAATGTCTTCCACCAGATATCCGAAATCATCTCTCTCAAGTTCACAGTTCCACAAATTTCTAGGGCAGGGGCAAAATACCACAAGTTTCTTTGCTAAAACTTATCAAGATTCACCTTTGACCCAGTTCCCAATAAGATCCTCATTTTTGTCCGTGACTCCCTCATATTGGATTTCATTGTTCATATCATTATCATTATTTTGGTCAAAGCCGTTCAACAAGTCTCCAGGGAGTTCCAAACTTTCCCACATTTTCCTGTCTTCTTTTGAGCCTTCCAAAATGTTCCACCCTCTGCCTGTTACCAAATTTCAAAGTCACTTCCACATTTTGGGGTATCTTTTCAGCAGTGCCCCACTCTTCGGATACCAATTTACTGTATTAGTTTGTTTTTATGCTGCTGATAAAGTCACACCCCAGAGTGGGCAATTTAGAAAATAAAGAAGTTTATTGGACTTACAGTTCCACGTGGCTGGGGAGGCCTCACAGTCATGACAGAAGGTGAAAAGCATGCCTCACATGGTGGCAGACAAGAGAAGAGGTTTTGTTCAGGAAGATTCTCATTTTTAAAACCATCAGTTCTCATGAGACTAATTCACTGTCATAAAAACAGAGCAGGAAAAACCTGCCCCCACAATTCAATCACCTCCCACCAGGTCTCTCCCACAATACATGGTAGTTCAAAATGAGATTTGGGTGGGGACACAACCAAATTGTAGTAGCACCAAAATTGGAAAATAAGAAATTATATTGTTCCTTTTTACTTATGACACCTTATCATATAAACACCTGAAGGCTCCATGAAAACACTTTTAGATCTAATAAATAAATTCAAGAAAATTGCATATACAAAATCAACATACAAAAATAAGTAATTTTTCTACATACCAATAATGAAGTAGCTAAGAAGAAAATTAAGAATGTAATCTCACTTATGATAATTCCAAAAAAAAAAAAACACCTTAGTAATGAATTTAACTAAGAAGATGAAAGACCTCTAGGAGTAAACTATAGAACTCTGATGAAAAAATTAAAAAGGTCACAAACCAATGGAAAGATATCTCATAATCATTCATCAGAGGAAATAAAATAGTTAAAATGAACATACTACCCAAAGCAATATACAGATTCAGTATATCAATATACCACTGTCATTTTTCACAGAGATAGAAAAAAATTCTAAAATCTGTATGCCCTCAAAAAGAGCTTAAATAGCCAAAGCAGTCCTGAGGAGAAAGAACAAAGCTAAAGGCATCACACTACCTGACTTTAAGATATAATATTAGAAGTCTATGGTAACCAAACAGCATAATATTGGTATAAAGACAGACACATAAAGCAATGCAATCAAATGGAGAAACCATAAATAAATCCACATATTTGCAGCCAACTGAATTTTGGAACATACATTGAAGATAGGACACTTTCTTCAATAAATGATATTGGAAAAATTGGATACCTATATAGAAGAAGAAAATAGGACTCCTATTTCTCATCATAGATAAGCATCAACTCAAGATGGATGAAAGACTCAAACATAAGACTCAAAACTATTAAACTCCTAGAGGAAGACATAGGGGAAACACTTCTGGAAATTGGCCTAGACAAAGATTTTATGGCTAAGACGTCAAAAACACAATCAATAAAAACAAAAGTTAGACAAATGGGACTACGTTAAACTAAAAAGTTTCTGCACAGCAAAAAATAAATAAATAAATAAATAAAAACCATCAACAGAGTGAAAAAAAACCTATTAAATGGAAAAATATTTGCAAACTATCTAACAAGGGACTAATATCTAGAATATACAATGAGCTGAAACAACTCAACAGTAAAAAAAAAAAGGTGAGCAAAGGACATTAATAGATGTTTCTCTAACTAAGACATACAAAAGGCCAACAAGTATCTAAAAAGTGCTCAACACCGTTAATCATCTCTGAAATGCAATTGAAAACCACAATGATATCATCTTACCCCTGTTAGTATGGCTATTATTAAAGATACAAAAAAATAACGGGTGCTGATGATGTGGATAAAAGGGAACTGCTACACACTGTTGGTGGGAAGGTAAATTAATACAGACACCATGAGAACAGTGTGTAGTTTTCTCAAAAAAGCTAAAACTAAAATTGGAACCACTGTACAACCTAGCAATCTCACTAGTGTATATTTATGGAAAGAAAATAAAATCAGCAAATAAAAACCATGCCTGTATTCCCATGTTTATTCCAGCACTATTCAAAATAACAAAGATACAGGAAGAGCCTAATGTCTATCAGTGAATAAATTGATAAAGGAAATGTGGTATATATACAAAATGGAATTCTAGATCATGGAAAAGAATGAAATTATGTCATTTGCAGCAACATGAGTGGAGCTGGAGGGCATTATCTTAGGTGAAATGAGCAAGGAATAGAAAGACAAAGTTTACATGTTCTTACTCATACGTGGAAGCTAAAAGAGTTGTTCTCATTGAGGTAAAGAGTGGAATGATAGACACTACAGTCTGAGAAGAGTGTGTGTGTGTGTGTGTGTGTGTGTGTGTGTATGGGTGGGGGATAAAGAAACATCATTTTGACATAAAAAATCTTATGAAAAAATAAATTCATGTTCTCTACTGCTTTATTAATCATGTTATGCTTAAGTAATCAGTTGTGTGTCTACATCTACAGCAAATAATTTAAATATTTCTTAGTAACTAATACTTGGAATAGTGTAAGTAAACCAACAGATAATTTAAAATGTTCTTTATGCTGTGTTTAAAATGGCTGGAAAATACATGGTGCACATAGAAATTTTACATCTGAGAAGTTTATGTTTTTGGAATTTTGAGTTAAACATGGTTATCTAGAAAATGTGAATACATTACAAAATCTGCTGTGAATGTTTATGATGACTGATTTAATAAATAAACACAATGAATCTAAATTATCAATTATATTTATAATTACTGCAGAAATAACAGAGTTATCTTGAGAGGACTTAGAGAATGAGGTTGCTGTACTAAATAGTGACTTATGAATTGGTTAAATATGTGTTCTGAAAGTCAAATAATACAACTGATACATGTTCAACAATGAAAGTTATCACTTTTGGTTTGTATACCTATAACTTTGAGATTACAATGACTATACTCAGAATTAAGGGGAAATGTCATTTAACTTTTGTAGATGTGATCACTAATTTAACCCTGAAATGCATAAACAAAAATAATTCTCCCCAAGAAAATTTCATCAGGATGTGAAACTCTGACAATGTTGGAGATCATTGATGAGTTTTAAAATTGCCTCATGTTAATAGTATTTACCCTACAGGAAAGTTTAGGCTTCATTTAAAGTGTGCAGCCATTCAAAACAGTGTTACTTTGCCCAGGCTATTAAAGTAATCAACCAATTTATGAATATATTACTGTGAAGACACCATCTGGCATAATACAGAATCTGGAGGCTAGGCTTAGTTTTACTATGAATTTTTACAGAAAGCATAAACATGGATAATTGTTTAAATAACTGTACAACGTTAAAACTTGTCACAGAAGGTAAAGTAGAGACACACACATTATAGTATATTCCTTTTTCATTTAATAGAAACTTGTTCTAAAATACACACTTAAAGCAATGATTATTCAAGTAGAGAAAGGTTTATATGATAGAAATTTTAAAATATCTAAATTACTGACACATATCACATAATTAGCAACAGACTGGCATGTATCACTGTGATTGACATATGATAATTTTCTCCAGATGGAAGAAGTAGTCATTTTATGGCTCAATATTAGAATAAGATGATTTTCAAAATGTTTTAATTTTTAGAAATTGGGAGAAAAGTTAAAACAACTATATTTTGATTAAAATGTCATTTCATTTTTCATACATTGTAGAAGTTACTTTGGACCATATTATAACTATAAATACTGAGACTAATTTTCCTACATGGATATCAGTTTCATTATTTTATAGGCATACCATTCAACCATTACATATTAGTGTTTTGATCTGAATTTTAAAAACACAGGTTACTCTAATGAAAACATTTTTTAAGTAAGCTGTTCATTTCAGATAAGTCTTGGCTTTTTGCTTTCAGTCTATGTATTGCTCTGCTAAATGTACATTTTGATCACTATGAAAACAGTAACTATTTTCCATATGGTATTGTGTAATGCCTAGGAAAACTGTAATGATTTTGGTCATGAGATTGGTCTACAATGATGTAGGTTTCTGGGGATTTCTATATTCAAGAAAGTATTTATTTTGCTTCTCTTCAAACAATTGTAGATTAGAAGACCAGATACACAGAGCGATGGATGGATTTTAAAAACCTCTTTTATTCTTAAAAATGTGTTGACATATTGAGGTGAAAACTAACATACTTAGAAATTAATGAAGATTCTTATATACTGTAAAATCTGTGAAGTTCAACATAGTTTTGGCAGTTGTTACATATCTCTTATAATAGTTTGTTTATTCTTTTATTTATACTTTTCTTTCTCATCAAAATCTCCTAACACTTATATGTGAATTAAATTTTTGCTAAGCTATGGACCAGGAAAAGTCCATTGTAATCCTGCTTCGAGCAGCTTCTAGTAAAAGAAGCACATTAATAAACTGTCCATAAATTCTTAGAAGATGGAAGAAGAAATGGCTTTGAATTACATTTATTACTTTATGTAAGTAAATGAAGTACTGCCTGTAGAATATATGTATTTAATGCTCTCTATATATTTATTTGTATATTAAGTGAAGAGGAAATGATAGCTGCTGCAATTAAAAAATGTACGTGATTTTGAAATCATGATATTTTCCATAGGAAGCAGAAAGAGAACATCACACATGTGATATGATTACCTAATAATGAAGACAGGCAAATAATCAGAGAGTTTCCCAATACAGAAATTCACAGAAGCATGAGAAAGCTTGGGGAGGATGTGCATTATGTAAAATTGCCTGGAAAACAACTCAAGTGAGAAAAGATATTAAGATACTATTGATATTAGTAGATTGAAGGAATAATAGTCACTGAATAATAGTCACTCTGTTACTCGGCATACTCTTGCTAAACCAGAACTTGTGCTGATTTCTGATTCTATAAATAAGAATAGGTAATAATTCTACCCCAAGTAAGTCCACCGTCTAACTATAAAGAAGGACATGTAAATACGTGAATTACGAGGAGTTAAAGCAGCATTGGAAATGTATGACTATTGCAGAGATGACACGAAAAAAGATGTGGAAGTATGGCTAGAAATTTGTGAAATAGCGAAGTAGTTTTATAAACAGGAATAGTAACATGTGGAAAGGCTTACAGAGATGAAATAATGTAGCAATTTTAAGGCAGTAAGCTGATGCTTAAATTTTAAGATAAGAGTAATGTGAAACAGGTGCATTTCTCATTTATGCAGGGTATTTTAAAAATTGGTGAAAATATAGAGTTATTCCTATGGACATTTATAATTTTTTTAAGAATTAAAACTCGCACTATCGAATATTAGAATAAGACACAGTGATTAGCTACTAGGACTAGTTTTGCATATTGATTTGTCTGTCAAATATAGAATGACCTTTAGAAATTTCTTAGCTTGTCTAAATCCATTTTTATCTACTATAAGAAGAGAATTACAGTGCTTAGATGTAAGGTTGCTGTAAGTATACATAGAGAGCTACTGAAGTATGTAAGAGTTGAGTATTTTTTAATATAACTGTTATGGTTGTGAAGAACATATTTAAATCATATTCCTCTGTCAACAGCATCAGTATGATCTTTGCTTATTGAAATTTAAATACACAATATTATCATTCTGTATGTAACATTTTATTATATAAAGTAAATCTAAAATAATATAACTCTAACATCAATTTGAATAGACTTTACCTACTACAGTAATAATTTCCCACTGCCTACCTTGTTTGTAATTACCCTTTTTGAAACTTTTATTTAGGAATATATATAGATTAACAGAAAGTTGCAAAAATATTACTGAGAGGTCCTGTATACCGTTCATCGAATTGCCTCCATTGGTTGCATCTTTCATAACTGAATTATAATATGAAAATCAGAAAACAACCAAGATATAAAGTGTGGGTAGTTATATATCATTTTACCACATAGGTAAATTTGTGTAAACACCACTGCAATCAGACACAGTATTATTTCATCAGGAAGAAGCTCTCTCTAATGCTACCCCTTTATAGTCAAAGTAGCCTCTTGCCAACTCATCATCACTAATCCCTGGTAACCACTAATGTGTTTTAGATCTCTATAATTTGTTATTCCAAGAAATCATATCGTTTCTGAATCTTGTGAGTTAGAATTTTTCATTCAGCATGATGTTCCTGAGATACATAAAAGTTGTTTGCATTCATTTATAGATGATAGCTTTCTACTGCAAAGTAATATTTTATGGTATGAACGCACCATAGTTTGCTTAAACATTTATCCACTGTAGGGCTTCAGTTGTTTCCAGTTTGGTGCTATTGCAAATGAAACTGGTATGAACAATAATATACATACTTTCATGTAGAAATAAGTTTTCATTTATTTGGATAAATACCCAGAAGTACAATTGCTAGATTGTATGCCATGTGTATTTCTAGAGTTTTAAGAATCTTCCCATTTCGCAGAGTGTTTGCACCATTTTACAATCCAATCAGCAAAATATGAGTTTCTTCACATCTTTTTCAGCACTCAGTATTGTCATCATTGTTTGTTTTAGCTCTTTAAACAGGTGTCTAGAGATATACTTCATTGTGGTGTTAAGATACTGCATATAAAATGAAAATTTCACTTTCTGTAAGAACATATTTCTGAATAGGTAAAAATAACTTTATCGTTTCTAAATAAAGTATTGAATTGAAATTTGGAAAAATAAACTTCTGGTGCATTATCAGAGAACTGTGGAAATTCAGAGAAAAACATGTATTTCAATTTAGATAAGGTTGAAATCAGTATTTTGAACTAAATTTAAGAAGTATTTCACGTTCTCATGAGAAAATAAATAATTTCATAATCGCATCTATCAATGACACTTTAAAAAAATAGTTAAGCTAGCCAGTAATGTTCTTTTTATTAAAATCACATTCAATATCCATCTTTCTGCCACACAACTCCAAGAATTTACATTTATTATTTAAATATATCTTTTAAAAATACTTTTGTAAAAATACATAGTTATCCTTTGAATGAATGGCTTAGGTTTTAGGAAAGTATAAACTTTGTAGTTTTGATTTAAGGGTGCTAGTGCCATATTCCCTAAATTTAGAAAAGAAAGGCCTATGTGTAAAACATTAAAAGAACAACTGTTTTTAGTATAATGTATTTTAATACAACATAGTAACAGTAAAATTTAGAAATTGAATGCTCTAGCATTACAAACAAAGAGGAGTTATGTGGAGCTGGAAAATAGTCTTGGTAATTTAACCAAAGTCGACCTTATCTATAACTAAAATAACACAAAAAAAATAACATTTTCTTTGCATTTTCTTAAAAGGAACTTTATATTTTTCAGAACATATGTTAGCATTTCATTTAGGGTCTTATTAAAAATGCCCTGGCATTTCTGTTTGTCTGAATAGAATTTCGCTCCCTCACACATCTTAAGCATTATAAAATACCACATTAACCTTTCTCACAGAGCTTGGCATAACACAGAAGATATACTTTTGCAAGAGAATGTATTATTCATTAAGTAAATAGTGGAAGCAATATGCAGGAATTGTCTGAGTACTAAAATTTAATCAAAGCAATTAAAGTCAAAAGTGTTAATATATTACCAGACATAACAGAGTCATTAAATATTGTCAGTCTCTGCCTACAGGAATGAAATAGACTCCTTCAAGTACTCAGCTGAACTTTCATTATACTACATTATTTTTTATACTAAGTAATTTATTCCATGTACTGTGTATAAGATACATTCTATTTTGTATTTTTATGTTTGTGTATATTTGATAAATCATTGCTAACTATTTATTTCAGTACTACTTTACAGATCTAAGATGACAATATGCCAGACATAACATTTTAAACATAACAAGAAATACTTTTATATACCAGGAAGTTAACAATTTTCACAGCAAAGTATTGTATGCAATGCTTAATGGCTTAATAGGGAATAACTGAATGCCAAATGCCATTTATTTAATTCTACTAAAAACTTTTACTTATGTTCAAATACAGCGACAGAAATTACCAGTTTATGAGTATCTACAGTGTGGCAGACCCCATCTTAAATAGCTTGTTTTCAGAACTTCATTTGGTATTGTTATTATTGGCACTTTGCAAATGAAACTCATAGAAATCTGTCCAAGTACATTCAACTGGTAAATGGCAAACACAGTCTGTGAATTGGGAATATATTAAAAAGAACATTGGGTGGCTATCAACTGTGGATAGCCAGATGCAGTAACAGGAAACAATTAACATATAGCAGTCAGATGACCCATACCTAAAAATATTCTAGTTGAGTAAAGCTTGTAAGTAGAGTTTTCAAAGGAAGTATCTATTAATTAAAAAATGAAGGAAGTATTTAAATATGCTGCTCTTCATAAAAAGGGAAGACATAAGGCATAAAATCACCAGAAATAGAAATAACCAACTCTAGAAACGTTTCTGAATTTCTAATATGAACGAGCATCTGAGAATACAAATGTTAATAACATTTTAGAGACTATTTTCCAGTTCCATGTAATTCCTCCATGTTATGGGATGATACACAAAAATTAAAGCTGATTCCTCACTTTGAGCTATGCCATATTTTGATGCTTTTAATCTCAATGAGTAGGAAAACTCAGTTTATTAAATGACAGAGATCAATGTGTATTATTGCTACTATGCTTTATCAAACTGGTTACCAGCAAGAATCAGCAAATACCCATGTTGTTTCCAGCTTTAAACTTGTGATTTCAGAATGGATAATAAAGAAGATGATAGGACTTTGCACCTAGAGATGCCTTCTGGTCTGACAGACTGTCTGAAGATGGGTGGTATTCTAATTCCTCAGTACAGAAATCTGAGCCATGTGGATAACTGTTATAATTCTCTTATTTCACTTGTGACATTGGAAGAAAAGTTTCTTTCTATCCTTAAATAGAAACATGAAAAATAAGCCAGCATAATTTTCAAAAAGAGATCTTGATTTAGCTTGCTTAAGAAAAAAAATAATAACACTGTGTTAGTCTATTTTTCTTCCCTTTAAAAGTAAAATATTATATATTTTTTGTTATACACACATTTTTTGTTATATGCCACATTTTTGTTATACACAATACAATCCTATTTGACTTTTTTTAAAAAGAAAATGCTGTTACTTGCAAGAATATGGATGAACCTGGAGGACATAACGTTAAGTGAAACAAGCCAAACTCAGAAAGACAAATACTGCATGATTTTACTTGCATGTAGAATTTACAGAAGTCCAAGTCACAGAAACAAAGACTAGACTGGTGGTTACCGGAAGCTAGAGGGTTAAGGGATTGAGAAGATGTTGAAATAACACAAAATTTTATTTAGACAGGAGGAATAAGTTTAAGAGAACTATTGAACATCACGGTGATAACAATACATTGTATATATTTAAAATTACCAAAAGAATAATTTTTAAATGCTCTCAACACAAAGTATTAGTATGTGAGGTAATTCATATTTTTAATAGCTTGATTTAGCTATCTACAATGTACACATATATTAAAAAATCATGTTGTATGCTGTAAATATATACAATTTTTACTTGTCAATTAAAATAATTTTTTAAAGCAAAATGTTACTTCCTGAAACTAAAGGGTCTCAGCTCAGGAAGGAATAGCTTATGATCTCCCATAAAAACATGAGTATATGTCAACAGTGAAACCATCTTTAAAAATGTTTCATTTGAAATGGAATCCATGATTTCAAATCACTCGGTTTAGTTCAGTCAGATTCTTGTTTTCAAAATTATGTATTCTAATTTACTCAATGTTATCTTTTGTAGACCAATTTACTCATCCAAAGTAATCTGAAAATCATATTGCTGTGCAAATCATTGAATGCAAAGTGAACAAAAAATAGATTTATTCAGCTGATGGAAATGAGTTGCTTAATCAAATGTTGAATATGGACTGTAGAAATCATTTTGTTACTGACACATTTTTCCTCAACTCTATGTATTTATATAGCACTTATTACTATAGTGTCTAGATATCTTGACAAATGTGTCATGCCAACATAAAACACTATAGTCTCTGGCCAAGCCTATGGAAATCCATATGGCACACTGAACTATTCAAAAGCAAACACAAAAATAAATCACCCTGTATGATCAGGCATTGAGTATTATTGTTTGTTTATCATAACATGAATTTCTCTTTGCATGCCGGTCCTAAATACTCATAGAGTAAATATATGCCTTGGAAATTACTAGCATTAGTCTTGACTCATAGTAAGTGACCAATTAATAGCAACTACTACTATTAATATACTTACTAATATGGTTGTCCATACCTGAGCAAATTCTTTAAGAGCTTATTTTGGTAAAGTCAAGATTCAGCTAAATCTCAGGGATTTTTTACTTATTCTTTAATTTTAATAAGCTTATAATATCCTCTAGGTAAAACTATAATGACAATTTTCTTTAACTTGGCTACTATTTTTAATAGATTTCTTTTTTAGAATAGTTTTAGGTTCGCCACAATGTTCAGCAAAAAGTACAGAAATTTCCTACATACTCCTTGTTCTTGTGTATGCATAGTTTCCTTCATTATCAACAACACTTACCACAGTAGTATGTTTGTTACAATGACAAATATACACAGACACATCATTATCACCTGGAATCCATAGTTTGTGTTAGGGTTCTCTTGGTGTTGTACAGTCTGTGGATTTTGACAAATGTATAACGACAGACATCCACCACTATAGTATCATACAGAGTAGTTTCACTTCACTAAAAATTATCTGTGCTGTATCTATTCACCCTTCCCTTCTCCCTAACACCAGACAACTACTGATCTTTTTACTCCTAGTTTTGACTTTTCCAGAATGTCCTATAGTTTGAAACACATTATGGAGCTTTTTCAAATTTGCTTCTTTCACTTAGCGCTGTGTATTTGTGTTTCCTCCATGTCTATTGTGCCTTAATATCTCATTTGTTTTTAGCATTGCGTAATATTCCATTGTATGGATGTGCCATGGTTTCTTTATTTATTCACCCACTAAAGGACATCTTGTTTGCTTCCAAGTTTTGGCAATTATGAATAAACCTGCTACACACATCAATCTTCACCTTTTTTTGTGGACATAAGTTTTAAAATTCTTTGGGTAAATACCAAGGAGCATGATTACTGGATAGTATTATAGGATTATGTTTACTTTGCATAGAAACTGCTAAAATGTCTTCCAAAGTGGGTGTATCATTTTTCATTCCCACTAGCAGCGAGTGAGAGTTCCCATTGCTTTACATCCTTGTCAGCATTTGGTATTGTCAGTGTTCTGGATTTTGGCCATTCAAATAGATATGCAGTGGTGTTAATAGTGTTGTTTTAACTTGGATTTCCTTAGTAATGTATGATGTGGAGCATCTTTTTATATGTTCATTTTCCATTTGCATATCTTCTTCAGTGAGGTGTCTGCTAAGGTCTTTAACACATTTTCTTTTTCTTTTTTTTTTTTTTTGAGAGTCTCACTATTTTATCCAGGCTGGAGTGCACTGGTGTACTCATGTCTCACTGCAGCCTCAGCCTCCTAGGCTCAAGTGATGCCTCTCACCTCAGCTGCCTGAGTAGTGGAGACTACAGGCATGCACCACTCTACATGTTTTTTTTTTTTTTTTTTCCTGTAAAGATGATGCCCCTCTATGTAGTCCAGGCTGATCTCCACGATCTTGAACTTTTGGCCTCAAAGAATCCTTCTATCTCAGCCTTTCAAAAGTGCTGAAATTACAGGTGTGAGCCAACAATTCTTAATTGGGTCATTTGTATCCTTTTTAATAAATTGTAAAGTTTTCTTTGTATATTTTGATAACAGACCATTATCAGAGATACAATTTGCAAATGTTTTTCCTAGTCTTTAAATTTTATTTTTATTTTCTTGACAGTGTCTTTCAAATATCATAAATATTTAATTTGGGAGAAGTCTAGCTTTTCAGTTCTTTCTTTTGTGGATTATTTGGTGTTGTATCGAAAAATGTCTTGCCAAACTTATCTTTTAAGTGTTTTACTATGTTATATTCTAGAATTTTATAGTTTTGTGTTTCACATTTAGATCTGGAATCTATTTGATTTAATTTTTGTGAAGGGTGTAAAGTTTGTGTTTAAAGAAGTCATTTTTTTTGCAGGTTAATATCCGGTCGTACCAGCATAATTTGTTGAAAATGCTTTTTTGTGCCATTATACTGTCTTTCCTCTTTTGCTTAAAATCTGTTGACTATATTCATGTGGGTTTACTTCTGGGCCCCCATGATGATTTTTTGATCTATTTGTTTTTTTCACCAATATCACACTGTCTTGATTACTATATACTAAGAACAATAAAGTTGGGTGATGTCAGCCCTTCAACTTTATTCTTCTTTGTTACTGTGTTGGCTATCCTGTGTCTTTTGCCTCTCCCTATAAACTTTGTTTTGTCAATGTCTTCAAAATAACTTGCAGATATTTTTATTGAAATTGCATTAAATCTATAAATCAAATTGGGAAGAAGTGACATCTCAAATATATTGAGATTTCCCATCCATGAACATGGAATATATTTCCATTTACTATATTATTTAATTTCTTTCATCAGAGGTTTGTACTTTTCCTCATATAGATATATATTTTTTATGTTTATACCTAAGTATTTTATTTTGGGGTATGATGATATCTAATCGAAATGGTATTGTGTTTTTCATTTTAATCCCCACTTGTTCATTGCTGGTATATAGGAAAGTAACTAACTTTGCTACATTAACCCTTTTTATTTTGCAACCTTGCTGTAATTTACTATCAGTTCCATGTCTGTTGTCATTCTTGTTGATTCTTTTGTATTTTCTACATAGATGATCATGTCATCTGTAAACAAAGACAGTTTTATATGTTCCTTCCAAATCAGTATATCTTTTCTAGTTTTGTCTTATCACTTAGAACTTCCAATATGATGTAGAAAAGTTAATATTTCAAAGGACTCATAGTCTCATACTGTGCTGCATTAGTGTCTCAGTCAAATCCATAAGTGGAATTTCTTATTTGTTATATATTCTTAAAACTTCTCAAGTCACCATCTTCTCTAATAAGGCTCATGTACATTTTGTAACAAGGACTGAAGTTGAGGCAGCAATTAATAGCCTACCAACCAAAAAAAGCCCAGGTCCAGTTGGGTTCTGGACAGCCAAATTCTACTAGACATACAAAAAGGGGCTTATACCATTCCTTCTGAAACTATTTCAAACAATACAAAAGAGGGAATCCTTCCCAAATTGCTTTATGAGACCAACATTATCATGATACCAAAACCCGGCAGAGACTCAGCAAAAAAAGAAAACTTCAGGCCAATATCCATGATGAACATAGATGCAAAAATATTCAATAACATACTGGCAAACTGATTACAGCAGCACATCAAAAGCCTTATCCATCACGACCAAGTAGGCTTCATCCCAGGGATGCAAGGCTGGTTCAACATACGCAAATCTATAAACATAATCCACCACATAAACAGAACCAAAGACAAAAACCACATGATTATCTCAATGGATACAGAGAAGGTCTTTGACAAAATTCAACAGCCCTTTATGCTAAAAACTCTCAATAAACTAGGTATCAATGAAATGTGTCTCAAAATAATAAAAGCTACTTATGACAAACCCACAGCCAGTATCATTCTGAATGGGCAAAAACTGGAAGCATTCCCTTTGAAATCTGGCACTAGACAAGGATACCCTCTCTCACCACTCCTTTTCAATATAGTATTGGAAGTTCTAGCCAGAGCAATCAGGCAAGAAAAAAGAAATAAAGTGTATTCAGTTAGGAAAAGAGGAAGTCAAACTCTCTCTGTTTGCAGATGACATGATTGTATATTTAGAAGACCCCATCGTCTCAGCCCAAAATCTCCTGAGACTGATAAGCAACTTCAGCAAAGTCTCAGGATACAAAATCAATGTGCAGAAATCACAAGCATTTCTATACACCAATAACAGACTTAAAGACAGCCAAATCAAGAGCAAACTCCCATTCACAATTGCTACAAAGAGAATAAAATACCTAGGAATACAAATAAGAAAGGATGTAAAGGACCTCTTCAAGGAGAACTATGAACCACTGCTCAAGGAAATAAGAGAGAACACAGCAGTTAGAAAAACATCCCATGCTCATGGTTAGGAAGAATCAATATTGTGAAAATGGCCATACTGCTCAAAGAAATTTATAGATTCAATGCTATCCCCATCAAGCTACCTATGACCATTTTCACAGAACTGGAAAAAAACACCTTAAACTTCATATAGAGCCAAAAGAGAGCCGACATAGCCAAGACAATCCTAAGCAAAAAGAACAAAGCTGGAAGCATCATGCTATCTGAGTTCAAACTATACTACAAGTTTACAGTAATCAAAACAGCATAGTACTAGTACGAAAACAGATATATAGACCAATGGAACAGAACAGAGGCCTCGAAGGCAATGCTACACATCTACAACCATCTGATCTTTGACAAACTGAACAAAAGCAATGGGGAAAGGATTCCCTGTTTAATAAATGGTGTTGGGATAATTGGCTAGCCATGTGTAGAAAACAGAAACTGTACTCCTTCCTGACACCTTACACAAAAATTAACTCCAGATGGATTAAAGACTTAAAAATAAGACCTAACACCATTAAAACCCTAGAAAAAAACCTAGGCAAAAACCATTCAGGACATAGGCATAGGCAAGGACTTCATGACTAAAACACTAAAAGCATTCGCAACAAAAGCCAAAATTGACAAATGTGATCTGATTAAGCTAAAGAGTTTCTGCACAGCAAAAGAAACAATCATTAGAGTGAACCAGCAACCAACAGAATGGGAAAAAAAAATTTGCAATCTACCCATCTGACAAAGGGCTAATATCCAGAATCTACAAATAACTAAAACAAATTTACAATAAAAAAAAAACCCATCAGAAAGTGGGTGAAGAATATGAACAGACACTTTTCAAAAAAAGACATTTATGCAGCCAACAAATATATGAAAAAATGCTCATCATCACTGGTCATTAGAGAAATGCAAATCAAAACTACATTGAGATACCATCTCACACCAGTTAGAATGGCAGTCATTAAAAAATCTGGAGACAACAGATGCTGGAGAGGATGTGGAGAAATAGGAACACTTTTACACTGTTGGTGGGAGTATAAATTAATTCAACCATTGTGGAAGACAGTGTGGCGATTCCTCAAGGACCTAGAAATAGAAATTCCATTTGACCCAGCAATCCCATTACTGGGTATATATCCAAAGGATTATAAATTGTTCTATTACAAAGACACATGCACACATATGTTCATTGTGGCACTGTTTACAATAGCAAAGACGTGGAACCAACCCCAATGCCCATTGATGATAGACTGGACAGGGAAAATGTGACACATATACACCATGGAATACTATGCAGCCATAAAAAACGATGAGTTCGTGTCCTTTATAGGGACTTGGATGAATCTGGAAACCATCATTCTCAGCGAACTGACACAAGAACAGAAAATCAAACACTGCATATTCTCACTAAGGTAGGTGTTGAACAATGAGAACACATGGACACAGGGAGTGGAGCATCACACACTGGGGTCTGTTGGGGGGGACTAGGAAAGGGACAGCACGGGGTAGGGTTGGGAGGGGATAACATGGGGATAAATGCTAGATAGAGGTGATGGGGCGATGGAGGCAGCAAACCACATTGCCGTGTATGTACCAATGCAAATATCCTGCATGATCTGCACAAGTACCCCAGAACCTAAAGTACAATTACATATATATACATACTTTTTAAATGTGACTAGCACTAGGTGAGTATGTTTTATAAATGCTCAATTGATATATACAATCACAATAATAAGCAAGGCAGATAAGCAAGTTTTATAAGGGTGTTAAGCAGCCTTAGAGGTTTGCCTCTTGATGGTGCTTACATAATCTTCTTAGAGAATGCTATCCAAAGACTGCACTTTGATTTTCTGATGACTCTGAAGAACATGTCTTAAAACTCAGAATATTTTGGAAGACAAATCTTTTATTTCCCAAGCACAGATCTATTTCTTTTCCAAACCTGTGTTTCCCTGTGATTAAGTAAAGCTTCAGGAAACTTTTAGAAAGATGATAACCTTGAGAAACAGAGCTCGGATACATGTTAATTTGTTAGGGCAAGAGAGAAAAGTTTCCCATTAAAGTATTTGTAATATAGTTTGTAAATTTAAAGTTTTAATGACATTCTATGTCTTATATTCAATTTATTTTTAACTTTTTGAATTTTTAATATGTTGGAAATCATGAAGTCGATATGGTGGATTTCAACTACAAAGATGAAATATAAAAATTAATTAAGTTTGGAGGCCAAGGTGGGCAGATCACCTGAGGTCGGGAGTTCAAGACCAGCCTGAAAAATGTGGCGAAATGCCATCTTTAAAAAAAAAAAGAAAGAAAGAAAAGAAAAGAAAAGAAAAAAATTAAGATCAGGATGAATATTCATTTATCTTCACCTCTGTGAGAGATAGCTTTAGGACCTAGAGGAGATTACTCAGCTATTTCCTTTGCTTTATCTGTAAAGTAGACTTAATAATACTTAATTGGAGTGTAGTGCAAGGATTAAATGATCAATTAATATAGTTATTATATGTCAGGTATAAAATTATAAAGATCAGAATTAAAGTAATTTTAATTGCAAAGTTAGGGAATAATTTGCAACACTCTCACTTCTGACACCAATTGCAAGTTCGAGTCTCCATTTCTGACACAAAATGCAATTTTAGATGTTCCCAAGATTTCTTTCAGTTTCAATTCTTCACTAGAACTCACTGAACTCACTGAAAGCTGTTATATTTACAGCTACAGCTTCTTTTATTGAAATAATACAGATTAAATCATCCAGAGGACGAGTTGTAGTGGCTAGAGTTTAAGAAAGTAATAAACACTGAAGCTTTCAGTTGTCCACTTTCAGTAAAGTTGCAGACATCACTAACTTTCTTGGAAATGATGTATAAGTAGATTCACAAAACATTGCCAGTGAGGGTAGCTGACTTGAGGCTTGGTTTCCATCCTTTTTATTGGGGCTTCCTTCACATAAACACATTTGATTGCCCATATGGCTATTCTCAGACTTCAGCCCCTCTAGATCTCTATGTGACAGAGCCGTTACTGTGTGACTCAAAGTCCCCACAATAAGCAACAGAATATCTGGCATGAACCCTAGCTAAACAAAGATACTTTTATCAGGCAGGACATTTCAAAGGATTAGAGATTACTTCTCAAGAGCCTAGAGTAAAGGCCACGTCTCTCCCTGGGCAGGAATAATTACTTACTATAGCTACAGTGCTGAAGTTCTAAATGTTAATATTACTGTCTCAAAATAGAAACTCAAATATATAGACAAATATACAGGTAATATTTTGGGCTGCCCATTCTGTTAAATAGTTAATAGTATACAGTTTACCATAGACTTTACATTGTAATAAACTTGTCATTATTCTAGAAGCAAAATGTTAATTGTGCCTCAATAGTTTCTGTTTTGGTGTACAAGTAATTAGAATTTTATTTGCTCTCTGGAGATCAAGCAACATTTTTCAAATTATAGAGAAGCAATATAGTTGTCAATTTGCACTTGTTTATAGCAAATATTTTTGCATTTTAATTTATATGTTCAGTCCAATTTTTATTTTTTATTCTATGTTTAGTTTTAGATATTCTTACCAATAAGACATAAAGTCTGCTCATATAAAGTAGCCTTTTTGGTTTAAGTGTAAGGTACTAATTTGCATATTTTGAAAGAAGTAATCTTTCTTTTTAATCATTTTGTCTCAGATATGGTGTGTAACTATACAGACAAGTATTTTTGTGCATTCATTTCAATCATTATGATAATAAGCTTAAAGACAGAAAAGCTGTTCTATTTCTTATTCTCCATTGTTAAACCTGTGCAAGTGTTTCAATTACCATAATTCTGAAAAAAATTATGCCTTAAAATTCTCAGGTAATATATTCCCTTTCTTGTATTCAATTTCATTTTTTGTATTCAGGCGAAAGTACCTGACAGCTGCCTTTGAATATATTTTGTGGGTATTTGAAAAGAGTAAAGTATAGGGTAGGAATAAAAAACAGATAGAACAAAGTTGATTTTGACAACCTATCACATGATAGAAAGAATAAGATACCTTTGCATATTGTATGGTGCTTGGATAAAAATAAAATAAACCTGCAGTAACTATTTTATTTCTTAAATTTTCTTTCACATTTTCACATTGACTTTAACTGTCTCTGAACATGCTTTGCAGCCACTTGACCAATCAGTATTTATTAATATTTGTTGGTCACCTATTAGGTTCTAGGATTTGGGAGAAAAAATATAGAAAAATAAATAAATAGTTGTGTATATATAATAAATAAATTGTGTGTGTGTGTGTGTGTGTGTGTGTGTGTGTGTGTATAAAACTATATATGTAGCTTCCAACTTCTAAGACATAGGAGTCTAATAGGAACAGATCTCAATCGATGAAAGTGGACCACATTGTAAACACATAAAAAAATATCCCAGTTTTAGGTTTGTGGGACTTACTCTTAGCCAACCTAATATTGAGCTTGTTTTTGAAGAATTTTCTCTTTCAATCACTGAGCATTTCTGGTATATATCTTTGCCATCTTGTTTGGGATTATAATCTATAGTTGGCAAAATTTATGGTTTTTGTCTCATTCATTAATAATCACCTGACCTTAACATAGCCTAGGCAGTACTCTATATCTGCCTCTCTTTCCTCCTTTAATATCACCAGACTAAAATCCTTTCCAATCTTTCCTAGTGCAATAAGCAGCACCATTATCCACCCAACTTGAGTTCAAACCCAAAATCTCTGAATTATTTTTGAATCTTCTCACTTAACATCCAATCAATCAACAAGTTATATCAACTCTATTTCCAGAATTATTTGGAATGCATCTATTTGTCTCTAATAGCAATGGTATTCTTGACTTACTTTATATTGTTCATAATTGATACTTTTGAACTATCATTGGCTAAGAATTAATTTTGATTATTTCCATTTGGGGAACTTTCCAAGTAAATGGTTTACTCATGTATATCTACTAGTGCAATAATATTTTAAACAGATGAAAAATGAAGAATGTTAAGATAAAATCACAGAAATAAAATTTAAAAATCTAAATGAAATTGCATATTTGGAATGAATTATATTACATCATATTTAGTAGGCTTAATAAATATCAAATTAGAAAATATAGGCTTTAATATTTTGAATTTCCACATATATTAAAATATTAAAATGAGGGAAATATACTTTCAAGTCTTAAAATATTTAATGGTAGTATATTTTGTATATATCTGTATTTAGTTTATTCTTAATGAGATTTATTTTAATTTGTAACAGAATAAACTGGAAATGCTGTAAACTTGATGAATGTTTTTAGGATCACTATATATATAGCATTCAAAATAGATGTAAATTATAAAAGCCTAAGGTGAAGGAAATTTAGTAGTATAAGAAGTAATTAGCTGCCTAGAGAATCCTGTAAGTAATGTGTGGTCATCATTATAGTGACATCTATATATTAGTTTCGGATTCTTATTAAAAATAAGCATTAAATAAGTAATATCTTATTAAAAATAAGCATTAAAATGAATCCATTTTACATTACTTAAAATAACCATTTGTTAATGCACATAAATAGTACAGGAAGTAAAGAACTGCTCTATTTCAGCTCTCCCATCTCCTTGCCATGTGAGCCTATGTAAATGCCTTTACTTTTCTGCTCTTCAATTTCTTTATCTACTAATTAGAGGTGTCCATAACTGCCCTTTAGAACTCACAGATTATTACAAGGACCAAGCCAACACATTGCAATTATTTTGAATTATGCACTTATTTTGTAATATGTACACTATAAGTACATGATATTATCAAACAATGTACTATAGTCTGAAAGTTTTTGTCTCCCCAAAATTTATATTTCAAAAGCCTAACCCCTAAGGTAATATTAGGAGGTAGGGCCTTTAAAAGGTGTTTAGACCATGAGGGTGCAACCTTCATGAGCAAGAGGGTGTTATTAGTGCTCTAAAAAGAGGCCCTAGAGAGACCCTTGCCCCTGCTACCATGTGAGGACAGAACAAGAAGGAAGATCTATTAACTAGAAAGCAGGCCCTCACCGAAGTCTGAATCTGTTGGCACCTTGATCTTGATCTTTCAATACTCCAGAACAGTGAGAAGTAAATTTCTTTGTTTTTTAAGCTACCCATTTTATGCTGTTTTGTTAATAGCAACCCAAAGACATAATGTTTCCAAAAACAGTAATAAAGTTTCCTCTGAAAAGTATTAACTAACCTAAGTATTAGTTTACAAGTGTGCATACAAGTGAATTAAATAACTCCAAAACAAAACTGTCACTTTGTTTCCAACATTTTCTGTCCCTCAAACAACTATCCATATAAATATGTAGTTTGTTTTTTGCAATTAGCTCCCAACTATTATTTTAAGTAGATTTTTCATCTATGACCTCAAGTCCTAATCATGTGGGAGGAAACAAATATTTCAGACAATATATCCAGAAAGACTGGATTACAGTAATGTGTCTATTTAATTGTTTATTTTTGTGACCATAGGTAACTTGTTCACATATCTATTCAGTGGGAAAAAAAGTGCCTTTTAAAAACACTGTTGCTGTAAGGATTAATTGAGTTACTATACAACACTTTATATTACTTACCATTGTGCCTGCTGCATAAAATCATGTTTAGTGTATTATATCTATTTTTACATCTGTACTACAATTAGATAATATGTACAATGCCCAGTATTTACTCAGGAATAACAGATATTGGCATTGTATTAATGTTGAAGATAAAACCATTAAATCTGAAATGATGCCCTACATTAGTGTTCCTGGTGTTACAAAGAAAAAGGTAACACTAATTCAAATCATAAGACTGGAACAATCATATGGATGGATTCTCCATAAATATGAGCTTTGCTGAGACATTTGCCATGCATAATAGCAAATGTATTCAGTATTAAAGATCAATTAGGAGATTAATAATTATTCAGAAACAACTGTTTACTTATTTTAGTGTTCCTATTTAAATCAATGTTTTACTGATGTGGTTTCTCAAGAATGGAATTATCATTATCCTTCAGGGAACATATATGAGCTAAGTTATTTGTGTGAAATATGAAGAACAAAAGCCCAAGTCCTGTTTATAGAGAAAAAAAAAATCTTCAACCAAATGTACAATCAGAACATAAACTCATGCATATTTATGTTTTCTCTTCTCCAGGATTTAAGAAATACCTCATTTTTAGAATTTAAAAAAAATTTTTTTTAACTTAATACAGATGTGGAACCAATGTCTGAAGCAAAAAAAAAAAAAAAAAAAAAAAAAAAGAAAACTTGGATTATTACTACTTGTGGACAAAAATCGTGTTCTATGTTTTGCCTTTTTGCCCTAGCATAATGCTTAATACAGAGTAAATACTGGAAAAGGTATACTGATTGAATAAATTTTAACAAAGAATGAAATTAATGTATACCATAAAAAATATCAAATAGTGTATGAATCATTTATAATATATGTTGGTATTTTTATGTCATGAATACAACAAAATTTCACATTATTAAATAAAAATTTTGTTTACATACTTCTTAAAAATTAAGCTTTATTTTTCTCACACTAAAGATCATGAATCAAAAATGATACATTTTTTCACATTTTTCTAATCTTTAATGTTCACTGAAACATAGTAACTATACATTTTTGATAAAATCTGGATGTGTGGTATATCCATCATCTCAAACGTTTATCATTATTTTGTGTTGAGAACATTTCAAATCTACTCTTCCAGGGCCGGGCGCGGTGGCTCACGCCTGTAATCCCAGCACTTTGGGAGGCCGAGGCGGGTGGATCACGAGATCAAGAGATCGAGACCATCCTGGTCAACATGGTGAAACCCCGTCTCTACTAAAAATACAAAAAATTAGCTGGGCATGGTGGCGCGTGCCTGTAGTCCCAGCTACTCAGGAGGCTGAGGCAGGAGAATGGCCTGAACCCAGGAGGCGGAGGTTGCGGTGAGCCGAGATCGCGCCATTGCACTCCAGCCTTGGTAACAAGAGCAAAACTCCATCTCAAAAATAAATAAATAAATAAAAAGTCATTGGTAGCTATAGTTGCCCTGTTGTGCTATCAAGCACTAGACCTTGTTTCTTCTAAGTGTATTTTTGGACCCATTTACTAACCATTCTTTATCTTCCCTCCTCACTACCCTTCCCTGCCTCTAACAGATTATATTCACTACCTCTATGAGATCGATTAAAAATAAAACTGTGGATACATAATAGGTGTGTATATGTACTGGGTACATGAGATATTTTGGTGTAGGCTAGCAATCCATAATAATCATAATAGGGTAAATGGCTATAAATCACTTCAAGCATTTATCATTTTTTGTGTTGCAAACATTACAATTATACTCCTTATTTTAAAATGTGCAATAAATTATTGTTGACTGTAATCACTCAGTTGTGTTATTTGTACTGGATCTTATTCATTCTAACTTTATTTTTGTGTCCATTAACCATCCCCACTTCCCTGCTTCCCCATGACCCTTTCCAGACTCTAGTAACCATCATTCTACTGTGTATCTCCATGAGTTCCACTGTTTTCATTATTAGCTCCCACAAATGAGTGAGAATGTGCAACATTTGTCTTTCTGTTCCTGGCTTGTTTCATTTAACATAATGCCCTCTGTTTTCATCCACATTGTTGCAAATGGCAGGACTTCATTCATTTTATGGTTGAATAATAAAGAATGTATTTTTGAGAAATCAACCTGAGAAAGTTTTCAGTTCATTTCAAACAATCGACAATAGATTGCATGTTTTACCTTATGCTCTGAAAAGACCCAAATCCCTCTTGTAGAATCATATACAAATATAGTCTCTTATACCTTTCAAACATATTTTCAGATCCACTCCATTACAAGTTAGCAATATTTTGAGCCAGTTAAGCATTAACATTAATAAAAAGTTTAGCTACACTTTTCAAGAAGTAGAAAAGTTCCATTCTCCAATCTTTTCTGCTTTAGCCTCTGAAGACTTTAATACATGGAAAACAAAGCAGAAATGCAAGTAAGAAGTGTTTGAAATAAATAAACAACTTTAAAAAGTACAGATATTATCAAAATTGAAACAAGGTATTTTTCTCATGTTTCGAAACACATTAAAGCAAGTGTGATTTTAATATGTTTTACAATGTTATATTTAGAGTATGTTTTACATACAGATAAATTGATCACACCATTATATATTTCATAAATAACTTAATGTTCTTTTATTTAAGTAGAAATAGAAAGAGAACATATGGTTTAAATTGTTTTTAATGTCATACTTTCTTATTTTAAGTACAAAATATTTTCGTATCAGGCAATGTTTGCCACTAGATTCTGTTTTAAAATATTTTAAATTTTAAATTTTTTTTAAATTAGAGCTTTGATTTTAGATATAGGAGGTAGATTGTTACATGAGTATATTGGACTCAGGTAGTGAGCATAGTACCCAATAGGTAGCTTCACTGTGCACACATCCCTCTCTCTCCCTTATCTAGTAGGCCATAGTGTCTATATTTCCCATACTCGCTTCCATGTGTGTTCAATGTTTAGTTCTTTCTTTGTATTAAGATTTTAGGATGTATATTTACTTGTGGTTTATTGTTAAATTTTGTGTTTTAAATTTATTGAGGATTGATAAGTTAGCCTTATTAATTTCTTTAAAGGATTCTGTAAAGCAATATGGATACATGATAATGTCAATGAAAATGATCTTCTTCACAATACAGCATGGCATACCTGAGTTGCCAGACTCATCTTAGCTCTCATTGAATAGGAAATAAAAATTATTCACATCTTAATGTGACAAAAATACATATTTTCAATATTATATCCTGAACTATGCCAATTAATACATTAAATATCATTTTGAAAAAGTTCATTGGTTTTATTCACAATGATTGCCATTGGAAACATTGATCAGGAAAGTCAAATCCTGGGTGCACACATATATAGTTGCACTAATTTTTTAAAAAATTACTTTATTGAGATATGTTTGGCATACAAAAATTGCACATTTTTAATATATACAACTTGGTGAGTTTGGAGCGAAGTATATACCTGTAAAAATGTCACCATAATCTATGTCATAAACTTATCCAATAACATCCAAAAGTTTTCTCCCATCCTCTTTATTATTATTACTATTGTTAAAAGAACATAAAGCAAGATCTTAGCAAATGTTTAAGTACACAATACACTATTGTTAACTATAGGCACTATGCTATAGTAAACCTCTAGGAATTATTCATCTTGTATAACCAAAGCTTTGTGCCTTTTGATTGATACCTCTGTGTATCACCTCTCCTGCTTCCCCAGTCCCTGGAAACCACCGCTCCACACCCTAGGTTTCTATGACTTTGACTACCTTAGATTTTACATATAAGTGAAATCATGGAGTACTTACCTTTCTATATCTGGTTTATTTCACTTAGCAAAAATGGTCTACAGTTCACCCTGCTGTCACAAATGGAAGGATTTTCCTCTGTTTTTAAGACAATAATATTTTATTGTAATAATGTAACATATTTCTTATCCATTAAACCATCAATGGACATTTAGGTTGCTTTCATGTCTTAAATGTTGTGAATAATGTTACAATCAACATGGGAGAGCGGATATTTCTCAAAGATCCATATTTCAATTTATTTGAATATATACAGAGAGGTAGGATTTTAAATTCATATGGTTGTCCTATTTTTTAATTTTTGATAACCTTGACAAGGGTGTCAAGAATGTACAATGGGAAAAGAATACCCTCTTCAAAAAATGGTGTTGGGAAAACTGTATATCCACATACAAAAAATTTAAATTGGGCCCTTATCTTATACCATACACAAATACCAACTAAAAATGGATTAGAGGTTGAACATAGGCCCTAAAATCACAAAACACCTGGAAGGACACAGGGTAAGAATTCTAAGCATTGGCTTTAGCGGTGATATGTTGAATAGGACACTAAAGACATAGGTATCAAAACCAAAAATAGGCACATGACACTGCATCAAACTAACAAGATTCTGTATTCAAAGGAAATACAATTAAAATGCAACATACAAGAATTCATGATAAATGCCCCCAAAACAAATGCAACAAAAAGAAGATAGACAAGTGGGACTTACTTAAACTGAAAAGCTTCTGCAAAGTAAAAGAAATAATCAACACAGTAAATAGACAACCTATGGAATAGGAGAAAACATTTGCAAATTATGCCTCTAACAGAAGACTAATATCCAGAATCAACAAGTAACTCAAATAACTCAACTAGAAAAATACAAACAACCCCATTAAAAACTGCGCAAAGGACGTAAACTGACATTTCTCAAAAGAATACATACAAGCAGCCAACAAACACTATGAAAAAAATGCTCAGTATCACTGATCATCAGAGAAATACAAATTAAAGCTGCAATGAGATATCATGTTACAGTAGTCAAAATAGGTTAAAAAAAAAATAAAAAAAAACAAGGGATGCCATGGATTCAGAGAAATGGGAATGCTTATACACTGTTGGTGGGAATGTAAATTAGTTTAACCTCTTTGGAGAACAGTATGGAGATTTCTCAAAGAACTAAAAATAGGCATACCCTTCAACCCAGCAGTTGTACTTCTAGGTATCTACCCAAAGGAAAAGAAATAATTTTATAAAAAAGACACCTGTATTCGTATGTTCATTGCAGCACCATTCACAATAGTGAAGTCATGGAACCAGCCTAAGTGTCCATCAACAGTTGACTGAATAAAGGGGATGTGGCATATATACATGACAGAACACTACACAGTCATAAAAATAATAAAATTATGTTCTTTCCAGCAACATGGATGGAGCTGGAGGTCATTATCTTAAGAGAACTAAATCAGAAACAGAAAATCAAATACTTGATGTTCTCACTTACAAGTGGGAGTTAAATAATGAGTACACATGAACATAAAGAAGCAAATAATAGAAACTGGAGAATCCAAATGTAGGGGATGGGAGGGTTGAAAAATTGCTCATCAGGCACAATGTTCGCTATTTGCATAGAGTGAACTATAAGCCCAATGGCCAACAGTACACAATATGCCCATGTAATAAACATGAACATGTGTCCCTGAAAGTAAAATAAAATGTATTTTACAAAAAGGCAACAAACACAATGGGAGACAATATTTGCAAGCCATATCTGATAATAGTCAAAATATATAAAGTTTAATATTCAAAATATATAAAATCTTCTTAACTCAATAGGAAAACATGATCCAATTAAAAAATAGGAAAGCCATCTGAACAGACATTTCTCCAAAGTACACAAAGAAATGATCAACAGTCACATTAAAGGGCACTCCACATTGCTAATCATCCAAGAAATGCAAATCAAAACCACAATGAGGTTATCTCACATTTGTTAACATGGATATTATAATAAAAAAGATAAATTTTGGTAAAGATATGGGAAAAAGGGTACCTTGCTACATATAAGACGTTGATTTTTACTAGGGTAAAAATGAATTAGAGAAGAGCATTATGAAAACATTTTATGTTATGTTAACTCAGTGGAAGTAATGAGTCCATGATCATGAACTCTTGGCCCAGGAGATGACCTGATGTTGACATTATGATTTGTTGAGGTTCTTGTATTTGCCTTATAGTTTCACACTTGTTTAATATAAAATATTCTTATTTCAAGAAGAATGCTTTTTAAAAATTGATGATAATTTTGTATTTGGGTAATGAGGTGATGGAGGGGTTGCTTCTCAAGGCAATAGGCTATAGGTTAGAGGGTTCCTTCTTCCATGTTGTCCTAGAATGACAGAGGAACTTCAACTTAGCCATACATAAAATCTGAAAAACAATGCTGGATGAAATATCACAAATACATGTATTATTCTTAGCTCTATGCAATACCAATTCCCTCATAAATTTACAAAAAATAAAAATGCATCTCTGACCGATGTTTTAAAAAATGGGGCAAAAGCAGCTAGATATTAATGCTCTGGGCCTAGAATTGCCTATCTTGGATGGCCTGTGATACTGTACCACCACTGCTCTATATCCTCCTGTTGAAACCTAGTAGGTGTCCTAACATTCTAGTGTTACCTATAGCAGTAAAAATGTGTTATAGATTGTTCACTCAGCAATGTTACAACTTCTCTTTGAACACTCTTCCCGAATCCAATTTAGCAATTGGATTATGTTGACAGACACTCAAAAAAATCAGAAGATTTCTAAAGGTGAGATTATCACAGGAGGTTTCATGAAGAAAATAGGTTTTAAATTAACATGTGGATGAAGAATAAAATTCTCCTGTTTTTCCTTGCTAAGTATTCTGAGACTAGGCTTGCCAGATTACAAAATTAAAATAAAAGGTATCCAATTAAATTTGAATTTTAGATAAATAATACTTATTTTAGTATAAGCATGTTCCAAGTATTGCATGGAGAATACACATTTTATCTATCTACATACTCATTTATCTTTCTCACTCTCTCTCTATCTCCATATCTATATTTATGATATGAAAATAAAATTTAGCATTCTGTATTTCTTCTGGTAACCTTACTTGTGACATAAGTTTGATCAGTTAAGAATGTCCCCAGGGCTCCTTATCTCATGTTCTGTCCCCAGGCTATGTTCGTAGCTTGCCTCAGTAAAGTTAGGTACTCCTTAATTGTTAAACACTGGAAAAAGACATTATTGACAGATATTGTGTAGTTTAGTTATAGTGTTCTCATTTAGCACATTTAATACTCAGCAATAAATTGTATTCACTTACAGACACATACTAACATGTGAAAATATGTGGGGTTGATAAATAACAATTTGTAAATAGATTATGATTCGAATATTTTTATAATTTTTGAACTCACTTATATAAGCGTTTCCCCATTTTTTTCTTCATTAAGTGTCTAGTGCCTGTCTCATGCTTCTTGTCACTGTTCACATATGTGTTATTCATGAGCACTTATTTATAGGTCCAAGTCATTCTTTATTTCACCTATTGGTTTCTTTACAACTGTTTTTTAAATTAAAGGTAGAAATAAGTGTTTTGTTTATTCTACATATGAATGTAGATATATTGGATTGAAAAACATCAAATGAATAGTTGCAGCTTGACTTTTCTTTGAATTATATCTTTATCATTGTAGTACTTGGTATGCAGTGTTATCTGTATTTTTTTTTTTTTTTGAGACAGAGTCTCACTCAGTCGCCAGGTGCCAGGCTGGAGTGCAGTGGTACGATCTCAGCTCACTGCAACCTCTGCCTTCTGGGTTCAAGCAATTCTCCTGCCTCAGCCTCCCAAGTAGCTGGGACTACAGGCGCGCACCACCACACCTGGCTAATTTTTGTATTTTTAGTAGAGACAGGGTTTCACCATGTTGGCCAGGATGGTCTCGATCTCTTGACCTCATGATCTGCCCGCCTTGGCCTCCCAAAGTATTTTATATATATATATATATATATATATATATATTTTGTTTCCCCTAGCACAGTGTGAGCTTCTTGGCTTGAAAAATTTATTCATCTTTTTTTAAAAAAATAATTTGTCTTATTTCCTTTAGTGTGATAATGTAAAAGTAATCTAGGAATAGTCTAAGGAAATGTACAGTCATGGTGGAAGATGAAGGAGAAACAAGGCATGTCTTACTTTGCAGCAGGAGAGAGAGAAGAAAGCCACACACCTTTAAGCCATCAGGTCTCGTGAGAACTCACTCACCATCACAAGAACAGCACAGGGGAAATCGCCCCCATGATCAGTCACCTCCCACTAGGTCCCGCTCCTGACACACGGGGATTATAATCCTAGATGAGATTTGAGTGGGGACACGGAGTTAAACCATATCAGAGCAGAATGATCTCAGTGTTAAAGAGGACCCTCGAGTTACATTAGAACAATTTTGGAAGGTGTGTCAAAGTTAGTCTTTGACGTTACCTACATACAATACAGTCCTCCATTTCCTGGGGGATATTTAAGATGATATATGATTCATGAGTATGTTTGATGATAACCTTACATTGTTGACCTACTAGAAAAATATTAGGGCTTCTCCTTTTAACTTAGAGTCAATTTTGGCCAACTTTCTATAATACGATTCCTTCCTATAAGTGAAGTGTTTGTTTCTATCTAGTCCTCTCAATAGTTCACATGGGTTGTATCCCAACAATGCACTTCACTTCGTCTGTAAGGCAATCATATTCATATTTTATGTTTCTCAGCATATTTGTTATTTTTGTATTGTGTTATTCACATATTTATGAGAATGTGGGATGAGTCCTTCTGCTTCTTATATTGTCATTTTCTTTTTTCTCCTTGAATGTAATTGTGAGTTTTGGAACACAATGAAAATGGATTCTTTACTCTCATTCTGTTCTTAAACTCAGAGAGGCAGTGTTGAGATATATGAGTTTATTGATAGAGGGGAACAGATTTATGAATAAAATGAATTATAACACACCTGATTTTTAGCAATGAATATTTTTAAAGCCCATATTAATGTAAACTAATCAATTCTTGATACATTTGGAAAAGATGTGTACTGCCTCTGACTTTATTCTCTTCAAATGCATTCCTGATTAGCTGGATTAGTTGCTTTGTTCTAGAATGACCTAAAATGCTGTAACAACTAGACATTTTTCTGAATTCTAACCCTAGGAGAGGAGAGAATATATTTGAAACAAATACTATCTATTTTCATTTAGAGTCATTATAAGTCTCAAAAAATACATATTTTCTTCATAATATACAAATCATTACATGTTTAACAAAATATTAGTTTGCTTTATTGTATCTAACCCTTGCAAAAACAAACTGTATGAACATAAGTAAATATTGGCTTGGGAAATATACCCTGAAGCTATAGTTTAAATGTGCTTTTGTTTACAAGGTTATTTTCCCTCAGTATTTATGAATATTCATTTCTTACTCAACATTCTAATTCAATACGATTACATACTGTAATTTTTTATTCTTTTCTGAAGGTGTGTTCTTACTATTTAAAAAGGACTTTATTGAATTTCTTATTTTATTTCATTTTTTTAAGAGATGAGATCTTGCTATGTTGCCCAGGCTGGTCTGAAACTCCTGGGTTCAAATGATCTTTCTTCCTCAGCCTTCCAAATTGTTAGATTGCAGCTGTTAGCCACTGCACCCATCTTAAATTTGCTTAAATTTATAATGACTATGTTTCTTTAACTACAAAACTTTGAGTTTTCACCTATGTCAGATTCATATACTTGTTGAATACATTCCCTTAATATTTTCTTATATTTTATGTATAATTTTTATAGGTTTTAAAAGCAATGTTACTTTTATTCAATTATTTTTAGGAAATTCAATGATTCAATAATTTTTATATCTAATATTCATAAAAGAGTGCCTAGAGTATACAGCAAGACTAGTATGTGCACGTAGTATTTCACGTGTCAATTTTTAAGTAATATCCTAGGAAATGATTAAATGATCTTAATGTGTATATGTATATACACAGACATTTACATATATATGTGTATGTGTATGAGTGTGGATCTGTGGATCTGTATAGATATGTGTGTCTATTTTTATAAATATATTTCTATTTCTATATTATCATTTTTGGTATATAAAATACTCAAAATTTTTTTCCCTGCTTTTATAACTGATATGTTGAACACACGAGAGACAACTGGGTAAATGAGCATTTTAGTGCCATACAATTTATGACTTTAAAACTTAGCTCTGTCTCCCATCTTTCTAAACAGTTATTTTTATGTAAGTTTAATCAGCAACTTCGGTTTCCCGCAATGTCTAGTCTAAACATTCCACAACCCTCAAGGTCTCTACTAAATTCTAGCTTTCTCATGCTGAGCTGTCATATTAATTCATCTTACATGATAAACTCTTTCAGTTTCCAGAGCTGTAGTATATCACCATCTAACCATGTGGCCAAGTCCTTAATATTGTAAATACAGCTTCCAACTCTCATAATTTGGTTGAGAATCAAGGAAGTGATCTGCAGAGGGTAATTGAAATTCATGTCAATGTCAACTTCAGGTTTGTTCCATGAATCAAAAGTGAAACCCGATTCAAATCCTTGCACAAAGTCTGTATTTTCCTTTTTACATGCTCTGCAAAGTCTAAGCACTAAGTCTCACCTATTAAACATGTACAGATTACACTTCCTTCATCACCTACTGCTTGAATTATTGCAACTACCTCCATATTAATCTTCCTGGTTCCTTGAGATATCTGTTTCTCTTAAATCAATATTTTATTTTACTAGTGATTTTTTACTTTGGCTTTTTTTAAATTTAAAGACCACATCATCTTTACATTTAGATTTCTTATGCTTTTCTCTTTCAGTCTTTTTAAATGACAGTAGATATTTATGGGAAATTATAACACTATGCAATCAAAAGATTTGAAAGTTCTTTTGTTTGTCATTATAGTTTGAAGAGTAGAACATTCACCTTAAAAAACATTGGCTAGTTCTGAAATTATGTTTAATTTGTATTTTTAAAAATGTTCTCTGGAGGATGCTGTACTTATGCTTTCATCTTTGCATGAGATTCAAAGTGATTGTGTGTAGGGGTGGGAAAACAAACAAAACAATTTAAAAAAATCTAATGTAAGCAGAAAGACTGCTGATCCCTCTAGAGCTTGAGTAAATACGCATTTCAGTTTCTTTCTCTCTGGAGTTTCACTGATTTTCTTGAAGGGAATTAGAAAAAACTTGAGAAACCATTTGAAGACTTCCCTTACTGTTTAGCCTTCTTCTATTTTATTAATGGGCTCTTTCTGTTTCAAGCATTGCAAAGCCTGGGATGTATTGTTGCTTAGCATTGTGCAGGAAGAGCTATCATAATGGAGAATTTTAAAAGAAAACATTGTCAGGAGTCCTTGTAGACACTACTGTGGGGAAATTTGACATCTCTTTGGTATATTATCACATATTTCTGGGATTCATAAAGAATTGAGTGGGGATAAATATTAAGCTTCAGGTGAATACCTGTATCTATTAGTTTTATGACATGAGGATTGAAAAATTGTATCGTTTAAAATAGCAAATGAGGTAATACTAAAATTTTCTGATGATACAAATAAACATCAGTGATGGCACTTACATATAAAATTAGTTTATGAAAATTATTGCTAACAACACTGATTATTTACAAGTTACTATTTTTAAGTGTTTTACATGAATTTACTATTTCAACAATTCTATAAAGTAGATACTATTATTAATTGAATTTAACAGGCAAGGAGACTAAGCCATGGTTGCAAGGTTACTCAATCTGTAAGTAATAATGCCAGAATTTCAAGCAGATTGTCTGCCTTTGTATTCATATGCTAAACAATAAAGTTGCAAAGTTATAAGTAATTATTTTTATTTATAAAGTTTAATATTTTGTAGGAGACATCATCAAATTACACTCTCATTCACTTAAACTGATTTTGAGCTTTTAAACAATGGATTTTACACTTATTAATATTCCTCTATATTATGACATAACTAATGATATGACACAATATAACTAACATTATATTGCCTTCCCATTGCATTTATGAATGACAAATAATTGGGTATATTTATAACTTAAAAATAGAATTTTAGTAAAATTGGGAGTTTTAAATTTCACAAAGTTAAAAATACTGTTCCACTTCTCGTAACTTATATCTATGCTTGTTTACATTGCATTTCTGCAAGAAAGGAGTATGACATATGTAAGCTATAAATTGCTTGCCTTATGTATTGTATATTATATCTATTCTATGTATAATATGTAATATATATAATTTATATATATGCAGGCATTATTTTTAAAATAATCACAAGGAACTAATTATTTTAAAAATTTTGTTATTGAAAATAAAAGTATAGACATCTATCTTATAAAATAGTGCATTGTTAAAAAGTATAGCATGCTAAATAAAATGCATCCTGGACTGAAGCCTTACATACACAAAAAAGAACATGGGCAAAAAAGTCTGTACTTGAGTTAATAACATACTAATATTAATTCCTTAGTTTTTTCAACTGCATCATTATGAACTGTATTGACATTAGGAAAAAACTTCTGAAGGGTACACAGATAAATTGCATACCACCTTTGCATGTTTTCTGTAAAACTAAAAGTATTCCAAAATTTTTAAACTATTTTTTAAAGAAATGGAATATAAATACTAAGAGTCTTTCTATATTCAGTAAAAGTAAAATACACAAATTACCTTATGCAATAGGGGTAGTAAGTGATTTTTTAACTTATTTTTAGGAATGATATTATGTCTTATGCAAAATTGAAATTTTAAATAAACGTGACTGTCTAAACAAATTTTAAATAAACAGATGACTTTATATACTACCCAAATGGAGGCATATTTATGTAATATATAAGTACATGCATGTGACATATATATATATATATTTTAAATTAAAATATGCGTAACTTTCTATTGAGATAATAGAACTAAGTTAAATTTCAGATTTCACTCTGAAAATAATTTAATTTCTGAACTGTGGCTTTACTGTATTGGCAAGAATTTTAGAAGTCTTTATATATGTTTAAAGCAGAACTTAAGTTGGCATAATATGTGGATTGTAAGGTACTATATTTTATACTGGCCAAATATATGGTAATATATCTTTCATATTTCACCATGACAAAGGTAACCAGAAGCCATACACTCTTCTCTTGCTTCAAGAGTTGACTTGAAGAAGGAGACTACAGACATCCATCAAGAGTTGGCTGTTTTTCGCTATGTGCTTGGAAGAAAGATGATTGGGGCTAAATAAGTCTTAAAACAAGGTCTCTAGACTAGTTTGTTTGCTACTCTTCAGGTTTTATAGTAGCTTTTCTTTTACTTTTCTCCCAAAATAATTATTGGTTGCCTGACTACAAATTCCAAGGCCTCATCAAATGTATGAGACTTTCTTTCCACTTTTCAAACTTCAGTGTTCTAATCTGAAAAGGGTTTAATTCACTGGTTGGCACATGGCACGTCTAAGTGTTAGCTACTATTTAACTGGCCTTTAATTTCCTATTCTCGGCCATATAACTAAAACTACATTTTTATTTGTGTTAATATCAGATAAGTTAGTAGGCTTTAGAAAGCCAACTAATGTGTTGCTTTTTGAGTTCTTACTGGAAATACATTTCACAGAACTTAAATTAGTTTTACTACCTCAGCATATTTTACTTGAGGTATGTCTGAAAGTCAAGAGATAAAGCTGGTCTGTGATTTTTATAGAAATTTTGACAAAAGTAAAAGTGGTATAAAGCCATTACACATACAGGCAAGCACAGTTGGGATATTTTCGGTCTGTCAAGTATGCATTTTTAAAAATGTAGTAAGGTTTTATGAAAAGAAAAATTGCTTTTTCTTCAGTTTTCTTATCTCTTTCTTTGAATTTCAGGATAAATTTGTGAATCAAATTGTGTTCAGCCAGGTAAGGCTCAAACTTCAAGCTTATAGCTCTAAGAACTCTTTTCAGGCATATGCACAAGTTATTTTGATGCATAAAAAGTGACTGAAATAGCATTGCAAGTTTTTAAGGCAATAGCAGGAATATAATTTGGTACTAACAACAGTCTATTCCAGTATATAATTTTAAATATAATGGGAAAATCAATCCAGAATTTATTTATTGAATCCTCTGTGTGCCATTCACTGTGCAATGGACTTAGGGGCCAAGTAGGAAAACATAACTGAACAAAACAAAAACAAGTTCTCAACTCTCTCAATATCAACATAGATGTGCAAATAAATTTGGGATAATATTTTTAAGTGGCACAATGAAAGTATGTGCACAGAATGTAGATGATAGGAGTGTCTGAACTTCTTTAAAGGTGTCAAGGTCATGTCTATTAACTAGAACTGAGATGAACTTTTAGGATGTATGCATCTGACATTATTCCTGACTGCTATTTGCCTCAGGTTCCTGATGAAGTTTTGAGACTGAAATTATGAAACTAAACTTTTGATATCTTCTCAAGAATGCTTTGTTTTAAATCTTTCCAACCCAGTGGAAGCATATTCTGTAGTTTATTACTTCCTCAAAACTGCTGATATATTGCTTAGATGCTGAAAGGAGGATGAAGGAATATATTTCTCTCACAGTCCATGATGTCTTTTTGCTTTTTTCCCATTGTCTTCTTCATTGTCTCTGTCTGCCTTCTTACTATACCTCAACCCCAAATCTGTTTTAATTCTGATTTCTCTGCTTTGAATAGCCATAATAAAATGCCTTCTTTTTTTTTTTTTTTTTTTTTTTTTTGCCTATGTATATATTCATCCATTCAACAAATTTTTATCTAGCATCAAACTATTCACTAAACATTATTTTCGCTGCAAGGAATACAGTGATGTGAAACAGATAAAATATTTGTTATAATCTAGGGTGAAAATGAATGTATCTCATAAGGTCATGCATCTTACGAAGAAAAATTTATCAAGCATATACATGTCTTTGGAGAATATGTAATATTTGAGAATCTTGAAACTAAAATCTAAAGTTTATAAAATTAAAACAATATTTTGTCTTTCTAAACGGTAAATATTTGACTATTCTGTTACTTACATTTGAAATAATTACCATAGATTGATATAAGCCAAATAGCTCACATATTTATTATATGTAATAATAAATGATAATTAAGATTAATGAAGTGTGTATAAGGTGTCTATCCTAACTAGTACATAAAATTTTGGCAGTATTTATCTGAGTTATAAATTATATCAAATGCTCAAAGGAGAACAATGACCCAGTAAAATAATTATTATTTGTCTATTTTTATTTGTTATTTATCAATGATGAGCTTACAAACAATTCTGCCCAAATTCAATATTGCAGTTATTTCTAACCAGTTAGGAAATGAATTTGCAAATAAACATTTATAAGAGAATAATATAACAATTCAAGAGCTTATAGTTGTAAGGAGGACATTTCAAGCATACTTTTTAAATTACTGTGAAGGAAGTCTTAAAGCTTTTGGTCTCTTTTGAATCAGAAATGTTATTTCTAGCCATTTAGTCATTAGAATATGTTAAAAATGTAACTAACAATTTTAAATATTATCTTTTTTGGCATGTGCATGAAATAATTTCTTCCACCTAAATATTTCTCAAATCTTTCTCATTATCTCAAGTCTCATGACCACCATCTAGATCTAAGATATTACAGAATGAATTGTGTCACCCAAAAATATATGTTGAAGTTTTAACCCTCAATACCTTAGAATGTGATCTTATTTGAAAATAAGGTCTTTACAGAGGTAGTTAAGTAAAGATGAGCTCTTTATGATGGGCCCTAATTCAATACGACCAGTATCTTTATAACAAGGAAAGTCTGGACACAGAGACAAACATACACAAAAGAAAAAGATGCATTGACAGCCATATGATGAGCGAAGCAGAGGTTGAACTGATATAACTGAGTATTTTTCTAATATTGTCTAATATTGTTAGTTTCTCTGCTCTTATATGAAGTGAATTTTCTTTAAATATTACTATTAGGACTTTATTCCTTCATATTCTTGCCAAGCCATCTCAAGTTAGGCTTTTCTAACAGCCCAATGAAACCTACCAGTATGAAGGCCATTAATTACTTTCCCTGAATGTCTAATATTAAGGTAGTCCTCTACCACCCTCTATTGCTCTGCTTTTTTTCTTCAAAGTGTTTTTTCCTTTAATGGTCTCTATCTCTAATGCACACTCTCCTGTCATGCGCACCTCAATTAAAACAAGGACTTATTATTCGCTACTTTGAGTCGCTATCCCTGGGGGAATTGGGAAGGGATAGCATTAGGAGAAATACCTAATGTAGATGACTGGGCAATGGATGCAGCAAACCACCACCATGGCACATGTATCTGCACCATCTGCACATGTACCCCAGAACTTAAAGTATAATAAATATTTTTTTTTAGAAAAAGATAATAGCAGCTAAAAACTAAAAAAGAAAAAAACATATTCAGTGCTCAATTTTTTTTAAAGGATTGAATTCAATTAATCTCTGGTTTAATAAAATCCAACTAAATACAGAAGACTTTATTTAAAATAAAAACATTTGAATACATAAAAACATGAAAATCATGCCTTTTATTCATTTTCTTATGGTCTACACACTAAATACATCCTTACTAACATAGTCATTAAGTCATCTTTAAGTGGGTTTGAGAGAACATTTTGATTATAGCCAAAAATATGTCTAAATTTGACATTTTAAGTTAAAGGATTCATAAAATAAACCAAAGGAGTTTCAGTATTTTGTATTTTGTTCCTCATTTTCCTCTTATAAACATATCACCTCAATTTTCTTGAGTATTAACCACAGAACACACTCTTAGGAAAAAGTGTGATTTGACTTTCAGAATTCAAACTGGACATATGAAACTGGCCAGCAAATGGGCAGTGCCCCGCCCGTGATGCCTAGGGTAGACCGTCAATAGCTATATGCTGTGTAATCCAGATATATGATTTCCTCTTCTTTTAGAAAAGATACAAAACAACAATTTATAAAGGCACATCTTCTTTACCAGTCAGAAATGTAATGTTTATAAGTAGACTATTTAAGAAATAAAAGCAAGAGATAATAAAACTGTTTTCATAGTACCAAATCATCCCCTTGACATTTTTCAGTCACAAATTATAGCCAAAATTAAAGCCATTATAATATTTTATGAAAAAAAGATGTGCATATAATTTATACTGTTTTTAATTTCTGAATGTTTTAGTCCATACAATTTATGACAGTCATTTAAAAAAATCTAACTGCTCCAAGTAAATTTTAAAGTTCTAGAGTAAATGACTAGAAATTTTATTTAGAAAACAAAAAACTGTTTAAAAAACTATTTCCTTGCCTTAAGAAAATGTCTGTGAATTCAATTTTATGTGAAAAATTCTTACAGGTACACAAGTAAGTAGTTTCAAACCAAATTCTGAACTGTTTTTTTGATCAGTATATTTGTCTTTTTAATTGGTGTATTTGTAAGAGTATAGTTTTGCTGGTGACATTATTTTCTGAATTGTTTTGTAGAGAGCCATGTAACTACTGTGAGTAAGCCAATTTTATCTCTGACTTCAGTAGCATATTAGTGACTGATTGGGCTGAATAAGAATACAGGAGTAAATTGGAACATGCTGCTAAGTTACACCACTATGGTAAAAGACTGAAACTGGAAGTTAAGTCTTCCAATTTTATTACTTTCTCACACCACTGAGGAGACTTTAAAATATTTTTCACAATAAATAGTATGTTATTTAATGTAGGTTTTGTGAATTTCCCAATTCTAAGTACAATTATACATTTGTAATATTTGCTACAGAAATATTACTTAAAAAAGCAATATAACACTTGCCTTTATGTTATTTGGCTAGAGTAGGAGAAATAAATTGTTATTGTAGAAATGAAATACCAGCATGTTTCTGGTATTTATTTTAAAGAATAAACAGCTATTAATTTTGCTCTACAACATGTATCTGTATACAATATATTACTTAAAAAGGATTTATGCATGCAAACATGCGTATTACTTTATTGTTAAGTTTCTGTTACTAAAATTTCTATGTTGGTAGACACACCAAAATAATTCATTGTTAAATCATTATTTTTATGATTAAGTATCAAAATTATTGTTTGGTAATAAAGTGGCTATTCAGATGTTTTGAATCTTAATAGATTAAAATATATATATTTTTTTCTCTCTCTTTTTTTTTTTAATTGCATTTTAGTTTTTGGGGTACATGTGAAAAACATGCAAAGTTGTTGCATAGGTGCATTCATGGCAGTGTGATTTGCTGCCTCCCTCCCCCTCACCCATATCTGGCATTTCTCTCCATGGTATCCCTCCCCAACTCCCCCCCCCCGCTGTCCCCCCCCCCACTCCCCCGCAACAGACCCCTGTGTATAGTGCTCCCCTCCCTGTGTCCATGTGTTCTCCTTGTTCAACACCCTCCTATGAGTGAGAACATGTGGTGTTTGGTTTTGTGTTCTTGTGTCAGTTTGCTGAGAATAATGGTTTCCAGGTTCATCCATGTCCCTACAAAGGACGCGAACTCCTCATTTTTAATGGCTGCATAATATTCCATGGTGTATATGTGCCACATTTTTCCTGTCCAGTCTATCATCGATGGGCATTTGGGTTGGTTCCAGGTCTTTGCTATTGTAAACTGTGCTGCAATGAACATTCGTGTGCATGTGTCCTTATAGTAGAACGATTTATAATCCTTTGGATATATGCCCAGTAATGGGATTGCTGGGTCAAATGGAATTTCTATTTCTAGGTCCTTGAGGAATCGCCACACTGTTTTCCACAGTGGTTGAACTAATTTACACTCCCACCAACAGTGTAAAAGTGTTCCTATTTCTCCACATCCTCTCCAGCATCTATTTTCTCCAGATTTTTTAATGATCGCCATTCTAACTGGCATGAGATGGTATCTCAATGTAGTTTTGATTTGCATTTCTCTAATGACCAGTGATGATGAGCATTTTTTCATATGTTTGTTGGCCTCTTGTATGTCTTCTTTTGTAAAGTATCTGTTCATATCCTTCGCCCATTTTTGAATGGGCTTGTTTGTTTTTTTCTTGTAAATCTTTTTTAGCTTGTTGTAAATTCTGGATATCAGCCCTTTGTCAGATGGGTAGACTGCAAAAATTTTTTCCCATTTTGTTGGTTGCCGATTCACTCTATTGACTGTTTCTTTTGCCGTGCAGAAGCTGTGGAGTTTGATTAGGTCCCATTTGTCTATTTTGGCTTTTGTTGCCAATGCTTTTGGTGTTTTGGTCATAAAGTCCTTGCCTACGCCTATGTCCTGAATGGTTTTGCCTAGGTTTCCTTCTAGTGTTTTTTTGGTGTTAGGCCTTATGTTTAAGTCTTTAATCCATCTGGAGTCAATTTTAGTGTAAGGTGTCAGGAAGGGGTCGAGTTTCTGCTTTCTGTATATGGTTAGCCAGTTTTCCCAACACCACTTATTGAACAGGGAATCCTTTCTCCATTGCTTGTTTTTATCAGGTTTGTCAAAGATCGGGTGGTTGTAGATATGTTGTGTCGCCTCCGACGCCTCTGTTCTGTTCCATTGGTCTATATCTCTGTTTTGGTACCAGTACCATGCTGTTTTGATTACCGTAGCCTTGTAGTAGAGTTTGAAGTCCGGTAGTGTGATGCCTCCTGCTTTGTTCTTTTTGCTTAGAATTGACTTGGCTATGCGGGCTCTCTTTTGGTTCCATATGAAGTTTAAGGTGGTTTTTTCCAGTTCTGTGAAGAAGGTCATTGGTAGCTTGATGGGGATAGCGTTGAATCTGTAAATTACTTTGGGCAGTATGGCCATTTTCACGATATTAATTCTTCTTAACCATGAACATGGAATGTTTCTCCATCTGTTTGTGTCCTCTCTTATTTCGTTGAGCAGTGGTTTGTACCAACGAGAACGAAGACACCACATACCAGAATCTCTGGGACACATTTAAAGCAGTCTCTAGAGGAAAATATATAGCAATAGGTGCCCACATGAGAAGAAAGGAGAGATCTAAAACTGACACTCTATCGTCAAAATTGAAAGAGCTAGAGGAGCAAGATCAAAAAAACTCAAAACCTAGCAGAAGACAAGAAATAACTAAGATCAAAGCAGAATTGAAGGAGATAGAGACACGAAAAACCCTTCAAAAAATCAATAAATCCAGGAGCTGGTTTTTTGAAAAGATAAACAAAATAGACAGACCACTAGCCAGACTAATAAAAAAGAAAAGAGAGAATAACCAAATAGATGCAGTAAAAAATGATAAAGGGGATATCATCACAGATGCCAGAGAAATTCAAACCATCATCAGAGATTATTACAAACAACTCTATGCACATAAACTAGAAAACCTGGAAGAAATGGATAAATTCCTGGACAGTTGCCTCCTCCCAAGCCTAAACCAGGAAGAAGTCGAAACCCTGAATAGACCAATAACAAGGTCTGAAGTCGAGGCAGCAATTAAGAGCCTACCACCCAAAAAAAGCCCAGGTCCAGATGGGTTCACAGCCGAATTCTACCAGACATACAAAGAGGAACTGGTACCATTCCTACTGAAACTATTTCAAATAATCCAAAAAGAGGGAATCCTTCCCAAATCATTTTATGAGACCAACATCATCCTAATACCAAAACCCGGCAGAGACTCAACAAGAAAAGAAAACTACAGGCCAATATCCATGATGAACATAGATGCAAAAATCTTCAATAAAATACTGGCAAGCCGATTGCAACAGCACATCAAAAAGCTTATCCACCATGATCAAGTAGGATTCATCCCGGGGATGCAAGGCTGGTTCAATATACGCAAGTCTATAAATGTAATTCACCACATAAACAGAACCAAAGACAAAAACCACATGATTATCTCAATTGATGCAGAGAAGGCCTTTGACAAAATTCAACAGCCCTTTATGCTAAAAACTCTCAATAAACTAGGTATCGACGGAAAGTACCTCAAAATAATAAAAGCTATTTATGACAAACCAACAGCCAATATCATACTGAATGGGCAAAAACTGGAAGCATTCCCTTTGAAATCGGGCACTAGACAAGGATGCCCTCTCTCACCACTCCTGTTCAATAGAGTACTGGAAGTTCTAGCCAGACCAATCAGACAAGAAAAAGAAATAAAGGGTATTCAATTAGGAAAGGAGGAAGTCAAATTGTCTCTATTTGCAGACGACATGATTGTATATCTAGAAGACCCCATCATCTCAGCCCAAAATCTCCTGAAACTGATAAGCAACTTCAGCAAAGTCTCAGGATACAAAATCAATGTGCAAAAATCACAAGCATTCCTATACACCAATAATAGACTTAAAGAGAGCCAAATCAAGAACGAACTGCCATTCACAATTGCTACAAAGAGAATAAAATACCTAGGAATACAACTAACAAGGAACGTAAAGGACCTCTTCAAGGAGAATTGATTAAAATATTAATAGATAAAAGTTTAGCTCTGCTAGTTTTATATAGTATCATCACATCACTTAAATGACACTTCTTTGTGTGTAGAACTAAGCACAGATAAATAATCATAAATATACCCAAAACATCTCTAAGATTTTAAAAAATAATACAGTTTTTTTTTTAATTATGAAGCATAAATATTAAAGTGTTTAATTGAGGCTTCTATTTCAGAGTGAGTACATAACCTTGTCTTTGAGTACTTGGAAACCAATAAGATTATCCAACAAAATATCTGTTCTGTCTGAATCTGTACTGTGCAATATGACTGTCTTATAAAAATACCTTAATATGGTGGTTACTTAAAAGTTAAAAAGAGAATTACCTTACGATCCAACAATTTTATTCCTGAGTGTATCCAAAATAATTGAAAGCAGTGTCTCAAAGAGATATTTGTGCATTCATGTTTATAGCAACATTATTCACAATAGCCAAAAGATGGAAGCAGCCTGCTTTGAGCTGAATAGTGTTCTGTGCAAAATTTGGAAGTTAGAATCCTAACCTCCAATGGGACTGAATTCAGAGATAAGGTTTTTAATTAAGTAATTACTGTTAAATGAGGTCATAGGGATAGGTCATAACCCAGTAAGATTGGTGTCCTTGTAAGAACAGCAAGACATACCAGAAACATGCAACCACAGATAAAAGGCCATGTGAGGATATAGAGAGAAAGTAGCTATCTACAAGCCAAGGAGAAAGGTCAAAGAAGAAAGTAACCTTGACAGCACCTTGATCCTGGATTTCCAGCCTCCAAATCTGAGAAATAAATTTCTATTCTCTAATGTGCCTGGTTGACTGTATTTTGTTATAGCTCCTCTGACTAACACACAACCCAAACATCCACTGGTGGATGAGTAGATAGACATAATGGAGTATATGCACACACTGGAATATTATTTAACCTTGTACAAAGGCAGGAAATTCTGATACATTCTACAAAATGGATCAACCCTGAGGAAATTGTGGTTAGTGACATAAACCAGAAACAAAAAACAAATACTATACGATTCCACTTACATAACTTATCTAAAGTAGTCAAACTCATAGAAACAGAAAGTAGAATGAGAGTTACCAGGGATTTGTGGAAGGAGAAAATGGAGAGTTTGTTTAATGGGTATGGTTTCAGGTTTGCAAGGTGAAATGTTCTGGAGATGACACAACAATATGAATATACTGAACACTGCAAAACTATATGCTTCAAAACGATTAAGGTGGTAAATTTTAGGTTATGTATATTTGCTACAGAAGTGTCAAAGAAACTAGAAGTCACTACTCACTTTATTAAAATGATCAGGCTACTTAAAGATAAGTCTTTAAAATATTATTCATTTTTGCTTTTGAAATCTAAGAATAAAATTATAATTTCAATCTTCAGAGTAAAAAACACTCTAAGTAAAATGTAAGGAATAATATGTAGAGTCTATCTTGTCAAAAAGTTCAAAGGAAAAAAAACATGAATGGTAATTGTAAGTAATCCAAAATAGTTGCAAATAAATAAGGCAGTCATTAGTGGATCCAAATCTGTTCGCAACTAAAGTGTTCTTTTTAATTCCTTCTGTCATGTTTTATAAGCTGCTATATATAAGATGCAACATTTTTAAAAGTATTTTCTAATTATTATAGCCACATAAATAGTAAACCAAATATATAACTAGGAAAAAGTAATTAGGATTACAGTTCATGCTCCATATTCACAGATTCCTCACCAGCAGATTCAACCCCCTTGGATCAAATTATTCAATAAATAAATAAAATTACAACAATAAAAAATACAAACTTAAAAAGCAATACAGGAAAACAACTATTTGCATAGCATTACATTTATATTAGGTACCATAAACAATCTACAGAACATTCAAAGTATATGAGAGGATGTGCATAGAGCATATGCAAATACCATGCTATTTTATGTAAGGGACTTTGGCATCCTTGAATTTTGGTATCTGCAGGGGTCCTGGAACCCTTTCTCTGAAGATATCAAAAGACCACTATACTACAATGTTTTAATTATACTAATGTAAAACTCTTAGTGGACTTTATGAAACATTGAAAATACATCCTTTGAAGATCTGTAGTTTAGAATTTTTGGTACATATAAAGGAAAGATAAAATTTAATTTCAAAGAATGGTGGTTCTTAAATGCTAGGGTGCATTGGAATTATCTGGAAAGCTTGTAAAAGCACAGATTACTGGGTGAATCCCCTTAATTTCTGTTTCAGTAGGTTTGAGCTGGAATCTGAAAAGCTGTATTTTTAAGATGTTTTCAAGTGACATTGATGCTGCTGGTCTAGGGACCACATTCTGATAGCCACTGTCATAGAAAATAGAAAGCATTATTAAGAGGTACATCTTCAGTTGCAAAAATTAGAGCATGTCTTATAAAACTAAAATACTATAATTATCCGACCTTTGTTAAATTCACTAAAATAATTAAGTTTATATTTACAAATGACTTCATAACTTTTCTGACATTTTGTACAAATTATATGATTCTCAAGTGATCATAATAAAGCAAGTATTTAAAAATAATTTAATAAATGTACCCTTTAGTTGATTTTGTCTTAATCACCCACTTTTAACTGTGTGCATATAACTACAAAAGAATCAGATCATCACCATTATTTACAGAGTGAAGAATATCCTGTATCTAGGTTGGTGTATCAGATTTCAGCTATCATACTTTCATTCTGATTATGCTTTTATCCATATGTTTTATAGTACTTTCATGTCTTGTGTAGAGGGAGGGAATATTGTCTTCGATCACATTGCCTCTGCTTCACAGCCACTTACTGATCCTTCTGATTGCTAAGTGCCTCCAGAGAATGACCTATAGTAATTGCACACTTTCTCTTGGCAAAGCTCTCGCTGCTTCCTTTAAGGAATGAACACACTGCTGTGAGTTATGAATCAAGCTTACAAAATGTAAGTTCTGGCAACAGGCTCCCAAGAACCTACATTTCTGTTTTATATCATCTGAGCTCTATCTAATCTCATTATTCTGAGGACCTACCTATGTATCATTTTCTCAAAAGAAGGGCTTTGGTAGATTAGTATTAAAACTTTTTCAATTTTATGTTTCCGGAACTAAAATTAACTGAAACTTACCAAGAGCACAGCAGATACCCCAACATGCTGAAGTGTTGAACAATATAACTTAATAGAATCCTAGAAATCCTATGAATATTTTATTTATTTATATAGGTGAAGAAATGGAAGGTCTGAGATATTTAGTGCCTACAAACTTGCAAAGACAACATCTCTACATAGGAAAAGAAAACGGGAGAAATTGGCATCCCAATCCATTGGCATTTATCAGAAAGCAATACATGGTCTTGTGGCAGAGGAAAGCAAAGAAAGCCATTATAGCCCAGAGATGTGGATATTCCTCAGAAATATGAAGGTAATAGAAATAGGGGCACATAGTTCTGGGTCAGAAATATGAAGGCAATAAAAATAGGGGTACATACTTCTGGGTCAGAACTATGTTCTTTGAATTCATGTTAGCAAGGCTTGTTAATCAGAGCTCAGATGTTTGCCAAGTAAGATATCATTATTAATGACCTTCAATAAAGCATTTTTTAGAATCTGAGCTTGAAAGAACAAGTAGAATATTTGTTATTGCAAAACTAGAGACATGATTTTTCCTTTGGAGAAAGCAAAGATACATATGTATTTTAAAGCTCTAATTTTGAGTTTCCCAATATTATATCTAGTGAGTGAATTAAGATTATCATATTTTAACTAGATAAATAAGTTTCAGTATGTATACAACTTATTTATTCTGTATCAACCTACATTTTGCCATCCACTCAATGTGTAAAGTCATAGAGGAGAACAACTGAAAGACAAGTTAGTAATCATCTGGTTTAAGGACTCTTCACCAAATTATATTACTAAATAATACGTGGTCTAAATGATTAAGGGAAGTTACAGTAACAAATTTTGTGTGAGTTTTGGTGCTTCCCATTTATTTTCTTGTAAGAATTCACCTACTTTTCAAACTCAAACTACCCAGAGTACTATAAAATACATATTCTCATTTGATAAATTATTTTTCTTACATTTTAAATTTTGTGAGTAGAATATGTTTTAACATTTTCACAAAATTGGCCAGAAGGAATGCCATTAAAGTAAGCTGCTTCAGCATTAGTAGCCATATATTGCATTTCAACTCCCTTTAGAAGTGTTTTTTTTTTGTTTTTTTTTTTTTAACATGTGCATGGGGAGAAGGAACTGACTACTTATGTGAGTAGGTTACTTATTTAGCAAATATTTGTATTCTTTTTGAAACACTGTATGAAATCTGGGTATATAGGTGTATAAAAAAGCAGACAAAATTTCCATCTCAAAAAGAAAACATTGCTTTCAGTAGAGAAAAATAAATTATAAACAAGTAACTTGACATGGAAAATTTCAGAGGACAATATAATGTGATAGTGAGTTATTTCATGGAAAATATAGTTTGGCACTACCAAATGTCTAAAATCAAAACTATCTGTAAAATAAAAGATATATAAAAACCCAAATTTTTGTACCCTCCTGGTGTGAGTTGAACTACTGTGGAAAACCGGCAGAGTCAACAATTATGAATATAAAAATACTATATATTCTGTGACCCAAAATCTTGTCTATAGGTATATTCAATTGAAATATATGTGTGTTTGTGTATATTTCACCCAAAATCAGGTATCTGAGTAAGAATATTCAGAGCAACATAACTCAAACACTAAATACCACTCTCATGTAAATCAACAACAAAATGGATAAATAAATTTTGGTATATTTATTTACACAGTGGTATGCCATACAGTAATGGAGATGAACAAACTAATACTACACATAAAAGAAATTGCTCTCATAACCGTGATATTGGGCGCTGGAAACCAGGAAAAATATTTATAGTCTTTGATTCTAACTATGTGCCTTTAAAATAGTCAATCCTATTTCAACAGTTTAGAAATTAAGATATTGGTCATCTGTGACAATAAGGTTGTAGTGCTTGAGAGGAGAAAATATCAGGGATGTATTGCTACATATCAAATTACCACAAGCTTAGTGGCCTAAAAAAAAAACCCAAATATTTAATATATCACAGTTTCTGTAAGTCAGGAGTCCAGGCAGATTTTAGTAGGAACTTCACTTCAAGATCTCCTCAGGCTGCAGTTAAGATGTCAATTGCAGTCAAGATATCTCCTTGTGCTGGGTGGGGTGGCACATGCCTGTCATCCCAGCACTTTGGGAGACCAAGGAGGGAGGATCACTTGAGCTTAGGAGTTCAAGACCATCCTGGACAATACAGTGAAACCCCATTCCTATACAAAATTTTAAAGTGAAAAAAATAAAGAAAAAGAAAATATCTACTGGCCTTTCTCATCTGTTGGAACAACTGGATAAAACTCTACTCCCAAGATCACTTAAGTTGTCAGAATTCACCTCCTTACTGTTAGAGGACTGAGGCCCTCAGTTTGTAGAGACTACCTGCAGCATGTGAACTTTTCCATAGACAAGTTATGATGATGACCACTTGCTTTATCAAGGCCAATAGGAAAGTGAGAATAACTAAGACAGAGTCTTTTATAAGACAATATAATCTCAGGAGTCACACCTAATTAGCCATATAATGTAATTATGAGAGTCATAGTCTATCACCTTTGTCATATTCTACTGGTCATAAGCAAGGCAAATGTCTCACTTCCTCTCAAAGGGAGAGGCAATAGGGAATGGGGTTCATGCCATTGTGTGGTGAAACAACAATCAGATCATTTGACATCCCTTTAGTGTCTGTCTGCTCCAAAGGTAATGTTCTATTTCTTGATATTTTGTTATTTTCCATTCTTTTATATAAACATAAAATGATATTGCAGTTATCTCAAAAGAGATAAGCAGATTTTCTGTTTTTTTGAGTGATAGCTTTATTGAAATGTAATTTGCATATTTTTCAGAGTTGTGTAACTGTCATTGCAATTTTAGAATATTTTCATCACTACCTTTGATGAAAAAAACAATAACTCATACCCATTAGCAGTCCACTCTGTTTCTTCTTCCACTCTGGCCCTATGCAACCAATGGTCTATTGTCCATATCTATAGATTTTTCTATTCTGAAATTTTCTTATAAAACCATTGTGAAATATCTTGTCTTTCATAATATGCTTCTTTCATTTAGCATTTTGTGAAGACTTATTCATGCTGTAGGATATATCATTATATCACTCTTTTATAGCCGAATAATATTTTATTAGCTATATGTATAGTATGTAAATATTATATGTCAGCTATTTTCAATATTACCACTATGACCATTTGTGTACAAGTTTTTATATGGACATATGTTTTGAATCTTTTGAGTATGAACCTAGAAAAGAAATTTCTGGATCATATGATAACTATGTTTAAACTTCCAAGAAATTCTCAGACTGCTTACAAAGCAACAGCAACATTTTGCATTTTCACGAGCAGTGTATGAGGGTTCTGACTTTTCCATATCCTTACCAACACTTGTTATTATCTGTATTTTTTAATAGACATCCTAGTGGATGTGACGTGGTATTTCACTATAGTTTTCATTTGCATTACCTGAGGGCTGCTTTAAAATACATTCATACATAAATATATACATATGTGTGTGTGTATACACACACTTACATGTATATTTGGTTTATGAAAATGTATTGAGTTATAATTTTGTGATTGATATATACTGCTGTGATTTGACTAATTTTCTCTCTATTATAATTGATTTGCTTATTTTAAAAAAAACAAATAGAAAAATACTATTACTGATATCTGTGTCATATGCACATTAAACAGTTCTTTCAGGCATTTTTTTTTACTTGGTCATTAATTCTCTCTCCAACCAATATCCGTATCTTGTCTCTGCTGTGAAAATACAGTAATGCAAATGGAAATCTTGGGGAATCAATGCCTACAAATTGACATACCATTAAACCATTAGAGAGAGAAAAAACCTGCTAATAATAGTCTAGAAGGGAAACCAAGTAACTGATTGAAATTAATAGGTCTAACAAAATAGTGGCATTCATAGCAACCTGGTTGGAACTGAAGACCATTATTCTAAGCGAAGTAACTCAGAAATGTAAGATCAAACATTGTATATTCTCACTCATAAGTGGGAGCTAAGCTGTGAGTATGCAAAGGCATAAGAATGATATACTGGACTGTGGGGACTCAGGGAAAGGGTGGGAGGAAGGTGAGGCATCAAAGACAACACATTGGGTACAATGTACACTGCTCAGGTGATGGATGCACCAAAATCTCAGAAATCACCAATAAAGAACGTATTCATGTAATCAGTAACCACCTGTTCTCCCAAAACCTATTGAAATAAAAAAAAAATAAAAAATTATAAAAGATTAATAGGTCAAACAAGCTAGTATTAAATAGCAAAAGGAGAGTCAGCCATACTGAAGTTTAGTATTAAGTGTTAATGTAAAGTCAGGAGACAAAATGGTAGAATTTAGGGCACTACTGATTGTTCAGTTCATCTGCACATTGGATCTGAATTGAGAACTATGTCAATAAAAAATACAAAAATACTTAGTCTACTTTTCTCCACAGATATTTGTTCAAAATTGTCTGTCCTATCAACTTTCTGGAAATCTTGCCTATTTTTAGGTATTTTGTATATTAAATAAATGTTAGGAAAGGAATCCTATTTTACATGTAAATAGTATGGGGAACATATAAAACTTATTCTGTGGCCTTTTTGGTGTTGATCAACTGCTTTTGCTGTTGATCATAAATATAAAAATATACAGAATTTACATCTATATGGTAAACTATATAATGAGGTGGTATTTGCTACTGAATCATAAACATAATAAAAATATACAGAATTTACATCTGTTTGGTAAACTATATAATGAGATGCTGACTAATGTCCAGGTTGGCAAACAAAAATCCTGGTGTACAGCGCGTGTGTGTTGTCCCCAGCAACATGAAGAACATATAATGTTACAATATACTTCTTTATTACAGAAGAATATAGGGTTGTGTTTTGAAAATATGATTTCTTTGTAGATGGTTCTCAGGGGTAAGTTAAAAAAATCTTGCCTGGGAGAAGGTGGAGAAAATGGAACTTCTTGTTCATTTTGTTGGTTTGTTCAGAAGTTGTGAAACCGTGTTTTGACTTCAGTGCTTTTCTTATTTTCTCCAACTGTGGCAGAACTGATTCTTCCTATTTTTCTCAAGGTCCATTTCAGTAGCTGTTGAAGCTTTTTGAAGAAAAATTAGTTCTATTTTTAATCATTTTATCAAAAATATTTGCTCTATGAAAGCCATCTTATCTGTGATTTGTTTTTGCCTTATTTGAGGTAGTGTTAATGAGAGAGAAGGGTCAAGTTGAGTAGGAAGATGTGTGAATAAAATCAAATAGTAGGAAAACTAAAGCATTTGTCATGTGGCTTCTGGAAGTCAATAACATTATTGTGGTAAAAAGCAAAGCAACTACACTTTATGAGGGAAGAGATTGATTACTTTCATTTTTTTCTTCTTAATGCTGGATTTTATTTATTTTCACTTTACATGAAAATGAAATTTTCAAAAAGCAAAATAAATACATCTGTATTTGTTTAATGATAGGATTGCCTTAGTAATTATGTAAGAATAATTTTGAGATGGTCATTATGATCTGCATTTCTTAGTATTTCTTTCTTATCTATTGTATGTAATAATGTAAGTGTGTAATTATGAGCATGTTTAATATGTATAATTTTCTCAGTAGTCTTTAAATTTAGTTTTAAGACCTTAGGAGTGTTATGAATTTACTTAGTAAAGTTTTTAAATTGTCACGAAAATATATAAACAATTCACTGGGATCTCATAGGTTCTTTTGAAATTGACTTTATCTTAAAGAAGATTATTTAAAGAAGACAGGTTATTCACCCAGTTTGGGAAGCAATGATATGAAACAATAACAACGAAGAAGGGAGAATCTCCAGCGTGGCAGTGCAGTAATAGTCATTGTGAAAGAAAGTTATAACTTAAAGAATGAATAAATATTCTTTACATGATTCTTAGCTGTCCACTATGAAACTGTAGAGTGACTGGAGACATTTCTGGGTTTTAAACTTCTTTGTTAGAGAAAACAGCACTATGTTATAGCAATAACATGAATATATTATTATAGAATATGATATATATAATATTTATATATAAAATATTAAATAATGTGAATTTTATATTATCATAAACTCCTGAGTCAATTTTGATAAATACTTTTACAAGACTCTTTGTTTTTGGAAGTTAGGACTATTAATAAACAACAAATTGTTCTTCTTTTCATAATCTCAGACAACTTCCCCTAAGCAAAATCCTATAATTTATCCACAGAAGCTTGAAAACTTAGTACCTGTAATGTCATGGTGAAAGATTTGCACTGCTCAAGCACTTCCTAGATATGAAACAAGATAAAAAATCACACTAATTTTCATTACCGAAAATGAAGATGGCTAATGGGGTACACCACTAGATGTTTGAATATGTGGGTAAATCTTTGTTCAGTTAGATATTAGTATTTCAGTGCTGAGTCAACAACACCAAAAGTTATAAAACTCTAACTACCTTCCAGAAGAATTTTGCATAGAAGTATGATTAAATTTCATCATAGTTATTGATAGTGTTTCAAAAAACTGATAGAGCTAGAATCATTTATTTTTCTACAAGTAATTATTAAGCACCTTCTCTATTCCAGGCACCTTTTAAAAGACACTGAAAATACAGGAGGAATAAAAGAGATAATGTTTATACTCTAATGTAGTCTATTATTTTTTTAAAAAAGAACAGTTAAATCATAAATAAATATGCACACAATCGAGGAAACATTCAGTAACAAATGCAACAAATAAAAAGAAACAGAATTTTTTTGATAGAAAGTTACTGGTGGCTATATAAGAGTTGAGGGAAGTTTCTTTGAGAGAGAAATTAGAAATCTGGCATTGAAACAAAGAAGAACAAATGTAGAAAGACATTATAATGGCTTAGATGAGGATGGCAACAGTATAGATAGGAAAAAAATCTAAATAATCTATTATTAATTTTGTTTTATAAAAAGCTTTTGTCATTATTAAGTGATTAGATGACACTTCGGAGGTTCAGATTTTGTTGGCTGTTTTATATAAACCTCATTATCTTTTTTATAAACCTCTGTGTAAAAGTTAATACTTTAGAATGAGCAATTATTCCCTCTGTCAGAATAATTATTCATACATTTTGAATTAAGGCAAATTTGGATGAGACACCTTCCATTGTCATAAAAAGAGTGAAAGCCACCTGAGGATTGTCTTGGGAGATGTAATTAGTTCACTTTTTATGTTGTATTTATTAAATGTCTCAGTCTTAGTAAAGTTTCATGCTAACTTGTATATTTTTTTTCACATGAAACTAGTACCCCAGGGATGAGGGTTTTGCACCTGTTGGACATTAGCCAGTTATCCTAATATTGCTTAGCCTTGTAAACCCTCTTGAAACTGGTTTGAACATTTCACTGTTTTGCTCATTAATTAATGAGTAGAAAAAAATCCTTGATACACATTGAAGTGTGGGACTCATTACTTTATCTTTTTAAAATTCTATTTCAATGTGTAAGGCATTTACCTCAAGATTGGTGGCTATGGTCCACAATGTCCACAGCTCTGTTTCATGAAGATCTGGATGTAAGAGAGAGCTGAGAACTTATTGAATCTAATGATTATTCCAGTACACTAGCAGAAAAAGTTGATTTCGCCTCAATTGTAGCTAATTTAATGAGTCATCCTTCCTACCCAAAAGACATCTTACAGATTTTTCATCCCCCAAACTATTAATAATCTCTTCTACTTTCTTCAGCTACCCATTCACATAGTAACCAACTGGACCCACAGATATGCCATCTCAAAAATTGTAATGCCATTTATCCTAATTTCTCATAATACATACTTACCCTTCAGTATCTTAGTTTATACTGCAACTTTACCTATTTCTAAACCTCAGAAGGACTTCCAGAGTTTAAATATGTTTTCCAGATTATTGACTCTTTTTTCGCCCTTTCTGTTGTTTTCTTTCCCTATTGGTTTAAATGACATGGTGAAGTATCTGAACTGCTCTTTCAGCATCACTGTCATTCCCTTCACTTCTATCTTTACCTCATACCAATGCCCAATATCCTAACTCTGAAAAAATGCTATCTACATCTTTTTTTTACTACTATCTAAAGGAAGATAACCCTTAGTTAAAAAACAAGACAAACTCATACAACCATTCAAAATTTAAATAAGGTCCACGTATCTGTTTATCAAATTTTTAAAATGTCCTTTAATTTATTAGCTTCATGCTTCATTTATCTTTTAATTGGTCGCTTGTTGTTGTTGTTGTTGATTTCATAAAATGTGTTTAGTGGGTTATTTGTCCTTTAGAGTTTCCCATAGCCTTTTTGTCTATCCTTTTTCCTTCCTGGACTTATTCCTATGCTGTGATGAACCATAGTGTTTATCAACACCATAGGAGTGATTTTGTGAATTGATTAAAAGATAAGCTAAATTCTGTGCGTATCAAAAGATAATTGACTGAACAGTATATTGTGGTATAAGCAATTAACAGCTCATTTACAAAATGTGATTGAAATAATGTTTTTAAAAGGATTATGTTAGTTTTTTTAATGTGACTTTTCCTCTGCAATTCAGAAGAGTCTACATTGCGATAAAAATACATACCCTTTGCTTCAGCCTGATTCTAACATTATGCAGCAAAGTAGTTGTGTTAAAGCTCCTGTTGCATGTGAGAATTTTCTTGCTTGGCTTTCCCTTAAGAAACTTTTGACATGCACAAATTTGTTATGGGTAATTTTTTTATAATGATTTTATTCTGTCACGTTATATAATTTTCTCATTTAATAAATATTCATTGAGCGCATACCTCTCAGGAGGCATTGTTCTGGATCCAAGGCATAGAAAATTTAACTCCTTTTCTAAAAATGATTATATTTTCCCCAAAGATATGGGGAAAAGCTAACAATATTTCACTTCTTTTTGGGTGTATGGTATAGTGATGAGAGAGTCCATTAACAAACTGACATATATGTGTAAAGTGATTATAAGAAAATAAATCAGGAGAAGAGGACTGAGAGGGACAGGGATACACTCAAGTTACAGATAGATTTTTCAGAGAATGACTGCAATTTGTAGCAATTTCATAATTCTGACACAATTTATTTTTAAAAATCTCAACGTTAGTACAAGATGTACAAATAGGGTCCCTGAAGAGTAATGAAAAATATCATAGTCAGAAATTACCTTTTAAGGTATAATCCTTTTCCAAAGCAACACCAGACATTCTTTAGTAATGTGCTATTATATGCAGTCATTATACTAAAATTCACTGGGGGCATTTAAGGTGGCAGCGACTGTGATTGATATTGGAGGTAGAGATGAATATTATATAGACCTTGAATATAAGAAGCTCAGCGACTAAAATGGACAGAGCTTCACAGACTTGGCATTGTATATACCTCAACATTCCAAGGCCTACTGAATCATTATCTTCAGGAAAGGAGTTACATTTTCTATATTTTTAAAATAAATAAAGGTTATTATGTTTTGGAGTCAGTTAAGAATAACTGACTATGGAATAAATATAGTAAAAATTGTAAATTAGTGAATTTCTAATTCAATATCCACCAACACGATTTCACCAATTGTTCTCATTTGTTTCTCTCTGCCTACCATAAGATGTTTTCCCTTTCTTCTACTATTACAAAAATACTCTGGTGGTTCTGAAGTCACTAGGATGTCATATTCTGAAGTTGCCAATTGAGGTTGTATTGGCATGTTTTCCAGGTGTGGGCATGACAACCAATGTGGCTTTGAAGTAGGGTTGGCCTCTCATCTGTAATTTTTGAGCTGTAGACCACTTCTACTTTCATTTGATTTTATTTTGCAGATGTTTATAGCTACTTTATTTTTTAAATTATACTTTAAGTTCTGGGATACATGTGCAAAAAGTGCAGATTTGTTACATAGGTATACACATGTCATGGTGGTTTGCTGCACCCATCAACACATCATCTACATTAGATATTTCTCCTAATGCTATTCCTCCCCCAGCCCTCCACCAGTTGACAGCCCTGGTGTGTGATGTTCCCCTCCCTGTGTCCATGTGTTCTCATTGTTCAACTCCCACTTATGAGTCACAAGATGCAGTGTTTGGTTTTCTGTTCCTGTGTTAGTTTGATGAGAATAATGGTTTCCAGCTTCATCCATGTCCCTGCAATAAACATGAACTCATCCTTTTTTATGGATGCATAGTATTTCATGGTGCATTTGTGCCACATTTTCCTTATCCAATCTATTATTGCTTGGCATTTGGGTTGGCTCCAAGTCTTTGCTATTGTGAAGAGTGCTACAACAAACATATGTATGCATGTCTCTTTATAGTAGAATGATTTGCACCCTACTTTCATCCTTTGTTGCTATGTTTTGTTTTCTTTTTTCCTAGGAAATATTTACTATTATAGCTATTTTATTTATTTCTGTTGCTTTAGAGCTATTTCTACTTATAATTCTTCTACAAATATGAGGTAAAATGGCACCCTATGATACACAAATCTTAATTCCCAGAATCTGTAAATAGGTTACATGGAAAAAGGAAATGCTATCTACAGGTTGTAATAGAATTAAGTTTGCTGGTTAGCTGACATTAACATAGGGAAAGCATACTGGCTTATTGAGATTGGCCCAATGTAATTACAAACGAGGTAGTAGAAGAGTCTCTATCAGAGTGATTTGAAATGTGAAATACTTGAATGGCTATTGCTGGATTTGGAGGTAGAAGGGAGTGACAACCAAGGAAGGGGGCTGACCTCTAGAAGCTGGAAAAGGAGGGGAAAGCACATTCACTACTAGAACCTTCAAAATGGGACACACACCACAGACACCCTGATTTTAGCCTGGTGAGATACATTTTGAACTTCTGACCTCTAGAGATGTCAGATAATAAATTTGCTATATCTTAAGCTACTAAATGTGTAAAATTGTTATAGCAGCAAATAGGAAACCAATATATTCTCCAGGGTTTCAAGGGTCTCAGTTCTGTGAGACAGTTTTCATTACAAATGAATTTTGCAATAATTTTTGCTGTTAGATACCATGGTTGCTCAGGCTCCCAAGCTTCACAGGTTCACGACCATTCTATTCTCAAATGTGTATGTACTGACTACATGTACAGTTCAGACTGTGTGTTATCACCATTATAAAGTCTACCTAATACTGATTAACAACATGCCCAGTAAAGAGTTTCCAGACAGGATGTCAAGTTTTGCAGCTGCTCATGATATGTAGTACCAAAGCAAAAATTTCACTGCAGCACTTTGGGAGGCCGAGGCGGGTGGATCACGAGGTCAAGAGATCGAGACCATCCTGGTCAACATGGTGAAACCCCGTCTCTACTAATACGAAAAATTAGCTGGGCACAGTGGCGCGTGCCTGTAATCCCAGCTACTCAGGAGGCTGAGGCAGGAGAATTGCCTGAACCCAGGAAGCGGAGATTGCGGTGAGCCGAGATCGCGCCATTGCGCTCCAGCCTGGGTATCAAGAGCGAAACTCCGTCTCAAAAAAAAAAAAAAAAAAAAAAAAAAATTTCACTGCAAAAGGCATGTTGATGCTATTAAATAAATAATAATAATAATAAAAGAATTATTTAAAGTTACTTACAACAATGACATCATGACTGGAAGGATTTAATTCTTACTGAAATTAGTAAATAATTGTTTATATGCTGCACTTTTAAACATTTTTTAAAAAATTATAGTAAAATAGACCTAGAAATTATCTTGTCTTTTACAGATAGAAAATCTGAGAACTGAGGAATGATTCTTAAAAGTAGTTCCTGTCTTTCTGTTTGTTTGTTTTTCCATTTGTGCTTATTCTGTTTTAGAACCTTAATCACAGATGGAGAGAGGTAAATGAAATGAAACAGAAAATGAAAAATAGCTCTAAACTCAGAGGTTAAGCCTGATGGGAATCAAGGCAAACTCCGGGGCAAGGTTTTTGACACCAGAGCTTCTTATACTGATGAAGTGAAATGAAGAAAATCTTTTTTATCTTGGAGTAATTATCCCTTCCCAGAACATCTTGAAACCAGAAATGCTAGGTCTTAACTTAAAGTTCTGGCTACTCTTTAAAAATTCTCTTCAACAGTGGATTGAGTGCAATGAGAAGAAAACTGAAGGCTAGAAACTTGCACTTCAATCACAGCTCTGTCCTTAACTTCAACAGGAACTACTAATTAGTTATTTACTCCCCTTGCATCTCAAATTTCCTTCTAGGAATGGGTTAGTCTTCTGAAAAGGACACATGTATCCTGTGTCCTTTTCAGCGAATAGCAGCAGCTTAGAGATAAATTCCGTGAAGTTTGACTGGAGAGATGATTTCTGAGTCCTTGTCCTTCTCTGCATGAGAATCTTGGATATGTGTAATCTCTCATCCTTGGAGATTAGCAGAACCCTTGCTCACTGGTATTTAAACCTTGCCAATCAAAATACACACTGTATTCCTTCCAGAACTCTAGATTTGGGGAAACAGAGACATCATTGCAGGAAATGACACATGCATATGATTGTGCACAAATTTATCTTAGTAATCTGACATTTTCTGTTATATTTTGTCTTTGTAATGAGCCAAGGAAATGCTGCTATATTTTCTCCTAGGTATAATGCCTATGTCATATGATGCTGTCATTGGGCAATAAGGAAAAATAAGCTATACTTTTCCACAGGAGAGAAAAACTGTTAAATTACATTTAACATGTATTTAATTCATTTATATTTTCCTACAAAATTATCACCTTAAAAAAAACAAGTAAAGTATCATTTTATTACATTTCAAACATTAATCATTTCTTGATAATAACACTAAACACTCATTCTACTTTATGAAAAAACTTTGAAATATATATATTTTTTTCAATTTGCATTTTCTGAATTCCTGTGGGTGCCACACTACACCTTGGCTGCTTGGAGTCAAAAATGCTGTGTACACATGTTTTCTGTTATTAACTCCAGTTGCCTTAACTAAGCTCATCTGTGACTAAATCTTGGTAATTATAAAAAGGGATTTAGCTCACTGTAACTTCTACTTTTTTGTATCATCTTTGTGCAAGAGAGAAAAATCTTTCTGAAAATTTTCCTCTTTTAATCAGAGCAGAGAGAAAAATACATGAAAGAGATTGTGTTAGTTTTCTAGGGCTGTCATAACAAAAACCACAGACTGGCTTAAGCAACAGAAATTAACTTTCTCCCAGTTCTGGAGGCTAAAAACTGAGATCAAAGTGTTTGCAAGATAGATTCCTCTAAGGCCTCTCCCCTTGGCATGCAGATGGCCATTTCTTTCTGTATCTTCATATCTTCTTCCCTCTATATATGTGTTCTGATCTCCACTTTTATAAGGATACCAGTTGGTGGATTAGGGCCCACCGCACTGAACTTATTTAATCTTTATTACTCTTTAAAGTCCTTACCTTCAAATATGGTCACATTTTAAAGTACTGGGGATTAGGACTTCAACATATCAATTTTGGTAGGGGACAGCATTAGCTTATAGCACAGATATTTTACATTAGACATTTAGTTTTTGTAAGGGTTAGTACTGATTGTGAACTTGATTGGACTGAAGTATACAAACAATTGATCCTGGGTATGTCTATGAGGGTGTTGCCAAAATAGATTAACATTGGAGTCAGTGGTCTGGGAAAAACAGATCCACTCTTAATCTGGGTGGGTACCATCCAATCAGCTGCTAGTATGGGATGGAATATAAAGCAGCAGAAACAAACAAACAAACATGAGAAAAGACTAGATTGGCCTAGACTCCCAATCTACATCTTTTTTTTATGCTGAGTGCTTCCTGCCCTTGAACATCACACTCCAAGTTCTTCAGTTTTGAGACTTGAACTGGTTTTCCTTGCTCCTCAGCTTTTAGATGCCCTATTGTGGGACCTTTTGATCCTGTGAGTTAATACTTAATAAACTCCTACACACACACACACACACACACACACACATATATATCCTATTAGTTTTGTTCCTCTAGAGAACCCTGACTAATACAGTTTTCCAATAAGGATTTTTTTTTTCCTGAACTTTTTCCACTCTCTAGATTCTTAGTCTGTGAAGTTTGGAAAACCATAAAAAATTTGATTTGTATTGACTACCTTGTAGACAAGTTAGCATGCTCCTCAGTCTACTCTATTCTATTTCTTGTTCATATTTGTTTTTCTTTTTCTCCTTTCTTTTTTTTTTTTTTTAATTTTGAGATGGAGAATCACACTTGTTGCCCAGGCTGGAGTGCAATGGCGAAATCTCAGCTCACCACAACCTCCACCTCCCAGGTTCAAGCGATTCTCTTGCCTCAGCTTTCTGAGTAGCTGGGATTACAGGCATGCATTACCACGCTGGCTAATTCTGTACTTTTTTTAGTAGAGATGGTGTTTCTCCATGTTGGTCAGGCTGGTCTCAAACTCCAACCTCAGGTGATCTGCCCACCTTGGCCTCCCAAAGTGCTGGGATTACCAGCATGAGCCACCATGGCCTGGTCCATATTTCTTTTATAATAGCAGTGTTTATTTTTCTTCAGAGTGTGATTTCAAACTTGTGTTCAGAAATCTTTAGGGAACAATATATATGTAAAATGAATTATTTAATTTTTTAAAAAGAGTTCTATAAAAGAGTGAGTCCTTGTTTGTTTTTAGGTAATGCATTTTTAGAGTGGACAATCTTAAAATTTAATTGGATAAACTACCACTGTGAGTGATAGGGTACGGGGGTCAGCCACAATATCTGGCCCAAAATTTAGAAAGATATACATAAAAATATGAATGTGGTTAGTGATTATCATAAGCTTCCAAGGTTTATTACAAACTAAGCAGATATCTTTATCTGTTAAAGTACCATTAAAGACATAACAATGAAAATTAATATACTTCTAGAAAATACTTTTGGGAGAGCAATAAGAATGTTATGATATACTGAGTAACCTTTACAAAATAAACTGTATGTTTTTTTACTTTTTTTCTTTCTTTCTTTCTTTCTTTCTTTTTTTTTTTTTTTTTTGTTTCTGTTAGATCAGAAGGTAGTTCTACAAAGCTACGGGGTCAACTTACATAATGGATGCACTTAAATTTGGAAACCAATCTCCTTCTGTCTCAGTTGCTTTTCTCTGGCCGTTTTCCTGTTGTTTTGCCTTTATGATTTTCTGTTTTATCTCTGAATGGAAAACCTTAATGAATCAGCTTCTCTCTTTTCTCCTGTAAGCCTAAAATTTTAGCATCTGTTTAAACTTTGGCAGAGCCACATCTTCCACCGTGCCCTTTCCATAGCACATCTAAGCTCTGGAAGTCGTTGTAGCTCACTGATTGCTCCACCTGTAGCTCATTAAGAGATGACATCACTATTGTCCCTCCTTTGCTTAGGCATGAAGGTATCCTTGTTTGAATTACAGAAGGTGGTTTGTCAGTTTCTGATGAAACAGCCTCCTTCTTCTGCAGTATTGCATTGCCATAAGAAATAATTTTAAGGTAATCACCACATTTAGATTGAATAAAATGTTAAATGCTTTATTATTGCTAGAATAATGTTATTATTTTTCTAGTTTTCTTTCTAAATATCATTTACTAGTGAATTTATTATCATGAAAACATTCAATTTGGTTGTCAGAACATTACTACTAAACAGATTCACAGAGAAACACAAATGAGAAGGTATTCATTAATCACTGTACTTCATGTTTTAGGTGGGGCTCAATAGAACTTCGGTAAGGTGAACTATGTTATCTTTTAAGTATTGGAGATAGTCTTATCTAAGATAAGTATTCCAGTAAGAGTATTGGGTTTCAAACTTTTTCAGCAGCAAGGCATTTTTTGCTGCATGAAATCTCATATAGCTAGATGCATATTTATCTATTATTATTTGTCATCTCATATTTATAGGAATATGTATTACATACTACATATTACTGTATTAGCAATGTAAATGTGGGATTATTCTTGTTGGAGATCCGATGGCATACACTTTATTCTTCATTTTCTATGCAATCTCTCAAAAGGCTTGTTTCTTTGTTTTTATATACCTACAGCAGTAGGAAAAAGGCTTTACTTTCAGTAACTGAAACTGCTGGGACTACTTGTAAAAGTATGCCACGTCCCAAGGTCGTAGCAGGCAGGGTATTATTTTAAGTTTGCAACTGAACAAAACTGTACAGTAGGACAAATTTCCCAGGACTTCAGCTGTCTTTTTGTGTGTGTGAAACTCTTGTGTTTGCTATGCATTTTGTCCTCCTGAGGCAAGTGTTACAGCTGATTTCTCTCTGAAATGTTGAACTTATTTCACTTAACTCACCACATGTAACAAATACCTGCTTAAATATGTTTCATCCCAGGAACATAGGCATTATAAAACCAACAATGCCATAAGCCCTAAGAAAGGAACATTTAAGACCTCCATTAATGGTGGATAAACTTGGACTTGGGAGTTAGGTGGAAGCCGAGCCAGTGCATCCAAAATCAGGTCACTTGAGAGACAAGCTTCCCTACCTACTGATCCCCTTAACCTTGGCTGTTTCCTCACATTTGCTATCTTTGTTATATTCATATTACATATGTAAAAGTTTGTTCTCACATAGACATTTCAATTGCTCACAAAAATCCATGTGGTGTTGACCTAGTATCCCTACAAGGTTGCTGTCATAGGATTTCCATCCCAATGAATAAAAACTCCCAGGTATCTACAAATTACCTATCTTCCTTATCCCCCTACTTACCCATTACTTATCTAAATTCATTAGGAATATAATTTATTGTACAATAATACGCCACAAAATAGTTGACATACAAATCTGCATAAATTAATATTAATTTATTTTAAAAATTAAGAGCATTCCAAGTCTAAGTACTCTGTGATTATTTTAAGTGTACTTGAGTGCAATTAATATAATGAAGTACTAATGAAATCCAACTACATGTTTGGATAGTATAATAATGTGCCATGAATAACTATACATTCTTTTGTCCCTTAAAACTACTCTTATCATCACACCACTGGTTTTCATGATACTATTATGGAGGTGTCATGGTTATTAATATTTTTAAGTTTTAAAATGAAGATAGTCTATTTTACTTTAAGTTCTATGTTAACATTTTTATGGCCATGCTGCATAGAAGCCATTCACCATAAACTATGAAAATCTAATTCAAGTCTGGCTAAGATCAGTAAGAAGAAAAAGGTGGCAAGAGACATACATAAATAAATAGGTAGACATATGCATATAAATGTGTATGTGCATATACATATACAGGCACATTTGTATACCTTCTGATGTATTAAGCATAGATACCACACATAAAATACATGAATATGCATATATAAATGCATACATATATACATGTACACATTTATCAGACAGGAATTATGAAACTAGAAGTCAGTGAAATCAGCTGGGGCAATTCGACTTTTCTTAAGATTATATCTTTATATCACTGAAATGAGATACTTTGTGTTAGATGCAGCCAGCAGAATTTGGAACAGAAATGATCAATACTTGTTATATTAGGAGGTGCTTGAGGTCACAGGTAGATCTAGCTGAAGTCAGAGGTGTCTCAAACTCCCAGTGTGTGAAAATCAGTAAAAATATGGAATTGGAAAGTCAAAAAAAAACCATGCAAAAGGACATCATGTAATTCTAAAGAAAATCCTAATTCTGAAGGTAATAAAAAACAGAAATATTTAAAAAGTTTACATTTAGCTTTCTGTATTCCTTATTTTTTCTTATACATCCTTTCTAGTGGGTAAATAGTAGGAGAAGAATGGTGGACTTGCTTTTCGTTGTAATTCTCAAGCCAATCAATAAGTTCTCTTGATCAGGTTCTTGTGTTCTTCTGTTTTTCAGCTATTAAAAAAAAAACTGAAACATTTCATAAGCAATTCCCTAATAACACTTTTTGTATTTTGTAAGACAAAGGATATGAACTACAGTTAAAACTGAAAACTCACTTTGGACTAGGCATTTTGAATATGTGCTAAGCATTTTAAACATTTATTTGGCTAAATATTTATAATAGTACCATTAAGGAAATACATTTTAGTCCTTTTTATGAATTTTAAAAGTCTGTTTAACTTAGTTGAGAATCTGCAATTAGAAGGCTCAGTCTTTGGAATGCAGATTAATAGAAGTCCAAAGTCATTGCTCTTTCTCTTGATTTGTTTTGATTCTGATATTTTGACTAACCCACTAGAACATAATAAATTAGCAGGAATGTCCTGAAGAGAAATTGTTTCCTCTTTCATTATTGTTTAAAAAGAAATAACATTGATTACTTTACTATAAAATTCTTATTGATTAACTTTTAATATGAATATAAATTTAATTTCAAATCTGGCCATAATTCCTAATGTATTTCTTTAGTTTAAGTAACTTTATTTTTAGAATTTTATTTACAGACAAATTGTAATAATAGAAGACAGTTTGCAAATATCTCACAGCAAATTTCTAATATTATTTGACATTAAAATAGTCCATCTAGGAACTAATATTGATACACTTTTTAAAAAAATTCATGAAGTACATGTGCTTATTTGAGCCACCATATATGTGTAATCATTGGGATTGGGCTTCTAGTATACCCTTCACCCAAATATTGATCAATATACCCAGTAGGTAATTATTCAACCCTCACCTCTCTTCCTCCCTCTTCTCTTCTGGAATCCTGAGAGGCTATTCTCTCCATCTTTATGTTCATTCTTACACTTTGTTTAGCTTCTACTAATAAATGAGAATATTCAATATTTGATTTTCTGTTTCTTTGCCACATTTTCTTTATCCAGTCAACTCATAGAAGCTTAGGTTGGTTCGATGACTTTACTATTGTAAAACTACTGCAATAATCCTATAATTGCAGGTGTCTCTTTTATACAATGGCTTTTTTTCTTTTGGGTAGATATCTAGTTGTGAGACTATGTTGAATGGTGGAACTATTTTTAGTTCTCTGAGGTATCTCCATATAGTTTTCCATAGAAGTTGAACTACTTTGCATCGCTACCAACAGTGACAGAGCATTCCTCTTTGTCTGCATACCCACCAACATCTGTTGTTTTTTGAGTTTTTAATAAAAGCCATCTGGCTGGTGTAAGATATCTCATATTGATTTTAATTTGCATTTCTCTGATGATTAGTGATGTTAAGCATTTTTTATGTGTTTCGTTGACCACTTGTATTTCTTGTTGTGAGAGATATCTGCTCATGTCCTTTGCCCAGTTTTTAATAGTTTTTTTGGTGCCTTGCCCATTGTCTTCTTTGAGTTCCTTGTGGTTTTTGGATATTAGCCTTTGTTGGAGACATAATTTGTAAATATTTTCTTCCATTCTGTAGGTTGTCTATTGTTTCTTTTGCTGTGATATTTAGTTTAATCACATCCCATTTGTCTATATTTGTTTTTGTTACATTTGCTTTTGAGGTCTTTGTCATAAATTATTTGCCTAAACCAATGTCAAGGAGAGTTTTTTTATTAGATTTTATTCTAACCTTTGTATAGCTTCATGTCCTAGGTTTAGGCCTTTAATCCATCTTGAGTTAATTTTTGTATGTAATGAGATAGGATAATTTCATTCTCCTGCATATGGCTAGCTAATTTTCCCAACACCATATATTGAATAAGGTGTCCTTTTCCCAGTGTTTATTTTTGTCAAACTTATCCAAGATCTGTTTGTTTTAGCTATGTGGCTTTATTGCTGAGTTATCTATTTTGTTCAAATGATTTATGTATCTATTTTTGTACCAGTACCATGCTGTTTTTGTTACCATAGCCTTATAGTATAATTTGAAGTTAGGCAATGTGATGCCTCCAGATTTGTTCTTTTTGCTTTGGAATGCTTTTGCTAGTCCAGCTTCTTTTCGGTTTTATATGAACTTTAGGATACTCTTTTCATCTCTGTAAAAAAAATGATGTTCACAATTTGATAGAAATTGTACTGAATCTGTAGATTACTTTGAGTAGAATGGTAATTTGAACAATATTGATTCCTTAAATCCATGAGCATGAAATGATTTTTCCATTTGTTGGTATTGTCTACAATTTCTGTCATCAGGATTTTGTAGTTTTTGTAGATATTGTTTACCTCCTTGGTTAAATACATTCTCAGTATTTTATTTTTTGTGTGACTATTGTAAATGGAATTGAGTTCTTGGTCATCAGCATGAATGTTATTAGTGTGTAGAAATGCTATTAGTATTTGTACATTGATTTTGTATCCTGGGATTTGACTGAAATCAATAATCAGGTATAGGAGTAGTCTTTAGAGTTTTCTAGCATCAGATTATATAATCAGTGAACAGAGATAATTTCATTTCCTATTTACTAATTTGGATGCATTTAATTTTTTCTTCTATCTGATTGTTCTGGCTAAGACTTCTACTATGTTGAATAGGAGTAGTAAAGCGGACATTCTTGTTTTGTCTCAGTTCCTGGGAGAAATACTTTCATCTTTTGCCCATTCGGCATGCTATTGGCTGTGGGTTTGTCACAGAGATGGTCCTTATTATTTTGAAATACATTCTCTCTATGGCCTAGTTGTTGAAGGTTTTTAGCATGAAGGGATGGTGGATTTTATCAAATGCTTTTTGTGCATCAACTGAGCTGATCATATGGTTTTTGAACTTCATTCTGTTAATTTGATGAATTGTGATTATTGTTTTGTGAATGGCGAAACATCTTTGCATTCCTGGAAAAAGCCCACTTGATCATGGTTAATTATTTTTTGACATGCTATTGGAATTGGTTTGCTAGTATTTTGTTGAGAATTTTTGCATTTATGTTCATCAGTGATATTGGTTTATAGTGTTCTCTCTTTGCTGTGTTTTTGCCTGATTTAGGTATAAGCGTGACACCTGATTCATATAATGAGTTAACAAAAAATCTTTTCTCCTTGATATTTTGGAATAGTTTCAGTAAGATTGATGCCCCCTCTTCTTTGTATGTCTAGTAAACTTTGGATGTGAATCTCTCTGGTCCTAGGTATTTTTGTTGTTGGTTTTGAGATAATATTTATAACTGATTCAATTATGTTACTTCTGTTGATCTGTTCAATGCTTCTACTTCTTTCTGATTCAATTTTGGGAGTTGTATGTTTCCATGAATTTATCCATTTCCTCTATGTTTTCTAGTTTGTGTGTACAGAGGTGTTCATAGTAACCTCTGATGGTCTTTTGTATTTCTCCAGTAACAGTTGTGATGTTACCTTTACCATTTCTGATTGTACTTATTTGAATCTTCTCTTATCCTTTTAATAGTGTAACTAGCAGTCTGTGATTTTTGTTTATCCTTTCAAAAAACCAGCATTTTGTTTCATTGATTCTTTGTATCTTTATTTAATCACAGTTTCATTCATTTCTGGTCTGATCTTTATGTCTTTTCTTCTGCTATCTTTGGGGTTGGTTTTCTGTTGTTTTTCTAGTTCCTTGTGTTACAATGTTAGGTTGTGAATTTGAGATTTTTCTATCTTTTCGATGTAGACATTTAATGCTACAAACTTTCCTCTCACATTGCTTTTGCTGTATCCCAAAGGTTTTGATATGTTGTATCTCTGTTTTCATTTATTTCAAATATTTTTTTTATTTCTGCCTAGATTTTATTGTTTACTCCAAAGTTGTTAAGGAGCAACATGATTATTTTCTACGTATTTGTGTAGATTTAAGAGTTGCCCTTGGTATTTATTTTCAACTTTTTTTCCACTGTACTGTAAGAAAATGCTTGGTACAATTTTATTTTTTATTTTTTTAATTTAAGACTTGCCTTATGGCCAATCATATGGTCGATTTTGGAGAATAGTCTTTGCAAATATGAGAAGAATGTATATTCTGCAATTGTCTGTGTATTAAGTTCTTTTGATGTCTATTAGGTCCATTTGGTCTATATCCAGTTTAAGTCCTCAATGTCTCTATTGATGTCAGTGGTGTGCTGAAGTCCCCCAGTATTATTTTATTACTATCAATCTGTTTTCTTAAGTCTAGCAGTATTTGTTTTATGGTTCCAGGTTCTCCAGTGGTAGGTTCATATATACTAAAGACAGCTAGAACTTCTTGCTGTATTCAACCCTTTATTATTATATAATGCCCTTCTTTGTCTCTTTTTCAGTGTTGTTGGTATAAAGTCTGTTTTATCTGATATAAGAATGGCTACTCCTGCTCATTTTTCTTTTCCATTTGCATAATATATCTTTCTCTACCCTTTTACTGTGAGTCTGAATATATCTTTAGGCAGTAGGTGCGTCTCTTATGGACAGCAGATGGTTGTCTTTTTTTTTTTTTTATCCAATTTGCCACTCTGTATCTTTTTTTGTGGAATTTAGGCCATGTGCATCAAGATTAATATTAATACATGAGATTCTGTTACTGACATAGTGTTGTTGGCTAGTTGTTTTGAAATTTTGATTGTGGAGTTGCTTTATAGGATCTGTGAGTATTGTATTTCTATGTCCTTTGTTGGTAGTGACTATCAGCCTTTCATTTCCATATTTATAAATCCTTGAGCAATTATTGTAGGATCAGTGTAGTGGTGACAATTCTTAGTGAATGCTTGTTTGGGAAAGACTTTTTTTCCTTCATTTATGAAGTTTAGTTTGGCAGGATATAAACTTCTTGGTTAGTATTTTGTTTTTCTTAAAAGAGGCTAACAATAAGCTCCCAATCTCTTGTCCCTTGCGCAGAGTTCCTATATATCCTCTACTTCACCAACCTTGCCCCCAATACACATACACACAATCAACATTTCAAACCAGAGTGTTACATTCATTACAATCAATGAACCTATTCAGACACATCATTATAAACCAAAATCCATAGTTTACATTAGAGTTCACTCTTCGTGTTTCATATTCCATGAGTTTTGACAAATATATTAAGGCATGTATCCACTCTAACAGTGTCACATAGAGTAGTTTTCCTGACCTACAAAATCATCTCTCTCTCCAAACCCTTGCAGCCACTGATCTTTTTACTTATCTTCATGATTTTGCCTTTTCCGGAATGTTATATAGTTGGAATTATACAATATGTAGCCTTTTCAGATTGGCTTATTTCATTAAATAATATGTATTTTAGGTTCCTATAAGTCTTTTCATGGCTTGATAGTCCATTTCCTCTTACTGCTGAATAACATTCCATTGTCTAAATGTACCACAGTTTATTCACTCACCCACTAAAGGATAAATTTCCAAGTTTTGGCAATTATGAATAAAGCTGCTATAAACATTTGGTGCAAGTTTTTGTATGGACTTAAGTTTTTGATTCCTTTGCATGGATACCAAGGAATGCAATTGCTGGATTATATGGTAAGAGTATGTTTACTTTTGTAAGAAGCCACTGAACTGTTTCTTCAATAGTGGCTGTACCATTTTGCATTTCCATCAGCAATGAATGAGAGCTCCTGATACCCTACATCCTTGTAAGAATTTGGTGTTGTCAGTGTTTTGGACTGTTTTCATTCTAATAGATGTGTAGCACCATCTTTTTCTAGTTTGAAATTCACTAAAGACATATGATGTTGAGTATCTTTTCACATCCTTGTTTGCCATCTGTGTGTCTTCTTCTGTGAGGTGCCTGTTCAGATCTTTTGCCTATTTCTTCATTAGTTTGATCATCTTCTCATTGAGTTCTAAAAGTTCTTTGGATATCCTAAATATATTATCTTGAATGTCTTTATCTGATATATCCTTTGCAAATGTTTTCTCCTAGTCTGTGGTTTAGTCTTTCATTCTGTTGACAATGTTTTTTCCAGAACAGAAATTTAATTTCAGTGAAGTCCAGTTTATTAATTATTTATTTACTGGATCTAAAAAGTCATCACCTTGCACAAGATTATCTAGATTTTCTCCTATGTTATATTCTAGGGGTTTTGTTTTTGTTTTTGTTTTTACTTTCAACTTTTATTTTAGGTACAGGAGATCCATGTGCAAGTTTGTTACAATGGAATGCTGCATGATACTGAGGTTTGTATTATGGATACCATCACCCATGTAGTGAGCATAGTGCCCAATAGGTAGTTTTTAACCCAGCTGTCCCTCCTTCCCCGCAACCCTAGGAGTTAGCAGTCAACAGTGTCTGTCTGTTTCCAAGTTTATGTACATGTGTGCCCATTGTTTATCTCATTTATAAGTGAGAGCATGTGGTATTTGGTTTTCTGTTTCTGCATTAATTTCTTGGGATTATGGCTTCCAGTTCTATCTATGGTGCTCCAAAGGACTTTATTTCATTCTTTGTTGTGGCTGCATAGTATTCTATGGTGTATATGTACCACATTTTCCTTATCCAACCTACCATTGATGGGTACCTGTGTTGAATCCTTGTCTTTGCTATTGTGAATAGCACAGCAACGAACATATGAGTACATGTGTCTTTTTTTTAGAATGATGTATTTTCCTTTGGATATATACCCAGAAATGGAATTGCTGAGTCAAACAGGAGTTCTGTTTTAAATTCTTTGAGAAATCTCTAAATTGTTTTCCACAGTGATTGAGCTGATTTACATTTCCACCCACAGTGTATAAGTGTTCCCTTTTCTCTGCAGCCTCACCAGCATCTGCTGTTTTTGACTTTTTAATGATAACTGCTCTGACTGGTGTGAGATGGTATCTCATTGTGATTTTGATTTGCATTTCTCTGATGATTAGTGATGCTGAGCAATTTTTCATATGGCTTTTGGCCACTTGTACAGCTTTTCTTTTTTTTTTTTTACTTTTTTTAGTTTCCATAGGTTATTGGAGAACAGGTGGTGTTTGGTTACATGAGTAAATTCTTTAGTGGCAATTTGTAAGATGTTGGTGCACCCATAATCCGAGAATTATGCATTGCACCAAATTTGAAGTATTTTATCCCTCACCACCTTCCTACCCTTTATCCTTGAATTTTGAAAGTCCATTCTGCCATTCTCTTGCCTTTGTATCCTCATAGCTGATCTCCTACCTATGAGTGAGAACATACAATGTCTGGTTCTCTATTCCTGAGTTATTTCACTTAGAATAATATTCTCCATTCTCATCCAGTTGGCTGCAAATGCCATTAATTCATTCCTTTCTACATATTCATTCCTTTCAACAAATAGCATGATGAATGGAATGGTACCTCACATCTCAGTACTAATGTTGAATGTAAGTGTCCTAAATGCTCTATTTAAAAGATACAAAATTTAAGAATAGATAAACATTTGCCAACCAACTATCTGCTGCCTTCAAGAGACATACCTAACACATAAGGACTCACACAAACTTAAGGTAAAGGGGTGGAAAAAGAAACATGCAAATAGACAATAAAAGCAGGCAAGAATAGCTATTCTTGTATTTTGTATCAGACAAAACAAACCTTAAAGCAACAGTAGTTAAAAAAGACAAAGGGGAACACTGTATAATGGTAAAAGGCCTTGTCTAACAGGGAAATACCACAATCCTAAATAAATGCACCTAACACTGGAGCTCCCAGATTTATAAAACAATTACTAATAGACCTAAGAAGTGAGATAAACAGCAACACAATAATAATGGGGGACTTCAATACTCCACTGACAGCACTAGACAGGTCATCAAAGCAAAAAGTCTACAAAGAAACAATGGATTTATACTATACCTTGGAACAAATGAACTTACATGTCTTTACAGAACATCCTACCCAACAACTGTAGAATATATACTCTATTAAACAGTGGATGGAACTTTCTCCAAGACAGATCATATTTTAGGTCACAAATGATAAATTAAATAAATTTGAAATTATATCAAGCAGTCTCCCAGACCATAGTAGAATAAAACTGGAAATCAACTCCAAAACAAACATTCAAAACCATGTCAATACATGGAAATTAAATAACCTACTCCTGAGTAAGCAATAGTTCAAAAACAAAATCAAGATGGAAATTTAAAAATTATTTTAACTGGAAGTCTAAGTCTCTTAGTAGGTCATTAAGAACTTGCTTTTTGTATCTGAGTGCTCCTGTATTGGGTGCATATATATTTAGTGTAGTTAGCTCTTCTTGTTGCATTGATCCCTTTACCATTATGTAATGCCCTTTGTCTCTTTTGGTCTTCGTTGGTTTACTATGCAGCCATAAAAAAGGATGAGTTAATGTCCTTCACAGGGACATGGACAAAGCTGGAAACCACCATTCTCAGCAAACTGACACAAGAACAGAAAACCAAACACCACATGTTCTCACTTATAAGTAGGTATTGAACAATGAGAACACATGAACACAGGGAGCGGAACATCCCACATCAGGATCTGTCAGGGGATGGGGGGCTAGGGGAAGGATAGCAGGGGGTAAGGGGGATAGGGGAAGTATAGTATTAGGAGGAATACCTAATGTAGATGAAGAGGTGATGGATGCACAAACCACCATGGCATGTATGTACCTATGTAACAAACCTGCATGTTCTGCACATGTATCCCAGAACTTAAAGTATAATTTTTAAAAAACAAATAAAAAATATTTTAACTGAATGGCAATAGTGACACAACCTAACAAACCTCTGTGATACAACAAAGGCAACGCTAAGAGGAAAGTTCATAACCCTAAATGTCTACATCAAAAAGTCTGAAAGAGTACAGACAATCTAATGTCATATCTCAAGGAACTAGAGAAACAAGAACAAACCAAACCCAAACCCAGCAGAAGAAAGGAAATACCCAAGATCAGAGCAGAAATAAATGAAATTGAAACAAAAAAATGGTAGAAAAGATAAATGAAACAAAAACCTGGTACTTTGAAAAGATAAATAAAATTGATAGACCATTAGCAAGATTAACCAAGAAGAGAGAAAACCCAATTAATTTCACTAAGAAACAAAACAGGAGATAATTACAACTGACACTACTGAAAGAAAAAAGATCATTCAAGGCTACTATGAACACCTTTATGTGCATAAACTAGAGAACAGAACGTAGAAGAGATGGATAAATTCCTAGAAAGATACACCCCTCCTAACTTAAATCAGGAAGAATTAGATACCCTGAACATACCAATAACAAGCAGCAAGATTGAAATGGTAATTTACAAATTACCATGTCAAATGCTTCTTTATATTATACCATCCCTGCATCTCTGGTGTGAAACCTACTTGATCCTGTTGGATTATCTTTTTGATACGTTGTTGGATTCAATTAGCAAATATTGTGTTAAGGATTTAAGCATTTATGTTTATCAAGGATATGGGTTCATAGTTTCCTTTTTTGGTTATTTACTTTCCTGGTTTTGGTATTAGGGTAATACTAACTTCACAATGAAGAGGAAGGGTTCCCTTTTTCTCTGTCTTGTGGAATAGTGTCAATTGGATTGGTAACAGTTCTTTGAATATCTGGTAGAATTCTGCTGTGAATCTGTCTGGTCCTGAATTTTTGTGTGTGTGCTGGTAATTCTTAAATTGCCATTTCCATCTTGCTGCTTGTTATTGGTCTGTTCAAGGTATCTAATTCTTCCTGATTTAATCTATGAGGGCTACATATTTCCAGGAATTGATTCACCTTTTCTAGGTTTTCTAGTTTATGTGCATAAAGGTGTTCTTAGTAGCCTTGAATGATCTTTCTTATTTCAGTAGTGTCAGTTGTAATATCTTCTGTTTTGTTTCTTAGTGAGGTTATTTGGATTTTCTCTCTTCTTTTCTTGGTTAATCTTGCTAAGGTCTATCAATTTCATTTGTCTTTTCCAAGAGCCAGCTTTTTGTTTCATTTATCTTTTGTATCATTTTGTTTGTTTGTTTGCTTCAATTTCATTTATGTCTGCTCTGATCTTATTTCCTTTCTTCTGCTGGTCTAGGATTTGGTTTGTTCTTGGTTCTCTAGTTCCTTGAAATGTGTCCTTAGAATGTCAGTTTGTGCTTTTTCAGTCTTTTTGGTGTAGGCATTTAGGGTTATGAGTTTTCCTCTTAGTAACACCTTTGCTGTATCCCAGAGGTTTGGGTAGGTTGTGTCATTACTGTTGTTCAATCAGAAGAATTTTTTAATTTCCATCTTGATTTTGTTTTTGACATAATGCTTATTCGGGAGCAGGTTATTTAATTTCTATGTATTTGCATGGTTTTGAATGTTTATTTTGGAGTTGATTTCCGGTTTTATTCCACTGTGGGCTGGGAAAGCGCTTGATATAATTTCAAATTTTTTAAATTTATTGAGGCTTGTTTTGTGGCCTATCATATGGTCTATCTTGAAGAAATTTCTATGCACTGTTCAATAGAATGTGTATGCTGCGGTTGTTGGATGAAATGTTCTGTATATATCTGATAAGTCCATTTGTTCCAAGGCATAGTTTAAATCCATTGTCTCTTTGTTGGCTTTCTGTCTTCATGGCCTTTCTAGTGCAGTCAGTGGAGTATTGAAGTCCCTCACTATTATTGTGTTGCTGTCTAATTTCTTACATCTATTAGTAATTGTTTTATAAATTTGGGATCTCCAGCGTTAGTTGCATATGTGTTTAAGATTGTGTTATTTTCCGGTTGGAGAAGGCCTTTTACCATTCTATAATTTTCCTCTTTGCCATTTTTAAACACAGTTTTAAAGTTTGTCTTGTCTGATATAAGGAATTGCTACCTCTGCTTGCTTTTGGTGTCCATTTTCATGAAATGACTTTTTTCTCTTCTTTACTTTAAGTTTATGTGAGTCTTTGTGTGTTAGATGAATCTCCTGCAGGCAACAGATAGCTAGTTTGTGAGCACTTATTCATTCTGCAGTTTTGGGTCTTTTATGAGGAGCATTTAGGACATTTGTATTCAATGTTAGTATTGAGATGTGAGGTACTGTTGCATTCATCATGCTATTTATTTCCTGTGTACCTTGTTTTTTTTGTTTACTTCAACCTCCCAAGTAGATGGAACTACAGGCACACACCATTATGCCTGGCTTGCTTATTTATTTACTTATTTTTTTAGAGACAAGTTTTTGCCATGTCGCCCCCTAGTCTCAAACTCCTGAGCTCAAGCCATCTGCCTGCCTCAGCCTCCGAAGGTTCTGGGATTACAGGCCTGAGCCACTGCAATTAGTCAGCAATTGTTTTCTATGCTTCTGCTTTAGGGAAGAGATTGGGAGGGATTACCATCTATTGCCTTAAGAGTGGGAAGAATTTGCAAGTGAAATCCATGTGGTCCTGATGCTTTTTTTAAGGTTATTAATTATATATTCAGTAGGTGTAGACTTATGTATATAATCTATATTTTTTTTCTGTTTGTGTGAGTTTTGGTAGTTTGTGTCTTTCAAGGTATTATTTTATCTAAGTTATCAGATATGGGCATAGAAATATTCATAATATTCACCTATCTTGTTAAAATTTGTAGGATTAGTAGTGATGACCTCTCTTTCACTTCTTAAATATGTAACTTGTGTCTTTTGTCTTTTTTTCTTGGTTTAATTGGGTAACATTTATGAATTTTCTTGCTTTCCATAAAACTAGATTTTGATGTTCTTATTTTCTCTATTGGTTTCCTTCTTTCAGGAAGTCTTGCTGAAATTCTCATTGAAGTGTTTTCTAAGTATTATTATTGCTTTTCTTCTGCCTTATTTAGGGTTAAATTGTTCTTTTTAATTGTTGAAGCTTAGATTGCTGATTTTATCCACTTTTCTAATATATGTATTCAATGCTATATATTTACTCAAAGAACTACTTCAGTCATATTTCCCATATTAAGTTGTATTTTCATTCATTTTCAAAATATTTTTAAAAATCTCTCTGGAGACTTTTTCTTTGACCTATCTGTTATTTAGAAGTATGTTTTTTGATCTCCAAATACTTGTAGATTTTCTAGCTATATCATATTTTCTAGTTTACTTTTCTTGAAGTTTGAAAATATTGTATAATTTTTTATTTTTTAGAGTTTGCAATATAATGTTTTCTTTCTTTCTTTTTGATGGAGTCTTGCTTTGTTGAAAGGCTGGAGTGCAGTGGTGTGATCTTGGCTCACTGGAACCTCTGCCTCCCGGTTCAAGCAACTCCCCTGCCTCAGCCTCCCAAGTAGCTGAGACAACAGGCGCACATCACCACACCCAGCTAATTTTTTTTATTTCAGTAGAGATGGGTTTCACCATGTTGGCGAGGATGGTCTCAATCTTCTGCCCTCATGATCCACATGCCTCAGCCTCCCACAGTGCTGACCAACACACTGAGTCTGCAATATAAATTTTTAATTAGTCTAAGTATATCATCAAATAACACCTTACTCCTTTACATTTAGTGTTGATACTTCATAAAAAAGCATACCTAATTTCTCACTCCCATCACTTCTGATATTGCTAGGATTCATTTTATTTATTTATAAGCTATATGTAACCACCCAATATATTGTCAATTTATTACTTTAATCAGTCAGTTATCAATTAAGAATAAGAAAAATAAAATATATTATTTATCTTTATTCTGTATTTGATGCATTTTTTAAATGTAGCTCTGAGTTTCTGACCTGTGTCATTGTCATTTTTATTGTCCTTGAAAAATTATTTAATATTTCTTGCAGTACAAGTCTACTGGTGATGACTTTCATCAGTTTTTATATTGTTGAGAATGTTTATTTCCCTTTCTGTTTTGAACTTTATTTCTCCTTCTCTTCGGAGTGTAGATTTCTTCCTAGGATACACTCTTCAGAATGTAGATTTCTTTCTAGGATAACGTGTTGTTTCAACATGTTAAATATTTCACTTAATTCTTCTTACATGCCTTATTTCTGTTGAGAATTGTCTACAATATTTATTCTTGTTCTTTAATAGGTATGGCATTTTGTCTTTTGTCTTTTTTGTGTTTTTATTTTTCTTCAGCTTGAATGTAATAAATGCTTAGGTGTAGAATTTTTGCTATTTATTCTGCTTGGTGTTCTCTGAATTTCTGAACCTGAGGTTTGATATCTGTCAAAATTTTGGAAAATTTTTGGCCGTAATTACTTGTAGTATTTTTTTCTGCTCTTTTCTTTCTTTATTCTCTGTCTAGATTTCCAATTAAACATAAGTTAACACCATTTAAAGTAGTCTCACAATTTTTCAATGTTCTGTTCTATTTTTGTCATTCTTTTTCTCTTTGCATTTTCATTTGCTAAGTGTCTATTAACATATTTTCAAGCACACTGATTCTTTCCTAGGATGTTTCTGGTCTATTGATGATCTTTCCAAAGATATTCTTGATTTCTGTAATAGCATTTGTAACTTCATGTATTTTCTTTTGATTCTTAGAGTCTCTACATTTCTGCTTAGATAAACCGTCTGCTTTTGTATATTTTTTTTTGTTTGATTACATTTACAATGTAATAGCTGTTTTACATTCCTTGTTTGGTAATTCCAAAATCTGTATAGCTTAAAATAATAGTATAGTTCTGATGCTTGCTTTGTCTCTTCAGACTGTAGATTTTCTTGCTTTTTGTCTGCATTGTAATTTCTTACTGAAATCTGGGCATCATGTTGGGAGTGATGGAAACAAGGAAATAGGCCTTTAGTGTGAGGTTTTATGTTAATCTTGCTAAGAGTTGGTCTGTGTTTAACATTTGCTGTAGCTGTACGTGTCAGAGGCTTCAAATTCCTTTGTTGTCCTCATTTTTCTAGCTGTAGCTCTTTAAGCTGTAATTATTCAAGAGACTTGTTGTCATGGTAGTAAGGTGCAGAAGAAAGCATATCTTCCACAATTTTGTGATTAAATCTTAGTCTTGTATTGGCCCTTGTCCCTAGTATGCAAATTTCAGAAGTTTTTGTTTCACCTTCTCCTGCCCTTCTCATTTAGGAGAGACATGAAAGTTACAGAGGGCTAGAACTGGGCAAAGGCTATTTACCCAAGTGGGATTAGGCTCTGCTTAAGTCTTTTCCACTGGAAAGTAAACCTTGGTTATGTAGAATATACTTCAGTGTTTAAAAGCACTTGGGAGTTTTTTCTGGGCGCTTCATTGGAAAATACGCTGTGTCCTGTAAGGTAAAATCCACAAATGTGTGGAGACTGGTAAGACTGTGACCTTCCGGTTTCAACTCATGTGCTAACTCACATTCAGACACAACTAATTTAACAAAATTAAATTACTATTTAATTGTTCATAGCAGTTTATGTGTCTAGTGGTAGTGCTTCAGGTAAGCAGATTTCGACTGTGGCTCTCTGAAATCTCTTCTTTCACCAGATTTTGGGTGACAGTTTACCCTGTATACAACTTCAGTTCTTTGATGAGAGCAAGGAAAGCAGCTGAATTTAGTTTGCTCCGCTTTTTCATTTATTGGAATACTTTCTTCTAACCTCTATATGAGAAAGCTAAAATAAGAATTTCCTGCTCATACAGTGTTAATTATTTTTAAATATTTGCCATTAATCTTCTAAATAAATAACATTTCTTAATGTCACCCAATTAGGAGTCATTAATGTGTCCTGATCAAAAGGATTAACTTTGTACTCAGACTTCAGATGTAAATCAGGACTTCCACACCAGCTAGCTATCTAGCCTTAGGAAAGTAATTTTACTTCTTCAGGTTCAACTTTACAATCTGTAAAGTGAGTATAAGTCACTGACTAGTGAAGTTATAGGAACATTTATTAAAGTAACCCATATGAGTTATCTGAAATATAGTAAACTAAGCACTAAATAAATATTAGCTATTAATATTTGCCATTATAACTAGTTTCATTATTACTATCACCCTATTAGAGCCACATTGGCACCTTATTGTTTCTTAAGCATGTCAGGTACTTCCCCTTCAGCCCTTCAGCCTTTGAAGTGCCTGTTTCCTCTATCTAAAGTGCTCTTCAGAAGTTAACTGCGTGAATAACTTCCTCATGTCCTTCAAGTTATATTCTAGTCTTCTTCAAATGTCATATTCTCATTGATGCCCACCCTGACTGCCATATTTGTAATTGCAACACCCATCATTCTTTATTGTACTTTTGATATCCCTTGCCTTGCTTTATTTTTGCATAGCATTTTTTTCTAACATTGCATTTAAAAATATATATATATGTGTGTGTGTATATATATATATATATATATATATATTTAAGATGGAGTCTAGCTCTGTGGCCAGGCTGGAGAGCAGTGGCACAATCTCGGTTCACTTCAACCTCCTTCTCCCAAGTTGAAGCAATTCTCCTGCCTTAGCCTCCAGAGTAGCTGGGACTACAGGCACGTGCCACCACGCCAAACTAATTTTTGTATTTTTAGAAGAGATGGTGTTTCACCATGTTGGCCAGGATGATCTCAATGTCTTGATCTTGTGATCTGTCGACCTTGGCCTCCCAAAGTGCTGGGATTACATGCATTAGCCACTGTACTCAGCCTGGTATTTATTTATATTTATTATTGTTTTTATTGTCTTTCTCTTTCCTCTGTATTTAAACTATATGAGCACAGGTTTTTGTATTTTATCTAAGCATCTCCAAATATTGTCCAGAACTATATGTGAATTATCATATGTGGTAGATACCTTCATGTTGAAAATTTGAATTCTACTGAACAACACCTACATAAGAAAGAAACATTTATTTATAGGTTGTGGGCATGTGATAGTTTATTAATTTCCCTGAACTGTCATTTAAAAATACTAAAAAGTTGAGTGTTTAAAACAATTGCAGTTTGTTTCTTCATGTATTCTCTTGATGCTACAATCCCCAAATCAAGGGATTGGCAGGACCATACTTCTCCAAAGTCTCTGGGAAGGAATATTTTCTTACCTCTTCTAGCTTCTGATGGTCCCAGGTATTCTTTGGTTTGGAGCTGCATTACTGAAATCTCTGTATGTGTGTATGTGCATTCATATGGCTTTCTCCTCTGTGTTCACATAGTCTTCTCTTCTGTCTCTCTCTTTTTTTTTTTTTTTGAGATTGAGTCTTGATCTGTCCTCCAGGGTGGCATGCAGTGGTGCCATCTAGGCTCACTGCAACCTCCGCCTCCTGGATTCAAGCAATTCTCCTGCCTCAACCTACTTACTGAGTAGCTGGGAATATAGAATATATAGAAGACCCAGCTAATTTTTTTGTATTTTTAGTGGAGACAAGGTTTCACCATGTTTGTCAAGCTGGTCTCAAACTCCTGACCTAGTGATCTGCCTGAGTTGGCCTCCCAAGGTACTGGAATTACAGGGATGAGCCACGAAACCTGACCTCTTCTGTCTTTTATAAGGGCATTTGATCACCGTATTTATGATTCACTCAGAAAATCCCAGACGATCTCAATTTGTGATCTTTAACTTAATTGCATATACAAAGACCTTTTTGCCAAACAAGGTGACATTCACAGGTCCTGAGTAGGCTTGTCTTTTGGAGAGGCCACCATTAAACCTATTGAAGACAATATATTTGGCATCATTGTTTAAACATTTGGTAAATTGTGTCTGGATTTATCTGAAATAATTATGCTGCTACTCAGTCTGGTCTCTGCATAAGCAGCGTGAACATCATCCAGGAACATTTTAGAAATGCAGAATCTCAGGTCCCACACTCACGTAACTGAATTAAACATGCATTTTAACAAGATCCTAAGTTTTTTCATATGCACATTAAAGTTTGAAAAGTCTTGAAGTAGAAATAGAGTGGAGCAGAAACTAGATAATGCAGAGAAATTAAAGAGTTATAAAATTAGAAACCAAAAGACAAGTGTTAAAGAATTTTATGAAAATAGATGATAGGAAATTTACAAAAATTAAAAAAGCAAAGAAGGGTGAGTAGTTTAATGTATCCAGGAACTACAACTCAGAAAATCTATGGGGAAAGAAAAGGTTGATCCTTATATCAAATGAGTTATACAGCAACAGGAAGAAGAAAATCACCCTATAAATATAGCCATACACTGCTAGGATTAGCTATATCTGTCTTCTTTAAATCCAGACAGATCTGGAATACACAAGACTCACTTGGAGGTTTCGTTAAAATCATATTTCTATGTATACCCTCAGATTTTCTGATTTAGTAGGTGTGGGAAAGTCCCCAGAGGTTTCATTTCCTACGTGTTCCTATGTAAGGCTGTTGCTAGTGGTCCAGGGACCACACTTAGAGGACAAATTCCTTACAGTTATTCAGAGCATTTATCTAGACATACTAATAAACAAGAAAAAAAAAAAAAGCTTAAGTTCCTTTAATTACAATTTTCCTTAAGAACCCCTTTATCAGATTTAACAGAGTAGATATTACTTTTTTCTGCTTTTAAGAAAAATAGGTGAAGCTGGGTGCAGTAGCTCACGCCTGTAATCCCAGCACTTTGGGAGGCTGAGGTGGGCAGATCACGGGGTCAGGGGTTCGAGACCAGCCTGACCAACATGGTGAAACCCCATCTCTACTTAAAAATACAAAAATTAGCCGGACATGGTGGCGCACATCTGTAATCCCAGCTACTTGGGAAGCTGAAGCAGGAGAATTGCTTGAACTCGGGAGGCGGAGGTTGCAGTGAGCAGAGAGTGCATCACTGTACTCCAGCCTGGACAGCAGAGCCCTACTCCGTCTCAAAAAAAAAAAAAAAAAAAAAGGTGATAGTAGAAATGAAAGCAAACTTTAGATGTGACAGATCTGTATCTATGTTGTCATAACATTCTTAAGAAATCTTAAGATTTCTAATAGTTGAACAGTTCTTCCGTCTCACTTACAAATGGTATAATGTCTTAGTACTGCATAGTACTGCATATGCTTATTTGGTAATGTCAGATATTTATGTCTAGAGATGTAGTTTTGGAATATGCTTGATAAATGGATGTTACTGAATGCAGTCTTAAACCACGTACTGTACTTTAGTTGGGAATAGCAGACTATTCAAGCCCTCAGAGTCATTTTCTAAATATTTCAGAGTTTTCCTCAAGAATATCACCAAAGTAAAAGTAAGGAGATTTCAGGGGGAAAAAAAGTATAGTCACTTTATTATTTTGGTCAAAGTATTTGAATTGTTTTGAAATTTAAAAATACAAAGTTTTCAAAAAGATTTTAACCTCTTTTTAGTAATATATAGTTTAAAGGTGAAAACTAGAAGCCATTAGCAATTGAACTAAGGAGAGATACAAATATTTGAGGAGTTTGAGATTTTGACATTTATTTGAATGTGAGGCAAGGATTAAAGAAAAATACTGAGTTAGTAAGTTTCTAAGCCTAGGACTTTGTCTTCTCTGAGACATCCAGGAAGTAAGTATGTTATAAGAAATTATGAATGTAACCAAGAGAGAGAAGCTTATTATATCAATAGTGAGGATTTTTAGCATTTGCACATATCCTCTACAATTCTGTAGAGGATCAAGAAGCTGAACTAGGACTTTGAAAATGTTTAATCATCTCTGAACCAAACAAACATAGAAGATAAATTTATATCAAAGGGAGTTAAAAAAACATCCACTTTGGTTCCCTGGGATATTTATAGTCAGATGAATAATTATTTTTTGTATCCATCACTACTGACTTTAGAAGGCAATTAATAAATGGCATTGAATAAGTAAGTAGTCAACCCCTGAGCAACTTAGAACAGCGAGTTCTCTAGAGCACTGGAGGAAGGAAAATACTTACAACTTCTGCTGGCAGAAATTGCAAACTCTTATCCATTCATAGCCCTTTCCTCTCATGTCTTTATTTCTCTTTATGGTGGATCAATAATAGAAATATTGACACACTATATTTTTCAGAATGCATATAATTTTAGTCAAATAAAAAATGTGCTTATTTAATTTGGATATAAACATTTCATCAACATTTTTAAAAAACTGATTTAATTATATTTCTCTTGGGAATATAATTATTTATGATTTGATAGGTGCTACTAATTGATCATTACAATCAGAAATGATGAGCAAAAAATATTTTTTCAAGCCAGATAAAATAACAGGAGAAATTGTCATGATGTAAATGTAATAGCTGTAGGTATTATTTAATATAGAGTCACACTGTTTAATATATAGAAATATTTCCCAGGAAGTATCACCATCATTAAGTAATGCATATTGTATATTAATATGTGATATGTATCACCCTACAATTTTTGTATTCTTAGGCTAAAGGGTTACTTTTATTTTTACAAAAGTACTAAAATCCATACTACAGTCTAACATTTCACTGAATCTGAGTTCTACTAAAATGGATAAAGATCTTTTCTAAAAGAAGAAATTAATTTGCTCATTGGATTGTTAGTGACTAAAAAGATAAATGTTAAGTATATTAAAGTCTTTATTTAAATAGAACAGAAGTTGCATTGTTACATTTATATGAAATTCTATTGAGTTATCAAATGTCGAGAAGGAAATGATATGTTTATGTATTTGATTTTCACTGATGAGGAGACATTAGTATGACTAGTCTTATAATGTCTGTGCTCTTTTCAGATAGATGTCCAATTTAGCATAGTCTTTACCTTGAATATTTTGAGAAAAAGTCTACATTAAATATGTGTATCAGACCTAAATCAGAAGCAAAGAAAAGATTGTAGCATTCACTCTAATCATATTACTATTCCGGTCCTATAAAAATAGAATGCTAGAAAATAAAATTGCAGGACGCAAACCTCAGTGTCAAGTTGTCACCATGTTACATTTAAAGTAGTTATTAAAATAATTATGCTATCAACTTGTGAAGTTTGGATGCACCAAATTTAGCAACCTGGTTTAATTGTTCGCCATTTTCTTTTGAGTGAAAGAAGGAAATGACAGGAGGTGAAGGGATAGATGAAGCTACATGTTGAAAGATATTAATACATGTAAAGATTTTCTATCAAAATACAATGAAAAATAATTCTCAGCATGAATAGTGAATAAATGAAGACTGGTTGGTGAACTAGGGTTGTTTTTTTTCCACCCTCAAAATCAGGAATAAAGCACCTGTCTAATCACCTACAGTTATGGAAGAAAAGGTGAGAAAATGCTGTTATAAAAAAATTCAAGAAAGCTATTTGGCCTTCAATAATATTTCTACTTTTTGACATTAAACAGAGCAAGCCCCATAGAGCCTTTTTTTTCCCCCCCAACTGGTTTGAATTACAGACTGATGAGAAACTCTTCCATTGTGGAATCTAATGTGTACTATTTATAATTAAGTTCCAATACATCAGTATAGCCTAGGAAAAACACTTATTAAAGCATTCACTTTTTTAGCTGCTTCTTTTGCCCTTGCATATTTGTACAAAGAACAATATTACTTAGAGAAAGAGCAAGAAATAGACTTGCATCTAATATTCTATTTAGAATACAAATGAAATTCGAATTAATGTTTGGTTCTAAACTATATCATATTAGAGGCATTTTTATTATTTAATTTGTTTATATTTTAAACATGTATTTTCTTTAAATCACAGAATTAGCAAGAAAAAGGTAATATTTCTTAACTTTATGGGATGAGTTGAATTCAAAATTTATGGTTATAGATAATATGAGATTATTAGTTCACTATAGAATTCTATAATTTTCATTTATTTAAATATTACAAAAGGATTAATAATATGACTGAACAAATATAAGCATATATCATATCCATTATTATAATTTTTATTTTCTATCTTTCTCATTTTATCTCACAGGTTTAATTTTGATTTGATAGTGTATTTTTGCAATCATATAAATAGATGTTTTCCTATGTTTTTGAAAGCTAAAACATTTTTAAAAATAGAACTTATTTTATGTCTAATTTTCAGTGGATGGAAGATTGGATTGATTTGTGCTCAAATTCATGAATTTTGGCAGAATGATGTAAATTAATTACATTTTGATCAGATATATGTGTATATCTATATATGTGTAAATATATACATACATATACACATATATACATACATACTTTGTATGTATATATGTCATATACATATATACATATATATGACATATATACATACATGACATATATACATATATACATATAAATAAAAGTTAAAATCAGAGTATTATTTTGTATGTGTATGATATATATACATACATATGTGTATGTATATATATGTGTATATACACATATACATACATATGTGTGTATATACACATATGTATGTATATATCATACATATACATATATACATACATATATACACATATACATACATATATGTATATATACATATATATGTATATATGTATATGTGTGTATATATGTAATATATGTATATGTGTATATACACATATACACAAATATGTATATATACACATATACACAAATATGTCTATATACACATATACACATGTGTATATATGTATATGTGTATATATACATATATACATATGTATATATGTCATATACATACAAAATAATACTCTGATTTTCTTAACTTTCATTTTTTAAGGTATTATAAAATATTAACTTAGCTCCTTTTTATAAACCCAATCCTAATGCAATCAAAGATCTAACTTAAAGTTTTCACAGCTCTACCAAAATCAATAATTGAAGTAGTTTATCATTGAAAGAATATCGATTAGGGAATGTTTGGGGAAAACACTTGCACAAAGGGATATATTATACTGTGTATGGTATAATGGATATAATTTTATAAAAACCCAATGTAGGGTATTAATTTGGTTATAAAGTACTGTTATAGTTCTTCCTCCCAAGTATGTAAATGGATAAAAGTATTATTTTTATTTTACTTTGAAAATAATTGTTATATAATATACACATAAGTAGAAGTGACTCAACAAAAGAAAGAATTAGTAGGAGAAAGTGAATGGAGGCAAGAAAACATGTACTTAATATCTACTGATACAATTCAATATTAAGTGATACAGGATAAAAGATAAAATACTCTGTATTGCCTAGGAGGCACAAAGATTTAAAATATAGAAAATATTTGCATGTGTATTTAGAAAATTTGCTTATTCTGGTTATATTTATTTAGTCATTAAAAAGAGACAGTTGAAGCATTTTACAAGTCATTAGGAGGTAGCCATCTAATTCATTTTGATATGTCAATATTTTACTTATAAATATTATGTGAGAACCTATATATGTATGCATTTACTATATATACTACATATTTCATGGTAAAATAGTCAGTATGAGTGTTGGCTTTTCAAGGTGGAAGTTAAAAGTGCTACAAACAAATTATCCCTGTGTGTCTATATCTGCATGTATAAATGTGTTTTTATATGTTTATATATGTATTTTTATATATATACAGTAATCTCTTCAAATACTATCAATAACTTGACTCTCCAGATACTTTCTCATATGTTTTGCTTTATAAACATCAGGAATATAATATAAATTTTTAATATTCCAAACACCATAGCAAAATATAAACATTTTGATTTATGATAACTCTCAAATTAAAGGCCCCAATGAATTCAAATAGCAAAATGGACTAGGCAATTAATTCTCAATAAATGTTTGACTTGAGCCATTTGTTAAGTACAACACATATTCATTTTTTGTCTGCATATTATGAATGGACAAGCTATCGCCCATGGGCTAAATCCAGTCTGCAATATTGATGAATACATTTTATCAAAGCACAGCCATACCCGTTTGTCTATGTGCTGTCTATGACTGGCTTTTTCTGTCACTATCAGAGTTGAGGAGTTGGAACAAATGCCATATGGTCTTAGAGAATTTGCAAAAGCCTGCTATAGGTGATTATCATATCTGGTTGTAAGATTCATCTGAATCTTAGATTATTAACAAATCAATTATATATGTTCACAGCTGTTTCTGGCACCAGTGCACACATTTGCATACATAATTATGTACTCATTTTTTTAGATTTACTCTCAATCTGAGTCATAATTGATTTTTTCTTATTATAATTATGTTTCTTAAACAGTTTTATTTTCATAAAATTGATCAAATATACTAAAAACCATCCTACTATATGGATTTCCACCAGAATAAGAGTGTAGAAATGGGTTTAAATAAAAAAGTCTCTTAAAATGTGTCTTTATATATATAAAAATTTTCATTAAGTGTCAAATGCTATATAGTACTTTCTTTACAATATAATTCCACACTCAACATTAATTTTTACAGACTCTTTCAAAGTGAGAGTAATAATACGATACTGGATGTCCAGATGAATTTCTAAATGACAGGCACTGAGGTGTTTCAAATTTGCAGTAAAAATCTGCTTACACATTTGTCAGATGTTCCACTTTGGGGATGGCACACTATGAAAGTGGCAAATTATGTTTACAATTAAATGCTAGGATTCAGCCAAGCCCATCAGGTATACAACATCAAAATCATTGACAAGGAAATGGCACATAAGCACCAGCTGTACTACATATCAATGGCACGCTCTATAGTGTCAGTAGCCTTGCACAGTAATTTACTTTCTAAGTCTTTCACAGATAAAACCACCTTTTTAATTCACTAGTAAATTGAATCAAGAACAAATGATAACCTATTTTCAATTTTATCCTAAACTAGTCAAACATATATTGTTAAGATTATTAGTATCACGGTCTTCTACATACCTAGGATACAACTAACTTTCTTTTCTTTCCTTTTTTTCTTTCATTAAAATATACAAAGCATAAAAGTGCATGCATTATAGCACCAGCATTGAGACAGAATTTAAATATTGAAGCCTAGTGTGGTGGCACATGCCTACAGTCCTAGCTACTGAGGAGACTGAGGCAAGAAAGTCCCTTAAGGCCTAGAGTTCCTGCAGCGTGCAATAATGACACCTGTGAATAGTAACTGAACTCCTTCTGGGCAACAGAGTGAGACTCTATCTCTAAAAAAGTAATAATAGTAAAGAAAATAGATTATCAACACTTAGTGAAAATGACTCTATATAGGATTGCAGCCTCTATCTTAATAAATATTTTAACATTTCAAAATTTACAACATGGCAGTTAAAAATGTATTTTAGGAATTTGCTTCCTAACTTTGTATATTAATTCAGCAGAGAACTAGCATTACAAAAAAGTTTCTATTCTTTTAGAAAAGGTGAGAACACAATCACCCATCACTGGAGAATCATTCAAACATGGACAAAGTTTTAAGTCATTTATTGTAGTTTGAGTCATCTATGACTTACACAAATATCTAAATAACATACTAATCAAAAACTCTGAATTCCAGTAGTGCCAGTGGCAAACTATAATCAGTTTTGTTAAGTGTATATTTAGGAAACCTCTTCTATATTCACTTTCTTATAGATTTGAATATTAGTTACCAGGCCCTACAAACTTCATAATATATCTGAGAACAGCTAATACACAACTAAAACAAAAAATGGCAGTGTCATTTCTAGTCCTGCTGTGTCTAGTTCGCCAACCACACACTGTCCGAGTTGGGACTTTCTGTGAAATCTGGTCAGAGTCCCCAAGGGTAAAATGTAGAGGGAAACCTTTGAGTAAGGAGAAAGAGCTTAAGGAGAGCAGAAAACAATTCTTTACATATTCTTTCTCTTCCCTCTTAACAGTTTCAGTTAAGGTAAAGATTAAAAAAAAAAAAACACAATGGAATAAAGAAGCTTTTATTTCTCCCCTCTTCTCTGACAGCTCTTTATGTCAGATTTGACCTTGAAAGATCACATAGGGAAAGTGAGGAGGAGGAAGGATCCTTTTTTAGTAAAGTACATGGGCAGTGGCCAGTGAATTCTTCGGTTAAAGGGGAAAAAGGGGACAAAATTCCTATCAGTATCATTGAAAATAGAGATGTGCAGGCTCTACCTGCTGGGAGGTACATAGCTGTTGGCATTGGAAAATGGTTTTCTTTCTAGGAAAAAGAGCTAAAACATGATTAAGAAAAGTAGGAAGATTGTTATTGATTGTCATGCTGTTGCCCTGTCTTTGGAGTTATTTACCTGATGAAATAGAGTTTCTCCCACTCTCATAACATGTAAGCAGCATGGGTTTATTATGTTTGATAACATTGTCGAGAGTAAAGAGTACATAAAAATAAATAAATAATAAATAATAACTAGTGAAAAACAAGGCACCCTATTTAACTGAAAACACCAAAATAAATATTCAGTCATATAAGCTGCTCATTTGTGTTATAGCGAGGTGAATACCATCTGTGAAACTCTATGGAATATCCAGATGTCTGACAGTCGGCTTTGAGTGGAGTAATGACAGAAGTTACATTATTGTTGAATTTTACTGTATTTAACTGTTCATTTTAACCAGAAAAGTATTTGTTCATACAAAGTAGTTTAAAATTGTGTTTCATAGATTATAAGTTACTCTGGTAGACACTATGAGAATTAAAAAAAATGTATAAAACTGGTCTCTAATCTCAAGGTATTTATAATCTATTTGAAGAAGTAATATATGTTATTCATATGAAGATAATCGAAAGAGAAAACCTGTTAACAAAATTGTCAGGTGCTCATTTCTGAATGGTGATCTGAGGAAATTGAGGGAGAATTAAGATTTGAGCCTGCTATTGAAAATTTGGCAGGATTTAAAGTAATAGGAAATAGGATGTTTCTAGAAAGAAAAACACGGTGACAAATATTAGTTGAGATTCTTGTCACCTTGTAGAAGATTTTGCCTGGGTTAAGAGTTTTTAAATAACAGTATCAGGGGCAGAATTTAAGGGCAGGACATGGATCCTTTCTATTCTGATTAAAGCAGAAATTTAAGAAGTGAATGAAAGTATGTGGTTTTACTATGTCATTTATTCACAATTTTTATTTATCCATCTGTCCAGGGTTTTTAAAGCAAGATTTAATATTATACGACACCTGCCTGCCACTACAGGTCTATTCTATCTTCTGAAATCCTCAACTCACTTCTATGACAACTATTTAAAATATATTATGGTTCCCCAAACATACCTTGTTCTTCTTTCCTCATATACGTTTCTTTAGGCCTCTTCTACTTTTTTTCATCAAGAATCAGCTCTTCTTTGATCATCTCTCTTCTAGGAAGCCTTCAGTATATTCTTCAGGGTTTTTGCCTCTATGTGCTTGAAACACTTATTATATACTTTATGGCATATTTGTTAACTGCAACTATTGGTTAAGCTCAATGAGAAAGGTAGCCTTTTTTTTTTTTTTGTCCCAGCAACTAAAATAGTACCAAAATATAAATGGTTCTCAAAAGAATGTGTATTGACTGAAGACTGGCCTCCCTGAGGGTAGGAAACTTGTGTTGTTAATTTTTTGAAAGGTAGAAACTACCATACAGTTCCTGATATTTCCATGTTTGAGATAGTTCCTTTATCTATCAATACATTGCTACTAAGTGAATCGTTCATTGGGAAGACAAATGCCTAACCTGAATTATTTAAAAGTACAAAACTAATATGTTGATTAAAAAAGTCACTAGCCTGAGAATTTCATTGTGATTTCTAGTACTATTTTGATTCAAAATTGCTGTATTGCACTCAATAAGTTAGAGAAGTTATTTAGATGTCAGTTTTCTCATTTGTTAAATTAAGGACCTGGACACTGTACAACTCTATTACTTGTTAGGAGCTATTTTTACATATTCACCCAATATATTCTTCAGTAAAACCTCTGCTTCAAAGGTTGCTGCTTTGCTCCACAAACAGGTAAATTAACACTTAATTGTCTCCACATTATAGGAAATGAGAAAGTTGTCATGGAAAGGTCATTGAGAAGAATTTATTCAGCACAGCATGGCAGTTTCTGGCTTTCATGAGCTGCCTGGGATATAATCACTTGTCTGGTAGCTGAGAGGCCTTTCTAAACCTGAGTAGATTTTCCTGACCTACTTAAAATCCACTTATATTTCTGGCATCTTTTTAAAATATGGGGACTTAATTTGACATATGTAAATGAGTTCTCGGTCACCTGGGTAGTTGCTCTTGCATATCTGTTGGGTTAATAGGCATAGTTTTAAGCATTTCCTTTGTTTAGGTAGAATTTTAATTGTAGGGGAAACTCTTGTCTATGAAGGACCTGACGTTTTTAAATACCTGTAGCCCTTGTCTGCATCAGATTGTTACCGTCAGGAACAGACATTGCTAGCCTCAACTCTGAGTTTTGCTTTGGAATTTACAAGAATATCTTCATTATAAAAAATGAGAATTATGCTTGAGGAAGAAATTCTCCAATCAAAACAATGTAAAATTTACAAATATGTTAGCATGAATGTTAGTGCTCTGGTGAGTAATCACCAATTGCTAGAATTTGAAAGTCAGTGAGTGATATGGTGAAGTTAGTAAGAAGTTCAGAAATCCACATTATCCACTGATTAAGTAATCATCTGCATGACCTATTTTTCAGTACTGATAGATGCTGTTAAAAAAAAAAAAAAACACATAAAATAATTACCAGATCCATATTAGGTTTTTCCATCCAATATTTTCTCAAATAATACATACTAAAAATAAAGCCCTCACATGGAGTTATTCTTAACCTGTTATTTTTTTTAAATGTTGGACTTCATGAGAAAAAATAAATAAATTATATGAGGGTATTTTGCTATGCTTATAATTGTATGTGTTTTTTAATCTGTTAAACATAAATTCACATTTATGGGAATTTATATATATATAGCTACTTGATTTTATTTTCATGATTAATATTTTCAAAAATATTTCTAAAATAGAGATAGGTTGTAAAATCAGTAAATATGCTGGTCTTATTTAATAACTATAAAGCAGTTATTAATTTAATTATGTCCTTTAAATTTTCTAATGTACAGATTCATAGGATACAATAAATTTTCTCCTGGTTAGAATTCATAAGGAGTACTGTTATATAAAATGAATATACTGACCTTAAAAATAATCTCAATGTGTAATACAGATAGTTAACATCTTACAATTAATGAAATGCTATCACATTGACTTAACCAAGATGAGCATATGAGATCTGGGTGCATGTAAAAAAAGGCCACAAACAATTTGATTTGGTTTTTGTATTTGTGTTGCTGTGGCATGTTAGTTTGTGATCTCTTGTCAATTTGTATTATTTTAATACATATAAACACCAAGTGCCTTAAATCTCTAAAATGTCATTTTAAAATATACAAGTACAATATATAAGCTGTCATTTGACAAAATGCATTGTGAACATAGAGCCAGGAACATAACATCTTTCACCATCCCATTTTCCTCACTGCTGATTCTAGTTTCCCTCAGGCAATAAAAGACTCTAGAGATTCCTTAATGGAATACAACTTTAGGCTACAACTTTATTAGCTTAAACAAAGAACATGGCAATCGTTCCCAGATGGATTCAGTAAGCCACTAGGCAGCAATGGTACCTAATTTCCCCAGTGACTGATATCTCTTTTAGCACCTACTTGCCTTGCTCTCCATCCTACATAATTCTTACATTTGGAATACAGTTTTACCTTTGGAGGGGAATATTAGGAACATAGTTTTATCCTTTGAGGGGCTGTGTCTATCATTTGGCACTTTCGCCATTAGAGAACTTCAAGGTTTAAAGAAAGTAGTTTGTGTTTCTAAGTAATGGTAAGATTGTGGAAGTTCCAACTCTTAAGCTATGGAATTTCTCCCTTTCTGGGTATTTATTTTTACTTTTATTCAGTGTTCAATGTTCATTTTTATCTTCTTCATTACGTCTTTAGAACTTTGTCTTTAGAACTAATTTATACCATAAACATGGTCAAAACTGTCTCATTTATCAACTGATCAATCATTCAAGCCTTCTTTAGATTCCCACAGCGTTACAGTTATCTCCACCTTACTTGCTAAACTTTTCAAAGTGTTATCTCATCATGTCTTTCTTGTTTGAGTTTTTGTTGTTGCTGTTGTTGTTGTTTTACCTCTCTCTCACTCCTTTACTCAGATGAGGGACAGCGTGGCTGCTTGAAACAACCTATATAGCTATCAGTACTTTTTAATCATTAGATCATAAGTTTTTAGTTGTGAGAAGGGAATGTTGAGACCAGGAAGCATGAAATTTTATATGATGTTTATGCTTGATTAAGGAGATTGAAATATATCTTAAATATTTCAACTGTTTAACATTGTAGCAGATCAGTACGTAGTTAATATTTCTAGTTAAAGGAGGGCAGTATCAATATTGTAAATACTGTATTTAAAGCAAAAGGAAAGGAAAGTGAGAAGACCAGTAAAACCACGAGTGTTTGGAGAAGTGGTCATGGCAGTGAAGATATAAAGTGGGAAGATGAATGGAGAGATAATCAGTACCTCCCTGGTGTGGAGCTCCTAGAAGAAGGAGCAGGCAGTCAGTCTTTGTTGCTTCACTGTCTTCACTGTTGATACCTTGAGATAAAGGAAAAAAAGCAAAGCACCTAGGGTCTGGAGTAATCCCGCAGCAAACTACAGCGGCCCTGTAGATGCACTGACTGTTAAAAGCAAACAAACAGAAAGCAACAACAAAAACATCAACAAAAGAGACCCCATACAAACTCCATTCAAAGGTTGGCAACTTCATGGAACAGAACAGAGGCCACGGAAGCAGCACCACACATCTACAACCATCTGATCTTTGACAGACCAAACAAAAACAAGCAATGGGGAAAGGATTCCCCGTTTAATAAATGGTGCTGGGAAAACTGGCTAGCCATGTGCAGAAAGCTGAAACTGGACCTGTTCCTCACACCTTATACAAAAATTGACTCCAGATGGATTAAAGATTTAAACATAAGAACTAACACCATAAAAACCCTAGGAGAAAACCTAGGCAAAACCATTCAGGACATAGGCATAGGCAAGGACTTCATGACTAAAACACCAAAAGCAATGGCAACAAAAGCCAAAATAGACAAATGGGACCTAATTAAACTCCACAGCTTCTGTACAGCAAAAGAAACAATCATTAGAGTGAACCAGCAACCAACAGAATGGGAAAAATTTTTTGCAATCTACCCATCTGACAAAGGGCTAATATCCAGAATCTACAAAGAACTAAAGCAGATATGCACAAAAACAAAAACAAAAACAAAAGCAAGCAAACAAACCCATTCAAAAGTGGGTGAAGCATGTGAACAGACACTTTTCAAAAGGAGAAATTTATGCAACCAACAAACACATGAAAAAATGCTCATCATCACTGGTCATTAGAGAAATGCAAATCAAAACCACTTTGAGATAGCATCTCACACCAGAATGGAGATAATTAAAAAATATGGAGACAACAGATGCCGGAGAGGATGTGGAGAAATAGGAACACTTCTATACTGTTGGTGGGAGTGTAAATTAGATTAACCATTATGGAAGGCAGTGTGGGATTCCTCAAGGATCTAGACATAGAAATTTCATTTGACCCAGCAATCCCGTTGCGGGCATATACTCAAAGGATTATAAATCATTCTATTATAAAGGACCCATGCACACATATGTTCATTATGGTGCTGTTTATAACAGCAAAGACCTGGAATCAACCCAAATGTCCATCAATGAGAGACTGGACAAAGAAAATGTGGCCCATCTATACCATGGAATACTATGCAGTCATAAAAAACGATAAGCTCACATCCTTAGTAGGGTCATGGATGAATCTGGAAACCATAATTCCCAGCAAACTGACAGGAGAACAGAAAACCAAACACCACATGTTTTAACTCATAGGTGGGTGATAAACAATGAGAACACATGGGCACAGGAAGGGGAACATCTCACACTGGTGTAGATTAGGAGGTGGAGGGCCAGGGGAGGGGAGGGACAGCTGGCAGCAGGGGATTGGGGAGGGATAACACTGGGAGAAATGCCTGATGTAGATGATGGGGTGATGAAGACAGCAAACCACCATGGCATATGTGTACCTATGCAATAATCCTGCAGGGTGAGCACATGTACCCCAGAGCTTAAAGTACAAAAAAAAAAAAAAAAAAAAAGGAAAGAAAGAAAGAAAGAAAAAGAAAAAAAAAAGCAAAGTTAGATAAGCCCACAAGGGTAAGAAAGAGTCAATGCAAAAACAATGAAAACTAAAAAAGCCAGAGTACTGCTCCTCCTCCAAATGATTGCAACACTTCTCCAGCAAGGGCACAGAACTGGACTGAGGCTAAGATGGCTAAATTGACAGAAGTAGACTTCAGAAAGTGGTTAATAATGAGCTTTGCTGAGCCAAAGGAGCATGTTGTAACCCAATGAAAAGACGCTAAGAATAATAATAAAGTAATACAGGATCTGATAACAAGAATAGCCAGTTTAGAGAGGAGCATAACTGACCAGATGGAGCTGAAAAGCACAACACAAGAAATTCACAATACAATCACAAGTGTCAATAGAAGAATAGACTAGCAGAGGTAACACTGTCAGAGTTTGAAGACTGTCTTTCTGAAATGATACAGGCAGACAAGAGTAGAGAAAAAAAGAATGAAAAGTAGCAAACAAAACCTCTGAGAAATATGAGACTATGTAAAATGACTTTATCTATGACTGGGGTACCTGAAAGAGATGGGAGAATGGAACCAAGTTGGAAAAGATTGTTCAGGATATCATTCCTCAACCTAGCAAGACAGGCCAATATTCAAATTCAGGAAATCCACCAGTAAGATACACCAATGAGAAGATCAATCCCACGACGCATAATGTTCAGATTCTCCAAGACTGAAATGATAGGAATTAAGGGCAGCTAGACAGACAGACCAGGTAACCTACAAAAGGAATCTCATCAGACTAACAGCGGAACTCTCAGAAGAAACCTTACAATCCAGAAGAGACTGGGGGCTAATATTCAACATTCTTAAAGTATTTCCAACCCAGAATTGCATATCTGTCCAAACTAAGATTCATAAACAAAGGAGAAGATCCTTCTCAGGCAAACAAATGCTGAGGGAATTCGTCACCACCAGGCCTGCCTTGAAACAACTCCTGAAGGAAGCACTAAATATAGAAAGGAAAAACCATTAACAGCAACTACAAAAACATACTGAAATCCACAAACAAATGACACTATGAAGCAACCCCATAAATAAATCTGTACCATAACCAGCTAGCATCATAATCAAATTCAATATAAATATATTCAAATAAAAATATTAACCTTAAATATAAATGGGCTAAATGTGCCATTTGAAAGGCAAGTTGGATAGAGTCATGGCCCATCGATATGCTTTCCTCAATAGACCCATCTCAAGAGTAAAGGCAGACATAGGCTCAAAATAAAAAGATAGAGGAAAAGTTACCAAGCAAATCAAAAACAGAAAGTAGGGTTTGCAATTCTAGTTTATGACAAAACAGACTTTAAACCAACAGATAAAAAAAAAAAGACAAAGAAGGGAATTACATAATGGTAGGGGTTCAATTCAATTAGAAGAGCTAACTGTCCAAATATATATGCATCTGATACAGGAGCACCTAGATTTGTAAAGGAAGTTCTTAGAGACCTACAAAGCTACTAAGACTCCCGCACAATAATAGTGGGAGACTAACACCCCACTGACAATATTAGACAGATCATTGAGACAGAAAATTAACAAAGATGTTCTGGACTTCAACCTCAATTCAGTTCTAGATCAAGCAGACCTGGTAGTTATCTACAAAATTCTCCACTCAAAAACAATAGAATATACCTTCTTCTCCTTGCCACTTACTCTAACATATTCAGAAGTAAAGCACTCCTCAGCAAATGTAAAAGAAATCATGAAAAAAAAACCAACAATTAGGATTCAGGACAAAGAAATTCACTTAAAATCACACAACTACATGGAAATTGAACAACCTGCTCCTGAATGTCTCCAAGGTAAATAATGAAATCAAGAAGTTATTTAAACCTATGAAAACAGGGAGGCAATGTATCTGAATCTCTAGGACACAGCTAAGGTAGTGTTAAGAGAGAAATTTATATCACTGAACGCCCACATCAAAAAGCTAGAAAGATCTCAAATTAACAACCTAACATCACAACAAAAAGAGCTAGAGAACCAAGAGGAAACAAACCCCAAATCTAGCGGAAGACAAAAAATAACCAAGATCAGAGTGGACCTGAAGGAGACAGAGAAACGAAGAACCCTTCAAAAAACCAATGAATGCAGGAGGTATTTTTTGAAAAATATAATAAAATAGATAGACTGCTAGCTAGACTAATAGAGAAGAATCAAATAGACATAATCAGAAATGGTAGGGGGATATCACCACTGACCCCACAGAAATAAAAACAACCGGCCGGGCGCGGTGGCTCAAGCCTGTAATCCCAGCACTTTGGGAGGCCGAGGCGGGTGGATCACGAGGTCAAGAGATCGAGACCATCCTGGTCAACATGGTGAAACCCCGTCTCTACTAATACAAAAAAATAGCTGGGCATGGTGGCGCGTGCCTGTAATCCCAGCTACTCAGGAGGCTGAGGCAGGAGAATTGCCTGAACCCAGGAGGCGGAGGTTGCGATGAGCCGAGATCGCGCCATTGCACTCCAGCCTGGGTAACAAGCGAAACTCCGTCTCAAAAAAAAAAAAAAAAAAGAAAAGAAATAAAAACAACCATCCGCGAATACCATATATACCTCTATGCACATAAACTAGAAAATATAGAAGAAATTGATCAATTTCTGGATACATATACCCTCCCAAGATGGAATCAGGGAGAAATTGAATCCCTGACTAGAACGATCATGAGTTCTTAAATTAAGGTGGTGATAAAAAGCCTACCAACCACAACAAGCCTATGACCAGATGGATTTACAGCTACATTTTACCAGAGGTACAAGGAAGAGCTGGTATCATTTTTACTGCAACTATTCCAAAAATTTAAAATGAGAGACTTCTCTCTAACTCATTTTATGAGGCCAGCATCATCCTGGTACCAAAACCTGGCAGAGATACAACAAACAAAGGTAACTTCAGGTCCGTATTCCTGATGAACATTGATGGAAAAATCCCCAATAAAATACTGGCAGGCTAAATCCAGCAGCATATAAAAAAGGTTCTCCACCATGATCAACTTGACTTCATCCCTGGATATAAGGTTGGTTCAACATACACAAATCAATAAATGTAATACATCACATAAATAGAACCAAAGACAAAAACCACGATTATCTTAATAGATGCAGGAAGTGCCTTTGATAAAATTAGCATCCTCTCACATTTAAAAGCTTTGAATAAACTAGGTATTGAAGGACATACCTCAAAATAATAAGGGCCATATATGACAAACTTACAGCCAGTATTATGCTGAATGGGCAAAAGCTGGAAGCGTTCCCCTAGAAAACCGGCACAAGGGAAGGATGACCTTTCTCACCACTCCTATTCAACATAGTGTTTGAAGTTCTTGCCAGACAATCAGACAAGAGAAAACAATAAAGCATATTCAAATAGGAAGAAAGGAAGTCAAATTATCTTTTTTTGCAGATTACATGACCTATATGTAGAAAATCCCATCATCTCATCTCAAAAGCTTCTTAAGCTGATAAGCAATTTCAGCAAAGTTTCAGGATACAAAATAAATGTGCAAAAATCGCTATCATTCTTATATCCAACAACAGGCAAGCAGGGAACCAAATCACAAATGAACTCCCATTCACAAATGTTACAAGAATAATAAAATACCTAGGAATGCAGCTAACAAGGAAAGTGAAGGACTTGTTCAAGAAGGACTACAAACCACTGCTCAAGAAAATCAGAGAGGACACAAACAAATGGGAAGACATTCCATGCTCATGGATGGGAAGAATGAATATGGCAAAAATGGCCATGTTGCCCAAAGTAATGTATAGATTACATGCTTTTTCCATTAAATTATCATTGACGGTCTTCAAAAAACTAAAATAAATTATTTTAAAATTCATATGGAACCAAGAAAGAGCCTAATTAGCCAAGATAATTCTAAGCAAAAAGAACAAAGCTGGAGGCATCATGTTACTGACTTCAAACTATACTACAATGCTGCAGTAACCAAATAGCCTGGTACTGATACAAGGACAGACATATAGACCAATGGAACAAAATAGCTAACTCAGAAATAAAACTGCACACCTGCAACCGTCTTGTCTGCAACAAACCTGACAAAAACAAGCAATGGGGAAAGGATTTTCTATTTAAAAAATGACTTCGGGAGAACTGGCTAGTCATATGTAAAAAATTAAACTGGACCCCTTTCTTACACCTTATACAAAAATTAACTCAAGATGGATTAAAAACTTAAATGTAAAACTCCAAACTATAAAGACCCTAGAACAAAATCTAGGCAATATCATTCAAGAAGTAGGCATAGGCAAATATAAGGAAAATACCAAAAGCAATTGCAGCAAAAACAAAAATTGAGAAATGGGATCTAATTAAACTAAAGAGCTTCTACACAGAAAAAAAAAAAAAAAAACTTGTCATCAGAGTGAACAGACAACCTACAGAATTAGAGACAATTTTTGAAATCTACTCATCTGATAAAAGTCTAATATCCAGACTCTACAAGGAACTTAAATAGCTTTACAGGAAAATAAAATAAAAAAAACCCACCATATTAAAAAGTGGGCTAAAGGATATAAACAGACACTTCTCAAAAGAAGACATTCATGCGGTCAACAAACATGGAAGAAAGCTCAACATCACTGATCGTTATAGAAATGTGACTCAAAACCACAATGAGATACCGTCTCCTACCAGTCAGAATGGTGATCATTAAAAAGTTCAGAAATAGCAGATGCTGGAGAGGTTGTGGAGAAAAAGGCGTGCTTTTACACTGTTGGTGGGAGTGTAAATTAGTTCAACCACTGTGGAAGACAATGTGGCGATTCTTCAAAGATCTAGAGGTAGAAATATCATTTGACCCAGCAATCCCATTACTGAGTATATAAATAATTCTTTTGTAAAGATACATGCATGTGTTTGTTCATTGCAGCACTATTCACAATAGCGAAGATATGAAATCAACAACCCAAATGCCCATCAATTGTAGACTGGATAAAGAAAGTGTACATATATACCATGGAATACTATGCATCCATGAAAAGGAAAGAAATCACACCCTTTGCAGGTACATGGATGGAGCTGGAAGCTGTTATCCTCAGCAAATTAATTCAGGAACAGAAAACCAAATACCACATATTCTTACTTGTAAGTAAGAACTGAACTATGAAAACACCTGGACACATGGTGGGGAACAACACAAACTGGGGCCTGGCAGGGGTACTGGGGGATAGAAGAATAGCTAGTGGGGGATCAGGAAGAATAGCTAGTGAATGCTGAGCTTAATACCTAGGTGATGGGTTGATCTGTGCAGCAGACTACCATGGCACACATTGACCCATATACCATGGAACTTAAAATAAATGTTGAAGAAAAAATAAATAGGAGAAATACATGAGATTGGATTTAAGAGGTGAGTGAAAGAGTAATGTCTAAGAGTACCTCTTGAATCCTGCTTAAACTTTTGGACAGATTTTTTTCTGATATTTATTTTTAAAGCACTTTAAAAGATAGGATAGAACTTTGGGTGAGGAATGGTGAGTTCTAATTTGTTGAATTTAAATTTGATAATCTTGTGGAACACAAGACTAAATACTTAGTAAGCAGATAGCTATATTAGTATATTTAATACAAATGTAATATATTGTTGTTCCAATTAAACATTTTATTTCAGGTATTCAAAGTCTACCATATTCATAAAACTTGTTTGGGGTTATTTAATTTGATCTAAGGAAAACATTGTTTTTTTGTCTGTGTGTGTGTGTGTAAGTGTGTATGTTTTTTAGTATATATCTGAATTGTACCTGTGTTTCAGCAGAGCCAAATAAGACAAATAGTTGTCTTAGTCCATTCTTGCTACTATAATAGAATGCCACAGACTAAGTAATTTATAAATGATAGAAATGTATTTCACACAGTATTGGAGGCTGGGAAGTCCCAGATCAAAGCCCTAGCAGGTTTGGTATTTGGTGAGGGCCTGGTCTCTTTTCAAGATGGCACCTTGAACACTCTGTCCTCTGGAGGAGAGGATCACTGTGTTTTCACATGGCAAAGGGAGAGAAAGGCAGAAAGGGCCTACCTAGTTTCCTCCACTGATTTTATAAGGTCATTAATCCCGTTTATGAGAGTTCCACCTACGTGATTTAACACTTCCTAAGAATCCCAGCTCTTAATACTGTTATATTAGAAATCAAGCTTTAACATAAATTTTGAAGGGGAAACATTCAAACCATAGCAATCATAGAAAATCTATGATCACAGAGTAGTGACTCAAAGTTCAGGAATTTACGATCATTTGTTGCTGATAGCAATATTCCCAGTACCTCATCCAGGATTATTGACATACAGGATAAAACCAGAGATAACATTAGCATGTTGTTTATTACCAATGCTTATTAAATCCTTTTGTCAAAATTGTTACAACAAATATGTGTGATATACATGCTTTTTAAATTGGATATACAGCTTTAGAATGGGGAAAAGGAAGGAAATATGCTGTGTTTTCCTTCAGATACATGAATTTCACTGATCTTCTGAATATATATGTATTTCTGAATTCACCATTTGTGATACACTTGAAAAACAAAAAGTCTTTTATATAAGAATTCCTCTTATGAGATAGAATATATTTAAAGTAGACTTAGAAATATTACTTATGGCTTGTTGCTATTTCTCTTAATTCCTAAGATTTATAATTACAAAGTTAAGCAGAGTGTTCAGTGAATTTTAGATTAACATGTATGTAACTTGAAATATGTAAGTAAAGACTATGATAGTTTGTAGCAAAATCATTCTAAACAGTATAACATTAGTGAATGAGCATTTATTTTATTATCAAATAATTAATTGTGCTTGATCTAATATACCTAGGAAAAAATAATGTAGAGTTTTTATTTTTCTTTTAAGCCAGATTTTTCACTATTTAATCAAATTCCATATAATAGGTCTAAATAAATGGGCAAGATATATGCATAAATTAATTAACTATATCATTAAATTTTAAAAATGAAAGGCTGGAGATATTTAAATGCCTAACATAAAAAATAAACAGGTTAATTATAATCTACTCACCAGAATATTATATTGCCAATCAATATATTTTTAATATCATTATAATTAACACTTTGATAACAATTACCCTTGTAATAAAATATTCTCTATTTTTAAAACCATTCCTCACAATAAAATAAAATAAAAAATGCAAAATTATTAAGTTGTTGGGAAATTTCATCCTGAAATGTATGCTCTTCATGCTTCCAGCTTGAAAGAAAAAATTCACATAAATTTCCTTTAAATATTAGGTCAAGAATATTAAAGGGCATAATAAATTTTCTCCCTTTACAGGTATACTTTACAAGTAAAATATTAAGGTGTCTTTACTTTTAATAGTGAAGGTCTTTTTATTTCCTCCATTTAAAATTTATTGAACTCTTAAGAAACGATCAACAGATATACCTGGCATTTTCTCCCAGCGTGGAAACAGAATTTCCTTCACTTTCTGGCTTTCCTCTTTAAAACTTCTAGCAACCTGTAACTCAGGGAGAGGTGAAACACAGCTGGTTATGTTCAATGCCACATTGTCAATTAAATTAAATTAAAATCTTATCAAATAAAGATAAATTCACATTTTGTTTACATTTCTGAAAGCCTCAATAGCAATATATATATTTTTAAATATTTCAATTAAATTCACATCTTATTTATGTCACAACTTTGACTCTAAGTATTTGAAGTACTTATCTTTGGATGGTCACTAAAATGTGAAATGGGGCAGTCAAGCTGACCTTAAAGGTATAACTTGATAAAGGTTTTTACAGCTTTAAATGTAACAAAAACATGGTAGTGTATACATGTTCTTCGTTACAGAAAATAACAGAATGGAAGTTTTAATGTGGTATGGTTGCTATTGCTTATAATGCTCTTTCTTACCTTGTATATTTCCTCTCATCCTTCTAAACACATCTCCAATATTACTTACTGTTCTTATTACTATTTCTGCCTAAGAATAGACTATCTCATACTTGGTGGCCTGAGACAACCACTTTTTTATTGTAATTCTGGATTCTTTGGGTCTGTAACTTAGTAAGGATACAGTGTGGATGGTTTGCCATTGCTCTATAGTGTTACAGGGTTGAATCAAAGGCTGAAGGCTGGAATCCTCTCAGAGCTGGTTCTTTCTCATGTCTAGCAGCTTATGCTTGGACTGGCAGCCAGGACTTAGCTAGGATCACCAGCTGGAACACCTGTAAGAGGCTTTTTTTCACAGCATAATGATCAAGGTCCAAGAGAAGATGATAACCATTTGTGACCTCTTAGAAGTCCTATACAGTCACTCTCAGATCCTATACAGCCACTAGCCAGATTTAAAGGAAGAAACATAAGCCCCAATTCTCAATTTGAGTGTCAAAGTCATATTTATCATGAGCATATGAAATGTGAAATTTTATTATGGCTGTTTTTAGATTATATAATCTGTCTCCAATTCTATTTTCTGAACGAATTTTATGAGCCTCTCTTTCCAATAACGCAAGGAAATGAGTATCAGTCATTTTCCACTTCTAACAATTAACACAATGTTGATGTAGAAATAGATAGTCATAGAATATCTGATTGATAAATTAATTAATAGAATGAATTAATTCAATCATGAAGAAAAGGGACTAAACAGAATACACTATTTAAAATGGTCAAAATGTTACTAGTAAAGCTTATATATCAGAATTTGATCATGATTGCTTTGTCGCTTTTTTTCAGGGCACAGAGGATACATTGATGAACAATAACAACCGAAGTGTCACATGTTTTGTTTTTCTTGTACATTGTAGTCCTTTGAGGGAGACAGATGTAACTCAAATATAAACATTAATGTGTGTGCATGTGTGTGTGTATGTGTATGTATATAATATATATTTATATAAATAATAGATTGACACCAGAGCTCTAGCAGAAAGGAATAACATTATTATGTCTGAAAATGCTCATAGGTGTCATAAAAGGGCTCCTTTGAGAAAGGAACTCTTGACTAGGTAACTTAGGCAAACAGGAAGCTCAGTGGTATTTCAAACCTAGGGAATGTTCAAACATACAAAGACAATGGTATGGAACAAATTGGGAAAAAAGTCATTACTGGGAGTTGATACACACTTGGATCTTCAAAATAAATTAATGAATGGAATATATATTACATATATGGACATGTATGTAAGTATATGCACATGTATATGTATCCTTGCCTTTTTAAATAACAGAATGTGACAGTTTCTATATTTCAAAACTGTACATCTATTTGAATATATTTAACAGCTTGTTTTGTTCTTTAATATTTTGTCTAATTTTAAACAAAACATTATGGAATGAAATAAGTATATTTAATGTTCTACTGTCTTATGAGAAAATAATTTCTAAAATTAGATTTTCAGATCTTCCTACAATTCTTATTTATCAACAAGGAATTTATTCCGTTAGGATGTGAATTTTCTTCAGATTTAATCTTATGGAAATTAGCGAGTCATAATTATTTTCTTTATATTCATGAAATTGTTTAAAAATTATTGAAATGTTTATATTTTCATGGTTTCCTAACCGTTTATTCCTTAAAAACACAAAAGACATTTGTGACATTGCTTTTTATTAATTGACTTCACTCAGATTGGAAGTTTTATTTTTAGAATTTATTGCTAGGTCATTGAGACTTTATTAATACACCCTTGGAACCTCAATTGATTACTTATTTGAAGTATACTCTATAAATTGAAAAAGTTCAGAAAAACCTGTAAAAACACATTATATTATCAAAGCTACTGTTATTTTTCATTCTTCTATTTTTTACACTAAATATATGTTTTTATATAGTAACAGTACTAAAAACAAGTTTTTGAAAAATGACAAATGGCATGACCTAGGAAACAATTAAGTCCCGAGTGTCAACATTTATGGAGACCATTTACTTTTACATACATTTTACTTAATTTTATCATGTGTATTAAATTTTCTTGATCATATATTTTTGCCCTACAACTCAGGAGTCAATCAATTCACTTAAAATATACTAGTCAAGGTGTCTAAATATCTATAGCTGTTAAATGTCATTTCTACTACAAAGGTCCTACATGAGTTAACACTATACACCTGAAAATTATCAACATATTTAACTAAGTGTGAATAATTAATGCTATTAAACTGTGGATAATTAATTGATCTGGTTTATTATAAATGAGATATTTATGACTATGTCTCTTCATTGAAATAGATAATATTATATAATATTAAATGTTGAAAATCCAGTTATATTTTTATATAGAAAGTAGGCCCGAATACACTCACTTGAATAATTATGAATAATAATATTCATGCATTTAATTGTTTAAATCGATAACTTTTGACCAATATATATATGTAACTTTCACCCCAATTATAGTATGGAATAGTAACCTCTAGCCAGGATATATACACATGCTCCTTTGCTGTCAGGATTTCCATCAACCATCTGCTTCAGGCAAACAATAAGTAGATTACTTTTACATGTTCTAGGTGTTCAGATAATGGAATCAATATAAACCAATTTGTGTCTAGTACTCTTCATTTAGTATAATATATAAAAGATTCATCCAGATTATTGACTGAATTAGTAGTTAATTCATTTTTATGGTTGAGTGGTGTTTCATTTTATGAAAATCTTACAATAAGTATATCCATTCACCTGGTAATAAGTATATGATAGAAACCTGTCTGTCAGCTGTAAGTCAGGCTGTTTACACGTTGATATTCCAAATATCTTTAAAAATTTTTGTTTCTTTCCTTAAGAGTGCATACTTGTAATAAAATAATTTGATGTTCAGATGATACAGCATCATTATAGTCTCCTCCTATCATCTATTCTATTTAACAGTTTACCAAGAATGATATAAAAATTACATAAAACATAATTAATGGTGATATGAGTTTTCATCAAATGTAATCATGATAATGACAAAATAATAAATAATTTTATGGGAGACATAGTACATAAGGAATAAATAAACATACTACCACCAAATTTTGATTTTCAGGAAGTATATGAAGTATACTGTGACAGCTAAGTATCAGAATGTATGCAACTGATAAAATTCAAGAAAAGCAAATTCATTTGAGTGTAATTTTGTATGATTTTCCTTTAAGAATAGTTTTAGTGACCTAAAACTATTGAGATCAGCCTGGCCAATAAGGTGAAACCCTGTCTCTCCTAAAAATGCAAAAATTAGCTGGACGTGGTGGCAGGCACCTGTAATCCCAGCTCCTTGGGAGTCTGAGGCAGGAGAATGGCTTGAACCCGGGCGGCAGAGATTGCAGTGAGCCAAGATTACACCATTGCAAGCCAGCCTAGGGGACAAGAGTGAGACTTCATCTCAACAAACAAACAAACAAACAAAAACTAATAGAATGAAAGTTGATCTCATTAAATGTAAATGCATTTACTATATAATGTATAATAAATGTAAATGTACTTTATCCTTTATATATCATATGTTATAAAATATATGTAATCTAAATCTAAATGAACTTTATCACATATATCACATGTTATATAGAGTGCATTTAGATTTATATCATATGTGTATACATTACTTCGGATAAAATTAAGTAGCTAGCGTAATATACAATTTAATCTTCAAAAAAGTACAGTAAATACTACAAATACTACAAATACAAATACTATACTTCAAGAAGTATAGTCAACACTACATATTTATCTTTTTTTAGACTCAGATTATAAGTGATGAGGGCAAGATTTAACTGAGGTCTCAGAAAAGAACATCAAGGTACTAATCTCTATGTAAAAGATAGAGTATTTTATATAATGCGAGAAGTATGTTAGAATAAATAATTTTGAAGGACTTAATTATCATAACTTCTCATACTAATAGACAGAGAAGACATTAAATGGCCTTTAAAACTTTCTACTGACCTGGCCACTGTCACTTTAAAGATAAGAGTATAAGAATTCCTATCTTTGATTCTTCAAGCAATGTATTCTGTTGTATCAGAGGGCATTTTCAGGACAATACCTTATCAAATGTTTACCCTCCTCTCAAAGATGACAATTATTTCTAATTTGCTTCCAAAAAGATTTCAGTGAGCTACCATTCAACTTATGTAGAAAAGGAAATCTAGAATCATATTATCTGATGTAGACAAACAAGCTGGGAGGAATATGATAAATCATTTTACAGAAATGATTAGTTTTATTAGGTAAATCATAGACTAATCTCTTAATCTTTGGAGATTAAAATTTCCTCTTATTTTTTTAAATTCTTTAGAATTTTTCCTGCTTTAAAATTTACAAAATAAGAAAATAGGCTGGGTGTAGTGGCTTACACCTATAATTCCAGCACTTTGAAAGGCCAAGACAGGCAGATTGCTTGAACCCAGGAGTTTGAGACCAGCCTGGGCAACATGGCAAAACCCTGTCTCTACCAAAAAAAAAAAGCAAAAATTAACTGGTGTGGTGGCATTCACCTGTAGTCCCAACTATTGAGGGAGGCTTAGGTGGGAGGATTACCTGAGCCCAGATGGTCAAGACTGCATCCCACCACTGCACTCCAGCCTAGGCCCCAGAGCAAGACCCTGTCTCAATGCACGAACACACACACACACAAACACAAAATACAAAAAAGTCTTAATCTATTTGACGATTTTATATTTTGTAAATACTACTAATGTATGTAAATTATAATTATAGTGTGAAAGAAATATATATTTATTTTCAGATTCCATTTACTCATAAAGTGCTAATAAATTTGTGTCTATTAAATGGATAAATTTTGTAATATACTTGATTAATTTTTTGTAAGAAGTCTGGCTTGAAACAAGTTTTAAAATATTATAAACCAAATGTTTACCTTGAGATATAATATCTGATCTTCGTTAACTCACAAGTCTCAGGTTTAATAATATAGAGATTTTCTTCAGTGGTGAAGTCTGGGGATTTTTTTGACACAGTATCAGTTCAAAGTTTTAATGGTAAGCAGGATTATAGATAGCAGTAATTATATTTTTACCTGACTATTTTATCATTTCAGACAGGCATTTTTCTTTGGAAGGTGAGTTAAGTAAGGAATTTGTGTGCAGCAATGATGTTGTGAAATGCTAACATAAGTATCAGTATTTTAGTAAGCAAGGAAGTAACTCTGATCCTTTTGTCAGTTTATAAGTGGTGAATTGGATTTAAAAAGAAAACTGTTAGTATACAAGTGAGAGTATCTTGAGGTATCTAGTCAGCAAACTTTGATATTGATATTTCATAATGAGTCAGCTTTCTCCCTCTCCTAGGGAATGGAATTGGTTCTCTGAAGCACTGAAAAGGGTTCCATCAGAATAAAGCATTTTACTAGATGATGGAATCTAGCTTGGGTAGAAAAATGGCTATAATTTTTACCTAATGCTTCTGAGAAACTAACATGACACAATAAAATATACACTTTCTTTAACTGTAGTCTCAACTTGAAGGAGTAAGCTAACAGGTAAAGAAGCAAAAATATAGTTATTGTGCTAGAATAAAGCTCTGCAACAAAGTATGTTTTAAAATCTCCAGAATACACTGACAGAAAACACTGGTATATTTCATAAATTTTTGAAAGTTACATTCAGAGTAAAAAGGCATATTTCCTTCTAATAATCGAGAGGAGGAAAACAAGATTTTCCCTTAAAGGTACAGCACCACTTATGTATACACCCACCTTTATATGCATGCATCTTATTAATAAGTAAATTTATATTCCAATGAATGATTGGTGCTAATGCTAATAATGCTTCCCCTTTGGATTTTGAGAATTAATATTAAATCAGGTTTCTTTTTTTACATTTTTCCCCTTATTGTTTATGCATGTGTATGTTTGTATCTATTTTGAGTAAGTATCACCTACTCATGTGATTTAAATTAAATCACATTTAATATCACATTCAGTATCACTCTCTCTGAATGAAACTGATCGTTGGTTCTGTTATACAGAAGTTTCAACCAAAGGTGATATTGATGTTTTCTATTATTTTTAAATGCTTTGGAAAACCTTTCTTAAACATGTACAACATTATGTGTCTGACTGATTTCAGTTTGTGGTTTTTTTTTTTCAAATTGCATTTCAGTGGCATCTGTGTTGCTTGAGAACTTCTTTGAAATTTAGAATCTCAGGCTCCAGCTCATGTTAATGAATCAGGAACTGCCTGTTGACAAGTGATTCCTATGCATGTTTAGATCTAGATTTGGAACACACTGATTTAAATAGTCTCTAGTTGAATTAATCACTCACATTGAAGAAAAGGAATATCCTTCTTTGGGTCATTGGCCTCACTTTAAATAAATAAATAAATAAAGCAACCACTGCAACAGCAAAAAACCACTGAGTGGAATGGAAGAATGGAAAGAGTACAATTTTGGAAAGAGTTTTACTTTCCACTGAGAATATTCCATCAGTTTCAGATTCCTGGATAATGCCATGAATATAAATAGAACCTTGCATTTCTTGTTATAGAAGTCAAAAAGTCTTTCTAAATTTTTAACACTGGAAATTACACATGAGTGGAAACTTCAGTTTTTCAATCTTACCATATGTAGAAAATGAGGAGTTTCAAGGATACAAAATTAATCAAAAATTCATTATTCTCTGTAGGGTTTTTAATGCAATCTCATTTCAATGATCTATAAATTCATCAAAGTATACTTGGCTTTACCAATTAACTTTGCAATTTGTCCATCTCTTTTATCCACATCATAATCAAGCATCCATTCTTCTAGTCTATAAGAAGCTATCGAGGGCCTATCACAACATGGTGTTTCCCCAGTGGGGGTCCTAGGTATCCAAATATCTCCTGTTTTGCAATTATAGGCACAGCAGGACTTTGCTATGTGTTTAAAGAATGCTGACTTCTATGACTCCTTTAGGATTCAACCCTAGTTTTAAGCCTGTACAGTACAAAAGATCAGTAGATAAACTATAATTAGAACTTAGTTTGGAAAAACGTCAAAGCTCTTTCCAGAAGTTATTATACCACGTTACATTTTAAATGCTTATTCTTAATGAATATTTCTGTAAGGAAACACCTTTTTTTAATTTAGAAGGTGTCACAAATTATTTGTAATGAAATTGGTTAATTGGGACAAAAATGTAGATTGTTTAATCATTAGAACTATTTTAGACCAAATGTTGGGTCCAGTTATCTTCTTTTATTTTGGGACTTAGATATCAGGAGACAAGTTAATCATACTCCCGGTTTATACCACATTGTTATCATTAATTTATGAAAGATCTTCTCTTATTTTGTTTTATCGTTTTCATTTTTACTCTCCACTATCATTTTTCACTCCCAATAGACATCTATTGTAAATTGCTTTATAAATGTACTTACATATACATAAATATTGTACAATCTATAATTTTGATACATTTTTAATGTTTTACAATATAGATGGTATTTTACCAAAAGTTATTTTGTTTTGTATTTTTTCCATGATTCTGTATATCTAGTTGATGCTTCATCCTGTTACACATTGCCAATAGAATTCGTAAATATTATACTTATTCATTCTCCCAGAAATGCAGTTGTTTAGATTTTCTCTAATCTATGCTGCCACAAGTAACCACAAAATCTTATTGGACTTATGCAAGAATTCACCTGAAATATTATTCCAGCATTGTGGTTCCTAAGTTGCAGGGCACATGCATACTTAATTTCACTAAACATTCTTGGAGAATTGCTTTCCACTGTAACTGTCCCAGTTTATATTCACACCAGCAGTACCCCAAAGTTTTATCCTCTCACACTTGTCTCAGCACTGGCATTAAGTATTTTTCTTTTAATTGCCCATTCTATGTTGTATTGTTCCTGTCTTACTTTGTACTTCTGTGTTACATGTTAGTCATTTAGGCTTCCCATTTTTGTGGATTTACATTATTATCCATCGACATTTATTTTCTATTAGGTTCCTTAATGATTCTTTATTGCTAGGGTTCTTTGTAGAATCTAGATCTCCAGATCAGTGCTGTCCAACAGAAATGTTTGCTTGCCCAAAATTCTGCACTATCCCATACTGTCACTACAAGCCACAGTTTGGCACCTGAAATGTAGCTAATGTGATCTCCAAACAGAATATGCAACTTAATATGTTCTAATCCGACGTTTACATAGCTACATGTGGCTAGTAGTTACCATGCTTAACATGCAGCTCAAAATATTGATGCCTTGTTGGTTTTAGGAAATGTATTTCTAGTTTATTTGTTGTTAATTTTAAGCCATTTTCTTTTGAACATGTAATCTTTATTTGGATTTGTTCTTAAATCTTTCACGAGAATATCATGGAAGTGATGGAATGTCATTCTCAGTACACTATATCAGGAGGCACAAGATGCCACTTTGTCTCATCACTTATGTTAAAAGTGATAGTTTCCAGGTTTAATACTGCAAAATGCATATGGTTTCCTTTGTAAGTAATGAATATTTTGGGACAGATATTTTGAGACTATGTAGAATTCAGTTTTTACTAAATTTCCACTCACTTCTTTTAGCATCTATTAACGATTCTTGCATGAATCAATTACTATTGTGATGGTTGTGAAATCATGATTTTTCCAATTCCAAAATCCTTCCCCATTTAGTAATTTGCATTATATTATAAAAATGCTTTTTATCTCTACCATTTATTTACATGTTTATATCAATATATTCACAAATTCCTATTATATCTGATGATTTATATCAAATAATAACTGTTTATTTGATGCTAAATGTGTCCAGTATTTGGCCACTGCAAGATTCTTCAAGCTGGCTTCTATGAAGTTCTGATATGTACCATCATTTTTCACATGTTTTCTTACTTGCTGTCACACATGATATTCCAGATTTATCTTTCCTTCTATGCCCTTAACCATAGAATCAGCTATTTCTCCAAGATGCCATAAGGCTTGACATAGAACTAAAAATCTGAGAACTAGCTGTTCTGTTTTCTACCACAACGCCATTTCTTTTAAATCCTCTTAGTGGATAGAGCTAGAAAATGCGTATTTCTCATACACGCCTCTCTCTATGTCTTGCTGCTCCCTTTACCTTCATATCTCTCTCTCTCAGAAAGAGTTCATACAGATATATTCAATTCTAGTCCAACATGCAACAAAGAAGAGTTCAGTCTAGTATTTCTCATTTTCATGATTGTTTTTTGATCTGAACTGCTTTGAAAGTAATCTGTAGAATTTATCTGAAGCCTGTGGTGAAAGTATCTATCACCATAGAATATTTATGATGACTTTTGTAAATTTACATTCCTGTTAGAAATATACATGCTTCAATTTCTCTGCATGTCAATCTGGATGTCTCAGCTTTGAAACCCTGACTATTCACTTAAATCCCTGAATTATGCAATTATGAAATTCGAGATTTCATGTAAATTGAATGATGCTTATTTGCATATAACTTATGAATGTTGTATTATGTAAGTCATATGTAAGTCATGTTGAATTGTATAATTCAACTTACATGAAAAGTCAACTGACTACTTACTATTTGGCAGGCACAAAACTAGGTGTTAGGAATTTAAACGTTAAATTGTTCCTTCCTCAGCAAATTAACAGGATAGAAGAAGACCCAGGAAGATGTTTATAACTCTGATGCTGGACAGGCAAGCCCCAAAATTGGGATTTATACTGGGAAGGTTCTGAACTTCCCCCAGGAGAAAATTCAAGGGTAAACCAGTATTGTTAGACAGTAGCTTTTTGAAGCAGCAGTGTACAGCAGCAGCAGAGGTACTGGTTCTTGCAGGGCTACCCCATTGGCAGTGTGCCCAGAGTAGCAGCTCGGGGTAGTTATGCAGTCATATTTATATCCACTTTTAACTACATGCAAATTAAAAGGCAGATTATGCAGAAATTTCTAGAAAAAGAATGGTAACTCCTGGATATCAGATGGTTGGAAAGGGGCAGTAACTTCTAGGTGTTGCCATAGAAATGGTAAACTGACAGGGCACTGGTAGGCATGTCTTATGAAGAGGTGTTTTTACCTCTTCCCTGTTTCAGCTAATTGTTAATCTGGTCCAGGGTCCAAGCCCTGTCTCCAGAGTCAAGTCCCACCTTCTACTTCAATATTGTACTGTCATAACTATGGAATGCAAATGAAAGGGAAATAATTCATTTAACACAGGAAGACATGAAAGATTAGAAAAAGATGAAAAAAGAGATAACCTTCAGTGGAATCGTAAAGGACTAGCAGACTCCAACACAGGTGGAGAACATTTTGTGGAAGGAGGAGCAGCAATGGAGACACAGAGTTGAAGTTTCATGGAGTATTTGGGGACAATTTGTTTGGTGTTGCTGACAAGTTTGTGGAAAAGTACTCAAGAATTTAAATTGGAGAGACCCTAACTTCAATCTGGGAGTGTTTGTATGTCACAATAATATATTAGATCTTTGTTCTATAGATGATGGGGAGCCATCAGAAGTTTTAAAGTGAAAACGGAAATTGAATAGATTCATGCAGGCAGATTTAAATCCTAACTTTGCCACTTACTACCACGGAAACTTGGAATAGCTACTTTATCTCTCCACACGTTCTTTCCCTAATGTATAAGTGAGAATTAATAGTACTTATTGGATTGTTGTAAAGGCCAAATCAGAAATGCCTAGCATGGTGCTTGGCACATGGTAGTTGCTTTTTAAAATTAAGTTATTTAATAACAATGAAGTCTTTCTTGGGGAAAGAGAAAAAGGATAAATAATGAGGGCCATTATGGCAGGGTCTGTTCTTCATTTGCTGCTTGTTACTAAAAGCAAGGAGCTTCCTAAAAAGGAGTTGCCACTCTGGCCTGCAATCTGTTCACGTTCACAAACCTGGAGAGTTGTTTGTGCACACACCCTGTTGCTGACACTCGGAATAACTCACAACAGACAAGATACAGAATCAGTGCCTTACAGGGAAGAACAACAAGGGAAGTTGAATTACAGTGGGACAGTATGATTACCATGAGTAAATATAATAGTAATTCTACAGAACTTTTGAAACAGCATCCTCAAAGGTTAAACACATTCATTATTAGCTATTTAAATATAAATGTATCATAGAATTGTGTTCTTGAAATCAATATGAATACTAGTCATGGAAATGAACTTGTAGGTAGAGAGATAGTATATATAGATATAGATGATTTGTATGTATATATAAATATTTTATGATAGACTCCCTCTCTCTTACTTAAGAAACTTTAATAGTCTTTTGACAAGCTTCCCTATTCGTAATCTCTCTTCTTGATTATATCAATACAAATAGCCTAAATAACTGCAGTCTCCTTAGTTTGTCATATGCTTTCTGATTGTGCCTTTACACCTCGCTCTATCCTTATCTCTTACATACCCTGCATAATACTTTAAGCACCAATAATATCAAACTGCTTTTGTGTTCTGACTGCATCAAGTTTTTTTCAAGCCTTTGTGACTATGTACAAAGTCACAAAGTGTGGCTTCTTGCTGGAAATCTGTTCACGCATTGCATTTCTTGGATAATTACTACCGCTTCTTCGCAGGTCAGTTCAGTAGTCATGCCCTTCAGAAGCCTGCCTTTACATTCCTGTGCTGCAATGAATCTTACGACATCTTTACCATAGTACTTATATTACTTGTATTACTAGATGAACAACATCTATTTGTGTGACTATCTCACTAGCTCTTATGTTTCTTGATGCCAGGAAAAAACACGCCTACTTATTATTTCTCCTCATAAACTCAGAATCTAATATAGTGATTAGTTAACAGTAGGTTAGACAAAGAGCGGAGTGACGACCACTTTTCATTTTAATTTAGGCCCCAAATGGCATATTTTCTAGCGTTAATTTTAATTATTTTAATATTTTCTATAGTTACATTAGATATGATGGCTTCTTTACTTTTAGCAAGAGCATGGATAGAATTCTCAAGTATATTTTCAGACGTCTATGATTTTTAAGTTCATTTATCTGTTTATAATGCCTCGATATTTTAAAGAGAAACTAAAATCACTTATGGCACATACTGATAGAGTAAAAGGCATAATTACAGAAATGATTTGTTCCTAAAGACAAAGAAAGAAAGAGGATAATAGCAATTGTCTACAGGAAGATTTAATCATCTAAAAAGTTATAAATTTGAAAAACAAACATGATATGAAGAAAAATACTATGATCTATACTTTTTATTTAGTATTTACTTATAGATGCTTAATTTTATTTGAATATGATTTCTTACTGGAATAAGCCCATGTATGAAGACTCACTGAACATATTCTTCAAGATGTACAGGCATTTCTCCACTCATGAGGATGCCTGGCATGAATAGCTCTGTTCTCATCCACTGCCAGTGGAAGCCTCCACTTGGGCTTTGGTCATGACAAGAGTTATTAGCCTTAGTATAATCACCAGAGCCTTTGGGAGCCTGCACTGGGAGAAACGGCAGGAAAAGACTATTTACACGGCTCAGTGGGCAGAGAAGCTCCAGCAGCAGACATTTCTGAAGGCAGGACCTGATAGCCCATAAAAAGAGCATGCAGGAGTGCACGTTACAGCCTCTCTTGGGGGACACTTTCAGCGTGTTGGAACTACTAAAATAGCAGTTTGGCGTTTAAGACAGAGAAGTTTTTTATTGTTTTTATGATTCTGTGTTAAATTCTAGAGTCCATTGGCTTGGGCAATCACAGATTGTGTTCATTTTTATTATTAGAACCCATTATGATCAGCTTTAGTCAAGACAGCACAACATTAAAGCTAGACTACTTATCTTTGAATATAGATAGATTCTGCCACCAATGAGCTGTTTGACCTTGGGCAGGTTAGTTAAACTTTCTGTGTCTCAGTGCATTCATAGCTAAAATGACAATGACAATAGGAATCAATGTTATGAAGTTGTTATGATAAGTGAGGACCTTAGAAATGAGCCTGGCAAGTAGTAGGTGCTATATAAATATTCACAGTTATTGATATTGTGATTATTCTATAGAGATTTCTAGAAAATGTCTTTATTTTGCTAATTAAATTTTTCTTCCAGAAAGTCAGATCAACATACAGACTAACACAAAATCAGTAAGACATTAAACATTCATACTTTTATTAAACAATCTAAACCACTTTAATATTTTTCTGTGTATGCATTACTTAAAATAGCTTGTGCCAACATAAAAACCACATAGAAAATTGTGTCAAAGTATAGCCATAACAGAAATAAGGCAATTGTATATTAAAAACCAGAAGCATTATTTATAGTATAGAAAAAATTCAGTATCAGCCAGGCAATGCTCTATTTGTTCTTACAATGCATGCAGATTATATTGTCTACAAATTGATTACATAGGGAATATATTGTTTTCATGAGGATTTTTTCTGTGTTAGAAAACTGTGCGATCATACTTTATCCATTGATATGATGGAATCTAAAGTCTAAAAGTCCTGTGTTGGTTACATGGTCATTGCTTTTTCCAATGTCCAGAGAAGTGATCACTGAAGTCTTGTATAATCTTCATTATATTATTCAAACTAACATTCTCATATTTTTGTATATCTGTTACTAAATACTTTAAGAGGTACTTTAAAAGAAAAAAAAATGTAAACCTAACCTAACTGCTACAACTCCAAAGCACCAACATAGCACTATAAACAAATTTCTATAGACATCTGTGTATATGTGCATGCAATTTAAATAAATGATGTCATGCTACATGTATACATGCCAATAAATAAATGTACATTATTATTTTAATAGCTGCAAAGTATTTTGTTACATTAGAGTATTATATCATTACATTAAAATAAAGTTTGGGGAGACTTATATGCAATTTAAAAATCTGGACTCCTGTGCAATGTTACACACTCTCAGATTTTAAAAATATTATTAATTCAACATGTATTTCCTAAGGTAAAATATTAATTCACAGGTGAAAATTTGTATTTCTTTATCAATAGGATACCCGTTGCTGACTTATAGCTGTTTCATAGTACAAAGAAACTATAAACAGGTTGTCCTCTCTTTCAAGAAAACCATAGCATAAAATAATTTTGGCAGAACAAAAAGAAAAAAGTGCATTGTCCAGAATTCAACATACAGTTTAAAAAGTTTTCAGTACCCTCATTACCCTGAGTAATGAATTCATGATGTAAGAATATATAGAATAAATTTCTCTTAACAGAATGTTTAATACATATAAATAATGCCGTAGGAAAAAATACAATAGAATGAAAACTTTGTTCTGCAAAGGTTGAAGAATTTTGAGTACTTTTTTATTTTTAAATAATTAACATTTATCAGTTCTCAATAAAATCTCTTAAAAGTGGCCTGGCATGAGTTATTTGTTTTAAAAAAAAGAGAATAAGGAACCATAATCCACCCCTCTAACTTGGATTGAGGTGTCAATTAACTTAATATCTAAGTCAGCCTGCCTGCACAATTGCTAATTCATCCTAATAAGAAATTTTAAATTATTGAAATAGACTCTTTAGATAAACCCATTGAAAGCTACTTCTCTAAGCTATGAATGGAGCTTAATTATATGACCAACAAGAGTCAATGAGACTCAAGGCTGACGCTATGGCTCATGTGTAAACTCAGCACTTTGGGAGTCCAAAGCAGGAGGATTACCTGAGGTCAGGAGTTCGAGACCAGCCTGTCCAGCATGGCAAAACTCCATCTCCACTAAAAAATACAAAAATTTGCTGGATGTGGTGGCACTCGCCTGTAATTCCAGCTACTCAGGAAGCTGAGGTACAAGAATTGCTTGAACCAGGGAGGTGGAGGATACAGTGAGAGTGAGCCGAGATGATGCCATTGTACTGCAGCTTGGGCGATACAGTGAGATGCTGTCTCAAAAAAAAAAAAAAAAGTCAATGAGACTTAAATATTAACTATTGTCTTGTTATTCTCTGCATAAATCAGTTTTAAATCAAACTTTTTGTTTCCAGTGTTCAAGAAATAACATATTAAAAGCTGAATTGAAATTGATATTCTAAATTAGACATGTCATTTGTAATTAATTCATGTGTCATATGCTGTGTGCTCTCTAAGTCTTTCAGTATCATGGAAAGATTATTTCTTTTAGTAAAAAGAAAACAAAACAAAAATCTTTACTGACACTCTTATTTACATATGGCAAAAAACCCAACAACCAATTTCCCCTTTCCAACACGCACACACCAGCTAGCAAAAGTAAAGGAGAATTTATTTCTCTCAGTTATCTCTTATTCAGCTTAAGAATTAAATTTAATTGTTTAATAAGAATTAAATGATTATTCTCAACTTCCTTAACTTCCTTCTTTAACCACTCTACTCTTCTCTGACCTTGTGTCTACTCAAACGTAGACCCTAGGTATCTACTTTTTGCTTTACCCCTGAAACACCACCATTTCTCCACCATGTTCCAGTTGAACTTTATATAACATTAGGAAAAATTGGAAAGTTTTGCCATAATGCTGCAAGTGAACAACTGAAAATTCAATGAGTTTTTCGGATTCATTAGGTTTTCAGCTATCTTTGCCTTATGATTTTCTCTCTGTACATGTTTTCTCTTTGAACTCTATTATTCAGTTATCTGGGTATAATTCTTCACTATCTTTCACATTTTTGCCATTTATCCCTATATGCTTTCTTTACACAAGCCCTAAAAATGTGAAATCTCTCCATTTCTTCAGGAAAAGCAATTCATTCCTGATTTTTTCTCATCCTAACTCACTCCAACAATTACTAGAAAAGGAATAGTGGTGGAAGATTCTTCTACTTTCACCACAGGTAGGCTATCAAAATATCTTCTAACTAAATATTCTTGTTACTAAACAGAATTTGAAAACCATCTTTTAAAATGATATTTGCATACTACATTTTGATTAGAATTTAATTACAGCTACATCTTATAAATATTTTAAAACCCCATAGTGTTTTCGTTATTTAATTAATGCCACTGTGATTGTAGCATGATGCTTCATATTCATGAATGGATTTTTAACAATTTATAATGACTAGGAAAACAGCATCACTGATCAACTCCCTAAACTTAGTTTAGTGTTATTGTAGCATTTGTATAGCATAGCCTTATATACATGTTACTATTTAATATATCAGCTTCTCAAATACACTGGCTGACCAGCAATAATACATTTAAATTAAAAGATAGGATTAAGTGTTTTGTACTATCATATGCTTAAATTTTAATTAAATTTACATTTTAAAAAGATACTTTATTCTTAAATTTTTAATTTATATTTTTCAGATATATCTTTTTGCTGTGTCACTTCTTTTAGAGGACTATTTACTCTTCTTGTGAGCAATGTCAGGCAGAGACAGAGGGTTAGAAGATAGCTCAGCAAGACAGAGAGTTAGAAGATAGCTCAGCAAGAACCAACTAAATGTCAAACTTTCCCATTAAATATCATAACATCCAAGGCAAATTATTTTTCCCCTTCTTGTCTTGTTTTCATCAGATGTAAAATGGGGATAATAATATTTTTCTGAGGGTTAATATTGTGAAAACTGAGATAATTTGAATGTAGTGCTCTTTTGTAGATTCAATAAATATTAATGTCCTTTGCGTACTCACTGTATCTTCGCTATCCAATTTTTAGTTGTAAATTTTTCAGGTTAAAATGCTTCTCTTTCAAAATATCCCTTTTCTTTTGGATAACTGAAATGTGATTATTTCCAAATGGGCTTTCCCTCTGTGCTAACAATGTATCAAGTGCACAGACTATCATTCCCGTTTGGAGTTCAAGACAAAGCAGAATTAACCACAGAGTCAGAGCCTGCTGGCACTAATGGGAGGGACAGCATGTCTCTATATATTGTTCCTCTTATTATGGAAGCTATGGTTGCATGATGATCTTTCAAAGCATCTGGGGAACCCCTGTGATGTGACACCTACAGTGTCATGCTTGCTTTTTGAGAAAATATTTTCTAAAAATGCACAAAGCTAAAAGTTTTGAGAACTGTTATTTTACCTTATTTTGTCCTCAGCAAGACAGTTTCCTTTTTTAACTAGAAATTTGTTTTTTTAAAAAAAGGAAATTTATGACTTTAGGAAATAGTAGAAATAGTATAAAATTAATTTGGAGTTCATCTTTTTTAAAGTCTGCATTTGTCTTATACAGAAATTCTTAAGGTGCTTTTATGTCCTCTTTTTATGTAACTATTTTTAGTGATATATCCTTTAAGAAATATGCAAAACTTCCTAGATTTCCTTTTTCCCAAACATAATATTAGAAAATATAGAAATTTCTCATCCAATCCCAAAAAATCCATAAAACCATCTTGGTCACCAAGTGGTCCTTATAGGATTGAGTCATTCTAGTCAGTTACTAGATGAGGTTTGACTAGCTCCTTCGTGAGGGATAAAATAGCTTTACTGAATGGGCACAATACACTTTAAGGTATTTTGGTTTTAAAATTTTTATATCCTTTCAATTCCATTTTTATGTAATAATACAATAATGGTTCTAAACTTTTTGTCTGTCTTATGCTATGTTTAAAATATATAACAATGAAAAAAGAATAAGAGGTGACTTATAGAAAAGCATTATAATTGCATGAAATTAGATTTGATTAAAGTTAGAAAATATTAAATAATTCACATATAAGCTCTGGAAACCTTTAGTCTTGATTTAAAAAAAAAAATAAAGAAAGGAAAAAGAAAAAAAAAAACCTCAAGATCAGTTCCATAGATTTAACAGAGTAGTCATTCTGGGATCATCTACAAGTTGTGTGTATAGTTTCTAGATAAGAAGGATAATTCAGGCAGTGAGCACCATAATGGTAGAGATGTGATTGATTTATGAAAATTTTGTTTCTACTAAGGGATCCTCCCAGAGTCCACAGATACTGGTAAGCTCATGTTTTACATGTTTTATCCTTTATTTAAAACTCCTGCTTTGAGTTTAGTTCAGTTAGTGTAGCAGATGCTCTTGGTTTCCCATTCATACTCACCAGCAATTATCATGTCCATGTATACAGTCCTGGCATCCAGCTGCCATCACCTGAACTCTTTTCCTGGGAACTTTCTTTGAGCACAAGAGACCACTCCATTCTTGAGCATGAAAAACCTAAAAATGTTCCAGGTGCAAATGCCCACTGCAAACTGCCATCAACCTTTAAAGGGATTTGTTGGATAATTTACATAACTCCCTTGCCTTGTAGATCCTAAAACACTGAAATTTGTGTTCATCATGAAGTTCAAGAGTTTATAGCACAGACAAGCTTTTTCTGCCATCTCTAGTAATGGTAACACAATCTTTAATGGATTTCATCTTTTTAGTTTTAACCTATATGATTGTGTTTATTTAAAATAGTTTGTTGTAGACACAAATAGTCTGGCTTTTTCTACTCACTCTGAAACTTGCTGTCTTTTAATTGGTATCATTAGACCCTTCACTTTTAAAGTGACTACTGGTATAGTTGGAGTAATATCTACCATGCTTTGTATTTGTTGTATTCTTCATTTCTCTCCTCCCCTTTTTTCCTACCTTCTCTAGTTTTAATTGAGCAATTAAATGATTCAGTTTTATCTCCCCTCTCAGGGTATCAATTATAATTCTTAATAATTTTTAGTGGTTGATTTAGAGTTTACAGTGTACATTTTTACTAATCTAAGCCCACCATCATACAACACCATCATAGTTCACATGTAGTCCAGGTTACCTTCCAAGAGAGTATTTCTAACTATTTGCCTGTTTCTTCTTAAATTGCTGTAATTCAATTCACTTATACATATAGTATAATCACCCACTTAATTTTCAGTATTATTGTTTAAAACAGTTAACTTTTGGATTAATTAAGATGCTAAAAATATAAAATATACTGCTTAACCTTCACTGATTCCTTCTACGGCACTTCCTACATCATTTTCTTTCTGAAGATCTTCTTCTAATATTTTTTGCAGGGCACACTTGTTGATAAATTTTGGCAGTTTTTGCTTGTATGAGAAAGTCTTTCTGTTTCACTTTTGAGAAATAATTTGGCTGGTGATAGAATTCTAGGTTGTTGTTTTTCCTTTCAATATTTCATTTTATTCTCTTCTTTCTGGCATAGTTTCTGAAGAGAAGTGTATTGTAATTCTTATCTTCTCCATAGGTAACACTTTTTCTTCCTTTTAAAAAATATAAATTCAAGATTTTTCTCTTTGGTTTTCTGCTGTTTGATTCTGATATGCTTATCTGTTTGTTGTTATTGTGTTCTTATTTATTTAGTTTGGTTTTCTCTAAGCTTCCTGGATCTGTGGTTTCATATCTGTTACTATTTGGGGAAGTCCACAGACAATATTATTTCATCTTTTTCTTCTGCTCCACTTCTCTCTCTCCAACTTTTGGTCTTCTTAATACACATATATTACACCCTTTGATATCATTTCAAGTTCTCAGATGTTCTATTCTGCTTATTTCCTTCTTTCCTTCCTTTTTTCCCAGATTCTATTGGCACATGGTTAACCAATGAGTTTATTGAAGACATTTTTCATTTCAGTTAAAGTATATTTAATTTCTAATATTTTCTTTTATTTTTTCTTAGGATTTCTATGTCTGTTTATATAACTTGTGTATTCTTGCACGTTGTCTAATTTTTCCTTTAGAAAACTTAACATGTTAATCATATTTTAAATTTCCTCTTTGATAATTCCAACATTTTTGTAGTGTCTGAGCCTTGTTATAACGTTTAATTTTTCTCTTCAGACTGTTTTTTCCTTAACTGTTAGTGTGCTTTTTATTAAAAGCTGGAAATGTGTCAGGCAGTAGGAACTGAGATAAATAGATCTTCAGTCTTTGATAAAGATTAAATATTAGCCTTTTAATGTCTCTATGTCCCAGTGCTCTGACTGTGGTAATTGTTTCTTCTGTGATACAGACTTTTTTTCTCCCCCAGGCTTTTATTCCATTTTTTGGCTGTAGAGTTTCCTATCAGTTTTCTTGAAGCCCTGAGTTCTGCTGACAATGTTGCCATCATTTCTCCAATTCCAGTGAGTCAGAAAGGTTATGGGATCTGGACTGCAAATAAATTTCTTCCCCTGGATGAAACAAAGTAATTGAATTGAGCTATGGAAAACCTTTATCTTTTGAACCAGGCCTTTATTAATAGAGAAGGCTAATGGCTTATTTCACAATAGTTATTACTCCCATTCACTTGAGAAGGACATAAGAGACTCTTTCCCAGATCATCATCATGAGAATGTGGTAAGGCTCATGCAAGGAATGCCCACAAAAGTGTTTGGGGTGTCCCTTTAAGATCGCAGCCAGCCAGAGTTTCTATATATAACACATTGGACCACAGTTAGCCTACAGCAGTTCATCAAAGTTAACATTTAAGAGTTCCTACCAGTTCATGGCTCCAGCAGCTTCTGCTCCAGATAAACACTTCTTAGTTTATGTATTTCTGAATGTGATTGCTTCTCTGAATTTTATGATGGTATTTTACCCTATGACCTCTGTTCTCTGATAATACTAAGAAAAATAATTGATTTTCAGGTTTCATAGGTTTTCTTTCATTAGGACAGATGTAGGGACTCTCAAGCTTTGTACATGTCAGAACTGAAACTAGAGGTCCTTTTCAGCTTCCTACTCTCTCTCACTTTGCACTCTTCTACCAGGGTTTCCTGAAATCTCAAAACACTCATGTGGTTAAAATAAATCACTTAAGGTCCTCATCTCAGTGTGTATTTCTGAGCAAATTCAAGATAGGACCACCAGTGAGAATTTACTAGGTAAACCACCCTGCCTTACCCAAAACTATTGTTAAAACTAAGATATTAACACATATACAGCAGATCATTATGTATTTTTTCCACCTTTCAGAGAAAATGGTCAATGCCTATAAATGTAAGAAATTTCTAATTTGAAATAAGTACCCTAAATTACTATTACTTATAGTCTACAGTGAGATTCTTTGCTGAATCTACTTATATAAAATTTTTATATTAAAAAAATGCATGCATTTTATATATATGCACTAGAATACAACACACCGTAGCTAATATTCAGTTTTGGAAGACCTGATATACATTTTCTTGTTTGCCTTAAAAGATTAAATTCCCCCCACAGCCCTGCTTATGCAGAGAATGCAGGGTGATGTTAAATTTCTGTCAGCGATTTAAATATACTGTTCTTCAGATTTTTCCTAACATAAAGGGAACTATCTATATTGGTGTTCTAATGCCTTGTCCAATTGTACTAATTACTAGTTTAAATTACCCAGAGAGTCTCATAAGTACTGGTAACAGGATACATCTTCCATTAGACTCCAGTGATGAAAAATAAAACTGATGCCCCCAGTAAGGCACTGTCTTGATGATGATAAATATAGACAAATAGAATGGCCAAACCTTTACTGTGACAGCTGAGGCTTAGGGGAACTATCCTTTTTGTACCTGAACAGATTCTAAGGTTAGAGACCATGCTGTTGGTCCAATGGTTTTCATCAGCTAAATAATCACAGAAGAGAAATAGTTAAAACCTATGACTGGACGTCTTGCTTTGAAACTAATTCTTAAAGAAGATAACACTTTTCAGAAACAACTTTACTTGCTCCAGTTCTCAGAAATATGAACATTAAGGTATGTTTCTTTTTTACTGTTGGGTTGTACTTAATTTAGCTCACCAGAGGAGTCCATAGAGATATGATATTCGATATAGAGCCTTTTTAGTATTCAGTCTCTGCCTTTACCTTTGATGATAGTGTAGATGAGTTTGCATTTCTGTAGAATCTTTTCAAAAGACCTTACATTTAAATGCATGTTTTTAGTAAAATTCTGTTCAGTATACCTGTGACTTTTGATAAAATTGTGACTTTCTACTCAATTGTTATTTGTTCCTTTTATATTCTTCAAAATCATCTTATGATCCATTCTTCAGCCTTTGTGATAATAGAACCTGACCTTTCAGAGCAGAATGACATTTATAATGAGACAATAGCAAAGCTTTTTATCACCCAGAAACAGTTGCCCTATTGCCAAATAGGGAAAAGATTTAAACGAGATAAAAACTAACATTATTACTGCAGAGATGTATTTCTACACACAACACTTCAGACATCATACATGTGGGTTTTTTTTCCTCACACTAATTAATCCTCCAAATCTCCAGACACCAACTGGGTTAATGTGATACTCCGCAGGTCAAGGTCTGAGTCCCATAAGACTGCTCCCATTTTCAATGTCAGTCTCAAGTCAAAGCCGTCTGTACTTCTGACCACTGGTTCTAAATTTGGGGTTTCTAAAACCTCCTCCTCAGGTTTGCTAATTTTCAAAAATGACTCAAAGAACTCAAGAAAACAGTTTATTCACTATTATTAGTTCATTGCAAAGGAACAGCCAGATTGGAGAGATGCATAGGGCAGAGTATGGGGAAGGGTGGTGGAGCTTGCTTGTCCTCTGTGGGTGCATTGCCTTCCCAGAACTGCTGTTTTCCATAGTTTAGGGGGTTTTATGAAAGTTTCAATGTGTGGACATTAATGATGATGTCATCAGCCATTGACGATTGACAATCTTCAGCCCTTCTCTCCCCCTTAGAGGCTGGGGAGTGAGATTGAAAGCTCCAACCTTCTAATCATGGCTTGGTCCTTCTAGTGACCAACTCCCATCCTGAAGCTACTTAGGAGCACCCAGCCACCAATCATCTCATTAGCATAAAAAGGCACTTATCACTGTGGGAGAATCAAAGTATTTTTAGCAGCTCTGTGCCAGAAACAAGGACAAAGACCAAATACGTATTTCTTACATCACAATATGATAACCACTTTCTCCACATGCTTATTTTTGTACTCCGTCTCTCCCTTATTGTTAATATAGCCATGAGTCTCCAGTGCCCAAAGGTATTCTATCACTCTTTCTTCAAAGATTAAAAAGTATTTCTCTTCTACAAAAATGATAAGGGAAGTTGAGCAAATGGCATTTTAAGTGAGATCTGCAAGAAGTGAACAAGTTTGTTATGCAAACATCTGTTATAAGAACTTCTAGGAAGAATAAATAACAATCTAAGTGTCAAAGTGGTCATATAGTTATGAAAGCTTCAGAAACTTTAAGGAAATCCAGGTGATTAAGTGAGGTAGAGAACATGATACAAAATGACACAGCTGTAGCCAGGAACCAGGTAGCATAGGACCTGAGGTCATTATAAGGGTATTTATGCTAATAATTGTGAAGAATTATTGGGATATTTTTAACTGAGGAATAATAACATCTTATATATAGGAAACATAGTTTCTCAGCAAGATATTCATAGAAAATAACAGAAACTTTACATTTTTAGTCCAATGTTTATTGAAAGTAAAGCCCAGAACAAAGGTGTGTGTGTAGATAATATATTTGAGAAGTGATCCCAGAAAGCAGAAATGGAGTTCCAGAAAAGTAGAAAAGGTAAGAAAGGAAAACAAATATATTGCCATATTGTTCGCCACTATTACAGTTAACTAGTGTTCCATCTCACTGTGACCCTCTTTAAAATCTTAGAAATGTATCTTCAAAATGCCTGCCTAGGAAATGACAGAGAGAATAATTTACACTTGAGCTCTCACCATCCACAGTGGTCAAGAGCAGACCCATGTGGTATCAGTTTCTCAGAATTTCAGGGTTGTTCATTTGTCAGTATGGAGTGGAATATTGTTAGCTCCCATACCATGAGTTATAGAGACTCTTGGACAGGAAGTGAAAGATATATCAACATAGGCTGAGGCATACTATAGTCAGAAAGGTGCCAAAAGCAAACTTTGGGGAAAGGACAGTCTCTTAAGCAATTGCTGCTGGGAAAAATGGATATCTATATGGAAGAATGGAACTAGACTGCTAATACTGCAGAAGAATGGAACTAAGCTACTAATAAATATATGAAAAAATGCTCAATGCCACTAATCATCAGATAAATGTAAATCAAAACTGCAATGAGATATCATCTTCCCCCAGTTAAAATGAATTTCATCCAAAAGATAGGCAATAATGAATATTGGCAAGTATGTAGAGAAAGGGAAATCCTCACACACTATTGGTAGGAATTTAAATTGGTACAATCACTATGGAGAACAGTATGGAAGTGCCTTATGAAGCTAAAAATAGAAATAGCATATGATTTAGCAATCCCAGTGCTAGGAAATTAGTATATGAGGAGATATCAGCACTCCTATGTTTATTGCATCACTATTCACAATAGCAAAGATTTGGAATCAACTTACATGTCCATCAATAATGAATGGATAAAGAACATATGGTACATACACACAATGGAATATTATTCAGCCACAAAAATAAATGAAATCCTGTCATTTAAGACATCATGGATGGAACTGGAGGTCATAATGGCATTAAGTTAAAACAATTCAGCTCATGGGGATAGAGAATAGAATGATGGTTACCAGCAGCTAGGAAAGGCAGTAGGGAGCAAGGGTAAAAAGTGAGGATGGTTAATAGGTGCAAAATAGTTAGATAGAATGAAAAAGATCTAATATTTGATAGCACAACAGGATGGCTATAGTTGGCAATAATTTACTGTATGTTTTAAAATAATTAAAAGAGTGGAATTGGAATGTTTGTAACACAAAGAAATGGTGAATGCTTGAGGTAATGGATACCCCAATGACCCTGATGTTAGCATTACACATTATATGCTTGTATCAAAACATCATATGTACCCATAAAAATTAAAAATTAATTTTAAAATGCAATCAAGTAGCACTGCATGAAGCTGCTGGAAACTGGTGAGTCAATCAGTTAAGCAATGAGAGGAATAAAAGATATGTACTGTGGCATAGGAAGTATAGATTATGGATTTCCAAATGAATTTATTCTGTCTGGAAATTCTTCCAGAAGAGAACAATTTACTCCTCTCTCTTGATCAAGCTTTTTCTTATAACCAGAATTTGGCAGACTTTTTTTTTTTTTTTTTTGCTGTTGTTGTTTGTTTGTTTGTGTTTTTATTCTCTCTCTTATGAATTTATAATAAAATTATAAATGAAATTTATACTGCATATAAATCACAAAGATGCTTTTATCCTTGAAGGAGCAATAGAAAATAGAGATTGAGTTTCCAGAGCATTTTAAATGTTAATTACATACAAATGGTATTTTTCAACATTTAAAATAATTATATATTAACAGTTTCCAATCTATTTATATCTTTGCAATTTTAACTAATTTAAATAGGGTATTTCTAGAAGAAATGCAAGAATGTATGTGATTACAACTACTATTTATCAATAGCAATTCGTACTTTAGCTTGGCATGAGCTACAAAGGTGTTCCTGAAATGACTGGGTACACACTCCTAATCATGAGCAGTTATTTAAAAAGTATGAATCTAGTACTTCTAATTTCTGTTCTGTTTGCTTTTTACACATTTTCTTTTTAAGTCTATTTTTAATTGGCAGCTTCTTATGTATTTACCGAGAATAATATGTTGTTTTGAAATATGTATGTATTGTAGAATGTCCCAATCAAACTAATTAATATATGCATTATCTCATATACTTTTAATTTTTTTGTGGAGAGAGCACTTAAAATCTACCGTCTTAGAAGTTTTTGAGAATGCAATACATTGTTATTAAGTATAGTCACCATATTGTGAAACGAGATCTCTTGAACTTATTCTTCCTAACTGAAATTTTGTATTATCTGACTAACATTTCCCCAAACCCTTAACCCTCACCCCTCTCCACTGGGAACCACCATTCTCTTTCTGCTTCTGAGTTCAATGTTTTTAAACATTGGATTCTGCAGCTATGGGAACTTGCTTAGTGCCAGGGTAGACTTGGAGGCCTTGTCTGTGGGTACCAGCCTGGAACCTAATGCCACAGGCACTGGCACGGGAATGGCTGGGCCTGGATCCTGTATCTGCAGGGGATTGCCTGGGGTTGATTTTGTAGGTGTTGATCTGATAACTAGGGCTTCAGTAGACTTTTAGTGGGGGCAGGCCTAAAGCCTGGGGCCATGGCCAAGCTCAGTGCTAAGGCACTCAGGAGCCTTGAGTCTCTGGGGTTGGCCGGAGGGTAGGGGCAATCCAGAGCCTGAGGCTGCTGTGGTCAGCCTTGTGCTGGATGAGGTCCAGAGCCTGGGGCTACTGAGGTCAGCCCAGTGATGGAGCCAACTAAAAATCAAGTCTGTTGCTCAGGCCTGGAGCCTAGGGTTACAAATCTAACCTGGTGCTAGGACAGATCTAGAGGCTCAGTCACACATGCTGGCTTGGAATCTGGGGATCTGGGGCCCTGCCCAGCATTAGTTTTCTTGGGACAGGCCTGGTGTTGGGATCTGAAACAAAGTCCTGTGTTCACATCCCTCTCCTCCCCCATGTGGAAAATATCTCTCTCCATGCTTTGCTGCTTGGAGTTGATAGAAGGGTGACATGGGTAGTGTAATACTATCTTTCCTACATTCCTCAATGTGTCTTTTCTTGTTTCTGTACTATATGCAGGTGCTATAATCTCTCATCTGGATTCCTTAGCTCTTGTGAAGGCATTTTTGTGTGTGAATAGTTGTTCAAATTGATGTTTCTGCAGCAGATAAGCGCTAGAGTCCTATTTTCCATCATCTTGCTGGCATTGACCCTCTTTCCTCTGTACTCATTTTCAAGACAAAAAGGGCACTGCTAATGTTATTTATTTGTTATTTGTTGAGTGTCTGCTAATGCTGGGCTCTGTTAAAAGCTCTGGAAACACAGCAATAAACAAAACCTTTACAAATTCTTTCCTTGAAGGAGCTCACACTTGTCAGTAAGGGTTACTTATATATACCCAATTAAGAATATCTTAGGAAAGAGACCATATGCTATGATAAGGCTACTATGAATTGCATCATATTGGAAAATAATGTTGCTGTCTTCCAGGTTCTATTTTGGTGCTATTCATATTTTAGTATCAGGGTGATGGATTGTCCTTGGGATGTGGGTAAACCATTAACTTCTCTACCTCACTTCACTCTCTATAAAATATATTGTACTGCCTAGTTGCTATGGTCACCAATTAAGATTTGTGATTTTATAATTTGGAGTTATACTCATACTGCTTTCCTAAAGATAAGGATTCAACCTTTACTGTTTTTATATATACATAAAATGTGCTGAGTTAGAATGACCTGACTAGTTGCAGAAAGAGTGTCTTTCTTTTTCACTTTCTGCCTTTACTCTCAGTGACACAGTACAGAAGCTGTGTTCATAGTTCAACATAGAATGGCTCTACCTGATAGAGGGTGAACCTTTTGGATTGCATATATAAGAACAGCAGTGCTCCTTTTTCATCTCACTTTATTAAATACAGACATCCCACTGCAGAAAGTAAGAGATACTTACTTTTTGCAGTGGGATGTCTGTATTTAATAAGTGCTTTCTAATCTCAGTCAGTGACTGTTCCAACATTAACCACAATGAAAGAGAAGGGTCATGGAACATGGCAACCTAACTAGGACTGATTTTCTCTACATACATGTTTTTAAATGTATGATCAATAACAATACATATGACTCATTTCCTTTAAGATACACATACAACAATGAAGTCTTTTTTACACCACTAATGTTTTTTAGAACACAGCCTTGATTCCTTAATTGCACTTAACATCAACTTGAAAGTCTGGTTCAAATATGTTTGTAACTGTGCTATCACTTGCAAACTTAACTTCAGTCATGCTGTATTTCTTTTTATATCTTAGAGGGGGTTAGAGATAGAAAGCAACAAAAAACTAAAATATATCAAAACGTTAACAATAAAAATAATATTATGAGTCTTGTCATAGTTTTGTAACTTTTCTATAGTTATTAGCCTGTTTTAAAATGTGAAGTATAATTTAAAAAATTTTCTCTAAAAAGTAAATTGTAATGAGAAATAATATGAAGAGATGGGGAACTGCAGAATAAAATAGACCAAGAAGCATAGAAATGGTAATTTATGGGCCTTAGTGGAATTTTGTTTTTAACAACCTATTTTGAAATATTAGAGAAATAGAGCTATTTGCACACAGTAACTGGGATATTTGATAACAAGAAAAAATATTTGTAGTTTCTCTACTGTTTTTGTTTCTATCTGATATTGCTTTTGTGACTTTGTTTTTTTAAAGTTCCTCAGTTTAGAGATATATACCAAATTATTTATTGATAAAATGATATAAAGCTGGGAATGTATTTAAAAATTATTTGGATAAGATGAAAGGGTATGAGATGGGATAGGATGTGATAAATCAAGATTGATCCTGAGTTTATAGTTGTTGAAGCTGATTAGTGGATACATAGGCATTATAATACTATTCTCTCTTTTTTATGTGCTTAAAAGTTTAGAAATAATTAAGTATGGACTGAACATTTACTCATTATAACCTGGAGCTACTTAACTTTCCTGTGCTTCATTATTTCCATCTGTAAAGTAAGGAAGTAAAAATAATCAAAATTAAATAAGTTAATACACCCAAATTTTTCATCAGTGACTGACCCTGAATAAGCACTAAATAAATGTTACCTATAGTTACTTTTAAATTACTGTTTTTATCTTCAAATCTCGGCTGAGGCTAATATTTCTGAAGCATGCGATTTGACCAAGAATTCTGTTCCACTAAAACCTTCTCGCTTTTGTAGACTCAGTAAACAGAAAACAATTATTGCTTCTCTAGAGGAATCTCAATCTTATTAAAAAAAAAAAAAAACTTTACAACATAATAAGAACTAATCAGATATTTATCGAGAGGAAGTAGCTTTACTATAATTATAATGAATGGGGAAAATCAACCAGTTTGCCATGAAATTTCTGTTAGTTTAACATTGTTCAGAGAGCTAATTCAGCTTTAATCCCAAAATTATTTCCATTTTCTATGTTGATTAGAATGTTATGTCTAAAACGCTTTAACCATGAAATCATATTACTTAATTTTTGTTTCCTTTAAATTGACTGATCCATAAAGTATTATTTTGAAGATTTTACTAAAAATTCAGTAAGCAGTTTAGATCTATATTACTTACTTTAACCTTTTTAAACTAAGTGTTTTTTACATATTGGAAGCAATCAATTAATATAAGTAGGAATAATTCACAAATTTGCTGAGAAATGGTGCATTATTTGTTGAAACTGATGGAATTATACATACACAATTGAAGTTATTTTGTGATTTATCACTGTCTCAGTTCATTTATGTTCTAAAAGAATACCTGAGGCTGAGTAATTTATACAGAAAATAGATTTATTTGACCCATGGTTCTGCAGGTTGTACAAGAAGTATGGTGCTGTCATCTGCATCTGGTGAGGGTCTCGGGCTGCTTCCACTCATGATGGAAGGAGAAGGGCAGCCTGTGGGTGCAGAGATCACATGGTACAAAAGTCAGCAAGAGAAAGCTATGGGAAGGTGCTAGGCTCTTTTTAACAATCAGCTCTCAGTAAAGTTAATATAGTAAGAACTTTCTCACTTCCATCCTCCATGGAGGGTATTAATCTAGTCATGAAGGATCCATCCTTATCACCCAAATACCTCCCATTAGTCCCTACATCCAGCATTGGGGATCACATTTTAATATAAGATTTGGAAGGGGAAAGTATCTAAACTATAGCAGTCACCTTTGTTGTGCAGTTGATAAAACTAACAAAACATAGCAATAGATCATTGTCTTTAAAATGAGGAAGTAAGCTATGTATTATGAAAAATGTATTCATTGATTACTACAAAGTATGCATCCCAAATCATGTTGAACTTTATTATATGTGATGTTTGCACAAATATACAGTGAAATAGCATAAGTGAAGTATTAGTAATATATTTAATTACTTTTGAACCACTTTTTAGTATTGTAGAAGCGATTTAAACAAATGGTTTTAATTATCGACTATGAGTCCTTTCTAGTCTGTGTATTTAGGGAGGATAAGTGCCATTGCCATATAGAAAACTACAACATTTTATCTCTAAATTCCAGTGCCAAACATGTGTTTTATAGTAGTATATAAGAGATTTGAATATATAGTTATTATGAATTTTTTTTTTTTTTTCGACAGAGTCTTGCTCTGTTGCCCAAGCTAGAGTGCAGTGGCACGATCTCAACTCACTATAATCTCCACCTCCCAGATTCAAGCAATTTTCCTGCCTCAGTCTTCTGAGTAGCTGGGATTGCAGGGCCTGCCACCACACTCTGCTAATTTTTGTATTTTTAGTAGAGATGGGGTTTCACTATTTTGGCCAGGCTGGTCTCGAACTCCTGACCTCAAGTGATCCACCCTCCTCAACCTCCCAAAGTACTGGGACTGCAGGCATGAGCCACTACACCCAGCCTAGTTATTTTGAATTTTAAAGGAATTGTATATAAGAGAATCTGGAAGTTAGAAATATATTTTACAGTGACATCTGAAGTTTAGATCTTCTTCACATCATGAATAATGTTTACATGTTGAAACATTGTCTAATCCTGTGAGAATTGGCAGCATTGAACACTGTCTACATCTAGTGAGGGCCTCAGGTTGCTTCCATTTATAGGAGAAGAGGAAGGGGAACCAGCAGGTTCAGAGATCACATGTGGCCAGAGGAAGCAAGAGAGAGCTTCAATTTTGCCATTATATGTGACGTGTACTTAACTGACATTTAAGTAAGCATGAAATAGCAAGTAACTTAAAAGCCACAGTCACACATTTGCCATTTTATGCATTGTAAACAAAAGCTAATGATGACTGGCTAATGTTCAACTTCTCAGGGGTTTGGTTATATCACTGTCTTTATTTACCATGAATATGGTGAAAACAATCTGCTAATGCAGTTTAATCCTTTTCAGTTTAGATAAATAACTCAATTAACTTGCAGAATAGTGTTTTAATTTCCAATAAAGAGAGATTATTTTAATGTTCATTCTAAATCGATATGGGTCAGGATAAAAAAGTCAAGTTAAATGTCTAGTTGGAATGGATAATAAGTTACTATATGGATAATTAAGGAAAAAACAAATACAAAACTTGAATATTTGTGCACAAATATAGACTTTTTCAAACAGAACACATTTTAAATGTTCAGAATAAAAGAGTTTTATGTTAGCTGAGTCGTTGCCAGGGATCCACAGTTTAATCAAGTTAGCTATGTGACTTTCATTTTTAATGCTAACCTAGCATAGGAACTTGTTCAATCAAGGACTTCTACTTATTTCTATAGTTTGCTTTTCTCCTCCACATTTGTGCTATTTTTGTGTTATTTATCTTGGCTTCTTTGTTTGTCTTCTAGTTTTTAAGTCATAATTTATTCTAACTTGGTTTTCTAGTATTTGCTTTATTTTTCTCTTTGCTGTATTCTGTTTTCTAAATCTAATTATTGTGCTATGGTTGAGAACTGTTAGAACAAAGTAAACACAGGGGAACGCTAATTGTATCCTTCCTTGAAATTTTATTTTTCAGGATTATGCTGAGAAGGAAAATACCATAGCAAAAGCTCTGGAAGATCTGAGGGCCAATTTTTACTGTGAACTCTGTGACAAGCAGTACTATAAGCATCAGGAGTTTGACAATCACATTAATTCATATGACCATGCTCACAAGCAGGTAAGAAAGAGACGTGCAAAAATTCTGGCAATTCTGTACTTATGTAATATTTTTAATTTTGTGGACTATATGAATATGATATAATATTCTTATTTTATTTAATTTGCTTTACAGTTTTGAAATATGTCATTTGGGGATGAAAATTTGATGATTTATAGCAAAATCCTTTTTATTATTTCAAAAAAGTAAAGCACCAATAGCAAAGTCTGAAATAATCAACATAAAGAAATACCATTCAATTGCCTTTAATGAGTAACAGTGTTTTGAAAACAATATTCTACAAGTGATGAACCTCTTATTGTCCTCAAATGTATTGTTTTAATATTTAAATCAACAATTTATGCATTATATAATATATAATTGCATGTTATTTAATATATATATAGAAATATATTTATCAAATTCAAATTAAATTTACATAGTTTTTCACAGAAAGCATTTTGGGTTTAAACTACCATGAAAACATGTAGAAAAAAAAGATTTGGTGTGCTACAAATGGTTCTAGGTTATTGACTGAGTACTTAATATACTTATGATATTGTTCGTTTTAACATTTTCTTGTTACTCTCAGTTGTAAATCCCAGATTAATTTTTACTATCAATTGTAAATCCAAGATTTTTCAATACTCTATGTAAATGAGTTTAAAATAGTGATAATGTTATAAATGTAATTAATACAAATTTCACTTTCTAATATGTCTTATATTTACCAATGCAATTTCATTCATTGTTTAACTAACTTGACACAATATACAGTATTAGCATTAATTTATAAACATTTTCTATTTTAGCCATCACCCTCAAATACCATGCAGAGTATCCATTTTGGTGTTAATTTAAAAGTACATTTTTAAGCATTTGAACCTGCACTAACTTTCTGTTATATTAGAGTTACTTATTATAGGAAAGAAAAGTAGAGCAAGTGACCATAGTAAATGATAATGAACCAATTGTGTGTACTTTCTTTTGCTGCCAATCCTTGCAATCTTTTATACCAACTACACTGTGCTTGGAGAGGATGGTGTAGGGAAGAATTTACCCTTCAATTACATATCTCACTAATTAATGCATACTTAGCTTAATGATCTTTTCTTGCTTTTCTTTCCCCAGCAGTAGATCTGTTGGCCCACTGGTTAAGGGAAATGTTTTGATAAAAATATTCCTTTTCTTACATAAAAATACATACAGATAAATATATCATTGCTTGATTTGAACATTAACATTCATTAGGAAATAGTATTATTTTGTGATAATGTTACTGCATTCATTTTATCAAATAATTCTGAAATGCTGTTTCTGAGTAGGTTAAGTCTGAGGAAGTCATTCCTCTGATTTTCCTATGTATCTAAAAGCCTGAGTATGTTATTACACATGTTCTTCATTGTGTAAAGTAGGTATTTGGAAATGTGTGTGTGTGTGTATGTGTTTATATGTGTGTTTTAAGAGTATCTATTATCTTTTCCAAAGAAATGTTTTGTTTAGCCATATGGTTGTCTTGAATATAAAGCTTAAAAGTTAGCCCAAGGGCCTTTTCAGTGTCTTATTCTTAGTGAACTTAGTGTACTATATATATTCTATGCAAAAAAGTTAAAGGGAATTTGGGCTAGATCTGGCTTGCTGTTTTGGTGTTCTAGAGGTTCACCTTTGACAATGCTCAGGGTGACCAAATCCTAAAAACAGCTACTCTATCAAAATACTTATAAACTTTGGTAGATAGCACAGTTCTAATTGATTAATTCAACATGATATGATGTTCCAATAACTAAAAATATTAAAATCTATATAATCTTTTATGCCTTCCTCATAGGATAATAGCGCCTCTTTGAGTGTGTCTTCCTAGAGAATGCTCTCCTATTTCTGAGCAAATACATCATCACTATGACCAGAATCTATACTTCTACCACATTACTCTAACACATGGGGAACTTTGAATGAAGTAGAAGGGGAAACAGATTGGAGGTAGACAATTCAGATTTTTGTCTTTTGAGAACTTGAAATTGGGATGGGATTGAAAAGAAAACATGCCTACTGTCTGAAAATGTTTGTACCTGACACTTAAATATGTAGGATTTGTTCAGTGGTCAAGTCTATTAAAAAGCCAGGAAAGCTGGTTTGCATAAAGAGAGAACAAAACAAATGTACAAGAGAATGAGTTATGCGCGACCCTGTGACAATTGAAAGAGAGTATGGAAATAGCAATTTTGATTTCTAATGGCCTTCAGATTCCTAAAAGCAGTCTTTCATACAACTTTTATGCAGAGTCTGTCCTTGAGTTTTGAGCGATATTTCAGCTAACTCCTAATAAATGTACTTAAGGCAAAGCAAATGAGCAAACAAAACCAAAACTCTAGCTTAATGTCTATTAATACTTACAACCAAAAAAGTATCTCTTCATAAAATATTAAGCTAACCGAAGATCAAAGCAATCTTTTTGGTTTCCCATAGAAAACACCTTTACAAGAAATAGGTACAGGTTGAGTATAACTAATCTGGAAATCTGAAATCCATAATGCTCTAAAGTTTGAAACTCTTTGTACACTGACATGATGCTCAAAGGTAGTGCTCATTTGGACATTTCAGATTTTGGACTTCAGGATGTGAGATGCACAGCTGTGTACATATAATACAGATATCTCAAAATCTGAAAAACAAATTCTGAAATCTACAACACTTCTGGCTCTAGCATTTCAGATAAGGGACACTCAACCTATATACTCAAAATCCATATTACCAGAACTTAAATGTCATATGGGTACTTACATGGAATTGAACACTTCTTGAACGGAATTAGAAAAAGGCAAAGTGTCCATACCTCTGATACATTCATTCCCTACAAAGATATGATTCCAAATGCTGATAGGTAAATGGAGAAAGGGAGGAGAATTTATTAATGGAATGAGTCCTAACCCTATCTCTTACCAACCATATAATGTTGGGTTAAATAATCAAAGGCCCAAAGAATTCAACTGTCTATTATTAGGAAAATTAAATGAGAGAATGCACATTAATATGCATTGGAGAGTACATGGAAAATAGTAAAAGCACAATATGTAATACGTTTTTATTATTATTACTTACTAAAATTTCTCCTAGAATTGGGACACTGACAATTTGCCTTTGAGGCCATCCTTTATTTAGGCTTCCCAATGAGGATCTGTTTTTGTTTCATGTAGGCTAACCGAGTCCAAAGCACATCCAGGTAGTCTTGACCTAAGAACTGTTGTGAGTGTCTCATGTATCTTTGCAAATCTGTTATGACAGAATACGTGCTGCTTTGAACTCTAAACTTCAAAGGAAATTCAGTTTCCTTTCATCCACATTCTTTTTGCATAACTTTAAAATCTCTCAAGCACTTATCACTAAGACTTGCTAACAGAAGGTTAAAAAGAAAAAGAAGTACAGGGGTACAGATATGATTACAATAGCTCACAAATTACAGTCTCTTTCTTTGAATTTTTTTTAACTTTGTAACTCAAAAGATGTTGGATTGTAACCCTTTTAGGACAGGGACTCTTTTTCACATGTGCTTATCTTCCCAGTATCTAGTGAAGTGTCTTGCACAATTTAGACACCCAGTTAATGCTGCTCATATAAATACATGTAAAAAGGCTATAGTCAAAATTCATTTTGAGATATTGTATTTTATATTCTTCAGCATAAAGCAAAGTGTAATGCTTTCATTTTCAAGGTTACAGATCTATGTAATTAATCTCTCTTTGGAAAATGGAAAATGATGAATACAAAACTCAGGATAGTGGTTACTTCAAGGGGTGATGTAGGCTTATGGGGCACCATAGGAGATGTTACCATGTGATATATATTCCAATTCTTAAGCTGGATAGTGGCATCAGAGTTATTCAATTTAGTATATAATGCTTTCTATAATTGTATACATCAAATACTACGTAATTCATTAAACAAGGAAATATCATGAAAAAAAGTCAATATTGTGATCTTAAACTCTCTGAAACTATTCTATCAAAGATACAGAATGAGAGAATGCACATTAATATGCATTGGAGAATTAGAATTAATGCTATTGTTGCCTCTCCCCTGTGCCATTCAAATCTTTCCCCATTTCTTTATATATATATATATATATATATATATATATATATATATATATATATATAATTTAGACACCCAATTAATGCTGCTCATATAAATAAATGTACAAAGGCTAGAGTCAAAATTCATTTTCAGATTTTGTAATAAGACACAATTTTATGGTCAGTAAGAGCTTTTGAAAACAAAATTATTTATGGGTTTACACATAGATGAAACTATTTGTAAGGAGAATATTACATATGAAGATGGTGTGACTGTTATAAGATGAATGAGTTATTTGAACATTTATAAATATCCATCCTTCATAAGAGTAATGCTACTGATGATAATAATAACAACAATTTACACATAATATGTGCACTCTACAAAATTCTTTGTATGCATAAAACAATTTAATCTTGATATAGTTTAGATTTACATTGTTTTTCTATGTAAGAATATAATTTAAGAGCAAATAACACTTCTAGAAATGACTTAGAACTTTCACTTTCATCAGCAGAGCATACAAGATACTCTGAAGGACTCTTCTACTACAAAATAAGTAGATTTTCCACGACACAAGTTTTTAATTCAATTGCTGAATTCCTAGAAAGGATGATATCTCCAAAGAGCCCCCACTACCAGCACCACCCTGGGAGGCTGAGTATGAATTTACTGTCTAAAACCTGGGCTTACAGTAATAATCACTTATAAAGAGTGAAATTGAATGAAGAGTAAATACCACTGTGAGCTTTGTAACCTGAAAAATGAACTGTGGACAGCAGTTGGTAAACTCTGATGATGATTTCTGAGTTAAGATGAAAGCTGCCCTTAGATCTTAACTGGAATATACAAATTATTCCAGGAAAAAAGAGCAAACTCAATTTAGATTCTCCACTGAATATTATTAACAAAATAGGAATTCACAATCAAAGCTCTTAAAAACAAACATATGTATACCAAGAGAAAAATCACCAAGAGTAAGAATTAACAGGAAAAAAATTACTTGAGTATTGGGGTCATTACATACATAATACAATATAAACGTATGTATGAAATGTTTAAATTAGTAAAAAGTATAACAATAGTAACATTAAAGAACCTTTTAGAAGGACTGTGATAAGTTTTATAATGAACATTTAGCAATATTCTAAAAGCAAACTGTAATTATTTAAAATTAAATTGTTTAAGAAAACAGAAGATTAGTTAATTTAATATTTTAGTTCAGGTTTCTAGGAGAATAAAAAGAGATGAAGAAAAACAAAGTAGGAAAATGGAAGACCCTTATCAAGAAATTACTCAGACCGTTTCACAAGGAAAGCAAGAGCTAAAATCTTATATGTACCCAGAGTGAAGAAATAGATGATCTTCAAAACAGAGTGGAGCAGATAATCTCGAATTGGAACACAGAAAACTATTGTTTAAGAATTATGAATTAATAAAAACCTACTTCTAATTTCTTTTGGAAAAGACTGAGAAAGCTCACTAGTTATTAAAGGAAACTAAGATACAAACAAAATGTGTTTAAAAGTAAATATTTTCATTAAAATTTTATAAATATCTTTCATGATACTGGTATTTATTTTATAAAATTCAGTAAATATATATGAAAAGCTATTTTAAACCAAGAATAAATCTTACTTAATGTGACAAAAGCTATCTAACTTACATATGAAGAAACATCATTCTTTGTCATGAAACACCAAACACATTCTTTTTAGGATTAAGAGTAAGACAAGAATGCCAACTATTCTTGAACACTATACTGAGGTCTTAGTGTAAAAACAAATAAACAACAACAAAACAGGGATTAAAGTGAAGAAACAAAGGAATCATTACTCACAGATCCTATAATGGTCTAATAAAAATTTGGCAAGTTGTCTGGCTACTATATTGCATTTCTGGACTTGTAACAAATTTTGAGAGAAAGAAAATAAAATGAAATACCAATCAGAAGAACAATAAACCGTATGTGATACTAAATGACAAACCTAAAAATGCCATACAACTTCAAATTAGGCAAGTTAGAAAATTGTTTTTAAAATGCATTAAGTGGAAGGACAAAAACCTGTTCATATATACATATAAAAATAGTTAAAATCATAGGGACACCAATTTGCCCCAAAACTGACCTCAGATTCAACAAAGCTTTTAGTCTAAACTTCAATATTGTTTTGTAATGAACTTCTCAAGTCGATTCCAAAATTTATATATAAGAATAAATACAGTCCTGAACAAATAACAAAAAAGTGGTGAGATCTGGCCTAACAGTTACCAAGACTGTTACATACTGTCCTACATTCTGAAAATGTGTTTTGTTGATACAGGTATAGACAGATTGATGAACGGAACATAACATAGACCTGTGACACAAAGATTATATTTAGAAATTTATTAAGTGACAGAAGCAGAAAGCAGGTCAATAATGAAGGGACGTACTTTCCAAAACTTTATATTTGATAATTGATTATCCCTATTTTTAAAAAAGAGATTGATCTTTTCTTCATTAACAAATAAAATCAATGTCAGATGAAGAGTTTAAAATTAAAGAGTTTAAAATGCAAGTCAAAACTTTATATATTTTAAGAACATATCTAGAGAATTATTTTTATGACATTGGGGTATGTAGGTATAACTTATAGAAGACATTGAAAGCATATGCCTGTAATCACAGCACTTTTGAACATTGAGGTGGGTGGATTGATTGAGTCCAGGAGTTTGAGACCAGCCTGAGCAATATAGTAACACTTTGTCTCTACAGAAAATACAAAAATTAGCTGACCATGATGGCCCATGCAGGTAGTCCCAGCTATGCAGGAAACTGAGGAGGGAGGATCACTTAAGCCCGGGTGGTTAAAGCTGCAGTGAGCCGTGAACGCACCACTGCACTGCAGCCTGGGTGAAAGAGAAAGGCCCTGTCAATTAAAAACAAACAAACAAAACGTACAGAACACACAAAGTGTTGTGTGAAAGTTTCATAAGTTTAACTATATGTAATATGATACTTATTACTAGAAATTTACAATAAATACCATGAAAAGGCAAGCCAGAAATTGGGAAAATATATCTGCAACCTACAAAACCAAGAAGGATTTAGTATTAAGATTTTATTGTAGAAATATAAATGCATAAGAAAAACAGAAATAATCCAGTAGAAAACTTTACTGTTTCCTTTTTTGTAAACTACCCTCACATTTTTTTGTGAGGGTAGTTTACAAAAAAGGAAACATGACTCTATCTCTTTTGTCCCTGCCCAAACCAGGCTTTTTTTAATTAATGTAAAAAGTGCTCAAATTTCTGTCACACTTATGTTCTTACAGCATGTTTTATTCAAAAACCCAGAGAAGCACAGGATTTTATTAATGCACACAAAATTTAATTTTATGCAGAGAAATGTTAAGTGCAAATCATTATCTTAAACTACATATGCACTAATGGTTAAATTATTACTGTAAAAACATGGGAAATAGCTTTACAAAACAGGAAATACAGTATTTTAAGGATAACTATAGATCTCAATATTCTGGGATGGCCTCACTTTCTACCACTGTACTTATTTAATTATGGAAAGTCCTTATTTGGATAATAAATAATATGATCAGAATATGTATGTTTACTGAAAAGCGGCAACATATTTGGATACTTTTTAAAAAATGGAAGTATAAAGGCAATGGCCTAGTAAATGTGATTCTTCATGCTAGTATAATGTATAGTTAAAACCTGTGTGTCAGATAGTTTGGATATTTTTGCCCTCCGAATCTAAAGGAAGGTGCTTGGATTTCTGGGGCTGATAATTTATGAACCGCATGGTGCCATTCTCATGGCAAGGAGTTTTCATTTTTATTTCTCAGAACGGTTTGTTAAAAAAAAAACGTGGAAACACCTCCCTCTTTCTTGTGCCCTTTCTGGACGTGTCATCTTCCCATGCTGGCGCTCCTTCCCTGAGTGGAAGCAGACTGAAGTCCTCACCAGAAGCAGATGTTGCCCTCATGTTTCTTGTATAGTCTGCAGAACTGTGAATCAAATCAGCCTCTTTTCTTTATAAATTACTAAGCTTCAGATATTCCTTTATAGCAACACAAATGTACTGAGAGAGTGTCCATCATAAATCATCAATATGAACTTAATTCTCAATTTCATACTTTCTAAGTGCTTCTTTCATATATCAAGATAATTAAAATAGTTCTCAGTAAAGGTATATCATTCTGAATTTTATTCATTGATATATTAATAAAAAAGAGAGAGAGAAAGAGAAAAGCTCAGAATCAGGTAAAGAGAAAAAAATTTCCTCTAGACTTGTTCATCTGCCCTTAAAGAAAAGCTGTAGTTGTGTCTGTCCTCTCACCTGGTAGACTATGGGCAATTCAGAGTTATTTTCCCTGTAAGAGATTTGTCACATTGATGCTATGAAGGGACAGAAAAGGGAATGATTGCCTTATTGCTGCTGCCCCTCAAACATCTTGATTTTTGCTTTAGTGGTTTCAATGTAACTGAAATACCTCCCAATAGGCACTGAAGTGACCTTCACTTCAGCAAGTCAAGATTCAGTGCTTTGCAGCATGCTGTTTTGTTCTGCCCTAGAGGAAGTCAAGGTCAGGCCAGGTTGTTGGAATGTTCTGTTTCTTTAGGGACTTCTATTGCTATAGAAATGGAACAGATTCAGTCCCAAATTTGAGCATTTCCTAATAATTTAAACTGCTGTTTAGTGATCTGACACTTAAAGGAATTACTTCTTGATATTTAGTAATAGAAATAATCACTTGTGAGGAAAAATGTACTAAAGCATAATTTAAAAGTAGGAGATACTGTTAAGGTAATGCACAATACAATCACTTCAAATATCTTCCAGTGGTGTGTACTTCAATCTAATTGAAGTTCTGATGGTTTTTATTTTAAACATTTAGAGCATTGCTCTCTTAGAACAAATTAAAGACATACAGTTTGCTTCTACAGAGCCCTCAAACCCAAAAAGAGTTATGTCCCAAGAAATGCATGTGCGTGCGTGCGTGCACACGCATGCACACACACACACACATATTTATGTGTATATATATATGGCTAATTATAAAACTGTCATGTTTTGCCTGTAATCCCAGCACTTTGGGAGGCCAAGGCGGGTGGATCACGAGGTCAAGAGATCAAGACCATCCTGGTCAACATGGTGAAACCCCATTTTTACTAAAAATACAAAAATTAGCTGGGCCTGGTGGCACGTGCCTGTAGTCCCAGCTACTCGGGAGGCTGAGGCAGGAGAATTGCTTGAATCCAGGAGGTGGAAGATCGTGCCATTGCACTCCACCCTGGGTAACAAGAGGGAAACTCCGTCTTAAAAATAAAAATAAAAAACTATCATGTTTTGACATTTCTCATTTAAAGCCATAATTGGAATTGAATTAAATTGTGGATTTTGTCTTGAGTATGTACCAGATTCTGGATAAAAGGATCAGTTCTAGCAGCTGAAATGAATTCCATTTTCATAAACCTCCTCCAAGTCAACTTTATGTGTTCTTCCTTCCCTTCCTTCTGCAATCTTCTTTCAGGAGGATGGCTGTCTATTGAGTCAGCCCCTGTTGAGGGTAGGGAGAAAAACCTAAAACTGTAAGCAAAGGTTTCTGTCCTATTACCTAAATATAATCATCACCCTCAAAAAGAAAAAAGAATACAGGAGATAAATGCATCTAATTTTACAGATTTTATTTTATAAATTCATCTAAGCACTGTAATCCAATAAAAGTTCTACCACGTTGAGTTTTTAACCACTAAAACTTTTATTTGCATTTAAAAAAAACTATAAGAAAACCAATTAGAGTCAAAGTGATGCATATTTATTTTTATTTTAATAAGATTTATTAACTCTTGTAAGTATATTCTTCTTATAGGTTACATGATGACTTCGTTGGTGGTATCAGTGAAACTGTACATCTTTATTTTACTATTTTATTTTTAATGCACTTTATTAATGGCCATCCTTTAACAAATATACTTTCTGAGAATAAATCTGTTTTGGGAAATAGTTTGTAAATTTATTGTATGTTTTATTCTATATAGATTCACTTATACTCCATTTTAAAGAAATTGAGATATCTTCTGGGAATTATTCTTAGTAAGCTCAAATTTTTTTTTTTTTTTTTTTTTTTTTTTTTTTTTTTGAGACGGAGTTTCGCTCTTGATACCCAGGCTGGAGCGCAATGGCGCGATCTCGGCTCACCGCAATCTCCGCCTCCTGGGTTCAGGCAATTCTCCTGCCTCAGCCTCCTGAGTAGCTGGGATTACAGGCACGCGCCACCGTGCCCAGCTAATTTTTTGTATTAGTAGAGACGGGGTTTCACCATGTTGACCAGGATGGTCTCGATCTCTTGACCTCGTGATCCACCCGCCTCGGCCTCCCAAAGTGCTGGGATTACAGGCTTGAGCCACCGCGCCCGGCCGCAGTAAGCTCAAATTTTTAAGAAGAAAATTCATCCAGGAAAAAATATACAATATCTAATATTACCATAAAGTGGAGATTTGAGAACCATAGATACTGAGGATCAAAATTTTTATCCCCTACTAATCCTATCAAGAACCAATCCTTAAATTATCTGCTGAAAGGATTATCTGTAATATATTTAAAATTCTCCTGGCATCTATAGAAACTAAGATGTTAGGATTTTTACTCTCTGTGGTAGGAGTTAGACATGGTAGAGAGTAAGAAAATTTAATTCTAGTTGAATATGTGAATAACCAGAGAGTTTTCAAAAGTAGTAATCCCAGAGTCTGGTATAATTCCAGGCTACGTTTTTTCTTTGAAGCTTTCCTGAAAATTATAGTATGAGGCCACGGTTGGAAAAGAGAGTCAAAATGGCAAGGATCATGTGGTTACTATGTAGTTGTCCTTTGACCACGTTTCATCCTTCTATATCAATAGAAGAACAGTGAAATACATTTCTGCTTGTTCTAGAATATTTGTTGAAAAAAATGATATGAAGAAAATAAAGAGAGAAACAAAGAGAATGGAGAGACTCAGTTAAGCAAGTGTGTTGTGTTCTCCTCTCTCCAAGCAATGACCCACAGAGGGGGAGATACATTCCAAAGATACAAAGAAAGTAGGGACTCTGGACAGAAAATGTCTTTTGGGCCAGTTGCTCCACACCAATTTGTAACTCAGCCAATATGAATCTCAACTTGGCAGCAGAATGTGTTATGCAACAAGTTTTGTTGTTTGACCTTCCCAGATTGTTGTGTTTAAATTTTCCATTGATGTTGCCGAGAATTTATTTTTCACTCTCTTGAGGGGACTCACAAGACAACTTATTTGAGAACTGGCAGTCCTGCTATGGATAACAAAGAAATGCAGGTAGATTAAATGTAGGTAAGCCAAAGAGCAGGACTGAGGGCACAACTAGACTCAGAGATGTCTATTTTGCCAGTGAGAACTAACACAAAGCTGGGTTTGAGTCACCTGAAGAGGCTTACTAAGTCTTCAATCAAAGCTGTAAAAAATACACAATGGGCTATACCAGCTTCTGACTTCAGAAATGGAGGCAGCAGTATGATAAGTGATTATAGGAATCAGGTATTATATGTAGAAAGTGTAAGGATTTTGGTTGTCAAAAGGACTTATAAGCCCTCTCCTGGCCCCCTGCATGCCCCCCAAACTAAGAATATTTGGAAGGAGCAAGGATCATAAACAGGAAATTGAAGATACTTAGCAGTTATCTCAAAAAACTTATCATTTGTAAATTATGTATTCAAAATGTGTTGGAATACTATTCATTTTCTACAACTCAGTGGAAGATAGCTCAGGTAAACGGAAAAGTAGCTTATTAAAATAAATAAGAAAGCAAAATGTCTTTTTACATTTGTGATGTATAGAAATTTTTCACCAAATATGGTTAAATATTTTACCAATGAGAACTATTATTATTGTTGATAATAAAAATATTTCTTTTATTGTTCTTTAAGCTATGACAATCACCAAACTATACCTGAATTTTCAGAACATTCCAAATTATATCAAATTTGGTCATGAATAAATGAGAAGTAAACAGTCTATGGAATGGTTCACTTATTATGTTTACCTGTCATAATATTTACCTGTATTTAAGAATAAGATGAACTACACTTAGAAGTCATCAACTAGTGTTTTAAACATAACTCACTCACAATAACGTGGATAATTTATGATAACAAATTATGTCTATACTACCACAAACTCCTCATGGAGTACTAGAAACGAAGAAAACCAGATGACTTGATAAATTTGTGTGTTGTGTGTGTGTGTGTGTGAGAGAGAGAGAAAATTAATCTACATTCTTTATTCAGGGATACAAATATTTGCAATCTTGGTAATTTGAGGTTAAAAATACTACAAATATTATCTCCAATAGCACCTTTGACAAAGGAAAGTTCCAACAGTCTTTAACTCACTTCAGTGATATAAAATTGACTTCTTCATCATGGTCACACCATAGGAAAGCAGAACGTAGTGAAGTTTTCAACTTCATTTTCAATAAACATTTCTTTGTACAATACTGTTTTTACTGTATATTTTGCTCATCTATGCTTTTTCAAGCTACTATTAGTAACAAACATTTTTGCAAAAAAAAAAAAGACTTTGGAGAAGTTATAATATAGGCAAACATAAGCTATTTTGTAACCTAGTAACAATTTTTCATCTGTTGAAATTCTTTTGTGTCTTAGTAATCAATTTTTCTGTGGAGAGACAACTTTTTTTGGAGATCTCATGTTTCTTAGTGTTTTGTGCTGCTGTAACAGAATACCTTTAGACTGAGGGATTCATTTTGAGTAGAAATTTACTGGTTGACATATCTGGAATCTAGGAAGTTCAGGATTAGGGAGCCAACATATTGCGAGGGCCTTCTTGCTGTGTCATCCCATGATGGAAGGCAGAAGGAAAAGACAGAGCAAGAGGGTGCCCAATTCACTCTTTATAACAACACAAATGCCACCCACGAATGCAGAAGCTCTCATAGCCTTATCTCTTAAAGGTCTCACTTCTAAATACTATTACAATGGAAATTAAATTTCATCATAAGAATATGATGAATTCACCATATGGAAAAGAATGAATTGACATTCAGGAGATAATTGAAGCCCAGTCCAATAATTCTAAGCAATAAAATAAAATGATGCAGGAGATTAAAGGTAAAATGTTTATTTAGAGAAAGAATCAAAATGAGCTGATGGAGCTGGAAAACTCACTTCAAGATTTTCAGAATACAATTCAAAGTACCAACAACAGAATTGCCCAAGCTAAGGAAAGAATCTCAGAGCCTGAAGGCCTACTCTCTGAATTAACTCAGTCAGAGAAAAATAAAGAGAAAAGAGTAAAGGGGAATGAATGAAACTTCTGAGAAATATGTGATTATTTGCAGAAACAAAATCTATCACTCAGTGGCATCCCTGAAAGACAGGTAGACAAAACAAGCAACTGAAAAAAACTTCAGGATATCTTCCACGAAAATTTTCCCACTTTGAGGGGCCAACATTCAAATTAAGAAAATGAAGAGAATCAGATGTTAAACAAGAAAACTATCTGCAAGACACATAGTCATCAGATTCTCCAGGGTTAAAATGAAAGAAAAACTGTAATACTAAAGGCAGCTAGAGAAAAGGGGCAGTTTGCTTATAAGGGAAACCCCATTAGGCTAAATGCAAACTTGTCAGCAGAAACCACAGAAGCTAGAAGAGATTAGGGGTCTATATTCAGCATTCTTAAAAGAATTACTAAGCATTCAGCCAAACCAAGCTTCATAAATAAAGGAGAAACAAGATACTTTTCAGACAAGCAAATGCTGAGGGATTTTGTAACCACCAGATAACCACCAGACCTGCCTTACAAGAAGTCCTGAAGGGAGTGCTAAACATAAAGGAAACACTATTATTAGCAACTACAAAAACACTAATAAGTCCATAAAACAGTAACACTGTAAAGCAACATATAAACAAGTCTATACAATACCATCTGAAAGTATCATGGCAGGAACAAATCTACACATATCAGTATCAATACTAACCATGATTGTAAATAGACTAAATGCCCCAATTAAAAGGCAAAAAATTATAAATTGGATAGAAAGCAAGACCCAATGGTATGCTGGTTTCAAGAGATCCATCTCATATGCAATGACATCCATACACTCAAAGTAAACAAATGGAGAAAAATGTACCAAGCAAAGGGAAAACAGAAAAAAGCAGGGGTTGCTATTCTAATTTCAGACAAAATAGACTTTAAAACAACAAATATTAAAAAAAAGACAAAGAAAGGTATTATATAATGGTATAGGGCTCATATCAACAAGAAGATATAACTATGCTAAATATGTACACACGCAACACAGGAGCACCCAGATTCATAAAGCAAGTTCCTAAAGACCTATGAAGAAAGAGACTTCAATAACCATAATATAACACTGGAAGAATTCAACACCCCACTGAAAATGTTAGACAGATCATCAAGGTACAAAATTAACAAAGATTTTCAGGACTTGAAATCAACATTTCACCAAATAGTCCTAATTAATAGATATCTATAGAACACTCTACTCCACACAACATTATATACATTCTTCTCATTTTCACATGGCACAAACTCACAGTCATATAAAACAATACTCAGCAAATTAAAAAAAAAATTATATGACCCACAATCTTGCAAAGAGTGAAATAAAAGTAGAAATCAAAACTAAGAAAATTTCTCAAAACTATATAATTACATGGAAATTAAACAACCTGCTCCTGATTAACTTTTGGGTAAATAATGAAATTAAGGCAGAAATCAAGAAACTATTTGAAACTAATGAGAAGATGCAACATACTAGAATCTCTGGGACAGAGATAAGGCAGTGTGAAGAGGGAATTTTATAGCACTACATGTCAACATTAAAAAACTAGAGAGATCTCAAATTAACAACCGAATGTCACAACTAAAGAAACTAGAGGACAAGAGAAAACAAACTGCAAAGCTAGCAGAAGAAAAGAAATAGCTGAAATCGGAGCTGGATTGAAAGAAATTGATACATGAAAAGCCACATAAAAGATCAACAAATCCACAATTTGGTTTTTGGAAAGAATAAATAAGATAGATAACTAGATAGATTAACAAAGAAAAAACAAAAGAAGATCTGAATAAACACAACCAGAAATTTAAAAAAGGGATGTTACCACTGACCTCACATTAATACAAAATATCTTCAGAGGCCACTACAAACATCTGTATCCACACAAGCCAGAAGAAATGGATAAATACCTGGACATATACAACCACCTAAGATTGAACCAGCATGAAATTGAATCCCTGAACTGATCAATAATGAGTTCTGAAATTAAATCAATAATAAAAAGTGTATCAACCAGAAAAAGCCCAGGACCAGACATAGAGTCAAAGCCACATTCTACCAGACATATAATGAAGAGGTGGTATCACTCCTCTTGAAACTATTACAAAAGAGGAGAAATTCCTCCCCAACTCTTCTGTGAGGCCAATCTATGCAAAATCCTTTTGCATAGATGCAAAAATACTAGCAAACCAAATCTAACAGTGCATCAAAAAGCTAATCCACCACAATCAATTAGACTTTTTTCCTGGGATGCAAAGATGGTTCAATATATGTAAGTCAATAAATGTGATTCACCACATAAATAGAATCAAAATTAAAAAAAAAACAAACACATGATCATCTTTATAGTTGAAGAAAAGGCATTCGATAAAATTCAACACCACTTTATGCTAAAAATCCTCAACAAACTAGGAATTGAAGAAGCATATTTCAAAATAATAAGGGCCATCTATCAAAAACCCACAGTGGACATCATACCAAATGGGCAAATGCTGAGAACATTCCCCTTGAAATCTGGAAGACGACAAGGATGTACTCATTCACCACTCCTATTTAACATGGTACTAGATGTGTTTTTCTAGCCAGAGCAGTCAAGCCAGAGAAAGAAACAAAATCCAGATAGCAAAAGAGAAATTCAAAGTATCCTTCTATGCAGTCAATATGATGTCATACCTAGAAAACTTCATAGTCTCTGCCCTAAAGCTCCTAGATCTCATAAACAACTTCAGCAAAGTTTCAGCATACAAATTCAATGTACAAAATTCAATAGCATTTCTATACATCGACATTCAAGTTGCCCAGCCAGGTATGGTGTCTCTTGCCTGTAATCCTAGCACTTTGGAAGGCTGAGGTGGGCAGATCATGAGGTCAGCAGTTTGAGACCAGCCTGACCAATATGGTGAAATCCCATTTCTACTAAAAATACAAAAATCTGCCAGGTGTGATTGTGCGTGCCTGTAATCCCAGCTATTCAGGAAGCTGAGGCAGGAGAATCACTTGAACCCGGGAGGCAGAGGTTGCAGTGAGCCAAGATCACACCACAGCACTCCAGCCTGGTGACAAAGTGAGACTTTGTCTCAAAATAAAAAAACAAAATCCAAGCTGAGAGCCAAATCAAGAACACAATCCCACTCACAATAGCTACAAAAAGAATAAAATACCTAGGAATATAGATAACCAGGGAGGTGAAAGATCTTTACAATGAGAATTATACAACACTGCTCAACGAAATCAGGGATGACACAAATAAATGGAAAAGTATTTCATTCTCATGGGTAGGAAGAATCAATGTTGTTAAAATTGCCATACTTCCCAAAGCAACTTACAGATTTAGTGCAATTCCTATCAAACTACCAATAATATTTTTCACAGAATTAGAAAAAAAAAAAACTACTTTAAAATTCATATTGAACCAAAAAAGAGCCCAAATAGTCAAGGCAATCCTACTTAAAAAAAAAAAAAAATCGAAGCTGGAAGTATCACATTGCCCAGTTTTAATCTATACTTTAAAACTGTGGTAACCAGAACAGCATTGTACTGATACAAAAACAGACCCATAAGACCAATGGAGCAGAACAGAGAACCCTGAAATAATGCTGCACACCTAGGATCAACCTTCTTTACACCATATACAAAAATCAACTCAAGATTGATTAAAGACTTAAATGTAAAACCTAAAAAGCTATAAAAAGCCTGGAAGATAACTGAAGAAATAAATACCATTCTGTAGCTAGGCCCTGGCAAAGATTTTATGATAAAGACTCCAAAAGCAAGTGTAACAAAACCAGAAATTGACAAATGGAATCTAATTAAACTAAGGAGTTTCTGCATGGCAAAAGAAACTATCACAAATTAAATAGAAAACCTGCAGAATGGAAGAAAACACTTGCAAACTATGCATCTGAAAACAGTCCAATATTTAGAATCTGTAAATAAGTTAAACAAATTTACAAGGACAGAAACAATTCCATTAAAAAGTATGCAAAAGAACTGAATAGACACTTTTCAAAAAAAAAAGATATACACACAGCCACCAAATATATGAGAAAATGAACATTACTAATCACTAGAGAAATGCAAATCAAAACCACAGTGAAATACCATCTCACACCAGTAAGAAAGGCTAAAAGTCAAAAAATGACAGGCTTTATCAAGTTTGCTGAAAAAAAGGAACACTTACACACTGCTGGTGTGAATGTAAATTAGTTCAGCCACCATGGAAAACAGTTTGGTAGCTCAAAGAACTCAAAGCAGAATTAACCTTTGACTTAATTTGACTTTCACTATTGGGTATACACTCAAAGGAATATAAATATTCTACCATAAAGGACACACATGTATATGTTCATTGCAGTGCTATTCACAATAGCAAAGACAGGAAATGAAGCTAAAAGCCCATCAAAAGTAGACTAGATTTAATAAATGTGGTAAATATACACCATGGGATACTACACAACCACATAAAAGGATGAGATCATGGCTTTTGCAGTAACAGGTACAGAGCTTGAGGCTATGTATTAGTCTGTTTTCATGCTGCTGATAAAGACATATTGGAGACCGGGAAGAAAAAGATATTTATTTGGACTTACAGTTCTGTGTGGCTGAGGAGGTCTCAGAATTATGGCTGGAGGTGAAAGGCACTTCTTATATGGCAGTTGCAAAAAATGAGGAGGAAGCAAAAGCAGAAACCCCCAGAAAACACATCACATCTTGTGAGACTTACTCACTTTTACAAAAACAGCACAGAAAAGACTGGCCCCCATGATTCAATTACTTCTCCATAGATCCCTCCCACAACACGTGGGAATTTTGGGAGATACAATTTAAGTTGAGATTGTGTGGGGACACAGCCAAACCATATCATTCTACCTCTGGCTCCTCCAAGTCTCATGTCTTCATGTTTCAAAACCAATCATGCCTTTCCAACAGTATCCCAAGTCTTAACTCATTTCATCATTACCCCAGAATTCCACAATGCAAAGTCTCCTCTGAGACAAGGCAAGTCCCTTCTGCTTATGAGTCTGTAAAACCAAAATCAAGCTAGTTTCTTTCTAGATACAGTTGGGGCACAGTATTGGGTTAATACAGCCATTCCAAATGGGAGAAATTGGCTAAAGCAAAAGAGTTACAGGGCCTATATAAGTCTGAAATCCAGCCAGGCAGTAAAATCTTGAAGCTCCAAAATGATCTCGTTTGACTCCAGGTCTCCAATCCAGGTCGTGCTGATGCAAAAGGTGGGTTCCCATGGTCTTGGGCAGCTTGACCCCTGTGGCTTTGTAGGGTACAGCCTCCCTCCCAGCTGCTTCCATGGGCTGGCACTGAGTGTTTGCAGCTTTTTTAGGCACACAGTGCAAGATGTCAGTGGATCTGTCTTTTTGGGGTCTGGAGGACGGTGGCCCCCTTCTCACAGCTCCACTAGGTGGTGCCTCACTAGGGACTCTGTGTGGGGGCTCCAACCCCACATTTCCCTTCTGCACTGCCCTAGCAGAGGTTCTTTGTGAGGGGCCTGCCTTTGCAGCAGACTTTTGCCTGGGTACCCAAGCATTTTCATACATCTTCTGAAATCTATCTGGAGGTTCTCAAATCTCAATTCTTGATTTCTGTGCACCTGCAGGCTCAACACCATGTGGAAGCTTCCAAGGCTTAGGCTTGCATCCTCTTAACCCACAGCCCAAGCTGTATGCTGGTCCCTTTCAATCACAGCTGGAGCAGCTGGGACACAGGTCACAAAGTCCCTAGGCTGTATCCAGCATGGGAACCCCGGACCTGACCCACAAAACCGCTTTTTACTCCTAGGTCTCCAGGCCTGTAAGGGAGGGACTGCCATGAGTTTCTCTAACATGACCTGGAGTCATTTTCCCCATGGTTTTGGGGAATAACATCAGGCTCCTTACTACTTATGCAAATTTCTGCAGCTGGCTTGAATTTCTCCCTAGAAAATGGGATTTTCTTTTCTACCACATAGTCAGGCTGCAAATTTTTTAAACTTATATGCTCTGCTTCCTTTATAAAATTGAATGCCTTTAACAGCATCCAAGTCACCTCTTGCATGCTTTGCTAGTTAGAAATTTCTTCTGCCAAATACCCTAAATCATCTCTCTCAAGTTCAAAGATCCACAAATCTCTAGGGCAGGGGCAAAAGACTGCCAGTCTCTTTGCTAAAACATAACAAGTCACCTTTGCTCCAGTTCCCAAAAAGTTCCTCATCTCCATCTGAGACTACCTCAGCCTGGACCTTATTGTTCATATTGCTATCATCAGCATGTTAGGGCGAGTTATTCAACAAGCCTCTAGGAAGTTCCAAACTTTCCCACATTTTCCTGTCTTCTTCTGAGCCCTCCAAACTTTCCCAACCTCTGCCTATTATCCAATTCCAAAGTTGCTGCAACATTTACAGGTACCTTTTCAGCATCACCCCATTCTCAGTACCAATTTACTGTATTAGTCTGTTTTCATGCTGCTGATAAAGACACACCTGAGACTGGGAAGAAAAGAAGGTTTAGTCGGACTTAACAGTTCCAAATGGCTGGGGAGGTCTCATAATCATGGTTGGAGGTAAAAGGCACTTCTTACATGAGAGCAGCAAGAGAAAATCAGGAGAAAGCAAAAGCAGAAACCCCTGATAAACCCATCAGATCTCCTGAGACTTATTCACTGTCATAAAAATAGCACAGCAAAAACCAGTTCCCATGATTCAGTTACCTCCCCCCTTGGTCCCTCCCACAATATGTGAGAATTCTGGGGGATACAATTCAAATTGAGATTTGGGTGAGGAGACAGCCAAACCATATCAGCCCACTATCTTAAGTGAGTTAACCCAGGAACAGAAAACCAAATACCACATGAACTCACTTATAAGTGGGAGCTAAACATTGTGTATATATGAACACAAAGAAGGGAACAACAGACTCCAGGGCCTACTTGAAAGTGGAGAGTGGGAGTAGGGTAAGGATTGAAGAACTACTTATTGGGTACTATGCTTATTACCTGAGTTACAAAACAATCTGAATAACAAACCTCCACCACATGCAATTTACCTATATTACAAAACTGCACATATACCCCTGAACCTAAAATAAAAATTTTAAATATTTTTTCAGGATAATTTGAAAACTTTTGCTATGTAAAATCATTCTGCATAGAATTTACTCTGGGTTATATTTAAATATGAATATTTAATTATAATTAGCACATGAAAGTAATTATAAAATTTTATCTGAGAAGTAAAGCAGAATTTCAGATGAAGTTATCCATGAATTTTTCCTAATCCTCACCTCAAATTCTACCACTCATTTCCATTATCTGCCTAGGTTTTTAAAATCAAATGTGTAAGAGATGTAATTTATGTGTGGCCATTGAAAAGCACATGCAGAAACCATTTTCAGGATATGGGATGCTGTACCCTGGGATCCACTAAAACATTCCTCTTGTTATTTAAATCCCTTGCTCAACTTGGTTCTCTGATCTCTCTGTTGGTGTATATTCTAAGCATAAGCATCTCATCCCAAAGTGATGAATACAAACATTGAAGAATTTTACCTGAATCTATACTGCAATGCCATCAACTTCAAACATCAGTATGTTAGAATCATGGAGTCAAGAACGAATTCTAAGTTCTAAATGCTGCCTAGAAAAAGAGAACAGAGTTTCAGGCACTGGAAACTCAGGGATTTTGTTGTTGTTGTTTCTTTCTTTTTAATTTTTTTTTTGAGGAATATGAAAAGAAATAATAGCAGAAAAGATAGAACATGAGGTGGGAAGAGAATATCCTCTGCTTTGCTTAGTAAATCAAATTGCTCCTATACACTGACTTTGTTCAAAGACTAAATTTTAAAGGTATTTATATTTCATGAAGTGCTATTTCTTTTCACATTCTATAAAAAGTGTTTGTGTGTATGTGTGTATAACCAATTTGTGATTTGAAAAAAAAAAAGTTTATTTTACCCTAAACACAAACCTTTATTTCTGTTCTGTGTATGTGCACATATTTTAGATAGATATAATTTTGCACTCCACATTATTTGCTCCAACATTGTCAACAGCATGTATTTTCATTTTTGCAAAATTTTCATAATAATCATGTTAATGGTTCACAATTTCTCATCACGTATTTTTTTATTTTTTACTTAAATATTTCTATTGTTTAATTTGAGTTTCTTTCAGTATTCAAATTCTGGGGTACTGATACTTCAGACTTAAATTTTTAACATTGTTTTAAGTCTCTAAAAGTGAATATGAAATATAGAAATTATGTTAATTTTTCTTAGTTTTATAAAATGTATAACAATCTAATTGAGATCGTGTGTACTAGTTTTCTAGAAAGAAATTTTCAAAATGATCACGTGTCAGAACTTCTATAAGCAATTTTATTCTTATTATTTTCAAAAGAATTTTTTTAAGGGCCATGTATCATATGATGGTAAATTTAATTACTAGTAAAAAAATAACACCTGCTTGCATGTTCTGCATATTCATCCCAGAACTTAAAGTAAAATAAAAACATATATAACATTTGAAATAAATTTTCATATTAAAGCTCTAGTACATTGAAAATATGTATGTTAACATGCATATATTTGCTTCTTTAAATGCAGATATAGATATATATTACCGTATATTGAAGCTGCCCACACACATACATACACACATTTGTGAGTACATCTTTTGGTAGGAAAATCATTGTCACTGTTGTTTAATGTTAGTTCTTATTCAATTTCATGCTTCACTAAATACATTGTATCCAAAGATACACCAGAAATCCATGTAAAAGACATTAAATTCAAAAATTGATCAAAGCACCTATCTTAATCCAAAAATCATTTTCTTCATATGATTTTTACTAAATAGGAAACTTAAACATGAAATGACACAATTCTTCCTCCATTTTCATACCGGCTCAAATCTTTTCTAAGTGCTTTTGTATCAATTTGGAAAATATTGCCCATTTGCTCAGTCCAGGATAACTGCTTGTATTTTTGTAAAATAAGCTGTTATTAATGTGGAGAAGTTGATACCACTTTAGTGATATTCCTTGGGGCAATCAAAGATAAAGGTCAAATCATTAGTATGATATGTTCCAATCAAGAAAGTAAGATTCAAGTCACAGAAATCTGTTAACAAAATCCTCCACACAATGCTAAAAAACTTCTTTTTATAGCAGACTGGTAATTTTTAAAAATATAACTGTGTTGTCTTATTCAACAGATATATTTACGAAAAGCTTATATGATGTCGTTGACAAGAAGAAATGCTAGATTGTAACCCCAGATTTATTTTCACCACAGACATTGCTCTGGGTTGCAGAAGCTCATTTGCCCTGGAATCCTTAAGGAAAGCTATCAACAATGTTGTAGTTGAAATGTAATTCACATAGTAAGTTCAAGTAAGACTGCGAAAGTGAAGCGAGTTCAGTTTCTGCTTCTTAGAAGCAAATGCTTCTTGGAACTGAATGGCACTAAAGAATGTATGAGAAGCAAAGAGGAAATGAAAGCACATAGGGGTTTTAAACCTCATTAACTTGGATATATTGCAGGAAGCCATTTTTTCTCAATTATATATTCTAAATATTTATTTTCTATTTTTCAACTGTAATTCTCCAAAATACTTCACTCTATTTCCTAAATAGTGATTAATCGTAATCATATTAAAATGTAACTGTCACATGAGAATAAATTGGTTTCCTTTCAAAATTAGTTAATCCTTAAAATTCCCTTTAGTTTAAAAAAATAATTGATATTTTATATAATTCTTTAAATATTTTATTATATCTGATGTATTATATTCTGTATCTGGTTTATTATATATAACATATAATTTGCACTGTAGTATATATGTCTAATATATATATTACATATTATACATCTACATGTTTTTCTTATATACACTATATGTTGCACACACACACACAGATACCTACACTTAAGGAGGTTTTGCACCATGGATGCCATCATTGTGAAAACAAAAGATAAAATAATAAGCAATATAACCATAATCTTGGTTTAGTTCCTACATTTCCCACAATTAGATATTGTATTAAAAATTCAAATTAATGTAATTCAGAAACCTTGTTTCTGCAGGCTTTGGAAATTTACCTTTCTTTAATGCCAAGCTGACATTCTCCATAAGCTCCCACTATGCTTGTGAGCAGGAAGCTTATTTTTCCTGTCCCCTGAACAATGGATTGCAATGGTTTCTAAAATACGATTAAATATTTACAAAGCTGCCCAGATTGTTCTTTGTCACTTTAGTCTTGCTCTATACACTGGTTTTACTCCTGGCATCTGAACTCAGAGTATCTTCTTCAGACAGTTATGTCTTCCACTCCATTACGTTATATCCATGGTGGCAGAGGACTCTTCAGAAGTCTCCTACATGTAGTTACAATCATAATGGAATGTTTAATAAAATTTTGCTGAATTCTGCTATTTGAAAATAATAGAAGGAAATTACAGAGTAAAAAAGAAAAACCCAACATTTGACATATTATTTCTGATGTTTACTGGTCTATAGGGAACCATTTACTGTTATTCTATTTTCTCAGCCTCCACTCTACTTGACAAAGGGTCCACTTTTATTCTCTAATTTCAAAGAACAGTCCTACATTCTTTCTACCTAGACTCTAGGGTACTGAAACTAAATTAATAGAGAACATATTTTCTTGTTTGTTAGTCTTGCCCAGACTCTTTATATACTTAACAATAGGCAAAGAATTAATTTTATCCAGGATTAACAATATTTACATTTTAAAGAGGAATAGTGTCTTTCTTAGTTATCTAAAAGCTCATTAATTTAAAAGTATAAATTGGCATGACCTTGACCAAACCATTAGTCACATTGCAGTTTCATCCTAAAACAAAAAATGACCTGATATCAATATTTCTAGAAAAAACAAAGCTATGTATAGTAGAAAAATGTACTCAAGTTGTGGAAATAACAAAAATAAATTACAATGAGAAAAACAAAAAAACTATTTGACAGTTTACTACTGGATTTTTTATATATGGGTAGCATAGGTTTTCTGCAGGAATTTGCCTTACTTCTCTTCATCATTATTTTATAATTATTAGTTTAGAAATCAAAGCAACATTTCCACACTAATCTTTCTCTTTTCAATGAGGTTCTATTAGAAAGAATATTAATATGTCACATAGAAACTAATTTCCTCTCAAATTTTTACTGCGTAATAAATATTTGGTGAAAAAATGTTTCTAAAATACCAATCTTTGTTCAGTAATTTTAGCGGAGCCCAGCCCCATGGTGTGCTGGCATTCAGAGTAAGAGAAAAACAAGAGTAATGTACATTTTTTGGGTTGTTGAAAGACTGTGTGGGCTGAATGAGTGAATGAGAGAGTGAGAAATGAGAGAAGAGGAAAGACACCATAAGCACTTTTTGCTTCCACTTTCTATTCCCCACATTGTTGTGCCTTTTTTTTTTTTTTTTTTTTGACAAGAGTCTTGCTCTGTTGCCCAGACTGGAGTGCAGTAGCACGATCTCGGCTCACTGGAACCTCTGCCTCCCTACGTGATCCTCCTGCCTCAGCCCCCTAGTAGCTGGGATTACAGGCACATGTACCATGCCCAGCAATTCGTTTTGTATTTTTAGTAAAGACGGGGTTTCACTATATTGGCCAGGCTGATCTCCAACTCCTGACCTCAGGTGATTTACCTTGGCCAGCCTCCCCAAATGCTGGAATTACAGGCATGAGCCACCACTCCCGGCTGTGTTATTTTAAAGCAGATATACACACAAACCTGAAGTTCTTACCTCATGTCTCTTTATCATAAGGATGTTTTAATTCTGCCTGGTTGTATTTATGATTATATTTTGTTCATTATTGTCTGTGTTATAATCAGTATTTATGGTTTCATTATTTTTTCATAAAGCAAAAATTATATAAAGGAAGGCTAGAGGCTAAAGTTCGGAGTTAAAATAATATATTATATTTTTCCACTGTAACTGGATAAACATTTATCACACCTAAATTAAAATTTAGAAACACTATGTAAAATATGCTGTGATAGTCACTTGAAAATATTTCATTTTTAATTTTCAATTTAATACATAAAAGATATTATCTGCAATTATATATTAAAGTATTTTCATTCTAAAAATCAGGTAACATCATGCAAAAAAATAAACATTTTTATCTATTGATAATACTTTTTAAATGTGTTTGCTCCCTGATATATGAAAAATTTGGTAAAGTAACTTGCTTTAGTATGAGTGCTAACCTACTTAGGACTCAAAGTAATTTGCCGATCATTTATATATTCAGTCGTTGTTTAAATGCTTGTATCATTATAGGATTTATAAATTTAGAATGTAAATCTTAATTTACATTCTAAATTTTCAAGCACTGAGTTTATATGCTTGTAAGATTCAATTCTTTTGTTGTAGAAGTATATCATATAATCATTTTTATTGTCTGCAAATTGTTAGGATCATTATATGCATCAAATGTTAAATTTTCAAATGCAAGTGTTTAAATTTTTATTTTATAAATTAAATTAATACTTTCCCAAACCTTTGCTCAGATACGGCCTACAATAGCCCCGAGGGACTAAATTTCACCAACGGAAAATAAGAAAATAAAGATATTCTAAAATATTTCATAATCATATTACATTTTTATTTTAAGACTACTAATTAATAATGGATAACATGTTCTAGAATTCTTTGTGAAGTACACAACATTTAAAAAGGGTTGAATTGTTGCTCTTATTTTGTATGACTCTTCACTGACTTTGTGAAGACCATATTTGAAATATCATTGATGAGAGTGTGCATCAATTATTTGATACACATTGAACCTTTTTTGTTATTTATAAAATGTCTTAGGTATAGTTTCATTTTATTCCCTGGATCATTGTCTAATTGATACATGGTAACTGAGTCTATATCTCCCTTCTTTCAAGAGACTGGTTGATCTTTAAATATAAGAAAGAAGTAGATTCAGAATGCCTAGCAAGTGCCCATAATGTTGTGCTCATAAAATTCTTCCATAAATGAAAAGATCTAGTCATAAAAATGTTTTATCATTTTATGACCCTCCATTTGGGGACAATAATACCATATTAATTACAATAAGTTTATGTTTTGATATTAACAAAGTGTTCCTAAACTTAAGATATGTTATATATGGAAAGGTAACAAAGCTTACCTTGTTTCAGTTACTGATGCTATAAATAATTTTAAATAACAGTGTTTTGTTACCTTTGATCTTTAATCAAAGGTTTGTTTGTGTTAATATTACTTCATATATGCCAAATTTATTAAATTTAAATGCTATGTGAAATCTTTCATATGAATATTTTGTCTCTTAAATGACTTGAATACATATATTTTAATCATTACTGATGTATTTGTAGTCATTTTACTAATAAAAATTTATTTGTTAACATATATTTATTAGCTTACTTTTCCTCCTTTAAATTCTATTGGCTTGTTTTTACGTATCTCTACTACCCTTTTATTTTTGACTAGTTTCAAAAATCTAGGTTATATTTTTATTATGTACTCCTTACCCTTGATTTTTAATACACATTTATATATTACTATATTAATACAATTATTTTATATTGTAAGTTAAGCTAATATACTTATTTTTATGTATATACCTAAAATATACTTAAGATTCTTAAAGTATACATAAAGATAGAAGGCAACAATGAAGTTTAAATTATTTACTGTGTCTATTTCCTTTGCCTTCAAATCAAGTACTTTACATCAGGTGCTTCTATGGCACATTGTACAAATTCATACCAACCTTCTCTGTGTTACCTAAAATTTGAGTTCCATCTATTTATAATACACAAAACTACACAACTGGTTTCTATATGCTCATGCGTGTGTATGTGTGTGTGTATGTGTGTGTGTGTGTATGTGTGAGAGAGAGAGAGGGAGAGGGAGAGAGACATAGAGATAATTATGTATTTTTTTTTAACTTACTCTATTTTATATTTCTCTGTATTTGGAACAGAGGAAAGGACCTCAAATCATGATTAAACAATAACTCAATAACTTAAATATGAATCTTTAAGAAGCATTTTAAGATAGAACTATTGTTATGAATAAAGTCAGTTCACACTCTCTAATATTCAAATATACAAGTGAATACCGAATCATCAATAAGACAGAGAGAACATACACACCAAAATTAGGGAACAAGGTGCTCATTAAAAGAGAAATATAAATACATACCAAGATATGGTCAATCAAAGGGAATTGCGCTATTTTCCCACTCGATACTAGTCTGAAAACACAGTTATAATTCTGTGTCTAATCTTTCCCAGAAGTCTCTCAAGTCACTTAATTAAAATGATTCTGAAGTAAGAGAAGGAAATGTACTTGCATTCTCAACTCTAGAAAACAATTACCATGGGATTTTACTTCAACCTTGATTATCTTGTTTTCAAATTCAAAGTGTTTAGGAATTTCACTGTAAAAGGTAAGTCTGAAGTAAATGTAAAATGTAGTCTTTAGTTCAGTATCTTAATAAACTTTCCCTTTACAAAAAGTATTGTTTTTGCTATGCATTTAGTCTATGTGGGCATTGACTTTCATGTTAAAAACATATACAGTTCTCTATTCCTTCAGCATGTAATAAAGTTAAATTAGAAATATTATCTGTGCTAAAATAAAAACACATTGTTATTTGTACTATGAACCTATCTGAATAAAATACTGAAATCTGTAGTTTATTAAAAATATGGGGACATTGTGTAATATGATTTGTCACATCTTACTCTTTTTTATAATTTTTCTACAAATTTTTGAATGTTTGAAATAATAAAAATGGCTGGATTCTCAAGCCATGTTCACACAAAACAGGTCTTACCTAGTATCAATCACCCCTAATAATTTCAGGAATACAAATAATCATGGATAATAAGTGCAGCAGTAAGAAATCTGGGACCTCTAACACAGCTCCCAGGTGTTCTAATTTCCTATTACGATACATTCATGTCCCAAATTTATATATGAAGTCTAAATAATATGTGTGATTCGTATCACTTACACATAAAGAACCACTCATGTCATGAAATATCTTCATGCTATACTCAGACAGGGAGAGTTTACCTGAAATTTTCCAGGCAGTCATGCACCCATAAATCATAGGTTCTTGCTTCATTTGTCATAGCCAATAGTGAATAATCAGGTTCATCATGCCAAAAATTTTCTGTAAATAAAAGTTGTGTTATCTTATTAGCAAATACAATAAGCCTGTTTGCCAGGAGGTCTGTGGTTAGTGTGTTTGTAATGAAATTTGACAGGATAGGCCTGCATTTCCTTATTTTGAAAACCTGCCTCTTAGCTGTTTCTCTCATATAGACAAAACACCATTGGTCAATAATGACAGTTTTAATTCTTTCTTTACAAGCCATATATTTTCATTTTCTTGCTTGCTAGATTAGTTTCTCAATACAGTAAAATGCAGAATAAAAGTCATCCTTACACATAAAAATAAGAGATACATCCAAATTCACCATACAAGTGGTATTTGCTATGAGTTCAGATTTGATATTCTTTATTAGGCAAGTGAGTTTTCTTCTATTCATTTTTTGTGAATAGTTTTATTAGAAAGCATTTTATACATTTTATCTTATGTTTATATGTGTGGATATGATTATTAATCTCACTTAACTTCTAAATGTGGTGGATTTTATTAAATGATCACTTAATGTTAATTCTGACTTGAATTCCTAGAGTAGGTACAATTGCTCATGTTGCATTATCTTTTTAATATATGTTAGCCATTTTTAAGGATATTTGTAGTTATGTTTATACATATGGGTAGTATTAGGTATTTGGTACACTGTCCCTCAACTGGGATTTGTCTAATGATTTTCTCATGATTAGAAAGGGCTGCTTTGAGGGGAAGAAATATCAGAGAGGAAAATGTTACTTTTGTCACATAATGTCAAGGGTATATATTATTATCACAAATTGTCATGATTGATTTTCACTTGGTCACCTGGAAAAACTACTATGTCAGGATTCCCCAGTGTAAACTTGCTGTTTCTTTTCCCCTTTCCATACAGCAATTTTTGAATGGAGTCACTATGTGTAGTTTGTAATTAATGAGTAAAGTATTATGATCTACCTCCTCAAAGGAAAGTATCTACAGAAATAATAATTTGGAATTTATCCTCCTAGGGAATTTGATCTTCCTCCCACACTTATTTATTTCAATCATTAATTTATAATCAGTATAAACATTTATCTTATACTTTGGTTTGTAATCTAATACTACCATATTTTCTTGTTCAAATTATTCCAGCTTTGGTCATTAGGAACTTTTTTCATATTTTTGGTATTCTTTTTTTTTTTTGAGACGGAGTTTCGCTCTCATTACCCAGGCTAGAGTGCAATGGTGCGATCTTGGCTCACGGCAACCTCTGCCTCCTGGGTTCAGGCAATTCTCCTGCCTCAGCCTCCTGAGTAGCTGGGATTACAGGCACGCGCCACCATGCCCAGCTAATTTTTTGCATTAGTAGAGACGGAGTTTCACCATGTTGACCAGGATGGTCTCGATCTCTTGACCTCGTGATCCACCTGCTTCGGCCTCCCGAAGTGCTGGGATTACAGGCTTGAGCCACCGCGCCCGGCCCTGGTATTCCTTTAATACAGCCCCATACTTCCATTTTCGGTTTGTTTGTTTCTTTATTTGTTTTTAGAAATTTCTTTCTTTATGACACTGGAATATGGTCCAGGCTCTTAATTTCCTGTCTCAAGCCAAGAATCAGCCATTTCTCCCAGGGGCCATGAGGACTTCTATTGGAGAATGTTTTTTACAAACCAAGATCTGGACTCCAGTTCTGCTCCTTAACATTTCAGGGTTATTGCTAGGTTTCTCAGCTAAGATAGCTCATTTTTTAAAATTTTGTAGTTTCTTTTCTTACTGTAGACCTTAAAGAGTTCATTGTATATTTGGGGTATAAATCATAAACCACTTAAATGTTTTACTATTTTAATTTAACATCTCAACATGTCAGTTTTCATTTTTGAAAACACACTATATTTAACCTTGTGTTATTAATGTACGTACAGATAATAAAGAATGGTAGATCATTAGAAATTTCTTGTATGTGATTTTGCCATGCTGTCTGCATATAGGTGAGTTATATTATCATACTTCATATAAACTGCAAAAAGAATGTGAAGATACTTTAATAGTGACTATAACAGTGATGAACAGTGAAGAAAATTGTTTTTACTGTCTTTTCCAGTTCAATAGCTCTTTACTTTGAAGTCTGTGTTAAAAATTACTTAATCATCTGTTCATGGAATGTAGAATGCCAACTCCAGAGTAACAAATTTTGTTACCTAAATTCACTGTCTTTCCAGTTTATACCTATACTAGGCCTGGGGAAGTGATAAAGGATTCCTATTTAATTGCAAATTTGTTAAAAAGTTTAAGAAAATTTTATAGGTCATAAGAGATAGATTAAAGGGTCTGAAGAAGAATTTGGAAAAATTCTATTTGTTTATATTTACCTTTCTTTAGATTGAATTTCAGTGGCTTATGAAGATAGAACTTGAAAATAATTCATAGTTTACTTTTATATAGGACACAAGTTTCTTAAGGACAGAAGAATATATTAATTGTATTGTTTTCTCATTACCTAACTCTTCTTATTTCTTCCAAAGAAGAGATATATATGAAAAGTACTTCTATGTTCAGTCGTTTCTAGTTTTACAAATGTGAAAAATTTTTGGTTATTTACAACATAAATTTTTTACATGCACACAAAATGGTAAAAGTTGTTATTATGTAACTATGATAATGTTTATGATTAGAAGTCATTATAATGTAATTCATAAGCCTTGTGTTTGTGTGGTTAAACATATTTTTGTACTAAATATGTGTTTAATTTTATATTTATTAAAATAATCATTGACAAATGGTAAGATTATTGAATATTTTTATATAATGACAATCATCACCTTAAAGGTTTTGACTTAATATATAGTACATGGTTCATATTTATTATCTTAAATGGGCTTCCACTTTCTATTTTAATTAGTCTACTAGAAGTTCTTTTTAAAAGCCCATTTTATAAGTATTTAAATATAATATGTATGTGTGTGACTATTTGTAGGCATGAAATTTTGTCTTTAGCAGTTTTAATAATAGGCAGATCACTCATTGAAGTGTGTGTGAGGCTCATAGACTTGAGAGGCATAGAAGTGCATTTATTGTTTCCAAAATGTATTTTTCAAAGGATACATTTTTAAATGTATAGAATATCTTTTTATTTTACTTGCTAATGATGAAAGAAATTTGTGAATGAATTAGTCACACTCGTTTTTCAAAAGTATGGTCTTTTTCATGGGTGCTCAAATGCAGATGTTATTGATTCTGGGTGATTGAAAAATAAAAGTTTTGTTTTTCTAAGTAGAAAATGTTAGTGGAAACACTTTAGAAGAAACCATGTTCTACAATAAGAAAGTAGAAAGAAAAATATACTTACATATTTAATCCTCATGTAATAGTCTAGTTCATCCTAAAATAAATTGTAAAAATAATAAATTTCAAAGACAAGGGTAACATTTAAAATACATTTTTATACTTTTTATTTTTTTCTTCTAAAATTTGAATCTTATTTGTTTCTGTTTAAGATGAATATAAACAAATTAGATAATATATTGTTAATGAAAGTCAAGTGCAAATAATGCATGTTCTTACAAATTGATATAACTAAGCATTTAGGTTGTGATTTTTTCTGATGTTGCAAAAGTAAAGTTTTTCTTTAAATAAAAGAAAACGTGATACTTTTTAAAGATAAATACAATTATTTTTATTTGTAGTTGTTAGTTCAATCCCTGTCTTCACATACAAGTAGCAAATACTAAAAAATGCTTGATTAATTTAAGAAACTTTTAAATTACTGTTTTCAGTATAATAGTAGCTGTGGGTTTGTCACATAGGTCCTTTAGTGTGCTAAAATTCAGTCTTTCCATACCTGATTTATTGAGAGTTTTTATCAGGAATGCATGTTAAGTTTATCAAATGCTTTTTGTGAATCTACTGAAATGATCATGTCTTTTTTTCTTCATTAATGTGATGTATCATGTTTATTCACTTTCTTATGTTTATTTATTTATTTTTGAGATAGAGTCTTCCTCTGTCACTCCGGCTGGAGTGCAGTGGTACAATCTCAGCTCACTGCAACCTCTCCCTTCTGGGTTCAAGTAATTGTCCTGCCTCTGCCTCCTGAGTTGCTACTACAACAATTACAAGCACACATCACCACACCTGGCTATTTTTTGTAATTTTCATGGAGACAGGGTTTCACCATGTTGGGTAGGCTGGCTTTTAACTACTGATCTCAAGTTATCTGCTTGTCTTGACAGCCCAAAGTGTTGGGAATACAGATGTGAGCCACTGCCTCCAGCCAAGAACACCATAAAGTACTATTGTGAGAAGTTATATGCCAATAAATTGAAACAATAGAAAAAGTGGATAAATTCCAAGAATCATACAGCCTACTAGAACTTATCTAGAGGAAATAGAAATCTGAAGCAAACCAATAATATATATGAAGATCGAATGAGTAATCCAAAACTGCCCAGAAAAGGAAAGCTCGAGACCAGTTAACTTCACATGTTTATAAAACATTATAGAGAAATAATCCCAGTTCTTCCTGATTCTTTCAAAATATTGAAGAGGGAACCCTTCCAAATACATTTTCTCTGGCCACCATCATTCTGATACAAAAGCTTGCATCAAAGACACCGTAAGAAAAAAATAATGAGAGACTGATATACCTGACGGACAAAGACGCAAAAATTATCAACAAGATATTTGCAAACTGAATTCAACAGCACATTAACAGGATCATATAGCATGTCCAAGTAATGTTTATTCATGGGATGAAAGAATGTTTCAATATATTCAAATAAATAAATGTGATAGATACACTACATTAAGAGAATGAAGAATAAAAAAATCACATAATCTCAATAAGCATAAAAAAAGGTATTTGACAAAATTTAACACAATTTTATGATTAAAAACTCTCAATAAATAAGATATAAAAGAAACTTACCTCAACGCAATAAAAGCCATATATTGAAAGCCCAGGGCTAACATCATGCTCTATGTTGAAAAATAGAAAGGTTTTCTTCCAAGATCTGGAAGGAGGCGAAGATGCCTACTTTCTATTTCTGTTCAACATGATGCTAGACCTCCTAGCCACAGCAATAAGGCAACAAATAGAAATAAGATGGCATTCAAATATGACAAAAATAATTAAAATTGCCTCTGTTTGCAGATGATAATCTCAAATACAGAAAATGCAAAATAATCCAGAAAAAAAAACTGTTAGAGCTAATAAATTTATGCAGTAAACTTGCATGATATAAAATCAGCATACAAAAATTAGTTGCATTACTACATGCTAACAACAAACTACTCTAAAAGGAAGATTTTAAAAATTCAATTTATGACACCATCAAAAAGAACAAAATACTTAGGAATAAACTAAAAGAGGTGAATAGCATATATACTGAAATCTATAAAATACTGATAAATATACATCAAACAAAAATAAGTAGAAACAGCAAAGGAAACAACATGCTTAGTTTATTTAATTTTTATTGCAACCATATTTTGCATGTTACAGATAAGGAAACTAGTTAAACAGTTAAAGTGTTGTAGAATGAGGCGTTTGAACAAAGCTTTGTTAGAACCTAGTCCCATTCTGTCAACCATTATCAGATGGCATACTTTAAAGGTGTAGACACAAGCTAAATTGTTGATTAAGTTGATCAACAGTGGCATGGCATTAGAAGTTAATTATACATTTAGTTTCACAGGCACAATTATCACAGTATATTTGCCATGACACAATATTCTGGGTGTAAAATCTATTTCTTTGGGTAAATGAAGAAAGACTTTATCAACTTAGGAGGAGTTCCAATCTTCTAAGAATGTAAACTACCTGTAAAAGAATGACAAAATTAAGTCCTTAGTTTATTACTAATCAATCATTAATTTTAAGTCATGACTTAGTCTTGGTACTACTGGTCTTATAAGACCAAGAGAGAGGGCTTGCTTGTAGTCTGAGTTTATCAGTTTTCTTTGAAACTGAGAAATGAAACTCCATATTTGCCAGATTTTAAAATAGATCCAGTATATATTTAAAGGCAAGAAAGACAATTGGTATTCTATAGGGATAATTAAGTTTTACCATGCAATAGCTTTTTTTTTTTTTTTTTTGCATTCTAAAGTTTGTTCCTGACCATCTTTGAATTCTTTGAATTTGTGGTAATTTTATATGTAAAATGGTTTTTCAAGTTGTTAATAGGAAAATTACAAATACTGAAACATATAGAATGATCCAAAACGATAGATAAAATTCTTGCCCATACCTCTCAACCCCATTCTCATATCTGAGAGGAAACCAAATTTAATTATTTTAAAGCATTATTCTTATCATTAAAATGATATACTTAAGTATTTACAAATATGTCTCTTTTATTGATTTATTAATTTTAGACTACTTTCTGATGTCCCTTTATGAAAGATAAAAAACTTAGTTTATCTCACATTTTTCCCCACCCAACTATGATTTTTATAAAATACACTATTATGCATTCATATGATATCTAGTCATTGTCTTTATAACTGTAGATAATGCTTTCTTCTGTCTCTCTGGATTCACCAACGTTATTATCTAGTGACCCATTTATATAAAAGATAGAAATCTTAGTATAGCCTGCAATTTAAATTTTTCACTGCTTCATAGTTATGTTAATTTGAACATTTTAGAAGGACATGGTTGAAATTATTCTGTTCTGCAACTACAATTATCAACGCACTATTTCTAGGTTGAATCATTTTACACTCAACACTAGACTAGAGAGACAGAGGGAGGGAGGGAGAAAGAGAGAGGGGAAGGGAGAGAGAGAGAATATATGTGCGTATATATATGTCATTATGATTAAGTCAGTGTTTTTTTACCGAACCAAGTCGGTAACTGAACATAAAGAAAGGAAAGTAATCCTTTGTCACTAAGTCCTGCTGCTTGAAAGACACTATCCCTGGCTTCAAGATTAAAAAGACTTTCTTTTAACTTCCTGTAAGCTTTCTTTGATTCTTTTCAATAATACTCAACCACCACTGATTCTTATATTTAATGTTTTCCTTTCTTATCTATTTTTTTTTTCTTTTACATTGGTCCTTCCTGACAAGAAATGTTATATTTAGGATAATCATATAACATCTTTTTTTTAGTTCTGCTATGTTTAAAAATGTTTTATTTGATTTTAACATTTGCCTGAGTTTAGAATTATGGTTTCAAATCACTTTCCCTGTGGGATCTGCATGTGTCACTTTTCTTTTCTATCATTCAGTGTTACCTATCTCATTTCACTCTTATTTCTTTATAGGTGATGTGTTATTTTTTCTGTAGTAGAACCTGTATGATTAATACAGACAGTTGTAATATGTTTGTTTCCATTGTTACTTTTCCTAGAACTGAATCTTCAAGAAAATGGCATAGAGGGCGGGCGCGGTGGCTCACGCCTGTAATCCCAGCACTTTGGGAGGCCGAGGCGGGTGGAACACGAGGTCAAGAGATCAAGACCATCCTGGTCAACACGGTGAAACCCCGTCTCTACTAAAAATACAAAAAATTAGCTGGGCATGGTGGTGCACGCCTGTAATCCCAGCTACTCAGGAGGCTGAGGCAGGAGAATTGCCTGAACCCAGGAGGCAGAGGTTGCAGTGAGCCGAGATCGCGCCATTGCACTCCTGCCTGGGTAACAAGAGCAAAACTCCGTCTCAAAAAAAAAAAAGAAAAAGAAAATGGCATAAAGACTCTGGGCTTTGTGTTTATGAGTACAATGTGTCTATAGGCATGTTTCCGTCTAGGGTGATTTTATGGTGAATCTAAAGAAAATGATCACCTTTACTATCACTAAATTAAAAGGCCTTTGTTTTTCTGAAAGAGAACCACTGTTCTAGCTGTTCAGAGTTCCAACTTAAAATTGAATCCTCTGATAATTACATCAAGGCTCATTCATCACTTGTGTACTTGGTGATGCAGCTTGCTGATTCTCTGAATTTTTATTTTTGGAATCACCACTCTTACCTCAGTCTTCTGGACTGTTGTGTTCCTTAATTCTATTTCTTGTATATCCAATCTCATTGGCCTTCAATGATCCATAGTTCTTCAAACATCAGGTTACCTTCTGGCCAGTTTTCTTGGTTGGAAGAACAGTGATGGTTTTAACGTTTAAAAGTGTATTTAGTTGTCATATTTAATCATTGGAAATAAAGGAAAAGGAGATATTTGAGGTTATCAGACATGTTTCAAGTCACTTGAAATTGCTGGTTTTCTCTAAAAGATTCAGAAAATAATATACAAGAGAGTAAGTTGCCCCAACTGTGTCTATGTATAGAATATAAGTCATATTCAACCATTTGAACATAATATTCAAGCCTTTTTATCCTTAAAAGAAATGCATTTCCTTTTCTTTTTTGTTTGTTTGTTTGTTTGTTTGTTTGAGACAGTCTCGCTCTGTCACCCTGGCTGGAGAGCAGTGATGCAATCACGGCTCACAGTACCCACAATCTCCCAGGCTCAAGCAATTCTCCAACCTCAGGTCCCCCAAGTAGCTGGGACTACAGATGCACACCAACAGGCCTGTCTAATTTTTGTATGTTTTTATAGAGATGGAGTTTTGCTATGTTGCCCACACTAGTCCCAAACTTCTGGGCTGAAGCAATCTATGTGCCTCAGCCTCCCAAAGTGCTGGGATTATAGGCATGAGCCACTACACTTGGAACATTTCCTTTTTAATGTCATCTTTGCTATATTCTCTGTGGTATGTGGGATTCTAAGATGGCCCTCAAGATTACCAGTACTCCTAATGTGCCCACATCTTCAATCAGTCATTAATTTATTTTCCACTATGAAGTAATTTTGCAGATACAATTAAGATCTTAAATCAGCTAACTTTAACATTATCCCATTTGGCCTAGCCTAATTCCCTTAGCCCTTTAAGAATACTGAGTTTTCTTTGGCTGGTCTCAAAAGAGGCAGTCAGAGATTTGAAGCATGAGAAGAATTTGACACATGAGAAATTCTCCATTGCTGGCTGTGAAGATGGAAGGAGCAACATAACAAGGAATGAGGCAGCATCCTGTAGTTAAGGGACGTCTCTGACTGACAGCCAACAAGAAAATAGGTATCTGGGACCTCCAGCCATGAACTGAATCCCGCCAACATCATGAATAAGCTTGGAAGCTGACATTTCTCCAGAGCTTCCAGATGAGCACCCAGTCTTTGATCCCAGTCTTACATGCCCTGAGGAGGGAACACAGCCACTGTGCCTCACTTTTCATCTATGAAACTTTGACTTATAAACATGGATTATTTTAAGCCATTTAGTTTCTGATGATTTTTTACACAGCTGTAGAAAACTAGCACATTCTCTCACCATCCTATATTTGTTATGTTAAACTCTAAAAATTACTTCTACATTCTCATATACTTGTTTCTGTGATGGCTCTCCTTTTATCTATTAAAGATGGTTGTCTTTTGTTTTTGACAATGACACAAAGATTATTTATAATTCTTCATAAATTATTTCTTGGGAATATGTCATCCTCTTATGAAAAAAGTATTACATATCCCATATACAATATTTTATTCTATTATACTTTTATTGCTGAGAGCATTCGTTTTTCCATCACTTTGCTTCTGTAGCATCTTCAATAGTGTTGTATACCTCAGAAATAGACAAATCATATGGTTGAATCAAGTTGTGACTCAATAGAGACAAGACAGAACTGTAACAAGTTTATCATACTCCTTCAATGGAGGAGAGATTTGAATAGAAACTATTAACACTTTTGACTCTAAAATAAAGTAATATGATAGAGATTTAGGCTTGCAGATGCAAATGGTCAAAGGTTACATCATTTAAACAGTAATAATAGCAATAATTATGCCATGTAATTGCATAACATTTTGTAGTTTGGGAAACATTATCATGTTTATTATTTTATTTTGATTTTCCAAAAACATATTAAATATAGGAAGTTTACATTTAATAGATAGGATACAGACTTCTTTATAATGTAATTTATAAAATCATAAAGATATTTATGTATCCTAGACTATAGATAAATACTGATACTTAAACCTATTCTCCTTCCAAAACATCTGAAAACCTCCTATTGTGTTATGTTTTTGCTAGAAAATAATTCTTAGGTATTATATTAGTTTCCTATTGCTTCTGTAATAATTCATTACAAATTGAGTGACTTAAAATGACACATTTACCTTACAATTCTGGATGTCGGCAGTCCTATAGGCAAGGTTTGAGCAGGATTGTTTTTCTCTAGAGGCACTAGAAGACAATCTGTTCCTTTGCCTTTACCAGCTTTAAGGGGCCGCCTTTATTGCTTGGATGGTGGCCTCTTCCTTCATTTTAAAAGCTCACAGCAGCCTAACATCATTGAATCCCTCTCTTTCTCCTCCCCTGCCTCTACCTCTGCTCTGTCACCACATCTTTTTCTCTGACTCAGACTCACTCTTTGATTATAAGGACCCTTTGATTACATACAGCTCAGCATGTAATCTAAAACAATATTCTTTTAAGGTTCTTAAATTAATCACATCTGCAAAGTCACTTTGCCATGTAAGGTAACATGTTTGTATGTTCTGGGGATGAGGAAATAAACATTTTAGGGGGGATATTATTAAGTCTACCACAAGTATTCATGGGTTGGAATTATAAGATAGCTAATATCAATAGGTTTATTCAATATTAAGATTAGCAGACTTCTGAAACTCCAACTCCTCATCAACACCACTAAATTTTAAACAGTTCCATATATTGTACTTAAAAGATGAAACAGTGTATAAAATGTGCTTTAATGAATTCACTGGTAAATGCATATTACTAATAAACACCTCTACAGTTTCTTCATGATTGTACAAAACTGGGTTATACTTGAATGCAAATTGCTACTCTGTTATTTCAGTTTAATGTGAGTTATTCTTTTTTTTTTTTTTTATTGCATTTTAGGTTTTGGGGTACATGTGAATAACATGCAAGGTTGTTGCACAGGTGCACACGTGGCAGTATGATTTGCTGCCTCCCTCCCCTTCACCTATATCTGGCATTTCTCCCCATGCTATCCCTCCCCAATTCCCCACCCCCCAATTATCCCCCCTCCCCCCAACAGACCCCCGTGTATAGTGCTCCCCTCCCTGTGTCCATGTGTTCTCCTTGTTTAACACCCACCTATGAGTGAGAACATGTGGTGTTTGATTTTGTGTTCTTGTGTCAGTTTGCTGAGAATGATGTTTTCCAGGTTCATCCATGTCCCTACGAAGGATGTGAACTCCTCCTTTTTAATGGCTGCATAATATTCCATGGTGTATATGTGCCACATTTTTCCTGTCCAGTCTATCATCGATGGGCATTTGGGTTGGTTCCAGGTCTTTGCTATTGTAAACTGTGCTGCAATGAACATTCGTGTGCATGTGTCCTTATAGTAGAACGATTTATAATCCTTTGGATATATGCCCAGTAATGGGATTGCTGAGTCAAATGGAATTTCTATTTCTAGGTCCTTGAGGAATCGCCACACTGTTTTCCACAGTGGTTGAACTAATTTACACTCCCACCAACAGTGTAAAAGTGTTCCTATTTCTCCACATCCTCTCCAGCATCTGTTTTCTCCAGATTTTTTAATGATCGCCATTCTAACTGGCGTGAGATGGTATCTCAATGTAGTTTTGATTTGCATTTCTCTGATGACCAGTGATGATGAGCATTTTTTCATATGTTTGTTGGCCTCATGTATGTCTTCTTTTGTAAAGTATCTGTTCATATCCTTCGCCCATTTTTGAATGGGCTTGTTTGTTTTTTTCTTGTAAGTCTTTTTTAGTTCATTGTAAATTCTGGATATCAGCCCTTTGTCAGACGGGTAGGCTGCAAAAATTTTTTCCCATTCTGTTGGTTGCCGATTCACTCTATTGACTGTTTCTTTTGCCGTGCAAAAGCTCTGGAGTTTGATTAGGTCCCATTTGTCTATTTTGGCTTTTGTTGCCAATGCTTTTGGTGTTTTGGTCATAAAGTCCTTGCCTACGCCTATGTCCTGAATGGTTTTGCCTAGGTTTCCTTCTAGTGTTTTTATGGTGTTATGTCTTATGTTTAAGTCTTTAATCCATCTGGAGTCAATTTTAGTGTAAGGTGTCAGGAAGGGGTCCAGTTTCTGCTTTCTGCATATGGCTAGCCAGTTTTCCCAACACCACTTATTGAACATGGAATCCTTTCCCCATTGATTGTTTTTTTCAGGTTTGTCAAAGATCAGGTGGTTGTAGATATGTTGTGTCGCCTCCGACGCCTCTGTTCTGTTCCATTGGTCTATATCTCTGTTTTGGTACCAGTACCATGCTGTTTTGATTACTGTAGCCTTGTAGTAGAGTTTGATGTCTGGTAGTGTGATGCCTCCCGCTTTGTTCTTTTTGCTTAGAATTGACTTGGCTATGCGGGCTCTCTTTTGGTTCCATATGAAGTTTAAGGTGGTTTTTTCCAGTTTTGTGAGGAAGGTCATTGGTAGCTTGATGGGGATAGCGTTGAATCTGTAAATTACTTTGGGCAGTATGGCCATTTTCACGATATTAATTCTTCCTAACCATGAACATGGAATGTTTCTCCATCTGTTTGTGTCCTCTCTTATTTCGTTGAGCAGTGATTTGTAGTTCTCCTTGAAGAGGTCCTTTACGTTCCTTGTTAGTTGTATTCCTAGGTATTTTATTCTCTTTGTAGCAATTGTGAATGGCAGTTCGTTCTTGATTTGGCTCTCTTTAAGTCTGTTATTGGTGTATAGGAATGCTTGTGATTTTTGCACATTGATTTTGTATCCTGAGACTTTGCTGAAGTTGCTTATCAGTTTCAGGAGATTTTGGGCTGAGGTGATAGGGTCTTCTAGATATACAATCATGTCCTCTGCAAATAGAGACAATTTGACTTCCTCCTTTCCTAATCGAATACCCTTTATTTCTTTTTCTTGCCTGATTGCTCTGGCTAGAACTTCCAGTACTATATTGAATAGGAGTGGTGAGAGAGGGCATCCTTGTCTAGTGCCCGATTTCAAAGGGAATGCTTCCAGTTTTTGCCCGTTCAGTATGATATTGGCTGTCGGTTTGTCATAAATAGCTTTTATTATTTTGAGATACGTTCCGTCAATACCTAGTTTATTGAGGGTTTTTAGCATAAAGGGCTGTTGAATTTTGTCGAAGGCCTTCTCTGCATCAATTGAGACAATCATGTGGTTTTTGTTTTTGGTTCTGTTTATGTGGTGAATTACATTTATAGACTTGCGTATATTGAACCAGCCTTGCATCCCCGGGATGAATCCTACTTGATCATGGTGGATAAGCTTTTTGATGTGCTGTTGTAGTCGGCTTGCCAGTATTTTGTTGAAGATTTTTGCATCTATGTTCATCATGGATATTGGCCTGTAGTTTTCTTTTCTTGTTGAGTCTCTGCCGGGTTTTGGTATTAGGATGATGTTGGTCTCATAAAATGATTTGGGAAGGATTCCCTCTTTTTGGATTATTTGGAATAATTTCAGTAGGAATGGTACCAGTTCCTCTTTGTATGTCTGGTAGAATTCGGCTGTGAGACCATCTGGGCCTGGGCTTTTTTTGGGTGGTAGGCTCTTAATTGCTGCCTCGACTTCAGACCTTGTTATTGGTCTATTCAGGGTTTCGACTTCTTCCTGGTTTAGGCATGGGAGGAGACTACTGTCCAGGAATTTATCCATTTCTTCCAGGTTTTCTAATTTATGTGCATAGAGTTGTTTGTAATAATCTCTGATGATGGTTTGAATTTCTGTGGCATCTGTGGTGATATCCCCTTTATCATTTTTTATTGCATCTATTTGGTTATTCTCTCTTTTCTTTTTTATTAGTTTGGCTAGTGGTCTGTCTATTTTGTTGATCTTTTCAAAAAACCAGCTCCTGGATTTATTGATTTTTTGTAGGGTTTTTCGTGTCTCTATCTCCTTCAATTCTGCTTTAATCTTAGTTATTTCTTGTCTTCTGCTAGGTTTTGAGTTTTTTTGATCTTGCTCCTCTAGCTCTTTCAAGTTTGATGATAGGATGTCAATTTTAGTTCTCTCATTTCTTCTCATGTGGGCACTTATTGCTATATATTTTCCTCTAGAGACTGCTTTAAATGTGTCCCAGAGATTCTGGTATGTGGTGTCTTCATTCTCGTTGGTTTCGAAGAACATCTTTATTTCTGCCTTCATTTCAGTGTTTATCCAGTCAACATTCAGGAGAAAGTTGTTCAATTTCCATGAGGATGTGCGGTTCTGGGTTGGCTTCTGAATTCTGAGTTCTAACTTGATTGCACTGTGGTCTGAGAGACTGTTTGTTATGGTTTCTGTTCTTTTGCATTTGCTGAGGAGTGATTTACTTCCAATTATGTGGTCAATTTTAGAGTAGGTGTGATGTGGTGCTGAGAAGAATGTATATTCTGTGGATTTGGGCTGGAGAGTTCTGTAAATGTCTATTAGGTTTGCTTGTTCCAGGTCTGAGTTCAAGTCCTGGATATCCTTGTTAATTTTCTGTCTCGTTGATCTGTCTAATATTGACAATGGTGTGTTGAAGTCTCCCACTATTAATGTGTGGGAGTCTATGTCTCTTTGTAAGTCTTTAAGAACTTGCCTTATGTATCTGGGTGCTCCTGTATTAGGTGCATATATATTTAGGATCGTTAGCTCTTCTTGTTGTATTGATCCTTTTACCATTATGTAATGTCCTTCTTTGTCTCTTTTGATCTTTGTTGCTTTAAAGTCTATTTTATCAGAGATGAGAATTGCAACTCCTGCTTTTTTTTGCTCTCCATTTGCTTGGTAAATCTTCCTCCATCCCTTTATTTTGAGCCTTTGTGTATCCTTGCATGTGAGGTGGGTTTCCTGGATACAGCACACTGATGGGTTTTGGCTTTTTATCCAATTTGCCAATCTGTGTCTTTTGATTGGGGCATTTAGTCCATTTACATTTAGGGTTAATATTGTTATGTGTGAGTTTAGTCCTGTCATTTTGATGCTAGCTGGCTGTTTTGCCCATTGGTTGATGCAGATTCTTCATTGTGTTGCTGCTCTTTACCATTTCGTGCGTTTTTGGAGTGACTGGTGCTAGTTGTTTTTTTCTATGTGTAGTGTCTCCTTCAGGAGCTCTTGTAAAGCTGGTCTGGTGGTGATGAAATCTGTGAGTACTTGCTTGTTCACAAAGGATTTTATTTTTCCTTCACTTATGAAGCTTAGTTTGGCTGGATATGAAATTCTGGGTTGAAAGTTCTTTTCTTTAAGGATGTTGAATATCGGCCCCCACTCTCTTCTGGCCTGTAGGGTTTCTGCTGAGAGATCTGCTGTGAGTCTGATGGGTTTCCCTTTGTGGGTAACCCGACCTTTCTCTCTGGCTGCCCTTAGTATTTTCTCCTTCATTTCAACCCTGGTGAATCTGACGATTATGTGCCTTGGGGTTGCTCTTCTAGAGGAATATCTTTGTGGTGTTCTCTGTATTTCCTGGACTTGAATCTTGGCCTGCCTTGCTAGGTTGGGGAAGTTTTCCTGGATAATATCCTGAAGAGTATTTTCCAGCTTGGATGCATTCTCTTTGTCACATTCAGGTACACCTATCAAACGTAGATTAGGTCTTTTCACGTAGTCCCATATTTCTTGTTGACTCTGTTCATTCCTTTTTACCTTGTTTTCTCTAATCTTCCCTTCTCGTTTTATTTCATTGAGTTGATCTTCAACTTCTGATATCCTTTCTTCTGCTTGGTCAATTCTGCTGTTGAAACTTGTACATGCTTCGCGAAGTTCTCGTGTTGTGTTTTTCAGCTCCATCAATTCATTCATATTCCTCTCTAAGTTGTCCATTCTCGTTAGCATTTCATCAAGTCTTTTTTCAAGGTTCTTAGTTTCTTTGCATTGGGTTAGAACATGTTCTTTTAGCTCACAGAAGTTTCTTATTATCCATTTTCTGAAAGCTGATTCTGTCATTTCATCACACTCATTCTCCGTCCAGTCTTGTTCCCGTGCTGGTGAGGAGTTATGCTGCCTTGTAGGGGGAGAGGTGTTCTGTTTTTGGGTGTTTTCATCCTTTTTACGCTGGTTTCTTCCCATCTTTGTGGATTTATCCGCCTATTGACTTTGTAGTTGCTGTCTTTCTGATTTTGGTAATTTTAGGTCTGCAGCAGCTGAACTCATAAACCTCCTTTTCTTCTCCCCAGGTGTTCTGGCCCAGGGGTTTAGCACTTTATGTTTTTCCGCTGTGTTTCTACCGTTTTCCCTGCCCACAAGGTGGCAGTCTAGTCACACTCAGCCTGCAGAGGCTTCGCTGAGCTGCTGTGGGCTCCGCCCAGCTTCTGTGTGAGCTTCCCTGCAGTCCTGTGAGTGTAGTTAGAACTGCTTCCGCTATGCTGGCCCGCCCCTGTAGTGACGAAGTCTCTGTAGTGGCGGGTTGTCTTGGTTACGGAAAATTGCCCCGGAACTGCAGGGTGTTTCCCGATGGAGGACGCCCCTCCCCCACAGAGCTGGACCGTCCCGGGTTCAGCCGTGTTTCCAGAGGGGCCCTCTTTGTCCGGTAATCTCTTGGCTTGCCTCCTTGCCACAGCTCCCCTTGCTGGCCCAGAGGGGACACAGTCTCATTCGCTTTGTTCAAGGAGCCGCTGCTCCCCGCCCCCTGTGCAGGCCGAGCGGCTGCTCCGGTCCAACCAGCGGCGCTGGGAACCCGGGGAGCTTTACTGCCTGTGAATCTCCTGGTCTGTGGGCAGTTAAAATCTGCTGCCCTGTGTGCCGCTGCGTCAGCTGAAGCAGCGGCTCTGAGATTCCTGGCGCTCCCTTGCCCGGGGGTCTCCTGGTTTGGCTCCCTGCTTCAGCTCCCCTTTCTGGCTCAGAGGGAACTCTGTCTCTCTCGCTCTGCATAAGAAGCCACTGCCCCCCGCTCCAGGGCGTAGGCTGAGCGGCCACTCCGCTCAAACCAGCGGTGCTGGCGACCCGTGGGGCTTTTCCTCCTGTGAATCTCCTGGTCTTTGGCAGTAAAAGTCCATCTGGAAATGCGGCGTCCACTCACCCTCTGCGCCTTCTCTCGGAGCTGCAATCCCGACTTCCTCCTAAGTGGCCATCTTCTAGTAGGTACCCAAGTACCGCACAATACTGAGTATAACTTCGGAAGGATTGCTTCAATTCTCTCTGTTTCTGGGCTGGCTGCTCGAGGCTCCATGTGTCTCTCATCATCCCCGGGCTAGGCTGCGATTGTTCCTATGGTTTCAGAAAGGCTCCAAGAGTTGCCTCTGAATAATGAAATCTCCCAGGTCTTCTGGCCTGGTCTCCATCTTCTATTGTTGCGAGAAGATTGCAAAGAGACCACAGCTTCTGTAAAGAGGACCTGGAAGCAGAACGCCACCGTTCCTAGTCCAATGTGAGTTATTCTTAATCAAATATCCAGTAAAAGATTAAAGGACAGATTAGCACTGGAGTCATAAAAATAAAGATAAAAAACATCACTCTGTCTTGTGACTTGTGACTTTAGGAAAGTTAACAACTATCTTCAGTTTTTGGAGGTGAAATGTCACCACTATTTTTTTTCTTACAGTTCCAAAATTTGAAATTTTTATACAATAGCTCCTTTGGAAACTATTCAAACTCTTAAGCTAATTAAGTGATGAACTGCTATTTTTTCCCTAGGTCTTTTTAGAATATTGTAGTGTTATATTAGGAACAAGTCTGTTTTCAACAGACAGCAACAATGAAATGAGACTGGCATGATCCCAACTGGTTTTATTGAGGAAAATGTAGCAAAATTAACAGATGAGTTCAGAAGACAAGTTAATTACTTTATTAGCTGCTGAGGGCATTTACTTATAATTATTTATATAAATAGGCAAAAAATTACATGCATTTTAAATAATTTTAAACTTATTAAAACAGATATATGATCAATTGCTTCAAAACCCATAAACCAAATTGACAACACAAACAAAATGTAAAGTGCTTTTCTAAAACATAAAGTGCATTCTAAAGTCTTCTACCTTCAGAAATTCACTTGATATCTATATTATATAAATGAAATGTCATCATATTTATTGACAAAGAAATATTTATTCCAACTTTAAATTGATTTTATTTAAAATATTCATGATATTTATTCCTTTAAGCAATAATGCCACATTCTTAAATCATATTTTTGAAAAAGTTTTTTGTCTTAATTTTCAAGATAAGGTAACCTCTGTGTCAATTATCTCAATCTCAATTGAGATTTATATTCAATACATAGAATTCTACCTTTTAGCAGTAGGGTTTCAATAAGGAAAAGAAAGAAACTGATATTTAATAAGAAGACAACTGCTATTGAGTGATAGGCAGTATATGTGCTTTACATACATGCTATGCCAAAAATTCATGTGATCCCTGCAATTGTTCAGATCAAAAGCAATCTTCTGGACTGTTCATGGTTTATTTATTAAAACAAAAGAGGAATAAAACAATGTAGTAGTTTGGGTCTCAGTAATTTCATTTTCTATCTTTTTGGATTTTAAAGTTTTTTTATTTTTATAATTTTGAATTTTACTTTAGATTCAGGGGGTACATGTGCAGATTTGTTACATATATATATTGTGTGATGCTGAGATTTGGTCTCATTACCCAGGTTGTGAGCATAGTACTCAGCAATTAGTTTTTCATCCTTCTTTCCTTCCTCTAGTAGTTCCCAGTATCTACTGTGGCCATCTTTGTGTTGATGAGTACCAAATGTTTAGCTCCTATTTTTGAGTGTGAACACGTGATATTTCCTTTTTCTTTTGCTGCATTAATTTGCTTATGTTAATGACCTCCAGCTGCATTCATGTTGCTGCAAAGGACAGGATTTTGTTCTATTTATGGCTGTGTAGTATTCCATGGCATAAATATACCACATTTTCTTCATCCAGTTCACTGTTGATGGGCACATAGGTTGATGAGCACATAGGTCTTTGCTATTATGAATAGTGCTGCAATGAACATAACAGGTGCATGTGTCTTTATGGTAAAAGGATTTATATTCCTTTGGAAATACACCCAATAATGAAATTTCTGAGTCAAATGGTAATTGTGCTTTCAGTTATTTGAGAAATTTCCAAACTGTTTTCCACAGTGGCTGAACTAATTTACATTCTCAAAAACAGTACAGAAGCATTCTCTTTCCTCCACATCCTTGCCAGAGGCTTTTTTTGACTTTTATAGAATAGCCATTCTGACTGGTATGAAATGCTATATCACTGTGGTTTTGATTTGCATTTCCCTAATGATTAGTAATGTTGAGCATTTTTCAAGTGTTTGTTGGCCATTTGTATATCTTCTTTTGAGAAGTGTCTGGATGTGTCTTTTGCCCACTTTTTAATAGGGTTATTTGTTTTTCTGGTTGTTCATTTGTTTAAGTTCCTTATATTAGACCTTTGTCAGATGTATAGCTTGCAAATATTTTCTCCCATTCTGCAGGTTATCTGTTTACTTTGTTGATAGTTTCTTTTGATGTGCAGAAGCTCTTTATTTTTAATTAGGTCCACTTGTCAATTTTTGCTTTTCTTGCAAATTACTTTTGAGTACTTAGTCATAAATTATTTCCCAAGGCCAATTCCAGAATGCTGTTTCCCAGGTTTTCTTCTAGGCTACTTACAGTTTGAAGTCTTACATCTTTAATACATCTTAAGTTATTTTTTGTATGTGATGAAAGATAGGGGTTCAGTTTCATTCTTCAGCATATAGATGGCCAACTGTCTCAGCATTATTTATTGAATAGGGAGTCTTTTCCCCATTCTTATTTTTGTCAACTTTTTCAAAGGTCAGACAGCTGTAGGTGTGCAGCTTTATGCCTGGGTTCTCTCTTCAGTTCCATTTGTCTATGTGTTTGTTTTGTACCAGTACCTTGTTGTTTTGGTTAATGAAACCTTATACTACAGTATGAAGTCTAGTAACATGATACCTCTGGCTTCATGCTTTTTTGCTTAAGATTGTTTTTGCTATTCAGGCTCTTTTTTGGTTCCATATCCATTTTAGAATAGTATTTCTAATTTTGCAAAGAATGGCATTAGTAGGTAGTTTGATACAAATAGCATTTAATCTATAGATTACTTTGGGCAGTATGGTCATTTTAGCCATGTTGATTCTTCTAACTCATGAGCATTGATTTTTTTTTATTTGTTTGTGTGACCTATGATTTCTTTCAGTAATGCTTTGTAGTTCTCCTTGTGGAGATATTTCACCTCTTTGGTTGGAGATGTTCTTAGATATTTTTGTGGCTATTGTAAATGGGATTATATTCTTGTTATTCATGCATATGAACGCTACAGTGAATAAGCTAAAAAACCAATTGCTTTTGATTTGCATTTTATTTCTTTCTTACTTTCTTTTTCTCCTTTTTTTCCTACAACTTCTCCTCTAAATACTTTGCTTTATGGTCTAAAACAATGCTTACTCCTTTTGTTTTCACTTAAAACATTTGTGTAAAATTGAGATTATATCTAGAAAAGGTGAGAAAATAAAGGCGTTTATAATTTTTTAGGTGAAATTCACCAAAAATTTCGCCATAGTAATGAGAATAATTCAGCGACATTTAATACATTTACATCGTGTGAACATTATCCTTTCTAGTTCTAAATGTTCATCTCCCTAAAAGGCAACTCTTTAAACTTCATACAGGAATTGCTGTTTTCCTATAGTCCTAGCCCCAGGTGACCACTAATCTTTCTGTCTCTACTAATTTAGTTATTCTGACTATTGCATGTAAATTGAATTATACACTATATGACCTTTTTGGTCTGGCTTATTTCCCATATAATACTATTTTTGTGGTGTACCCATATTGTATATTACTTGGATATATCACAGTTTTGTCCATTTATTATTGATTGGAACTTAAGTTGTCTCCACATATTGGCTGTTACAGATAGTGTTGTTATGGTCATTTGTGTAAAAGTTCTTGTTTGAATATCTATTTCTCAAACAATTTGGGCACATACCTAGAAATGGAACTGCTGGGTCATACAGTAATTACATGTTTAATTTTCAAGAATCTGCCAAACTATTTCAACAGTGGCTGCACTATTTTACATTGCCAACAGCAATTAACTAGCATTTCAATTTCTCTACATCCTTGCCAACATCTATTATGTTCTATTCTTTTTTTAATTTTAACAATCCTAGTGAGTGTGAAATAGTTTCTAATTGTGGCTTTGATTCCCATTTCCCTAATTGCTAATGACGTTGCACATCATTTCTTATGCTTACTTACCATTTGTAAATTTTCTGTGGAGAAATGTCTATTCAAGTCTTTTGCCAACTGCAAAAAAATTGGTTGTGTTTTTGTTTACATATTCTGGATGCTTGGACTTTATAAGATATATTATTTGCAAACAATTCACCTATTCTCTATGTTGTATTCTCGAAGTACTTGATTGTGTCTTTGGAGGCACAAAATTGTTTAATTTTGATGAAGTCTCATTAATATATATTTTTTTGTTGCTCATGTTTTTGGTATTGTATATAAGAAACCATTGCTAAATCTGATGCCATGAAGATTTAGCCCTATACTCACCTTTAAGACTTTTATAGAATTAGTTTTATATTTAGGTTTGTAATCACTTTGAGCTAAGTTTTCTGAATGGTGTGAGGTAGGTGTCCAATATCATTCTTTTGCAAACTTAGCTTAACTTATATTCCAAAATTTACTCTGACATAGCTTTATAACTCCCTCTTTATGTAGTTATTGTTATAAATTACATTATGTTTATATTGTTTATATATTGTCATAGATTTATAATTATTGGATAATGGGACATAGGAATGAAAGAAGAGTTAAAATACAATTTTAGTGACTTTATATATATCTATGTAGTTACCTTTACCAGTATACTTTATTTCTTTGTATGGCTTCAAGTTCTTCTCTAGAGTTAATTATTTCAACCTGAATGGCTCCTTTTGGCATTTCTAATAAAGCAAGTCCACTAGCAACAACTCCCTCATAATTTCATAATTTCATATGGCCTCTGGAATGCAAGTAGGAGGCTGGATGCAGGTCAGAGGCTCTGGTCTCGTTGCCTAGAAAACGCAGCTCATCTTGGTGTGGTCCATCTTGCCACATATGCAGTTTTGAATGATTATTCAACTTAGAAGGATACAGGCCAGCATCTCACATCCACTTTAGTAGGAGTCCTTGTATTCTCACAGTAATTTTAAGGCTCTTTTCTCTGGTATTCCAAATTACAGTTTAATTGAAGAAAGATGAGATAATGTGGGTGGATGTGAAAGCCTCTGTGGGTTAGAAGTTCCGTTTCACAAATAAGAACTAATATATCTTGTAAGAGACTCTCTAGGTATAACTTCCATTGTTCTGGCAAGGGACAAATTTAGTTTGTATTTAGGAAAATCCCAGTTATGGCTTCCCACCAAATAATAAATCCTTCACATACTTTCCAGTCCAAAATCAATTTGAAGTTATTTGTAAACATAACTTACAAATCACAAGTCAAATTTCCTAATAACAGGAATTAATATTCCACCTTTATTACATATCTAAGAATTGGAAATCTAAAGTAACACCAGGTTTAAATTCTTCTATAAAGAAGAAGAAAACACTTACTAAACTGTTACAATTTATTTATTTTATATTAAGCAATAAATAACTTGTAACTATATATATACATTTTTGAAAAAGATAAGAATAAATGATATATTTACACTTATATAGTATAATATTATATTTTTTACAGACCGCTGTCCCAGCTGTGTCTATATATTATTTTCCCATTACACCAAATCAATGATTAGAATGTTAATGAACCCACATAGATTTCATGGCTTTAAAAACTATGTAAACAAAAATTCACCAGATTGATCTTATCCATTTTATTTGATATATTGATTTACTTGCAAATGTTCAAAGAATTTGGAATCTTTAGAATAATCTAGTTATTTATTAAGTTATATATATGAAAATATAATTGGAGTAGACATATATAGTAATTTTTATTTTGGTTTTACGATAAATTTTATTTTTATATTTTAAACAAATTTAAGAAACTCTTATCTGTATAAAACATTCTAGTCAGAAGAAAATGGGAAATAACATATGGTGGAAGATAAAAGTAAAATTATTCCATATTTACTTTACAAAGAGAGATATGATTAACATCTCGTTTATTTTCTGGCATTTTTATTCTATTCCTATAGAGGCAGATACTTTCGAATACATTGTAAAAATATTTTCATTTAAAAAATAACGTTGTGGTCAAAAGAATATCCCAAATATTTTATAGCTATTAACATTATTGGTAATAGCTGCATAGTATATCTGTATAAAGTTGAGCCATATCTCTTAATGATTCTTTAATCACTGGATGTTCAAGTTGTTTGTATATATATTTTTAAAAAATGATAGCATCAATACCTCTTACACTTGAGTTTTTATTATTCTCACTGTACTAGCCAATATTTTTGTTAGCAAATTTTCAAAGCCTCCTATTCTATGAAGAAGTTAATCACTGTCATCCCATGCACATTCAATTTGAAAAGTATTCATGAGCACTTAGAATGCATGAGACACTTCTGATCCAACACTTAAGAAAATGAACTGAATGGTTAGAAAATCAGTTTCAGACACAACACGCACAGATTGCAAAGACTTTTATATTAGAACTAGAATGAGATTTTGTACACAAAGAGAAACTTGAGTTAATGGAATCTAAAGAACGAGAGGCCTTGGGGAAAGATATTGTTCAGATCTGATATGTCATTAAGAGATTAGATGCTTTTAAAGCTGCCATGAGAAAAATCTAAATGATACACATTCATGGTACTAATGGGAAAGGAAATTTTAAAGAGTCTTCCACAGGTTCACTCAGCATAATGCCATTGATTAAATAATGACTAGAACAAAATTGCACATTAAAGTGTGATAACATCCACTAGAATATCTTAACCTTCTCTGAAGAAAGATATTTGCTAACATTCTAATAGAACCTTCTACATAGTGTCATTGAAAAGAGCTAAATCGATTCAGGAAACAGAGTGATTGAGTTGTAATTTTTTGATGGTACTACTTCTCTACAAGGCAAAAATCACACTTAGGTTTTTCAAAAGCCCATAAAAATAGTTCTTGACAGGAACAACTCTCTGGGATTCAAAGGAAGCATTAAGCCTATTGAAACAGTAATAGTGGAAAATATATTAACTTACTAAGAAATATGAAACTATAAACAAAAAATTGTAACAAGATAGTAATGTATTTACTTGTGGTAGGGAAAACACTTAACAAGGTACTTCTTGTTATTAATTGAAGTATGTATTTTATTTCACACTAACTATTTTGAAAGATGGCATTGGAATATAAAACAGAATAACTTAGAATATAAAATTTAGAATATAAGAACTGAAAGGAATTTTACATATCATATGAGGAGGCAGAAGTCTAAAAACATAAGAATTATCCAGGAGTAAGTGAATATGTAAGATAAGATTACATTCAACTATAAATAAGAGAAATCTCAAATTTGACTCTAAGAAATATTGACTGGGCATGGTGGTGGCTCATGCCTGTAATCCTAGCACTTTGGGAGGGCGAGGTGGGCAGACCACAAGTCAAGAGATTGATTTCAGCCTGACCAATATGGTGAAACTCCGTCTCTACTAAAAATACAAAAATTAGCTGGGCATGGTTGCACGTGCCTGTAGTCCTAGCTACTCGGGAAACTGAGGCAAGAGAATTGTTTAAACCCAGGATGGAGAGGTTGCAGTCACCCGAGACCATGCCACTGCACTCCAGCCTGGTGACATTCTAAAACTCCTTCTCAAAAAAAAAAAAAAATTGCATAAGTAATCTGTCAAAGGCTGTTGTATTTCAGTGATGCTATTAAAGACACTCCTGTGTAAATCTCAAAATCGAGTTGTTTTCAACTCTTCTTAATCTTCAAGATTTTCCAGGCTAGTCCTTTGCATTTCAATATGAATTTTAGAATCAAGTTATCAACTTCCATGAAAAGCTCTGCTGGGATTTTGATTGATTCTATAGGTAAATTTAAAGATAATTAACATGTAAAAATACTAAACTTTTCCAATCTATGATTACAATATATCTTTTCGTTTATCTAGGTCTTTAATTTTTCTAAGTAATATTAGTAGTTGCCAGAGTACAATTCTTGGAAACCTTTCAATAAATTTATTCCTAAGAGTTTGAAAAAATAAAATAAAAAAGACTAAGAACCTGATTTTTCTGCTCTAATTGATTAAATGGGGTTCACTACATTATGGAGGGTAATCTATTTCACTAAAAGTCTACTGATTTAAATATTGATCTTATCTAAAAAACATATTCATAATAAAATATAGACTGGTGTTTGACCAATATATAGATACCATGGCCTAGTCAAGTTGACACATGCAATTAACCATCATAAGTTCACCTCTTTCTAAGTTAACTTGGCACCCATACACATCTCCTTAACCCAAACTTAATCTCTAAATAAATACAATACCAAGGTCACACTCTGTCTAACATGATACAACTATCCTGCATACAACCCAAAACATACCAATCCTTTCCCCAGAAGATAATTCAAAGTCATTGGGTAATATTCACTTTTCTCCTTAAAATCTCATAACTTTAATACTATGATGTAAAATCAACAACACTTAAATACTATGTTGTAATTCAATACATATTATGTCATCTCATAAAAGGATAAAAAAGAAAAACAAATATGCGTGTGTGTGTGTGTAGTCTCCCCTTATCTGCAGTTTTAGTTACTCGCAGTCAACTGTGTTCTAAAAATAGATGAGCATAGTGCAATCAGATATTTTGGAAAAAAAGAAAAAGATCGTATTCCCATAACTTATCTATTTTATTATTAGTTATCATTGCTAATCCCTTTTTTTCTTGTACTTTAGGTTCTGGGGTACATGTGCAGATCATGTAGGATTGTTGCATAGGTACATACATGACCAGGTGGCTTGCTGTCTCCACCCCTCTGTCACCTATATCTGGCATTTCTCCCCATGTTATCCCTCCCCAACCTCCCCACCCCACACTGTCCCTCTCTTACCTCACCGCCAACAGGCCCTAGTGTGTGATGCTCCTCTCCCTCATTGTTAATTTCTTACTGTGCCTAGTTTATAAATTAAACTATATCATAGGGGTGTGTGTGTGCATGTGTGTACATATATATATATATATAATATATATATATGAAAAATCACTAAACATAGGATTTGATATTATGCATGGTTTTAGGCATCCACTGGGGCTTTTGGAATGTATCCCATGCAGATAAGGGGCAACTAGTACACACACACACACACACGTACACACACACACACAAATATTTATGTAAAATAAGGAAAATATCCTCATGTCAATTGAAGTCCTCATTTCTGTAACTGGCCACATGGTTATTGCCAGTATTTACAAATGTGTTCTTTTATTACCCATTGCCTTTACCCTCAACGAGCACCTCAACTGATAGTCATTCCTTGACTAGTAGGATGCTTCAAGACTTCATTTTGAGGGTCGTGTCCATTATTAGTCTTCCCTGAATTGTTGTATTTTTTCACTGATGTCAGTCACAGGACATGGTAATACTAAGATATGCCCTATGGGGTCCTGTATTCCAGATATAATCTTCCTTACCTCCCTTGTGGAGTAACAGTCCAATTTCACCTTAGTAATTAAAGTCAATCACCCCACCCAGCACAGTAACTCCTTCTTTGCCTGTTGATTCAGAGATGTAGCAGCCCAAAGTGGATAGCTGTAGCTTAATCCACTGTGTCTTATCTTCCAGTTCAGTGGAATAATTAATATGTCTCCTGATGAAAGGATTCCTTTCTTTGGAACTAAGACCTCTAGGTCAACAGAACATAAGTTTGCATAAGTAGGAAGCAAAAAAATTTGCTAGCAAGTAGGTCAATGGTGGTAATAGGGAATGCGCCTGTCCCATGTTAACCTCCTGATTCCTGGAACCATGAATCCTGGCCATAAGGAAAACAACATCATATATTGGATGCTAATTCAGAACATATACAGCCTTCTGGAGCATCTTACCAAAACCCTGCCTGGTATTGCCGCCTGGCTGGAGTTGTAACTCAATTTTCCTTTTTGGGGTGTAGGAGGGTAATCAAACAGTATTTATTTTAAAATTTAAATTCAAAATGCATATATATGCTTTGTTCCAACAACTTTTCCTTTCAAGTAATTTATCCTTCAGAGATACTTGCACATGTACACAGATATATGTGAAAATACTTCACCTCTATATACCTGTTTGTAATAATGAGAAACAAATAACCTAGACATCCACCAGTAGGGGAGGGGTATATATACTATGGTATTCCAAACTCTCAGCCACCATGGCACATTAAACTAAGTGTTTAGTGTAAAGTGCCTGTTTCAGCATCAGCATATAAAGAGAGCAAAATATCTTTTTTCACCATTCTTTGCTCTTTTGAAGAGTTTCCTATGTAACTGAACTTTCAAAAGGCCATTCTACCAATCTATCAAACCAGTTTCTTCAGGGTAATAGAAAACATGGTAAGAGAAGTGAATTTCTTCAGCCTGGACCCACTGCAATACTTCATTTGCTGTGAAATTAGTACCTTGGTTAGAGAAATGTTGTGTGTGGAATACCATAAATGCAGATAAGGCAGTCTACAGATGATAGTTTTGTGATAATCACTGAGTGCATGGAGGACAAATCAACACTAGAGTAAGTTTCTCTTCCAGGAAGAAGGTTAACACTGCCTCTTTTATGATGAAAGTCATCCAATGTACTCAACCTCCCTCCAGGCAGCTGGCTGATCACTCCAGAGAATAGTGCTGTATCAGGGATCAGTGGCAGTCTCTGTTGCTGCTGGCAGATTGAGCACTCAGTTATGGCCATAGCCAGGTCAAACCTGATTAATAAAATTCTCCTATGCTGAGATGACCTCTTGATGAGCATTTATGTGGGACACAAATGTCTTTCTGTTTTTCTCTGATTCAGAGAAGTCTATCCACATACCTAGTCTTTCTTGTTACCAAGTTATAAATCATGCCAACCTATTGGCCACAGATCACAAATTGGTATGTAATTCTACACCTGGCTATTTCTCCTTCCGGAATCAATGAACGACAAAATTTACACTTGATGTTCTTCCCATTGAGAGGAATTCCTGTCATCACTGCTCTTCATGGTAGTCCCAAAAAGGAATGGTCGGCTGGATGCGGTGGCTCATGCCAATAATCCCAGCACTTTGGGAGGCCATGGTGGGTGAATCACCTGAAGTCAGGAGTTTGAGACTAGCCTGGCCAACATGATGAAACCCCATCTCTTCTAAAAATACAAAAATTAGCTGGGCATGATGGCATGCACCTCTAGGAGGCTGAGGCAGGAGAATCTCTTGAACAGGAGGTGGAGGTTGCAATGAGCCGAGATCATGCCACTGCACTCCAACCTGGGCAACAGAGTGAGAATCCATCTCAAAAAAAAAAAAAAAAAAAAGAACTGTAGTGTTGCAGCTGTCTATTTCAAGTGGTGTGTGCATATCACATAGGACCATCTGTAAACCAGGCTGCGTTTTCTTTTCCTCCATCAAATGTCATTTGCCCAATGTTGTGGTTAAGAGAACTCTTTTCCCCACTCTTTTAAAATTTGTAGCTAAAGAGCATCTGTGTTACCATGCAACTAGGAGCAGTGGAAAAAAACAAAAGACCTGCAATTCATTATTATTTTACTCTGAATGTTCTCTCTGTCTGGAGAGTTTTCCCTGAGATATCTGTTCAGCTTATTTCACATTTCTTACAAGTCTATGCTCAAATGTCACCTTCTCAATGTGGACTTCTATGGTGATAAAGTACTCCCAATGGGTCATGCCTTTATATAATTCCCCTCCCTTGCATGTGGATGGAACCTGTGACTTCTTTCTAACTGACAAAATATGAAAAATAGGTGAGATGGCACTCCATTGACTACGTTGCTTTATATACTTAGCAGAATGGAGAGAGAGACTCTTCCTTGATAATTTTGAATAAGCTGTATTGGGAGAAGGTCTTAAAGTGTGTGTGATGGAGGATATGTTGTTTGCTGAGGGGCAATGGCAAGAAACACCAAGCCATCCCCAGGCAGAAAACTGCTAGAATAGTAAGCAATATGTACCAGTCATGCAATAGTTAAGCCAGTTCCCAAAACACAGGATACATACCCTTGTCCCCATTGCTGACTTGCAAAGAGTGTTTTCTAGCTTATTTCTGTTTTAGTAGTGAACTGGCACTATCTGCCTGTTTAGTGTATCTTTATTTTATAAAGAAACACTGAGTACCTGCTTATTAAAAATAATCATTTGTTCACAAAGAATAAATATGTAGGTCAGAGTCTGCTCTGGGTTTTCAGCTGGGAAATGCCATCAGTCCCCTGACGTCCCACTCTAAACCCACTTTACAATCTATCTTTGTTACTGTTTCTTAATTCCTTCAACACTGCCTGGGTTGGGGTCTCTACAACTGAGCTGGTCTCAGCAACTGTCATGTTTTAAGTGGGTTTTGTGAAAGATCCCTGGGATAAGAAACTGCTGGCAGCCTCTAATTGCTGAAAACCAGCAGGAAGCCCAGACTGTCATTCCTACTACCACAAGGAAATGAATTTTACCAATAGCCTTAGAAAGCTTGGAAGTGGACATTTTCCACAGATAATCCTCCAGATGAGAATACACCATACCCAACATCTTGATGGAAGAAAGGATAGGTATGCTGACCATGGAATAAATGTGGGTTGGTTACGCTGCTGAATTTGTGGTAATTTGTTACATAGAAATAGAAAATTCATGCACCTTCCCTAATCACTCTATTTGAAATTGCTAGAGCCTCCCTCACTACATGCCCTTTGGGCCTTTCTGCTTTGTTTCATCCACAGCACTTTTCACCGTCCGATATTCTATACGATTAACTTGTTTATATGTTTTAATATCTGTTCCTCCCAACTATAATAAAAATTTTATTTTAAAAAGCAGAATTTATTTCTACTTTGTCACAGACATATCAACTATGCTTAGAATAGCACCTGACAAATAAAGAGCACTCAATGAAAGAGACATGTATATATGCATTACAATGAAATCAGCCAGATCTGAAGAGTTAGGCAGCTTAAGTAACATATAGCAGAATAAATATGGGAGATAGATCACAGGGTATGATCCAGGAAGTCTTGATTCAAGTCCTAGATCTACCATTTTCATTTAACTCTGCACAAGTCTTTCAAATTTACTTAGCTTCAGTTTTAATATTTCTAAATATGGATAATAATGCAAGCCTTGTCTAGTTACATATTTATTATCATTATCAAACAAGGTAATATTTGTTTGATATATATTATTGCTTAATCAATTTTAAGAAGTAGTATTCTGAATGAGCAATACAGATGACTAATATGCATATAAAAAATCTCAGCCTTCATAGTAAACAAATAAATTATAAGCAAAACATTAATGATAAATCACTTATTGACAATAAATTAAAACATTGAGTGATGCCACCCAATATTGGAAATGGTATATATTCTTATATATGTTGAGAGTACTGTGAAAATGATGTAATGAATTGCTGTTTGGAAAACATCAAAAGCCTTAAGAAGAGCACACTTATGTCTTTTACTCCAGCAGTCCTGTTTGTAGGAGTCTATCTTTGGTATGTGATCAGACAGGTATACAAAGTATAGGTATAAGGATATTTATGAAAATTTGCTTGGCAGTTGCGAAACAACATAGTTAACCTAAATGTTAAAGCACAAACTTAGGAGTAACTAACATACAGTTACTTTTTATATTTTCTCTTATTGTTGGTGAATCTACATTCTCTCTGTCTCTCTCTCCTCCTTACATTGATTAAACCTTTGCTGATCTCTCAACTTTATCCACTAATCTGAGGCTAGAATCATCATAAAGTTCCCAGAATCATGCATTTCCTGAGAATATATCTGATAATTAATATTAGTTTGATCTACATTGCCCTTATGACACTTTGGTTCTATATAGAACTAAGAGAAGTAAATACATTAAAAAGTAGAGTAGACCCTCTGAGACAGTATCATAACCAAAAAATATTGAGTTCCCTACACTTTTTCATTTGCAACTTGCATATTTCCAAAGCATATATTGAATTATATGCCAGTGTATGTTATAATTTGTTGTAGATAAAATTGCTAGATCACTTTATATCATGAATTAATTTTAATAGTTTTCTAATTTTCTAATTCTTGCTAACTGCCATTTCTGTCTGATATTTGTCACTAAGAATTCCTTACAAATGATTCTCAGTAAATTGTTGAGGAAGCTTTAAAAATATCATTGATATTTTCATAAGTTTCACTGATAATGTCTTATATATTTGTGTGAAAATTAAGTGCTATTATTTCCACTTGGTATTCTAAAAAATATTACAGTCATACATTACTTAACAACTGGAATCCATTCTGATAAATTTGTCATTACACAATTTCATCACTGTGCAAAAATAATAGAGTGTACTTATACTAACTTAGGTGGTGCAGCTTACTACACACCTATGCTATATGCTGTAGCCTATTGCTCCTAGGCTACAAACCTGTACGGCATGTTACTATAGCAGATAATGTGGGTAATTGTAACACAATGTTATTTGTGTATCTAAACATATTTTAACAAAGAAAAGATAATGCATTTCCTTATGATGCTATGACATCTACAATATCTGTAGGCAAGAGGATATTTTCATCTCCATTATAATTTTCTGGGACCACATTTCTTTTTTTTGTTTGTTTTCCCTTTCTTTCTTTCGTTCTTTCTTTTTTTCTTTTTTTTTTTTATTGCATTTTAGGTTTTGGGGTACATGTGAAGAACTTGCAAGATTGTTGCATAGGTGCATACGTGGCAGTGTGATTTGCTGCCTTCCTCCCCTTCACCTATATGTGGCGTTTCTTTCTTTCTTTCTTCTTTTTCTTTCTTTCTTTCTTTCCTTCCTTCCTTTTTTTTTTTTTTGGGATGGAGTCTCACTCTGTCACCCAGGTTGGAGTGCAGTGGCATGATCTTGGCTCACTGGAACCTCTGTTTCCCAGGTTCAAGTAATTCTCCTGCCTCAGCCTCCCGAGCACCTGGGACTACAGGCACATACCATCATGCGCAGCTAATTTTTGTATTTTCAGTAGAAACGGGATTTCATCATGTTGGCGAGTCTGGTGGGACCACATTTATATAAGCAGTCCATCATTGACCAAATGTCCTTATTTGGAGCTTACCTCTACTTGGTTTCTATTATTCACCTTTCAAAATTACTTTTCTAGATGTAAATATGAGGTAGAACTTTATTCTTGTTGCAGAAAAATATAAGACAAAATATTAAAACTTGTAAATTCTAGTCTTAAAACTCTATAAAGTATTTGGCCAGCTCTCAAAGCAGTTGAATATTATCAAAATATTGGGTGAGTTGGTTTACCCTGGTTTCAGGAAGTCTGTCACACAGAGAAGTATTTGTGCATAGAAGATCAAGATTAGTATGATCACCTGGATGTAGCTTAGTGCTTCTGAACAGCCTCTACAATATTGACATATTTACATTTTGTTTATTTTGTAATAGTAATTTTTATTTTTTGTGGATACCTAGTAGGCATATATATTTATGGCTTACGTAAGATATTTTGACATAGACATGCAATGCATAATAATTACATGAGAGTAAATAGGGTATCCCTTACCTCAAGCATTTAGCCTTTGTGTTTTAAACAATTCAATCACTTTTAGTTATTTTTAAGTGTACAATTAAGTTTTCTTTCTTCTGTAGTCACTCTTTCATGTGAAAATTACAGGACTTACTTCTTCTAACTGTACGTTTGTACCATTAAATATCCCCCACTTACCCCACCCCCAACTACCCTTTCCATCCTCTATTAACCATACTTCTACTCTCTGACTCCATGAGTTTGTTTTCATTGTTAGCTCCCAAAGATAATTTCACTTAAGATAATGATCCCAGTTCCATCCATGTATTGGAAATAACAGGATCTCTTTCTTTTCAGTGGCTGAATAATACTCCATGTGTATATGTACAGCATTTTCTTTTTCCATTTATCTGTTGATGGACACTTAGGCTGCTTCCAAATATGTACTATTGTGAATAGTGCTGCAATAAACATGAGAGAGCAGGTATCTCTACAATATACTGATTTCCTTTCTTTTGCGTATAGTGGGACTGCTGGATTGTATGGTAGCTCTATTTTTAGGTTATTAAGGAACTTCCAAACTGTTCTCCAGAGTCATTGCACAAATATGCATTCCTACCAACAATGTACAATGGTTCCTTTTTCTCCACATCTTCACTAGCATTTTTTATTGTTTGCCCTTTGGATAAAAGCCATTTTAACTAGAGGGAGATGATGTCTCATTGTAGTTTTGATTTGCATTTCTCCAATGGTCAGTGATGCTGACCACCTTTTCATTTACCTGTTATTCTTATATCTTCTTTTCAGAAATGTCTATTTAGATATTTTCCCCAATTTTAGATCTCATTATTTGATTTTTTCTTATAGAGTTGTTGACCACCTTTTCATTTACCTGTTATTCTTATATCTTCTTTTCAGAAATGTCTATTTAGATATTTTTCCCAATTTTAGATCTCATTATTTGATTTTTTTCTTATAGAGTTGTTTGAACTTTTTATGTATCTTGGTTATTAACTCCTTGTCAGATGGGTAGTTTGAAAATATTTTCTTGGACTCTGAGTTGTCTCTTCAGTTTGTGAATTTTTTTTTTTCTGTGCAGAAGCTTTTTAATTGGTTGTGATCCCATTTGTCCATTTCCTTTGATTGCCTGGGTCTATGAGATATTGCTCAAGAAGTCTTTGTCTACTCCAATGTCCTGAAGAGTTTCCTCAGTGTTTTTCTTTTAGTAGTTTTATAGTTTGAGGTATTAGTTTTAAGTCTTTAAATTCATTTGGTGAGATTTTGGTATATGGCAAAAAATAGGAGTCTAATTTCTTTCTTCTGCATATGGATATCTAGTTTGCTCAGTGTCATTTATTGAAGAGACTGTCCTTTCTTCAATATATGCTCTTTGAAGCTTTGATAAAAATGAATTTACTGTAGATGTATGAATTTATTTCTGGGTTCCATATTCTATTCCACTGGTCTGTCTTTTTCATGCCAGTATCATGCCATTTTGGTCACTTTAGCTCTGTATTATAATTTTAGCCAGGTAATGTGATTCCTCCAGTTTTGTTCTTTTGACTTATGATAGCTTTGGTTATTCTGTTTCTTTTGTGGTTCCGTACACATTTTAGGATTTTTTTATTTATGTGAAGAATATAAATGGTATTTTAATATGAATTGCATTGAATCTGTAGATTACTTCAGGTAGTATGGACATTTTAACAATATTGATTCTTCCAGTCCATGAACATGGAATATATTTTCACCTTTTGGTGTCCTCCACAATTTCTTACATCAATGTTTTATAGTTTTTTATTGTATGAATCTTTTACTTTTTTAAAAAGAATTTATTTTACTTTAAGTTCTCAGGTACATGTGCAGATCACACAGGTTTGTTACATGGTTCTATATCTGAAATTTATAACAAAATATTCTTAACCTACTGTTCTGTAATTCTACATTGGTTGTATTAAAATCAATTAATACTTTAATGCATATATATAATTATATCCACTTTTTTTTTTTTTGAGACGGAGTTCACTCTTTACCCAGGCTGGAGTGCAATGGCACGATCTCGGCTCACTGCAACCTCCGCCTCCTGGGTTCAGGCAATTCTCCCTCCTCAGCCTCCCGAGTAGCTGGGACTACAGGCATGCGCCACCATGCCCAGCTAATTTTTGTATTTTTAGTAGGGACGGGGTTTCACCATGTTTATCAGGATGGTCTCTATCTCTTGACCTCGTGATCCACCCACTTTGGCCTCTCAAAGTGCTGGAATTATAGGTGTGAGCCACCATGCCCAACTTAATTGTATCCACTTTTAATAGTGATATCAAGGAAAAGATTTCAAAGTTTTGCTTTCTCTGAAGTAATTGTACAATTGAGACATTTATGACATGATCTATTTTTCATCTAAATTGTACTCTGAAAAATTGCCTTCTACACTAATATGTCAGTGCAAATAAGCACTCTTGAAATATCTTTGTATAATTTACAAATTATTCTAAAATAATGACATAGATATAGATGAGATATATATACATATACACATACAAAAATACTTTCTATAAATCATATCAATTAAAATATTAGACATCATTTGAAGCTTAAACTATGTCAATGTTATATATCACTCAAGCTACTTTATGCTGTGTAGGAGAAATTAAGATTTACAATCCAAAATTATTTAACATTATTCATAGTTACTAACTTTTTAAAATAGATGGAAAATATTCTAATTTGGAGGATCTAAATAAGTCACACAATAATTTAAAAATATCTATGAAGCAGACATTTTATATACCAGGTATTGTTCTAAGCTCCTGGAACATATAAGGGCACATGTATAAGGCATTTATCAAAACTTTATCCAATTAGTTTGTCAAAATATTACTAGTGGTATCAGTTCATTCTCATGCTGAAAATAAAGACATACCAGAAACTGGGAAATTTATAAAGGAAAAAGGTTTGACTCACAGTTCCACATGGCTGGAGAGTCCTCACAATCATGGTAGAAGGTGAAGGAAGAACAAAGTCACATCTTACATGATGGCAGGCAAGAAAGCAGGGGCAGGGGATCTTCCCTTTACAAAACCATCAAATCTCATGAGACTTATTTATTATCACTAGAACCGCACAGGAAATACCTCCTGCTGGCTGCTTTCATGAGCTGGTGTTGAGTTTCTTTGGCTTTTCCAGGCACACAGTGCAAGCTGTCAGTGGATCTACCATTCTGGTGTCTGGAGGAGGACAGTGACCCCTTCTCACAGCTCTGCTAAGCAGTGCCCCACTGTGGACTCTGTTTCAGGGCTCCTACCCCATATTTCCCTTCTGCACTGCCCTAGCCAAGGTTCTCCATGAGGGCTCTGCCTCTGCATCAAACCTCTGCCTGGACATCCAGGTATTTCCATACATCCTCTGAAATACAGGCAGATGTTCCAAAACCTTAATTCTTGACTTCTGTGCACTCACAGGCTCAACAGAATGTGTAAGCCACCAAAGCTTCAGGCTTGCACCCTCCAAAGCAATGGCCTGATCTGTACATTGGCCCCTTTTATCCATGGCCAGAATGCAGGGCACTAAGTCCTGAGATGGCACAAAGCACTAAGGTTCTGGGTCTGGCCCACAAAACCATTTTCTCCTCCTAATCCTCTGGGCCTGTGATGGGAGGGGCTGCTGTGAAGACCTCTGACATGCCCTGGAGACATTTTTCCCATTGTCTTGGTGATTAACATTTGGCCCCTTGTTATTTATGCAATTTTCCACAGCCAGCTTGAATTTCTCCTCAGAAAATGGGGTTTTCTTTTCTATTGCATCATCAGCCTGCAAATTTTCCAAACTTTAATGTTCTACTTCCCTTTTAAACATAAGTTCTAAGTCCAAGCCATAACTTTGTGAATACACAAAATGGAAAGCTTTTAACAGCCCCCAAATCACCACTTGAATGCTTTGCTGCTTAGAAATTTCTTTAGAAAAGTTTCACAAATCTCTAGGGTAGGGGCATCAGTCTTTTTGCTAAAGCATAACAAAAGTCATCTTTATTCCAGTTCTCCAAAAGTTCCTCATCTCCATCTGAGACCACCTCAACCTGGATTTTATTGTCCATATCACTATCAGCATTTTGGTTAAAACCATCAAGAAGTCTCTAGGAAGTTAAAAACTTTCCCATGTCTTCCTGTCTTCTCAGTGCTCCACATTGTTCCAAACTCTGCCAGTTACCCAATTCCAAAGGCACTTCCAAATTTTCAGGTATCTTTACAGTAGCACGCCACTATCCAGCTCCAATTTACCATATTAGTTAGTTCTTATGCTGCTAATAAAGACACACCTGAAATTGGGTAATGTATAAAGGAAAGAGGTTTAATTGACTCACAGATGCCTTACAATCATGGTGGAAAGCGAAGGAGGAGAAAAGTTATGTCTTACATGGAGGTAGGCAAAAGAACATGTGCAGGGAAACTCCTCTTTATAAAACCCTCAGATCTCATGAGACTTATTCACGTTCACATTAACAGTATGGGAAAGATCTATCTCCATGATTCAATTACCTTCCAGTGGGTCCTTTCCACCACTCATAGGAATTATGGAAGCAGCAATTCAAGATGAGATTTGTGTGGGGAAACAGCCCCACTATATCACTAGTATAAATCTTATTATCTTAGAGTCCTACTCAAGATTCAGACATACTACAATTGCATAACAACATGAACCATTAGGGAAAATAGTATCTTAATTATTTTTAAGGTACTATTTTCAACTGTACACATCATGAAAGTACACAGTGAAAATATTTGGGGCATAAGACAACTTTGATGTCTCTAAAATTATACCACACACATGGTTATTTATCAATTATGTTCAAGTTGACATGCTGTTTTTCTGGCCATCAATCCAGAAAATGAATTTCTTTAACACAGATGAAAAATAATGCCCAATGTAGCAAGAATTTCTAGAAAAACAGTACTAATTTTCTTCCAATATCTTGAATTATTTTAGAAACGTGACTGCTATTTGAGAGAAAGGATTGTTTTAAATCACATCAGTAGACATCATTTGCCTTATAGAGTAACATAAATCATTTACTCTTAGAACACACAAAAAGGGTTGCTCTGCCTATGGAGTAGCCATTTTTTATTCCTTTACTTTCCTAATAAACTTTTCACTTACACACACACACACACACACACACACACGACTAGATAACTTTCTAACGTATAGTACATCCAAATATAAGAACACTTGTGTATATATATAACTGAGATACATAAGCAAGGTGAACTTTTTTTGGAAATTTGGGGTTTATAAGACATAAATGCTTCATATGAATTAGGCAGAGAAATAGCAGGAAACAGTCAATAAGAAGAGATTAAAGTTTTCAATTCCAATTTGCCTAAGGCATAGATACAAATTTTACTATAATGTAGTAATATGCATTGGTTATTTCACAAGCCAAAATGCAAGAAAATACTTTTGTTAGAAATGGGTTGTCATGAATGTTGTGTTTACCTTTGACAGGGTCAAAGATGATGCATTGGAAAATTTCAACAACAATAACAATGAAACTTTAAAACTGCTATCGACCAAAATACAATTAATCATTTCCATTTTTTTAACAGAGGCTCAAGGAACTGAAACAAAGAGAATTTGCTCGAAATGTAGCATCTAAATCCAGGAAAGATGAAAGAAAACAGGAAAAGGCACTTCAACGCCTGCACAAGCTGGCTGAGCTAAGAAAGGAAACTGTATGGTTAGTATGCAATGAAATTTTAAGTTTTCTTAAAACATGACCATAAAAGGGGTATGGGGGTGTAAGAAATAAAGGGCACAAATCTATTTATTTCTGTACCCAGAATAAGGCACATATGTTTTCATGGCCTTCTGTAGGCTGTAAACAATAATTTGAGTTAGAATTTTATGCAAACATCTGTTTAATGCACATTTCAATGAAAAAACAAAATTACTGTAATTTTGAATTTAAAAAACTAAACTTTATGTTGTTATTTAAGCTATCTTAGTTGAAAGCTATCCCATCTTGGTGATATTCAAATATTTGTTTGAGGAAGACAGCAAGGCAGTTTCTTATGACCCTTTTTACAAAAATAGTTTTAGAGATTCCTTTTACAATAAAAATTTGGAGAACTTCTATTTAAAATTATGTTTAAGATTCTTTTTCTAAAAAAGCTTAAGAATTTTGCTTCAGAAGCAGATCAACATTACTTGCACTATGAATAAGCTCTATCTGGGCTATTAGAGTTTCACAACTCTTAAACTTTGACCTGCATCTAACAGTGATCAGCTATTAGATGTGAAAAGTGATATAATTCAGACTTTGCAATTCAAGCCAGGGCAACGTTATTAAAAGAAAACTTCTGTTAAAAAAAATAAGTCTTTGTTTCTCCAATAAATAAGGCCTCTCTTATTATTGTCTATATCCAGATTATTTCATTCCAAATCTATTATTTGTTAAATAATGTTAGGGGATACATTGATATATTGAAACATTGTTGGGGTGCCAAATTTGTACAAACCAAAATAAAATGTATATGTATTTGGAATCCTACATGGAACTGTTAAAAACAGACAATACTGTTGTTCAGTTATACAAACCAGATACGTTTACTTTGTGTGGTAATGAATAAAAAAAGATACAAATTTTAGCTATAATCATGTTACTTATGCAATTTAATGCTCTGTAAGTAGCATTTGCAAATATAAATTATTATATTAAGTGAAATAAAGCTAATGATATAAACAAAAAAGTAATATCTAAATTATTTTCCTCAGTATAAAGCACGTATTTTACATTATATATGCACACAGCCATGCATACATGATTTTTCAATTAATTATGTGCTTTAAAAGATGGGAACAGAAAGTCTTTCTGCTACTTAGTAGATAAAATCATGGAGCAATATATTGTGTTAGTGGTTAAAGAAAACGTCAAACTAAAATTTTCTTGTCCACTTACAATATCTAAAATGCTGAATTTTTAGAATAGCATGGAAATTTTTTCACACATGGTTCTGTTAAGGTAAGGATAAGATATATGGGTTTCTTATATTTGTATGTTTGTCAGTCTATTTTTTCATCAGAACTCACTATTTACAGTGTAATATAATTCCAAATAAATTGTATTTTAAGTGAATTGTCTTTTATCCTGTATTTATTGTACATTATGATATAATGTGTAACTTGAGGATAATTTTAAATATTGAGACTAGCAATTTCAAAAGATTCAAGCTCTCATCAAGCTAGTACTATCTCTTGATTACCTTTGCATTGCAGCATATCAATTGGGCTACAGTAGACTCTTGGTGAACGCTTGGTAGATTGAATTGTTGAACTGAATTCTCAGCTTTTCTGAAGTCGAGATTAAGGGTTTTGTTTAGAACTTTCATCATATTTACCATATAGCATCAATGATGTTAAGTATTTGTGAATTAAAAGTAATTTTACCTTAGAGAATACAGCACTCCAAAACATCACTGAAGAGGCCATGAAGGTAGGAAGTTTTGGTCATAAAGCACTGGTTGAGAGCATACAAATATCCTCAACATTGCTCTTAAGAGCTATAAAGGAACTTTTGGACAGTTATCTCTAAGTTATTTCAAATAGTTACCAATAAGTAAATGATACTGTGGCACCAGGAAAAGTACTTATACAATATGAAGGCAATTCTGTTACAAATATTTAAAAAATTAAAAAAAAATTTTAATGACTTTTTGAAGATGTAAATGTTTTTCCATTTTTTTCTCAAAAGTGTGCCATTTAACATACACTTTTGTTTCTTTTTCTAGTGCTCCTGGAAGTGGTCCCATGTTCAAATCAACGACTGTTACTGTGAGAGAAAACTGTAATGAAATTTCCCAAAGAGTTGTGGATTCAGTTAATAACCAGCAAGATTTCAAATATACTTTGATTCATAGTGAAGAGAATACTAAAGATGCTACCACTGTTGCTGCAGATCCAGAAAGCGCAAATAATGATACAGAAAAAAATAACGAAGTTGGGGATCAAGCCCAGGGGATTCACAGACACAAAATTGGCTTTTCTTTTGCATTTCCAAAAAAAGCATCGGTGAAGCTAGAGTCCTCAGCTGCAGCCTTCTCTGAATACAATGATGATGTCTCAGCGGGAAAAGGATTTAACAGAAAAAGTAGATTTGTCCCCAGTGCTTGTCATCTTCAACTATCTTCACCAACAGATGTGCTTTTGAGTTCTGAGGAGAAAACTAACTCTTTTCATCCACCAGAGGCAATGTGTACAGACAAAGAAACTGTTCAAACTCGAGAGATAAAAGAAGTCTCTAGAGAAAAAGATACATTATTACCTTCATTTTGTAAGCTTCAACTTCAGTTATCTTCTGATGCAGATAATTTTCAAAATTCAGTCCCATTAGCAGATCAAAAACTACTGGAAGATGTTATTAATGAAGATATACCTCTGAGTGGTAACAGTTCTGAGTTGCTAGAAAATAAATCCACAGTTCTTGACATGTCTAATGATTGCATATCTGTGCAAGCTCCCACAGAGGAAAATGTTAAGAACAACGAGGCATCCACAACTGAGGTTGAAAATAAAAATGGTCCCAAGATATTGACCCCTTCAAATACTGAAGAGGTTAATATAACCTCACATAAGAAAACAGATTTCTGTAAAAGACAATGTGAGCCATTTGTACCTGTCCTTAACAAACACGGATCTATAGTTCTTCAGTGGCCATCAGAAATGCTGGTTTATACAACCACTAAACCATCGATTTCCTATAGCTGTAATCCTCTATGTTTTGACTTCAAGTCTAGTAAAGTAAACAATAAACTAGATAAAAATAAGGCACCCTTAAAAGATCTTTATTCTCAGCAGAAGCAAGAAGACATTTGCATGGGAGCAGTTTCAGATTGCAAGGCTGTATCTATAGAAGGACTCACTGATTATGAAACTGGAAGTAGCAAAGATAAATACACCCAAGTTACTCCTCTTTTGGCTGATGATACTCTCTCCAGTAGTTGTAATTCTGGAAAAAATGAGGATATGGGTCAGAGGTATAAAGATATTTCCTGTAAGATCAGACAAACAGAAAAGTATAATTTTACTAAAAGTCAAATAAAACAGCACACTCTAGATGAAAAATACAAAAAAATAAGGTTGAAAGAGACTCATGAATACTGTTTCCATAAATGTAGAAGAAAGAGAAAAAGAAAAAAGTTATGTCAGCATCATCATATAGAGAAAACCAAAGAATCGGAAACTCACTGCAAAATGGAAGCAGAGAATATTTACACTGATAATGCTGGGAAATATCTACTGGAACCAATTTCAGAAAAGCAGTATTTAGCTGCAGAGCAATTATTAGACTCACATCAGTTACTTGATAAAAGGCTCAAATCAGAAACCATATCCTCAAGTGAAAATGAAGAAACGTGTAAAACGTGGAATACTGAATACAACACTTATGATACTATCAGTTCTAAAATCCACTGTAAAAAGAGCACAATACTTTTAAATGGACAATCAAATCCAACAATGATACATTCTGGGAAACATAATTTAACATACTCTAGAACTTACTGTTGTTGGAAAGCCAAAATATCAAGCTGTAGTCAGGATCACAGATGCTTAGTTCTTCACGATGATATGAAATGCGTGAGTCAGAATCAGGCTGTTAAAAGAGGTTACAATTCTGTCATGAATGAATCAGAAAGATTCTATCGAAAACGCAGACAACATTCACATTCTTATTCTTCAGATGAAAGTTTGAATCGACAGAATCATTTACTAGAAGAATTTTTGAGGCCACCAAGTACTTCAGTTGCTCCCTGTAAGCCTAAAAAGAAACGAAGGAGAAAAAGAGGCAGATTCCACCCTGGATTTGAAACTTTAGAACTCAAAGAAAATACAGATAATCCCATGAAAGACAATTCTTCCCTAAATCCTCTAGATAGGTTAATAAGCGAAGACAAAAAAGAGGAAATGAAACCACAAGAAGTTGCAAAAGTCGAAAGGAACTCAGAACAAACAGACCAATTACTAAACAAACTGCCTTTGCACCCTAGCAATCTCCTTCTTACTGAAACCAATGGTGAAACTGAGCATTTAGAAATGGAGACCACGTCTGGTGAACTGTCAGATGTTTCCAATGATCCCACCAAATCTCTCTATGTAGCTAGTGCCCCAACAAAAGAAGCAATCGACAGTACTTTGCTTGAACACAAAGAAAGAAGTGAGAATATAAATCTTAATGAAAAGCAAATTCCTTTCAAGGTGCCTAACATTGAAAGGAACTTTAGACAGTCACAGCCTAAATCCTATCTTTGCCATTATGAATTGGCTGAGGCCCTTCCACAAGGAAAGATGAATGAGACGCCAACTGAGTGGCTGCGTTATAATTCAGGAATCCTTAACACACAACCACCATTACCATTCAAGGAAGCACATGTCAGTGGTCATACCTTTGTAACAACTGAGCAAATCCTGGCTCCATTACCTTTACCAGAACAAGCATTATTGATTCCACTAGAAAACAATGACAAATTCAAAAATGTACCATGTGACGTCTACCAGCACATTCTACAGCCAAACATGCTGGCCAACAAGGTCAAATTTCCCTTTCCTCCAGCTGCCCTCCCACCCCCAAGCACACCTCTGCAGCCTTTGCCTTTGCAGCAGTCCTTATGTTCTACCTCTGTAACCACTATACATCACACTGTTTTGCAGCAGCATGCTGCAGCTGCTGCAGCTGCGGCTGCAGCGGCAGCTGCAGGAACTTTCAAAGTGCTTCAGCCACACCAACAGTTTCTTTCCCAAATCCCAGCTCTCACCAGAACCTCATTACCTCAGCTCTCAGTAGGACCAGTAGGACCCGGGCTTTGTCCTGGGAACCAGCCGACTTTTGTTGCTCCTCCTCAGATGCCCATCATTCCAGCTTCCGTTCTTCATCCTAGCCATCTGGCTTTCCCACCTTTACCCCATTCACTCTTTCCTTCACTGCTTTCCCCACACCCTACTGTCATCCCTTTGCAGCCTCTCTTCTAGTCATCACTATAATGGGAAAAGAAACTACTCTTGTGAAAAACTATTGCTATATGCGTAAGTGTTCATCAATGTGGGTACTGGCTATTTAACTGGTGGAAATAAACTGGCTGATATATGGCCTTATTGGTTGGAAATCATTTACTGTAAGTGTAATGACGCAAATAAATCCCTAAGTTTCTGATATATAATACTATTAAAGCACTGAATAGTTTGAAAATCAATACAATATATGCTGTATATTAAAATTATGTGTTGAGTACGTATAATGTACATAAAATATATTTATAGTACTATAATTTATGTTGTAAAGTATGCTCTCTGGGTTTTTCTTAATCTTTGTGTATTTGCAACTATTTAATGTTTAGACAGAGCTGATGGCACTATGTTTTGTACCATGTTCCTTGAAACTGTAAATTCAGTGAAAAATATCTCTTGCAATAAATTTTTGTTAACTATTTAAGTAAATCAAACTTTTGTTTTTAGTTGGTTTTCACTGTTTTAGGAATGTATAGTAACAGTAGATGTTGAGTTTATATTACTTTTCTCATACACAGGAATCTCTGAATCTCCAAGGCCCACCAAAATATTCTTGGAGCTCTACCTATATTTCAACTATAATACTATCTTTTAGAATAGTATAACAGAGGGTCCATTTGTTTTTCTGTTTTTTCGTATGTTACTTATACTCAAAGTTTACTGTATTTCCTGAACAGTTGGCCCCCTCTTTAGATAATAAGCCACAGAAATTCATGTTAAAGTAATTTTAGTATTTGGCTGGGTAATAGCTCAAAAATATACAAAGTATGCAGTATTCCTCAGGAACTCTAGAACAGGACTAATAGACAAGCAATGGTAAATAAGCAATATAAGTGCTTATAATGTTTAAATTCTCAAATTTATTGGGTTCATTTTTAATTATTGTGGGAAATATTTGGAAATGTTGGCATGAATTAAGGAATAGGTTTAACTTTAATACATCATTGTCTGTTATATAATATATTGGGATGAATGGCATAAGTACGATCTGTATAAGGATGTTAACTCTTAATTGAGAATCTGGAAGTAGGATGGAGAGTAAATAAATAGGCCTTCTATCTGCAAATCTTTCTAGTAGTTATGCTTGTATTATATTTTCAAAAAAAAAATCACCCAGAAACAGTTAAAAAGTCTATATCACTCTTCCAGATTCTGTTTTATTTATTTTATTTTGCTTTGTTTATTTATTTATTTATTTGAGACAGAGTTTCTCTCTTGTTGCCCAGGCTGGAGGGCAATTGTGCCATCTCAGCTCACCATGACCTCCACCTTCCGGGTTCCAGTGATTTTTCTGCCCCAGCCTCCCTAGTAACTGAGATTACAGGCATGAACTACCACACCTGGGTAATTTTGTATTTTTAGTAGAGATGGGGTTTTTCCATGATGGTCAGGCTGGTCTTGAACTGCCAACCTCAGGTGATCAGCCTGCCTTGGCCTTCCAAAGTGCTGAGACTACAGGCTCTGCTTTATTTTTAACAACTTCTGCGTGATTGCTCACTCAAGTGTTTTTATGTGCACTTAAAACTATAATGAGTTAATAGAGAACTAAGAAATGGCACGCTTTCCCCAAGAACATTTCTTGTACCTTTCCCAGTCCATAGCATTGCAAGACAAAGCATAAATGCCTGTTAAAGTCGGTTGTCCTCACCATGTGCAAATGATAGCACATTATAGTAGCCTGGGAATAAATCCAGGGTATCAGAGTCCAATTGAGTCACTCTAAATGGAGAGCAAGTTTTAAATGATGCTGTACTGAAGAAATATTTCACATGGCTAGCATAGAAACTGGATTACCCTAAATAATTTGGGACCTAAATGTATGTTCCCATATAAAAATAATCAATATTTATTATATCTTATGTAAGAGAAATAAGAGAGAAAAATCTAGATCATTTACTTTCATGATATTTGCCATAAAAATCACTGGTTTCTTTGAATGTTCACCTGAAAAATGCTTGTGAAAGACTGAGTATACCATTTAATAATTGACTAATAAGTAGATAAAAATAGTAAGGATTCAATTCCATCTCAAATGCTGTGAGATAATATATTTCAATAATGGGAACTAAAATTGGAATGGATGATTTTTCCTCAGGCAAAATATTTGAAACTATCTTTGAAGATAAAATAGATGGGGATATCTACTGGGGAATGCTGACCCAGTTTGTTTTTAATTTGTCAAAGCAGAATTGTTGTTTTTGATGTTAAAAAATCAAACCAAGTGTTTGACTTTAAAACATGCATATTTTCCTCTTCTTTTTATCTTTTATTGTCTTGGTTGTTCACCTCTTACCTCTTGTTTTAATCCTATAATTCTTTTGTTTCCTGATCTTTTGCCTTTTTACGTTATTGCAGACATCATTTGTGTATATGTGTCTCCTTTTCTTCTCCATGATATCATTCATGTTTTTGAAATTCCGTTTCTCTCTTGTTTGTTAAATGATATGATTAGGTATGCTTAACTTTTTAGTTGTAGGAGAATATACCTGATTGCTATATATACGACAGGAATTTCTAAAAACTTTGAGGGGAAGAGTTCTCAGTTAAGATTAATTAAAACTCAGCTTGACAGATAAAATAATTGGTTCTCATGGATACCAGGCCTGGACAAGAAACTTGAATCTAGTTAATCACTGTCAAAATCAGTCTGATTATAAACAATTCATCCAGTTTTCTGATACTTTGCTGAGATATTGCTTACATGGTCTGGGCATCTGTTAGGTGTCAAGGACTCAAAATGAATGGATGGGGAGACACACATATTCATCTATTCCGACAATACTAACCCCAGAATCAAGGGAAACAGGCCAATGGGTGGAAGATCGCTAGTGAGCAGAGCAACCAGACAGGTAAGTCAGAGAGGTGTCATTAGGCAGTGAGGCTGTTAGAAGGCCACCAGGCAAGCCCATATTAATGGCAGCAAGAGTCAAGCCATGAGGCCAGTCATACTCTGAAAGCAGTTTTGGATGCTGGCTGACAGTGTGCCTATAAGTTGTATCCTGAAGAAAAAATTCCATTTCTTTGCTAGCATAAATTGTTGTACATCCTATATATTTTGGAAATTTAAATGATTCCAATGCTATCCCTTACCCACCACCTCTAGTCTGCTAGTTACAGACATTGTCATACCATGTGTTATTGTATGGATGAATTATTTGGAAAATAGAATGAAACCTAAATATAGAAAGTAACTGTAGCCAATTAACAAAGGTTTCACATTGGGTAATAGGAAGGAAACTCATCCTCAGCTTCAGCTATGATGCATGTGTCAATTACACATTTTCTCCAATTTTTTTTATAAGTTGAAGGCCTATATCAAACTCTCCACAGGACATCTTCCAAGTATTTTGAACCTGGTATCTTCCAAGTATTTTGAACTCAAAACTCAAACTCATCATCTTACTTTATACATACTACCAAAATCTGTTCTTTTTTCTGTTTCTAAACTTTGTGGATGTCATCATAATAAAATCATTATTCAAGTTATAAACCATAAGGTTATGCCAACATCAAAGCAATTAAGGAACCACTTTGGCTCTATTTCTTTAGTTTTTTTTTTTAAGTATTTTCCACTTTTCCTGCTTGTAGTTTTCCATATGCTGAATTGCTGTTTTAAATCAGTGTCTCCATTTCCCTAATCTCCCTTTTCTACAATTCATCCTCTAACATGCTCCCACCAGGGCTACATTTTTAACATATAGTCTTACTATGACATTTCCATACTTTAAAACCTATTCAGAGTTCTTAATTATTCTCAAGACAAACACCAAAGTCCATAGCATGTCTTGTAAAATCTGTGCTGAAGTAGGTTCCAGTCTCTCAGGATCATTTCTTCCAGCACTCCTCTGGGCCAATCACTCTAATCTACTGATCTAAATCTCCTTTGAGCTTGTGTGAGAATGTTTTGCTCTCCCACAATGCCTTACTCCCTACATATTTCTTCACTTGGATAACCACAAAGAGCCAAAATTCAAGGTGTCAATTTCTTTTAGGAATTCTCTCCCAGGTTCTCTCTTTCCCTGATGAGATGGATTCTTGTCTTCTCTCTTCCCATAACATGCCGAGCACACATTTTGTTATAAAGTATTCTCTGTGTTGAATATATTGCCTTGTTTGTCAAAATCACTAGACTGATTTTTTTCTACAGAGCTCTTTGAGTCTCTGTAGAATGAAACACATAGTAAACATTTAATAGATTTTTTTAAGTAAAGAATAAAATGAATTGAAAAAAATATAATTAAAATCAATAAAGAATGTACTAGGGTTCCAGAATTGTTACCTATTTTTACTTCAAACAAGTCCTAAATCCTCCTAAATAAAAAGATAATTTTTCAAAACAAAATAAAGCTTCAAAACAGTTAAATATGTAGAACTTAGTTTTCTAATGAAGCTATATAGGTCACTTGAAATAGAACTCCACTACTAAAAATTAAAGCACAACTTTAATCCTTTCTCCTGGCCCAAGAGGAAGGCACAAACTTGACTGGATTAATCTTAATCTTAGTGTATCAACTTACCTACCTACCTAAGTATAATCTATCTGTTTATTATTTATCTAATCTATCCTGTGTCTATCATCTTTCTATCATTTATTAATACTTGCTACCAAACGTAACATATTATTATGTGTCAGACATTAAACTAATTTTAAGGGCCACAGATGTGAATAGAACACACTTGCTATTCAGATGTTGGAGTCTAGTAAGGAAAGCAGACATGCAAAGTTGTATTTGGCCATCCAAAGTTTGAGATTTCATTATTAATCAATAGAATAATAAATTTCAACTAATCAATCAATTGAAATAGATTGAATTTATATTCAACATTGCATTTCACCACTGTCCTGTGTTCTTCATTCCTCATCTTTTTATCTACTTTTTTTCTCTCTACTTATTTGCCTAGCTAAGTCACTGTCACTTCTGTGTACTTGGGGGAGAATGTTGCCTCTGGGAAGTTTTCCAACAAGCTGTTTACCTTCTTTCACAAATAAAATTGAAGGATTGAGACGTACTTTTATCATGAGTTGATGCCCAAAATCCTGCTTTAAAGGCAACAGTAAAAGGCTGTGCAGTTAGTTCCAAAGTGCTGATTTTGGTTGAAATATAGGCCACCACCTACCAGCCTTGTGGATTACATCCTTATCACCCCATCCAAGATGGCAGGCATGGGTTCAGAGGAAGAGATCACTTTTGGTCTTTTACACAAAGACATTATTGATCTCCAAGCCAAATGCCTACAGAAAGATACTTTTACTTATGGATACAAGCATTTTGTAGACTAGCACCTGCCCTGAGTTTTCAACTTTCGAAAATGTGAGCTCTGGATCTACTTGAGCCTGGAAGTTCCTGGTAGAAAACTAAAAGTGTAATCAGCTTTCTTCTTATTTAATATCCTAAACTGTTACTTTTAAATAATCACATTTTGTTTTCTTTTTTAATCTCCTAGACTGTTGTTTTTATCAGCTTAACAATAACCCACAACACTTGGACCAACATGTTGTTTTGTAATAACCTCATTATTTTTATTGATTGTATCTTTTTGTGCTAATCATTATTTGGAATACATGTGTTTACATATTTAACTAGTATTAATATTTTTATTTTTAAAAATTCTGGTTTTAGGACATGTGTGGTGGCTCATGCTTATAATCCCAGCACTTTGGGAAGCCGGCGTGAGTGGATCACTTGAGGTCAGGAGTTCGAGACCAGCCTGGCCAACATGATAAAACCTCCCTCTCTGCTAAAAAATACAAAAATTAGCCAGGAATGGTGGCAGATGCCCGTAATCCCAGTTACTCAGGAGGCTGAGGTAGAAGAATCGCCTGAACCTGGGAGGCAGAGGTTGCAATGAACCAAAAAAGCACCAATGCACTCCAGCCTGGGTAACAGAGTGAGACTCTGTTTAAAAAAAAAAGAATTCTGGTTTTAACTGCTGCTTTTCTATACCTTTATTATCTTATTTTCTTCACAGTATTTAGAATATTTTATTATGTACTTTAGATTTTTTAAAAATAGATCTTATTACATTTCAATTGAATGAAGCATATTTGTTTAGTGTTGTTACCTTCCATAACTAGTTTGTATTGATTAAGACTATTTTAATTATTTCATTTAGTATTAATTTTATTTCTTTTTTCAATATGTTTATTGATGGCATAGGCATAAAACATACATTCTTTGCAAAGGGCCTGTGTATTAGGTAAAGGAGTTTTTATGACAGGCCTCACCTTAAACCTTTAGGCTTTCCCAAATAGTTCTACTATCTCTAATTCCATAGCCAACAACTCTACCCAGACCTGAATTTTTATTGGACCTTACAAGAACTAAGATTCAATTAACTAGAAGCAAAACTTGAGTAATCGTGTAATTATTTTCCTTTTGCTCCAGTAGCTTAGTGCAATTACTTGACCTCTAACTGGAGAACCCTCTCATAGGCTAAGCTCCCTGATTACTCTACTTAGTTCCCATTCCCCTTGAGAATAAGACTAGACTCTGTGTTCCTTCCTAGCTTCTGTTAGCACTCTATTGTGTTCTGCAGTATTTAACTGCTGTCTGGGGTTTGTTCCTGTTGTTTTTTCTAATAAATACAACATCTTGCTAGTGCTTAAACTTGCAACCTAGACACTGTGCCTTGATTCTTCTAGTTGAACTTGTTGAAATCAACTCCTGTATCTGAGTAAATTATGTTTGTTCTAAATGCTTATTGACTTTTATTGCATATTATCCTCCTGTTGAATGATTCCCCTTATATTTCTTGACTGAGAAAATTGTAACATATTAAACTCAAGGAGATTTGAGTTTTTAAAAATTCAACATTTAAGGTGCCTTAATGTTGAAACTCATGTTTTCTATGCATCTCTGAAGACAACTATGTTTCAAATTAATGCTTTGAGTTTCGGTTAATCTGCTTACCACATTCAACTTGCTTTTTAATCTAATGATTTTGCTAGTGACTGTTACTTCAACTTATGTCAGTTGGCAGAGAATCAATCTTCACATTAAAATGATAAGCTTCAAACAGATTATAGTTTCTATTAAATGTCTTTCCATTCCCAGAATAGTTGTACTGAAACAAAACGATAGAAATATTAATATGTGCTGAGATGTGAAATCTTTTATTTTCTATCCTGCAATGCAACATTTTTTTTTTTTTTTTTGAGACGGAGTTTCGCTCTTGTTACCCAGGCTGGAGTGCAATGGCGTGATCTCGGCTCACTGCAACCTCAGCCTCCTGGGTTCAGGCAATTCTCCTGCCTCAGCCTCCTGAGTAGCTGGGATTACAGGCACGCACCACCATGCCCAACTAATTTTTTGTATTCTTAGTAGAGACGGGATTTCACCATGTTGACCAGGATGGTCTCAATCTCTTGACCTCGTGATCCACCTGCCTCGGCCTCCCAAAGTGCTGGGATTACAGGCGTGAGCCACCGCGCCCGGCCCTGCAACGCAACTTTTAAGACCATGACCTTTGTGAGCCCATACAATTTCTTAGGTAGTGTAAAACATAATGTAATATTTTAAATACATTTTACACATTAGCAACCTTAATTGCATTTTATAGTATCTAAGGATTAATTATGTGCTTGCCAATCCTCTGTGCTAATATATAACACTGTCTTGACACTATCTTTTAAAATTGCTAAACAAATATAACATTATTATTCCATATAGATAATCTTTGCCTAAACATGTTAGCATAGAAAAGACTCTACAGCAATGCATTTATGTGTAATTAAATGTAGATACTGGTAGAGGTAGCTATTAAAGCTCATTGTGGTTATAATGTCAAATTGTTAGAGGTTTCATCTATGTTAAGAACTGGTTTATCCATTTTTATTAGAATGAGACTTTATTAACAATGAAGTTTAAAAATTGGCTACAGATACAGAGTTTTGGATAGAATACAAAAAACAAATCTCTCTCTATAAAAAATAAGTCATTATAGCATTTCAGCAAACAAATCTAAAATTAAGTTACATGTGAGATCTGAACTTAGTGAGAGAAAGTGGCTTAAAAAAATTATCTCAAAATTTGCTAAATGGAAGCTACTTTGCAGTATTGAATGCTTTCTCCCTTCCTTCCCAGGAACCAGTGCTCATTGTACTATACGGTAGCAACTGCCTGCAACTTCTGAACGTTCTCCCCTTCACAAGGCTACTCTCCCTTTACAGTCAAAGTCAAGAGGTTGAGTAAAGCAGGCCACACTGTTCCTATGTCACACTGTCCCATAATGCCTTTGGAAAGAAACAAGTATATGGCTTTCTTAATTAATGGCTTAGGACATTTTGAGGTAGAAGAAAGAATTACAAAGTGGGAGTATAAATGTTAAATCAGGCACTGAGTATGATTTTCCCTGGTTAAACAAAATGAAAAAAAAAACTCCTCACTCACAAGGAGGTAATATTTTAGTTCCTAACCTGGCTCATTTGCCCTCAGGTGTGCTGCATCCTTTCAAAATATCTTCAAATCTTCATCCTATTTTAAGAGATATGAACTTTTACTCCTGCTTCAGCAAATGACGAATGTTCTGAAGTCAAGATTATTCAGTTAGGACTAGCACACAGGGAGGAACCTAGCAGTCTACCGTCTACTGGTCATTATCACTCCTATTTTCACAAAAGTGAACTTTCACAGATCTAGAGGCATTGTATTCCATGTCTGCAGGAAGTCTGAGATGAGTTTCACCTCTCTAATAGTCTTCTACTTTATAGAACACAAATACACACAACACATACATGCACACCTCCCAAGGGATGCCTGATGGTTGTGCATGGAATTCCTGGACATTTTCTCCTTAATGAAACACTACTCTCTGTCTTTCCACAGTCACAGTCAAGAAACGGAGTGGACTATATCTCAGGTACATTGTAGTATAAGATGGGAAAAATATTCCCAACTACTGGAAAACTGTAAGACACCTTCCTTTTCTATGTCATCAATAAATCTCATGTTTCCCTCAGTCTTCCAGTATAAAGGAGGCAAACATAGTTATACCAGAAAAATGACATGATAACTATTCTAGTAAATTATCGAATAAATAATTCTTTAGCCAAGGTCACTTGTCCTCAGGTTTGATCAGTGCTCAGGAGAACGAGATAAACTATGCCTAATAATATAACCATGTATAACCATGCTGGCTATAACCATGCTATTGTCATATTTGAGGTACCTATTCAATCAAATGCCTTTATAGGCAAACTTGTCTCTTATGATCATTTATGTCTAATATGTTCCAGTCACTCTCCTAGACTCTGGAGAGTAAACAGTGAAAAGAACTAAAATCTATCAACAAGGAGCTTAGAGTTTAAAGGGGAACTTTGAAAAACAAATAGGCAATTTTCATAAAATGGGCTGAGTAATATAATAAATGTAATAAACATAATATGTTGAGACAGCAACTGACACATTAAGATTACGAGGAGAAATTTTGATAAATGGAGCAAGAGAAAAAGAAGGCAAAAGTCAAAGAGCTCATTAAGGAATTTATGTGTAAAACGATAGTCATTAATAGTTTTTAAATAGCAAGGTAAATAACCCTCCTTGAGAGTATCAGATTAGAAATATCAGTAGGATTATATAAGAGTGGATTAGTATGTGTGTGTGTTCATTGGTGGTTGTTGAAGAACCATAAAAGTAAAGGAATTTGCAAGTTGCAGCTAGCAAGTAGAAATAGTAATATTTGGATAATCAAAAAGTTAGATAATCTATAACTCTTGTAGGGGTTGATGTTATAGAAGTTTGGAAGAGGGCAAAAGGGGATTTACAAATGAAATTTAGGTTTCTGGACTGCACAGTTAGGTTGATGTGGTTATTCATAAATAATAAAAGGACAGAAGATAGGAGTGGAAGACAGTGAACAAAAGTTGGGGAAGGGAAGATAACATGTTCACATAACAGTAATTTTGTAAGATGTGACCATTGGGGGAAACTGGACCAACGGTACATGGGATATTGTTGTATTATTTCTTACAACTTCATGTGAATCTACTATAATCTCAAAATAAAAAGACAAAAGAGAAATTTGAGGTACCTAGACTGTATGTAAGTAGGGCAGTCTTATAAATAGTTCAATAAAAACATGTTTGTATCTATCACTTGCTGAAAGTGGTAAAGTGCGCATTAAGGTACATATGCACACAGAAACAGTATAAGCATCATATACTAACCCACATTAAGGTACATATGCACACAGAAACAGTATAAGCATCATATACTAACCCACATTAAGGTAGGTACATATGCATACAGAAACAGTATAAGCATCATATACTAACCCACATTAAGGTACATATGCACACAGGCACAGTATAAGCATCATATACTAACCCACATTAAGGTACATATGCACACAGGCACAGTATAAGCATCATATACTAACCCACATTAAGGTACATATGCACACAGGCACAGTATAAGCATCATATACTAACCCACATTTTCTTGTTGCATTTTAAATTTACTAATATTGTGCTATAGGTCCAAGGCATTTGCTTTGAATTTATTCAACATTATTGGTCATCTTTTCTTACATAATCCTTTGAAGTTATTGGTCATCTTTTCCTACATAATCCATACTCAAAATAAATCATCTATTGACTTGTAAGATTTCTTATTTAAAATGTACTGAGGGCTTAAATACATTTCTGAACAAATTGAAATTGTGTTTTTAAATTATTTATTTTTCTCCTGTCTTGTATAGCTATACTCACACCACAGATAAAATAATGTATTTAGCAACTACCTTAATTTAGAATTTCTAAAGCATGCTAAGGAATAAGCTCTACTTGTTTATATTCACATTTCATCATTTCACTTAACACTGAATTAAATTATGTAATACTAGTAACAAATGCAACATGAACAAAGTGATCTGAGAACAAAGGTATCTGAATCTTGGTAAGCAAATTATTAACAGTAGTGATGGTAAGTTTAATGGTGTCCTAAAGCATATCTTAAGAGTTACACATTACTCCTTGGAAATCAATTTTATAGGGAATTTAGAATTCAACTACTCTGAAGACATATAAATGCAGATCATTTAAAAATAATCTATTATAGAGACTCCATGTTTGGGTCCCCTTCCAGGAACACTCCCTTCTTGGAAGCTGTCTTTCTCTCTCCTGGATTTTCCCTCTGGAGTCCCTTTCCACACTCTCTAGTGGAAGCCAGTCTTTTCCTCCTAAACTCCATCTCTCTCTATTCCCTAACACTCTTGTGGAAGCTGCTTTCCTCTCCTGGATTCCATCTTTCTGGATTCTCTCACTCAGTGTGAGAATTAGCTGTTTCTTTCTCTCTCCTTCTCCTGTTTCTCTCTCTTTAAATAAATCGCTTTCTACAAAAAAAGAAAACTCTATCATACAGCTCTAAAGTCAAAAGGGATATATACTAAAGAAATGTATTTTGGAATCATCACTCTATTCATTTTAATTAAAATCTTACAAGATTTGAGATTACCCTCTGAAAAAAGGTATAGACTACAGAGAGAAGTGTATCCTGGAAATAGCAACTAGCATTTAAGCTTGGGAAGAGGAGGAAACAACTACAGAGGACACAGAAAGTATCAATAGAGCTTGAATATGAACTAGAAAATTATAGCACCCTGAAAATGGTGGCAAGAGACAGTGTTAAGTAAAAGAGTATGTTAAGAGTTGCCAATAGCTCTAAGTGTTAAGTAAATGAGAATTATGCATTCTTCATTCATGAGTTAAGCCATTGCTGTTGAGTCTGATATAGCAGTTCTAAAAGAATGGTAGGCCTAGAAACCATATTGCATAGACTTTAAAAGAGAATTGTGGGCAAGAAAATATATACAAAGCTTTTTAGAATACCTAATAAGAGGCAGAAAGAAACAGAACTATGGTTATAAAAACCATAAAAATAGGTTTAAACTTTATATGAAGATTTGACTAGGTATAAGATCATGTTTATCAATTAATTTATGTGCAACTTAGATTCCTTGTATACTAACACAGAGTTTTAATGTAATTTAGAATATCCTTTGAACTTGAATTCTGTAAAGCAGTTCCATGTTGTTCATTAATATTATTTACATATTTTTTTGGAAATTTCCTAGTAAAACAAATATAACTTACTATTTTTCTTTAGTATCATTATTCATGTTTCCTTTTAGGATACAGTTGAATGTGAGGAAACCTAATTATATAAGGAAACATGGATAAGACTAATACTGTACAATATGAAAAATGACTGTAGGTATTCATATGTTCAAAAATTATTAGTTGAATAATAGTGGAAATAGGCATAAGGAAATCTGAGACATTTTTGAAGGCCTAATATTTTAACTCTATATGGGATATCTGTTTTATATAATTCACACTAAAATCTTAATGTGTTGAATATATTTTATTTAATATCATACTATGAGAATCAAATGGTCCATATTCCCTATTATTTAACATGCTTTCAGTAGAGATAACTTATTCAGTTAAAATCAGTCACAATTTTATCAATGATTTATAAAGTCAAGACTTTTTTCATTTTCAACTTTATATTATGTACTCTATTTCATTTAATAATATATTTTTCACTTTACTATTTTATGAATGAATCAAAATATTAAGACAAACTCTATGGCAAGGTTAATTTTAGGTATTATTTCTTAGAAAACAGAAAAGCTTACTTTGTTCTCCTATGCCCTTACTGCTGTTTTGACTTGTTTCTATTAGTGAACTATAACTTAAGACATTTTTATAATTTGTAATCATTTGTAATGGTTTTTGGCCATTAAAAAGAATATTAATTTTAAATAAGTTGGATTGGATGTGCCATGCACCCACAGCAGTTTGAACTTGTTAATTCTTTGTAGAATGGTTGCATCTGTACTAGTCTGGAAGTTTTCTATTCTTTTATTATTCACAAAACTACTATAAGCAAATAAAGACAAACTCCTGTTCAGAGTAGGAAGGGAGCTAGAAGACATTTTTATTTAAGAATTAATAAAGTTATTTTAGCTAGTTTTTGCTGAAACAAAGATATTTTGTTAAGAATTCAGTTTTTAGCTGGGCGCGGTAGCACACACCTGTAATCCCAGGACTTTGGGAGGCTGAGGCAGGTGGATGACCTGAGGTCAGGAGTTCGAGACCAGCCTGGCCAACATGGTGAAAACCCATCTCTTCTTAAAAAAAAAAAAAAAATAGCCATATGTGGTGGCACATGCCTGTAATTCCAGCTACTTGGGAGGCTGCGGCAAGAGAATTGCTTGAACCCAAGAGGCTGAGGTTGCAGTGAGCTGAGAATGCATCATTGCACGCCAGCCTGGGCAACAAGAGTGAAACTCTGTCTAAAAAAAAAAAAAAAAAAAAAAAAAAATTGCTTCTGTGTCAATCAGTCGGCCCAGTGAGTCAAAATTTAGCAAAATATCCACATAGATAAATTAATTTTCAGTATCCCTGGGTGGATCCGGTCTCTAAGCATTGTTTCCGAAAAAGTATGTTTTCCCTTGCACCTTGGAAAGACTGTTTTTGAACACTTCAGAAAGGCTCATCTCAGTGGCCTCTATTTACCTGAGGTACACCTATTGCAAAAAATGCAGGAAAGCTAAGAAACTGATAACAGATTTTCAAATATATGTTTAGATAATCTAGCATTTCAAGATCTGTTCATGTGCCTCCAACTAAAGTATATCTATATCAGGAATAAAATATTCCTGAAAATATTCTTCAGAGCTGCTCTTTTAGTACAAAAATACAGTTTAGAAGCCTAGACGTTGAACTAGATTTCCCAAACTCTGCAGGAGGGAAAAAGACATACGTTTCTCTGGCAACTTACATTAAATATTTAGGAGCACAGTTTTTGGAAAGAGACAGCTCTATAACTGAGCTTCACCACTGCAATGGATTGAAAGGTTGTGTCCCTCTAGAATCATATGCTGAAACCTCAAGCACCAGTGTGACGGTATTTGGAGATGGCACCTTTGGGAGGTAATTACTATTAGATTAGGTCATGGAAGTGGCGCTCTCATAATGGGATTAGTGCTCTTATAAGAAGAAGAGTGAGAGATCTCTCTTCTTTTCTATGCCATATGAGGACACAGTGAGAAAGCAACCATCTGCAAGCCAGATAAAGAGCCCTCACCAGAACCTGACGATGCTGGCCCCCTGATTTTCGCTTCCATCCTTCATACTGTGAGAAAATACATTTCTGCCTTTAAGCCACTCAGTCTATGGCATTTTGTTATGGCAGCCTGAGCAGACTAAAACACTTACTAGCTCAGTACTTAGACAAGTTGGTTAAGCCTCTCTGAACCTCAGCTTCTCATAAGTAAAATGGAACGATAATACCTGTCTCATAAAGTTGTTGTAAGAATGAAATAAAATTCTTACACACTACAGGTTTATGGTAGCACTAATAAAAAGGTATAGCTATGCTTTTCATTTATCTTTCCTATCTGTCTTCGGATGGTTAACCAGAAGAGAATCTGAGGCATGAATTGTGTGTAAGTGATTTATTTTAAAAAAGAGCTTCCAGAAGGAAACTAAGAAGAAAATAGGGAAAACCAGGAAAGGAAATGGAAGAAGTCAAGAAGAGTATTATTTCCAGAAAATTCTGAGGGTAAATTCAGCCTGATTCCTCAGGGAAACATGGAAGTGTAAGCTCTATTTGAGTGTTGTCTTGATTAGAAGCATAGTGACCTTTCAATTCGAGCATCAATCTATGATTGGCTAAGAGCAGACATCAGGAATCAAACTCCCTACTTCTTTCAACTCTGCAAGTGTAGGCAAAGTGGCACCAGTATCTCAAGGGAGGTTCTATGAACAGACTTGCCAGTTCATGTCCTTAGAAATAAAATTACAGGACCTCAGAAAGAAAATGAAAAAATAGAAGCTGAGTGAAGGGCACACACAGAGTAAAATTCCAGTGTCTGCTATAACTGCTTTATTTTCTACTGTTCTTTTATGGTTTACCTTTCCTACATCATTAGAATCATCTAGCACTCTTTTGTTCTCAAATGGTGTCTATTCGATGTTCTCTCCATCTTCAAGTTTCCAATAATTACTCTACAAGGAGACCCCAAGATATCATCTTTGTAAATTAGAAGGTATTGAGAGGCAATTCTCCATGTGGCTTTTATATTCCTGCATTCCTTCTAAGTGAGGCACTGAATTCTTTTGGTTTTAAATTGTTTATTTCAAGGATGTTAGAATACTGAACACCCTTGGGGGAAAGTGATAGTTTCTTCTTCTGAAGCAAAAGGTAGGCATGGTTATTGTTCATTTAAAAGAAAAAAAGAAAAATAAGGTGCACTTAAATCAGCATTCCTCTGTTCTAATGTAACTGATGGTGTGCAGGTGTCACCTAGGTCTGTTTGATCTTAGTCTGTCAGAGTTGACAATAAGAGAACCTGCACAATAGTTCTGATACTGCTATAAGTAATAAGTATTTCCCCTCATTGCTAAGTTGTCTCATACTTCTATTACATACAGAGAACTGTGCATGCTAACTTGTTAACTTTCAAGAAGGGTAAAATCTCAGACCCTTCACAGCTTTTGATTTAAAATAATTTCATGTAAAATTGTTTATATCACTTATTGTTGGTTCACATTATTTTTATTTCTAAATTTTAGTTACCTTCTCTAATAGTCTTCAGTAATTTTTCCAGAATAAAGCACAAGGAAAACATTAATCTTAAATATTTGAACAAAAGGTGTTTATATATCTTGGAATACATAGTTTAATCACAATAGAAAAAATGCGAAAATAATTATATCTGTTTAACACATCTTTTGATTTAATCGCATGCATATGTTTATAGACACAGACATAATAATTTCAAGGGTGTGAAGAAATGGTGAGATCACAGCAAAAGCATTCACTTATATGGATAAATAAGACTGAGTGTCTATACTGCAAAGAAGAATACACAAATGCACCTGAATAGGTTGTGATCCTCTTTCCTAAGCTGTTGAAAGTACTCACAAGTTTTCCTTTATAAAATGCCAACAAAAGCAATTAGAACAGAGAGAGATGGACGGACACACAGAGAAAATAGTTTATGAGAAATAGTGGAAAAGAGAACTAAAGCCTTGTAAATTAGAATTCTCTCAATTGATAACAAAGTTCAGATCTTTAAAAAGTTTCTTTATAGGCCAATTTCCACAAACTAACATTTTTTTGTCATACAACAGTCGCTTATTCTTTTGTAGATAGAGAAAAACGTAATCTGGGAGTGAATCAGGAGCATAATTTTTATACTCTCAATATTATACTAACTAGGAATACGGTCTTTAACAAACCAATTTCCCTGTAATTTAGAGATTTATCTCATTATTAGCAGGAAGCTGAATTAAATGATTCCTAATTGAATAAATAAAATATTTTGCAAAAATTACATTACTTTTTCTAAATTAGATCTCTACCCACCACTATGTATTCTGGTTCTGGAACAATTAAGAAATTATAATAATTTCTAAAATACTGGGCATCAAAAGAACATATCTCAAATACACAAACCCTCAACCCAAATTGTACTAAATGGAAAATGTTAGAAGCATTCCCCTTATAAACTGGAACAGGACAAGCATGCCCACATTCACTAATCATATTCAACATAGTACTGGAAGTCCTAACCAGAGCAATCAGGCCAGAGAAACAAATAAAAGGCTTCCAAATAGAAAAAGAAGTCAAATTATCTCTCTTCATTGATGAGATTATTCTATACCTAGAAAACCCTAAAGGTTCCATCAAAAGTCTCCTGGAGCTAATAAACAACTTCAGTAAAGATTCAGGATACAAAACCAAGGTACAAAAACCAGTAGCATTTCTATACACCATAACATTCAAGCTGAGAGCCAAATCAAGAATACAATGCCATTTATAAGACAGACAGACACACACACATTCACACACACACACACCCGTAGGAATGCAAATAATCAGGGAGGTGAAAGGTCTCTATGAAGAAAACTACAAAACATTGCTGAAAGAAATCACAGATGACATGAACTAATAGAGAAACATCCCATGCTCATGGATTGGAAGAATCAATATCATTAACATGGCCATACTGCCCAAAGTAATCAATCTTCAGATTCCATGCTATTCCTATCAAACTACCAATGTCGTTGTTCACAGAATTATAAAAAACAATTGTAAAATTCACATAGTACTGAAAAAGACCTTGAATAGCCAAAGCAAATCTAAGCAAAAAGAACAAAGCCAGAGATACGACATTACCCTACTTCAAACTGTACTATACAGCTGCAGTAACCAAAACAGCATGATACTGTTACAAAAACAGATTTATAAATCTATGAAAGAGAAAGATAAATCAGAAATAAAGCCATACATCTACAACCATCTAACCTGCAACAAAGTTGACAAAAAATAGGCAATGGAGAAAAGGCTACTTATTCAATAAATTGTGCTGGAATAGCTGGCTAGCTATATGCATCAGTGTCCATCAATGGTAGACTGGATAAGAAAACTTTGGTATGTATACACCATGGATGACTATGCAACTATAAAGAAACACAAAATCATGCCCTTTACAGAAACATGGATGCCACTGGAGGCTGTTATCCTAAGTGAATTAATGCGGGAACAGAAAACCAAATACCACATGTTCTCACTTATAAGTGGGATCTAAGCATTGAGTATACATGGACGTAAAGATGAGCACAGTAGACACTGGAGACTACTAGGGGAGCAAGTGAGAGAGGGGAGCAAGGGCTGAAAAGCTACCTGTTGGGTACTATGCTCACTACCTGGATGATGAGATCGTTTTTTTACCCAAACCTCAGTATCACAAAATACACTCAAGCAACAAACTTATACATGAATTTCTTGCATCTAAAATAAAAGTTGAAATTATATTTAATAAAAATAAATTATAATAATTTTAAAAATCTTACTTGACTTAAAATAATTGGCTCAAGTCGTTTAAAAGAGAAGATATGTCTATAATAGTAATTGGTATGCAATACATGTTGCATTCTGGTACCCTCTTGACTCTAATGATGAGGGAACTTCAATGCCTTATACACTGATTACTGTAGTAGGTATTAGGTGACTCTCTGTTGAAAATCACCTTATAATTAACAAACTAGAAATATACAATGAAAGGTGATTCTATTCATCTGAAATATAAGTTTTCCAAAATCCAAAATGTATTAACTTTTACTTGAAGTGATTTCTTACCCTTAACAGTTTGGGCATAAAAGTATATTCTGAATGAATACAAAATAACAGCATTGGTAATAGCCATTTAGAAAAAGAAATGCTTGGCCGGGTGCAGTGGCTCATGCCTATAATCCCAGCACTTTGGGAGGCCAAAGCAGGTGAATCACAACGCCAGAAGATGGAGACCATCCTGGCTAACACAGTGAAAACTCGTCTCTACTAAAAATACAAAAAATTAGCCAGGCGTGGTGCCATTCACCTGTAGTCCCAGCTACTGGGAGACTGAGGCAAGAGAATCACTTGAACCCAGGAGGCAGAGGTTGCAATGACCCAAGATCACACCACTGCACTCCAGCCTGGGTGACAGAGCAAGATTTCATCACAAAAAAAAAAAAAAAAAAAAAAAAGGAAAAAGAAATGTTTTTAAGAAAAGCCATATAGCTTTTACTCTTTTTACCTTCAGTCTCCTGATGCTCTTAGACAACTATAATGGATTTAATAATAGTGTTCTTACTTTGCTATAAATCTCTGGCAAACCCAACTGAGATACTGCAAGAAATAATATGATTGAAAATCAGGCACAACTGTGTGTCAACAAAAGCATCATTGTTTCTCTGGAGGCAAAAATAGATGAAGAGATTAAAATAAAAAGCATTATGGTAATTCTCTGTAATTCCACAAAGCTGTCTAGGAAGGGGCAAACATATATTCATTATTAAGCTAGTTTTGAAACAAATTATAGCAATAATAGTATATTTCATATAATGCCAAAAGTTGGGTAAGATAGAAATTATGGACACTTCCTGGATGTCTACCCAATAGTCATTTTTTTCCAGGGCACCACTCTTACTCATATAACTCTTGCTGTATGAGATAATAATCCTCTTCATTGCTTATATCTTCTGAAATTGAGTTTTTCATTTTGGCCAAATTTTCTTTTAAAGAAACCCTCTTTGATAGGTCTAATGATAAGGATAAGGACATGTTGTACATAGTACACTGACATTAACTAAGGGTTAGTAATTTTATAAAACCTTAACACATTTGATGTTTATACTATGAGATATATTTTAATGTGTCATTTTATCAATGAGTAAGCTGAAGCAAGACATTAAGTAATTTTTCTGAATCACATGCTCAATTAGTACAAAAGAGTATGTGTGTGTGCATGTTTATTTAGCTGTAGTATATACATACAATGGAGTACTATTCAATGTTTAAAAAAATAAGCTACAAAGTCATGAAAATTACAGCAATAAACTGAAATGCATATTGCTATGTGAGTAAGCCAGTATGAAAAGGATACTCTATTATTTAAATTATATATGACATCCTATAAAAGACAAAACTGTAGACAAAGTAAAAAGATCACTGGTTGTCAGTGGTTCAGGGGAGGGAGCTAACATATGAATAGATTAATCATTAGAGGATTTCTTAGAGCAGTGAAACGATTAGGTACTATAATGGTGTAGATCCTGTAGATACTGTAATGGATAGATGGCTTTATGAATTTGTAAAAATCTGCAGAATTATAAAATGCAAGGTAAACTTTAATCTTTAGACTTTAGTTAATAATAATGCATCAATATTTGTTTATTAATTTTAACAAGTATACTACATTAATGCAAGAGGTTAAAAATAGGAGAAATTGTGTACTAGGAAAAGGGTGTATATAGAAACTTTCTGTAATATATGCTCATGATCGGTTTATCTGTAAGCAAAAAGTCTGTGTATTCTGTTTTCTGCATGTTGACATCCAATTGTTCCAGACCCATTTTCAATATAAAGACCATTTGACTTCTTTGGATTGCCTAATATTCTCTGTCAAAGATCAGTTCATTGTATCTGCATGGATCTATTCCTGAGCTCTCTATTCTGTTTGGTTAATTTCTTTGTTTATTCTTTCACCAGTACCACACTGACTTGGTTACTGTAGGTTTATATTAATTTTTAAAGTCTGATACGGTTAATTCTTTAATTCTTCTCTTCTTCAGTATTGAACTGGTTATTTGGAGTCTTTTGCTTTCCATGCAAACTTTAGAATCAGTTCATCAATATCCACAAACTAGCTTGCTGGGAGTTTGGAATTGGATTGAATCTATAGATCCAGGTGGGCAAATTGACATCTTAATAGCATTTGGGTTTTCCTATCCATGAACATCTTCATATATTCATATCATCTTTGATTCTTCCAACAGGGTTTTATAATTTCTTCCTATAGATCTTTTGTATATCTTTTTGGATTTATACATAAATATTTCATTTTTACTGTGCTGATGTAAGTGATTGTTATGGACCAATTTGTCTCCCCCTTCACAGGTGGAAGACCTATTTGACTGTACTTGAATATATAACTTTTATGTAGATAATTAAGGTTAACTGAGTTTATAAGGGCGAAGCCCTAATCCAGTAGGACCTGTGTCCTTATAAAAAGAAGAAGAGGTCAGGGAACATGACTCATTCCTGTAATCCCAGCACTTTGGGATGCTGAGAAAATCAGATTGAGGTTAGAAGTTCAGAACAAGCCTGGGGAATGTGGTGAAATCCCATCTCAACTAATAAAAAATAAATAATTTTTTTGAAAAATAAAAAAGAGGAAGAGATATCAAAAGTGTGTTCACACAGAAAAAAAATTATGTGAAAACACAATAAGAAGGTGGCCATCTGCAAGCAAAAAGAGACATTCCTCAGGAGAAATCAAACTTGACAGGACCTTGATTTTAAACTTTCAGCCTCTAGAACTATAAGAAAATAAATTCATGTTGTTTAATCCACCTAATCTATGGTATTTTTTTATGGCAGTCCAAGAAGACTAACACAGTAATATTATTTAACTTCACGTTCCGATATTCATTGTTAGTACATATGAAAGCAATTGAATTTTCTATATTAACCTTGTACCCTGCTACCTTTGCCAGTTTACTAAATTTTTCATTGGTTCTTTGGGGTTTTCTACATAGGCAATAGTATCATGTGTGAACCAAGTTTGTATCTTTTTTCCCAATATTTATAACTTTACTTTCTTTTCTTGTCTTATTGCTTTAGCTAGAACTTCCAGTATAATGTTGGATAAGAGTGTTAAGGGGGGCCTCCTTGCATTGTTTCTGATCTTAAGGATACGAATCTATTTTCTCACCTTAAATATTATGTCACCTGAAATATGATGTTAGAATTGTTCTAAATGTTTTTTCAAGCTAATTTTTCTTCATTAACCTATTATCAACAAGTTTGCTTTAATTAATTGTTGAATACTGAGACACTATTTTGAAAATAGTCATTATTATTTCAAATACCTATTCTTCTTTCTTTGCTTTTGTTTCTGGCATTTCCATTACATGAGTGTTATGCCTTTTGTGATTGTCCCATAGTTCTTGCCTATTCTTGTCCTTTTAAAGAGTATATCTTTTAACTGTTTTATTTTCAGTTTGGATAATTTTTATTAACATGCCCTCAGGCTCATTGATACTTTCCTTAGTGATATCCAGCTTGTTAATATACTCATCAAAATCATCCTTAATTTTGATTGAAGGTTTTTTTTTTTTTTAATTTCTAGCACTTTTTCCAATCCTTGCTATTTCAATCTCTCACTTTTTGTCAACCATTTGATCATGCATTTTGTCTATTTTTCCATTAGCATGAAACATATTAATCACAGTGATTTTAAATTCCCTATATGATCATTATAAAATAAATTTTATATTTGACTCTGGTTCTGATGTTTGCTTTGTCTCTTTGGGTCATGTTTTTTCTTGTCTTTTAGCATGCTTATATCATCATATTATAGTTGATGAAAGCTGGACATCACGTATCAAGTAATAGAAATTCAGGTAATTAGGCTTTTAATGTGAGGTTTTTTTTTTTTAATCTGGCTAGTGCTGGACTGTGTTCAATATTTGCTATAGATTTAGGTTCAGAGGCTTCAATTTCCTCATTTTTCCCTCCCCTGTTGTCTTTGTTTATCCCTAAGAATTCCTTAAATTGTCTGTTTTGGTAATAATTCATCATTGTTGTTCTGAAGCTCTGTAGATGTGGTATTAAGGTGTTGGGGAGGGGAAATGTTTTATATAATTCAATACTTCAAATATCAGTTTTAGTGAGCCTGGGCCACTAGACTATGACTCAGAAGCATTTCAAGATTTTTCCCCTATTACATGACACAGAATCTATAGAGGAGTCTAGAGTTATTTAATTATTTTTCCTTCAAGTCAGACAACACTCTGATAAAAAAAAAGTTTCTCCTGGAGAAATCTTTGTTTGGAGGCAGCTCTAAACTTATTTTGCAATGACCAGTTTTTCTCTGAGTGTATTTCAAAATGGATACTTTCCCTTTCCTTCTGACTAAAATATAAAAGGATGTTTTTCCAGTTTTCACAGTGAGCTGGTAGGGTTGCTGGAACCCAAGCAAATCTGAAGATTAATATCTCCGTGTTCCCCCCCAAATCTCATCTTGAATTGTAATCCCCACATGTCGAAGGAGGAACCTGGTGGGAGGCAATTTGATCATGAAGGTGGTTTCCCCCATACTTTTTTCATGACAGTGAATGAGTACTCAGGAGATGTGATGGATTTAAAGTGTGGGGCTGGCAGGGCACAGTGGCTCATGCCTGTAATCCCAACACTTTGGGGAGGCCAAGGTGGGTGGATACCTTGAGGTTGGGGATTGGAGACCAGCCTGGTCAACATGGTAAAACCCCTTCTTTACTAAAAATATAAAAATTAGCTCAGTGTCATAGTGCACTGAGCACTCCCAGCTACTCGGAAGTCTGAGGCAGAAGAATCACTTGGACCCAGGAGGTAGAGGTTGCAGTGAGTCATGATTGCACCACTGTACTCCAGCTTAGGTGATAGAGTGAGACTCCATCTCAAACAATAAATAAATAAATAAAAATCAATAAAGTGTTGAACTTCTCCTTTGCTCACTTTCTCTCACCTGCCAACATGCAGACATGCTTTTCTTCCCCTAGGACTTTAGCCATAATTATAAGCTTCCTAAGGCCTCCCAAGCCATGTTGAACTGTGAGTCAATTAAACCTCTTTTGTTTATAAATTACCCAGTCCCTGATAGTATCTTTACAGCAGTCTGAAAAGGACTCATATAGCATCACCATAAGACTAAAAATGGTTACTTTCCCTAAGTGCTTTCCCTAAGTAAGCACCTATAACTTTTTCTCTGTCAAGCTAATCTATACTCAGCCTACAGCAATTCCTTAAAATTACCATTAAGTGTTCCTGCAAGTTACTGGCTCCAGCTACTTTTGCTTCAGGTAAACTGATTATGGTTGTGATTGTCTTTACAGATTTCAGGGAGGGAGTTTGTCCTGTGACCTCAATTCTCTAGAGAATCTTATAAAAGTCAGTGACTTTTGGTTTTCTCAATTTTTTTTTTTTTTTTTGGTGTGTGGATGAAAACAAAGATTTCCCACTCCTTATATAACTCAACTAAAACCAGAAGTCTGTAAAAGAGTACATTAATCTCAACTCTGTTTGATTGTGAATCATGACACTATACCAAATAGCTCATGAAGAAATTCCCTATAAAGAAAATGAAAGTCTCTGAATAATTACAATATACAAAATATTAGATCTAAGATTTGCTGATGAACTGTAATACAATCTTTCTTTTTGCTTTGTAGATTTGTTTTTAAATAATATTTTGTACCAATCAGTACTTTTCCAGATACAAATTTCAGAAGTGCAACTCAATTTAGCTAGAGTCAAAGGTCAATATTGAACTTAACTTGAAAGTCTCAAGAACAAGCTAATATCAGGCTGGGCTGTAGCTAGGTGATCAAAATTTGTGATCAGGATGCATTTCTGCTATCCCACTGAGGAGAGAGGTGAGTCATAATGTTTGGTAATTCTATACAATCATGTATATGCCAGCTATCAATTTTTAATATTATCTCTAAGCTTGAAGTCTAGTTTGTTTACCTTGTTCTGAAATAATAGAGGTAGACTGTAAGTATTTCTCTTTTGTAGATGGTATGATGTCATATGAGTGATATTATATAAGCGTGATGCTAAACTTTGCGAGTGTCGTGTCATATAGGTACATGGCTGGAGGAAAGAGCATCTCTTCCTGAATCCTGTGTACTCCTATTTTAATTCTTCCTATTTCTCTCTCACTGATGATAGTGTTATATTTGGGAGATATCTGTTTACATTCTGCCAGCCATAAGTCCAGAGACAGCCATCCCTCAGTGATCTAATAGTTTGGCTTTGGCTCAATGACCACTTCAATGAGGAGGGCCTCTACAGAAACACCACAAACCAGAAGAACATGCTATTCAGCCCCAAGAACTGATGGAAAAATATCCTGTCCTCTGTTTTCATAAACAGACTAAGTTAATAAATTATTTAATGAACTAAATCATAATGGGAATTTATAGACTTTAACAATGTTTAACATAAGCTCAATATTTTTAGTGGGCCTTAGAAACTGATAATTTAAGAACCAAACAAATTTGTGGGTTCTCAGAAAAACAACTGAACTCTGAAATAGGACCTATACCAATGGACCTTCTTCTAAAAATTGAAGACCTACTAGTAAAAATATTTGTGGAAACAGCTTTGGAATAGCTAATAATTCACATTAGCAAAAATAAAAAATGTATAATGGCAAAAAACTTAGCCAATGGGCTGTATCTATTTATTTATTAAATGGACACAAAATAATTATACATATTTATATAGTACAGTGATATGTTTCAATACATGTATACATTGTATAATAATCAAATCAGGGTATTCAGTATTTTTATTATCTCAAAGATTCATAATTTTATTTTGGTGAGAACTTTCAAAATCATCTTTTCTGGTTATTTTGAAATATACTATCAAATATTATTAATTTTAATTACCTTTATTCACAATAGCATATCAGCATTTATTTCTTCTATCTAACTGTGATCCTGTAACCATTAACCAACCTCTCTCCCTTACCCCTCCTACTCAATTCCCTAGCCTCTGGTGATCACTATTCTATTCTCTAATTTTGTGAGATTGACTTTTAGACTCTGCATATAAGTGATATCATGCAGCATTTATATTTCTGTGCCTAGCTGACTTCATTTAATGTCTTCCAGGTTCAACTACCTTGGTGCAAATGACAAGAATTTATTCTTTTAATGGTTGAAAAGTATTCAATATATAGAGATTTTCTTTCTCCGTTCATCTGTTGATGAATACTTCAGTTGATTCCGGAGCTTGGCTATTATAAATCATATTGCAATAAACATGGTAGTGCATATATCTATTTGACATGCTAATTTCATTTTGGGGAGTATATACCCAGTGGTAGGATTGCCTGGATCACATGGTAGTTCAATTTTTAATTTTTTGGACGAATCTACATAAGTTATCCATAGTGGCAGTACTAATTTACATTTCCAACAGTGTTTAAGACTTCCCCTTTCTACACATTCTCTACATATCCTCGCCAGCATCTATAATCTTTTGTCCTTTTGATAATTGCCATTCTAACTGAGGTAAGGTGATATTTTATTGTGGTTTTGATTTGGATCTCTCTAATGATTAGTGATATTGAATATTTTTACATAATACTGGTTGGTCATTCATATTTCTTCCTTTGACAGATGCCTATTTGGGTCTTTGCCCATCTTTTAATTTGATTTTTTTTTTTTTTTTTTTTTTTTTTTGCTGTTGAGTTGGTTGGGTTCTTGTCTCAATGATGCTGCTTTAATGAAGAATCTAGCATCCAAGTACTCACTGTCATTTCACTACATTTCCCAGAAGAATTAATTATAAGTATATATGGATGGTGATTAATTTTCCTCATGGAAATATTGTCACTATTTATTTTACAAACCTTGTTACTGTAGAATAACAGACCTCCAACAGCACTAAAGTTCCTTGGTTAGTATGACTTTTTAACAGTCCCAGATTTCTTCACTTTTCCTCCTGTGACTATTTCCTTGGGACCATTATCAACAGATCACTTCTTTCTTCTCTATGAAACCACCTCAGCAAATATTAAATTTGTAAATTGAACACCAGAGATTTACTTTTTGAACAAACCATCAAAATAATTTTCAGCATTATTTATAGAGCATTATTCATAAAATTCTCCTGTCATTAACAAAATTACATATGATTTAGATATTTGTATGTTTGTTTGCTTTTTTTTTTTTTTTTTGAGACAGAGTTTCACTCTTGTTACCCAGGCTGGAGTGCAATGGCGCGATCTCGGCTCACCGCAACCTCTGCCTCCTGGGTTCAGGCAATTCTCCTGCCTCAGCCTCCTGAGTAGCTGGGATTACAGGCACGCGCCACCGTGCCCAGCTAATTTTTTTGTATTTTTAGTAGAGACGGGGTTTCACTGTGTTGACTAGGATGGTCTCGATCTCTTGACTTCGTGATCCACCCGCCTCAGCCTCCCAAAGTGCTGGGATTACAGGCGTGAGCCACCGCGCCCAGCCCCCTGTATGTTTGTTATAAATATGATTTAAGAAGAAATTAAGAGTGAGTTGCTGTTCTGGAATATTTATGGATAAAAACATCTACTGAAGTAGGTAGAACACCAGAAACTGAGTTTATAGAAGTTTAGGTTTGACTCTTCCAAATAATTTTCTAAGATTACTGTGTTTTCCAAATACGGAAGCTGGGGAAATCTTTGGGACTGACCCTTAGAGCACCGAAAGTACTAATTATTCCTTTCACTATTTCCTGAAATACTCCTCTCTTGTCTATAAACTAAATAGACACACTAGTAAAAACAACAAATATAGTCAAAATTTGCAACAATTTAAGACTCCACTTTATGTTAATGTCTGGTTCAAACACGATACTAGCTTTGTCTTTCCAGAAGCTAAATTCTTCTCAGTGATAGTTTCATGTGAGCCTTTAGGTTTTTTTTTGGTTGTTTGTGCTTTTTGGTGTGCATTCCAACAGAATTATATAACAGATAAAGGGATTGGTTTTTGTTTGCCTTTATCTGGGAAACTTATAAAATAATGGCTCAGAATTTACAGTCTCTGCCTTATTTCTCTCAATTTAAGAATAATTTTTTCCTGAATCTTTGTTAATTCGATATGTAGATTACTGATAGTCTTCTATGATCTGTTGATTTGGATATCTCTAAATCAAGCTATGATTGTGTATTCACTTATCTGGAAAGAAATGATCACTCTTTCTGTCTCCATTTCTCTGTGTCTCTGACTCTATAGCTATATATCTATAGAGCTATACAGAGAAACTAAATTGGCTAAGAAGGAGTATAAAGTTTCTGAAAGTACAAAGCTGAAGTTTGTCATCTTGGTATGATTTGTCAGCGAAGGATAGTATATTAGCTAAGGAGAGATTATTGGCTATTCAAAATTACCCAGAATTGATAACAAAAAGACAAAAAGGATTTCTAGAATTGTGTATTGTAAACAATAGGTTCCCAGTTTTTCTGAAATAGTAAATCCTTATATGACTTTACAAATTATTTTTTCAGATTTTAATAGCAAACTTCATCATGATGTTGGTCAGATCTATTGCTGAGTCAATGTCAGTTGATTTTTCAGGACTGGAATTTTTTCAGGATATTTAAGAAATAGTACAATACTCATCATTTTCCTGCACACTTTCTCCCTAGTTTATGTTGTGTAATTGCATTGAGACTCAGAAAAGAATACTCCAAAATGAAGGCCTCAGAGGCAAAAGTTTTTCTCTCACCTTTTGCCGCCCTCCTGTTAGAATCTCTTCTTCCCCAAAGTGGGTCCTAGTAACCAGAACCCCTTCTCCAAAGCTAGTCATAAAACCTGAAAAATGTTACTCTAATCGCCCTCTCTATTTCTATGTAAAAACTGATCATAGATAAATTATCTAACTTACCTTGTTGTACTGTAGGTCAAAAAAGTCCCCCTACCCCACACCCAGAAGGAAAAAAATGCATGTTTAGAGGGACCAAGAAGAATCTAGACAGAAAGGCCTTGCTGGATTTTCCCAGTCTATTAACATTAGATCATCCCCTTTTTTCCCCAATCATATTTCTACCAGGCTGTCCATCGTTTGTTGAACCTAAGCATAAAATAGACGATTTCTCCTATATCTTTGGGTTTTCATTCTTAAGGCTCCCATGTATACGTTACATAAATTTGAATTCCTTTTCTCCCATTCATCTGCCTCTTGTCAGTGATTTTTCAGCAAACCTTCAGAAGGTAATGGGAAAATTTTCCTATGGCCCTGACAATTGCAGAGATTTTTTAATTTGTTTTAAAAGATTTTGCTAGTGATTGTATGAGCTATATAATAATAATCATCATAAGTAGAACTAAGACCTCCACACATGTAAAATGCAGGTGAGTAACTTAGCAATGGTTTTCCAGATGTATATTTTATTAATATGATTTTTAATGAATGAAAAATCAAAAGAATTAAAACATATTTTCACCTAAAACATAAAACAAAATGTGAAAGTCACTTCTCCTTATCAAAGCCTACTACATTGCCTGATGTTTGAAATTATGTAGGTTGTTTTCTTGTCTATGAAAGCACGCATCTAGATCTGTATCTGTATACATATGTGCAAACACAAACCAATATATAGACTTTCCCAACACAAAAATATCCTTATTCAATTATATGTACATTGGGCTATAATGTTTATTCATCTTTGAGTTTATAATTATATTTATCTTATCATACCTCATAGGTCAAGTTTTTAATAACTTATTTATATTTTTAAATTCATTTACCAAATATACCCATGTTACTCCTTTGTCAACATTTTATTTTTTATCTATATGTAGTTTTATCTCATTCTCTATTCTTATGTATATTTTGTTTCTTTTCTGTCTTTCACAGATAATGCCTTTTTAAAAATATGTGTTTTTCAATGTATTCTTTGTACCTTTTTAATAACCACTTTAAGAGTCTCTATCTCTGTATTTTTGTCAGTTTTTCCATATTTTGTAATTTGTTAATTTTCTTTTATATTTGTCAATTTCTGAAACTCACTGCACTTTTCTTCTTGCTTTTACATTTAAAATTTACTTAATTTAATTTAAATGTTCGTGTTTAATAATAAAACTTATCTTTAGTAATAAAAATGCAACTTTTCCTATATACAAACTTGAAGCACTTTTATTTTGATTTGATTTACTCATATAGTAATTATTTTAGTACAATGGTATTCAATATTTTCATATATTCTTAAATTGAACTTTATCTCTATTTTTATTACAGTTTGTTGTGAATGTGCTCTGCAGCTTATCTATTTGGAATTAATTAAATATGCCTTTGTGACAGTGTATCATCTTTATATTATAAATTGAGAACTAAATTCAAAACTTGTACATAGATGATCAATTTCTAAAGCTGTAAAACACTCACTGCTAGACCAAGTCAGGCAAAACATTGTTGCGATGGCAGTGTATACTAAATGTAGAACTCAGGATTTGCCTTCTATGGCTGTTTACATTGGTCAACTAGAAATTTTTATGTAAAAATGGGAGTGAAGAGGTGATGCTTTGTAAAATTTGATCTTTTTTGTGAGAATACTTTCCCAAATCAGGTTGCATATCTAAAGAAATAACTTTGCTCTAATTATGGCTAAAATGTTAACGATTTTTCTTTCATGCTTCTATTTTTGAAATATGTTTCATTGGAGAAGGACTCACTACTGATACTATAGCTCTCACTTGCTTTTTCCTTTTTGCTTTTTTTCAGAAGATAAAAGCAGTGATAATTAAGTTTAAGTTGTTCATCACCTCCCTTTGTGTGTGCAACTTCTCAAGCACCCCATTACTGGTTAAGCTCTTAATGCTGGAGGATGGGAATTCCTGACATCAGGTAACATCTCATTAGCATGAACAGCTGGAGTCTGAAATGGAAGGCACCATAGGGACTAATTACCTGAAAAGATTTAAATAGCAAATACCTACCAGCATCTTTTTCACAGAAAGCAAGCTCTGTTAACAACCCATGTATAAAGCTGCTGCATGTCTAAGACTAATATTTATTTGAAATTTAAATGTTTTGAAGTCTCTCCACTGTAATACTGCTCTGTGACAACATTTATCCAAGTCTCATTCACTGTGTCTTATCCTGTAGTATTATGAGCTTAACCTCGCTGGTATATTTGATGTGGCAGATCTCAGGGATATGTGTCAGTGGAGACCTCAGAGAGGCACGTGCATTTTTTCATCACTGCTGTTGTGAGACTCAAGGAAGCCATTTGAATGTATTTGACTAGAAGATAATTAAACATTTGTCAGCTATGTTTGAATAGGAGTTCTGATTCCAGGATCCCTGGGCTCCAGAGAATATGAAAAGCACTTGAAATTACAGGCAATAGTTTATATATTTATACAGATGAACAGTTTTTTTTAAGAAGAATAAAGTCCTTTGTATTGCCACATAAATCCTAAAGTATTAAGAAGTTCCAATGTATTACGGCTACATACCCTCCCCTACCCCAAGTGTTACTCACCTAGATGTTTCTCATGCTCTAAAAGTATAATAAAAAATGTGCTTACATTGTCAAAAATGAATGAATAAATAAATAATATATTCCTGAGGAGAAGAGGCTGGCTCATCTGATGGAAAAGAAAAACAGAGCTTATTAATTACATAAAGCAGAATTTACCAATATAGGTCAATATGTCACTGGGGGAATTTTTTATCCACCTGTGATAAAATGAGAAAATACAGTGTTCATAATTTTAAGGATTGTCTTTTAATCTAATATCATATTTTGCCATATTTAAATCTTAAACTCTGATTTCTTCTATTAACTGATAGTGATGACAGCAGTGTGGGTATTTGTTTGTTTTGTAATCTTACGTGGTAAAATGCTAATGTAGGGCTTTGCCAAATCTTTTTTTGAAAAGTTATAAAATCTGAAGTTTGGGTACTACAGCTGCATGTTCCCCTACTTTTCTTCATAAACTCTGCCCTTGATCCCCTGCCAACATCAAGAGTCATTATTTAATCAGTTACTGGTTCTAGCCAGGACTGAATGGTTTTCTGGAACACAGAACTTACAGTGCTGAGTGAAATAATTTTGAAAACAACTGAAATCCACTGTAAACAATAAAATGATGATTGAAAAAAATCATCTGAGAGGTTGGTAAAAATGTTGACAAATAAGAAAAATATTTTGAAAGGCAGTAGTAAGAATGATTTTTTAAAAGCTTCTACGTCATAGTTTTATCCCAGATCATTCCTACCGATTATCTTGGTGATTGCTCAAATTACATTGGTCATTATAATTTTACCTATGCTGAAAACTGGTAATTATTGAAAAAACATGAAGTAGCAACAGTCTATAAAATGCCATCATAATGTATTTCTAATGGTGTACATTTTCTACTGCAGTAACTTTCAAACAGTAGATGTTGATGTTTGAGGCATTTTCATGAAAAGAGTAAGGAAAGGGAATTCTCTGTGATCTCTATCCTGTGACATTGCCTACTACCTGCAAACTCATATAGCTTTCAATCTAGTACATGTAAATAAAGTTTGCAAAACTACTTCATACTTTCTGCAAAGTGAGTCTATAGACAAAGGGCCTTTGCCATTTTAAAGGTGCAAAAATAAAGTAATTGATTATTTCTTATATTTCTCACTATTTGAACAAGAAAAGATGCATAGATACATATGATTGTAACATTTACAAAGTCTATATACTTCATATTTAAAGTATAAAGGATTTCAGGAGAGCATGAGTGTGATGGTTAATTATACCTGTCAACTTGAGTGGGCCATGGTGCCTAGATGTTTGGTCAAACATTATTCTGAAGGTTACTCTAAAGGTATTTTTTGGTTGGCATTTCCATTTAAATAGGCAGACTTTGAGTAAAGCAGATGACACTCCATAATATGGGTGGGCCTCCTGCAATCAGTTGAAGACTTGATTAGAACAAAGAGGCACCTCCTCTGTGCAAGAGAAAACTTCCAGCAGACTGCCTTGACTTGGACTGCAGCCCTTGCATCTTTACAGTTGTGTGGGTCAATACTTTAAAATAAATGTCTTTCTCAGTATATATATTTATACATCCTGTTGATTTTCTTTCTCTGGAGAGAAACCTAATACAATGAGTACACAAATCATTCTAGTCCAGGAAGGATTTGTCTTATGGATACTGGTGGGCTAGATGAGGTCCCCAAACTCCAATGGGACCTTACCTCCTGCTGACGTCCAGGCTCTTGATGCTGTCACAGGAAGGAATTCAAGGTCTAGTCAGGCAATAGTGACAGTGCATAGATTTACTGTAGAGCAAAAGAACACACTCAAGAAAGGGAGTACAGCTGTACTCAAGAGTGTATCATGCCCAGCAAGGATTTGAGTTTCTATTTTTATGGGTTTCTTTAACCAAGAGGTGGAATATTTATGAACATTCCTGGAAAAAGGTGAAGATTTCTCAGAACTGTGGTGTTTCCCATTTTCACACCAAACATGGGTGTTCCCAGAACTGTCATGGCACTGGTAGTGTGTTATTTCATATGTTAATGAGTGTATAAAGAAGTCCTACATGAAACCCAGGTCAAAGCCAGCACCATTTTTGGCCCATTCTTAGCTAGTTTGACTCACGTTGTTTTCAGCCTTTAATTTATGCAGCTGTTTCCACAGTTTCCCTTTCACTAGTCATGTGAAACTGCTGCCTGGAATTTTCTATCCTCCTGTGACTGCTGTGATTTTCCTATCTCGTTATCAGCATTTTTATTTTCCAAATTACAGAATGTTGAAGGGCATTGGAATCTGTATATTATATCAAAATGTTCACAGTTATAATTAAATATTTTAAATTTGCTGTTCATTAATTAATGAAAAAGCTCCATTGAGTCTTAAGAAGGGCACCTGGATAGAACTCATTAAGTTTGAGAAAATGATAATTAAAATCAAATATAAAAACCTAGGAATCTTGGGATAAACAAGCAGCTGTTTGTTGGCATGTTAATAGCAGACAGGATTTATGGGGACTTAACAGAGTTGAGATTATTGAACTGCAGCAAAGATTAAAGTTGGTGTTAATCCATACAAGGACTTAGTAATATGAAAGAAGCAGAGAATAAGAAAAATATCCTTGAAAAAAAGAACAACAGTTTAGTTTTAACAAAGTTTTAAAAATAATCTATTTGTTAATTATAATAACAAAGAATGGGCATATTTGAAGCATTAAAATTCTTAATAATTATTCTTGAATGAAAATAACTGAAAACTAGTGAGATAGAAACTGCTGCTAAAATATAATTTTAAAGTAAGAAGTAGCAATAAAGAACTCCAGGTAATTTGAATAAGAATTTGAATAATCTGCTCGATTATAATGATACAGCTCCATAGTGAATATAATAATATATTCTTGATGAATATTGTATTAGTTTGTTCTCATGCTTCTATAAAAACTGCCAGAGAAGGGGTCATTTATAAAGGAAAGAAATTTAATTGACTCACATTTCCACATGGCTGGGAAGGCCTCAGGAAACTTATAATCATGATGAAAGGGAAAGCAAACACCTCATTTTCACATGGCAGCAGGAGAGAGAAGTGCTGTAATCAAAGGGAGAAAAGCCCTTTATAAAACCATCAGATCTTGTGAGAACTCACTATCATGACAAAGCATGGTGAAACCATGCCCACGACCTAACCACCTCCCAGGAGGTCCTTTCCCTAACATATGGGAAATACAATTCAGATTATGATTCAAGATGAGATTTGGGTGGTGACAGAGCAATTCTGGCCCCTCTCAAGTCTCATGTTCTCACATGTCAAAACTTGTTCATGTCCTTCCAACAATCCCCCAAAGTAATAACTCATTCAAGCATTAACTCAAAAGTCCAAGTCCAAAGTCTGATCTGAGACAAGTCAAGTCCCTTTCACCTATAAGCCTATAAAGTCAAAAGCAAGTTAGTTGCTTCCTAAATACAAACAGGGTACAGGCATTGAGTAAAAACGGCCATTCAAAATAGGAAAAATTGACTAAAACAGAAAGGATATAGGCCCTATACAAATCCAAAATCCAATAGGGAGTCATTAAACCTTAACATTCCAAAATGGTCTCCTTTGACTTCATGTCTCACATTCAGGTAACACTGATTCAAGAAGTGGGCTCTCACAGGCCTGGTCAGATCCACCCCTGTGGCTATGCAGGGTACAGTTCCCATTCAGGTTGGTTTCACAGGCTGGCATTGAGTGTCTATGGCTTTCCCAAGTGCATGGTGCAAGCTGTTGGTGGATCTACCGTTCTGGAGTATGGAGGATGGTGGCTCTCTTCTCACAGCTCCACTAGGCAGTGCCCCAGCGGGGTCTCTGTGTGGGGGCTCCAACACCATATTTTTCTTCCATGATGCCCTAGCAGAGGTTCTCCATGAGGGCTCTGCTCCTGCAGCAAACTTCTGCCTGGGTATCCAGGTGTTTCCATACATCCTTTGAAATATAGGTGGAGGTCAGCAAACCTTAAGTCCTAACTTCTGTGTACATGCAGGCTCAACACCATATGGAAGCGGCCAAGGCTTGGAGCTTGCCCACTCTGAATCTATGGCCCATGCTGTACCTTGGTACATTTTAGCCATGTTTAGAGCACCTGGTAATCAGGGCACAAAGTTCCTCAGTTGCACAGAGTAGGGGGTACTTGGGCCTGGCCCATGAAACCATCTTTTCCTTCTAAATCTCTGGGAGCTTGATGGGTGGAGCTATTATAAAGGTCTCTGACATATTCTGGTGACATTTTTTCAATTTTCTTGGTGATTAACATTCAGCTCCTTGTTACTAATATAAATTTCTGCAGCAGGCTTTAGTCTTGTTGACAAGATTAAAGTTATTCTCTATCTATTCCTACTGTCTTGCCTACGCTTTCCAGCCACTAGGCTTTCAGTTGAACTTCAAAAAATGAGAAAATTCACAGTTTTGCAGAAAATATCAGTTATAATAACAAAAATAATTGTATATACTACTTTGTACAATTTTATTTCTGGTATACAGAAGGCACTTTTAAGTTTTTGGAAAACTAGCCCATACTCTGAGAAATGCTATTTTTTTTTTTTCATTTCTTTTCTAACAATTAAAAACTGTTATGTATTAGACTTATGACTATGAGGGACCATAGATTCATGTAGGTAAATTTGACTCATTTATAGCTTGATAGTCAATAGATCTCAAAGTCACCATGATTGAAAACTTACTGGAAATATTTCAAATAATATTTTCAGGTAATGTTTTTACTACTGTCTGATAATCAAGAGAGGGTAGGTACAGGTGGTTTGAAAGAAGAGTGAAAATTTAAATAGAAGAATTGGAGAAGATCTCCCCTGATTAGAGATATGCTGAAAACAGCAAAGGAGACAAGCATATTTCAACTACTAAACAAGTTTTTCGTACCCACTGCACAAAGACCACACCATCAAAGTAGTGAAAGTTTGATGTGAGGCTGACCACACCATACAAGAGGCAGAATTATTACTCAAATTAATTTTGAAGGCTCATAGTTTCAGTGTTTCTCAAAGGGTAGTTTGCAGGAAGAAGTTGTGGTAGCTAGGCAATGGGTGCTTGCTGTTGATTAGTTGGGTTTGAGATAAAATCATAGGAAATTGAAGTTGTCATTTTTCACTGAGTTGCTTCTGAGTGGGGCCATGGAAGGAGTTGGTGGTTCCAGGTAGAGCCATGGGTGTCAGACATGCAAAAAACTTGAAAAGATATTTCAAAAGGCCAATGTTGGGTTGTATAATAGTGATGCTATTTTCTGGAGTAATTGGGGACGTTGCATATCTTGGAACCTCCAGAATAATGACTGGTAATTATTTATATCTACGCTTTGTCAGAATTCAGGTTTCTCTCCTCCTCCTAGCCTGGTGGCCTCTCATTAGCTTTACAAAGGAGGTTGAGTTTTGGGGAAGGGATATTATCACTTTAACCAGTAACCTCTAACTTTTTTGCCACCAGGAACAGGTTTTATGGAAGACAGTTTTTCTATGGACAGGATGAGAGATGGTTTGGGGATGTTTCCAGCACATTACATTTATTGTACACTTTATTTCTATTATTATTACATTGTAATGTATAATGAAATAATTCTACAACTCACCACAATGTAAAATTAGTAAGAGCCCTGAGCTTGTTTTTCTGCAACCAGATGGTCCCATTTGGGGGTGATGGGAGACAATGACAAATCATCAGGTGTTAGATTCTCATAAGGAACATGCAACCTAGGTCCCTTACATGTACATTTCACAATAGGGTTCATACTCCTATTAGAATCTAATGCCACTGCTGATGTAACAAGAGGTGGAGCTCAGGCAGTAATGCCAGATATGGGGAATAGCTGTAAACACAGATGAAGCTTTGCTAGCTCACCCAATGTTCACCTCCTGAAATACAGCAAGACAGTGAAGTCTTAAAGCTCCAAAATGATCTTTGACTTCATGTCTTCACATCTGCCAGGTCATGCTGATGCAAAACGTAGGTTTCCATAGTCTTGGGCAGCTCTGCCCTGTGGGTACAGCCTCCTTTCCAGCTGTCTTCATGGGCTGGCATTGAGTGTCTGTGGCTTTTCCAGGTTCACGGTGCAAGCTGTTAGATCTACCATTCTGGTGTCTGGAGGATGGTGGTCCACTTCTCACAGCTCCACTAGGTGGTGCCCCAGTAGGGACTCGGTGTGGGGGCTCCAACCCCACATTTCCCTTCTGCACTGCCCTAGCAGAGGTTCTCCATGAGGACCCCACCTCTGCAGTAAATTTCTGCCTGGGCATACACATTCCTATACATCTTCTGAAATCTAGGCACAGGTCCTCAAACCTTAATTCTTGACTTCTGTGCACCCACAGGCTCAACGCAATGTAGAAGCTGCTAAGGATTAGAGCTTGCACTATTTGAAGCCATGGCCTGAGCTCTACATTGGCACCCTTTAGCCTTATAAATTCTGTATAATAGACCTTTGTCAAATGCATGTTTTGTGAATATTTTCTCCTATTCTGTAGGTTGTCTGCTTACTCTCTTGGTAGTTTCTTTTGTTCTTCAGAAGTTCTTCAGTTTAATTAGGTCTCACTTGTCAAATTTTGTTTTTGCTGAAATTGCTTTCTTTCTTTTTTTTATTGTATTTTAGGTTTTGGGGTACATATGAAGAACATGCAAGATTGTTGCATAGGTACACACGTGGCAGTGTGATTTGCTGCCTTCCTCCCCTTCACCTATATCTGGCATTTCTCCCCATGCTATCTCTCCCCCACTCCCCACCCTAGCTGTCCCCTCCCTTATTCCCCCCCAACAGACCCCAGTGTGTAGTGCTCCCCTCCCTGTGTCCATGTGTTCTCATTGTTCAACACCTGCCTATGAGTGAGAACATGCGATGTTTGATTTTGTGTTCTTGTGTCAGTTCGTTGAGAATGATGGTTTCCAGGTTCATCCATGTCCCTACAAAGGACATGAACTCATCGTTTTTGATGGCTGCATAATATTCCATGGTGTATATGTGCCACATTTTCCCTGTCCAGTCTATCATCGATGGGCATTTAGGTTGGTTCCAGGTCTTTGCTATTGTAAACTGTGCTGCAATGAACATTCGTGTGCATGTGTCCTTATAGTAGAACGATTTATAATCCTTTGGATATATACCCAATAATGGGATTGCTGGGTCAAATGGAATTTCTATTTCTAGGTCCTTGAGGAATTGTCACACTGTCTTCCACAATGGTCAAACTAATTTACATTCCCACCAACAGTGTAAAAGCATTCCTATTTTTCCACATCCTTTCCAGCATCTGTTGTCTCCAGATTTTTTAATGATCGCCATATGAAATTACTTTCTAGAATTTAGTAATATATTCTCTGCCAAGGCTGATGTTCAAAATGGTATTTCAATGTATTCTTGTGGCATTTTTATAGTTTGGGGTTTTATACTTAAATCTTTAATTGATCTTGAGTTAATTTTTGCATAAGGTAAAAAACAGGGGTCCAGTCATTTTTTCTGCACATGACTAACTAGTTATCACAGTTATGCTTTACTGTCATTTTCCCATTGCTTGTTATTGTCAACTTTTTTGAAGATCAGATGGCTGTAGGCATTTGGCTTTATTTCTAGATTCACTATCCTGTTCCATTGGTCAGTGTATGTATTTTGTGCCAATACTATGATGTTTTGTTTACTATATAGCCTTGTAGTATAGTTTTAAAGTTGGGTAGTGTGATGCTTCTGGCTTTTTTCACTTGTGAGTCCTTTGGCTATTTGGCCTCTTATTTGGTTCCATTTGAATTTTAGAATTTTTTTTTTAAATAATTCTATAAAAAATGACATTGGTAGTTTGAGGGGAACAGCATTGAATCCATAGATTGCTTTGGGCAGTACAATCATTTTAAGAATATTGATTCTTTTGTCCATGAGCTTGGAGTATTTTTCCATTTGTTTGTATTTTCTATAATGTCTTTCAGCTATGTTTTGTAGTTCTCGTCTACAAATATTTCACTTCTTTGGTAAGCTGTATTCCTAGGCATTTTTTTTGTGTGGCTATCGTAAATGTGATTATGTTCTTGATTTGGCTTTCAGTTTGAACATTGATATTGAATCTGCGTATAGAAATGCTACTGATTTTTGTACATTGATTTTGTATCCTGAAATTTTGCTGAAGTATTTTATCAGCTTTTAGAGCGCTTTGGCAGAGTCTTTAGGGCTTTCTAAGTACAGAATCATGTCATCTGTGAAGAGAGATAATTGCACCTCTTCTTTTTCTATGTGGAAACCTTTTATTTCTTTCTCTGGCCTGGTAGCTCTGGCTAGGACTTCCAGTACTATGTTGAATAATAGGGGTGAGAGTGGGCATCCTTGTCTTGTTCCAGTTCTTAAGGAAAATGCTTCCAGCTTTTGCCCATTCAATATGGTGTTGGCTGTGGGTTTGTCATAAATCACTCTTATTATTTTGAAGTATGTTTCTTTGACACTAGCTTCTGATGATTTTTATCATGAAGGGATATTACATTTTATCAAAAGCATTTGCTATATCTATTGAGATGATCAAATGGTTTTTGTTTCAAATTCTGTTTATGTGGTGAATCATATTTATTGGTTTGTCTATGTTGAATCAGCCCTGCTTCCTGGGAGTAAAGTCTATTTGATCATAGTAAATTAACATTATTATGTGTTGCTAGATTCAGTTTGCCAGTATTTTGTTCAGGATTTTTGCATCTATATACCTCAGTGATATTGGCTTGTAGTTACCTTTCTATTATGCATTTTCTAGATTTTCATATGCAAGTGCACAATAATAGTGAGGGACTTCAACACATCACAGGCAGTAGTGGACAGATCAATGGCAAAAAACTAACAAAGAGTTTCTGGACTTAAATTTTACACTTGACCAATTGAATATAATAAACATCTGCAGAACTCTCAACAACCAAAGAACATACATTCTTCTGATCTGCACTTGGAACACACTCTAAAATTGAACACAAGCTCAAAAGTAAAGCAAGCCTCGAACATTCAAAAAAATCTAAATCATTCCAACCACACTTTTAAACCACAGTGGAATAAAAATACAAATCAATACCAAGAAGATCACTCAGAATTGGGGTTTAATTCCCACAATTACATGGAAATTAAACCACTTTCTCTTGAATAACTTTTGAGTAAACCACAAAATTAAGATAGATACTTTAAAAATCTTTGAAATAAATGGAAATAGAGACACAACATATGATAATCCTTGGAATGCAGCTAATGCCATGTTAAGAGGAAAGTTTATAATGCTGAATGCCTAAATCAACAAGTTAGAAAGATAAATTAACAAACTAACGTCACATCTAAAATCTACAAAAAAAAAAAAGAAAGAAAAAAATCTATCCCCAAAGCTAGCTGAAAAACAAAACCTAAAATGAGAGCACAACTGAATAAAATTAAGACCCCCAAAATGCTCAAAGGATCAGCAAACCAAAACTAATCATTTGAAAGGATAATCAAGATCAATAAATTGTTATCTGATTCACCAAGAAAATAAGATCCAAACAAGTGCAATCGCAAGCAACAAAGATCCCGCAGAAATACAAAAGATCCTTAGAAACTATTATTAACACCTTTATGCACACAAGCTAGAAAATCTAGTGGAAATGGAGAAATTCCTAGAAACACACAATCTCCAAAGTTAGAATCAAGAAGAAAGTGAAATCCTGAATAAACCGACAGAGTCTCACTCAGGCTGGAGTTCAGTGGCACAATCTTGTCTCATGGCAATCTCCACCTCAGACTCAAGCAATCCTCCCATATAAGCCTCCTGAGTAGCTGGGACTACAGGCACATGCATCTTGCTCTGCTAGTTTTCCTTCCTTCCTTCCTTCCTTCCTTCCTTCCTTCCTTCCTTCCTTCCTTCCTTTCTTCCTTCCTTTCTTCTTTCCTTTTTCTGTTGCCGTGTTACCCAGGCTGATCTTGAACTCCTGAGATTAAGCAATCCATCTGCACTTCAACCTCTAACTCATTATACGGTTGAGTTCTGAGAAAAAGAGACTGCAAATGGTTGCAAACTCTGTTCTCTATTCCCATGGGCTCTATACTATCAAACTGACTTTCAACTATTACTTAATATTTTAGACTATTTATTCTACTTATTTGTATGTTGATCCTGTCTTTGTGTGTGTGTGTGTGCTCTGCCACAGGTGAGAAAATGTAGGCAATCAATTTTTTTCCCCTCTTTTGGGGAAGAAGCTGTCCCTTCACGGTTTTCAAATTAGAATTTAGTTTTTTTATTATTTCAAGAAATTTTACTAATTTGTTTTTATTACTTACTTACTTCCTTATTTATTTATTTATTTATTTATTTATTTATTTATTTTGAGACAGGGTTTCACTCTTGTTACCCAGGCTGGAGTGCAATGGCGCAATCTCGGCTCACCGCAGCCTCCACCTCCTGGGTTCAGGCAATTCTCCTGCCTCAGCCTCCTGAGTAGCTGGGATTACAGGCACGCGCCACTATGCCCAGCTAATTTTTTGTATTTTTAGTACAGACGGAGTTTCACCATGTTGACCAGGATGGTCTCGATCTCTTGACTTCGTGATCCACCTGCCTTGGCCTCCCAAAGTGCTAGGATTACAGGCGTGAGCCACTGCGCCCGGCCCACTTATTTTTTATTATTAAGGTAAGTATGATTCTCTTTCCACATAGCTACAAACGAAGCAGAATGGAAATTATTCATTTTCACTCATTCATTTATTTAGTCAAATATTCAACGTATATGTTCTAATAAACCAAACTGCAGACTCAGTATTGATAGATTATGAAATTTTCTCCAGGAGTCATACATTTAGAAAATGAATTTGAAATCTGTCCTTTCAACAATTTATGCTATGTGCTATAGCCATACGAGGAATATTAAAATTGGACTTTCATCATGGAAGCCACCGACTTAAAAAGTCGTTATTAATTGCTACCAACATCTAACCTACATATATGTGGTTGATTTTTAACTACTACCAAATTAACTTTCTTACGTTTCCATGAACAGAATATTTTGTCCTATCTTCTTCCTACAGCTTCCACATATTTTTTCTTAACCATGTAAAACTATGTTCTCGTTAGTGTTGCTGCCTCTTAGCGTTTTTATAACACTAACAGTCTGGTTCATACAACTAATGAATACAATTATAGGAAATTTCCTTTTCCTTAGCCATATGGTTTTTCTGTTTTTGTTTGTTTTGTTTGTTTGTTTGTTTCCTTTTAGCTATATTCATGGAAACGGGGAGAGAAGCAGAAAATAATTGTCTGAAGCACTTCAGTATCTCCGATAGTGCAAAGAGTTCTGGTTTCTTTTATATTGTTTGTTAAATACTAGAAGTCTGAGCAAATACCTTTACAGTAAACTCATAAAACATCAAAATATTCTTTACTATTTTAGTTGAATATAGGGATGCAATGTATTTAAAATCTTGAGAAAAATATACATTTTTCTGACTGTTTACTATTGAATTAATAGAAAATTTAAAAACACAGTTTTAAAGTTTCTAAAGTGATGAAAATGACTTTATAGAAAGATTAATGCTTTTGTTTGGGGCTACATTAATTACTTTAGAGATGTGTTGAGTGATCATGATCACAAATATTAGGACATTTCAATCCCTCCTAAGACTACCCTATAAGTAAACAATCTCATTTTGACAATTTTAATCAGTGATCTATTTACATGTTGTTTGTCCTTCATGTTATTTAAGTGTCTGGATAATCTAATTCTGTTTATTTTTATTATTAGTGTAAAAATCGTATGTTCTAATTTTTCTTTTTTTAATTTCAAAGGGGAAGAATTTGAACATTTCTATGTTTATACTAATTCTTCTCAAGTTCAAGTCCAATTAGGAAAAATTTTAGAGAAATGTGCATGTTATTTTTTCTGAAAATGGTTATGTTGGGGAATATTTGGGAAATTTTAAAATCCAGACATGTTAACTAACAACTTTAAATCTGAAAATAAGTACATATAGCAGAAATACGTATCTGTGAGTTTTCTGCCTTGAGGGAAATGAGGTGGCGTGAAACCATTTCTGCAGCATCTATGTTGGGGAATTTGTAAATAGAACTAACTCCTAATATTATATCTGTTGCCAAATGAGATACTGAATGATGGGTCTGTTTTAAACTTACGACTTTATGACTTATAAAGAAGTTGCAATGGATTGAAATGAAACAATTCATAATATATAATAGTTGACTGTGTCTCCGTTCCAAGCAAAGTGAGAGTAGCCTGACATAGTGGTAAGAGAGCACAGCTCTGTGTAATTAGATGCATGGTGAACATCGTGTCCTCATGGACCCAGCACATCACCTTGGCTAAGGCAGATTTGATTTATTGCTGCATTATGGCAGGTTTTGACAGTTTTCTCCCTTTTGAAGCTCCTTAAGCATTTGTCTTCTGAGCAAGTTATAGTTTTCCATAAGGCCAAAGATGCCTAGTGTTAAGTAAATTATAGTGTTAGTCCCAGAGAAATAGTTGCAATTTTTGCTTAAATATATGTCTATGTCCCCAATTTCAGAATCTAAGTCTTTCATTTATAGCTAAATTCTAGTATTTTGTTATTTTTACAACATTAGGGTAATATGTGATTTTTTTTGAGATAGGGTCTCACTGTTTTGCCCAGCCTGAAGTGCAGTGATGTGATCATAGCTCATTGCAGCCTCGACCTCCTGGGCTCAAGTGATCCTCCTACCTCAGCCTCCTGAGTAGCTGGAACTACAGGTGCACACCAGCACATTCAGGTAATTTTTAAAAATAATTATTTGTAGAGACACAATCTTCCTATGTTGCTCAGGCTGGCCTCAAACACCTGGGTTCAAGTGATTCTCCCACCTCAGGCACCCAAAGGGCTGAGATTACAGGTGTGAACCACCATGCCAGCCATAGGGTAGTATTTAATGTCATTTATGCAGTATACATTCTTTCATTCCTAGGATAAGAATGGATGGGTGAGGGTAGTAGGGATGGTTAGCAATGTGAGAATGAAGTTCTATGGGGAAAAAGCATGGATCTTGAAGCCCTGTGGCAACAAGCAAGTTGTTATTTATCAAAATAAACTACTTCATTTAATGCCTCAGATATGCATTCCAAGGAAGGAAAGGTCAGACGTCTCTAAATCCTTTAAAATACCTGAGTAGCATGTAACAAAGAGTAAAAAATACATTTTCTTTGGTTGAATATTTTATATTTTGGTTTCCAATTTTACCTTATCTAAACCTATAAGTCTTTCATAACAGTTATAAATGATAAGCAACATAAAATGATGGCTCCCGGTGAACTAAAATCTTTGCAACATAAAGAATTCTGAGATGAATTCTTATCAATTAACTCATTATGTCCTTCACTTTAAATGATTCCACATTCAGCTCTCCCTCTCACTTTATTTTAACTTCACCACTTCAGCATTCCAACTATGGCATACACACCACTAAAAAATCAATCAAGAAAATGGATTGGGCAATCTATTGTTATGATTTCTTCCCAGAGGATTATCATTTATAATAGTGTCTGGGTCTTGCTGAAAATGACCACAGCATCTGCTGGAATCATTTTATGATTTTTCTAAATAATGCATGAGATTACAAATTTTACACTATCTTTTTATTTTGCTTTCATATGTCATCAATTTGCTTTTATTAGTGGTATCAGCTATTCCATTTAAAGTAATTGCCATGAGGAGAAACATAATATATTAAATTCTAGAATTAATAAATTATCTTAATGTATATTAAACTGAGCCCAAGAATAAATGCAAAATTATTATGTTTATCTCAGGATCAAATCATTTATTTTCTTTGAAAAAAATATACAGTTGCAATGAAGAAGATTATGGTTTTATCTTTTAGAATTTTAGAATAGGCATGTTTAGTTTTCCTCAGTTTCCAAGATGAAATAATAATTACAGTGTTTAAAAAAATTCCATAATGAGCATTTTCTAGATGAAACATATGAGATGATCATTCTTTTGCAAACTACCAAGTATATTATGTTGGTATTAAAGTATAGCTGAGGACTTTATGATAGCATTCATTTGCCTTGGTAAACTTTTTTCAAAAGACTTTTTAAATTAACTATTTTATCTCAGGTAAGAAAAATGGGATTTCCTTCTTGCATGTGTCTGTGTTATTTTTCTAGAATATCTCTAAATAGTCTAGCAAGTATGCTGCAGAAAACACAGAAACCAAAATAGGAATGCATGTGTTCATTTGTTTTCTGCTGTCCAGAAACTTAGCAGTCTTGAGTTAGGATATAGATTGCTTTGGTTTTACGTAAAACAAATGATTAGTTCTGAGTTTTAATTAAAAATCTGCCCATTATAATAAAAAATCTATAACTTATCAAATTAAAATATGCTCCCAATACGTATAATTTCACCCTTGTATCACTCAACTGAAGAAAGAGTAGTTTTTGTGATAAATATTGTATATCTTGGCAATGAGTGTATTCATTACCTTTACCTGTAAGTTTAACATCCATAAGCTTTTAAAGAAAACAGAATAAAGAAAATTAACATTATAAAATTATACAGTTAAACAGAAACACTTTAGGATTCTTCCCCAGTGTTATTTATCACCTGAGATTTAATGATGTACATAAGGCATAATGATTTAGATAAATGGATATCTTTTTTTTTTTTTTTTTTTGAGACGGAGTTTCGCTCTTGTTACCCAGGCTGGAGTGCAATGGCGCGATCTCGGCTCACCGCAACCTCCGCCTCCTGGGATAAATGGATATCTTTGCTTAGATATTAGTTTCGTGGTTGCTTTCCTCTCCTATTCATGTAGTTGCTTTCCAGAAATCCCAGCTTATTTCATATATTTTCCAGTATGATATCTCTTAATGTCCTAACAGTAACCTAAATTATCTTGTAAGTTAATTTAACATGGCAATTAATAAATGACTGAAGTTATGCTGGCAGATGATTACATTAATTTATGGAAAATAGCAACTCACAGTACTCTCCTTAGTTTTGCATTGAGGAGAACGTTTTCTATAATAATCATGAGTAAGGGTCAAAAATATTCTGTGATTATATAATTAAGTAGTTACATTGTACTCACCTGTTGCACACACTCCCATAAAGTATGACTTCTAAAGATTAATAAAATGTCTCTTAGTTAAAATGTGCAGTTGACTATGAACATTTACTCTCTTGAGATAACCTGAGAATATTAGGAAGCTTTGAATGTTGATGGGAGGATTATGACCTCCCACTTTATTGAAAGATCCAAGACAGAAGACTGACTCTATGTCAACATAAATGGAACAATTATCAAAACATTCGTGAAGAATATCCTCCAGAATAGGAGTAACAGTGTGATCCATTCTAAGGAGTAACTCTGTTTTTAGAAGTAATTGTTTATTATCTTTGTATAGAATTCCTGTTTTGCTTAAAGTCATACTACTAATTTTACCACACGTGAAATAAAAGAAGCTGATTCTACAGCTCACAGCTTTCACTGCTATGTAATTCTCTCGTAATAGTTCACGAGAGTGTGAATGCCTCAAAAGACATAGACAGGCCATATTTTCTTTGAAGCACCAATGATTTTTATACAATAAAGTAGCTATTAATTGCATATTAGTTATATGAATGTTTGAAATGAAAGCAGTTTAATTCAGGGATGTATTAGTCTGCTTGGGTTACCACAACAAAATAGGAGACTGGGTGGCTTAAACAACAAAAATTTATTTTTTCACATTGCTAGAGGCTAGAAGTTCAAGATCAAGGTTTCGACCAGTTTGACTTTTGATGAGAGCTCTCTTTATGACTTTCAGGAGGCCATGTTTTCTCTACGTTCCTACATAACCTTTCCTTGGGAAATGCCAGGGAAAAGAGAGAAGAAATAACTATAGTGTTTCTTCATGTAAAAATACTGATTCTATTGGATCAGGGCCACACCGTTTTGATCTCATTTAATTTCATTAATTACATTCTCACAGGACTTATATCCAAATACAGTTACATTAAGAGTTAGGTCTTCAAGATATGATTTTGAGGGGTGAGGGGATGATGGGGGCAACACAATGTAGTGTATAGCAAGACTATAGACTATAGACTCTAGACTATAGCAAGACTATAGACTCCAGAAAAAGAGAAATTAAAAGTATCTTTAAAAAATTTGTGCCTTTCTTGCCTCTTGGGATTCTTCAATGAAGTACTTCTATAATCCCACTTATATAAAAGGGGATTTATGAGTGTTACCTTAAAATACTATGCATCTGTATTCAAACTGCAGGGCAGGGCATATGAGTTAATTTGCATGGATTTTCCTTAAGTGGGTATGACCTCTTGAAAAGGGCAAAGTGACCTATTGAATCAACATTACCTGTAAATTCCAATAAGATTATTCATATGCTAAGAGAAAAAAAATGTCATTAAAAACCTGGTCCAGATAGAGTTGGAACCTCCAAAAAGCATGAAAAATTTCTGACAGTACAGCTATTCAATGTCAAGAGAATTGAAACAGGTTTATATTAGTTTATTGAACAGTTGTGTCAGTTACCTATTTATAGTCTCTCAATTCCAAATCTCCCTTGCATGTTCTGTGATAATAGTGATGAATTCTGAATATTTGAGTATTTTTTCCTTTCTAGTTTGCCCAATATCCAACATTATCAATAGAGGGCAAAAGAGAGATATTAGACAAGAAAAGGTCTCTTTCCGGTCCTCTTGGTCTTGTTTGGTTGAGGTCCTGATGTTGTTTTCACCCTGTGAAAAGCTAATGGCGCAACTTTTATGATGGGTTTACAGCGGAGTACTTATAGGTACTTTACCATAGCACATTTCTCCCTTTGACAGGTTTGTTAGTGGTGATGGCTAACAATTCCAACTAAGCTTCTTCCCTGGGGTACCCACCTAGCTGTGAGTTTATTTGTACCCCAAGAGCAGCAGACAAGTTTCATAAGTGTACTAGCTTACTTTTAATGACAGCTTTCTGCTGAGTTTATGAATACATCACACCGCCTCTAACTTTCCAGCAAGTTTGATAGCAAGGGAACTCATTTCCTCTGCCTCCTGCCTCTCACCCTTACCCCATTAGTTCCCATGGCGACACAGAAGGCCATTCTTAACCCACTAATCTTGACCCTCTGACTGTAGAGCACTTCTACCTGTGGACAATCCAAAAAGCTTCTCTGACATCCGGTGGAATGCCACCATATTCTCTCCAGTTCCAAACCTGGGAGCTCAAAGTGAAAGAGGTAGCTTTGCTCCCACTTGCAGTGGGTTTGTTCCGTAATGCATACTTCAGGAGCACTATCAATAAAGGTTTTCTGGCCAGTTTCTTTGGTTTTGATCTTGATAGAAATCACTCTTGGAAATTCTAATAGCTGAATGCCCATTTCAGTTTTTGCTTTTGTGCTGTTTTTATTTTGCATTTGTATGTGTGTTTACACAATTACGGAAGTCAGAACTTTGTTATATTTGCTATAAGGCACATACCAATAATTAAAGAGACTACATGGAAAGATATTTCAAATTTCTTAAACCTTTGATGACAAAATAGATCAAAAAGAAATATAATACATTGATTTATGGCATATGTCAGAGAGATTTAATGATTGTGTAATATACATGAAGATGTAAAATGTCAGTCATAGAAAACATTTTGTAAAACTAAAATTATCATAGTGTAGATGGATTTATACCTGTATGGAAATAGTCACAAACAGATAAATGGACCATTCATTTATTAAGTGGTTATTGTGTGCTAGTCTTTGTTTTGATGATTTAGTACATGATTTCATTAATTAGCATTACAAATTTGTGGTGTGGGAAATATTATTTTCATTTTATAGATGCTAAAAGTGAGATATAAATACATTAAATAACTATTTTCAGGTTACACAAAACTTAACCATAATTATAATTATGTTTTAAATTGCATTTTAAAAGCAGAGATTAATTTTGTCATAGTATCGGGAAAACTCACAGTTATCAGAAAGGCTCCTAAAATACTCTTCCCTTTTTCAGTGATGTATCTGTGTGATGCTGGATTTTCTTCATATACTTCTATCAAAACCTGTCTTAGCAATTACAGTGCAGAAGGAAATATGAGAAGCCAGCTGTCTTCTATTAAGCCAGGCATTAAGGAGATTTGCCAAAATAGATAACAATGTCACTTTTACACTAAATGTTTTGTTTTGAAAAATTTGTTGCTATATTGACATGTAATGGATTTATTATTTTTAAATGAATTTTTCAAATACATATTTCTCAAAGTTGTCATTTAAAAAATTATGAAAACATAATATTAAAACATGTGTATCTTACTTCAAAGAATATAAGTCTAAGCACTATGCTACACCAAAGTAATATTAGCTAGCTGAGACTTCCATGTTTTGTTCCATTTCTTAAAGCATAATTTAAAACAGCTTTTTAAAGAAGTATAACTAAGCATCCCAGTTTTGTTTTTTAAAATTTTGTTTGTACATAAATTCAAATTTACAAAAAAAGTTGTGGAGTAGGTCACAGAAATTCCATACACTCTTCACTTAGATTTCCACTTCTTATTATTTCTGAATTATTAGAAAACAAGTTATAGATGTGATGCCACATGATTCTTTAATATTTCACTTTCTATCTCTTGAATGTAAGGACAATCAAAACAGGTAATTAACATTGATTCAGTAATATCATCCAATTCATAGACTCAAATTTTCCCCATTATCCTAGTAATGTCCCTTATAGGTCCAAAATCCAGTCTAGGGTCACATGTTACATTTAGTTCTCACATCACTATGGTCTTCCTCAATCTGGAGCAGATTCTTAGTTTCTTAGTTATCTTATGTGACATTACTTGAATGTTTTGAAGAGTTCAAGCCAATAATTTTTTTAAAAAACTATTTTAGAGCACTTTTAGGTTCACAGCAAAACTTAGTGGAAGGTCGAGATATTTCCCATGCCTCTTGCCCCTACACATGAAAAGCCCCTTATGTTGTCAACATATAAACTTTATTCTATCTTTTTGCAAAATTCAATGTCGATTTTAATTAGAATCCACCAAATTTCAATTTAACTCAAGATCTAGTATCATAATCTAATTTCAACTATATTTATTTATTTTAGTTCATATTTTCTATTACTTATGTATCTTTATTTCTTTCTAAGATATTCAAGATATCTTACATAAAACATGAGACAATTAAGGTTGCATCATTTAGAAAGTTTTTTCAGCAACTAATGAAAAACAATTTTTCTCTTCACTAAAAGTCATAGATAACTTGATATGTCCTGTATAGAACCTAATAAAAATATATCAAAATGGAAAAAGAACACAGCTAGTGTTGAATAAATAGAATATGTGGTGGGCCTAAAGTAAGGAGTGCACATGTAGATTTTAATTGCTTAAGTAACTGGATAAATAGAGAAGCTCTTTTTGTGAAGTAAGTAATGGAAAAAGCTCCTGAAAACACGACACAAATGACATCATAAATTTTTGACCCCTTAGTAAGTAAACAGTCAACATTGCTTGCATATAAAATCATTTGAGAACCAGAACCCAATTGTTGCTCAACATTCCTGGTGGCATGTGGGGGAGGGGAACTTTCCTGCCCTGCTCATGTCTGACAAGCTACTGTAACATTTCCCCTTTCAAGAGTCCAATACCACAATTCTGTTGAGAAAATAGACAAACAATTAGTCTTCTGTAACTGCTTCCTGGTAACAGAGAGGCAGTGGCATTTGTTTTGTGGGTCTTGCCCCATTGCCAGCTGTCAGGGCAAGGAGGCTCTGTGGGTTGGTGAAAGCAGTATCCAGCCAGGCCCAAGGGAGACAGGGCAGGATTTAATCTACATTGTCTCTCACTGGTGGGCAGTCTAGGAGTTCTCTGAAGAAAGATGACACTTGAATATTGAGAGAATCATATCCCTCACTGAGGATCATCTGGAGCTTGATGAACTGAAGGCAAGAGGAGACAACTTGTTTTATCAAATTTAGAAGAATATCAAAAAAGAGATAAAGGATACTTTCAAAAAATTTTGAGACTTCCGACATCCCCAGGTTTCTGGTGCCCAGAGTCATTTCTGCTAAAACTTAGGTGCATAGGGTTGCTAGCTGAGTCCAATATGTGGCCATTTTTAGAATATTTATTTAGACTTTTACATTACCCATCATTCTTGATTTTCCTGAGCTGCAGCCAGAGGTCACTGGTTGGTTCTCAGGGGTAAGCTGTGTGAACTAACCAGTGACCTCTGAGAAAATATAAAAACAACTATTGAAACATTACATTACATTAAACTTGTTTTCTAAGCCCTCACAAGAATTTAGGTTTTTTTTTTTTTTTTTGGCTTACTCCTCCAAATTATTTTAGCCCCTGACCATTACCTAGTTCCAAAGCCACTTCCATATTTTCAGGTACTTATTATCTGTGTTAACAAAAGACCTTCAAGAAATTAAGGTCTAGAGAGAGAAAAAAATATAGAGAGGGAAGAGATACTTTATTAATACATATGCTAACTTGAACAAATTCAAGGTATATACCTTTTTAAAGGTCAGCCAAATTCTCGTGCTTAAATCTTATGAACAGAGGTTAGAATTTTTTCACTACTTCTACTTTAGAGAAATCATGTATTTGATCATTACTAAAGATGAGTTACAGTAGGGGCAATTAATGAGAAGTGAAGGCAGGAGAATAAAGAGAAGACTTGAGTGTCCCTTAACAGCTATTTAGCTCTTTATTTAATCCCATGTTCCCTAGCTGCTATTATAACTTGTTATTTAATCTACAAGATTAACTAGGTTTAGGTTTTTAAAAATTGGCATCAGGGCAGGGCGCGGTGGCTCATGCCTGTAATCCCAGCACTTTGGGTGGCTGAGACGGGTGGATCACGAGGTCAAAAGATCGAGACCATCCTGGTCAACATGGTGAAACCCCGTCTCTACTAAAAATACAAAAAATTAGCTGGGCACGGTGGCGCGTGCCTGTAATCCCAGCTACTCAGGAGGTCGAGGCAGGAGAATTGCCTGAACCCAGGAGGCGGAGGTTGTGGTGAGCCGAGATCGCGCCATAGCACTCCAGCCTGGGTAACAACAGTGAAACTCCGTCTCAAAAAAAAAAAAAAAAAAAAAAAAAAAAAAAAAAAAAAAAAAAAAAAAAATTGGCATCAAAAAAGTTTAAACTTTTGTTATTGCATTAAAAATTATATGTAAAAATATTATCAAGGTTTCATTAATAATTATCTTGGTATTTAGATAATGAAGATCTTAGATATTTTTCACTAATGTATAATAGATGCAATAGGTGCACATAGTTTCAGGGTATATGTGATAATTTACTGCATTCGTATACTTTTAAAGATGAAATCCGTATAGTTAGTAATATCCATCACTTTGTCTTTCCTTTATGCTAGGAACACTCTAATTCTTTTATTCTAGCAATTTTGAAATACACAATATATTATTGTAAATGATGTCATCTTACTGATCTATCTAACCCTAGGTCTTATTTCTTCTCTCCAAACCTATATTTCTACCTATTAATCAACTTCCCTGAATAAGCTCAATCTTACCTGAGAATTAATATTTGTAACATATGCTTATGATGTACGCACAAAAATGAAAAAATAAGTTTAAAAAATCGTGTATCTTTCTTCAAATTTTCATTTTAAATTGAAATAAAGAAACTTTTCTCTTTTTACAACATAATATTTTATTTGCAGGTATTAAGGGAATTAATACCTCTAGTGAGAACACTAACATTGTTATATTTGTTTCCAAATAGATTGAGTCACAATAGTTCAGAATTCTTTCATGATTACAAGTAATTTACACTATTATATTGTGCAGTTATACTGGCAAGACATTGCCATATCATGATTCAATCATTTACATTTCAATTTTGTTTAAATTTTCTTTAGATAATTTTGTATATTTTCTTGTCATGCTTTAGACATCTCATTGCAACCAGCTATGTTAGAGTATGGAACTTATAATCATATAAAAGTGTATACTTAGTATTACTTCTACGATTTCATTATTTTACAATAACCTAGTTTTTATTCTTTCAGAACACGTTAAACATTTTTTTTTTTTTCTATGAGTACGTTGCTAGAAACTTGATATTTTGACTCTAGGTGATTCTTTAAAAATCTCTTTATATTATCTGCATAATGTAAGATTCATAAATAATAAAAAATAATGTTATAATCAATATGGTATATTATACTCCTTTTGACATGTATTTAAACTAATCTGCTCGTTTTTAGATTATTACCTAATGATGCTTACTTTAAAATAAATAGAGACAGTAATATTGTATTTTCTTTTAGTTGGACTTAACTTTTTAATCCACAATTATGCATATTTGCTGTTTGGAAAAGATGTGATTAAATTTTATTTTGGTGAATTGTTCTGCACTATTTTTATGCAATTTAAAACTGTCATTGTAATGGATTTATGCAGCTGTTTCTGAGTTTTACTGCTTCAGAAGATTTAGCTTTTTGACAATCATTTTCATATAGCTATATTAAGTAATAGCATAGAATTGGATAATCTAAATCATTCTATTTTATGCATACTACTTTTCAAGGAACTCATCATTCCCTAAGCATCTCACTTATTTGACATCTTGAGAGGATTAAAAACTATGCTGACTTATTCAAATTGTTTCAAGAATTAGCTCAAATAAGAGATGACTTGTAAAGTCAAAATTCCACAAATTCAACACAACAAAAATTATTTCATAGAAATAAAATATAGAGTGTAGTTCAAGTAATTATATATAATCTAATAATAAATTTCTAAGAACTAAGTTTGTGGAAAGTTTACTACATATTATTCTTTATTTATTTCTTCCAGGCTTTGCTCTCTTCCTAAACAGGGTAGTCTGCATCAGTAGAATAAAACCTATCTGCCATTGGCCTTCTTCATCTTTAACTTGAAACGTCTTCAGCTCTGTTTAGAAATTTGTAAAAGCTACAGAAAAAGCAGTCTTACTTATCAGATCAGAAATAGTTTATCCAGATTCTTCTCATTTTTAATGGAGTTATTGCAAACATAAACCACTAGCCACTAATTTTCTAAGAATTAGATAATAAGATACATTAAATAATATGTTGCAATATTATTTTATTGCCAAATATTTGTACTTCCTTAAAATTATTACTATGAAATAAAATATGGTTAATGTTCATACCATAAACAAGTGTCATCAACATACTTGTGTTTCCTAAGTTGAATGTAATGAAAACGTAATTAATTTGTATTGCAGATGCATAGAATCTCATCTTCTGATATTAGAATACCAGCAACATCAAACACACAGATACTACCATGAAGACTTTAGACAAGTGCCTCATATTTTATAGATTATTATTTTTGCTTTTCAACCTACTGACTACATATAATGTGTTATACATATAAGAACCTGTTTGATATATGATTTGTGCACCAAATAATTTCTACAAGTTAAAAAATGTGATAATTGAGAAATTCAATCATTTAATTGTAATTTGGTCATGCATATTCAAAATAGCACCACTAAGGGTGAGACAATGCTAATCACAATTTCTGTCTTCTTAAAAAATATAAAAGTTGGCCTGGCGCGGTGGCTCAACCCTGTAATCCCAGCACTTTGGGAGGCCGAGGTGGGTGGATCACGAAGTCAAGAGATCGAGACAATCCTGGTCAACATGGTGAAACCCCGTCTCTACTAAAAATTAAAAAAATTAGCTGGGCACGGTGGTGCACGCCTGTAATCCCAGCTACTCAGGAGCCTGAGGCAGGAGAATTGCCTGAACCCAGGAGGCTGAGGTTGCGGTGAGCCGAGATCGCGCCATTGCACTCCAGCCTGGGTAACAAGAGCGAAACTTCGTCTCAAAAAAATAAAATAAATAAAAATAAAAGCCTGCATTTAATTTGATAACATATATCAAGATATAATATTCAACATATAAACACCTTGACTAATAAGAAATCATTCAATGTAACTTTCCACTCACAGCTGTGAATTTGAAAAACAAACAAACAGTGTCAACTATAAATAAGAGAAGTTGTATTTAAACTCGCTAAAACTTAAGTGGTGAGCCAATAATTAAAAAAGAAATAAAATTACTTTAGAATTTTTATGTAATTAAAATTAGCAAAGACATCAAAATTAAAAGGAAAGCAACATGAACTCTATACTATTAAATTTAGTTTATGTACTATAAAATATCTTAGAAAATTATAGATAATTGAACTTTATAGAACCACTAAAAAACAGCAAATCATTATTATAAATTCTGCCATAAAAAAAAACCCAAAGAAAAAGTTGACTGTTTTATTGTTAGCTGTAACAAATGTTCAGAGGCAGATAACTGCAATATTTCATCCTATGTTTTTCAGAGAATAGAAAAATAGAAACCAGTCTAAATTATTTTAAAACTAATGTAATAATACTATTTGATAAATTACAGACAATCATAATCATAAACATAGAATCAGCAGAATAAGCTTAAAAATTCATAGAAATAAACATATTATGACTGTGTTGGATATTCTTCAAAGATTTTACAGTTGGTTCAATGTAAAATAAAAAATTCATACAATTAACAGATCAAAGTTTTCACGAAGTGTTTTATTCATAAGAGAGTTTAGTAGATATGCCAGATATATAATCAAAATGTAAAAGCCAATTTTATTATTTTATACCTACAACTAAGTTACAAAATATTTTTTAAAAAGATTCCTTTAAGGGATATTTTGATCTCCTGCCAATATTGCTGTTCTAAAATAAAGTATTTATTAAATAACCTCAGATAATGAGAGTTCTGTTCCCAAATAGTCCCTGCTGTCATCTCCCTTTAGAGATTGCTTTGGTCAAATAAAGTAACCTCCCTAAATGACAGTAGACCAACCTCACTACTTGGGCCCCATTTTCTCCTTGAGACACACTCTGTGCTCCCATTTTATACCCCTAGATGTGAAACATATAATATTTCCTTAGGAGTTTGGAGATTGATAGGCCTAAGAATTATTCTTCTGCTCCATAGACGTGTCACATCCAACAGGGTGGTCTGGTAAGTAGAATGCTTCCACTGACAGTATTTCTTTTATAGAATTATGTGTGCTATTGAGAAACCAGAAAGGTACTGACATACTGGTTTTGCATTACTCTCAAAGTTATACACAAGATTCATTCAGAACTTTGGGCTATTTGCCTACTGTTTTCTCTTTGGTTAGAGCTATGAGTGTGAGGTGTTTGGTTGGCCTCTACTCACACATGTTTTCACTGGAGTATCACCTCTGGTTTAAAATTTCTGAGGGTTAAGTTGTCCTTAATTCTCTCTGTACCATTTAACTGTACAGTTTAACTGGTGATATCCACAGCTCATTCATTCAGCAGGCTTCATGTCATGTGTCAAGTAGTTTTCAAACATAGTGCCATACCCCGAAAGCTTTCAACACTCTTGTTCCAGAAAGCCAACAGACTCTTTAATTTGTTATCCTTTCTTGACTTTGATATGTATGGGGGATATTATGATCTCTCTAGTCAGTCTTAAGCCATGACAGAGAAGGGATCAACATTACTTCCTGAATGAGACCACTCTTTTTGCTGTGCCCACAGCTATCCACCTGTCCTCTCTGCTGACTTGTGGAAGACTAGGGTGTGGTCATCACTGAAAAAGATTGCATTCTAAAAATGAAGTGATTATGTCCTAAAGAATTTAAGAGATAACATGGTTGGAAGATGTTTTTTTCTACATAGTTATGAAATCTCAATGGTAAATTTAACATGGCCAGAATAGGAATTCTCATTCATATGTTTCTTATTATTCTTGGTAAGACATCCATCTGTGGCTATTACTAAGAAAATGCAGTAACAACTTTTGAGAGAGTCATTGGAAACCAGCATTTATGGTGGATGATGAAGTGCCATGAGTATTGATGTAATCAGCATTGGCAGTGAATCCTAGAAGGAACTGAAAAGGCAAGAAGATCTGTATTATAGGTTTAATACAAACAAGTTCACAAGATCTGTGGCATGAATTAATGAATAATAACTGCATTGATATTCTTTGGTCATGATGGGAGATATACACATTTAGTGAGAAAGAACATGAATACATGGTTCTTATATTTGGATGGTAAACAATAATTTCTATACTTTACAGATAGTGCTCACATGTATTAATTGGACAATAAACAAATTCTTAAACGCCTCTATTCTAGCTATCCAAATCTATGTCATTTAACTACTCTGCATCACATGGATGCATGCATTTTAGACTTCAGTTTGAAAATAATTGTTTATATAGACAGGAGCCCTATATAAAACTGTTTTCTCAGGGACCTCAAAAACTAGAGTTGATTCTGTATAGCTGTTGGAAAGACATCTATATTAAAAGTAAACACTTTTCTACTTCACATCCTGAAGAAAAGTTGTATTCCTAGTAGATTACACATTCTACATTTTTTTTTACATTTTTGGAAACACAACGCAATATCTTTATGAGTCTGAGACATGAAGAAAACTTTAAAGAAAAATATTGTGGTATTTGGACCACTTCCATGAGAATCTCCTATATGCTTATACTGTTGTGTACATTATTTAAAGCATCTCTTCTCACCCATATGCACAATGATATTTATGTATCAACTATAATATAGACTTTCTTACATTTTCAGTTCCCTTTAACATTTGTGTAATGCTGTACTGATCACACTGTTATTCCCAAGGCTGTATCATCCATCATGAATACTAGTTTCCAATGACTTTCTCAGAAGTTGTTATTGTGCTTTCTTAATAATTACTACAATTGCATATCTTACTCTTCCAACTGAATCAAAGGTTGACAGATATTATCTTGAGAATACAATATTTTAACATAAATGTGATTGATAAGAATCCCTTGTCCATATTCTCTAGTTAATTACTACATAATGTTTATATTTTGTACTGATTTTTGCAGGCCTTCCTGACTACCAACCACCAGCATCTGTGACTCTTTGTAAAAGAGTTTACTCTTGTAGAAACAAAAATGCACCAACACTATGAATGAAAAGCCAGAAATTCTAAGAAATAGAGGTTTTTCTCCATCAACACACCTACAGAGCGACATAAACTGGTGTATAACTCATTACCTCTCCAGGAGAATGACTCTGAGGTGTATGGTCTGCTTTTCCTCCCGAATATAACTTCCTTGATAATATGCATTTTGCTGAAGGTTTTTCTTCTTTCTTTAATTCCCCAGTTTCTTATCATTGTTATACTGAATATACTTCTAGCACTTAGATTCTCGTCTCAGGTTCTGATATTTGTGAAACCATAGTACCATATGTGATGCTGGGAAGCAAAACCTCAAGATTGGGTTCTAGAATTTGATCATTTTTTGGCCAGATATTTTATTTTAGAAAGGACCATGCTATTAAAGACAAGGAGGTGGTAATAAACTCTGGCACGATGGTTTGATACAGTGCAGATAAAAGAAGACACATTCCTTTACCCAAAATCTCTAACACTGAAGGCCTGCAGGGAGAAATAAAGTTATAAAGAGGATAGAGCTTTTTGTTGTTAACTGTCATTGAGTTCTTGAAAAGAGAAAAAAACAAAAACAAAAACAGCATCTATTGACCAAATATGAATTCAGAGCTCAGAGTCAAGGTCATAGGCTCTGTAGCAAGGGAAGCCTCATCTCCTGCAGCTGGAGGGAAATCTGCACAGAAAACTTTCCTAAAATCTGATTATGAAAAAAAAAAAAAAAAAAAAAAAAAACAGAAAAAATGCAATTCTATACCAGTGCATCTTCTACGTAAAAGCAATGATCCTGATAGGGATAGTGGTATCTGAAATAGAGACACGTCAGTGAATGCAATTGAGAATCTTGAACATCTAGGTTTTCACAACATCTCTGGGCTGTCATAAGTGGCTTTCTTTCTCATGCTAGAGGATATCAAAGCTTTAATTGGAGACTCAAAAAAGCAACATCTGAAGCAATGACTTGTCTTTCTCTAGATGTGACTTCAACCCTCACCACTGTTACTTCTGGAGCAATGATTAGTGCCAAATCAACCACAGCATGGCAAGGACGTGTTAACCAAAGCCTCAGAGTCTTTAGGGATGAAAATCCGGGTTACACTATAAGACAAGAAACAGAGATCAGCACCTCACTTTAAGAGGAGGAATATCTAGAATAGGTGGTGGCAAAGGGGGAAGATAGTAAATATCAGTTGCCTCCCCAGGACCAAAACAGAAATATTTTCTATAGCTAATCCTACTAAATCTCCTGATGTAAATCTGTATTTCAGAGAATGTCACTAGCAGTCATCTTGAAAAATCAATCAGAAAGAAAGAAATTAATATGGGCTATGAATGCATCTGCTTAGTTTGAGGATTCTATAAGTGCCCCACCTGTGTTCACTTTAAACCTCATTTCCATGTACATCAGCTCAATTTCCAATTGCCAGCAAATGCATCTTTGTCAGGAGTGTCAATCAGAGTTCAACTTTAGAATCATATATATATACACATTTATGTGTGTGTGTGTGTGTGTGTGTGTGTGTGTGTAATTAGCATTGGCTTAGCTCAGACAATTCCAGGAGTTGGCCAAGCAAATCTGAAATGCACAGCGCAGGCAAATGCAGCGAGGAAGAACATGGTAGACTGGAACACTTGAGTGGGGTCAAAGCTCTTGCATAAGGGCAGAATTTCTCCTCTTTCAGGGAAGCTTTAGGCCCACAGGTAAAGCTTTCCAACAGATTTAGTCAGGATCAGCCTGATTATCCAGGATAATCTTTACTTAAAGTCAACTAAGAGTCTGTTAAATTACATCTGCAAAATCCCTTACCAGCAGTATTTATATTCATATTTGACTAAATAACTGGGAACTGTAGTCTAGTTAAGTCAACATATTAAAAGAATAACACAGGACTTTTTCCTGGTGGAAAGAGGTCAGCTTACCTATGCATGTGGCCAGGCTGGCAAAGCCAGATGGCTAGATAACCAATCTCTCTCAAATAGCACTCAACCAATAATCAATCAGCCTTCTAGCCCCATAGGCAGAATAACTCTAAAGTCAATATTCTGTACTGGCTTTCAGAGCTCCTGTGTGGGATAAAGTTCCAGCTGCCTAGTGTGGTATTGCTTGATAATTTACTGTCCTTGTCCTCTTTATATTTCTTATTATTTTACTGACTTTTCTTATGGTCATCTTCTAAGTAAACAACTTTCTCTGGAAACCCTGCCTCTAGGTGTCCTCTAAGAGAAGATAAACTCAGACAAAACTAATACATTAGAATATTGCTTAAGCACCATCCAGAAAATATTGACATGTTTATTTAAAAATTTTTATATAATTATATTTAATTATTGGTATTATTCTTAAATGGAAAGGTAGTTCAACTATATAGAAATATCAAATAAATATTTTTGGAAAACTTTTCAATCTGAATAATGTAAATTTTGAAGGTAAACATAATCATGCTTTATTCTTTGTCTTTTCATGATTAAATTAGTGATGTGGGTCTACATATGTTGAACATCTTTGATTTTTCAAGCTGCTATCTCCTGAATACATTCTGTGGTTGAGAATATACATATGAGGAAAAGAGAAGGTCTTGAAAGTTAAGCAGGATTTTTTTTTTTTTTTTACTGCAAATGCCATATTTACATATTTACGAGGACAATTCAATTATAAATTGTTGCAGTTTGTTTACATTTTTTTAACTATCTGAAATATTGAATTAGAAATAGAGTAGAATGAAAAGGCAAGCAAAGGGATTGGTAATTTGATGTTGTCAGCTTGTGGAAATTGGTTTAATTTTCTATTAATAAGTAAAATTATTCTCTAAAATACTTGCAAATAACTGATATTATTTTTTCTCTTTCAACATGCAGTTGTAATCTTTAATGTGGATTTCATTTTAATTGTTTAAGTGTTTTTACTAAAAGCATTTTTAAGTTGCTGAAGATTTTATTGCATTATAAGGACATTTTTACTCCCTTGAACTTGAAATCCAGTCTCCCTTCTCTGAAAATTGCCCTCACCATTAATCTACTGCTTTTAGTAAAATGTAATTTACTGTTCTGTATAAACTAAGGATTATAGAAAAATTCAAGATATCTTCTTAACTCTACTCTCATTATTTTGTCTGCTAAAGTAAAACTAAACCAGTATGACTACAGGTGAGGATATTAAAATAGTCGTGTTCAAGATTATTAAAGTATCTGCAGTAAAACATAGCAATTTCTGAGCATTACCTTAGTAAATTATGGGTTGTTTAATGGGTTGTTTCAGAGTAGAAAATGAAACTTATTTCTTGGAACAATTTAATTTGTTCAATAGATTAGTATGCTTCATGATATTGTCTTTAGAAAAAAATGTATATTACAAAGAGAAAAGATACCATAAACCACTATTACAGAGTTTTAAAGACTTTTAAAAAGCAATTCTACAGTCTTTGGAACCCTATGCAACTGTGCACATAGCTATGTATTTTTATTAGAACATTTGCTTTCTGAAAATAATAACATGTTTGAAAATAATTCAATACAATACTGTGTCTGAGAATCTTAAGGACAAGTGTGAAATTGTTTTGTCTTCATTTTCTAAGAGCTCTGGACAGCTGATAAGGACAATGTAGAGAGCATCTGCTCTAGGGGTAACTCATGGGATACTTGTCAAATTGATTGTGCTCAGAAACAATTGAGACACAAAAGAAAAAGAGCTTCTAATCACATTGAATTTACAATGTTGCTCAAACCTAGAAACTGTGCAATTTAGAACTAAATAGCTTTGCTGGACATTGTAGAATTTTTAATTAACAGATTGTTCCAGTAATTCATATATTTCTCTCCAGGTGATAGAAATGAATTTCCACCCAGGTTTTGTTTCCATATGTCACGAAATTTCTGACAAAATAATCAACACGTTGATGTACTGATTTTGTGATTAATTTTATAAGCCAACTGCAATACCAATGACAGGAAAATAAGTCATTCTACTAGATTATATTCTCCTTTTTAAAGTTTATTGTCAATGATTTTGGATTTTTTTCTGTATGATTACACTATTTTCAGTGACTAAAAATCATGAACGCTTTAAGAGGTTTCAGTGAAAAATACAAGTCATTTAGGCAGTATAAAATTATTGATAAAGGAAAGAATATTGCGTTTCTCAATGTACATGTATATTTTGTCAGGATATAGTATTGTCTATAGTTTCTTCCATTCATTAGAACTCTTTCTTGACATAAATGTTTGAAAATAAAGAGTACTAGATTATTACAGATTCTTGTTTGTGTTATTATTAGCTATACTGCTGACTAAGTGTCTGGAAAGAAAAACAGGTGAATATAGACAAGACTGTTATGAAAATCAAGATGATTAATTATCATGTATGGATAGAAATCACCTCAGGAAAACAATAAATGTGAATGCAAGATGTCCCATGTTGATGACAGCAAGAAACATGATTAATATATTCCCCTTTCATTTTTATTCACACAGTGTAAGTTGGTTCTATTGGCAATATGATAAAATGATAAAGAGATCCAGAATATGCCATTGTGACATAAAAATTATTTTGAGCTGAAGACATTTGAGAATAAGCAGATGCAGCAAGAGATTTTGTCTGACCTGTGTCCCCACCCCTAGAACATCTGCCTAAAAACAGAATCTTTCAGAAAAAAATTTCAACTGCCACAACAGGGTGAAATAAAATACAAAAATATATATATATAGATATATATATTTTTTTTGAGACGGAGTTTCGCTCTTGTTACCCAGGCTGGAGTGCAATGGCACGATCTCGGCTCACCGCAACCTCCGCCTCCTGGGTTCAGGCAATTCTCCTGCCTCAGCCTCCTGAGTAGCTGGGATTACAGGCACGCGCCACCGTGCCCAGCTAATTTTTTTTATTTTTAGTAGAGACAGGGTTTCACCATGTTGACCAGGATGGTCTCGATCTCTTGACCTCGTGATCCACCCGTCTCGGCCTGCCAAAGTGCTGGGATTATAGGCGTGAGCCACCGCGCCCGGACACAAAAATATATTTTAAAGTAAAGTAACTAAAAGAGGAGAATTGAAATGTTCCTACCACAAAGAAATGCTAAATGCTTGAGGTGATGGACACCTCAATTACCCTACTTTGATCATTACACATTGTATGCTTGTAACAGAATATCACATGTGTATCCCATAAATATATACATTTAGGTACCCATAACAATCTAAAATAAGACTATTAAGTTCAACCATCTTAAATTTCCCTTCAATGGAGGCTTCCTGTACTGGGGCTGAGGAAATTGACTCCCATCACTGAAGAGAAACTGGCACTCTGATGAGAAGTAGTATAAATAAACATGGTCACAAGAGTCATACCTTCTATCTATTCTCCTAAAGACTCCAATTTTTGTCCTAAAATTATTTGTTGTTCTATAACTTTTCCTTTCCCCACTTTCCTTCCCCATTAAGATTTTATGTAAATTACTTTGTAGTTACTTCTTCCAGTCACCATATTTGTAAGGTCCTACAAACATATATGAGTAAACTTTGTCCTTTCTCCTGTTGATTTCTCTTCTATCAGTTTAATTATCAGACTTCAATGACAAAATCTAAGGGGGTAAAATAATTTTTCCCTCCCCAATGATGACATTGACAACAAAATAATCCTCTATAAAACTCCAGCTTATCTTTCTTCATTTTTCTTTTTACTTCATGTTCCTTCTATTCTCTCAATTAAAAATGCTTACAGACTAAACTCTTTTATCTTTTTTATTTACACTTTGCTTGCTCCTTCATTATCCTAAAATCTGTCATAGCAATAATATCAAATATTATAAATTATAAATTTAGTGACATCTCATAAGTGCTTCCATTTCATACACGTCAACTGCAGTGAAATGGAGTACTTTGCAGGAGTGTGTTTCCATGGATTGCTGAAGCAACAACGTCCGGTGGCAGAACATACAAATGATGAGGATAGAGGAAAATGTCAACGAAGTTCACCTGAGTTCTCCTTTGGCTTTGTTCTCATCTTGCTAAAAACTTGAATGACTTAGAAGTATTTTATAAACACTTGGATTTGCATTCATAGTTTTTGTGTACAAACCCAAGGTGATATGCTCAATTTTAGTACCAGAGCTGGAGCAAATGATTTCTAAAACACCACCAGACATTCTGAATAAACACAATATTTTAAACAGTGTTCCCTGCTTCATTACTTTAGTATTGAGTGTGTGTTCTCTCATAATGTACCTAGTAATTAACACAAGTAACATGAGAATTATGTCATCATATTTGGCTTAATCAATCTTTTAGATTTATTATGAAAATAATGCTTTCATGGTGTATATGTGCCACATATTATGCAGCCATTAAAAATGAGGAGTTCGCGTCCTTTGTAGGGACATGGATGAACCTGGAAACCATCATTCTCAGCAAACTGACACAAGAACACAAAACCAAACACCACATGTTCTCACTCATAGGAGGGTGTTGAACAAGGAGAACACATAGACACAGGGAGGGGAGCACTATACATGGGGGGCTGTTGCGGGAGAGTGGGGGGGACAGCGGGGGGAGGAGTTGGGGAGGGATAGCAAGGGGAGAAATGCCACATATGGGTGAGGGGGAGGGAGGCAGCAAATCACACTGCCATGAATGCACCTATGCAACAACTTTGCATGTTTTTCACATGTACCCCAAAACCTAAAATGCAATAAAAAAAAAAAAAGAAAGAAAATAATGCTTTCAACCATCACTATCTAATCTATACTTGCAATGCCTCTGAAGTAGTCATTGCCACATCATTGGTGCTACAACCCAGTATATTATAGGATACAATTAGCTCAAATTTTCTTTGAAAATTTATGCCCCATTTCTTCTGAATAAAGAAAATAGCATGTATTGACAGCATGGTTATAGTTGTATTTACTACTTAAAGGCATCTTCTTCATTATTTATTTATTTTTGGTGTGTCTAGGTATGACATTAACTAGTCAGGATACTTCTGACGGGAAAAAAAAACACTTTTTTGCAGTCATAACATATCACATATTATTTTGTTAGCCTTTCTTTTTCAAAGTGAGCCATATAAATATTGGGAACAATACCTAAAATGATTTTTATAAAAGTTGATTAGCAGTGAATGAGTAAGGCAAGCCTTCAAAATAACTTAGTAGGGAAATAATGGCATCATTGAAATATTTTCAGTTGGAGAAGTCAAAATATCATATAATTTGAGGGTTAAAGTGATCATTTAGAATAAATTTTTAAAGTTTTTTTAAATTGACACATTATTGTACATATTTTGGGGATACAGGATGATGCTGGGATACATTCATACATTGTAGAATGATCAAATCAGGGTAATTAGCATATCCCTCACCTAGAACACTTGTCATTTATTGTGGTGAAAACATATAAAATGATCACTTCTAGTTATTTTGAAATACATAACACATTATTGTTAACTATAGTGAACTTGTTATGCCATAGAACACCAAAACTCATTGCTCCTAACCAACTGTAACATTGCACCTATCGACCAACCTCTCTCCGTCTCCCATCCTACTCTTCCCAGCCTCTGGTAACCACTATTATACCTTCTACTTCTATGAGATCAACTTTTTAAGATCTCACGTGAGTCAGATCAAGTGCTCTTTGTCCTTTGTTTCTTGAATATAATGTTCTCTAGGTTCATCATTGTTGTCGCAAATAACAGAATTTAATTTGTTGTTTATAAGTGGATAGTATTCCATCATCTATATATAACTTCTTTTTATCCATTTAACAATTAATGGATAATTAGGTTGATTCCATATCTTGGTTACTGTTAACAGTGTTGTGATAATCATAGAAGGGCAGATATTTCTTCAACATACTGATTTTATTTCCTTTGGATATATACCCACTGTTGGATCATATGGTAGCTCTATCTTTAATTTTTTAAGAAACCTTTCTACTGTTGTTTGGAATGGCTGTACAAATTTACATTCACAACAACAACATGTGTATACCATTTTTCTCCAGATTCCTCCCAGTATTTGTTATTATATTGTTTCCCCTTCTGAAATATTTGTGTTTCCTTAGGCGTCCCCAACCACATGGAACTGTGAGTCAATTAAACCTCTGAAGCAGCAACACTGTTGGGGTAAATACCCAAGATTTGTTGTCTCACAGCCATGGAAAACTAGGATGTTGAAACACTAGAGTGAGGTTAAGAGCAGAAGTTTAATAGGTGAAAGAAAGAGGATAGCTCTCTGCTGCAGAGCGAAGCGTCTCCAATGAGTTTCCACTTCCACAGTGAAATGCAGTGGATTGTATAGATGAGCTCCCCAAAGTGGGAGTTTTATTAACTAACACTTTTATTACCTCAGTTGTCTTTTTATACAGCAGGGAAATGCTTCTACCCAGTTAGTGAAATTATTTACCCATACCAGGAAGTAATGGATGCCCTTTGTCTTTGAAATGTGAGTAAAGTCTATCTGCCAGTTATTCCCTGGATAGCTTCCCATCTTTTGTGTTTGAGAAGGAAGGAGCTGCCTGTTGAGAGAATTATTTTTAAGACAGACTTCACAAACATTAACAATCTATTTGGCTATTTTTTTTAATAAGTTGTCTTCTGAAAACAATCTTTGGGCACACTGATAGATTTTATCCTTTCCTGAGTGAAAAGCTTGGTGAAGAGTCTTAAGGACTTTCCACTGGAGGTGGGGCAAGGGGAATTTGCCATCCTCTAATTGTAGCCACCATGAGTTCTAGAAAGTGTACCTTGGAGAGATGACCCATTCTACCTGTGAAGGGAAGTACTGAGACTTAATTTCTCTTCTAGAGCCTTCCCAAATTAGAAGGGCTTTGAATGAGTTAAGATCCTGAGGCTTTCATGCCACTGACATGACTGCCGGATCAGCTAACTTGTTTCTTTTAACTGCCTCATCTGTTCCCTTTTGATGTACCTTACAATGTATCACTACTACCTCTCATGGAAGGAAAACTGAGGATAATAACCTGTTAATTTCCTGGTGGTATTTTATAGGTAATCTATTATGGTAACAACTTGTCTTTCCTTCTAAATGGCAACATGAGCATGAAGAAATAAGAAAGCATGCTTGGAGTCAGTGTAGATATTAGCTACCTTTCCCTTGCTTAATTCAAGTGTTTTGGTAAAAGTTATCAGTTCAGCTAGTTAAGCACTTGTGCCTGGACAGAAAGGCACACTGTCAGTAACATCATTCAGAATAACTGCATATCCTGTCTTACCGACTCCTTGCTCTCCAAAGGAAATTCCATCTGTGAGGAGCATCCAGTCTGGAATTTCTAGGGGTGTTTTCCTAGAATCCTCCCTGGCACATAGATCTGTAACACAACTTGTTCACAGTCATGTTCAGGTTCCCCCATTTCCTTGAGGAAGAAAGTGGCTGGGTTTACAAAGAGCAAGTTATTAATTAGATTGTAGACCCTTCTAGCAGCAGAGCCTGATATTTAAGGAGCCTGTTAGCCAAAGACTTCCCCTAGAAGACAGCCACACTGTTATATCGTGTGGGGTATAAATAGTTAAGCCATTTCCTGGGGTTAATTTAGTTGCCTCTGGTACCAGTAGGGCCCCTGTGGCAATGGCTCAGAGTCATGGTGACCATCCTTTAGCCACCAAATCAAATTCCTTACACAAGTAGCCCACTGGCTTTTGAGCTGGTCTTTGGGCTTGAGTTAAAACTCCCAGGGCCTTTCCTTCCCTTTTTTATGCATAAAGATTTAATTCCTTCCCTCTGGGAAGGCTGAGGGCTGGTGCCTTAAGTAAAGCTTGCTTAGCTGCTTAAGGGCTTTTTAAGCTTCAGTTCCCCATGTTAGAAAATGAGTTTTAGCCACTTGAGTTTATGAGGTGATATAAGGGGTGAGCTATCTTACTATCCAGGTATCCACAGACTGCAAAATCCTATAATGCCCCCAAATCCTCTTGGTTTCTTGAGGATTTTAGAGAGGGGAAAGAAGAAAATGGGCTTAATCTTCTCTTCCTCTAATGCTATGGTCCCTTCAGACAACACTATACCCAGGTACTTTACTGAGGTTTGGCAAAGCAGTGCCTTAGATTTTGAAACCTTTTTATCATCTGTCAGCTAAGAAATTAAGAAAAGCTTCAGTGCCTTTATGAGAAGCTTCATCAGTTGGGGCACAGAGCAGTAGGTTATACATATTGCAAGACCCTGACCTGAGGATGGGAAAACTCAGATAGGTCCTTTGACAGTGACTGTCCAAACAAGTGAGAACTGTCTTGAAACACGAGATTCCCAACATGCTAATGCTAAGGGAAGAAGAGAGGCCTATATTAGAAAGGAGAAGAGAAAGCCTGGCTCCAGTGTCCAGAAGGAGGTTCACCCTCTTTCCATCAATTTCCAGAAGGAAATTAAATCACCCAGGGCTCCTGTGTAGTAACGGCAGTTTGAGCCACCAGAGCCAGAGGTTTGAGCCCTGGGACCCATCAGTCCTATTGAACTGTCTGTGAGACTGGTTCTGAACCCACTGACCTTCATCTCTGGAGCCAGTCTGATCTCCAGTGGTCCCCACCACAGGATGGACAGGGTTGAGGTGGCTTTCTCTTGCTACCTCAGCATTTCTTCTTAAAGTGTCCTAACTTGTCACACTGGTAGCAACTAGGGGATGCACCTTGAGGACCCTGAACTTTGCAAACCTGCAAAGAAGCTACTAGAGCCTCTGTTCTTCTCTTGTGTTTCCTCTCTTTCTCTTTGGCCTCTTATTTGTTCCTATGATAAAAGACCAAGGTGACCACTCTCAGGAGGTTTTCCTAGGTGCTGTCTGGTCCTAACCCCTGCTTCTACAGTTTTGTTCTAATATTGGGAGCTGCATGTGTAATAAACTTGTCCTTTAGGATTAGCTGTCCCTCTACAGAATCAGGGGATAAGGAAGTGTGTTTTATTACTGTCACTCTCAGCCTTTTCATAAAGGCTGAGGGATTCACATCTGGCTTTTGGTCTGTCATGAACAGCTTAGAGTAATTAAGATACGTGACCCTAGTCCATAAGCCCTCCAATATGCACATTAAATGGTGTTTCCTTTTCCATTCATCTGTGGAGTCATTGGAGTTCAAAACTGTTTTCAGGAGGTACTGCCTCTCTTCCTATTGGTAGTGATGGTTTCCCTATCTCTTCACCTTCCTTATTTTCTCTTTCTCTTTTTGGCCTACTATAGAATAAATATTGCTTGTCTCCAAATTTCTCTGCTACCTGCAGAGCTGCATGTTTTTCAGCTTTGGTTAGGGTTTGGCTTAGGAGCAGCATAATATCATTGCATGAGTGGTCAAACACCTGAGTTAAAATTTGTAAAGCTTCTATATACCTATCAGGGTCATCAGAACATTGACCTAAATTTCCCTTTATTTGCCTAAGGTCCTGCAATGAGAAGGGAATTTAAACCCTAGTGGCATCACCTTCATTGAGCATTTCCTGTAGGTGTAAGAGTGAAGCTGGAGGAGAGGGGCATGTTGGAGATGGTAGAACTGGAGAAGGTGATGGTGTGGTTAGAGGGGGCCCTAAATAAGGGGGACAAGCAGGGCCCAGACACTCAATAGTTGCCTCAGATGATTCCCTCAGAAGTTACTTCTCTTGTTTTGGGAAATTGTTCCCTAAGGGCCTGACTGATGTGACTGCTATAAGAGCTGAATTGATTGTTCGACACTTGGCAATGTCTAGTAAGAAGGCCATCCTTTTGTGCAAAAGAAAATAACTTGCTTTTTTCTTCAAAGTCTTGGGGTCAAAAGAGTCCCAGAATGCCTGCCTCAGAATGCACTCAAGAGGAGTACAGGCTGAAGACAGCTAGAAAGATAGGGGATAAAAGGTGTCCCACATTTTCCTGATTCTTTTGGAATGGCCCATGCTAGAGAGGAAGACAGTTGGGAGGGTCCCCCCAACTGTTTTTCCTCCTTTGTTCCCTGAACCTCAACATCTGTTATAGGTGATGCCCATGGATGCAGGCATGACCTCCAGTCATGGGACCAGAGGAGCTAAGCAATGAGTTTAGTCATGCTTACCAATGCATCTCTAGTCTTCCACTTGTGTTTTCCCTTTGACTTCCTAGTCATGTGTGATATGTGTGTTTCTCCAATACATAGATCTCAGGAAAGACTATGTAACAGTTGCATTGGGCAAGATACTTTAATGAAGAGAGTACTGGGTTGAGCTTTATATTCTGCTATTATGGCCTGAATTAAAGTATAGGCAGTGGCTATAGGATTCTTTGGCAGTGGCTCTGTTTAACTTTCAGACAAAAAAAAAATTCCCTTACTATTTAAGTATTTTAACTGGAGGCAGAATGGTGCCTTAAAAGAATGTAGGGACTGAATGTTGGTTTTCCTGCCGGTGGGACAGTATCGAGACCAAAATTTAGTTTTGGAGAACTTTTTCCTCCTCATTGTTGAGTTTTCCTATTCACAGAAGGGACATAAAGCTTGGTCTCTAGTAGAGGGGCACAAAAAGGGAGGAGAATTGGGAAACTAGAATGTTTTGGCAAAGGGCCAATAATGTGCCTCATGTATTAGATTCCTATTCTACTAGGTGGCACTGTTGACCTTGAAATACCATATGTTCTCCAGGCCAAAGGTTAAGAGAAATATGCTCACTGCAGACGTGGGCAGGGGAGAAGACCTTCTGTTCCTAGAAAATCACGAAACCAGCATTCCCTTGAGCTACATCTCTGTTTACTACGGCATTCCCTGATCTTGCCTTCCTGGATCATTTCCCTTAACTGTAAAAATTCCCACAGTATTGCATACAGATAGTGGATAGGAGACATGAAGAAAGAAAGGAAAGGATAAAAATTGTAATAGAAAAAGCTTGGAGATTCTGATGCTGACACCCATCAGTCTGTGGGAGCATGGGTTTAGTCCAGAAGCCTGTGGGTAACAACAGGGTGTGGCCCTAGCTAGAAACTATCAGTTGCCTCTGGACCTCTTCAAGCAATAGCTAGCCTCTCAGTGAAAGGAAACCAGTTCAAAATAAAGCCAACATTTCCAGCACCCTGAGGAAATTGGGGGATTTGCTACATTCTCCCCAGCAAGCATCTTGTCTGAGTTTTGAGACATGCCCTAAAGGTAACGAGGTGGTCCTCAGACACCTGGTGTTTGGTTTGACTTTTAAATGGAGGACAAGAGGCCTCAAAATAAAAGAAAAGGGTTGGGATTTAATCCTATACTCACCCTTCCAAAGAATCTATCTCGGATCCCAGACGGGCGTCATTGTCTGGGGTAAATACCTGAGATTTGCTGACTCATGGCCACAGAAAACTAGAACACACAAATAGTGAGCTTAAGAGCAGAAGTTTAACAGGCAAAAGAAAGAGAACAGCTCTGTCAACTGCAGAAAGAGGGGTCCCAAATGGGTTTCCACTTTCACAGCAAAATGCAGCAGGTTTTATAGATGAGGTTGGGGAGGGGGTGTCTAATTTACATAGGGTATGAAAGATTGGTTGGACCAGATGTGCCATTTACATAGGGTGTGAAAAACTGGCCACCCCCATCTTAATCTTTTATTATGTAGATGGGTTCTCAGTAAAGTTTCTAACCTGATATTTTTTTCAACCCCCTTAGTTGTAGATGGGGGAAGCTCTTATTTATACACGCCTTCTTAATCATGCCTGAACGTCCTACTTCTTTATTAGGTGGAGAGATTTTAACTGGCATAGGGGCCAGCATCCTTATAGCACCAGGACAAACTCTTTGTTTCTCTCTGATAGAAACTACTAGTATCAGCTCAGATGTGTGGGCAACTCAAGAAGAATAGTTTGAGCTATGACCACTAGGCCAGTCCATATTCACCTGAAGGATCCCACTTCTTTTCCTAATTAGAGAAAATATTCTTAAAGCCAGAAGCTAGGAAAGTACTAGAAGCCATTATTAATAACCTGAAAATACAAGGCTGCTTCAAACCCTGTAATAGCCCGTGCAACACCCCAATATTAGGAGTATAAAAACCCAATGGGGAATGGAGACTAGCATAGGATCTCCACCTAATTAATGAGGCCATAGTCTGAATTTATCCAGTGTTCTCTCATCCCTATACCTTGCTAACTCTAATAACTGAGTGACCTAAATTGTTCACAGTCCTAGATCTAAAGGATGCCTTTTTCTCCATACCATTACACCCTGACTCTCAACACCTTTTTGCCTTCAAAAATCCCTCTGGCAAAACCACTCACATAGCATGGTGCTGCTTCAGATATTTCAAGACAGTCCTCTGAAGGGAAGTACTGAGACTTAATTTCTCTTATGGAGCCTTCCCAAATTAGAAGGGCTTTGAATGTGTTAAGATCTTGAGGCTTTCATGCCACTGATTTGGCTGCCTGATTAGCTAACTTGTTTCTTTCAGCTATCTCTTGTGTACCTCAGTCCACCACCTTGGGACTCTGCAGAGAGTCCCCACCAGCAAGAAATCTGTCACTAGATGTAGCCCTTAAGCCTTGGACTTCTCAGCCTCTGGAACTGTAAGAAATAAATTTATTTTCTATAAATAACCCAGTTTCAGGTATTATTTTATACATGATAGAGAAAAGACAAACTCAGAAAGTTTTGGTACAGAGAAGTGGTGTGCTGCTGATGTGAAAGTATGATTCAACTGATGGGCAAAATTGACTCCCTTTGGCTAACTGAGGTGTTTTAAATGAAAACAGAACCAGGCAGTCATACTTGGTGAGGGAATGACCATGTACTACATGTCCTCAGGAAGATGTTGCAACTGTTGTAAATGTGTAGCTGGACCTCATTCTCTATAATCAAGCCAAACCAGTTCTTATTTTTGGTGGCTGGATGAACTGTAGCTAGAAACTCCCAAAGCCATCAGCTATTAGAAATAAATATCTGACAGAGACTTTCGGGTTTGTGAACCACCAAATCACAGCTCAACTATTTAGACCAATCAGAACTGAACAAGGTGAACTTATTCATTTACATAAATTGACTTGATTAAAACCTGGGTGAGATGTTTCCATATTAAAGCCAGACTCTCCCTTTGTTCTTTAGTGGATATTGCTTTTACTTGTAATGAAGATTGTGCCTCCTCAATCTGCAGAAGCTGTGGGAGCAGGATTGCCAATGAGACCTCAGAGATGTAGAACTGCCAGGGTGCAACTTCAGCCTGAGAGAGCTGGGTGGATTGACCCCAACCAAGCCATAGGGGTATGGCTGCCTCAAATCTTGGGGACCCAACCCTCACACCAGTGAGTAGACGATGTCAGATGTAGAGTCAACAGTGATTATTACAGAGTAGAAAAAATCAGATAGATAAATAATCTTTCTATTTTGTAGATTAGTGTGCCAAAATTACTTGAGAAGACTCTTTAAAAAAGTTGTCAATTTTAGGGTTGGGGAATGGCAGAGGGCAAAGATTCTCAAGATTTAATGTGCAAAATAAACATATATAGAACATGTTAAAATAGCACATTGCTAATTCCATAGCCAGAACTTCTAATTTTGTGGATCTGAGTTGAGGACCTATGAATTTGCGTTTCTAATTGGTTCCCATAAAATGCTGAGGTTGCTAGCCTGGAGACAGCAATTAGTGAACTACTGATACAGAGTGAAATGAGTCTTACACATTTCTAATTCTATAATAAGCTCCACAGGTGAGGTTAACTTAGATTTATAGAAAGCAATGAGAAATGAGCCAAAATTATATCCATCTATTTATCTATCTACCTACCTATACACATATGTATATATATAAATAGATATGTATAATTTTTAATATATCCAGTTTGAAATAGTATAACCAATAAACCTTTTGCCCTTCTTAATATCTTAAAGCATTTAAAGAGGTCTGAGTATAGTTTTTTGATGAAATTTTTCCTACATACATACATGTATGCTAAGACTTCACAATAGTTATTAAAATATATCTGAATGACCTCATATGGTCAAGTTGACATTAAAATTAAATGTACGAAGTGAAATATTTGAGTAGAGACTATAAACAAGGATATCTGAAAAAGAAAGGTGGTGGGATCTACTTTATTATGATTCCACCATTACAATGATTATATTGATATCTATTTAATAAAGTTGATTTTATATTCCAAAATGGTTACATAGGAAAACGCATTAAAGTTTAATTGATTTTGACCATATGACATTAAAAAGAAAACCAAACTAATTTATAGTTTGTTGAAGTTTTCCAAATATTTCAGTCACATGAAAAACTGTGTTTTCTATAACCTGTTAGCAATCAGTTAAATATATTCACTCTGCCTTTTAGTAGCTGAATATTTGTAAATAAAACTAAAAACCAACCAAAAAAAGTTCAGATATCATAAGCATGTGGTAATAATACAAACTGATTTTCAAATTTTCCTATTATATTCTAGAATCATTAAATGTGGCTTCTGACTTGTTACCAAATATAGTTAAAAATATGTTATCAACATCCTGATGGATATGTTGGATAACCTTATTTTCTCCCTATAGCAATGGCATTTCCTGCTTACTTCAAAAAACAGGAATTCAATGCGGGACCTCTTATGATAATGATTTACCTGTTGATTCCAACTAATCATGGAAAAGTAAGTTCTAGAAAGAAATTAATGTAAATATATCGTTAAAGTGCAGTGTTTTAAAGTTTAAAATGTGATTCTTGTTTTGAATTTTTTTATTTTTTTCTATTTAATTTTACTTTATTTATCATTTTAACTTAACTTGCTTTTGTTTTTTAAGTAGATGTCCCATTTTTAAAGAACCAGCAGGTTGCACTCTTTTTTTATTTTTATTTTAATATACTTTAAGCTCTGGGGTACATGTGCAGATCATGTAGGTTTGTTACATAGGTATGTATATAAGTGCCATGGCAGTGGTTTGCTGCATCCATCGCCCCAGCATCTACATTAGGTATTTCTCCTAATGCTACTCCTCCCCAATCCCCCCACCCCCTGCTATTCCTCCCCGTTCCCCCACTCCCAGGCCCCAATGTGTGATGTTCCCCTCCCTGTGTTCTCATTGTTCAACACCCACTTATGAGTGAGAATAATGGGTGTTTGGTTTTCTGTTCTTGGGTTAGTTTGCTGAGAATGACGGTTTCCAGTTTCATCTATGTCCCTGAAAAGGACATGCACTCATCCTCTTTTATGGCTGCATAGTATTCCATGGTGTGTATGTGCCACATTTTCTTTATCTAGTTTATCCTTCATGGGCATTTGGGTTAGTTCCAAGTCTTTGCTATTGTGAGCAGTGCGGCAATAAACATACATGTGCATGTGTCTTTATAATAGAATGATTTATAATCCTTTGGGTGTATACCCAGTAATGGGATTGCTGGATCAAATGGTATTTCTAGATCCTTGAGGAATCACCACACTGTCTTCCACAATGGCTGAATGAATTTACACTCCCACCAACAGTGTAAAAGTGTTCCTATTTCTTCACATCCTCTCCAGCATCTGTTGTCTCCTGATTTTTTAATGATCACCATTCTAACTGGTGTGAGATGGTGTCTCTATGTGGTTTTGATTTGCATTTCTCTAATGGCCAGTGATGATTAGCTTTTTTTCATATGTTTGTTGGCTGCATAAATGTTTTCTTCTGTAAAGTGTCTGTTCATATCCTTTGCCCACACTTTGATGGGGTTGTTTTTTTCTTGTAAATTTGTTTAAGATCTCCATAGAGTCTTGATATTAGCCCTTTGTCAGATGGGTAGATTGCAGAAACTTTTTCCCATTTTGTTGGTTGCAGATCCACTCTGATCATAGTTTCTTTTGCTGTGCAGAAGCTTTTAAGTTTAATTAGATCCCATTTTTCTATTTTGGCATTTGTTGCCATCACTTTTGGCGTTTTAGTCATGAAGTCCTTACCCATGCTTGTGTCCTGAATGGTATTGCCTAGGTCTTCTTCTAGAGTTTTTTTGGTGTAGGCCTTGTGTTTAAATCTTTAATCCATCTAGAGATAATTTTTGTATAAGGTGTAAGGAAGGGATCCACTTTCAGCTTTCTGCCTCTGGCTAGCCAGTTTTCACAACACCATTTATTAAACAGGGAATCCTTTCTCCATTGCCAGTTTTTGTCAGGTTTGTCAACAATCAGATGATTGTAGTTGTATGGCATTCTTTCTGAGGCATCTGTTCTGTTCAATTGGTCTGTATCTCTGTTTTAGTACCAGTACCATGCCGTTTTGATTACGGTAGGCTTATAATATAGTTTGAAGTCAGGTAGCATGATGCCTCCAGCTTTTTTTTTTTCCCCCCTTAGGATTATCTTTCCTATGCAGTTTCTTTTTTGGTTCCATATGAAGTTTATGGTGTTTTTTTCTAGTTCTGGGAACAAAGTCATTGGTAGCTCGATGGGAATAGCATTGAATGTATAAATTACTTTGGGCAGTATGGCCATTTTCATGATATTGATTCTTCCTAACTGTGAGCATGGAATGTTTTTCCATCTGCTTGTGTCCTCTCTTATTTCCTTCAGCAGTGGTTTGTAGTTCTCCTTGAAGAGGTCCTTCACGTCCCTTGTTAGTTGTATTTCTAGGTATTTTGTTCTCTTTGTAACAATTGTGAATGGGAGTTCACTCATGATTTGGCTCTCTGTCTATTACTGGTGTATAGGAATGCATGCAATTTTTGCACATTGATTTTGTATCCTGAGACTTTGCTGAAGTTGCTTATCAGCTTAAGGAGATTTTGGACTGAGACCATGGGGTTTTCTAAATGCACAGTCATGTCATCTTCAAACAGGGACAATTTGACATCTTCTCTTTCTATTTGAATACACTTTATTTATTTCTCTTGCCTAATGGCCCTAGCCAGAACTTCCAATACTATGTTGAATAGGAATGGTGAGAGAGGGCATCCTTGTCTTTACCAGTTTTCAAAGGGAATGCTTCCAGTTTTTGCCCATTCAGTATGATATTGGCTCTGGTTTGTCATAAATAGCTCTTATTATTTTGAGATATGATCCATTAATGCCTAATTTATTGAGAGTTTTTAGCATAAAGGGCTGTTGAATTTTGTTGAAGGCCTTCTCTGCATCTTTGAGAGAATCACTTGCTTTTTGTCTTTGGTTCTGTTTATGTGATAGATTACATTTATAGATGTTGAACCAGCCTTGCATCCCTGGGATGAAGCCAACTTGATCATGATAGATAAGCTTTTTGATGTGCTTTTGGATTCAGTTTGCCAGTATTTTATTGAAGATTTTTGCATCAATATTCATCATGGATATTGTCCTGAAATTTTCTTTTTTAGTTACTTCTCTGCCAGTTTTTGGTATGGGATGACGTTAGTCTCATAAAATGAGTTAGGGAGGATTCCCTCATTTTGTATTGTTTGGAATAGTTTCAGAAGGAATGGTACCAGCTCCTCTTTGTACCTCTGGTGGAATTTGGCTGTGAACCCGTCTGGCCCTGGACTTTTTTTGGTTGGTAGGCTATTAATTACTGCCTCAACTTCAGATCTTGTTATTGGTCTATTCAGGAATTCAACTTCTTCCTGGTTTAGGGGAGTTGCACTCTTTTGTTTGATTTATTATGGTCTTGCCATTTGAAATTTTATATAATTTTAATACTTTAATGCATATTTATAACTTGTTTTGGCAAGCAAATCATACTGTAAATCACATCTTTCTTTTTCCCCAACTCTAAGAAATCATTTTTTCCAGAATCTGCAGATACATTCTAGTTAAAAAAGAATAGCTTCAGCCTTTGAAATGGGCTTAAAGTCTGTTTCAAAAATGTTATTCTTGGTGCTGTGTAAACTGCCAAAATGTAAATCCATTTTGTTTAACATGATATCAACTTAACAGATGGCATTCATGTGTGGGCATCCAAGAGACCATATATGAGCATCAAGTATGTACGTCTGAACGTGAAATTTCAGGCCAAAATACTGAGGTTGTTATCTTTCTTGGATTTCTGCACTTCATTGCCAATGAATTTGTCAAATCAGGAGCAGTAAGAAGGTTAACAAAGTTCTTCACAATAAGTATCATAATATGGAAAATCTGTAACTGATCTCTCATTCTTCACCAACATGCGTATTTTTTAAACATCTTTTTTTAAAAAAACATATTAGTATTGGACAGACACTTTACAAAAGAAGACATCTATAAGGCAAACAAACATGAAAAAGTGCTCATCATCACTGGTTATTAGAGAAATGCAAATCAAAACTACATTGAGATTCCATCTCACACCAGTTAGAATGGTGATCATTAAAAAATCTGGAGACAACAGATGCTGGAGAGTATGTGGAGAAATAGGAACACTTTTACACTGTTGGGAGTGCAAATTAGTGCAACCATTGTGGAAGACAATGTGGCGATTCCTCAAGGATCTAGACATAGGAATACCATTTGACACAGCAATCCCATTACTGGGCATATATATCCAAAGAATTATAAATTGTTCTGTTGTAAAGACACATGCACATGTACGTTCATTGTGGCACTGTTTACAATAGCAAAGACCTGAAACCAACCCAAATGTCCATCAATGATAGGCTGGATAAAGAAAATGTGGCACATATACACCATGGAATACTATTTTCATGTCTCTGCCTCCCTTCTTCTCTGGTTTATTTTATGAGTTTATAGAACCAGTCTCAGCAATGATAAAATCTCATGCAGTTTATATTTATACTTGTATTCTCCAAAGTTATTTAAAATGTCATATTAATGTTGTCACTACAATTAAATTATAAAACAAAAAGAACATTGAAATTCAGCTATAATAAGATTTAAATACCAATCACTGCAGAAAAGACTATATTTCTCTGTTTTCTGGTGAAGAAATAACCAAGAGATTTTCAGAATTTCACAATGGAAGATATGAATAAATAAAATCGTGTTTAATTAAAAAAAAAAAAAAAAACCTTGTTGGTATAAAGACCTGTTTAGAAATGGAATTTCTTCATAAAATTGAATGATTGTATTGAGAAGAAAATTGAATGTCTCCTATGTGTCACATAAGAGTTGTAAGACAGCTTAAAAAATATATTAAATATATTGTTGCCTGTGTATGACATTTGTAAATTATGAGTTTATTTATAAAAACACAGCAGAAAGATAATAAATTAAGTATATAGTTTAATGAAAATATATACGACTTTAATAGACATTTTTAAGATGGCTTGAAAGTACAACATTTTCACTTCTACATTTTACAAATGAGGAAATTTGAGACTCAAAATGCTAAGACAATTTTTCAAAGCCTTTTGTGAAATAGGAAAATTTTCAGGCTAATATACCTGGTTTAAGATCCCTAAAGTACTTTGGGAGGCCGAGGCGGGTGGATCACGAGGTCAAGAGATTGAGACCATCCTGGTCAACATGGTGAAACCTCGTCTCTACTAATACAAAAAATTAGCTGGGCATGGTGGCGCATGCCTGTAATCCCAGCTACTCAGGAGCCTGAGGCAGGAGAATTGCCTGAACCCAGGAGGCGGAGGTTGCGGTGAGCCGAGATCGTGCCATTGCACTCCAGCCTGGGTAATAAGATCGAAACTCTGTCTCAAAAAAAAAAAAAAAAAAAAAAAAAAAGATCCCTAAAGTAATATTTTTTCCACTATTATTTGAATAACTAAAACTTACTTGGTGGATCTCTACTTCGGAGGTTTCTGAGTATCAGTAGGCTGTAAACAATTCATTTTTATATAGAGGACTAATATATGATGCAAGTTATTAAGAGACATACTATTTCAACAGATAAAGACCGATGGCCATAGATCCAGAATGTCTTGGGTCATATCCCACCTCTGCCATATAGTAGCTTTGCAACTTCCCACAATTTAATTTGTTTCTATGTGCTTCTATGTCCTTATCTGTTCAAAAGAATTTTAGAAGCAATTACTTCATAATGTTATGAAAGCATTAAATATTTATATTTATTAAAATAACCTACTGTCCTGCCTGGAAAAAATAAACATTCAATATATATTTTCTATCATTATCATTTACCACTGGGCTAACCTTGAAATCATGATTTCCAGCTCATAGTTTAGGAAACTGAGGTTTGGAGGTTAAATGATTTCTCCAAGGGCACAAACTATTAATTGCTGGAGCCCTAATTTGAACTATAAAATATCTGACTGCAAAGATTATTCTACATCTGCCCCTTCAACTACAAGGTTGGACTTCCCTGCAATCCTCCTCAGTCTATCTGTACGGAGTCAGAGAAGCCAGTAAGTACGAACTTACAAGTGATTCAAAGTGAATTTGCCTGGGTCTTGCCCCAGACTGTGGTAGATGCAGAAGTTCAAGGTCAGAAGCCACAAAAATGAGGAAAAACATTTCTCAAATTATGCTTGCTTCATTGCCTGTCACATTAAATCCATTCAGTTGTCTGCTCAAGGCCTAGATTAAGTAGAATACAATGAAGTTGATAATTTAGTATGCCCAAAATTGAAGATTCCATGCAAAAGACTTGAGGATTAATAACCTACTACCATTTTATAACCACAAAACAAGGATAATAAGGATTGTCAAAGATTCATTTTTCCCAAATAGAAATTTTTATAATTGTATACAGAATTGTACAAAAGTATTAAATTATAATGATTTCTGGCCAAATAAAAATATAACTATAGCTTACATAATACATACTAAATAGTGTAAAAACTAAAATAAATTCTCTAGTAAAGAGATTCTGTAGAGATAAATGTATTGACTAAAATGATTTCATAATCTGTACAATTTTTATTGTAACTATATCTATAGTGGGAATAATTTGGGGGTACCTATCCATCAAGAAGAAAATGAATATATAATTTTATTATTATTTTCTGTAATAGTAAAATTAAATGTATCGATATGCATGCCATAAAAACAGAATATTAAATGAGGAAAATTAATTTGATACTGCTCAATTAGTTATAAAATACAAAAAATAACATTTTTTATGAATACATAAATATATAAATAGCAAATATAATGCTATTATTGGAAATAATATGTAACTTCAAAGCAGTGGTTATGTTTGAGGAAAGTAAGTGAAATAGAATGAGCGTAAAACACACTGGTAAACTTTATTCTTAATATTGTATTCTATAATATACACTGATATAAAACAAATATGGCAAAAGGTTAATATTAATACATCTAAACGTTTCATACATATATATTTTTGTCTTGTTTTCTTTAGTTTTGCTACATGTTTGTGGTACTACAAATAAAATATTTTAAATATTGCGTATAACCCAAGTGATACATATATACACTTGGATATTTCAATAAATGTTATTTGGTTTCAGTGATTTTTTTCTAAACTTGCTCTGACAAACTTTCCTTGATTTTCTGTCTCTGAATAAAAGTAAAATGAATTTTGAGTGAATCCTCTGAAGAACTGTATTTTTTTCAGTAGCCAGAATTCCTTTTAGTCTGAATTCCCCAGATGATTTTCCCAGCACTTGATTTTGTGTTTCCTGTGTACTAGTCATTTTTATAGCACCAGTATTCATTACATTGATCCCTGACCACATTATAGCACAGATTTTTTTAAAAGCAGTTTGTGTTGGCATTCAGGCAAACAAAAAGAATTCCCTTGGGCTCTTCTCTCTATTCCCTTACAGCACAAGAAAATAAAAATTTTCCACTTTTTAATAAATACTTTTATTAGAACCATATGGAAGAGAGATTAGATTGTTTTCTTAACTCCAAAGGGCAGAATTAGGGCCAGTGGTTATAACTTCCAGCAAAACAATATTTTGTTCATTATGAGAAAGAACTTTTTGCAATTATATGACTGAAGATTGTAATTGGTTTTTATTTGAAGCATTGAAGTTTCTGTTATTAAGAAACAGATGGAATGACAGCTCCTTCCTTCGTTATATTTCCTGCTCTCACACACACACACACACACACACACACTCATAAACACAAACTTCTGGGATTCTGTAGAAGTCGCTCCTGTGTTACAAACTGGGCATAATAATTTCTAAGGTGCTTCTAAATACAAAAATCTATTTTACAAATACAGCTATTAGACACCAATGCTAATGAAATGAAATAGATCATTTTCAAAAACATAAGAAAAAACACTAATTAATGGGGGATTAATGATACATATTATTTCAATTTAATTATAGAAAGCATATAATCACTTTATATTCCTAAACATTGACATGTTTTCACTTCTTTAGCTTTGACTATATGTCTTTACCACCTCTACTTGTAAATAAAATAAATGATCCCTTTTACAACAACTGTTACTCTGTTATATAAGTTAACATGCTAAAAGAGCCATACTTCAGAGATATTGCAGAGTCAGTTCCAGACCATCACAATACATCAAATATCACAATAAAGCAAGTCACAGAATTTTTCGTTTATCTAATGCATATAAAAGTTACGTTTATACTATACTGTAGTCTACCGTAGTTATGTTGACAGTGTTATATTAAAAAAGTACATATATTAATTTAAAAATATTTTATTGCTAAAAAATCATATCAGCCTTTAGCAATTTGTAAATTTTTTACTTGTGGAGGGTCTTGTCTCAATGTTGATGGCTGCTGACTGATTACGCTGGTAATCAAAAATAGTAACCTTCCATTATTACAACAAAAATTTCTGCTGTAGAACATATTACATCCCATGTTAAATTTATGAATTTCACTATGTACATCAATACTGAAATCTGCTTGTGGGATTCATCCATGGTCATCCAGAGTCCCCCACAATGACATCCTATAAGCAAATCATGTAGCCAGACACAAAGTATGGCATGATGCTCCTTAATTCCTTTGAGTTAACCAAGGCATCTTACTCCATCCCATCCCATATGTTCCTCATTTAACATGTAGTTTAAGAATGGCCCCAACTCTTTGTAATTTAGTATCCTTCAGGCTCAAATTAGCTATTTCTACAATTATATAAATATTCTTGCTAAGATTTCCTTTAAAAAAATACCTATATCTAAGATTCTTTACTAACCTAACTCTCCCCAAACATCCCAAAGAGCTTAATTTGCCCATATATCTTTATAAACTTCAAGTCCCTATATATCTCAACCCCTTACTTCCCTGGCTAAAGTTTGACACCTTAGATCTTAGTTTTTGCTGTATCCGGTAGAATTTTTATGATACGAAGTTCAAGCTCAAACTTGTTGGTGTTTGAGCCTTCAGTTTCATCAGCATAGGTCCTTGAACTAATGACTTTATTGGTCTTTGGATCTCTCCTTCCTCTTAACATCTGGTTACCTCTCCTTCTATGCCTTTGTCACATATTCTTAACTTTACCTCATGTGGTGGGAAATACATGCTTGTATCATGAAATGACTATGTAGAGAGTCATGGTATAACAATATTAATTTCTGCCTGTCCAATATTCTTTTGCTTGTATGGTTGCAGAGAAATCATATAGTTCAAGTAATGCATGTTATCAGCTAAAATAATCTCACTATACTTTATTGATACGTGAATGTGTATTAAATGCAAACTTTATTACCTGTTAATTTACCACCAATTGGTTGAAAGATGGCAAAAGTCTTACTGTTTATTTTGTAAGACTTCGTTAAGCCATTAACCTTTCACTCCTTCAGGCCACTAGAAAAAATTTCCTCACTTTAATCACTCTTGTACTAATGCTCTAAAAATGAATACAGTGATTTGTAATATGCCTCATGAAGAGTTTACTAATGCTAAATTATTTCCTAAGGCCTATGCTTTGCAAATATTTGCATAAATATGTCCATAGAATATATAAACACTGAATTTTTGTGAAAGGGTTTCTGCCTTTTGAATTGAAAATATATAAGTAAAGCTTACACATGGTTGGATTTTTGAAATATTTTGAGACCCTATTTTATCTTTGTTTTGCATAAATGCAGAAAAACAAGGAATCAATGAAACAAAAAACTACTGAGGTCTCCAATACTCACCTCAATTAAAGAGAAAAGATAGCCAGATCTCTTGATTATTGTGGCCATTTTAAAAATAATATCATTTGCATTTTATTAAGTGACATTTCAAAAGTAGTTACCATGGTGAGCAATTTACTAATATTATGGTGATATGAACTACATATGTAATATTTTGGAAAAATGGTCCTATTTTTTAAACTGTCATGATTTTAGAAAATAAAATATAAAGGATTATAATGATGATAATGATAATTTGAGAAATAATAATCAAGGTCATGATTGATTTTCCTCAGATACTGAAATATTCATGTATGGTTTCACTGCTTGAAAATTAAAGTGATATACAGAATAAAAAATTATAAAACCTTAAATTAAATAAGTTATACAAATGGAGAAAGATTGATTAGAAAGCTCAACTGACTTTGGTTTTTAAAACAGCTTAACTATAGCCAGGTATAGAGGAACATGCCTGTAGTCTTAGCTATTTAGAGAGCTGAGATAGTAGAATTACTTGAGACCAGGAGTTCCAGGCTGCTCTGTGATTACACCTGTGAATAGCCACTGAGCTCTAGCCTGGGCAACATAATAAAACCTTGAATCAAAAAAGAAAAAAAGAAAAAATGGCAGGCATGGTGACTTACAGTTATAAGCCCAATACTTTGGAAGGCCAAAGCAGGAGGATCACTTGAAGCCTTGAGTTTGATATCAGACTGGGCCACATAGGGAGACCTCATCCCTACTAAAAATAAAACAAATTATCTGGGTAGGGTGGTACACACCTGTAGGCCCAGCTACTTGGGAGGCTAAACAGGAGAATTGCTTGAGCCCAGGAATTTGAGGCTGTAATGAGTTTTGATCACATTCTGCGCTTCAGCCTGGGCAACAGAGCATGACCCTACATCCAAAAAAATTAAAATTAAAATTAAATAAGCAATAAACCCCAAAACTTAACTAAAATTTTATTTACCTCTTATTTAAAAATTTCAACTTATTGTAAATAAAGGATATAGTTAACATACCTTCTTATTCTTGTACCAATCATTTATTTAAGAAAATAAACAGACATCTCCATTGAGAGCTCTAAATTGTTATTACAGAAGCATAATTTTGCAAAGAAGAATGATAAATATATGGTCACAATTAATTCTAATTCAATCTGCCTGAATTTCACACTATATTTTTAATTACCTCATTTTGTTAATTGCAAAAACACATCAGGTTTAATACTAAACAAACTAGTGAAACAGAAAAGCATAAAAGATGAAAAAATTCCATTCAGTGGCAATTCCACTACTAGATATCTGCAAAGAAAATAAAAATTTATTCTTTCAAAGAAATACCTGCATTCATATATATATAACAACACTATTTGTAATAGCAAAGATATGGAATCAACCTAAGTGCCCATCAACAGATGGTTGGATAAGGAAAATATTATATATATATATACACACACACACACACATATATATTATATATACAAAATATGGTATACACATAAAACATATATATACATATATGTTATATATATGCAAAATGTGTTATATACATTTGTGTGTGTGTGTGTGTGTATATATATGTATGTGTGTATCTATACCATGGAATACAATTCAGGCATAAAAAAGAATGTGTGCACATATATACTCATGTGTGTGTGTATATATGTGTGTGTATATATATATGTATTGTGTGTGTATGTATACAATAGAATACTATACAGCCATAACAAAGAATGAAATTGTATCTTTTGAAGTAACATGAATGAAACTGGAGGCCATTATCTTAAGTGAAAAAGCACAGAAACACAAAGTCAAATACTACATGTTCTCATTTCTAAGTGGGAGTTAGTGTGTACACATGGACATGGAGAGTGGAATAATAGACATTGGAGACTCAGAAGGATATGGCAGGTGGGAAGAGATGAGAAATTATTTCATGAGTACAATGTACATGATTCTGGTGATGGTCACACTAGAACACTTCTTCCCCATTGTGTATATGCCTAAGTATAACTGCTCTATCCTCTAAATCTATATAAAAATAAAGAAAAAAATGTCCTTCCCATTTTTCTTTGTCTGACCACTCATATTTTTCAGGCAAATTATATGGAAGTAAACATAAATGCTCTTTAAAAACATTGATAATATAACATAAACCTTAACACACAAAATTGATGCTAACAGATATATAGTATACTTGTATTTATCAGCTGCTTCACATTCATCTCTTGGTCTTTAGCTTTATTTTTTTGTGTATTTCTATTTTAAATAATACCTCAATGGAAACTCTTTACATACACCTTTGGGCAGTTTTGTACAATTCTTCATTCATGTTTTAAAGATAAAGTCCTGGATTTGGAAATGCTGTGTGAAAAAAGATTGTACAGACTTCTAGATTCATCTCCAGCACTAAAAGAGGGTAGAAGTTTATCACTCTCATCCTTAGAACAAAAAGAAAGTTGAACAAACTGAAAAACAATTTTTCTTGGATATCTCTTAGAACTCAGCTTGCAAAGCAAGGCTCTTCCCTGAAATCAGGAGATACAGGTCAACTCACAGAGTCACAGCTAATATGCCTACAGTGTAAGCCACCGGAACCATAAATTGGTACAAACATTAAATGCTAGTCGTGAGGAGTTTCTGGGGGTTCATTGTGAAACAGCATGAGTAGGAAATTCCTGGGCTGCAATCCTCAGTGGGAGAGAATGTGTGAGAACTTTCATGGTTTTTATGTACAGGGGCCACATCAGGTCTCTTGGTGAAAATCTGTAAAGGTCATCTCATGTCTCTGACAGAGTAAGAGAGAAAGTAATTGAAATAGGCCTAGAATGTTTTCCATGAAAAAGGCTAATTTTCCAGGCAAAAAAAAGAATCTGCCAGAGCTTTATTTCACCTAAGGGAAAAAGTATTTTCCTGACTTCAGCATTTTCCAGTTTTACCTAAAGGGAAAGAGAAAGCTACGAAACACTTCTAAGGCCCAAGGACAAGGTCTCATTTTAAAAATATGTTAAAAGCAAATGATAGGAATTAAAAACATTGTAACTGAAATAAAAAATATCTTTGATGGCCTCATCTGTAGACTGGATATAAATGAGAGTAGAATTAGTGAAAATGAAGAAATGTAAGTGGGAATTTCTGAAAATAAAATGCAAAGAACAAAACAGAATAACAAAAATGTATAAGGCAATTTCAAAAAGTATAATGTGTGTTTGGAATACAAAAATAAAAATAAAAAAAAGAACAGAATAGAAAAGACATTTGACATAATGAAATGCCAAGAATCTTCCAAAATTAATGACAGACACGAAACTACAGATCAGGAAACTCTATGAATACGAACAACAAGTAGTATAAGCACCAAAAAATCTACACCTGGACATATCATATGCAAACTGTAGGAAGTCAGAGACAAAATCTTGGAAGGAGGCAGGAAAACAAATAAAACATTTACCCACTATGGAGGAGCAAGTATAATTACTTTGTATTTTATAGGATAATATTTTCTGATAACTTTTTCAGTAAGTAATCACTTAAAGTATTTATTTAGCTAAGATTTCTCTGATTTTTTTGATAGTGGTAACTTTTTAGACTAGTGCTTTGTTATTTCTTAGATATCTTTACAAGAGTGTAAAATATTGGAATAATTTTTGATTCCTCACTTTCACAACACCTTACATTCTATCAATCAGCAACTCCCAGTGGCTCAAACTTCAGATGATATTCAGAATCTGATTTCTTTGGACTACTTCCATTGCTATCAGCCTAGTCAATGCTCCCAAACTCACTCTAGCTCTTAAAGTACTTATCACTCTATAATCACATTATAATGGTACAGAAAGGTGTGATATCAGTAGTGGTTGTCAAATTAAACCTGGCTATTCAGAATACATAGGCATTATGATAAAATCCTGACACAATATTAGTGTTCTTATTTAAAGCTAATTTAATATATGCAAACACATGTTAAAATTATATAATTGTATGATGACACACACACATACAGAAGCTCATTGGAGAGAACATGTAATTGACACACCCAGACACAGACACATGCAGGCACAAGCCTATCGTGAACATGTCATCATGTTTGCATGTGTGTGTATATGTTGTATGTGAATTGGTCATTCTGTTTTTCATTCTGTGTCACTTTACCTTTTCTAGAATCTATCACAAATTTATTCCATTAATTATACAAACAAATAAGTGAATGTGGAATGTTTTGGATAAGTACATCTTCTCCATTTAAAAAGTAATTATGTTCTTCATCAAGAAGAGGTCAGTAACAACATTTAACAGTTAATGAAAAACTATCATATTAAGACTAATTATCTTTAGTAAACATCTTTTCCAAATTCTCACTGCGCTAAACAGAATATTTTTGCCTCAAATTTATAAAGTTAGGAAGATTTCAACAGAGGTTACCCCGTTCCTTAATAAATGTCAGCTTCTTCTGGAGCTGCTATTCTGATTTTATCTTTCTATTGTTTCTATGCAAATTTTTCTGATACTTTAGTTATTTTATAAGTAAAAATGTTCCAATACATGTCATTCTTTCTCTGATGTTAAAAATTAATATAATCATCAATCTTCATAAAAATTATCTTTCCTGTCACTCTACTCAATAATTTCTTATGACTTTAATATTTGACTGACAGTAGCTACCTAGAGACATTATTTGTGTGTCATATGAAACTTTGTCAGAAATTATTAAAATTCTTGTGGGAGTAAATTTACCTTATTGGTGAATTTTTAAAACAAACATTTGAATATTTTATCCTCAGAAAATGTGTGTGCTTCTTTATTACTTCATGTCATTTATTAAAATTCAAATCAGTGAAGCTTAATTTTTTATGTTACCAAGTAGAAATTTTAACTACATTTTTGTTGTGAGTCACTGGTAAGGAAGTCTATGTGGCAAGGTAGGAAAGTGAAAAAACAGAAATAGAATATTTTCTGGCTGGGTGTGGTGGCTCACTCCTGTAAGCCCAGCGTTTTGGAAGGCTGAGGCGGTGGATTACCTTAGGTCAAGATTTCGAGACCAGCCTGACCAACATGGTGAAACCACATCTTTACTAAAAGTGTAAAAAAATTAGCCAGGCCTGGTGGTGGGTGCCTGTAATCCCAGCTATTAGGGAGGCTGAGGCAGGAGAATTGCTTGAACCCAGGAGGTGGAGGTTGCAGAGAGTGAAACTGCACCACTGCATTCCAACTTGGACAATGAAAGCAAAACTCTATCGCAAAAGAAAAAAAAAAAAAAAGAAGTATTTCCTAACGAATCCTTAATTTGTGCAGTAATCTGTCAAAAAAAAGCCTTGGAACTCATACAGGACCTCAGAACTTGCACAATTAAGCCTGTCATCTAATATTGAAAACTATCTTTTATATATTTCTCACAGGCACTTATACAGTATCCATTTAAATACTTTAATCAGTGAACTCACTTTATCACAGGACAGCTCAGTCCTTGTGTGGACACCTTCTAATTTTAAGAAAATATTTCTTTTTTATATGAGTTAGCCGTAATTTAATTCTATTAATTTTCTTTGTCACTCCAACATTTTTTTCTCTCTCCTTCCTTCCTCTTTCCATCCCTCCCTCCCTCCTTCTTTCTTTCTCTTTCTTCTTTTCTTCTCTTTCTCTTTCTTTCTTTTTCTTTCCTTTCTCTTTCCCTTTCTCTTTCTCCCTCTCTTTCTTTTCTTCTCTTTCTCTCTCCCTTTCTTTCCTCAATCTCATTCCTTCCTTCTTTCTTTCCTGCTTTTCTTATTTTTTTCTTTCTTTTTTTTTAAATATTTCCTTCTTTCTTGTTGTCTTTCTTTTCTCTCCCCTCTCTCTCCTTACTTTCTTAATTCTATCTTCTTTTGATTTTCTTTTGCAAATATATACTAAATACTTCCTAAGTTCTAGGCATCATAATAGATGCTCTGGATGCTATAATTAAAATAGAACATCTCTTTCCAAGAATATTAGCCAAATTATGGAAAGAGATAAGTGATCAGTGAAACATAATGCATTTTACATATGCTATATAAACACATTGGAAATGCAGTTAACTCAGTTATGGAAAGGGGAATAGGAAAAATAGCAGTTGTCTCTAGGCTAAGGCTTGATACTTCCTCTGGAAATGTGAAGAAAAATAAGGAAAGTTATTGTAGGAACAGGGCACATGTGTGGATAGCCATTAAGAAAAGAGACAAATATAGTTCCCAGATTTGCTTTTAGGAATGGATTTACAGTTCCATATTTCAGTCTGCAATAGTCCTATATGGCTAATGGCAAATGTATTGAACAGAATAAATAAGAGAGCATTTCCATCGTCATAGAAAGTACTCTTGGATAGTTTTCCACTAAAATTTATAACTGCAATCTCTATAATCTCAATTACTAATCAACTTTCTAATGTGCTTATACTGTAATAGTCCACTTTCCTTCCATTTCATTGTGACCTACAATACGTTAATCTCCTTATATTTATGCGATCCCCAACTTCCCTCATGCCATCTCTTGTTTTTCCTTTCCCAGCTTAAACATTATAGTTAATTATACTTACAACTCAAGTATTACCTCAACTTCCTTGTGTCCATGTATTTCTTTTTTCTTCCCATTTGTGCTTGACAAAATGACAATTATGATTATCCAACTCCCTGCTTATATATACATTTGACCAATGTAGTTGATCAAACTGTAGAAAATTAAATCACACTAACTGCTTACACATTAATTCTGTGACTACTAAGTTCAGGTAGATCTTTTACAATGGCTCATAATTATACTCAGTTATTTTACTTTGTTCACTTTCTTATTCTCTTAGATAACTATTTCATTTGTTCTTCAAATTTCCTCACATCTCTATAGTACCTCTGCTCACATCCTGACTTCTTTCATTTTGAAAATTTAAAAAAAAAAGAAAATTTGAAAGCTCCCTTTACTGTCTATCAATCTACCAACCTGTAAGTAGTGCTTTCTCTTCTATTACTATGAATTGACTCTCTCTGTTCCTATCTGTTGCCAAATCTTCCTCTTTGTTACTAGATCCCATTCATTATCACTTACTCAAAAATTTGGACAAAACTATTCTCACCTCCCTCTCTTTTGAATTGACAATCTCTTCCTCCACTTCGGGGCTTTCACATCACTATATGGTGAACTATCTTGCTTAAAAAATGAAGATGCACTTAGCCCCAACTTCCTCTACAACTATTACTCTATTTCTCAATTCTGTTTCTAGTAAAACTCCTCAAAAAGATTTTCTACATGGACAATTTTTAATTACTCTCAATTTATCCCTAAATTCACTCTACATCACACTTACAAAGCTGCTGAAACTGTCTTGTCAATGTCTTCAAAAATCTGTTTTTAAATCCAATAGTCAGTTATCAGTACTTCAGTTAGTAGCCTTCATAACATTTGACACAGTTGAACAGTTTCTTTACTATCTAAATTTTTTTTTCCTTTCTTTGCCTCCAGGACAAAGTCATTTTAAAAACTTTTTTTTCTTTTTAATGATTTCTTCATCTTCTTTGCTGGATCTTCTTTATCTCTCAGACCTTTAAGCTCTGCACTGCAAAGATGGAAAAAATAAGATTGAAAATAGAAGCTAGCAGAAAATAATAGGAAACACAAATAAATAATTCATCAAGAATTTAAGAAAAACTATTGCTTAAAAGTGGAGAGAAATGAGCACTTTCTTCAACAAATAATTGGTAAAAAAAAAATTAAAAAAAAAAGAAGTGAGAATCTATAGATTAATACAGACGTTTAAGAGATAGATCAACAAATTGAAATGTATACCCTCTTTTGGATTTTGACTCTAAAAAAATCTTAAACATTTAAGAGATAATCAGTCATGTAACTAAAGACTCAAATGATGACCCTTTCTGCTGGGAACCCTTAGATAGGCCTCTGAGGGAGCTCTGGCTGACGTTTTTCCAGAAGAGCGCCCTCTGTCATCAGGAAGCAGTTAAGACTGGTCTTCTTCCTTATCCTTAATCTAACCTCAGGTAGATATTCTTCTTTAGAGAGGAGAATGAGATAGTCAGGTGGGAGGAAACCCCTGGAGAAACTCCAGTCAGCCTACCCACTGAGGTGGAGCCTCAGGAAGTTCACAATGTTTGCTGGAGGGAGGAACCTGGCCCCCTCTCTTGCTGTGTGGAAACTGAGATTGCAGCTGAGGGTGGGAAACGTTCTAGCACAGGACTCTGGCCTTACGAGAGTAACTGTTTCCTCCTTTTCTTCCTTTTCACCCAATAAGACCCTGCTTTGCTTACCCTTTAAACTATCTGTGAACCTAAATTTCTGTGGCTGTGGGATGGACAAGAACCCTGTCTTTACCTGAACTAAGGAAAAGCCCTGCAACCATTATACTATTATATTTTTGTACATGTTAGAAATTTTCCATAATAAGGTAAAAATACAAAAGGGATGTTGATGAACATTCAAGTGAAATATATTCAGGGACACTGAAATGTACTGTGTTTATGTCATTTTATAGCAGATAAGTGAACAGAGACATGGCTGCATCAAGGTTTATAAGGTGTGAGTGGTAAATGAAAAAAAAGGAAGAGCACAAGACATATGTTCACTATGTGAATGAGGTAGTATGTACAATCATTAAAGATGTAGAAAAAGATCTTAATATGTTGACTTTTGAAATGTAAAGAGGATTGTTAATGAATTAGGTGACAAGCAGTAGAAACTAGATATCTCATGTGAACCAGAAGAATGGATTTCATTTTTACTGCTATTCCTTAGCAGCTGAAGAAAATAAAAAGGTAAACATAGGAGCAGTTTGAATTTTTTACTCGCCTACCTTCCAAAGTTTAGGGATTCTGGAACAAGAGAAATAAGAAAAATCTCCTATACCACACGGCAACCATATCTAGGTTGCAGTTAGAAATGGTAACTATTACGTGCATGCCACATTAATAGATATAGGGACAACAAGAATGAGGCTGGCATGATAGACTCAGATTTAGCCTTTGGTGCCAGGAGAGTAAATATATACTCATCCACTCTTTCATTCCTGAATATAAAGCCTGGAACCTGAGGAAGAGAACAAAAACGGAAAGTTTTAACTAGACTGTGCCTAACTTATACATCTCAAATTGATTCATTAATCACTGGATTGGACTAAATTTAACTGAAAGCAATTAAGTTATCTGTCATTAAGCAGACTGGGTGAGTCAGAAGTTAGAAGCCAGTTCTAAAAATAAAGAATAGCCCATTTTCTAAATCTGAATTAGTGATTGACAAGTTACATCTCCTTAAGACAACAGTTAGGAACAGCTTTTGAATAAAAAGTAAGAAACAAGATGGTAACTGTAAAGTAGGTTTGAGCTAGGGGTTGGATCAATAAAAATATTTTACTTAAATAAGGAAAGAATTTATCATGTGTAAGAGTAGCTGGAGGCCAGGTGCGGTGGCTCATGCCTGTAATCCCGGCACGTTGGGAGGTTGAGGTGGGTGGATCACCTGAGGTCGAAAGTTTGAGATCAGCCTGGTCTATATGGTGAAACCCCATTTCTACTAAAAGCATAAAAATTAGCTGGTGTGGTGGCACATGCCTGAAATTCCAACTACTCAAGAGATTGAGACTGGAAGATCACTTGAACCTGGGAGATGGAGTTTGCAGTGAGCCGAGATTGTGCCACTGCACTCCAGCCTGGGCCACAGAGTGAGCCTTCATCTCAAAAAAAAAAAAAAAAAAAAAGTCGCTGGAGAAAAAGATACAGTTGACAAGAGATCTTAAATATTCTGGAGAAATAAGGGATATAATTTAGTGTAAGGTCTGAGAACATGTAAAACAAATTACAGGAAACAGACATGAAATTATTGTCTTTACAGGAGATAGAAGAGTTGACTAAATTTAAGCAAGTTTGTAGAGTTGGTGGCCACATTTGAGAGATTTCACGTGTAGGGAAAATATTTGATTTGTGGTGTCTAAGAAATACAGAAATCACCTAAGTCTGTCTAGGATATTAAGGATATTTTGATAATCTATCCTCTGAGAATTTGCTATTAATTCTCATTAGAATATCTTGCAGACTAAAATCAGGGTTAAAGTATTATGTGTTACTAAAATATTTTAAAGATCCATACTAACATCACAGCTTAGAGCAGTCACAATTAACATTTGTGCCTTTTTTCTGTGCATTTTTATGTTACAAATAATTATCTTTATCAAAGGATAGCAAACTAGGTTAACTGGGGCTAAATCCGGCCACTGATTGTTTCTGTTAATAAAGTTTTATTGAAATACAGTCACACTCATTTGTTTATGTATTAGTTTTGTCTGTTTTTAGCATATGGAGGAATAACTGAATAGTTGCAAAAGATAGTGCATGGCCAGCAAAGCATAAAATATTTTCTATCTGGCATGTAAAAAGTTTGCCAACCACTGTGCTATATTCAATTCTTTCTTGCTTTTTAATGTAGAATTGTATCACTTACATTTTCACAAATATACTCTAATTTGACTCTATTATATCTTACTATATATAGTTTAGTTATTTTATGAATTTTGGGGCTATAAGCTGTTTTTAATATTTTATAGTCTACCTCTTTATTCATGATATTTGTTTTAAATTTTATATTTCTCAGGAACAGATTCAGAGAATAATAATCAGTAAAACAAAGAGCATAATCAGATAAAGTTTCTGGGTATATATTAATAAATTGATTCCTATGTATATTGTACAAGTGTATGTATATCTATCAGCAATCGTATAAATATTCAAAAACCAAATACATTATTTTCAGCAATTAGTAATGTTATAAATTTTTATAATATTTTAAATTATCTAAACCATATCATTTTAATAAAATTAAACCTTAAAATTAAATAAAATTATTTTTATTAAACATGACGTTGTTTAAATGTTTTAAAACAGAAAATCATAAAAAACAAAAATTTATGTAACTTGAGTGTCTTTTATATATATATAAAAGACCATGTAGTATTCATGTAGTATTCATATAGTAACCATGTAGTATTCATTAATATTTTAGTTTGGTTCATGCACTTTCCTGGTCTATGTTTATTATTTTATTTGGTTTACATTCTACAAAAATACCCAAAATATATTATCTCCAATTTTCAGTTATTTTTTCTTCCCTATGGAGTCAAAACTTGAATACAAATTTGAAGCAATCTTAGTTTTAGAAAAATTTAAATTTTTGAAATTTCATTGTATATTTTCTACAGTTCTGTTAACCGAATCTTATTTGATACCTTTAAAATAATGAATCAGAATGTTTTCTTGAGTCTTTTGAAAGTATTTAACTCATTTTCATAGAAACAAAGCTTTTTAAACCTCAGTCATATAAAACGGCTTACATATTACTTAACGTATAATTTTATGTGTATTTGAGAATAGAATCTAACTCATGATCAACATACCACTGAATGAAACATTCTATTGCTTAATCTATTTACCATGATTATTCTGCAGCATTGGACATCAATAACTATGTTTTACAATTGAAATAGTAGGCTGTACATTGATAACATATTTATGTAAGGAAACAAAATGATTATCACTTATACTATGCTTCAATCTAATGGTACTGCTTTTATTACCAAATTGCTTTTGTTACCATATATATTTTTGACTATTTATTAGTTATTTGTATGCATCTATGTATTCACTGTACCCACTTATATTAGAGCTTTAACTTAACGTCAATTTTGTCATTTCCTCTATTTAAGCTCTTAGAATTACTAGAATGTGATATCCCTATTTTGATCTTTGTAAGTTTTCTGTCTTGAATTCTATTCTGATACTAGAATTATTACTGTTCTATCAGATATAAAAATAGTGGAATAAATACAATTTTTAAATATTCTATTTGATATTACTGATTTTCTTGGTTATCTTTATTGCTTTAGTCTTCCATTGACTTCAGAATTTCCTTTGAAAGTACTATATTAAATGTTAAATTATATATTAGCTAAAATCTTGTACCTTTAATAGACAAATTTAACTCATCTGCATTTATTATGGTTACTGATACAATAAATTGAATTTTATCACTTTTATGTTTTTATTTTGCTTGACTCCTGTTTTGAGATATGTTTTACTAGATTTATCTTGCTTTGTCTATGTATTGTCATTTTCCTCAATACATTTCCTCAATGGTTGCATATTATTTCTATTCTTTAGTTAGCTGCTTTTGGCAATTTAAGACATACATTTTAACTTGTTTCTTTAGCAGTCTATAGAATTAATGCGTATCTGTCCTCCCTACATATAATACTAGTCAGGAGGGTTAGCAACATTTTTAGAAAAATATTGTCCTCTTTGTCCTACTCATTCCCATTTTGAGGTCATCTGATGTTTTACATTAAAAATATTGCTTTTTTTTTTTAAATTAACAATTAGCTTAGCTAGGCTTAACAGCTTACTTTCTCAACATTATTTCTTTGGTCAAAATATTATACAAATATGTTTTTAAAATATGAAAATTGATGTATTATTGCTTTTAGTCAAATGAAACTAAGAATCCATTGGGGTTGAGTATACAAGGAGTATAATAAACTTCACATATTTGTATGGTTGCACACATTTATCTGTATTTTTAAATAATACATGTACAGTATTATATACTTAAGAATAATAGCAAAATAATAATAGTTATCAAATATGTTACATTAAAATCCTTCACTAAAAGATCTAGAGAAATACAATAAATCCATGTTTCAATATTTTTCAAAACTCTTATAACTGTACTAGATAAATTTGAGGGGTTTTCCTTTCACTTAATGCATTTGAGTATTATCATACATATTATAAATTTACTTTTAAAATATGAATTTTATTCAAGTTTAAGATTATGTAATTTCTTGGGAATTCTGAAAACACAATCAGTGTTGATAGAGAGTTAATCTAAATATGTATCCATATTCACTATTATATATAACATAAAGTCACATTAGGTCAAGCACGCACTGTTGAAATTACACAAGAAACATGATAAAATGCCTACCTCTGGAAAATATTGGTAATATGTTATTTTAATTTCAATTTTTCATAGAAAAGATAAAACCACATTAAAAGGCAATTTAAATACAGTTTATTTCAAGTTCTGTATAATTTCATTGAAAGTTAAGATATGAAACTTTCAACGTCAAAAGCCCTCTCTCTTTACGTGATTGTAAAACTTAGTAGCTCAGGTAAGATATCATTTTCTAAACATTTTTATATTTGTGAAAAAGAATATGAGTAAGGGAATTTCAATCAAAGAAATTGCCTAAATAAGAGATAAATGACATAGACGAGAATTTCTATAGACCTGGCTTAAAAGTAGGATCATTGGAAATATTTAATATTCGTATATATGTTAAATCATATAATATTATTATTAAATAATAATAAAATGACTACATTCGATTAAAAATGTTCTACTTAATAGGATAGAAACAAGAGATATTTATGAGATATGTAACTTTTGCTAAAGTTGTCTTAGAATGAAGGAGAAATCTCAATCTATCCATTCTGCACTGCTGAAAATTTGAGGAAAGTCTACTTCTTTTGCATGTTGATATTTATAGTTGCAGATAAAATAGGCTTACAAGGACTAGAAGTTTTTAAAAATTTCAACCAACCCATAATGTGGTGTCATAAACCACTTGATAGGCACCCTAGAATGTGTATATATAGCCTAGGAATTTTTTTTTAAACTCGGAAGAGAGGACCCTCTATTGTATTCTGGAGAATATATCTATGTTCAAATATCCAAGAACTTTGGTTAATCAACCTCTTTACTATCCAATGATATTGCCAAGGGAGATTTCAAAGTCATTAGAACAATAATGAAAGTAGACAGAATTACTTTTAATGATAGTGGCACTTTGTTCACATGCACATGATAAAAGAGCTTATGACATCAAATTTAGTGCCTAAATCACACATGCAGGCTTTTAGTATTTAACAGCTATTGAGAGTTTAATTATGCAAACAATGTGAAATTGGTCTAGAGATTTCAGATAAATTTTAAATCATGTTCTCAAAATTCAATTGCAAATAGGAAGCTGCTGATTATCCACCGGTGGCAATCAATCTTTTTTGTGTTTCTGACACACTTTTGAATACAATAATTTTAATGGCATAATTGCAGAAATTAAGATTCAAAGGCAACTCAAGAAGAGTTAACATTAATTACAGTAAAATTAACTACTAAAGTATAAAAATATATTTTAGTGTCTACCAACACATCTAAGTTAATGTACTATTATGTACTTGGGTGTCCTTCAATATTTTTATGTCACTGCTAGAATTAAATCATAAATTTGCCTTACATCCTTAATGCAAAACTGGACTTCAGATTGAGAAAGCTTCTCTTCCTGATTAAGCAGAATTTCTAAATGATTATAAACAAAGATAAAAATAACCAAAGCCAGTTGCCTTATTTGTTCTTTGCATTTTCTTGAACACTCTTTTGGGAATTAATATAAATGTCGGTGCAAGGAGCAGTACCCATCTAAATAGAGTGATTTGAAGTGAAGTGATACATCTGCCCAAAAACACTTCCCAACCTTTGTTTTCTGATAATTTAATTGCTTTCTAATACTTCAAAAAGTGAGAAAACTACTACAAACTGAGTTTCAAAGGTTAGATAAATCAGAAAAAAAAAAAAACAGGAGAATAAGGCAGGACTTAACTATTTTAATCGACATGATATAAAAAGAAAAACCTAATACCTGTTTTGCAAAACCCTGTATTTTATAATATTGGACACTGATAGTAAATACTTATGGAAAAAATAGCATTAAATGTACACTGTTCCAAATTAATTAAGCTTTTTAACTAGAGTGCTAATATAAGAAATAACAAGTCAAGTAAACTATTGGTAAAATTTTAAATACTTCTTAAATTCTAATTAATTAATAGTAAATTAAGAACTTTCCCTATTAAAGTTTAGGGAAAGTAAGAAATGTAGAAAGGAGAATAAGAAAGAATTCAGGCTACTCAATTACTGGGACAAGGATAAATCGGCAAAATCAGCAAGAATCACAAATTAAACATTTATAAAACAAAATGAACCAAGATGAAGGATCTAGGGTGACTGGGCATTGTGTTTAATACTGTTTCTCTGGAGCATGATGTGTTCAACTACAGTATTTTGCCTTCAGCTGCTGGTTTCTGATTGCACAAAATGTTAACATGGTAGCATGTGAAACACCAGGACTTTTGTATTATTCTAGCATTTTCCTAATATAAATTGAGTATGAACAATTTGATGTTGGCTTACATTAGGATCAATGATAGAATTTATTTTTTGAAATTAGTCAGAGTCAAGAGGCATAAGTGCTTGTAATTCTGATAATGCCAAAATTCCTTACTATTATTTTTGTATCAAGTTTTCCTCCAGCAATATATGAGAATGCCATCTTTTAACCTTGACAAGAATATACTATCAAGCTTTCAATACCTTTATTTTATTTATTTACTTATTTATTTATTTATTTACTTATTTTTTTGAGACAGAATCTCACTCTGTCACCTATGCTGGAGTGCAGTGGTGCAGTCTTGGCTCACTGCAACCTCTGCCTCCTGGGTTCAAACTATTCTTCTGCCTCAGCCTCCCGAGTAGCTGGGGTAAAAGGTGCACATCACCATGCCTAGCTTTCTTTTTTTTTTTTTTTTTTTTTGTATTTTTAGTAGAGATGGGGTTTCACCATATTATCCAGGCTGGTCTTGAATTCCTGGCCTCAAGTGATCCACCTGCCTCAGACTCCCAAAGTCCTGGGATTACAGGTGTGAGCTGCCACATCTGACCTCAAGCTTTCAATATCTTTATACTTTAAGAAGAATTTTGATGAATATTAAATACAAAATCCTCAATTTATACTTTGCTTCTTTGATGATCTAGTAGATATTGCTACACTAATTTCTGAAGATAAATGAATTGTAGGAGAAAGCTGAGACCAGAGTGTTTCTTTTTGTATGTGATTTTCTATTCATAGCCTATACAGCTAAGCAAAATTTATTTGTTTACATTTGCTTGTGTGTCTATAAATGCCATCTGTGAATAGAGACAGCTATTGAATAAATGGTATTGGAAAATCTGGATAGGAACACTTTTGAAAAATCCTTAAGTATTTACAAAGAACACACTAGAACTAATAAGTGAGTTAATCAAAGTAGCAAGATATAAGGTTAATATATAAAATTTAGTCATAATTCTATTTACTAGCAATATGTAATTGAATATTGAAATAAAAATAGAACATATAATAGAAACAAAAATATGCAATTTTATGGATGGACTTGTTTAACATCCTTAAAAGAAAACAAACAGACAACCACCGGGCTTCATATTGAGCAAATTTGTCTAATGTCCTTAATGCATTACTATAATTCACATTGAATAGATTTTAGCTTCCTAATTGAAAAAAAAAAAATCTAGAGCATTGTAAAGAAGGGGAAATATAACCAAAAGTCAATTGCCATGTTTTATTTTTACATTTTATTTTAGAATAAAAGCAAATATGACTGCAAGGCACAGTAGAAAACAGAGTGATTGAAATGATGTGAATTGACAATGCCTAAAAGATAAATCTGTCTAGGCACATGTCTTAACCTTGATTTTCTGATAGTCTTATTTTCTGATAGTTTTATGCTTATAGCAGACTTATATGCATAAGTCAGATATGCTTGGTTTTTGGTTTAAGTTGTTAAAATGCTATGTTAAATGAGAATGTCCAGTTTAGAAGTTCATTGTGAGAAAATTTTTTGCAAACTAAACTTGAGTAAAATTGAAAAAAAAAACCTAAAAAGAGGAAATAGGACTTGATTTTTAGCAATGTGAAATTGAAAACAAAAACAAAGTCTGCATTTTTAAGTAACATAAAAAGTCATAGTGCACTTGTCATATGGGAGAAGAGAGTAAAGATGATAATGATACACACATGGTTGCTCTTCAGTGGAGCTTTTGTTCTCTGAAGTCTAGGAATACTTCCGTAAGCCTTTTTCTCTATTAAATGTTAAGCCTTATAAATAGGCATATTCTCTTGGGAGAGGTAGAGGAAGGCTGTGAAAAGATCCAGCAAACTATAATGTGATTACTTTCTGTTAATAAATATGGCTTCTCAATTCTTTTCTTGGTTGTTCCCTAATGCCTTCAGTAGTAAGGGCTTTTGTTCAAATAGTGCTTTATTTTTGTTGTTTTATTATTTATTTGTTGCTGTTGTTATGGAAATTTATCAAGTTTCCTAGAGTTATTTTTCCAGGAAAGTGAGTCTAGTACTGCCAACATAAATAGCATAGAAGCATCATTCCATTAACTATATTAAATTCATAGAAAAACATTTAATCATGACACTTATTTGTTAGATGGGTGTATTTCTTCTGATAAATGTTCCTCATCTATTAATAGTATTTGATACTTTTCAATTTACTTTTGCGATGAATCCTTACATGATGCTATACTAATTCCTTTTGTGATTTTTTTTTAAATTGAATTACTTTAATTTATTTCTAAATAAATGATTTGCTAGAATATCCCAGTTTGAGAGGCAGCAAGGTATCAGGGAACTGTCCTAAGATGATTTGTTTTCACACATACATTAAAAAAAAAAATCACTTATCTGGAGCCACAGACTTTGCTGCTTTCTGCAAATGAAACCAATCTAATAGTCCCATAGACAGTTTTTTACTTTATTTTATTTTATTTTTGATAAACATAGAAATTGACACTTTTGGTCTTAAATCCATCAAAAAGTGGGCTGAAGAGAAGACATGAATAGAAAATTCTCAAAGGAAGATACACAAATGGCCAACCAATTTTAAAAATGCTTAACATCACTAATAATCAGGGAAATACAAATCAAAACCACAATGTAACACCACCTAACTCTTGCTAGAATGATCATAATAAAAATAATAATAGAGCCGGGTGTGGTGGCTCGCACCTGTAATCCCAGCACTTTGGGAAGCCGAGGCAGGCAGATCACGAGGTCATGAGATTGAGACCATCCTCGCCAACATGATGAAACCCTATCTCAACTAAAAATACAAAAATTAGCTGGGCGTGGTGGTGCATGCCTGTAGTCCCAGCTACTCAAGAGGCTGAAGCAGGAGAATTGCTTGGACCCAGGAGATGAGGTTGCAGTGAGCCGAGATCATGCCACTGCACTCTAGCCTGGGTAACAGAGTGATACTCTGTCTCAATAATGAAAATAATAATAATAATAATAACAGATATCGGCATGGATTCGGTGAAAAGGAAACACTTTCACACTGCTGGTGATAATGTAAACTAGTGTAATCAATGAGTGGATAAACTAATATATATATGTATATATATAAATAAACATATATGTGTATATGTAGAAATAAACATATATATATGTGTGTGTGATGGTTCAATACATGTTCAATGCATGTTCAATGCATGGCGTGATCTCAGCTCATCGCAACCTCCATCCCCTGATCTTGTACCTTTTGGATAGGATTTGCATGTAGCAATCTTGAATTGTACCTCTTCCTAGTTTTGATGAAAAAGCATGTTGAAAATTCTTATGTATGTTTGTGTAATATTCCATTTTTTGGTATAATTTCCATAAGAGATGGACTTGAAAATTTACCTGGACATTCTGGAGCCCAATATATTCTAACACTCCCATCTCAGTTCTTTTCTTAGGGCAGGCTTTTTATTTTATTTTATTATTTATTTATTTTTGAGATGAAATCTCACTCTGTCTCTCAGGCTGGAGTGCAGTGGCATGATCTCAGCCCACTAAAAGCTCCACCTCTGGAGTTCAAGTGATTCTCCTGCATCAGCCTCCCTAGTAGTTGGGACCACAGGCACACGCTACCATGCCTGTCTAGTTTTTGTATTTTTAGTAGAAACAGGGTTTTACCATGTTGGCCAGGCTGGTCTCGAACTCCTGATCTCAGGTGATCCACCCAAATCAGCCTCCCAAAGTGCTGGGATTACAGACATGAGCCATCTGCCCAGCCTTATTTTATTAATTATTATTTAATTTATAATGAAACATAATTATACATATTTATGGGGTAGAGTGTGATGGTTCAAGCAAGTATGCATTGCATAATGATCAACTTGGAGTAATGACCGTATCTGTCACTTTAAATATTTATCAATTCTTTGTGGTGAACAACATTTGAAATCTTTCCTTCTAGCCATCTTGAAATGGACACTAGATTATTATTTTCTGTGGTCACCCTACTGTGTAATAGAACACAGGAACTTACCCTTCTTGTCTAACTGCAACTTTGTACTAAACTCTCCTGGTAACTCCTCTGCTCCTTGGCTCCTGGTAACCTCTACGCTATAGATTCCACATATGAATAAGCTAATGTGGTGTTTGTCTTTCTGTGCCTGGCTCACTTCTCTTCACATAACGTCATCCTAGTTCACCAATGTTGCTGTAAATGACAAAGTTTCATTCTATTTTATGACTGAATAATTACTCACATTTTCTTTACCAATTTATATGTAGATGGATATTTAGGTTGATTCCATGTCTTTGCTATTGTGAATAGTGCTGCAGCAGTCTCTTTAGTAAATGGTGCTGGAAAAACTAGCACAAGAATGAAATCAGACTCTTATCTCTCATCATATCCAAAAATGAACTCTAAACTCACCAAAGACTTACTTGTAAGACATAAAACTACCAAACGAAAACGAAAACATAGGAGATACACTGTGAAATTGTACTGGGTACAAATTTTTTTGAATAAGGTCTCAAAAGTACAGGCAATGAAAACAAGAATAGACAAATGGGATTACATCAAATTAAAAAGCTTCTGCACAGCTAAAGAAACAATAATGTGAAGAGATAACCTGCGGAGGGGGAAAAAGTATTTATATTGTATTATTTTATTTTATTTTGTTAAATTTTTTTTGAGATGGAGTTTTGCTCTTGTTGCCGAGGCTGGAGTACAATGGCACAATCTCAGGTCAGCGCAACCTCCACCTCCAGGATCAAGTGATTCTGCTGCCTCAACCTCCCGAGTAGCTGGGATTACAGGCATGTATCACCACACCAGGCTAATTTCTGTAATTTTAGTGGAGACAGAGTTTCTCCATGTTGATCAGGCTGATCTCAAACTCACCACCTCAGGTGATCCACCCGCCTTGACCCCCTAAAGTGCTGGGATTGCAGGTGTGAGCCACCGTGCCCAGCCAACATTTTCAAACTATGCATCTGACAGGGGTTTAATGTATGGATGATATAAAGAGCTCAAATAAATCCATAGTAATGATTCAATCAAAATCGACAAAAGACTTGAATAGACATTTTCAAAAGAAGACATACAAATAACCAACAGGTATATAAAAATTTTTCAATATCACTCATCATCAAGAGAATGAAAATCAAAACCACAAGGATTATTACCTCATCCAAGTTAGACTGGCCATTATCAAAAGGACAAAAAAAATTCTGGCAAGTATGCAGATAAAAGGGATCTCTGATACATTGTTTGTGGGAATGGAAAGTAGTTTAGCCAGTATGGAGAACAGTATGGAGCTTCCTCCAAAAACTAAAAATAAAAGTACTGTATGATCCAGAAATCCCATTCCTGCATATGTATACAAAAGAAAGAATTAATATTTCAAAAAACTATTCTATTTTTTAAACATGAGATATGTATTAGTCTGTTTTCATGCTGCTGATAAAGACATACTCAAGACTGGGCAATTTACAAAAGAAAGAATTTTAGTGAACTGAGAGTTCCACGTAGTTGGGGAGGCCTCACAATCACGGTGGAAGGTGAAAGGCATGCATCATATGGTGACAAAGAAGAGAACAGTGAGAGCCAAGCAAAAAGGATTTTCCCTTATAAAATCATCAGATCTCATGAGACCTATTCACTACCATCAGAAAAGTGTGGGGGAATCACTCTCATGTTTCAGTTATATCCCACTGGGTCCCTCCCACAGTATTAAGGAATTATGGGAACTACAATTCAAGATGAGATTTGAGTGAGGGCACAGCCAAACCATATCAAGATACTTATTTGAGGCGTTTTCCTTTTTTCACAATTGTAATTTCCCCAAACTACAACAAACGTTTTACACATCTTTTTTTATATAATAAAATTTCTTAAAATAAATCTTACAGAATTAGAAGTATTAAACCAAAATTTTAGACTTAAAGAACAAAATGCCTACCTAGAAACATTAAGATGGTAAGTAATTTCACTTACTATATGAAATTTCTTCAACATGAATACATGATATTTTCTGCATGTGATTTGACTCCAACTCTTGAAATAAGTCTCTCAGCTGTCCTTCAGAGACCTGGTCATTCTGTTCCTAAAATTTTAGAAATGGGTTATGTATGAAAAAGTGATAATTTGCTTTTTGGTCTTCTCTACTCAGGAACACTGACTAAATTTGGTGCTTAATATTACTTTATGTTAACTTTACTTATTTTCTGTTTTTCAATCAGCCTGTTTTCTGTTTTTAATCCATCTTCTTAATCTGTGGTCATGCTTAGTGCCAGTGTCCTAAAGCAATGAATATGTCCCAAATCCAAAACCAAGCAGCCACTTGTTTTTGCAAACTTCTTACATGTGCAAGTCACATATACTCAGTACCCCAGTGTTCATTGTCACTCAACAAGTTTTCCTGCAGCACAGTTTCACTATTTTTAATCTTATACTCAATAAAGGTATTCTGACAAGAAATAAAAAATGCGTGAAGCATTCTTTTTAAAAAATGTACTATATACTAATCTCATATTTAATGGAAAGTTGAAAAATACTTTCTTGGCAAATTCGTGTACATTTAAATTTTTTATTACACATTGACAAATTATAATTGTATATATTAATGTGGAATAATTTAGTTAATTAACCACCTATTACCTCAAATATTTAGTATTTTGTGATTAGAACATTTGAAATTTAGTTTCTTAGTGATTTTGAAGGTATAGTATTCAATTATCAGCTATATTCACCACATTTTACAATTGATCTAAAAAAAAACACAAATTGTTCCTCCTATTTAACTGATGCCCTGTACCTTTTGAATATCATCTCTCTACGTTCCCCATCCCTCATCCTCTGAAAATCATCAAGGTACTCTGCTTTTATGAGTTTAATAGGATTGCTGAATCATATGGTAATTCTACTTTTAGGTTTTTGATGAATCTCTATAATGCCTTCCATAATTGCTGTACTAATTTACATTCCCACCAACAGTGGACAAGGGCTCCCTATTCTGCAACCTTACCAACACTTGTCATCTTTTGAGACTAGATATTCTGACAGGTGTGAGGTGACATTTCACTGTGATTTTACTTTGTGTCTCCCTAACGATTCGTGATTTTGAGAATTTTTTCCTATATCTTGTCTTCTGACAAGAAGATTCTTTTGAGAAATGTCTTTTTTGAGAAATGTCTGTTCCGGTCTTTTGCCATTTCTTAATAAATCAGGAAATTTGTTTCTTTCTATAGTTTTCCTATATATCTCATATATTAATACTTAAGCTTGCATATATTTTCTCCTCATCTATAAGTGGTCTCTTCATCCCATTAGTTGTTTCCTTTGGTGTGCAGAATCCTTTTTATTTTAATGTAATTTCATTTGTCTATTTTGCCTCTGTTACCTGTAATTTTGAGATTAAATCTAAAAAAAAAAAAACTGCCTAAACCAATGTCATGTGGTTTTCTTCTTAAACGTTTTGTTTCAGACCTTATGTTTAAGTCTCTAACCTATTTTGATTTGACTTTTATATGGAATGAGAGAGGGTTCCAATTTTATTGTTCTGTATAGAAATATCCAGATTTTCCAACGCCATATATTGAAGAAACTGTTCTTTTCCCATTGCATATTCTTGGCACATTTGTTTAAAATTAACTGACCATAGTTACAGAGGCTCACATCTGGACTCTTTATTTTATTTGTCAATGTGTCTGTTTTTATGCTAGTACACTGCTGTTTAAACTACTATTACTTTGTTAATATAGTTTGCAACAAAATAGTGTGATACCTCCAGGTTTATACTTTTTGCTCATGCAAGCCTTAGCTATTTGTTTTGTGTGTGTATGTGTGTATGTATGTGCACCCATATGAAATTTAGAATTGTTTTTTTCTATATCTATGAAAAATGACATTGGAGTTTGAACAAAGATTGCATTAAATTTGTAATTGGCTTCTAGTAGTATAGACATTTTAACAATTTTAATTGTTTTAATCCATGAACATAGGATATTGTTTCATCTATGTATTTCTTTTTCAATTTCTTTCATTAATGTTTTATAGTTTTTAGTGTTGGGGGTCTTTAAACATTTTGGTTAAATTTGTTTCTTTTATTTTTTTTTGTAGCTATTATAAATGGGATTATTCTCTTCATCAAATTTTAAGGAAGTTTGTTGTTAGTGTATAAAAACACTGCTGATTTTATGCTGATTTTATATCCTGCAGCTTTATTACATTTTTCTTTATCATTTCTAACAGTCCTTTGATGGGTTATTTTCAGTTTTCCTTATATAAAATTGTGTCGTCAGCAAATAGTGGCAGTTTCACCTTTTCTTTTCCTATTTTGATGCAATCTATTTCTTTCTCTTGTCTTATGGCTCTGTCCAGGACTTCCAGTACTATATTAAATATAAGTGGCAAAAATGGGCATCCTTGTTTTGTTTTAGCTCTTAGAGAAAAGAATTCTAGTATTTCACTGTTCAGTATAATATTAGTTGTGAGATTATTATATGTGATCTTTATGGGGTTGAAGTACATTTCCTTTATACCTTCTTGAGTGTTTTTATCATGAAAGCATGTTGAATTTTATCAAACACTTTTTCTGCATGTAGTGAAATGATCACATGATTTTTACATTTATTCTGTTATTGTGATGTCTTATAGTTACCAATTTACAAATGTTGAACCATCCTTGTTTTCCAGTAATAAATCCCACATGACAATGGTGAATGATTCTTTTAATGTGTTGTTGAATCTGGTTTGCTAGTATTTTGTTGATAATGCTTTGCATCTATATTCATCAAGTATATTGGCCTGTAGTTTTCTTTTCTTATGTTGTCCTTGTCTGGTTTTGGTATCAAGTTAATGCTAGCATTGCAAAAAGTTTGAAAGTATTCCCTCTTTTTTGATGTTTTGAAAAGTTTATGGAGAAATGGTATGGTATTAGTTCTTGTTTAAGTGTTTGGCAGAATTCAGTAGTGGAAGTATCAGATCCTAGGGTTTTCTTTGATGGGGGACTTCTTTTTACTGCCAATCTTCTTATTCACTGATGGTCTGTTGAGGTTTTCTGGTTTTTTGTTTTCATAATTCAATCTTTGTCAGTTGTATGTGTCTAGATATTTATCCATTTCTATCAGATTATCTAATTTCTGGCATCATGGTTATCCAATTTTTGACTTATAATTGTCCAGAGTAGTCTTTTAAGATTATTTGTTTTATGTGGTATCCATTGTAATGTTTCTCCTTTTATTTCTGATTTTATTTGAGTATTTCCTTGTTTTTTTCTTGGTAAGTATAGCTAGTTTATTTACAAACTGTTATGTTTCCACCACTGTAGCTAGTTCATCAGTATTTTATGCTGAAGCAGATGTCAAGATGATAGTCTTTTTTTTTTTTAATTGTACTTTAAGTTCTGGGGTGCATGCCCAGATCTTGCAGCATTATTGCATAGTATACACATGCCATGGTGGTTTGCTGTCTCCATCCCCCGCCACCTACATTAGGCATTTATCCCAATGTTACCCCTCCCCATCCTCTGCTTCATAGAGGAGATTAAAAACTGTGATTACTTAAATGAAGTCTCCATTTACTAACTAGTCTCTATTTACTAACTCTTGCCTGTTTTTATGATTGTTCTAATGCTGAATGCTTACAAAAGCTGATAACCCTGCATGTGATTCCAAAATTTGCTATTTTTCAGTACTTATTATTTTGTTTATCTTGCAGTGAAATTGCAAATGATTATTTTAATGTATGTACATTAAATATATTCTATCTCTTGTTTTTACCCATTTTTGTCTTTAAGCAATCTTTTGAAAAGTTATATTTTTTAAGTAATCCCAAATAACTTTGAAGGTGAGTTTATTATTTAGACACAGTTATATTTAGATGGAGTAGAATATCCTCTGAATTATAAAACAGTTTTTCTCCTAAATTCACTAGAACATCACATAACAATTCTTTTTTTCACGAAAGGCCCATGACAATAGTGGGTTTGCACCAAATGCCATTAACCTTGCCAATCATCAAAACAGAAGTATTTTTAGCAGAATGGTCTCCTTTTATAGTAAAACAACAGCATAAATTAAGACAGTGTCTATATGTACCAGTAACATAGACATTTAAAGCAAATGTGTGATAGATTTTGTTTAGTTTCAGTTGAAGATTGATATCAGAAGATAGGGCTACTAATTCTATTGCTGATTACTGTTTTTTTAGTTATTACTCTATGTTTCAGATAGTTAAGGAAAACAAACTAATTTCACAGTATATCACAATTAAGGTTTCTTACATATTAAACTACTGTTATTAAAATAAATCTACTATAGTGCTTTATATTCATGAATTATACATCATATCAGAAGTAATAATTTTGAAGCTATTGTTTTCTTTTTCTAAGTCAACAAGTCTAATCATTTTGGTGGTATGGTCAGCTTCTGGACTAATACTATAAAATTCATGTGTTAGAATTATACTTTATGTTTGAATTTATTACCTTTTGTCGATAAAATATTGTCTTGTTTGAAACAGGAAGCCTAATATTTTATTTTTCATTAAAATGCTTCTTTTTATAATTGGTCCTTCTGGGAATGAAAAATTGTATTAGAACATAGTCCAGTAAGTAGTGGATTAGTGATGATATATCTTCAGAAGAGACTGACAGTCATTTGATTTTTTATGTCTGAAAATCCTGTCAACACCAGCATTTTTGGACTATACATGATCTCTGGACTGCAGTCCGAGCCATCTGTCTGAATGGCAAACTGCCTATTCATAAATTAGTTGCACCATTTTATCAGGGTAGAAATGCCAAAGAATAATAACTACAAAGAGAGCAGATTATACATTTTACTAACTGCTGCCACATCTATAGGAATCTCACATTCACTGTTACATTTGTTGTCATAAGTGACGATGACACCTAATCTACCTAAAGAGAGGCCCTAAGGAAAAGCATGATGAAGACATTTTAAATTACCTAGGATAATGAAACAAGTCATTTATCAATTTTGAGCTGAAAGTAATAAGCAGATATGATTTAAGAAATGTATATTCAGATGAACATATACTCAAAATAAATTTGTACATATAAAATAACTGTAAAGTGATGGTTGTAATCTTAGTACAACAGTAATTTATTTCCACATGGGACAACACTAAGCATTATAGAACATATTTTAAAAGTGAGAAAGAGGCCAGGCATGGTGTCTCACACCTGTAATCCCAGCACTTTGGGAGGCCGAGGGTGGGTGGATCACCTGAGGTCCGGAGTTCAAGACCAACCTGGCCAACATAGTGAAACCCTGACTCTGCTAAAAATACAAAAATTAACTCTGTGTGATATCACATTCCTGTAATCCCAGCTACTCCAGAGACCGAGAAAGGAGAATCATTTGAACCCGCCAGCGGAGGTTACAGTAGGCCGACATAGTGCCATTGCACTCCAGCCTGGGTGATAAGGCAAGAATTTGTCTTAAAATAAATAAATAAATACACAAATAAATATAAAAGTGAGAAAGGGAAAAGGAAAATCTGTGTGTGTGTGTGTGTGTGTGTGTGTATTTCTTTAGGAAAAGTGTGTTTGGATTTTTGTATCAATAACTTGTTTGAAATAAATCATTCCATGTAGCATCAGTTAGATAATAAGTCCTATAAATTAATATACTTTATGTATAATTTATAGTTCTTTTTTCATTTTGTAATGGTTGCTTTGATGAATTTACTTAAAAGATTATTTTTCTTTCATGTGTCTTCATAGTAAACAAAATTCATTCATCTTTTATTACAAATAGTATGTATCCCACTTCCCTAATAGGTGAATTTATTTTACTTCCCAGTAATACATTTAAATTTTCCAGGAAGTAAACAAAAATATATTGTGAAATGTTCTATAAATTAGCTGACTCCTTTAAATATTTTCCTTCTTGTATTATTTTATAACAGAATTCATATTTTCATGCTGAAAATACTCTAAGCATGAAACTTTTTCTATCAATTTTCACACAGATAATATACTTAGTATATTTCAAACAGTCACAGCTTCTAAATGCATAGAGAACACACCCAGTATAATAATGTAGTCCTTTGAAGGCGATTGTGACAAAAGTATAAGTGGTTTTTGCACTTACAAAAATTCATTCACTGATAATTAAAAAGTAAGTTTTCTACACCATGAACAATGAAATAGCATATAAATGCTAATGGAAAGGAGGAAAGAGAATAGACATCAGTTTCTAGTATATTATGTGCGCTTCTGGCTCTAGTCCATAATGAAAGTGCTCAACTCTTACTATTATGGGAGTTCTAGTGCCCCTCCAATATCAATCAAATATTTGTACTATGTCATCTTTCTTCTTCATTGAAAAGTGTATCCTGTAAAGAAATAAAATGTAGTAGCATTGCAGAGTCAGCAATACATTGTGAGGCTATCCCTCTTAAAAAATTAAATACTTACCCTACCTAGAGTGACCCAGAAGTTTTGATTTAATAAAGTAATTAGCCTAACACATGAACCTAATAACTTATGAAGAAAATTTATGATTCAATCTTCAGATATCTTTTCATATATTTATTTTTATTATACATTAGAATATTTATTTTATAATGACTAGCATAAGCTACAAACTACTAATAGCGCTGTTGCAAATTTCCCAAATATGTATCACATATTAGATTATATCAAAGATGATCTCATTCTGCAGGTATTTCTTGATAACAAACTGTATTCATCTACTTTAGGAATTTTAAGATATACAAAACAAATGTAAATTCTTACAGCCCCTACACCTCAAAGATTAGATAAAACTTATGCATGTGTATCACAAAATAAGATGTGGAGCTCACCAAGGGGAGGATAAATTAAGCTATACAAGATTCAAAAGAGGAAAAACAGACATTCAGCAGAAGAAAAGGAAAAAGAGATCTTCATGGATAGAATTTTGCATTTGATTTTGTTCTTGAATATATTATTTGGACAAAGAAACAAGGCCTGTCTAAATTGGAAAAGGAAAGAATGAAAGAAAACTTCAGCTAAATTCCATCATTACATTCTCAAGAACACAGTCACGAGTAATCATATTTGACCCCTGGAGAAGATTACAAGCATAAACAAAGACAGACTCTGGGAAACATATACATATGAACTTAGGGTGGAGAAGAAACAATATTTTAAAAAAAATTAGCATCCCTAGCTATACAGGGCAACTCGAGAAGAAGTTTATGCAGGTGATCCATTGAAAGAAACCATAGCAGCAAAATACCAAAACTCAGCTTAACTCTTGTCTAAATTGACAAAATCCCCACAATATCCATCAAGCAGTCAAAACGTATGCCCTTTTTCAGCATGATTGCTACTTACTTCAGATCAGTCTCTGCTGTTATATGTCCAGAATTCAATATGAAATCACAAGAAACACAGAAGTGCAAAAAAATTCCAACTCATTTTCAACATTTAAATAATGAAATCAGACTCATAGAGGGACATAGATGTTGGAAATATAATACAGGGAATTTAAAATAACTATTATTAGTATGCTAAAGGTGCTAATGAAATGGTTAGTAGTCATAATTTTATGGGAAATTTTAGAAAATCAGAAATAATGAAAATCATATAGAAATGCTAGAAATCAAAGCTTGCAATAAGGATGAAGAATTACACTGAAAGTCTCATAAGGGTACTCATCATATCTGAAGAAAGAATCAGGAAGCTTGAAGACAGGTTGTTGATATGCTTGGCTCTGTGTCCCCACCCAAATCTCATCTTGAATTGTAATCCCCATAATTTCCACATGTTGAGGGCAGGACCAGGTAATTGCACCAGATAATTGCATCGGGGGGAGGTTTCCCCCATTCTGTTCTCATAATAATGAGTGAGTCTCACAAGATCTGATGGTTTTATAAGTGGCCTAAAAAATGGGAAACATGCAGAATGTGCAAGTTTGTTACATGATATACATGTGCCATTGTAGTTTGCTGCATCTGTTGATCCATTCTCTAAGTTCCCTTCCCTCACCCCTCATCTCCCAATAGGCCTTGACATGTGTTGTTACCCTCTCTGTGTCCATATATTCTCATTGTTCAACTCCCACTTATGAGTGAAAACATGTGGTGTTTGGTTTTCTGTTCCTGTGTTAGTTTGCTGAGGATGATCTTCCAGCTTCAGACATGTTCCTGCTAAGGACATGATCTCATTATTTTTATAGCAGCATAGTATTCCATAGTGAATATGTAAATTTTCTTTATCCAGTCTATCATTAATGGGTATTTGGGTTGGTTCCATGTCTTTGCTATTGTAAATAGTGCTGCAATAAACATACGTGTGCATGTGTCTTTATAGTAAAATGATTTATATTCATTTGTGTATGTACTCAGTAATGGATTGCTGAATCAAATGATATTTCTGGCTCTGGATCCTTGAAGAATGGGCATACTGTCTTCCACAGTGGTTGAACTAATTTACATTCTCACCAACAGTGTAAAAGTGTTCCTCTTTCTCCACAGCCTCACCAACATTCTTGTTTCCTGACTTTTTAATAATGGCCCTTCTGACTGGTGTGAGGTGGTATCTCATTGTGGTTTTGATTTGCATTTCTCTGACAATCACTGATGTTGAGCTTTTTTCATGTTTGTTGGCCACATAAATGTCTTCTTTTGAGAAGTATCTGTTCATATTCTTTGCCCATATTTTAATTCAGTTGTTTAGTTTTTTTCTTGTAAACTTAAATCCCTTGTAAATTTTAGATATTAGACTTTGTCAGGTAGGTAGATTGTAAAAATTTCCTCCCATTTTGAAGCTTTCATGTTCACACATGTTCTTTTGCTGTGTAGAAACTCCTTAGTTTTATTAGAGTCCATTTGTCAATTTTGGCTTTTGTTGAAATTGCTTTGGCATTTTTGTCATGAAGTCTTTGCCTATGCCTATGTTCTGAATGGTATTGCCTCGGTTTTCTTCTAGGGTTTTTATGGTTTTGGGTTTTACATTTATGTCTCTAATTCAACTTGAGCTAATTTTTGTAAAAGGTGTAGGAAGGGGTCTAGTTTCAGTTTACCACATATGGGTAGCCAGTTTTCCCAGCACTATTTACTGAATAGGAGATCCTTTCTCCATTGTTTGTTTTTGGTAGAGTTGTTGAATATCAGATAGTTGTAGACATGTGGTGTTATTTCTGAGGTCTCTGTTTTCTGTTGGTCTATATGTCTGTTTTGGTACCAGTACCATGCTGTTTTGGTTACTGTAACCTTTTAGTATAGTTTGAAGTTAGGTAGTGTGATGCCTCCAGCTATGTTCTTTTCTCTTAGGATTCTCTTGACTATATGGGGTCTTCTTTGATTCCATATGAAATTGAAAAGAGTTTTTTTTTTTTTAATTCTGTGAAGAATGTCAATGGTATTTTGATGAGAATAGCATTGAAACTATAAATTACTTTGGGCAGTATGGCCAGTTTTATGATATTGATTTTTCCTATCCATGAGGATAAATTGTTTTTCCATTTGTGTCCTCTCTTATTTCCTTGAGCAGTGGTTTGTAGTTCTCCTTGAAGAGGTCCTTTACATCCCTTCTAAGGTATATTCCTAGGTATTTTATTCTCTTTGTAACAATTTTGAATGGGAGGTCATTCATGATTTGGATCTGTTTGTCTATTATTGGTGTAAAGGAATGCTTGTGATTTTATACATATTGATTTTGTATCCTGAGACTGTTGAAGTTGCTTATCAGTTTAAGGAGTTTTTGGCCTGAGATGATGGGGTTTTCTAAATATAAAATCATGTTGTCTGCAAGAAGAGACAATTTGACTTTCTCTCTTCCTACTTGAATACACTTTATGTCTTTCTCTTGCCTGATTGCCCTGGCCAGAACTTCCTATACTCTGTTGATTAGGAGTGGTGAGATAGAGCATCCTTGTCTTGTGCCGGTTTTCAAAGGGAATGCTTCCAGCTTTTGCCCATTCAATATGATATGGGCTGTGAATTTGTCCTAAATAGTTCTCATTATTTTGATATATATTCCATCAAAACCAAGTTTATTGAGAGAGTTTAGCATAAAGTAATGTTGAATTTTATCAATGGCCTTTTCTTCTTCTACTGAGATAATCTTGTGGTTTCTGTCACTGGTTCTGTTTATGTGGTGGATTACATTTATTGATTTGTGTTTGTTTAACCAGTATTCCAACTCAGGGATGAAGCTGACTTGATAGTGATTGATAAGCTTTTTGATGTGCTTCTGGATTCAGTTTGTCAGTAACTTTTTGAGGATTTTTTCATCAATGTTCATCAGGGATATTGGCTTGAGATTTCTTTTTCTGTTGTGTCTCTTCCCAGTTTTGGTATCAGGATGATGTTGGCTTCATAAAATGCTTTAGAGGGAATTCCCTCCTTTTCAGTTTTTGGAATAGTTTCAGAAGGAATGGTATGGCCTCCTCTTTGTATTTCTGGCTGAATTTATCTCTGAATTCCACTGGTTCTGGGCTTTTTTTTTGGTTGGTAGGCTATTAATTATTGCCTCAATTTCAGAACTTGTTATTGATCTATTCAGGGATGTGACTTCTTCCTGGTTTAGTCTTGGGACAGTGTATGCGTCCAGGAATATATGAATTTCTTCTAGATTTTCTAGTTTATCTGTGTAAGAGTATTTAGTATTCTATAATAGTAATTTGTATTTCTTTGGGGGTCAGTGGTGATATTCTTTTTATCTTTTTTTGTTGTGTCTATTTGATTCTTCTCTTTTTTCTTCTTTATTAGTCTAGCTAGTAGCATATCTATTTTGTTAATTTTTTCAAAAAACCAGCTCCTGGATTCATTGATTTTTTGGAGGGTTTTCAGTGTTTTTGTCTCTATCCCCTTTAGTTCTTCTCTAATCTTAGTTACTTCTTGTCTTCTGCTAGCTTTTGGATTTGCCTCTCTAACTCTTTTCATTGTGATTTTAGGGTGTCAATTTGAAATATATTAAGCTTTTTGATGTGGGAATTTAGTGCTATAAATATTCCCCCAACACTGCTTTAGCTGTGTCCAGAGATTCTGGTATGTTGTTTCTTTGTTCTCATTTTTCAAAAAAAAATTTTGATTTTTTTGCCTTAATTTCATTATTTACCCAGGAGTCATTCAGGAGCAGGTTGTTCAATTTTCATGAAATTGTGTGGTTTTGAGTGTGTTTTGTAATCCTGAGTTTTAATTTAATTTCACTGTGATCTGAGAGAGTGTTTGTTATGATTTCAGTTCTTTTGCATTGCTGAGGAGTGTTTTACTTCCAATTATGTGGTCAATATTAGGATAAGTGCCATGTGGCACTGAAAAGAATGTATATTCTACTGATTTGGGGTAGAGAGTTCTGTAGATGTCTATGAGGTGCACTTGATCAAGAGTTGAGTTCAAGTCATGAAAACGCTTTTTAATTTTCTGTCTCCTTGGTCTGCCTAATACTGACAGTGGGAAGTTGAAGTCTCCTACTATTACAGTGTGAGAATTTAAGTAACCTTGTTGGTCTCTAAGAACTTGTTTTATGAATTTGGGTGCATGTATATTTAGAATAGTTAGTTCTTTTTATTGAATTGTTCCTTTTACCACTATGAAATGCCATGCTTTGTCTTTTTTGATCTTTCTTGATTTAAAATGTTTTTTCAGAGACTAGTTTTACAACAGTTGCCTTTTTTTTTTTTTTTTTTTTTTTGCTTTTCATTTGATTAGTAAATTTCCCTCCATTCCTTTATTTTGAGCTTCTTTGGATGTGAGATGGGTCTTTGGATGTGAGATGAGTCTCCTGAATCCAGTATATCAATGGATCGTGACTTCTTATCCAATTTGCCAATCTGTGTCTTTTAATTGGGGCATTTAGTCCATTTACCTTTAAGATTAGTATTGTTGGCCCAGCATGGTGGCTCATGCCTGTAATCCTAGCACTTTGGGAGGCTGAAGGGGGTAGATCATGAGGTCAGGAGATCGAAACCATCCTGGCTAACATGGTGAAACCCCATCTCTACTAAAAATACAAAAATTAGCTGGGCATGGTGACGTGCACCTTTGGTCTCAGCTACTTGGAAGGCTGAGGCAGGAGAATTGCTTGAATCTGGGAGATGGAGGTTGGAGTGAGCCAAGATCTTGCCACTGCACTCCAGCCTTGGTGACAGAGCAGGATTCTGTCTCAAAAAAAAAAAAAAAAAAAAAAAATTAGTATTGTTATGTGTTAATTTGATCCTATCGTCATGCTATTATTTGGTTATTTTGCACACTAGTTGATGCAGTTTCTTCATAGTGTCATTGGTCTTTATATTTTGGTGTGTTTTTGCAGTGGCTGCTACTGGCTTTCTCTTTTCATGTTTAGTGCTTCCTCCAGGAGCTTTTGCAGGGCAGGCCTGGTGATAACAAAATCCCTTAGCATTTGCTTGTCTGGAAAGTATTTGGTTTCTATTTTGCTATGAAGCTCAGTTTGGCTGGATATGAAATTCTGAGTTGAAATCATTTTCTTTAAGAATGTTGAATATTGGCCCCCAGTCTCTTCTAGCTTGTATAGTTTCTTCTGAGGGGTCTGCTCTTTGATGGACTTTCTTTTGTAGGTGACCTGACTTTTCTTTCTGGCTGCCCTTAACAGTTTTTCCTTTGTTTAAACCTTGGAGAATTATGTGTCTTGGTGTTTATTATCTTGTGAAGTATCTTAATGGTGTTCTCTGTATTTCCTGAATTTGCATATTGGCCTGTCTTGCTGGATTGGGGAAGTTCTCCTGGTTAATATCCTGAAATGTGTTTTCCAGTTTGTTTTCATTCTCCCTGTCTCCTTCTGGTACTCCAATCAATCGTAGGTTTGGTCTTTTTATGAATTTCCCCATTTTCTGGAGGTTTTGCTCCTCATTACTTTTCATTCTTTTTATTCTCTAGTCTTGTTTGCATTCCTTATTTCAGCAAGGTGATCTTCAAACTCTGATAAGCTTTATTCTGCTTGGCAATTTGTCTATTGATATTGTGTATGCTTCAGGAAGTTCTTGTACTGAGTTTCTCAGCTTCAGCAGGTCATTTATGTTCCTCTCTAAAGTGGTTATTCTAGATAGCAATTTTTCTACGCTCTTATCAATGTTCTTAGCTTATTTGCATTGGGTTAAAACATGCTCCATTAGCTCAGTGTAGTTTTTAATTACCCATGTTCTGAAGCCTACTTCTTTCAATTCATCCATCTGATCCTTCATTCAGTTCTGTGCCCTTAATAGAGAAACTTTGCAATTATTTGAAAAATGAGAGGCACTCTGGTATTTTCAGTTTTCAGCATTTTTTCATTGATTCTTTCTAATCTTTGTGAGTTTGTCTAGTTTTGGTCTCTGAGGTTGCTGACTCTTGGATGGGATTTTTATGGGGGCTTTGTTGTTGTTCATGATGATGCTGGTGTTGTTGCTTTCTGCTTGTTGGTTTTTCTTTCAATGATCAGATCCCTCTTCTATAGTGCTGCTGCAGTTTGTTGGGGGTTCACTTTAGGCCCTATTCATCTGACTCACTTCTGCACCTGGAGATGTCACTCAAGGAGGCTGGAGAACAGCAAACATGGGTGCCTGCTTCTTCTTCTGGGACCTCTGACCTCAAGGGTCACCAATATAATATCAGTAGAATTGTTCCTGTATAGGGTGTCTGACAACCCCTGTTGGAGAGTCACATTCAGTTGGGTGGCATTGGGAACAGGACCCATTTAATGAAGCACTTTGTCCCTTAGTGGAGGGGGTGTGCCTTGCTGGGGGGAACCTACTCGTCTGGGCTGCCCAGATTGCTCGGAACTACCAGGAGAAAAGGCTAAGTATGGTAGTCTGCAGAGACTGTGGCCTCCCCTCCCCTTAATGGCTCAAGTCCAGGAAGATATAGGTTCTGACCCTGAGCCTCTGGCTGGAGTTATTGGAGTTTCTGCAGAGAATCCCTGCCCAATGAGGAAAAAGATGCATCAGAGTGCCTGAAGAAGCACTCTTACCATAGACTGCCACAGCCTGTGTGTTGTGGCTGTGGGGGACAAGTCTTGGGACCAAGTCCTCCAGTCTCCCTGGCTCCAGCAGGGGAAAAGCACAGCCTGGAGCTATAGAGATGGATGCCGCACTTCCCCACCCAAGGAGCTTAGCATGTTAGGTAGTTGTGAATCCCAGTGCTGGCTGCTGCCCCTCCCCCAAGGAGCTCAAATGGCTTAGACAGCAGGCAGCTGCAGCCTAGGTGCTGGTTGCCCCTCTCACTGGGAGTTAAGTAGGCCTAAGCAGATCCTGCTGAAAGACTATTGAGTCTGTATGTTCCAGGGTTGGGATACAAAGCCCAGGTGGTGTGCATTCGTGAATGGGATCTTTTGATCCATAGGTTGCACAGTTTCATGGAAAAAGTATGGTTTTCCTGGCTGAGTAGAATGCTCACTCACCACCTCCTTTGGCTCTGGGTAGGGAGATCCCCTGCCTGCCCCGTGTGGTTCTCAGGTGAGCCGCTACACCACACTGTTCTTTCTTCTCTCCGTGGGTCACACCAGCCTCCCAGTCAGTTCTGATGTGAGAACCTGGATACCTTGATTTCTGATGAAGGATTCACATTTATTATATATTTTTTCAATGGGAGCCTCCCAAAAGCTGCTGTTTCTACTTCACAATTAAATAACTTTTAATAATTACCTACATAATCACTTCTACAAGCACTGCAGTGCTTGGGCTGATGTGGGAAGGTAGCACAATCTGAGTGGCTTAAACATAGAAATTTATTTTCTGTTCTTGAGTTTAAAAATATATTTTCTACTCTGGAAATTAGAAGTCTAAGATGAAGGTGTTAGCAAAGTTGGTTTCTTTTAAGGGCCAAAAGAAAAAGAGAACTGTTCTGAGTCCCTCTTCCTAGCTTTTCTCTGCATCTTTTCATTGTCTTCCTTCTGTATATGCCTGTGTCCAAATTTTATCTTGTTAGTAAGGATAACAGTTATATTTTATTAGGATTCACCTTAATGACCTAATTTTAATTTTATTACCAGTTCAAAGACCCTATCTCCAAATATCATTACATTCTGAGGTTAGGACTTCCACATATACATTTTTGGAGGGCACATTTCAGCCCATAACAAGTGCTCTGTATTTTCATGTGTAATCACATTAGTGTCTGGTGCTACTTCCTTTCTGCCTCAAAACATTGTTTATATTTATTTATTTGTTTTGTAAATTGGCTCTGCTTTGTAATAAAGTATCTTAGAAATTGTTGATAATGAGAATTTGTGTTTTTATTCTATATGGAGAAGATTATTTTCTTGTATATAAGGTTCTTGGTGGACAGTCCACTGGCCCTAAATTCTTTAAACACTTTATTCCACTGCTTTCTGGTATTCATTCTTTGTTTTGAGAAGTCATTCATTAATCTTATACATAATAATCTCATACATTATCCCTTATATGTGATTACTTATTTTTCTCTTGTTCTTTTCAAGATTTCATCTTTGTCTTTCAACATTTTGATGATGATATGACGAAGCATGGATCTCTTTATATACACCAAACTGAAGTTAATGAGCTTCCTGCATGTCTAGAAAAATGATTTTAATAAAATTTGAGGAAGTTTAAGGCATTATTTCCTGGGATATATTTTCTTGTCAATTGCTCTCCTCCTTCTCACACTCTCATTATTTATATGTTGGTTTACTTAACTACATTATATATTTCTTAAATGCTCTGTTCATTTCTGTTTTTTAAAGTTTTTTCTCTTCTGTTTTTTTTTTTCAGATTTGTCACTCTAAATCTATCTTTGTGTTCACTTATTCTCTCCACTGACAGCCTAAATCTGTTGTTGAGCTCCTCTCATAAATTCTCATTTTTGTTGGTATAAAAACTTCAACTCTAGAACTTCAGTTTAGTTCTTAGAATTTCTATCTCTTTATAAGTATTCTCTATTTGATAAGTCAGTGCCATCATACCTTTCTTAAATTAATTGTTTTTAATTTTTTTGTTTTTTGTTTTGAAACAGGGTTTCACTCCTGTTGCCCAGGCTGGAGTGAAATGGGATGATTATGGCTCACTGTAGACTCAACTTCCCAGGCTCCAATAATCCTCCCACCTCAGCCACTTGAGTAGCCAGAATTACAGGTGCATGCCACCATGCCTGGCTAATTTCTTGTACTTTTAGTATATATTAGGTTTCATCAAGGTGCTCAGGCTGCTCTTTAACTTCTATGATCAGGTGATTGTCCCATCTTGGCCTTCCAAATGCTGGGGTTAAAGGCATGAACAATGCCTAGCCCCCTTCTTAAGATCTTTAAGCATGGTGATTTTTCTTTCTTTGAATATTGTTATAATAGCTACTTTAACAATTTTGTCTGCTAAGTTGAACATCTGGGCCTCCCTGAAGATAGTTTCTATTAGTGTCTTTTATTCTGAAAACAAATTACTTTTTCTTTTTATTTCCTAAATATCTCATAATTTTTCATTGATAACTGGACATTTTAGATAACATATTGAATCAACTCTAAATACTGATTCAACTTACATTTTTAGGGCTTGTTCTTTATTTAGTGACTTTGCTGGACTATAGTTGTGAAATTTATTTCCTCCCACAGTATGCCTCCTTTGATGTTCCCTAGAGAGTTCAGTCTTGGCCTTGCATACAATTTCTCTGACCATCAGAGTGGTATTGATTGTATTTTGGATCTCTTTAAATTGTTTTTTTCCCTGGTCTCCCTGTTAAGCTTCTTGCTGGTCAGTCTCTATTGTTTCACATTCAGCTGGTAATCTCCGCTAATAGCGAGCAGATGCTGTATTGTTTTTGGCCACACTGTGGAGCATAAACTTATCCATAGTCTGATCCAGTAAAATGTGGGCAACTTTGCAGAGCCAGGGTGTTGCTACATTTTGATTTAGACCCCAAAAAGTTTCTTTTTAACTTTCTCTTTCCCTAGTATTTTCTGTTTTAAATTTCTATGTGGTCTATCATTTTCTTGGTATTTGTATCATAGAGCTACGATTCACTTCTTAGTTTCCCTTAGCAATGAACTTGCCCATTCTCTGTTCCAAATAAAGACAGTCTTAGTGTATTACTGTACTGTCGCTGAGGTTGAGGACAGCAGCCTACCTCTCCTCAGTGACATTCTTGCTCTCTAAGCAGGGCACTAGCCAAAAATATAGTAGTTTCTGATCTTCTTGGCTTGCCCCTCCCAATGTGGAACCTCTACCTCATGAGCAACATGTAGTAGAGACAATTGGGGCTCAGTATTTTCAGCCTGCTGTACTTGGTGTAGAACTTTTGCCCTGTGAGTGAAGTAAGAAAACCAAAGACTTTTTGGCCATATCTACTTGAAATAGAGCTTCTACATCTCAGAATTGAGGCTAAGAGATGTCAGCAACATGCCTCTACCAGTGTGAAACTGAAGCCCCCGATTGAAAATATAGCCTTAACTAGTAATGAGTGAGGGAAGGGTGCCTGGTCTTTAGGTCACACCTGACTAGTGAAGAGCTGTAGCAACAATGAGCTGGGAAAGGGAACAGAAAATTGAAGTTGATTGTGGCTTAAATGCCACAGACTCCCACTCTTTTTTGCTGAAATTAAATATATATTCTTGAATGCATATCTCTCCATTTGCTGTTTGTTCTTAGAAAAATGGCAGCAAACTACAGCTGTTTTTATAGTTTTCACCAGTGAAGATTGTTTTCACTGAGACAGTGTCCACTGAGCTCTTCTCCCAACCATTTGAGTGGTACCCTACACTAACAATTGAGATTTCCAAAACGTGGTGTGCATTCTCAATTGTAACATTGCTATATAAGGGGAAATGATTGACAAGACCTCTATAGTAGAAAAATGTCCAACAGTTATAAATTTGAAATGTGAACTGAGCATATAAAGGATGAATGTGTGTAAGTAATCAGAAAGGATTAATGCGTAATCATACATTAGCAGTGCTGAATTTCAGTCAGTTTCAAAGGAGATGTTCTATATGTAATAGTGAAAAGTAGCAGTGTTATGTAGAATTGAGATGATATACCTATCTCTATAAATATGTCTATCTAAAGCTATAGCATATCTGAGCAGAGGCAGGACAAAATGATGGACAAAAGCAAAATAATTATCAATGAAGCTGTAGAGAGGGGTATGTAAGAGTGAAAAGTAGGAAACGCAGAAGGAAACGCATCTGTCTCTGTCTCTGTCTCCCTCTCTCTCTATATATATATATATATATATGCACACACACACACACATATATATATACACATACATGTTTGTATAACAGCTAGTTTGAATATTTTATGTATATATATGAATGTGTGTGTAAAACCTATCTATAGAAATAGAATTGCTCTATTAAATATATGAATATTTGAATTTTGTGAGCTATTGACAAATAGCTTAAAAAGAAGTTAACTTTATTCTTGGAAGTTTGAAAAGAAGAAGTTATTGGATTTAAGTATATCAGTCATTTTGATTAAAGCATATGACTTAACATGTTAGCTTTCTCACAATTCAACATGTTTTTGATGTACTTATTTTGTCTATTTGCACTATAATCACAAAGACAACTGTGACATTTCTTTTCAATATACATTCAGAAATAAAGAACAATCTATTGTTTTCCAGGTGTTACATTTGTTATTAAAATTTAGGGATTTCATTTATTTTGAATTCATTAAATATATACATTGACTTACCTTTTAAGAACAGTTCTGACTTCAGAATGTTTTGGAATGATATATTTATTCAGAGTGAGTCAATATCAAACATGAAATAACTGAAGAATAAGTACATGTATGGTGAATTGGATAAATTAGCATCAGATGAACAGTATTATCTCTGCTTTACATTCCTGCACAATATTTTGAGGTTGATATTTTGGGAAATAATTTCAATCCATTAATTTTATGGAATATATTCTGCTACTGCTAAGAGAACAGATGAATCGTTTTTCTATGCCAGAATTAAATTCTATAAATAAATTATAGATGAACACATAAAAAGTCATTGAGTGGGAGAAAGCTGATATCTGTACCACTGTGTGATAACTTGTACTCTCCTACAGATTCCCAGAAAAGTTAAAAGTGAAATTATAATTGAGAAATATTTAAGTACTTAGGATTCCTTTAATATGATAAAATTTCATAATTTTATGCCATTTTTAAAAGCCAGGAAGAGAGCAGAATAAAGGAAGTAGAGAGTTTACCTACAAAATAGCATGTTCTAATAAAATTTAGTACAAAATGTGTAGAAAAAGTATTGAGATTTTAAAGTAAATCATTTTGAAAAGATCAATTTTTAGGAGTATGTACACAAATGAATGAAACGTACCATTTACAAGTTGTATAAAGAACCTTAGTTCATGCTGTTCCATTCTCTATTAGTGATTTATGTTAGTAATTTTATTCTAGTAAGATAATTTGACTTAATGGTTTAACAATGACTTATTTCCTTACAGTTCTGGCCCTATACGGAGGCAAATCATTTGGCTATGAACATACACAATGGTTTTCATGATGGAAAACATGCCCCCTTCTGCCAATATGCTCCCCTCCTCACCATCTGCCAGAGAACTTTGATTACAGCATAATGTTGAAAAGATCCAAGAGAAGATTGACAAGAATTATTTGATCATGTCATGTATTACCAGCCCATACAGATGTATGATTAAATTAACGTATGGATTATATAAGACCTTCTTATGTAATTTGTTTAGTCATTATGACTGAATTTTTTTCCTCTTGAGCTTTATTAAAATATCTCTAAGTTTTGTAAAAGGTTTCTGCTACCTCAATCTAATCTATTTTTAAGTAGGTATTTTCTATGCAGGTGACTACCACCTCATTTTTTAAAATTTCTAACCCAGTAAATGTTTCTGAAACTGGATTCTCTTTTCCAATCTTCTACTTAATATTTCTACATTGATATTTCACTGTTATAAGAAGCTCAAGTCCTAATTAGTTATATACAGGTGGTTTTCCTAGGGAGAAAGAAGTACATTTCCCACAGACTAGAATTAGTCAGGGGCAAGAGGGCACACAACTGGCTCTTTTTTATAGCATTGATTCAATTTTATTTGTATTAGATTTATGTATTTTTTAAACACTCGCTTCCTTTCTCAGAATGCAAAACTCTAGAAAATAAACTTCCCCCTGCTGATACTTTTCACTATGTCTTACACAAAATAAGGAGACAAAAATTTATTGTTCACTCATTCTGTATGCATTGTTGTCAACCTGCCTTGTTTCATTTGCTTAGTTTTAGAAGAGATGTTTTCATGTTTTGCCTCCCAGAAAATCACAGTATAAGAAGGAAACAAAGATGTTGACTCACAATCACCATAGAGGGTGGTCCATGCCATTGTACCATGTGCTTTTCACATTCTATACTCTATGGAGAACTCTGGTTTCTCCTCTCATGCCTGCTATAATTTAACACCTTGTGTGGTTCAAGGATGTGGGAATGTCATTGTACCATCAAATTTAGAATGCAAAATATTTGTTCAAGGTATATCAAGAGATCAAGATATATTACTTTGGTTTAAACAGCTTTGTTTTTCTTTTTGATGATTTTCATCTTTGGATGCATTCTTTCTTCTGTAACGTGTTTGACATATCTGATACAGTTAGAAAAATTGGGATCTCTTTCACTTCAAAAGAATATATTAATAATCTCAGGCTACCATAACAAGATGCAACGGACAGGTCGGCTTCATTAAACACAAGACATTTATTTTCTTACAGTTATAGGAACTGAAAGTCCAAGATTAAAATGCTTTAGGGTTGGTTTTTCGTGAAGCGTTTTCCTGGCTTCTTGCCGTGACCTCAGATGGCCTTTCTTCTGCCCTTCCACAACTGAGAGCACTCTGGTTTCTCTTCCTCTCCTTATCAACAACACAAGTTTTAGCAGATTAGGGACCTACTCTTGTGAAACCATTTAACCTTAATTACTTCTATAAGGGTCCTATCTCCATGTATACTGGCATTGGTGGTTAGGGTTTCAATGTATAAAATTTAGGGAAACGCATGTCAGTCCATAACAAAAAATATGTATAAAACTCCCACCAGGAACGCTTGGGTGATCCAGTTTCTCCCCATCCTCATCAGCATTTGGTGCCATCACTATGTTCATTTTTGAAAACAGTGTTTTTATGAGGAATAGAATATTAAAACTTTACTATTTTAATTATTACTTTTATTTTGCTTTTAAGTAAAAATAATAATTGTATATATTTATGGGGCACAATGTGATGTTTTGATAAACATATATATTGTGGAATGGTCAGATCAGGGTAATTAGCATATCCATCACCTCAACTATGTATCACTTCTTTATGGTGAGAACATTAAAAATCATCTCTTTTAGCTATTTTAAAATATACAATACATTATTAGTAACTATAGTCAGCTTACTGGGAAATAAAACTTATTCCTCCTAACTGTAACTTTTTTCTGATTTACCTAAGTCTTCTCTTTCCCTGTCTACCTCTTCTGCCTCCAGCCTCTGGTAACAACCATTCTACTCTAAACTTCTATGAGTTTGACTTTTTTAGTTTCCACATATAAGTTACATTATACAGTATTTGTCTCTCTGCTTGGCTTATTTTACTCAGCCTGCTGTCCCTACATTCATCCATGTTGTCACAAAAGGTAGAATTTCCTTTTGTCTATTTTTTTTTCTTTTTAAGAATGGATAGTATTCTATTGTGTATGTACTGTATATCACAATTTTTATTCCACTTTTCTGTTGATAGACACTCAAGTCGTTTTCATATTCTGGTCATTGTAAATAATGCTGTAATGAACAGGGGCGTTCAGACACATTTCAGCATACTGATTTCAATTCCTTTGGGCATATACTCAATAGTGGGGTTGCTGGATTATATGGTAATTCTGTTTTTAGGTTTTTGAGGAACTTCCACAGTGTTTTTCAAAATAGTTGTATGAATTTACAATACCACCAGTTATGTATAAGAATTCTTTTTACTACATATTCTTGCCAACACTTGTTGCCTTTTATCTTTTTGATAATAGTCAATCTAACAGGTGTGAAGTGATATCTAATTGTGGATTTAATTTACATTTCTCTGATGACTATAGGCATCGAGCATTTTTTATATATCTGTTTTCCAGATCTATATAGTTGGAAACTATAAGACACTAATGAAAGAAATTGAGGTAACAAAAATAAATGTAAAGATGTCTCATGTTTCTAGATTAGAACAATTTAATTTTTGAAGTTCGTACTACATAGAGCAACCAACGAATTTAATACAATCTTTATCAAAATTCCAATGTCATTTTTTATAGAAATAGAAGTCACAGAAAACCCCTAATAGCCCAAGAAAATTTGAGAAAATAAAATATTTGGTGATTCCAAATTGGATGGAAACACCAGTTACCAACACAACAGATCCATAAGGATAAATATTTCAAAGATTAATTATGATTATCCATATTGGCTTTGAGAATATATTAAAACGAATCTCATTTTTTAAAGTAAAAGAACTAAAACTTGGGAGATAGAAAATGGTCTATATTAAAGGAAGTGCTTTTTTCCTGAGAAGCTATAAAGTGATATGAATCTAAACTGCCTATAATTTGGAATAAAGGAAATATGAGAATCCAAAAAAAAAAAAAAAAAAAAAAAAAAACCAAACTGTGCTCTGACCATTTTGGGCACATGTCATCAGGACATTGTGAGGCTGTGTCACAGGTGCATGTCCTCAACCTTGACAAAATAAACTTTCTAAATTAACTGAGAGCTGTCCCAGGTATTCGGGATTCACGGTATGTACATACAGGAACAATGGGATTGATGGGTCAAATGGTAGCTCTGATTTTAGTTCTTAGAGAAATTGTCATACGACTTTACACAATGTTTGAACTAATTTAAACTCCCACCAAAATGTATAAGCATTCTCTTTACCCCACAACCTTGCTAGCATCTATTATTTTGACTTTTTCATACTAGCCATCCTCTAATAAACCTTTGAATTCCTGTGGAAAAAAAAAAAAAAAAAAAAAAGAAAATGGTGATTTTTCAATAGGAATATTAGTTGTAGTCATATATGTATGGTGAAAAAAATTTAAATACCCTAGAAATATCAATAGGAGCAAACTGATGTAACAGGAAAACGTAAGTCCAGAGTAGCATCCAAAGTCAGATTCTAGGATTTATTAAAGTGGTTGAACATTTACATTTTAGAATGCTACTGCGCTTTTTTGTTGCGCTGCAAGGATTTAAAAGGACAAAGATTTAATAAAGTTGATTTGGCAAAGAACAGTGAAATTCCTTTCTATAGCTCACTTAGTCAAACTATCTGAATAGATCATTTTTTAAAGGAAGTTTTGTCTAAATAAGGGAGTGTCAGAACTGGGGAATGAGATAATCCATATTAAGTAATTAAAAAATTAGTATTTCTTTAATTATCTTTTCTTTTCATATGATGTAGATAGGACAGCTACTTTTTGCTTTATTGGGTGATTTTGGCTGCTGATAAAATTATTCTAGTTTTTTCTCTTTTAAATGCATCTAGTGAGGAAATAAAGGAACTTAGAAAAACAAAAAGTATGAAAATAGCTTTTTCTGTATTGTATATTTTTAGTTATATCTATCACTTATTTGGCCTATACACAGTTATTTTTATCAAAGTATATGAGGAAATATAAACCATTTTCAGATATTTGTAATTAGATAATAGAGGAAACATAAGTTGTTTAAACCGATTAGATATTATTTAAATTTTAACTCAAAATGAGAGAATCCTCAAAGTCACGTACCCTCATGCTTCAATTACTTCCCTATTTCTAGTTCTTCATACTCTTAGGGCGCTAAAAACCAAATATCAAGCACAAAACAAATGAATAACTAAAAATTATATTTCACCATGGAGAATCAATAAAACAGAAAGTTTGGATGTGTTGTATTCTACAAAACTAAAATAACTGTAAATCATTTGAACTGGATGTTTATTCCTTGATCGCTTCCTCTCATGCATGAAAAAATTATTTGTGTAGGATCTAGATTCCCCACAGGCAAGACGGCATCCCAGAGTGAAGAGTCAATATGCAAAGTGTCTCAGAATTGTTTGGCACATCTCTCAAGCCTTCTGCATTTTGTCCTCACGCAGTTTCTTTTTAAACATCTGATCCATTCCTTTACGGAGTAGGGGAATCTTCTGATTAATATGCACTGGGGCACCACATGGTTGCCCATCTGTGTGGGTCAGTTTCGAATCACTGATCAGGGCTGAAATTGAGTTGAAATTTAGCCAAATAGCCAGCAACAATGACCTTCAAACCTGTCGTGGCTGGCTGATGGGCAGCTCTAGAGAATTTAATTTGCTTTAGAGCTTGTATCTCACATTCATGTCTGATACTTAAAATGAATTTATTTCTCATACTTATTGATCTTTGCTTTTCAGATATTTAAGTTTTGGAAAGTCTTCTTTCAGATTTACAAGAGCAAATTTAACTAAAGACCATTCCCTGAAAGTATTAACTTCAAGAAATCAATCAATAAATTAAATAATGTATACATTTATACAATTTTCGGTAAGAGAAATATTGTTCTTTTATCTCTTTTTCAGGCAAAATAAATCAATCTATCTCTTTCTTTAACACCAGCCAGCATGTTCCAATTATAATAGCTGAGCACTTGTTATTATTCAGACAGACAAAAACAAATAAAGGAATTAAATTCACTTAAGAACTGGGATAAATAACCTTTCGAAAATGAAATAAATTTAGCAAAGTATATATATTTTGAAAGGAATCTAAGAGTAAACTTTTCCTATCTGTTTATTTGCTCTCTAATTATCTATATTTGAGAAATATGACTATAAAATATTTAAAGACATAACAAAGTTAATTGTCTTCTCACGTTACTGTAAAGAACATTTTTATTTTTTTAACTGAGAAAAATATTTCCATGTCCCTAAATATCCCAAGTACAAAATGTTATTAAGTTAAGTATCAGATTATCTGCATAAGAGAGGAGACACTTCTAATACTTCCTTATATAGAAAGGTCATCAAAATCATCAGTAACCTCTGCATTCCTTACCTCATGTTCTTGCCTCAACTGAATGATATCTAGGATATGTTACTCTTTGCCAAGAGGTTCAAGAACAATAGCAAAAACATGGTTTCCTCACCATGTATTCATTCCATAACACGCAATGAAGAAATAGCTTCCCTTCTAGAACATGCTATTTTTATTGTCTAGATGTTAAAGGGGAAAAAATGTTCAATTACACTTGTTAAAGCATGGTGAGAAAGATTTTATTGAGGACCATTGTAACAGGTATAGGAACCTCTGCAATGGGGTCTTGCAGTGTAGGGTTCTGGACTCAACTCCAAATACACTGAGCAAGTGGAAATTTTTAGCCATGAAGGAGGGTGGGGATCAGTAGGTACAAAATTCTAAGAGGAAACTTCAGCAGTAAGTGGGCCTCTGGTTAAACTGACTTAACAGGATTCTTGCTGAAGGCAAGCCAGGGTGATCAGGCATCATCTGGTAAATAAGGAAGCTGATCACATTTTGAGGAAAATTAGATATGCATGATAAGGGGTTCTGGCTAAAGTGACTTTGCAGGGTTCTTTGCTAAAAATGGATTTTACAAGGAAGTGTGAGGATAGGCTTACGAGAAGGTCCAGAAGCCAGACCTGTTTGACCAAGCAAAGAATCTTTGTTATAAGCCAAATAGAGAAAAAAGAGAAGCCAATTATGTTATCACTTATAAAACTTATACTGTGTTGTAGCATATATAATTTCCACTCACAATCAATTAGTTAAATAATCAAGCTCATAATTTAGTAGAGTGGGGAAGGATAATCTTCATACAAGGGGCATGGCAATGGATTGGGAAGCAAATAGTTGGGATCAAATGTGATAAACCATACACGTTTATCTTGATTACATGTGTTTGCTTCACTCTTATAAACTAAGCAAAATCCAAATGAAAACTCTTAAATTCTATCAATTAAATTATGATTTATTTTTAATTTCTAGAGACGAACTGTGTTAATATTTTTGCACATCTACTGTTGGATTCTTATCTAAGAATTTACAAACTTTCTCTGTACATACATGAATACCTACATTTGATTTGTTTTAATTTTTTTATTTCTAAAAAGACCTTATCAAAGTATAATTGTGCCAAATCCTGATATAAATCCCCTTCTCTCGCCTGGAGGACTGCCCCAGCCTCCTGGCTGATCTCTTCATTTCTACTTTTTATCTCAGGGTTGTCAACACACACACCAAGATGATCCTGTCAAAATTAATCAGAGCATGCCACTCTTCTAATTAAAGCTGTCCAATTGCTGCTGTGCATTTAATGATATTTACATTTTAATGTAAAATGTAATTTATAGCTGTGTATTGTTGAAAAAATTTATTTTTTAAATTTTATAATAAGCTGTTTTATGATCAAACTAATTTGTCAGGATATAATTTCACACAGTATCTTATTTTCATTATTTTGTGTGAGCTTTCACTTTACAATTATGCTGTCTTTCAACTCTTGTAAGTCTTTGGAGCTCTAGACACTCTGATGCCCATCTCAATACTGATTTCCACTCTTGGTATTTCTGTATTCCCCCTCACTCTACTGCAACCACATTCCTTTCTCACCTTTCACATAGTTAGTCATGGGCATGCTTCAGGGTTTTTGTACTGCCTGTTCCCTCTAGCAGCAAAACACTCTTCTTTAGATATCTGTAGGATTTATTCAATTGTCTTCCTCAAGTATTTTCTCAAACACCAAATTCTCAGTAAAATCTACCCTGGTCACCCCATTTAAATTACAACCAATTCCACCTCTATCTTCATTCCTATACACATTGCAGGTTTTATTGTATTTTTTTATAACACTTGTTACCTTATTACATGTATATTGTTTATTTTTCCCTATGAAAATGTAAACTACACAAATGCAAAGGCCTTTGTCCATATTTAGTATTTGGCACCTTGTAAGAACACAATAAATACTTGTGGGATGAATGCAATTTTTTGAAATTTGTTTTTAACATACCAAAATTTATTAATTTTTAAATGTCAGTAAATAAACAAAAACTATATTTTTATATATGCACTATTATATGATATTAGTGTAAAATAATTTATTATCCATTATGTTAATAATATTTGGTTGTTTTTCTATTTTAATTGTAGAAACTGGACTACAATTAAAATCTTTGTACATCAGTCCCTGTATGTATGTGTATTTGTGTAATACATATCTAAGAGGTGAATTTGAGTTAATATTTGTATATATTTTGTATTTTTACAGATAACTTCTAAAAATTTTATATTTATTTCTAATTTAACATTGTAAAGAGGGTAATATTTCTCTTTATCCATATCAAACTTGGCCACTTCAATTATTTTAAATTATTCTATTAGACATATACAATATTTTCCACCTGTATACTTAGCATCTCTTTACTTCTAATACAAATACAATGGAATCCTTTTTACATGTAACTTGAACATTTTTGTGTTTTTTTCTTTGAACTCCCTGTTTATATCCTTTGCTTTCATCAGGGCCACTGTGAATCACTTACTGAACACCTTTGCGCAACAAAGAAAGTGTGCCTCCTGATGGACACGCCCCCATGCCAGGAAGTCTTGATGAGCACAATGTAGACTGGATTTCAGTTCCTTTCTGCCAGTTAACAAACTCCTTTGTACAAGGCACAAACTATGCATATTTATGTGGTAATCTTTATTCATATTTTGCATAGCTTCTTTATATGTTAATCATGAATAGTCCTTTATGATATGATATATAATACACATATATGTATATACATTTATATAGCAGTTATTTTTTCATTTTGTTGCTTTTAATTTTGTGTTCTGGTCTTAAGTATCAAAACTGTAATATCTGAGGTGAAATGTTTTATATTCTCCTCTCTAATATATTCACTAGCTAGAAAAATATAGACATACTTGCACTTTACAAGTATTTATTACTCATATTGCCATTAATGTTTACTTTCTATCCACTGCTTTAAAATAACTTCATTACATATTGTTATTATATATCTGGGTATTTTTGTGACATTGTATTATTATTTGTTCTATTCTGAAATTATTTTATTCTGGCAACTTATACCTCCATTATAAGATTTAGGGAGAACAGTAATCTTTAAAATGTTGAGTCTTTCTGTTCATTAACATGGCATTTCTATGAATATTTTTAGAGCTTATTTTTATTCTTCAATAAACTACTATCATTTTGTGCATAGAGATTTTGCACATATCTTGGTGACTTTATTCCTAAGTTTTGCTATCTGTGAACACAGCATTCATCCATGAGATATTCTATCTCAGTGTTTTGATTAATTTGAGAAACTTTGATTTTTGTATTGTTTGTGAATTATAGTGATTGCAATAGTGGTTTAACTGAATTTTCCTCTCACAAGTTCTCAGTCTGAACATCTGTTTGTTAAAATAACATACCACATGCTGTGTCAACACTTCAGTTTCTCTTTTTTGAAGAAGCAAATAAAGAGAGCTGCCAAGTAATGATGAGTTTATGATCTAAGTGAACCCACTAGTATACAGTCCTCAGTAATCCATCATCATGTTACACACGCAGACCATGATAATGAGCAGCCCTGAGACAACACATGAGAGTTAAGAGAAAATGGCAATGTGGTATTATTATTTATTTAAACCTTTATCTACCGCAACAGGAAAGTAAGCCTTAAGAAAAAAGGTGTCTAGAATCTAATGTTTAGAATCATCAATTTGATCACCTAATAATTGCTAAAGAATATAATACAGAAAAAAACTTTTCAACTTACATTTAATTCCTTCTAACTCTAGTTCCAGATGAAATTCACATTCTTTAAAACATCCACAACATTTTGTGCACTCTAACATAAAATACTATAACTCTATTTAGCTGAATAAACAGACTCTGAAACAAATACATCCAGTTAAAATTAAGTTGTATCTGGAATTGAAAAATACCTACTACATCACAAAGTTGGCTATTATTTCACTCATTTTTCCTCCCACTTACTGGCACTGGTCACTGGATATTCTGTGTCAAAATTTCTCTTTATTAACCCAGATGTCCAGATTTTTACTGGGTAAGCTGTTTTTCCCTGAAATATATAAATGTATTCGGTTCTATTTGGCATGCTTTTCCTGTTCATTTTCCCAAATCTTCATTTATCAACATAATGTTCTAAGTTATTTAAGTAAATAAGAAAAAAATAGTTACATTCATTTAAGTGAAAATATCTTTCTCTGAAGGTGACTACCCCTTTTTATTCCTTGTCTTCTCCAACCAACACAAGCATGTGAGAAAATGAAATATTTTTGTTCTTTGGTGTTTCATTTTACATCCTTTGTTTCAGTACCATGTCTCCACAGGGAATATTAGTCTGTTTCTGGGTTACCCTGGGCCACCTGTGGTTAAAAGATGGGAACATATATGATATGTTATGCAAAAAGGAAAATTGTCACAACCAACTGGAAAGGTAGGCAACATTTTATTCAAATCATTTGGGGCATTCAAAATACATATTTAGTAAAATTATCCTTTCTAATAATTACCTATTATCATTCAAAAATCAATTAAGTACATTATGATGTCCTCTGGAATAAAAGGTTAGCATAATATAATCAGAGAGTAATAACAAATATCATGACCACAACGTATACTTGTCAACTGTTAAAGGATTGCTAAATAATAATGAGATAAACATTAAAGGTAATTGATATATTTTAATCTAATCATTCCAATCATTTGCAGAGATTTGAAGAGGTATGGTGTGTAGCAAGGAGCTACATGCTGTTTAATGTAATTCAAAGATAAACTACAAAGTAAAGAGTAAAAGATGAGGCGGAGAGATAGGATGGTTCTAGATATGCAGAAGGTTGTAAATTTGGGGAGGTGTTAGAGCTCCTATTAAATATTTAAATATGTGATGTGGTCAGATTTACATTTCAGTCAGATTCTATGATGTTCATAGTGAAACACTGCTTCAGAAATTCAAACAGGGAGATTATTTAGGAGATATTTTACTGTTCTGAAATAAGGCAATATAAAATGGACTGTTTTAATTAAAAAATATTTAACAATTACATTTGTGATAATTTGTGATTAATTAGATGTAAATAATAGAAAAAAGAAAAAAAATCATTTATTCGAGCAGCACCATGAATGGCCTTTCTAACCTCAGTGATAGAAAACATCTTGAGGCAAGAAAATTCTGGATTAAAAAAAGGTAGAACGAGGAGGAGGAGGAATTCTGAATGATTGAGTAAGAAGCGTGGTTAATCTTGATGCTAACCCCCAGCTTAGCAAAGTTAGCAAAAGCAACCAGTGTAAAGATTTAAGAAACTGAGAGACATTCAAGAAAGCCTATTAAGTCTTAGTAAAATTGGAAATCCAAGGCATTTCAGCCTGAGATTGCTCTCACCTCCCCAACAATTTGCATTTGGTTGCAAAACATACATGTAGAAGTAGATTCATGCAGTTCAGAAACAGTTGTTCAAGGGTCAATTGTGTGTGTGTGTGTGTGTGTGTATACACACATATATAAAATGGAATATATGTATATATATGTATAAATAATATATTATTTTTTAGCCTTATTAAAGAAGAAATTACTGCCATTTACAACAATTAGATGAATCTGGAGTACTTCATGTTAAGTAAAATAAGCCTAACACAGAAAAAAAATACTGCATAATCTCACTTATATGTAGAATCAAAAAAAAAAAAAAAAGTTGAGTTAATGGAAACAGCAGAAAGGTGGTTACCAGAGGCAGGGAGGTGGAGGAAATGGGGAATAAGTAGGTCAAAGCGTACACATTTGCACTTACGTAGGATCCATAAGTCTAGAGATGTAATGTAACCATGAAGAGCAGAGTTAATATTATTATACTGTATATTAAAGATATACTAAGAGAGAGGATTTTAGGTGCTATCACCATAAAAAGTAACCATGGATGGTAAATATTTTAATGTGTTTTACTACAGTAATTATGTCACTTATGTATATGTCATAGTAGGTATGAAAAAAAGTTGTATGCCTTAAATGCATACAATAAAAATAAACACTGAAAACAAATATTTCAATGAAGTTATTATCCTCTAGACATTTCAACTAATTACTTCATATTTTAGAGAACTGAATATTCAGCTCCTAAACTGGTTAACTCATTGTTCTTTTGAACTTGAGAAAGGTGAAACAGGAAAAAATATGCATTTTCCACACATGCATTTCTTGATTTTTTTCATGTGTTCTGAATTTCCTGTCATGATATCTATTTTTCCCTGTCTGTAACTAGTATCAGTAGTATAAGGAAAAATGGTCTTTCATAGGCTCTATATGCAGAGCAGCAACCTCTAGTAATATGCTTAATATGCTTTTTAGAATGTTTTGTCTGAAAATGATTTTGTGGGAGAAAATCAGTGAAGATTGCTAACTTTATAAAATATTTCTAAAGATCCAATTTCTTCAGTAAGTCAGAGACCAATCAAATTTACTTTAAAAATCACAATTTTTTAATCAATGAAGAGAATGCTTCAAGTTGACTCAGTTTGCCTTCATGGTATTTTCTAAATACATTTCTAATCCATGAAATATTGTGTATAATCTACATTAAGAGATTTAGCTTGTAATGAAAATTAGAATGTGGTTCAGGCATAAAGAAAATCCACAACCTAGGATCTGATTTTAAATGCTCATAATTAACTAGGATAATAAGTTGTAACATCTTTCATGTGAAAGTAGGTTATTTATATAGAATATAATACAAATCAGCAAACATAATATCTAATATAATAGAAATGCAGCTTTTTGAAATCCCTAAGTTAAATTATTTGAAAGAAATGGCTTTTAAAATTATTTTTAGAAACTATTAATCTATATTAACAAAAACAGTTTTCTTGAATCTATGTATACAATTAATAAGTTGATTCAAAATGAAGTTGATTTTTTAAGCACTTTGCATTTACTTAACACTTATTTCCCAGATAATTACTCCCAAAGACAAAATTAGGTTGGTACATTTTACATATTTCTAGTCTTGGGGTAAAACACAAACAAATCTATAGGAAACTATTTGAGAATGATGTTATATTTTCTTTTGACAAATTCTAGGAAAATTTTTTTGCATGCCCATGCAATGTTGTTCATTTGTCAGCACTTCAATTTGCCTACATTATTAAAATTAATAAATTAATAAATTAATAAATCATAGCTTCAATCCTTTATTAGACCTATATTCTTCTTAAGGAGAAAGGAAGTACATGTCCTGTTCTCCCTTTACTTACATTCACTGAAATAAGGATCCTTTAATGAGAATTTAAATTTAAAAATCAAGGCTAAGCTTGACTCACTTGTAAATCACTCTAGCATATAATTTGTTTTATGTGGTTTGATTAGTGTTTTTTCTAGTCATGATTAATTTTATTATAATCAAGCAATGATACTGAAAAATTGCTTTATTATTTTTAGTTTGCTGTTTCAATGTGCCTTTCTATGTTCTGTAAAACAGTCAGCATAAAACCACAGGCAATTCCTGGACTTCAGTGTCTTCTAATGAATATACATAGATAATAACTATTTCCCTATATTCTTTCTGTTTGTTAAGATAGCAAGTAAGAATGGATGTTGTCACATTTTTTTTGAGACAGAATCTCACTCTGTAAATGCCTCTTTAATTTTCTTATGCCTCTATTTTTTTCACTAATCTGTTTATGTGGAATGATGTATATGCGTCTGCTCTAAAAAGGCATTTAAAATAATTTAGTTAATTCTAGAAGATGGTTTTGGTGCACTGGACCACATTTCCTCAGCCCATATAATTTAAGCACCTTATATATCTGACATGGCTTGGTTCTGTGTCACCACTCAAAACTTATGCTGTAATGTAATCCCCATGTATTGCAGGAGGGCCCTAGTAGAAGGTGATTGGATTATGGGGGCATATTCTCCTCTTGCTGTTATCATGGTAGTGAATGAGTTCTCATCAGATCTGGTTGTTTTGTGTAGCACTTCTGCCTTCTCTCCTGCCACCATGTGAAGATGTGCTTGCTTCCCCTTCCACCATGAATATAAGTTTACTGAGGTCTCCCCAGCCATGCCTCCTAAACAGCCTTTTGAACTGTGAGTCAATTAAACCTCTATCTTTCTTTTTTTTAAATAGACTATACAGTCTCAGGTAGTTATTTATAGCCGTGTGAGAATGGACTAATACAGTATCATACACAGATTTCTAAAATGGTGCACAAAAATACCACTGGCTAGTATTCACACTTTGTGTAATTTCCTCCCTGTGAGCATGCACTGAACCTAGTGGCTCACTTTTTAGGGAATAGAAAACAACAACGATGTTAGGTTGCCACTCCTGTAATTAGGTTATGAAATAAATTTGCTTCCATAATTTTTTCTGACTATTGCTTCCTTAGCTTGGATGATTTGATGAAGCTAACTGCAATATTGAAAAGGTCCTCATGGCAAGAAACTAAGGAAATCCTTCAACTATCAGTCAGATATAAACTGAGACCTTTTGTTCAATTATATCCTTAATTCAATTAGCTCACAAAGAACTGAACACTAACAACAACCGTATGAGTCAGTTTAGAAGTGAATCCTTCTCCATTTAAGCCTTAAGATGACAAAGACCCTGACTGACATCTTGAGCACAACTTTTCAGAGTCTTTGAAGCAGATGGCTCAGGTAAGCTATGTCCAAATTCCTAGCCCACAAAAATGCTAAAATAAATTTGTGCTGTTTTAAAAGTCATTAATTTTGAAATAATTTGTTATACATCAGTTGTTAATTTTTATGCTACAGGTGACAGTTCCATGCACCACTGACTTCCTCAAGCTATAGGAAACCTCTAAACTGCATGCAAATAAATCCCAGAAGTATTTCACTTAGCCAAACGTGTTTAGTTGTAAATGGACAAATGCCTCAGTCTTCTCATTCTTCTGTGGGACAATTTTGAGGTATTGTTCTGTGTGACTTATCAGAAAGGCTACAATGTGACTGAATGCTCTTTTCTCATATGCCACAGATTAAGAAGATAACAGAGTCTGCAGGAAATATGGGGTATTATGTTGCATGGAGTAAACAGGGCAACAGATAGCAGAAATATAATCAATATTTTTGGATGGAATCTTAACAATAGCTGGTATCCTGTTGCAACAACAAAAAAGATAAATATAGTATCAACTGCCATTATTTGACACAAAAGGTTTACTGAGGTCCGTGCTCTACATAGTCAGGTAGATTCTGACATTGAATATGTTAGGAGATTAGGGAGGTTATGACTGATGAGAATGGATATAAATTAAGAGAATAGTAATCTTAACTTTTCATACTTTTAAGATATAGACCATAACTCTGAATTTCTATGACATTGTTAAAGTAATCTCTTGGCTTACATAGACAGAGTCTCCCAATTCATGAAAAACAAACTTGGGGCTTGATTTTGAGGGTTATTATTTTGAGGTAATGCCAGTAAAAGTGATAACTTTCTAAGTGTCATATGAGAAAACGAGGATATTGATAAGGAAAAAAAAAATACCTTTTTGAAAAAAAAGTCCTAATAATTTCTTTAGCCACTATTCTTCATGTCTCTAAGCCTGGGAATACCACATAGATAAAGGAATCCAACCAGAAACTTGGTAGCAGGAATCTAGATTTGCTTTTATTCAGACATCTTGGCTTTGCAAGTACTGCCATTCAGATATTTAATGACTGTTTTATATAACTTTACAATATTGTACCCAACAAAACATTGCAACATTAACCTCATACACAGTGAAGGATGTAGGACAATGGATTAATGTTTAGGATGGAATAGTTTTATTATCTATTTAATCAATCAGAAGCAGAAGACATTCTTAAGCTCTTGATGACTCAGTGTTTTAGTACAGTGTTGGGTGGAAGGCAATTCCTTATGAGTTTGAAATGCTGTACTGAAGAATGATACTGTAAACCACTGAAAAATAGAGTAGGGTCTCCTAAATGTTTCAAATATAATCACTATTTTTCTTACTACACTAGCCAGTCTAGTTCAACTATAGAATTTAGAGTTTAAGAAACAAATGTTTCCAGTAGGGGTAATAATTATGATACGTTTCAGGGAGATGAGATGACAAGATGGTCATTGGGTTATTTAAAATACACACATCACAGGTAATGAGGCAAGAAGGTTAGTTATGCATTTTTATTGAAGTGATTGACCCTAACAGAGTTATGCTTGTGAAGTTGGGGAAGGAAAACATATGAATGAAAATTTAGGCATAGTTAATATTTCACCTTGTACTAACCCATTCATTAGAGTCTTCAGAAAACAATCATCAGAGTCTTCTTCAAACCTACTCAGGTAGTACAAACTTAGGTTCAGATTCATTAAGAATAAATATTTAGCTCACTCTATTGCACAAAAAAATTTCAATCTTCTGATGTTTTAAATGAATATATGCAGGACAACTAGGATATGAAAAATATCTTCTCTATGTAGATGGTCAGTTTCAGACATGAGTACTATAGTATTAAGCCGTATTCACTATTTCTGTATCATTTATTTAGCTGTGACATTTAACTCATTTTCTCTTTTCTGCTATGCTACCCCAATACACATACATACACCCCTTTTCTACTGTGTATGTATGCTGTATTGTCATAGTTAAATTTGCCTTACATTTTTCCCACTGCTTACTAGTTATGTGACTTTTAACATTTATTTTGAGAAATATTTTAAAAATAATAATCCTTTATCTTATTTTATAGATAAAAATTCTGAATCTTATTTTACAGACAGAAATTATCTCATTATAAGCATTACATTACAATGTAGAAGAAGCCAATGGACTAAGATGAAAATTGCAGAGAAGACAATACCAAACAGAAGCTTGAAGAATATGTGTCCTATATGGCAGTAGTTGTCAAAGTGCGGTCCCCAAGCAAGAGGGATTAATGTCACAAGGGAAATCCTTAGTAATGCAAATTATTAGGCCACCAACCTAGAGTCAAAAACCATGGAGATGACATTAATCAATATGTCTACTAAAAAGCCATCCAAATAATTTTAATCTGTGTTAAAGTCTGAGAAACACTGCCTTATAGAAAAGTGGAAGAAGTTTGTCTCAAGAAGAGCACAAAGAGTGGGTAAAACTCACAGCCCATTTTATTAATGTCACACAGTGTAGTATGGTTGGAGTGCAGTTCATGAAGTGGAGATTGCAGGAGATGAAGTTGGTAAAGAGGGAAGAACCAGATTTTAAAGGACAATGTAAGTAAAAAATAAAGTTAGCAGGATGGCAGTATATAAAAAAAGAGAAACTGTGAAGTCAGACAAATCTCAGTTCAAGCCTTAGGATTAGAACATGATTTTAACTTTCTGAACATATATAAGTTAAGATCTTAGCAAATTAATATAAGTAATTATTCCTCATGTATAAATTAATAATTTGAGTTATTATTCTATCCCAAATGATCTGTAGCTATGTATAATACAATTTATTTGTATAACTACTAATCCATCTGAACTATTTTATTCAACTATATTTTATTTTAAATACATTTTTCATGATTTTATTTAGGAGCTTTCTTGATTATGTCATTGGCACAGGTTTCTTTTAGAACCCTTAGAGTTAATAAATTTACAATAGCTTTATATTTTATAGTTTAAAAATAGTTTCTCAATTTGTTTGAGTATTAAGAAGATTAACAAAATATAATTCCTTCCTACTGACTTATTCTCCAAAATACTCAGCTTAATTTTCCACTCATTTTTCTCTGCTTTGCTCTGCTGTAATCCTGAAATTAAGAAAAATAAAATGCTATGCTGTTCATCTTATCCATATTTCTAGTTTTCTGTTCCTTTTCTTTTTTTTTAAATCAAGTAACCAGATTCAGCCTAGATTATTAAGCATTTCTTGTAGGAAAGAAGGGGCAAATTACTGTCTGCCTCTCCATTGCTTCTAATTTCATTAATACTCTCCACTGCAATAACAGTCTTCAAATTTTACTCAAGAAAATGAGCTGTAATTTCATATCTGAACTTACAGTTTTTTATTTTTGTCTTTTAATATTAAAGTTAATTCCATCTACTAAAACTGAAAGAGCAAGAGAAAATAAATTGAGGAATCTGCTTCCCATCTATTATTTGTGGGCTTACCTACATTGCAATATTTTATCAACTGTCTTCCTTGGTAATCATCATGGGTAGTCTTATGTGTCAACTTGCCTGGACTATAATACCCAGTTATTTACTCAAACGCGAATCTAGGTGCTGCAGTGAAGGTGTTCTGTTGTCATTGTTAACATCTTCATTCAACTGATTTTAAGTAAAGATTAAATGCAGTAATGTGGGCAGGCCTCATTCAGTCTGTTGAAGGCCTTAAGAGCAAAAACTCAGGTTTCTGTGAGAAAAAATTTTGCTCTGAGACTGGAGAATCAAATTCTGTCTGAGTTATCAGGCTGCCCTCATGATTTCTGACTTCGCAGGTCCTAAAATCATGAGTCAATTTCTTAAAACAAGTATCTCTCACTCTCTGTATATATGTATACATACCTTTTTATCTATCAATCTATCAATCTATCGTCTATCTGTCTATCTATCTTTCATCTATCTATCAAATTTTGTACTGTTTCTGTTTCTCTGGAGAACTCTAATAATCTAACCATACTGAGTTCTATAGAACTATTTCTGTTGCAGTACCTATTTATAAACTAATATGCATCAAAACCTTTTCAAAATCCAGTGACATAAAACAAAAGCCATTTAATCCCATGATCACACATCTGTCACTCCACTAAGGTTGGTTTATTTATTTTGGCAGAGATCAGCTGGGTATGTCTCGAAGCTTTGTATTGGGTCTATTGACTTCTTTTTTTTTTTTTTTCTCATTTTAATGGCAGAAACATAAGAGGTACCTGAACAGAAAATTAGATGGTTCTTAATTCCTTGGCTTGAAAATATGATACTGTATCTTTCACCTCATTCTTTTAGCCAAAATAAGTCATACAGTGAAGCAAGACACCAAGAGAATGGAAAGATTCACTCTACCTCTAATGGAAGGATCTTCAGTCCCATGGAAAAGACACGGATACATAGAGAGGTAAAAACTTGGAACAATATTGTAATCTATTATAGATACCACAGCAAAATGCATTTGGATAATGTTATGTTCCGTAACTGCCTTTTAAGAAAGAGTGATAATTTACTTAGCATACTAAGACACTAAGAACTCCTGTAAGAAACATAAATACTATTAACTTTATACGAAAGAGAATTTCCCAGACATTGTTTTTAGAAATTATTTGTTAATATCCCACAGTACTTCTTGATCTGCAGAAATCCTGTAGGAAACAATTGTTCTACAATACACACTCATAGTAAATTTGTTGTTTTAATAAGTTCTCAACATCAAGCTTGTAAAGACAACCAATAGGTATAGAATTTACAAACAAAACTTTGTTGTTCATAAAATCTGCACTGCAAAAAAAGAAACCATCCCAATTTTTAACGTGCCAAAATAACAGTTTTTTTAATACCTAGTTGTACTAAAATTGCATTGTTGTTAGCAGTTGAAGTGGGATCTCATTATGGGAAAGTAGGAAAGATAAGACCTCATAATTCTCAATAGGACAAGAGAAGGTATATCTTATAGCTAAGAATTATTAAAACTCAAAAAACCTATTACAAAGGAATACTGATCATGCACATATGAAAGTGGCCACAATATTTTTCAGCTAAACTATTGAGAACAATAAAAGATGTGTGGACATTTGTCAGGGAAGTAAAATATTTGAGTTTTATGAAGAGGTCAGAAATTTTATCTAGAGGAGTAAAATGTTAAAGATATTTGTTAGCTGAGATATTTCAACTAATTAGAACCATTAGATATTTCAACCATTAGAACATGTATGATGAACTTTTATTGATTATGCAAATGCTAAAATTTTCATCAAACTCTAGGTACTAATTAAAGTTGTAAATTGCAGGATATGACCTCAACATGCAAACAGCACAGCAAAAGAAACTATCAACAGAGTTTATATGGGTTGGCTGTGTCCCCACCCAAATCTCATTTTGAATTATAACTACCACAATTCCCACAAGTCTTAGGAGGAAACTAGTGGAAGGTAAGGTAATTGAATCATGGAGGGGTGGGGTTGGACTCTTTCCCGTGCTGTTCTCGTGATAGTGAATAATGCTTATGATATCTGATGGTTTTAAAAACAAATTTCCCTGAACAAACTCTCTGTCTTTGCCTATTCCATCCATTTAAAGCATGACTTGCTTCTCCTTGCCTTCCACCATGATTGTGAGACTTCCTCATCCTATGGAACTTTAGGTCTATTAAACCTCCTTCTTTTGTAAATTGCCCAATCTTGAATATGTCTTTATCAGCAGCGTGAAAATAGACAAATATCATAAATTGGTACTAGTAGAGTGGGGCACTGCTGAAAAGATACATGGAAGTGTGGAAGTGACTTTGGATCTTGGTAACAGGCAGAGGTTGGAATAGTTTGGAGGGCTCAGAAAAAGACAGGAAAATATGGGAAAGTTTGGAATTCTCTAGAGACTTGTTGAAGGGCTTTGACCAAAATACTGATAATGGTATGAACAATGAAATTCAGGCTGAGGCGGTCTCAGATGGAGATGAGGAGCTTATTGGGAACTGGAGCAAAAGTGACATCTGTTATGTGTTAGCAAAAAGACTGGTGGCATTTTCCCCTGCCCTAGAGATCTGTGGAAATTTGAACTTGAGAGTAATGTTTTAGGGTATCTGGAAGAAGATATTTCTAAGCAGCAAAGTATTCAAGAGGTGACTTGGGTACTGTTAATGGAATTCAGTTTGGTGCTTGTTTGTTTGTTTGTTTGTTTGTTTGTTTGTTTGTTTGTGACAGAGTCTCAGTCTGTCACCCAGGCTGGAGTGCAGTGGCAGGATCCTGGCTCACTGCAACCTTTACCTCCCCAGTTCAAGCGATTCTCCTGCCTCAGCCTCCCGAGTAGCTGGGACTACAGGTGCCCACCACCAAGCCTGGCTCATTGTTGTACTTTTGGTAGAGACAGGGTTTCACCATGTTGGCCAGGATTGTCTCGATTCACCCACCTCTGCCTCCCAAAGTGCTGGGATTACAGGCATGAGTCACCGCGCCCAGCTGGCATTCAGTTTTATAAGGGAAAGAGAACATGAAAGTTCAGAAAATTTGCAGGCAGAAGATGCAATAAAAAATAAAATCCCATTTTCTGAGGAGAAATTCAAGCCTGCTACAGAAATTTGCATAAGTAATGAGAGGCCAAATGTTAATCCCCAAGACAATGGGGAAAATGTTTACCGTAGCCCGTCCCATCACAGGAGGAAAAATGGTTTCTTGGATTGGGCCCAGGGTCCCCATGCTGTGTGCACTCTAGGGACTTGGAGCCCTAAATCCTAGCTGCTCTAGTCATATCTGAAAGTGGCCAATTTAGAGCTTGGGCTATGGCTTCAGAGGGCACAAGCCTACAACCTTGGCAACTTCCACATGATGTTGAGCTTATGAGTGCATGAAAGACAAGAATTGGAGGTTTCCAAAATTCTGCCTAGATTTCAGAAGATATGGAAATGCCTGGATGCCCAGGGAGAAGTTTGCTGCAGTGGCAGGGCCCACATGGAGAACCTCTGCTAGGGCAATGCAGAAGGGAAATGTGGGATTGAAGCCCCCACTCAGAGTCCCTAATGGGGCAATGCCTAGTGGAGCTGTGAAAAGAGGGCCATCATCCTTCAGACCCCAGAATGGTAGATCACTGACAGCTTGCACTCTGTGCCTGGAAAAGCTGCAGACACTCGACACCAGCCTAGGAAGGCAGTCTGTAAAGAGGCTGCACCCTGCAAAGCCACAGGATCAGAGATGCCCAAGACCATGGGAATCCACCTCTTACATTGGCATGACTTGGATGTGAGACATGAAGTCAAAGGAGATCATTTTGGAGCCTTAAGATCTGACTGCCCCACTGGATTTTGGACATGTATGGTGCTTTTAGCCCTTTTGTTTCCAGTTTCTCCCCTTTGGAATGAGTGCATTCATCCAATGCCTGTACCTCCATTTTATCTAGGAAGTATCTAACTTGCTTTTGATTTTACAGGCTCATAGAAGGAAGGACTTGCCTTGTCTCAGATGAGACTTTGAACTGTAGACTTTTGAGTTAATGCTGAAATGAATTAAGACTTCAGGGGACTGTTGGGAAGACATGATTAGTTTTGAAATATGAGGACAAGATTTGTAGGAAACCAGGGGTGCAATGATATGGTTTGGCTGTGTCCCCACCCAGATCTCATTTTGAACTGTAACTCCCACAATTCCCACATGTTGTGGGAGGAACTTGGTGGGAGCAATTGAATTATGGGGGCAGGTCTTTCCTGTGTTGTATTCTTGATAGTAAGTAAGTCTCATGAGATCTGATGGTTTTAAAAATGGGAGTTTTCCTGTACAAGCTCTCTCTCTTTGCCTACTGCCATCCATGTAAGAAGTGACTTGCTCCTTCTTGCATTCCACCATGATTTTGAGGCCTCCCCAGTCACATGAAACTATAAGTCCATTAAACTGCTTTCTATTGTAAATTTCCCAGTCTCAGCTATGTCTTTGTCAGCAGTGTGAAAAAGGGGCAATACAACATTAAACAGACAACCTATTAAGTATGAAAAATATTAGCAAACTATGCATCTGACAAAGGTCTAATATCCATGTCTATAAGAAACAAAAGACAAATGAATAAGCAAAATATAATTAAAAATCCACAAAGGTCATGACTACTCAAAAGAAGACAAACAAGCAGCCAAGAAACATATGAAAAAAACTGCTACTCATCACTAGTTGTCAGAGAAATGCAAGTCAAAACCACAATGAGATACTGTCTCAAACTGGTCACATTGACTATCATTAAAAAATCAAAAAACAACAGATGCTGGTAATGCTGTGGAGAAAAGGGTATGCTTTGGTGGGAATGTAAATTAGTTCAGCAAATGTGGAAAGCAGTTAGAAATTTCTCAAGAAACTTAAAATAAAACTACCATTCGACCCAGCAATCCCATTTCTGGGTATATGCCAAAGGAAAATAAATAATTCTGTGAAAAAGATACATGTACTCACATTCATTGCCACATAATTCGTAATGGCAAAGACATGGAATCAACTGGAGTGCCCATCAATGGTGGATTGGATAGAGTCACTGCAGTACATATTCATTGTGGAAAAATAAGCAACCGTGAAAAAGAATGAAATCATGTCCTTTGCAGCACCATGGATGTATCTAGAGGCCATTATCCTAAACAAATAAATCCAGGAATAGAAAACCAAATACCACAGGTTCTTTCTTATAACTGAGAGCTAAACATTGAGCACATACAAACATAAACATGGAACAATAGACACTGCAGACTGCTTTGGAGGAGGGAGGGAAGGAGGCATGGATGGAAAAACTTTTTATTTGGTTCTATGATCACTAACTGGGTGATGGGATCTATACCTCAAAAATCTGCAGGAAGATACTTTTCAGCATCACATAAATCCACATGTAACATTCCTGCAGATGTCCCCTGTTTCTAAAATTAGAATTAAAATTAAAAAACAAAAAAACCCCAAAGCAGTAGCATTTTTATATGCAAATAGCAAGCTATCTGAAAAGAAATCAAGAAAACAATTTCATTTATAATAGCTACCAAAAAAAAAAAAAAAAAACCTAGAAATAAATTCAACCAAGAAGGTGAAGACCTCTACAACAGAAACTATGAAACACACTGATAAAAGAAGTTGAAAATACACAGATAAACAAGAAGATATTCTATGTTCATTAATTGGAGGAATATATATTGTTAAAGTGTCCATAAAACCCAAAGTGATCTACAAACTCAATGCAATCCCTATCAAATTATCAATGGCACTCTTCACAGAAATAGAAAAAAGAAAATGCTAAAAATTTGTATGGAAGTGCTAAAAACCCTGAATAGTCAAAACAATTTTGAGGAAAAAGAACAAAGCTGAAGGCCAGGTGCAGTGGCTCATACCTAAAATCCTAGCACTTTGGGAGGCTGAGGCAGGTGGACACAAGGTCAAAAGATTAAGACCATTCTGGCCAACATGGTGAAACTCGATCTCTATTAAAAACACAAAAATTAGATGGGCATGATGACACACGCCTGTAGTCACAGCCACTCAGGAGGCTGAGGCAGGAGAATCAGTTGAACCCAGGAGGCAGAGGTTGCAGTGAGATGAGATCACACCACTGCACTCCAGCCTGGTGACTCCATCTCAAAAAAAAAAAAAAAAAACAACTAAGCTAAAGGCATCATCATCATACTGACTATAAAATATACTAGGAAACTACAGTAAACAAAACATCATGATATTGGCATACAAATGGACACGTACACTATTGGATAAAAAATAAAGAGCCCAGAAATAAATCCATACATTTATGGCCAATGAATTTTTGATAAAGATGTCAAGAGCATTAACTGGGGAAAGTATAATCTTTTCCACAAATGATGTTAGGAAAATTGGAGTATCTACATAAGAAAAATTAAATTAGACCTTTATCTCTCACCCTATAAAAATCAGCTCAAAGTGGATTAAAGACTTACACGTAAGAGCCAAAACTATAAAGTCATTAGGATAAAACATAGAGGAAGTTCTTTATGACATTGGTAGGGATAAGGATTTTTTAGATAAGACCTAGAAGACACAGGGCACAAAAGCAAAAATGGAATAATGGCATTACATTGAATTAAAATGCTTCTGCACAGCAGATGAAACGATCAACAGAGTGCAGAGAACACCTACAGAATGGAAAAAGATGTTTGAAAACTATACATCTGCCAAGGGTTAGTATCCAAAATATAAAAGAAACTCAAACAACTCAAAACCAAAAAAAAAAACCTCACAAATAATTTGATTAAAAAGTGGGCAAAGTACCAGAATCGATATTTCTTAAAATATGGTATACAAATGGTCAACAGGTATATTAAAAAATGCTCAACATCACTTAACATTAGGGAAATGCAAACCAAAACCACAATAAGATATTCACCTCAGCCCAGTGAGAATAGTTATTATCAAGAAACAAAAGGTAACAAGTGTTGAGGAAGTTGTGTAGAACAGCAAACACTTGTGCACTGTTTGTGGGAATGTAAATTAGTACTGCCATTTGGAAAACACTATGGAGATGCCTCAAAATATTAAAAATAGAGCTATCATATTATCTAACAATTCTGACACCTGAATATATATATATATACACATATATATATATATGAAATGAAATTATAATGTTGAATAGATGTCTGCATTCCCATGTTTATTGCAACACTATTCACAATAGCCAAGATATGGAATCAACCTAACTGTTCATCAGTAGATAAATGGAAGAAGAAAATGTGGTACATAATATACACAACAGAATACTATTCGGCTATAAAAGAGAATAAAATCTTATCATTCGCAGCAACATAGATTAACCTGGAGAACATTATGTTAAGAGAAATGAACCAGGCACAGAAAAACAAATACCACATGATCTTACTCATAGCGGAATCTAGTAAAGTTGATCTCATAGAAGTGTAATGGTGGTTACCAGAAGTAGGGATAGTGAGGGGAGACAGAGAATGGGGTGATGTTGGTCAAACAATACATAATTACAGTTAGGTAAAAGAAATAAATTTCAAAAAGATCTGTTGTATAGCAAAGTGACTATAATTAGTAATGATTATATTCTATTCTTAAAAAATATAAAGGGAGTGGATGTTATGGGCCTTTCCTACACAAAAAAGATAATTTTGTGAAGTAATGCATTTGTTAATCAGATAAGCATTCCACAATGCATATATACTTTAAAACATCATATGGTACACAATAAAATCATATAATATTATCTTTAAACTTAAGACACAAGAACAGAAAACCGAATACCGCATGTTCTCATTCATAGGTGGGTGTTGAACAATAAGAACACGTGGACTCAGGGAGAGGAGCATCACACACTGGGGGCAGTTGCAGGGGTGGTAAGGGAGAGAGACAGCGGGGGATGGGGAAGGAGGGGAGGGTGGGGAGGGATAACATGGGAGAAATGCCAAGTATAGTAGTATCCACCTAAAGTAAAATTAAAAATTAAAAATTAAATTTAAAATAATAAAATAAATTTAAAAATAAAAAAATTAAAAAATCAAGTAAAATTAAATTATAAATTCTTAATTATTTTCTATATATTATCTGTTTATAATCATTTTAATTTGTATTTATATCATTTATTATTTTAAATATGCCTATAAAATTATCTATATAAACAAGGCACTGTAAAGACAGACAAATAATAAGTTCCTACATGTTCAAAGACTGTCAATTATTTACCAAATATTTATTGTTCCTGCTTTTCCCAAAGTTTTGTCTGGGAGGCTGGCAGCCTGCCTAGAAACAGCACTTCCCAGCATTGCTCACAGCTAGTTTTGGCCATGTGACCAGCTTCTGGCGAAAGGCTTATGACCAGGAATTATGCCAAGTTTCTTCACAATCTCTAAAAGAAAAGTATTAGATTCTTCCTTCTGTTTTCCTTATCTATTTATTGTGAAGTGTCCAGAACTTATGCTTAAAACACAGAGGTGAATGCCACATGCTCAAGATGATGGGGCAAACTCTGAACTTGTCTCCTCTGGATTGTTAAGTATGAAAAAAATAAATAATTTACCTGAGTTGTATTTGAGATATCTTTGTTAAATTAGCATTACCCTTATGCAACAACATATCTAATATTAGAAGGACTGAGGTACTGCTACTGCAAAAATTTGAAATATTTATCACAAATCGAAATTCTTGCACTGGGAAATAAATACTGAAGCTGGAAACCTGGATTCCCTTGTTATGCTACAGTAAAAGTTGTCACATATTTCTCATGTTCTATGACTTCAAAGGCAGATCAAATTAATTAAGAAGCCTAAAGATAAAGCAACAGAGATTTTAAAAGGTCTGAACATATGTACGTTTGTTATTATAAAATAGAAAAAAAAAATTCTCAGAAAGGATTCCACCAATTTGAGAATACAGATAAATAGAGTAGAGCTTTGCTAACAAACGTGTTCTCAGTAGGTATCCTGCAGTCAAAATTGACTGGTAGTCCAGTGATTTGGGAATTTTCAGGGTTGCAAAAGTGGACTATTTCTGAACCTCAAACATCAAGAAGATGAGTGTCATCCTAAGTCTTTTTCATGATCTTGGTAAAAACACTCTGTGTGAATATCTTCATTCTATGTTGAAGAGTTTATGATTCAATGACTTTCTTAAAGTTAGGAAGAGAAAAATGTTTGTAAATCAGTCAATAACTACAGGGTTTCCATCTTTCCAACCTAATTTCTGAGAAAGAGAAAGGAGTCTAATTATTAATAAATAATGTATCAGTTTTATTACTTACAATAAGTAAATTTGAGGGAAAATCTTAATTCAGTGGATGCATTTGTTTAATAGTATTTTTACCTGAATCAGATTGTCTTGACCACCAAGTGCAGGGACAACAATGACAAAATGACAGCCCACTTTTCTGTGGCTTGTTTTGGGACTGCCAATGGCAAATTTAATTTTGCTTTCAAATGATTTTAATACCAGTCAGTAAGGAACATATAAAATAACTCCATATACTGTAAATGTAAGGTTATTCAATTTTTTATTTCAAGTTTGATTCAGGTATATATATATATATATATATATATATATATATACACACACACACACACACACACACACACACACACACACAATATAGTTCATCATAGGGATTGCAATGAGATGAAATGACAATAGGATACACCAAGTTTTAACATTCCTATCTCCCATGGTGAAGTTCCAGCGTGATGGTAAAAATCAAAAATTTCTTTGAAAGTTACATTTCACAGTAAACACCAAAGTAACTGTTGTCAAAATCAATTCTCCTATGTGTTAATTGCCCATAGCATATACTACTCAAAATTTCATCTTCTAAATTTTTTATTATTATTTTCAGTAAGAGAGAAATTACACTTATGATAATGTAAGTGACGTTCCTAAATTACTTGCATGAGTGTAGGTTTTTGGCAGTGATTTCCTTCAGACCTAAAAATTCAGGTTAGTCTCTCATGTATGAGGAGATTAAAGAAGGTATAAAAATTTTATTAATACAATATTGACTGCATACACACAAAATTTTGAAAAAAAATAATACTCAGGCTTTCTTTTGCATCTTAAATGAGAAATATAGTAAAACAGAAAATTCCTGTTATAGAAATTTATGTTATCTGCCTGCACTGAAAGTTGAAAACTGTTTTTTTCATATAACCCAATACTTGCTACATCCATGTGTGCTTAGATAAGGACACCCATATAATTTAGTAGGAACTGCAGGACTCAATACACTAATAATCCCCAATGCTGGTACCGTTGTAGAGGAGATAAAATGACTAATGCCCTACAACACAATTTGGAAAATGGTAGATTTTTAATAAATGATAGCTGTGTTTATATTTTTCTCACTATTATTAAAAACATCAAAGAGTCACAAATGTTTGTTTGATAATTTTTGAGTAAAGATCATGAAAAAGGTTATGTCCTGGTTTCTGTAAGGGAAACTCAGAAACATCCATTAATCCCAGGCCTTAAATTGCTTTAGCTTCACATGAGAATTATAACCTCTTCCTACAAAAACTTTTTTTAAAATTTTCAGAAAAAAATTCTAACTTACAAGAACATCTTCTACCAACATCCATAAACATAAATGGATACTCCTTTCATGCAGTATTTTGGAACTTTAGATTTCTTGTGAATTACCAGACTGATGGGATCATTTGTTTATTTAAGATAGATAATCCTGGGACCCAGGAACTAAAATTGTTGCATGATAAGTTTATAAATATCTTAAAAACACCCTTATATTTCAAAAGGCTAAGAATATGGAGGAGAATAAGGAAGAGAGATATTAATAGAAGAATGGGAATGTTTTTAGATATAAAATATAGTAAGATACATTTTATAGAAAAAGTTAAATGATAAAATGTGACTATGATATATTATACAAATAAGTAAATCACAGTAGGTATGTAAAAATTACCATTCAATATAGCACAATATATATAATATGATAATTAAGATACATGTTAAATATCCTTATTTTCATATTTCTCCCTCATTCAGAGTTTATACCACAACAACTCTTCAAATGACCATATTTTCTTTCACCTCTAGTCCTTAATACAAGATAACTACTTGCTGAAATATTCTTCCTTGACTCATTTTAAAAGTTTAGCTATCATTTTGTATGGAATTCCTTTATGGTAAAACTACATTTTTTAATGCTATTTCTATATATATGGTCTACAATTAACACATCAAAGCATTTATAAATGTCTTTTACTAGTTTGTCTTCACCCCAGATGCTTGTTCAGAATGGCAAATCTCTCCAGATGTCCTAAATTCATTTTCTAGCTGGATGACCTTAGTCCCGTTACCAAAAACATCTGTGCCACTGTAGACTTCATCTGCAATTTGCATATAATAAAAAATATTCTACCTTTGAAAGTTAGAGTAAGTATTGAACAAATTATTACACATAAAAGACTTTGAATAGTATCCAGAATATTAAACATAGGTTGTTTTATTATTTAATGTTATATCACCAATCTCCATTAACTAGCATGCAGTACATTAAATATGTATTTATGCAATGAGTTAGTATATTATGATGCATAAACAAAGTTTTTAAAGAATGCATGTGAAAGCATTGCAAGTGATTTTTTGCATAGTAGAAATTTAAGTAATATTATTCTATTTATGTTTTTATATTTTCTTACTTTTTCTTTCTTTTTTTTTTTTTTTTTTTTTTTTTTAAGAAATGGAGGTTCGCTCTGTTGCCTGGGCTGCTGGAGGGCAGAGGCAGAATCACAGCTTAGTGCAGGCTTGAGCTGCAAGGCAAAAGACGTTCTCCTGCCAGAGCCTTCCAAAGTGCTGGGATTACTGGTGTCTGCCACCACACCCAGGCTCTATTTTACTTTATATTTAGTTTAGGTTAGTTTTTTATTATTTCAGTTTGATATATGTATTACTTTATAAGAAAAATTATGCCCAATCAAAATAAATTTATTCTCCAATTTTTACCATTTTAACTTTTTACAATTAAATATTTAATCCATTATGTGAAATAATTTATGAAAGCTTAGGTTATTTGTTTACTTTAAAAAATGAGTTAGCTGGTATTTGCAGCTTTGTCATTTATTGGCACAAATAACAGGTGCCAAACACACTTTACCTATGTACTATGTATTTATTAACAATAATATTTATTGTGTATGTTTAAGGAATACAGCGTAATATTATGGGATACATATAGATAGTAAAACGGTCACACTATATTGAAGTCCCATTAACTCACGTAATTACCATTTTGTGTTTTGTGGTCAAGAGTGGCTAAAATCTACTCATTTAGCATGAATCTCAAATGCAGTGCAATTACATTACCCGTAATACTGATGTCGTATAGGATCACTAGATTTGTTCATCCTGCATATCTACTATGTCATATCTTCTGTCCTAATCTCCCTATTTCCATCTCTCAACTGTAATCACTGTTTTATTCTCTCTCTGTTTATTTAGTTTATTTCTTTTGAAGATTCAACATGTAAATGAGATCATACAATATTTTTCATTCTGTGTCTACTTTATTTTACCAAGCACAATGTCCTCCAGTCTCAAAAATCTTGGTCTTTTAGAGCTGGATAACATTCCCTTGAATATTTATATCAGTTTCTTTACACACTAATTTGTCAATGTTCACTTAAGTTGTGTCCGTATCTTGACTGTTGTGAATAATGCTAAAATAAACATGGTAGTGCAGATATCCTTACAAGGTGGTGATTTTATTTCCATTGGGCACATGCTCAGAAGAGAGATTGCTCCTCCATGGCTTTTTCCACGATGACTATATTGATCTATCTTCCTAACACTGTACAAAAATTCCATTTTCTCCAAACTGCTGCCAATATGTGTTATCTTTTGACTTTCTGATAACAGCCATTCGAAAAGATTCAAGGTGGTATTTCATAGAGGTTTTAATTTGCATTTTCCTGATAATTAATGGTGTTAAGCACATTTTTACATATCTGTTGGCCATTTTTATGTTATCTTTAGAGAAATGGCTGTCCAGGTCTTTGGCCCATTTTTAAATTGTTATTTTTCTGCTATTGAGTTGGGTAAGTACTTTGTACATTTTGGTTGTCAACCACTTATAAGATACTGTCATGCACTGCATAACTATGTTTTGGTCAATGACGAACCACATGTATCATGGTGGTCCCATAAGGCTATAATGGAGCTAAAAATGTCTCATTGTCTACTGACATTGTAGTCATTGTAAAATCTTAGCACAACACATTACCTCTTTTATGTTTAGATATGTTTAGATATACAAATACTTACCATTGTGTTATAATTGCCTGTCGTGTTCAATACAGTAATAATAATACTGCATAGGTTTGTGGACTAGGAGCAAAAAGCTGTGCCTTATAACCTAGGTGCATAATAGGCTATATCATCTAGCTTTGAAAGTACATATTATAATGTTTGTACAATAGCAAAATCTTATAACAATGCATTTCTCAGAATGCATTCCTAAGTGACATATGAATATATGTGGTCTGCAAATATTTTTCCCAATTTGTAGACTGCCATTTCATTTAGTTGATTGTTTTCTTGGCTGTGAAGAAACTTTTTAGTTTAATGTAGTTTCATTCATTTGTTTTTGATTTTGTGGCCTGAGATTTTGATGTGATATAGAAAAAATCTTTGCCAAAACCAATGTCCAGATTTCCCCCTATGTGATCTCACGTAGGTACAGGGAGTTTGTTGGACATAGTTAAACCTTTGGGTATATACCCAGTAATGGGATTGCTGGGTCAAATGATCTTTCTGTTTTTAGGTCTTTGAGGAAACTTGTGTCATGGGAGTTTGTTGTATATATATTCAAAATGAAAGTGAAAAAAATCCCACTGAGTTTTGTATGGCAATTTTGTATCCTGAAACTTTACTGAATTCATTTACTATTTCAAACAGTTTGTGTATGTGTTTGTGTACATGTATAATCTTTGAAGATTTTTACATATAGGATCATACCATCTGCAAATAGAGATAATTTTATTTCTTCCTTTCTGATTTAGATATATTTTATTCCTTTTTCTTGTCTGATGGCTCTTGCTCACTACAACGTTGAACAGAAGTAACAAGAGTGGACAGCCTTACCTTTTCCGAGATGTTACAGAAAAAGCCTTTGGTTTTTCCCCATTGCTTATAATTTTAGCTCTGAATTTTTCGTAAATACCCTTTATTGTGTTGTGCTCAAGGTTTGAATTCCCCATAAGGTAGGGTGCTTTCTCAGCTATGGTACTAGGGGCACAACTAGGTCCCCAAAAGGCAAGGCTTTTGGGCACAAATGGAAGGATAAACCATGGCCTGGAATGAGCGCATGGAAAACTCTAAGATAGCTTGAACCAGAGTGTCAGGGCATAGCGGCAGCTAGGCTCAGGAATGATGCACTTTCTAGTAGGCCTGGTACAGTGGCAGCAAAGCCTCCAGGGTGCAATGGCTGCTAGCACCAGGAATAGGATGCACTCTAACAATGACTTTGGTTTCAACATGGCACAGAGCAGTAGCAGCATAGAAATTGGGGTAGGGCACAGTATTGTTCCTTCTCTAAGGGGTGGCACAGTATATAGACACTCAACTCTTGGGAGCTTCCTTAACTTGGCACAGAGCCTGAGAGGACTGCAGGAGTTTCCAGTAGCAAAGACTGCAGGTGTCTGGTGGTGATGGGTTCTCTTGCTTACCATTTTCCCTTGTAGCTTCCCTTCCAGGGTGAAGTCCCTTCTGTTTGAGCTGATTCTGACTTGGAGGATGGAGTGGCAGAGGCCAAGATTTTTTGTTTTCTATGCATCCATATGGGTTTCTGTGCTCTAAACATTTTCTGCTTCTTCTGTGTTGTTCTCTGGTGCTCTTCGTTAATTATTTTTTTGAAATACAGTTGTCCATTTGTTGCTTTGTTTTTTTGGTGGGGGAGGAGAAAGACCACTAGGAGCTTCAAGATGGCCATCTTGTTGATGTCACTATTTATCATGCCATTTAAAAAATATGTTTCTGGAATCCATATCACAATCCACTGAGCTTTTAGATATTTGGTCCTAGTACTAATATAGGTAATTTATTATAGATCTGCAGAGCAAAGAGTTGTCAGCTATAGCAAGGCCTTCCTCAATCATCTCTTTTTTGTTTTTCTTTTTTTCTTCTTCTCTTCTTGCTCTTACTTTCATTTCATGAAAATTTAAAATTTATATTTTTGTGCCTTATAATAAAAGTTCAAAATTATAAAGTCAAAACTGCAGGATCTGTAAGCAAAAAAACAGAACTACAGGATCATATGCAATCTTCATGCTAGATTTTAATACATATCTCAGTTAACTGATAGGTGACCACAGATAAAATGAGCAAGAATATTGAAAAATTCACAAACACATATAAAATTGAATGTATATCCATATATATAATAGCACACTCAATAGAAACCTGCACTCATGGAGAATACACATTGATTTTCAAGAGCACATGGCATATGTACAACAGTTGGTTGTATTCTAAGACACAATGTGCCTTAGATGCACAATGCACAAAAAGTTGCAGAAATTTGAAGTTAACATAGTTCTCTGATTACTGTGTGTTTAATGTAAAAAACCTACCTGAAATATAAATGGAAAAGCTCATATATTTGAAAATCAAGACATATACTTCTAAGAAAAAATAAATGTTAAAATGAATTATGTCAAAAATTAGAAATATTTTGAGTTAAATCATAAAGAAATATCAAAACTTGAGGGGAATGGCTACATCCGAGTTTGAAGGGAATTTTATAGTTATATAGTTATATATTTAAAAAGAGGAAAGTCTGAAAAACTAGTAAATTATGGGTCTATCTCAAAAATGTAAAGCCAGAACAGGAAATTTGATCTAAAGAGTGTGGAAGTAAAAACTTGTAATTTTATGTCTCTCTATATATATTTTGAGATGGAGTCTTGTTCTGTTGCCCAGGCTTGAGTGCAGTGAAGCGATCTCGGCTCACTGCAACCTCCCCCTCCCAGGTTCAAGCAATTCTCCTACTTCAGCCTCCTGATTACATGCATGCGCCACCACGCTCGGCTAATATTTTGTATTTTTAGTAGAGATGGGATTTCACTATGTTGGCCAAGCTGGCCTGGAACTCCTGATCTCAGGTGATCCACCGACCTCAACCTCTGAAAGTGCTGGGATTACAGATGTGAGACATCACGCCCAGCACAAAATATTTTTTAATAAAAAATTTATAATTAATGATCCAAAAATTTTAAGTGTAGATTACTTAAATGACCAATACAATTGATATACTTCTGGATACATTTATTTATTTATTTGTTTTTAAAAAAGAAGTCACAAGTAATCTACACCAGGATTTAATAGAGAATTCACATTATAAAGCCCACAGACAATGTAAAGATTATAAAATGATATTGGTGTAAAATTTTAGGTTACCAACAGCATGAAAAGAAAAGAAAACAGCACCTTACACACATAAATTCATTTGATCTTTAAGAGTAGGTAATATCATAAAGAAAAATGTGAGTAAATAAACTAAGTTTTACAAGTAGCTGAAAATGAAAATAAATAAATATTATTTTCTATTTAAATAAAAATGGTAACTCAACATAGAACAAATTTCAAGGACAAATAAAGTGACAGTATGGAATAACTATTTCCTGCTGTTAGCAACAGTATTAAGTTAAGCATTGCTTTGACCCCAACTTCTACTTCTGGGAATTTCTCCTAAGAAAACAATGCAAAGTGTTATCCGTAATGTATGATCAAAGATATTTAACCCTTTATTATAATTGGTCAAACTAACAATAATTCGAAAGCACAGGAAAAAGGAAATTATTGAATAAATTAGGTACACTTATACATTGGAATAAAATGCAGCCATTGTAAATACAAGACATACAGTGTCAGAAAGATTTCTGTTTGTAGATAGAATAAAGAAAGATGTAAATGTATTTATATAGAGTTGTCTTATGTACACAGATATATGTCTTTCCATTTCTCTGCTCATCTACTAATTGATATATAAAATTTCATGATTTAAGAGCTGTATAGCAATAAATATATATACATTAGGAGCTTCTATGGAGTGAGATTATGGTTGTCATAATTTTATTTTTTGGCTTTCTGTATTTTTTCTGATTAGCACATTTGTCTTTTCAAAATCAGGAATCAGTTGATGACATTAATAACCATAAGAGGTGAATCTAGGTATATAGCCAACATTAAGTAATATTGTTTTAACGATACTTCCTTCAAATTCAGTTTGCTAATTATCGCACACTATAGATGTCATTTGTGTTTGAAGTTTTATTGAAAAGCTGCATTTTTGTCTGTGCAAACAAAGCTTTCAAAGGCAGGCAGAAATGAAGATGTACACTGTTGCATCTGCTGTCATCATCGAGTACTCACAGATCCCAATGTTGTTTTAGGTCACAGAGATTTTTAACAGGTAGTAACAAACTCAGGGAGTTCGGGTTATGGGTGGTCATGATACTCAGAGAGGGTTGTATGGTCTGTTTTGCAGAGATTAGTGACTCCCACAGAGAGTGAAATTTCACTGGTCAGTGAAAAGAATTACTGCAATTAGCCAGTAATCTGAAGTACAGTTTGCATAGTATTTAAAACAAGCAGGTTTTGTTGTGCAGTCATTCAGCACAGTATCACTCACTTTAATAGCTATTATGTAAAAAAGTAGAAATGAGGCAGCATAGAAATTTCCAACAGACCCAGATCTTTTTAAAAATAGTACCTTTTCCCAAAGGCCAGCTGACTCCATTGGAGGTTATAGTATTTTAATAATGCTTCCGAAAAGATTAACTAAAAGGTTTCTCACCAGAAACCCAACTTTAGCTGCCTTTGATTCCAGGCAAACCGTTACTCATGCAAAAGACTGAGCACATCAGGAAGATCGTTTAAAGGTAATACAATCTTAGAAAATAAAGTTTTATTAGAAAAAAAATCTAAGATTTCCAAAGTATTTTCTTTATTTTTAAAGTGAGATAAATTTTTGTTTTGTTATTATGATAAGTTTAAGGATAAAATAATGTCATCTGGAAAGTTAGGTCTTATAACTCGAATGCCAAAATTATTGCATTCACATGTTTCAAAAGTAATTATAATCAGATGATTAATGGTCTCAGATTTTTTTGAATCTAATGATTACCTTTAATATGTTGTTGTTTAATGTCTATACATTAGGTTTACTAATAACCATCATTATTGAGAGAGTTTTATCCTAATGGGATACCAGGAAAATTTTGATACAAATTACATTAATGAAAATTATTAGCTTCAGGGCATTTTAGCTTGGTTCTATCGCAATCTCTATCTTTCCAGCTCTATGTCATCCTTGAATGGGCATCTTCTCAAATATGATAGCTGTACGAACCAGTGACCTAACAGAAACTGGAAGAGACAGATCAGATTTCGAGTTCCACAAAAGCACCATTTCAAGAAAATTAGAAGTTGAGTACTTTAAATAAATGTAGGCCAACAAATCAGATAGCTTAGATGAAAAGAAGATATTCCTAGAGAGATATAAACTACTAAAGCTGACTGAAGAACAAACAGAATATCTGAATAGACCGTACAGGTAAATACATTAAATTAGTGAATGTAAAACTTCCCACAAAGAAGAGTCCAGCCCCACCCCTGGCTATGCTGGTGAGTTCCACCAAATATGAAGGAAAATTAATCCAATTCTTTAGAAATACTTCTATAAAATAGAAAAAATAATGAAAATACCTCCTAATTCATTCTATGAGGTCGGTATTACCCTGATATAAAAACCAAAGATATCTTGATTAGTTAATACTCCAGATTAATATTTCTTATGAATATGGGCACAAAAATATTTATCAAAACAGTAGCAAACTGAATCCAGTAATGGTAATACGGTCAATGACACTTATCTCAATTATCTAAGATTGGTTTAATTCATAAAATAAATTTAATGCCTTATATTAACAGAATAAATAAACACATCATTTCAATGAATGTGGAAAAAGAAATATCAATTTATAATATGAATGCTCAATATAGATATACAGAAAGGAACTTTCTCAACCTGTTAAAAGGTAACTAGGAAACTTATTACTGGATCAATAAAATGTGGTATATCCATACAATAGAATATTATTTTGCAATATAATATAGAGTAATGATACATACTACAACACGGGTGAACCTTCAAAACATTATACTAAGAGAAAGAAGCTAGTCTCAATTAGCACATATTGTATAATTTTATTTATGCACTATTTCTAGAATAGGCAAATCATAGAGACACAAAATATATTAATGGTTACTGTGAACTTAGGGTGCAGATGGGAGTGAATGTATAGGAATGACTGGTAATGGTTATGAAGTTTCTTCTGAGAATGAATAAAATATTCTAAAATTAGAAAATTAACAATAGTTGCATAATTATGTGACTATTTAAAAGCAACATATTATACACTTTTTTTAAAGACATAAAATTAAACTATTAGTACTTTCATGTTGGTAAGTAATAGCAAGAATTGGGGTATTATATTGCAGTATTTTGAGATACAAATACTAGGAACCTATAATATTAAAAGATTAATACGATGTTATTCTAAATGTGTCCCAATGAAAAACGTTATATATAATTAATATAACATTAATTTTACTTAACAATAAATAGCAATTGTTTTGTCTTTAGGAGTCTTTTAATTGACCTGAGCAGAAAATGACAAAAAAAACAACTTGAACATTTTCCAAAATTTGCCTCTTTCCACTTAAAAGTTCTAATTAAGGAGATCTGCAGATGAATATTAGAAGTTTAGTATGTTGTATACTTAACTTGGATTTTATTTGACTTACTTAAATCTGAATTTTCAAAATTATGACTTTTTTGAAAATGAATATGCCTTTAACATACAATTTGTCTTTCATGCTTATAAAGTTAAATTTAGGTTCTAAAATTGAAATAAAAATAACGTGTGTAAAGGATGAGTTCGTGTCCTTTGTAGGGACTTGTATAAACCTGGAAACCATCATTCTCAGCAAACTGACAGGAGAACAGAAAATCAAACACCACATGTTCTCACTCATAGGCGGATGTTGAACAATGAGAACACATGCACACAGGGAGGGGAGTATCACACACTGGGGTCTTGGGGGGAACTATGGGAGGGACAGCGGGGGGTGGGGAGTTGGGGAGGGATAACAATGGGAGAAGTGCCAGATATAGGAGATGGGGAGGAAGGCAGCAAACCACGCTACCATGTATGCACCTATGCAACAATCTTGCATGTTCTTCACATGTACCCCAAAACCTAAAACACAATAAAACATGTTAAAAAAACTAATAAAAATATAACACATCCTAAGAAATGAGAATAACCTATAGAGTTAATTTAGTAATATATTGCTACAAACACTTCTGTTACTGTTTCATATAGTGGAAGGAGCACTGATTTTAAATGCCAGGCCCCTGCGAGGACTGGGTCAAGTCCTAGCTTTACTGGTAATTTGTTGTCATAATCTTGGGCTGACATCAAGTACTCTCACTGTCCTTTAATTTCTCAGTCTGTAAAATGAAAAGATTAGGCTACATAATCATTAAGGCTACTTCCAACTCTAGATTCCTATTTTTTACAACTTTTCTAGTTTGAAATGTTTATTGATATTATGTTAATACCATTAAACTTGGAGTAGATCCACTTTAAAAAGTTCTATTACATGCAAAGCACCCCAGAACATACTTAAATAAGAAATACATTTTCAAAAGTTAAATAAAAATGTTACTTTGCCATATAAGAAAGAAATCTAAATATTTAAAATTAAACTAATTTGAGATAAGAGGTTATGTCATTGAACAGATTTAGTAAACATATTCTAATATTTCTACTATAATCATTTTTGTGTGATGCTTTAATCACCTCCAAGACAGTTTAAATAGGCTCTGTTTAATGCACATATATTTTACTTCTTACTTACACTTTTGCAAACCAACCCCAAAGCTAGCAGAAGAAAAGGAATAACTAAAATAGGATATGAACTTAATGAAACTAAGATGCAAAAATACATACAAAGTTTCAATGAGTGGAGGGAGGGGAGGGGAAAAAAAAGTTCAATGAAACTAAGAATTTGTTCTTCAAAATTCAGCAAGATTGATAGACTACCAGCTAGATTAACATAGAAAAAAGGACTATATTCAAATAAGTATATAATCAGAAATGATAAAAATGGTATTACGACTGATATCACAGAAATACACAAGATGTTCAGAGAACAATTTGAGCACATCTATGTAAACAAATTAGAAAATCTGGAGGAAGTGGATAAGTTCCTGGAAATATGCAATCTCTCCAAATTGAATCAGGAAGACACTTAAACTCTGAATAAACCAATATGAAACTCTGAAATTAAATCAGTCATAAAAAAGTCTGCCAAACAAAAAAGACCGAGACCAGATGGATTCATGATGAATTATTCCAGAGGTATAAAGAAGAACTTGTAACAATCCTATTCAAAAAAAATATATTAAGAAGAGGGACTCCTCTGAAACTTACTCTATGAGGAAATCATCAGCCTAACAACAAAATCTGGTAGAGACATGACAAATAACAAGATATCCCTCATGATCATAGAAGCAAAACTCCTCAAGGAAATAATAGCAAATTGAATTTGAATTCAGCAACACATTAATTCATCATAATCAAGTAAACTTTACTCCAGGGATTCAAGGTTGAATCAACATATGCAAAACAATAAAGGTGATTAACCACCTAAACAGAATTAAAATCATAAGTCATATGATCATCTTAATAGATACAGAATAAGCTTTCAATAAATCTCAACATCTCTTCATAAAAAATATCATCAATAAATCCCAACATCTCTTCATAATAAAAATCATCAATAGACTAGGCATTGAAGAAATATGCTTTAAAATAGTAAGAGACATCTATGACAAACTCACAGCCAGCATCACACTGAATGGGCAAAAGGTGGAATCATTTTCCTTAAGAAGTGGAACTCTCATCACTCATATTCAACATAGCACTGGAAGTCCTAGTCAGAACAGTCAGGCAAGATAAATAAATAAAAGGCATCCAAACAGAAAAAGAAAAAGTCAAACTATCCTTCTTTGCTGATCCTATGATTTTGTACCTAGAAAACCCTAAAAACCCTGCCAAAAGGCTGCTAGAATGGATAAATGACTTTAGCAAGGTTTCAGGATACAAAATTAATGTACAGAAACTGTAGCATTTCTATACACCAATATTGTCCAGGTTGATAGATAAATAATACATTCACATTTACAATAATTACAAAAAGAGAAAAAAATACTTGACAATACAGCTGACCAAGGAAGTGAAATATCTCTGCAAGGAGAACTATAGTCAGAACGACTATAATTAAAAAGTCAAAAAGCAGCAAATGCTGACAAGGCTACAAAGAAAAGGGAATGCTTATAACACTATGGGTGGGAATGTAGACTAATTTAGCCACTGTGAAAAGTAGTTCTCAATAATTTAAAACAGAGCTACCCTTCAACTCAGCAATTCTATTACTGGATACATACAAAGAAAAATAGATCATTATACCAAAAAGACACATGCATGCATTTGTTCTCTGTCATGCTTTTACAATAGTAAAGGAATGGAATCAACCTAGGTGCCCATCAATGGTGGATTGAATAAAGAAATGTGGTACATATACAACATAGAATACTATGCAGCCATAAAAAATGAAATCATGTCCCTTGTAGCAACATGTTATGTTAATAAACATAAGTATGGCCTATATATTCAAGTATGTTGGCTGAATTGAAAAATCATAAAGCAATTTTGATTTATTTCTTAAATTATTATTTTTTTGGGAGATACATAACTGGAGATTTCAAGGAAAATAATATTGCTCATTATCCGATAAAAATATTCTATTCTTTTTTACTAAAATGTTAATATTTGAAATATTTAGTTACTAGGGTTTCCTATAGAATTCTAATTTTAAATAAATAATTTAAATTTAATTTATCCAAAGAAAATTAAATAAGCCTGAGGAACACAGATAATACCAGGTTTGAGTTTTCTTTAAGGTATATTAATATTGCTAATTGAAAAAATACAATCTGAAAAGGCCACATACTGTATGATTCCAATTATATGATAGTCTGAAAAAGGCAAAGCTATAGAGACAGCTAAATATCACTGATTATCATTGCTCTCCAGTCTTGGTGACAGAGTGAAACTCTGCCTCAAACAAACAAAACAAACAACAACAAAAAAAGCCCCCACGAACAGACAAGCAAAGAAACAAATAAATAAAACCATGATGGCAGTATTTCAAAGAGATACAGGAGTCAACTGAAAGTGTCACAAATGACCATACTAGGAACAATTTGAGCAATATAATAAATAAGTAGTGCTAAATTATACCCCAGTGTATGAAATAAATGTCTATGAGTTCATACTGTTACGTATATATCAATCAATGAATAATAAACGAATAAATGGAGGAGAAGAAAAAAATCTGTGTGAAGAATTCCAAATAATTTATTTCGATGCTTTGTCCTTAAGGAGTTAGACAACAGTTTCCTGCTTCTTAAGTGTGGGCTGTACACAGTAACTTTCTTCCCAACAGTGCAATACGGAAATGGGAAATAATAAAAGAGCACCTACGCAGTAGAGAAACCTGACAAATACTATCTCAAGCCAGGTGATCAAGGCTAACATCACTGTAATAGGTCACATTGACAGAATCTACACTTAATAGGATATGATGAAAATGATACTGTGTATCTATAGTTGTTCTCTCAAAACAAATAACCCTACTCTAATCAGGTGGGAAACCTCACACAAATGCCAGTTGAGATATATTCTTCAAGGCATCTCACTAGTTATGCCCACAGCTGTCAAGGTCATCAGAAACAAGCAATGCCTGGGAAACTCTCACAAGGAAAGCTCTGAGACATGACTACTAAATGTAATGTGATAATCTGAATTAAACCCTGGAACAACAATAAAAGATTAGAAAAAGTATCCTGAGAAAACTGAAATAAATTATAAACTGTAGTTAATAATAATATGCTAATATGTTGATTCAATTGTGACAAATGTACCGAATTCATGTAAAATGTTAACAATAGAGACGACTGGGTATGGGGTATAGCACAATATCTTTGTACTATCTTGGTACAATAATTCTGTAAATCTAAAACTATTCTAATATAAAAATTATTTTAAAATATTATGTTTAAGTTTTGATAGGGTAGCTGCTTTTCGACCCTCTTGTTCATTGGTTAGTTTGTTATTGTGTATTGTTTTTTGGTTACTTGCCTAAAGTGTCTGGTAATCATTGTTGCTTTGCTATTATATATGAATAACAAAATTACACAATGTGGATATGGGAACAAAAGTTTCTGATAATTTTATAAGTGACTTTCCATGACCCTGATCCCTCCATAAAAAGATGGGAATGTAGGGATGTAGGATGCTGCATAGGAGTGAGCAAGGTGTTCTGATGAACACACTTTTGTTTAAGAAGCATATGTAGATAACAGGAAAATGAATGCCCTTAGATAGTTTAACTCATAAGGGACAGTCTTTGTGATTTAATTAATACACAGAAATGCATTTTTAAAACTGCACTTTAATTTTGAAAATCAGAGCTTTCCCCAGACTTGGTTATAGTATTTCTTAATGCCTTTATTACTCCTCCTGCTTTTGCCCAACACCTCTTGTTTCTTTGTATTGCTTGATTTTAATTAGCTATCTGAGTTTGAAGGGTAGGCATAGGCCACTCTCTGTTTTTCGAGGAGTCCATTCATCCATCATCTCTTAGATGATGACCATAATGCTGACTGTGTTCACCAGCTTGTTAACAGCCTTTGGGCATTTCCTAGTGAGAAGCTGAGAAGCACACTCTCCTCTGTGCTGGCCAATTTTGATTATATTAATAGTTTCATCTGTCTTAATTGATTTTTCAATAAAGTATTATCTTTTTGACATTTTAAAGAAGTTCTTTAAATTTTCTCATCCACCAGTGGCGTAATTACTTATTTCATTTTTGATGGTGTGTTATTAACTTAAATAAACTTTTTTTCATTCAAGGGATTCTTGAAAGGAGGTCAGGTAAACATGATGGTTTTGGTCAAGTTTTAAATGAGAAACTTCTATGAGAGTCACTTGTGAAATTAGGTGAAATATCATTTTCTTCTGTCTGTCATAATATGATCTCTAAGTAAAATTTCAATAGATATGATTTAGAATGAATTTTGCCACTCTGTTATATAATGTTGAGGAACAGAAGCTGCCTAAGGAACAAATGATATAGTTTGCAACAAAACCAAACAAAAGAAAAACAAATATTTTTATCAACTTAGGCATTATGTTAAGTAGCAGAAGAATGCCATCAAGAATTGCACATAAATGAAATGTAAATATAAAAAGTATTGTCATTGTTTTATTCATCAAGACAATTTACTTACTTTTCTCCATTTATGTGTCCTCTAGCAAACCTTCAACTTACATAAGACCTCTTCACAAAAATGAGAACCTTTGGTTGGATGGCCTGGGACTAAATTAAATGACTGAATTATATATAAGATATAGATGGATAGATAGATACACATATACATAATAGATAGACAGATATACATACATACATAATTGAGGATGAGAACCAGATCAGAAAATATCCCCCCTTCTGTCTTTTCTTAATCTTGTTTGTTGTTGTTTTTGTTTTTTGAGGTTTGATTTTCTTCAGCTTCGTTGAGGTATAATTAACAAATAAAATTGTACATATTTAAAGTGAACAACATGATAATCTGTTATACTATACCTTAATGCATCTATCACCCACCAAGGACAAGGTCAAGCCTATTCATCATCAGCCAAACTATTGCGTGCTCATACATAGGCAAGCTACCTTCTTTGAGCAATATATGCACTAAACATTAAAGGGGAAGTATTTCATTGCTTATCCAATATTGCTTTAAATTATTTTAATTGTAATATTTTCTGATTATGTAGAAATATAAAACTAAGCTTAATTTACTTAATATTAACACAAATTAATAAACCCAAAAATATTAAGTAACATCAATATAACATGACTGAGGCTTTTAAATATGACTTTTCTCTATGTAACGCATTGCAAAATCAAAATATGTGTTAAGCAAAGTATGACTTTTCTTGGCCTTACTCATTTGAAATATATCCTTTACCTTAAATAGCACCTCTCTTCTTTTACCATCTATATTGTCATTTATATCTTACTATGTATACTAAGTTGATAATAAAACAGTGTGGCAATTCCTCAAGGACCTAGAAATAGAAATTCCATTTGACCCAGCAATCCCATTACTGGGCATATATCCAAAGGATTATAAATCGTTCTACTATAAGGACACATGCACACGAATGTTCATTGCAGCACAGTTTACAATAGCAAAGACCTGGAACCAGCCCAAATGCCCATCGATGATAGACTGGACAGGAAAAATGTGGCACATATACACCATGGAATATTATGCAGCCATTAAAAACGAGGAGTTCACGTCCTTTGTAGGGACATGGATGAACCTGGAAAACATCATTCTCAGCAAACTGACACAAGAACACAAAATCAAACACCACATGTTCTCACTCATAGGCGGGTGTTGAACAAGGAGAACACATGGACACAGGGAGGGGAGCACTATACATGGGGGTCTGTTGGGGGGAGGGGGGACAGCGGGGGAGTGGAGAGTTGGGGAGGGATAGCATGGGGAGAAATGACAGATACAGGTGAAGGAGAGGGAGGCAGCAAATCATACTGCCACGTATGCACCTATGCAACAACCTTGCATGTTTTTCACATGTACCCCAAAACCTAAAATGCAATAAAAAAAAAAAAAAAAAGTAACTGTAAGTGAAAAACAACCGAAGTTTCTTTGTACCACTTGATTTAAATTGGTCATTCAAGTGACTCAGAAAATGTTTACATTATTTTTTTGTATGATTATCAAAAGTAAAACAAAATGTTACACAGATATATACACTCATACATATGTATGTATGTGTGCATATGTGTGTATGTTTGTATTTTTTTCTTCAAATAGAACTTTAAAATATGGGGAAGCTTCCCTATCTTTTTCTCGAAATTGTTAGAGGATTGGAGAATGGATAATCAAAACACCTTCCCAGGACCCTATCCAGTGTAACTGTCAAAGTACACAATTTTCTATCAGAGTTTTTCTATGAAGAAATCTTTATTAGCAGTTGACTATATGGTGATGAAGTGAAAATAATGATGAAGTAACAATCTACAAAATATTTATCAATGACAAAGTCACTAGGCATTCCCACCGCCCCCAACCTCCTCAGCCAGGCTGCAGTGCAGTGGTGCAATCTCGGCTCACTGCAACCTCCTCCTCCTGGATTCAGGCGATTCTCCTGCCTCAGACTCAGGAGTAGCTGCGACTACAGGCTCGTGCCACCACGCCCAGCTAATTTTTGTCCTTTTAGTAAAGACAGGATTTCACCATGTTAGCCAGGATGGTCTGTATCTCATGACCTCGTGATCCACCCGCCTTGGCCTCCCAAAGTTCTGGGATCACAGGTTTTATATGTTGGTGATGTCCAAGATATAACTCACATAAAAAAAAAGAAATCATTTTCTTGTGTTGCTTGAAGGATGTTGAGTTATTATACTGAGAATGTCAAAGATCATTCATTTTATCTTTAGCTAAATATTGTCAATTAAATGTACCTCAACAACCAACGAGCTTGATTGGTTTGAGTTTCAGATGTGTACTGGGACAGCATTAATTTTATGTCATCCAGTGCTATCTATAGTGATAGAAAATTAGGGGCAATTACATTTTCTTAATGAGATTCTTCCTAAGAGAGTTAAGCAGAATGCTTGTGATGAGAAACAAACTAGGAGGTTTAACATGAATATATATTTATGTAAATAGCCCTGAGGAAAATTTCAGTCTTTCAAAAGTGTAAGATTAAAATAAACAAAACAATAATTTTTTGTTTATGAGTATCTCTTCTCTGTAATTTGTTTTGAATATTAACTCAATTTTGCTACAATAAATCAATAAAATGATTGGCCTGATTTTCTCTGATATTAATTGGTTACTATGCATATACTGAGATGACAATTATACATTTGTATTTCATGTTAACCCAGATAATTGCGATTGGTTTAAAACTATTTGTATGCATTGGTATATTACATGTGTTGCTTAAGTATATATTATTTATCAGTTTATATTTAATTCTTAGTAGTCTAGCTTTGAACTCTTCATACCATTTGAAAATTTCAATAAAACGCATTGATAACAAATCATAGAATACTTGAAATTATAACTGAAGTCTTAGGGTAATGCTATCAAACACTTATTTTTGTGATCAAATGGGCTGATTACTTAATTTACCTTCTTAAAATACTATAATTTAGTGTATTACATTTAAATATATACAATTTACATTAGAGCTAGAACAATCATAATTAGATGATAGATAGACAATGAAGAAAACCAAAGATAGTTACATGACTCTGGATTTGACAATGTATGCAAGCACAGAAAGATAGGTGTGAAGAGTAGCAGTAGAATATAAGGAACAATTAATACTTGCAGCTACAGTAGATAAAGAAAGAAAAAATGTCCATCAGAATCTGAGCCCAAGTAAATGCAGACATGCAAGAATGCATGGAAATTGGCGGATCACAATTATTTTGTGTGTCAATATTGAATCTTCAATCCATTTCAATCTGTCTTCCTTCTATCTTCTCCCTTCCTTCAAATTGTTTATCAATATGCCATCAATAGCATCCATATTGCAAAACTCAAAAAATACTCCCTATTTCTCTCTCAGTGGGATTTAAAGTATTACTCACTCTTCTCTTGAAAAAAGTCATGGTTACATTTCAAGTCAAATTGAAGGAATTTTTTTCTAATTATCCTGAATCTTTTCACAATTTCTTTGCAGAGGATTAATTTAAAGAATGCTTTTGCTTTAAACATGCTGTTTATGCAACATATAAAAATATGTAATTTAGTTTACTAACTGTGTGTGTAAAAAAACAAAGTGAAAATAACTAATAGAAGATATCTAAATTTATTTTTTAGTCTTGAAAATGTTTTGTTGGAAGATGTGTTAAGAGAATAACTGTCTTATACTATGCAGCCATAAAAAAGAATGAGTTAATGTCCTTTGCAGGGACATGGGTGAAGCTGGAAAGCATTATTTTCAGAAAACTGACACAAGAACAGAAAACCAAACACCATATGTTCTCACTCGTAAGTGGGTGTTGAACAATGAGAACACATGGACACAGGGAGGGAAGCATAAGACACAGGGGACTGTTGTGGGTGGGGGAGCTAGGGGAGGGACAGCAGGGGCTGGGGGAATTGGGGAGGGATAACATTAGGAGAAATATCTAAGGTAGATGACGGGGGGATGGATGCAGCAAACCACCATGGCTCCTGTATACCTATGTAACAATCCTGCATGCTCTGCACGTGTCCTGCAGAACTTATAATAAAAAAAGAAAATTAAATTTTAAAAGATAAAATATAAATAAAAAGAATTTTAACACTACAAGTTCTTTATGTAAGTATGACATCACTCACTGTCTGCCCATCTTTGTGCTTAAGTTGAATAACTTTAAAAATTTTGTCAGAAGGCTCAAAGCATATATCCAATAAGTAATTAGCTTACAAATTTGTGTTTTAATTATTTTATTCAAGTATCTAATTATCTTTATGATCTTATTTTTATTTTTTTCCTACTTTTTAAAACTCAATCCCTCATCTTAGTTTAAATACTGTTTTCAAAATCTATTATCACAAACAAATATATTATTTGTCTTCGAATTGCACATGACTCCAGTAGTAATACCTTCACTCTAAAAACATTAATACATTGCTAAATGATTCTTTTTTCATGACAATAGCAAAAGTGAAGCTATTTTTTGCATGAGCTCTTCCAACTACTGTACATACATATTCATCTATTTGCCCAGTAAAAAAGCATGCAGTATTTACAATATGCCAAATTATTTTTCACCACTGGAGCTATGGTTATATATGAACTAGATAGTAATCTAATATCAAGATAATGTTCTTGTCACTTTAGATCATATATTCTATTGGGAAAAGACAACAAAATATGTAAAAAAATATATCAACATTCTAACTTCAGAGAGTAAATAAGTGCTCTTAAGAAACTTAATGATATAATAGAGTGCCTTGATGAGTAGAATACTATCTAATTAATGGCCAGAGAAAGCTTCTCTGAATATAGTACATGTGAGCCAAAGGATAAAATGTCATGTGAGAGCCCAAATTTACTCAGTGGCTAAATCATTGGTATCATGTAGATTATAAAAAGGTGCTTACATTTTTCTTTAATTAGTAGACTTTTTATCATAGAAGTAAAAACATATTTTGAAATGGTCCTTTTCAATACTATGTGAAGAACTGACTGCAAAAGTACAGAAGGGAAAGAAGATAATCTAATTAGGTGGCTATTACACTAATATGTGCAACTTAAACCAAGAAGATGGTAGTAGAGATAGAAGGATGATGGACTTGAGTTATACTTTAAGAGAACTGAAAGACGTGGTTGCACAGGACATAGCAGTTTAGTGAAAAGAAAACAAAAATAATCAAAATCACTTGAGTTTCTTCTTCAGCATTTTGTGTTGATGGTGGAGCTATTTAGTAAGATAAGAAGAATATGGGAAGAAGCATTTTTGAGGGACATGTAATCAAGAATGTGCTATGATGCATGCCAATGTAAAAAACAATTAGAGATATTCAGGAAGTAGCTAGAAAAGAACTATTTTGAAACACACGGCAGATGGCCTTATTAGATAGATATTTTGAAGACACATGCATATTGCTTATTTCAGAATCATTGTTTGAATGCAGGTGGATTTAGATATGTATTCTCAAGCACCCTGACAGTAAGCTTTAGTTAGGAGATACAGAATACAGCAAAGAGAATTCATATGTGGTCATTGAGTAAAATATAAAAAAGAAATCAGAAAAAAATGCTGTCATGTCAACATGTCATATTAAGAAAGAAATGTTTTAAGAGAAGAAACGCTAAATGAGTCAAGTGATACTAAGACTAAGGAATTTACCAAAAGAAAAACACAGAATTTGGTATAATAGCTCTGACAGGATTAGTTTCATTGGAATGCCTGATAGGAAAGTAAATTGAGGCTAAATTAATATTACCAAAGTCAAGGGAATGGCAACAAATTTCATCAGTCCTTCAAAATACAAAATTTGAAAGGAAATCCTTTCATTTGTGCAGCATGGATAAATCTGGAAGACATTATGTTAAGTGAAACAAGGCAGGCACAGAAAGAAAAATGCTGACTGATCTCACTCATATATGGAATCTAAAAAAGTTGAATTCATACAAGAAGGAAGAATGGTGGCTACCAAGGGTTAAGAGTAGGGTGGAGTGGGGGAAACATTGGTCAAAGAATACAAAATTTCATTTATATAGGAGGAGTAAATTCAAAGATCTATTGTACAACATAGTCACTGTAATTAATAACAATGTATTATATTCCTAAATGGCTAAGAGTATATTTTATGTTCTTACCACAAAAAAATGATAAGTATGTGAGAAAATGCATATGTTAAATAGCTTGGTTTGGCCATTCCACAATGTATATATATTTAAAACAACAAGTATATAATAAATGCATTTCAATTAAAATGTATTCTTTTTTTTCAATTAAAAGTAAAGTTAAAAATATACGATTTAAGAAAAATTATTTTGGTAAATGGAGATGTTATGGTTATAATTGATTTGCATGGAAATTATTAATGATTCCACAGTAAAAATAAAATCATTTTAGGAGCAAAGTTCTTCAGAATTAAGGCATATTTGAACTAAAACATGATCGTATGTTTGGAGTGGTAGGTTTGACTTATTTTAGAGAGAGAAAGGTTTATTCACTGTGATATAAACAAGGAAGATTTCATAATTAAAAAGAAAAGTAGTTTTGTAGATTTGGCATTATGTAGTACAGAGAATTTCTGCCTGATTGCTTCTATTTCATTAAGACTCAGTATATATAAAGCTCTTAGAACAGTGTTTGGCCCTGGGTAGGTATAACTTAATTGTTAGTTATTAATATTTCTCAACGAAGTATGAAGGAAAGTCATCAGCTGAAAATAACAGAGGGAGTGGAAAGTTGTGAGAAAAAAATAAAATAATCATAGTTTGGAAGTTACGCTTCTTTACTTCAAGAGGTTTTCTTTTGTCTTTTCTTTTAAGGAATCTTATTTTGTGTGACTCCATTGGTCCTTCTCTGATCCTGTACGATTCTGCCCTTGCAAAGCACAGAATCATAGCTTACTGGCGAATTTTGAAGTAAATCACTGGACATGTACACTTTAGTTACAGTGGAGTTTCCTCTTGGCGGTAACCTCTTTGAATTTAGCAGGCAATCTCCTAACATAATTAGGCTAAGTAAACTTAAATGGGCTAGGCTATTTTAAACTTGAGATCTGTCCTGGTCCATCACTACTGTGCTAATAATATGTGTATATCTGCCACACAATGAAATTTATTATGAGTAGACTTTCTTGTTTGAGAATATCAAGCTTTGTCCTCCAACTTAGACTTCATCATGAACAAAGATGATGGATTAGCTTCCATCTATTATTCCTTTGTCTTGTTGGTCACTTAGTTTGGAACAGAATCAAGGAATAAAGGAAATGTTTAATTATTCTCCTCAGAGACTATTGTTATCCTCCTAAAGATTACTGGTTATGTAGTCTTGGGCAAGTTAATTAATTATATCTTTAAATCAATTTCCACATCAATTAAACATGGATAATAAGAGAACTGATCTCATGAGGTGGCTTGGGGCACTTATCATAATGATTAAAAGTCTGCTTTTAAGTTAGTAAATGCTTTATAAATGCGAACTGTCTTTTGGAATATAAATCAAAAATAAGAATAGCAGCTAACTGAGTGAAACCGAGTACCAAGGGCAGAAAAATAATGGCATAGAAAACAGATCAGGAAACAGGAAAAGTATATTATATATACTTAGAGAACCTCAAATTAGTTCATTGACATTTTTAGGCTCAATTGGGAAGTATTTCCTCAAGTAGCACATAAAAAATTAAAAGCTGTTCTTTACTGCATTTCCAAAGTTGTTTGTAGGGATGATGACAAGTTAAATGTGAAAATACTATTAATACTTAGATTTTCAATCAAAGTTGGCAATTTAACACCATGAAAATGACAAGATAATCTGCTAGGGTCCAAGTTGGATTCTATTGTGTTATTTGTTAAGCTTAATGCCAAATATTTTTTGATGCAAACATTCATTGAAACTGGTAGAAATCTTTGACTTGTTTGCTAAGGGTGATAGATTTAATTATGCCGATGGCTATCACAATGTTTGAATGGTGAGAAAGTCATCAAAAGCACAATAAGTGCATTTGTTTTTAAAGTTTTTATCGTCACCTCCTCGCCCCTTGAAAAGAAACAAAAGGAGTAGACATGAGAGAAGATGGCATTTCAAGTAGAGGGGAAACATGCAAAATCATGAAGACAAAAGTAATGCAAATTATTTAAAATATAGAATTGAACATATGGGGCAGAGTCAACAGGTCAAAGTAAGTAAGCTTGAGGTTCAGTCCACAAAAGGAGTATGAATTTTAGTCTTAAGGTGATGGAGGAAACAAAGTAAGATGTTAAATAAAGAGTGGTATGAAAAGGTTTGTGTCTTAGAAATTTGTTTAATTTATCTTATTCTTTATTTTTGACAGAATAGAGTGAAACCCCATAAGACTGAAGTAAAGGCAGAGAGGACTGTTAGAGGTTATTACCATAAGTTGGATGAGACTGGAATGGAGCCTGATTATAGTAAGTTGTCTTATTCTTCAATCTAGGAAAATTACACGTTCCTACTCATTGCCATGTGACTGGATGTGATTCCCTGTAAGCAAAGTATACTTCCCTAGGCCACCGAATGAGTTGGCCCTATTATTGTCTGGACCCCTGACATGTGAATGGAGTAAAAGTGTGTCACTTCTGTGAACCCTTTAAGTGTCAATTAGATATATCCTCCTTTCACCTACTCCTTTCCTTCTGTAACAAAAACAGCATGTCCCAAAGAAGGACTGATTCTTCCCTAAGTACCAAATGTGAAAACATATGCAACAAAAGATACAGGCATCCACTAGCATCTGAGGATGTCTAACATGAGAGAAAAAGAAATGCTTGCTGTTGAAGGCCACTGAGATTATTAACTCCTTAATATTTTGAGGAAATACACTTAAAGCAGCAGCAATAGGGGTGAAGACAACCTGCATTAAAAGAGATATAAGCAGATGATTGAAAGGAATGCGTAAGAAAAATGAAAGATGATTCTCAATCATCCAGGTGAGTAGCTAACCACTATTAAAGTGCAGGCAATATACTCATTTAATTCTCAAAATATTGTTGTAATACAAATATTTTATTTACCACATTTACAGGTAAAATAACTTACACTTAGAGAGTCTGTCATAGATCAAACTAGTAGTTCTCAGGAAAAAAGGATGGTAATATGATACTCCATTGTTAATGAAAGAGGAGGAATAGGTTTGTGAATAAAAATGAATAGTAGAAGACATTAAGCGGGATTTTCTCAGTTGGAGTAGCTGGATCCCAGTTTAAGCAGACTCAATTGGCCCATGCTGACATGGTTTGGTTCTGGGTCCCCACCCAAATCTCAATGATAATTGTAATTTCCACATGTCAAAGGAGGGACCTATATTCCTCATATGTTGAACAAGGGAGATGATTGGATCATGGGTGTGGTTTCCTCCATGCTAGTCTTATGATAGCGAGTTCTCACAAAATCCGGTGGTTTTATAAGGGACTCTTCCCCCTTCTCTCTCTCCTGCCACCATGTGAAGAAGTTCTCTGCTCCCCCTTCTGCCATGATTGTAAGTTTCCTGAAGCCTCCTCAGCCATGCAGAACTGTGAGTCAGTTAAATCTCTTGTCTTTATAAATCACCCAGTCTTGGGTATATCTATATCGCATTGCAAAAATGAACAAATAAACATGTCTTTGTTGCATCCAAAGATTTATTCAAACTACAGCCATTGCTACAACCAATAACCCAAAATTTAAAGTTTCTTTTTCTCCTTCTACATATCTTGGATCAAATTTGTTTTCATGGTTTAATTCTGTTTCCACTAATTGTTTAGAATATGGTTATTAGCAATTTAGAGATAATGATCACAGAGGAAGATATATAAACTAAAACTTGTTGAAGATAATTTTATTGGCTTTATTTAGACCTGATGTCCATCTCCTGAACTAATTACCATGGACTGGGGAATAACTGACAAGACCTGTGCAGCTAGGAGATGTGCAAAATAATGAAATGGAGCATCCCTTGAGAACTAGTTAAAGTTATGAAAGGTTACTATGAAAAGTAAGAAGGGGCTAGGAAAGATAAAGTACAAAAGGTGTCACTACAGACAATAGTTGCTTGCAAATTTATTGTGAGCCTTATGTGATATATCCAGTGACAGATACATTGTTGGGGCTCAGAAGAAAGCCCTGGATTGAAGCTATAGGTTTTTAAATTATGGGCAGATAGACGGCAATTAAAGATTTAGGTCTTTCTGTACTATTTTTATCATTTTAAAGTGAATTTTAGATTACTTTGATTTTCCAACTTATATTTCTATAGACATTATAATTTAAAAATTAATTTGAAGAAATAATAAGTAATTAATAAATACTGATTTCAGTTCCTTTGGATATGTACTCACAGCAGCATTTCTGGATCATATGGTAATTATCTTATTTTGTTGTGGAACCTCCATCAAAGACTTCTCTCTGTGTGTGTGTGTATCAACATCAAAGAATATGTGTAAATATTATTTCCCTTATTATTTTCATGGCATTGAGATTCTTCAAGTATCAGACCACGTCTTGGCAATGAGGCAGAATAAAAGTATCATCCTGTACCGTGATCTGAAGAAAAAATGAAATAATTTCAGGAAAGCATGTTTAAATTTTATGTATCTGGATACTTGCTCAAACACTAAGCTATTGTGAAGAAAAAAACTTTTTTAAGCTATTGTGAAGAAAAAAACAACTAAGAATAACCACCCACCTTTTATGGAATTCAGCTTTTATCATGCATTTAAAAAATAGAAAAAAAATCTGAAGCTTTACACCCAAACTACTTGACAAGTACTTTTACTGTGAAGTCTAGTACAATAAATCTTTATTTCCTTTAACCTAAATGACAAGGAGTGCATAATAACTGCATGCTGTTTTAAAGCAAAGTGATACTGTCTTGAAACAGTCATACATGGTTAGAATTAGCACAAGTGAAGTTTATTTCATCAGGTTGGCATATGGCAGAAAAGAAAGGATTTAGTATTGTAAATATACTAAACAATATAAGTGTTCTAGAAAAGATATATTTTAAAAAACGGAATATATTAGGTTTGGCACAAACATAATTGTGGTTTTTGCCATTGAAAGTAATGGCAAACACCGTAATTGCTTGTGCACCAACCAAATACTGTCTGTCAAGTTAGCAATTATTCTAAACTTTCTGAATGAATTATATTAAAAAATCATTTTTGAAGAGCCTTGTGAACAAAGAATACAAATATTAATTCAATGTTGAAAGAAGAATTTGTTCCAAAAGCTCTCTCAACATAAAACATCCCTTGCAGTTTTGCAAAGCATACATCTGCAATGCCATGGCTTCTATACTTACCATAAATATTCTCCTTATTCCTTCCAAGTCTCAGTAATGTGCTTATGTATCTAGCTTTCTTTCTTTACATCCACACTTTTGTTTTTGTTTACATCTACTTTTAATTGTCTCCTTTAGCCATTCTATATATGACCATTTATTTAAAATAACTAATATAAAAAATGATTAAAACATCAACAAGAAAAATCTAATCCTTTTATTGACTTAAAGTACCTAGACATTATATATAGTCTAGTAGGTAACAATTACTACACACATTTGCAAAATCAATTATTTTTGTAGAGTATCATCTTTATTAATATTTTATCTGAGAATTTGGTGAAATATATACTATCCTAACAATTCTTTCTTGTTATTGTAGCATTTGCCTTTTAGTTTCTGTTATTATTAAAGGTTCAAGAGGAGACTGAAGAAAACTTTTGAAATGGACATATTATTCACTAATATTTAACTTTAAAGAAAATAATTGCATTTTAAAACTTGGTAGCTGAGTGTTCAATTAGAAAAAAATAAATTGTGATATGACATCCCACCCTGAAGAAGAGTAAGCAACTTAGGATGATTTTTTTCCATGCTGAGATATACATAGGCTAACAAATATTGAATATTTAACATCAATATTTTAAATATTTTAGTTTTATTTTTCAAACAAATATAATTAATGCATATTGGTCCCCATCAATTATTCCAGCTATAGTTAAGGAATGTGAGGGTTTTTTAAAAATACTTTATTTTCTATATCTTCTTTATTATTTTCTTGTGTCTTATATGCTATAGTGTTTTGAATGGAATGCATATTACTGAGACCAATAGAAACTCTACTTATCTGTGAATATCACTATCATTGCAGTTTTTTGTTTTTATTTTTGTAGCTGGGACTACATGACTGCAGCACCACACCCAGAAAATATAATATGTATTTATTTTTTATAGAGACAGGATCTTGCTATGTTGCCCAGGCTGATCTCAAACTCCTGTTCTTAAGCATTTCTCCCTCCTCACCCTCTCAAAGGGCTGAGATTAAAGGCAAGAGCCACTGTGCCTGGCTAATAATTACTTTTTAATAATTAAAACTCAAATTAAAACAGAATAACATTATTGAGAAGGTAATGAAAAGATTAAGAAACATCTAATTTTGGTTATGCTATAAAGCAATTATATTCTATTATGTCCCACTAAATAGCTACAGGAAATAACACAAAATATTATAAACTGTTTAAGCTATTAACTTAATAGCTATTAACCTAATGTGTTACAGCCTAAAGACCTATAAGAAAATATACCTATGCATATGTTCTATTTGGCATTGATCTACTTTAATATTTCCCTGTTCAAACAAAGTTTATATAGGGAAAGAGTCCAGATAAAGTTAAGTCCAACTGTAGGATTTACATATAACTAGGCCTAACTGCTAAATTGGTGTGTCGCTCCAAGAAAATTGATATGACTAGTAAATGGCTCACTTCAGGAAATGAGAACCTAGGCCCTATGAGTAAATTTTAGAAACAAAGATTCTGGGAGAAATAAGTATGTAAACAAAATTTCAAATAAATCATAAAAGCAAAACAAAACTATAAACTCTTAGCCACAAAGTACATTATGTTGGTACTGCTGAAGGAAGAAAAGAGACACATTCCCTCTTACTTCACTGAAAACTAGCATGCAATATGGCCACTATGATGTAATCTCTGTCAATGGATGCTGGAATAACAATAGACTCCAGGGGAAGACGTATTGTCCATTAAGAGACAGCAGTGGAGTTTCTATTCCAGATGGAGGAGTGTATTGTCAGGGGAGCAAAAGAGAGAGGGCAGGGTAGCATATGAAAGGGAGATGAAAAGATAGGGAGGGGAAGAAAGAGAGAGAGGAAGAGAAAGATGAAGAGAGGGAGAGAGAAGTTTAGAAAGGAAGAACAATGATGTTTAACAAAAGACTGCTGCACCTGCCAAGAGGAATCATACCTCTCACAAGAGCCACAGCAAAAGATAGTAGAGGAGCAGAATCCCCCAATCAGTTATACAGGAGAATATCAGAAATACTTAGTAAAAAAGACATTTATTTTTCTTTTCAGTGAGCGTAAGTTCACCTGGGCATTCCTGGATGTTTTTTTTTCTTTATGGCTGGGGTACATTGTGGTGAACTTAGTAGAAACTATAGATTTTATATCGGCATGTTTCAGCTACAGTGAATTTGAGTGATTAAAAGTATTAATATCCAAACTGTGCACATAGGTGCAAAGCAGGTTCAGTGTGAGCTGTTTACCAATTTTTCTGAGTTCAGTGAAGCAGAACACCTACATACAAGTTATAGGAATCAGAGTCATTACCTCCAGATGGGCATCAAGGGATACAAGAAGCCTAGGAATGGTAAACAGTTGGTCTCCATGGCCCAGAAAAGCCACTCAGGACAGGAATGGAGTCTCATTTACAGGCGCTCCACTTGAACAGCAGCTGAGGGACCCTGGAAAGCAGTTGCTTTGGGTTTTAAAACCTGAGGAACATTCCTACTAGGCATAAACATTGAAGGACATTCTGTTTCTAGGAGGAACTAGAATAGTTCCAGTCAGTCTCTCCTTGTCTCAGGATGTTGCATTCCCACCACAATCAATGGTTATTCTTGAGAACTACAAAGCAAGAAAGAGAAAAAAACTGGGTTGATCTAAGGCCACACAGAGAATTTTTCCATGACAGGAAATAAGGTTCTAAGAAGCATTTATTATACTTAATTCTTGAAGAAAACTAATACTGATTGTATATCATTGAATATAGAATTTTGGCTCTGTGGAATAGAATTGACATAATGTAAAATTATTTATAAAAGCTCCAATATTATTGTCTTAAAAAGGAGTTATGATAGATATTTTGGCCAAAGTGATTGTGGAAATAGTTTGTCTATAGACAGTTGTCAGCAAAGACCCCAAATAGCATTTTCTCTAATAGTGTACTGAACAAAATACAATTATAAAATTTATGGTCACAATAGTGTCTTGTATTATTCTGTTTCCATATTTATATACTACCCAGAAAAGCTCATTTACAAAGACAGTCATATTTTTGGCATAGAAAGTATGTATAAGAGTTTCATAAGATACTTTGAAATGCCTCCAAGTTGTTCCTGGCAAAAAAGCATCCCAAATTATAAATTCTTCTCTCATGCATTTTGAGTTAAAATTATAAAAACAAATGTAAAAATAACATACAGTGAGTAAAATGACTTGCATTCAGAATAAAGAGAAAATGCTATGCTTCATTCTAAGTCCATCCATAAAATTAAAAGATACTTGCAAGCAATAGGCACATTTTTTTCATCTTGTGTTGCTCACAATGCCTAGCATGGTTACTTACTTAAATTAGAGGCTCCTTAAAAGTGAGTCATTTCTTTTTTACCAACATTGATTTATGTCTTTCTCTCTCTCCATACGTATTTGAACATGAGATACCATTAGAGTCTTATATATGAAGAGAGAGAAAAAAACGTACATATATATCCACACATATATATGTATATATATCCAAAATACAAATAATATAGAGGCCAGAAAGGTGTGGCTTATAATCTATGTATTTTGAAATTAAAAATTTTAAAAAATACTGAATGAAAAAGAAAATTCTAAAATACTATGAACATTAGCATTGAGACTTCAATGATTTGAATGATTATAAGGCTACAGGTCTGTATTATGTGTTTTCTTCTCTTCACAAAATATTCATCTGTGATTTTCTTGATAAATCAAGTGTTACATTGTTAAAAAAAGAAAAGATAAAAGACTTGGATTTTATCTTATGTTTAAATTAATAATCCCAAGGAGTGCACCATTGAAAACTAAGGCATCTGGAGCAATTTTTTGTATTTAGGGTAAAGAAAGGAAATATGTAGAGGCAGATGTAAAACCCAAGAGAATAGGGATCACTTATTTCCAGTGTTACAGTAAATCAAACTATGTGGGCCAAGCCGTTCCCCACAGAGTGTGTTTTAATTGGAATCAGGTTAAAAGTGTACTTTGGGGAGATTTAACATCTTAAAGATATGTAGTCTTCTTATTCATGAAGAAAAATGTATCTGATTTTAATAAAGCCCCTTTATCCCAACTCAGTAATGTTTTATATATTTTTAATATATACTTTTGGACTTAGTATGGTTAGTGTAATTTTAAGTATGCTGCCTATTTTAATAGCACACCTAGCTCATTTGTCACTTTTCTAGAATCATGTTTAGCATTCTCTTCGATGTGAGAGAAATAATATATTTTAGTAATTTACTATGTTAAAATGGTTTTTAAGTTTTCCAAATTTAAATGAAAAATGTTTTCAAATATTTACAATGTTAAATCCATATTTTAGAAAATTTCATGATGTTGGGAAAATAAAACTGAAAAATAATTTTAAAACTCTCCTTCAAAAATTTAAAGACACCATAGATATTTGAATTACCCATTTAATTGAAAATACTTGTCTATTTCCATGGGCATTTCTTGCTTTACACCTTTTTATACAACAATAAATTAACTTTTGGTGTAAACCTTGCCTTTATGTATGTGAACACTATCTGGAATTAATCATTTTCACCACTCAATCCTACCTTCTAAGAACTATGGAGCTGATACTAAAGCTGAGGAAGTGAATCTGTCATAAGTTTATTTACTTAAGCAGAATTATCTTAGTTAATAGTCTTACATCTTGAAATCAGAGATCTTTTTAAATAGATCTATATGATAAATGCCCAGGAAGAAAACACACCATCCCAGATTTTATGAAAACAATACGAATACTTCCCAGCTTAACTTAGAGTTTTATCACTTGATGAAGTAATTGAAAAACCTAGCAAAATAAAATAGTGTGATTTTAATCCTAGTGGAAGAAGGCAAAATAATGTTAGAATAAAAATTTTGAAAAGCACAACAGCAAATAAACATTTGAACAAAAATATTTCAAGAATATGTTTTAAAAAACTCAAAGTTTTAATAAAAATTGGAAGAGGGCACAGAGATGTTGGATTATCTTCTGAGAAGATAAATCAAATGACATATATAGACGGAGTATTCACTATCTCATTCTTTTTACTTTTGTATGTTTTTTAAAATATCTAAGCAATCAAAATAAATGCCTATTCTCCATTTGAAAGAAATGTACTTACATTAATGAATGCATCCTTTCTTAAATTTACTCCTTAAAAATAAACATGCAAAATAACTTTTTAGATGTATGAGAGTCATCTGATTGAAGTGGAAAATTTTCCAGCATAGAAAAACTGTGTTAATATGTGTAGCTGCTAATCCTTAGCACCCATTATTAAAGGAAACTCAAAATCTCTAAAACATCTTCTAAAATATGAAGTTACTCGGTCAGGTGCTGTGGCTTACGCCTGTAATCCTAACACTTTGGGAGGCCAAGGTGGGTGGATCACTTTAGGTTAGGAGTTCCAGACCAGCCTGGCCAACATGGTGAAACCCTGTCTTTACTAAAAAAAAACAAAAATTACCTGGGCATGGTGGCATACCCCTGTAATCCCAGCTACTTGGGAAGCTAAAACAACAGAGTTGCTTGAACCCAGGAGGCAGAGGTGCAGTGAGCCGAGATCACGCCACTGTACTCCAGCTTGGGCGACAGAGCAAGACTTTGTCTCAAAAAAAATATATATATAGCATCATAAAATGTGAAGTTACTGTATTGGCATTACTAGGCAAATAGCCTTATAGGAGATTATAAAATGATATCATGAATACAGGGGCTTTATAAAACAGACATAATTCAAACATTATTGTTCAAATATTTTCTTTCTGTTGTGTTTTTCCAAAATATTTAATTCATACAATGTTTTACCAAAAATATGTTGAAATGTTCAACATGTACTTGAATGTGGTTATTGTGTCAGACTTAGATATTCTCTTTCAATATTATTTCTTAACCCTTATAATTACTTTTCAGCAGTTATTTATTGCCTCATGAGATACTCTTCATTATTATCATTAGGATTGTATATCTCTGGCTTAATTTGTCTACAATAAAAATATTTCATACTACCAATTTTCTTAATTTCAGACTAGAAGTACTGTTTTTCTTATTATTATAGCATTACTGATAATTTCTTGAGAACAAAAAGGAAATTTTTAAATAAATAATTTATGTACGTAAAAGGTGGGTTTGAAGATGGGACTGAGTTTCATTATCCTACCTCTCTCTTCTCTTTACTTCTAAGGTTCAGAATAAAATGTAAATACGAAGGACAAAAGACAAATGAAAAGAACCAGCTTATTGATGACTGGGTAGCACTCATACATTTTGAAGGAATGCAGAGCTCAGCTCACAATGCATAAGCAGGACCTCCAGAAGCCTTTCTCTAGAAATCAAGATTGTCAGCTTTGTAGAATAGACGTAAGCTGAAGTAACCAATCAGCCACACACAGAGATGCTGGAAGAGAGTGTCTGAACTTTCCTCAGAGTGGCAAATCTTGTTAGTATTTATCACAGAAGGTAGATCAAAAGATTGTGTTACACATACATATGAAGCAACATGAAAAAGACTATAACATGAATTTCTACCTTCAAGGCACAGTTAACAAAGCCACTTCATAAAACGTGCTGCCAATGAAATAACTTCATTGCAAAATTTCTGTTTCTCTTTGATAATTTTAACTTTTGATTCTCTCTGCAATACCTTTAGTTTGCATATACATACCCATGGAGTTCAAAATCACCTATCTGCTATTGCTTAACCTCCCAAACATAACCGTATTCTTCTCTTGAGCCCTGGATAGTATCTTGATTAATAATTCAAATCACACTACAACACCTTTTCCAAAACACTTTCCATTATCAACAACAGCAAATCAACATTCATTGAATGGCTAGCAGACCCAGACAAATGTTCCAGGTACATGGAATAAGACGCTTAAAAAAAAAAAAAAAACCCAAAAAAAGTAAAAAAATCAAACATTTGGCCTCATGGAGTTTATGTCATTTTCAGAGGAGATAAGGAAAATAGTAACTTTAGCAAAAATTTGAAGGAAGTGATAAAATAAGTCATTGGAACACCTAATGATGGGCACCTCAGGCAATTGCTCAAAGCTGTGGCATGACCACAGCAGCAGAGACAATGATAGCTGGGACAAAATGAAGGAGATAGAATAGTTGGAGAGAGATAATTAGTAATTTCTGATCAATTTCCATACCCTGTTTTACCTATCTAAATATTTATTATACATGTCCCCTTTCCTAAATCTGTACAATTGTTCTACATAAAGCTTCATCATCTTTTGGTTATTATTACCATTGTGTCTTTATTATGAACACAAGACTTACTGCAATAAATCTTCCACTGAAAACTTGCTAGAGCCTTTTAAATTAAAAAATTTAAAATCAACATCCTTACTGGCTTCTATGGTTCTAGTCTTATTCTCCTAATTGATCTACAAAAATTAAGGTAGAAGACACTTTCAAATAACCACATCTGACTAATAGAAATGTCAGCTCAGAGAAAAACTTCAAGACAGTGTGTTATGGCCTCACCTTCTCTCTGAAGCCCTCTTCTGCTGTTGCTCAAGCTAATCTACCTTTTTTCTCACTATGCTTCAGCCACTCTTATTTTTTTCAAGGTCTCAGACTTCCCTATCTCTCTTTCCATTCTCAAGCATGAGACATTCTTTTGCATCACTTCCTATGTTGAATGGCTTCTTTGTGCTGTATTCTAATTTTTTTCAAAGCCCTGTTTAAAAGGCCACCTACTAAAGATATTTTCTCTGATTTCTTCTTGCTATGTAATCCAAATTAGGGATATCCTGTTTCTTTTCAGAACACATTGTGTTTCCTTCACACTACTCACCAGAATTTGTAATTTTGCGTATATTTTTGTATCTAGGGTAATTGGCCATTGAAATATATGTCTTGAGGACATCTTTTGTATGTTTCCCTTACCCCTTTTTCTCCCAGAGCCCAGCATAGTATATATAAAGCGCTCAAAAAAGATTTGTTCAAGAATTATTGAATAATATATTACTAATAACTTTTATTTACTGATTACCTAATATGAATAAGCAATGAGTCAGATACATGCATACAAATCTAGAAAACATTTGTACAAATCATATGTTACAGTGCTAATTTTTTAATTCATAACTTTTAAAATTCCAATTTAGAATCTTAAAAATTACCCTAAACCATAAAATTGCTTCTTAGTTCTGTTCAAAATTTAAGGTGAGTGAGGTCTCTTGGTTTCTGCCAACAGACACATGTCACAGAAAACACCAAGAATCTCACGTAAATAATTAAGTTACCATTAAGATTTATTGGTTTCCCTAGTAACCTACCTATTGCTGACACTGACAACCTAGAGACAGGCTGCTTCTCCTAAAAATGACGACATATTTCTTTGCTTTCAGAAACTTTTTGGCTTCTTTGACTGCAAAACTTTCCAAGACTTACTGGATAGTGACAGTCCACACTATTGAATCTTTCTAAAATGTACACTTTAGTTAGTCCATTGTGTTTTCTCTGAGATCAGTGTACTTCCTTTTCCAAAAAAAATGAAAATATTTACATTTATTAAAATTGAAAGTTTATTTTTAATAATTCTGTTCTCTAAGCACCAAATTTATCTTTTCTGAAAAATCAGTAAAGGGACACTTTTGTTCCTTGTGGATTGATATATCCTTATTGTTAATGGCGTGGGGTTTTTTTCCTATAGAAAACAAAGACATTTCAACTTTCACTTTACTGCCTTCTTTTCTTGAATTTTCAGCTATACCACTACATTCACCTCTTTTACTCATTATTTCTTGAAGCTTTTATCATTAGTGTTTTAACTATAAAATGACTGGCATTATCAATGAAACAGTTTATTATCACTTTTTATGTTAACTGTATTAAATGCCACAGTCTAAAATATTTTAATATGTATGCAGCTTCATAAGTAATATCCAGGTCTGACTTGTATATTTAGGCATCTTGATTAAACTGAGTTGCAACCTATGTCCTCATCATGTTTCAGAGGATTCTGTCTGATGGAAATATCCTTCTTCTGGGGAAATGGATGTTCTAAAGGAGTTCCCTGAGAGAGAGCATAACCATAAAAGAGTCATGAAATATGATGTCATTCTACATTATATGCTTCTTTTCGCTTGAAATGATTTGTCAGTCTTCAGATGTGGACGAATACTGAATTAGCGCCTGACATAGTTTAGGTAGTAAAACCCATTTTCTTCATGTGTGGATGCTTTGCCATGGTGGCAGAGTACCTGGCATGAATTCTTCCATGTGTGTTTAGCACAGACCCAAAGAATAAGAAAACAGGAATCAGAAAACAGCATTGCATTGTGAACTACTTATAGAAAATTGAGGTTTTAATCTATGGCAGTCACTGTCATCTTTACTTATCCTAGTATGTGCCTTAAGCTGACTGCGAGGAAAGGAGTGAGATATTAGCCTTATCCAAAAAAAAAAAAAAAAAAAAGATGATGAAACCTTCTTATCCAGTTGCCCATCTTGACCACTGTACTCTTTGATGCAGTGGTTAGGCAGAATCCAACTAGTCCAAATAGGTATTTGTAAGAAGGCCAAGAATTTAAAGCCAAATCTAGCAATTCTCAAGAGATGTTTAATTACTCACAGGTGACGTTTCTAGGCAACCACTTCACCTTCTGATTTCACTGCTTCACCTAAGTGTGGTGCTCAGTTTGCTCTATTGTTACTGAATGTTAAAAGAGATGGCAAAGCGCAGTAGGAAGAATTTATTTTAAACCAGTTGAAAATAGAGATTTAGGAAAAAAGACTTTAAAATTCAATTCTGAATTGGAAGGTATGCAAGCACATTTTAATAAACTTTCCCACGTAGTTTAAGAAATTATTTTTAGTGAACAGAAATTTAGGATAAAATTTTAATTAAGAGTAGAAAGATTATTTGAAGAAAAATTGTTATGTTTGAAATCATAAATGCTTTAGACCTGATGCTCCAGATACCAGGATCAACAGGCTATGCCATTGGGCAGACACAGCAGTTCTCACAGTTGCAGACCTCTGCTATTTCAATAGAATTGTCAAGGACAATATCTCCTAAAAAAAATTACTCAAAGTTTCTGAAGCAGAATTACTATTTCTACATTGTCTTTAATTTGCAATCATCAGTTCTTGACCTTAGATTTAGAACTTGAAAGTTTTTCTGCTAAGAACTTGTTATCTCTTGCTCCAACTATGAATAATTTACCCATGGCCATGCCCCTGATTTTAATTTTATAGGCTACATAATGTTTCAATACAATCTTTATGCTGTTTAATCATGCCCTTTCACATACCAGATTTCTATATTCTCATATCTGTAAGAGGATTAAAGTTCATATTGACACTGTTCTTTGAAGTGGCTTAGATGGAAGGGGCTCCCCGTATTTGATACCAAGGGTAAGGTCCATCCCCATGCTCTGCTGGATTGATAACTGCTGGATTGATTCCACTTCTAAAGCCCTTCCCTTAGGAAAGCTGGGTCAGTGAATATAAAGGTCAACTTTACACATGCTGAGCATCTACCCTTTGTGCTAATAATATTCATAAATTGTGAATATTAGTTCAGTCATTCACTCATTAAGACATTCAACAAATACTAATTATCTACAGAGTGCCAACTACCATCAACAGTCTACTCAGAGTTTATTATCATAAGGGTACACCTGCCTTTATGTATTATATTCTGGAAGGGAATGTGCCTACTCCTTTATTGTTGATCTTTAGATTCTTAGTCTTTAGCCAAGATGTAACATTATTTTTCTGTGCTAACTAAAGCAATGTATTGAATTAATGGAAAGGAGACTGTCGCTGAATTTCCAACTAACTGACTTTCCAGATTATCCAGCATTTCTATTTTATTGTAAAATATTCCATGTTATGTCTATCTCACACCAAAGGTTTATTGCTATTATTTTACTAGATGTATTCTGTATTTGTCCATTCTCACTCTGCTATGAAGAAATGCCTTAGACTGGGTAATTACTAAAGAAATGAGTTTTAATTGACTCACATTTCTACATGGTAGGGAAAGCCTCAGGAAATTTATAATCATGGAAGAAGGATAAACAAACACATTCTTCACATCCAGGTCATGCTGATGCAGAGGCAGGAAAGCTCTGCTCCCGTGGCTTTGCAGGTACAGCCCCGCTGCTTTCATGGACTTGCATTGAGTGTCTATGGCGTTTTCAGGAACATGGTGCAAGCTGTCAGTTGATCTACCATTCTGGGGTCTGGAGAATGGTGTGTCCCTCTTCTCACAGCTCTACCAGGCAGTGCCCCAGTGGGGACTCTGTGTGGGGGCTCCAACTCCACATTTTCCTTCCACACTGCCCTACCAGAAGTTATCCATGTGGGCTCAGCCCCTGCGTGAATTTCTACCTGGATGTTAGGAGTTTCCACACATCCTCTGAAGTCTAGGTGGAGATTCCCAAACCTCAATTCTTGACTTCTATACACCTGCAGGCCCAACACCACATGTAAGCCATCAAGGCTTGTGGCTTGCACACTCTAAAGCAATGGCCTGAGCTGGCCCCTTTAGCCATGGGTAGAGCTCAAGCAGCTGGGACACAGGGCACCATGTCCCAAAGCTGCACAGAAGGAGGATAGCTGGACTGGGCCCAAAATATTATTTTGTTCTTTGAGACCTCGAGTCCTGTGATGAGAGGTGGTGCTGTGAAAGCCTCTGACATGCTCTAGAGACAATTTCCTAATTGTTTTGCTGATTAACATTGTGCTCCTTGTTTCTTATGCAAATATCTGCAACTGGCTTGAATTTCACCCCATAAAATGTGGTTTCTTTTCTATCACATCATCAGGCTGCAAATTTTTCAAACTCTAATGTTCTGCTTCCCCTTGAATGTTTTACCACTTAGAAATTTCTTCTGCCACATACCCTACATCATCTCTGTCGAAAGTTCAAAGTTTCCTAGATCTCTAGGTCATGGGCAAAATGCTGCCAGTCTCTTTGCTAAAGCTTAACAAGAGTCAACTTTGCTTCAGTTCCTGACAAGTTCCTCATCTTTATCCAAGACCACGTCAACATGAACTTCATTGTCCGTATCACTATCAGCTTTTTGGTCAAAGACATTCTACAAGTCTCTAGGAAGCTCCAAACTTTCCTACCTCTTCCTGTCTTCTGAGCCCTCCAAGTCTCTAGGAAGCTCCAAACTTAAGTACATTTTCCTGTTGTCTCCTGAACCCTCCAAACTGTTCCAACCTCTGTCTGTTACCCATTTCCAAAGTCATTTCAATATTACTCGGTATCTTTATAGAAGCATCCCACTATTTGCAGTACCAAATTACTGGATTAGTAAAAAATCACAATCTGTTTTTATTCATAATCTATTTATATTCATTTTATTTGGTATTGAAATTACAGAATAGGATCAAATTTATTTAAAAATAAAAATAAGAAGTATAAAAGCAAGAGTATCCTTTCTATGGAAAAAATGTATGATTTATGATGCCGTAATTTAAGATAAGCCCAAGAAATAATTGCACAAGATCTATAAAAGACTAAAACAAATTATCAACATCTTTAAAACATTATCTTCAGAACTGTTTCTCAAATATCTCTGACTCTAAGACCCACAGTATATAAAAAGGTGCTGTTAATTTAAAACAGTGAAATATTTGTCATTTATGTTTTTCCTGCACGTCTTGTATCACTGTAATTTAAGGTGTAGCATTAATTTTAAAATTATTGCATAATAATTTGAAGTTAAATATCAAGAAACTACTTCAAATTTTTAAAATTGTACTTAAAGTACTTTTAAAATTCTACTTTAAGCTCTGGGGTACATGTGCAGATCATGCGGGGTTGTTACATAGGTGCATACATAACCTGGTGGTTTGCTGCCTCCATTCCCTCTTCACCTATATCCAGCATTTCTCCCCAGGTTATCCCTCTCCACCCTCCCCACCACTTTTAATTCATCTTGACTATAAATATGACATTCCTAGGAAGTACAATAGGTGGAGGAGGATATTTCAGACTTAATTTTAAGTAGACTTCTTGATTTAGTTAGAAAAGAAAGAAAAATAGTGGTCACATAAATTTGAAAAATCTCACATGGGGCATTCTTTTATCGTGCATATTAATTTTATGAATAGTTTTAAAATAAAGGAAACTCTTTAACTAACTTTGTTTATAACTCAACATTCCTTATAATCTTTGACCATGGTTCCTGGTTCTACCTAGAAACTAACATCCCATGAACTAGTCACCATGAAACATAGTTTTAGAAATGCTGAGCTACAAAATACCTTTTTTATAAATCTATAGATTTTACTAGGCTACATGAAACTTATTACCATGGATTACTATGCCAGTTGCAGAGAAAAATGTGTTGCTAAAATAATGATATGAGAGTGACCATATGCAATTTAGAATACTCCACAAAATGAGAATCTCAAAACCTCCAAGATTTCTCTATAAATGTTCACAAGTACAGCACAGGACAAATATTTTCTTAAAGATTGATTAAAAATGTTTGGTCTTTTTTATTTCTGAATTTTTGGTTTAAAAGATAATTGGAAAGATTTTATTGTAAAATTCATGAAAGTGAGTTGTATTTTTCCTCCAATGACATGGAATGCCCTGGATATGATTTAGAATGGAGGCAGTAAATGCAGATGAGGCTTTAGTATAAGAGCACTAAGAGAAGTATGGGGAGTAGTGTGTTCAGACAGGGATCAGCCATGTACATCAATCTTTGCACCCTTCTCTGCATGCAAATGAAATTAATAAATGTTATGTTCACCAGAATAAAGGCATGCCTTTCATAACTATAAATTTTATATCATCAGTTTTCAATGAAGAGAATATAAATATGCCCACTCTCAAGTCAGAAAGATCCAGGTTGATATAAAGTGCTTGCCAGAATACGCATCCACTTGAACATAACTATAGCAGCTGTCACATAATTCATATTCTTAATGCAGGACTTGGCACAGGTAGAATTTTTTTTGATTGGAGGACACATCAGAGCTTACATTCTAGGCAATAGTTTTTTGATGGATAGATAAAATGGAACTACCCTTTGCATTATGGTGAACCATTTAAATGTCCAGGAATGGACACTTACTATCATCAGTGTATACACTTCATTGTAGATTTTTTTTTACTTATTCGGCAGCAAGCCCAATTAATATAATTAATCATATTATTACATGAATTTTAGGTTAAAGCTAATTTTAAATGGAAAATATACACTTCCATATCTTATTTTATATTATCTTATGGTATAACATTAATATACAATCACCATCTTAAATTCTTAAAAATTGGTAAAAATAAATATGAAGATATTTATATGTATATATGTACAACTATATATACATATATACATGTATGTATACCCACACACATATTCATGTGACTCATGCCTTTTGCCTCACTTTTAAAACTATAGTTTTGGAAGATATTTTACAAACAATATTCACAATGGTCTTACCATAAGCTGTTAATGCAGCTAAATTTAAGTTAAAATTGATCTATATTGTAAAATCATCTATGTTGTAAAATTGTCATCTAATAATCATGTATAGGAAGCAAGGGGAAGGTCAAAGAACATTAAAAACTCTGAAACAGGAGAGGTGATTTGGATATAAGGCATGGATTTAAGCTTCAGTTTTGCATCACTAACACTAGTAATTTACATGTGCACATTTCTTCCAGTCTTCCTATCAAATGATATATTCTTGTCTATGTTTATACATTTTTATTTTTCATAGGCTGATATGGCTTGGCTCTGTGTCCCCATCCAAATCTATTCTTGAATTGCAATCTCCACAATCCCCACATGTCAGGGAGGGGACCTTGTGGGAGGTGATTGGATTATGGGGGTTGTTCCCCATGCTGTTATCATGATAGTGAGTGAGTTCTCATGAGATCTGATGCTTTAATAAGGGGCTCTTCCTCACTTCTCTCATTTCCTCTCTGTCATCTGCCAGCATGTAAGACGTACCTTTGCTTTTCTCTTACCTTCCACCATTATATTAAGTTTCCTGAGGCCTCCCCAGCCATGCAGAACTGTGAGTCAATTAAACCTCTTTCCTTCATAAATTATCTAGCCTCAGGTATGTCCCGACAGCAGTATGAGAATGAGCTAATACAGTAGGCATTTATTGTTTGACTTAGTTTCTGTTTCTTTATAACTTCAGTTAAAATTGCCACAGCATAGCATCTTCTAGCTTATGCATGTTTTAGTTTCAACTTCTGCTAATGCCTGATTAATTTCATATTTCTCAATTTTTTCCTGAGAATGAAAAACTATTATACTTCAGTTTATGGGTTCACAATATACAATATCTTAATGACTAACTACTCTAATGATGGTGGCAGTGACCTGTCTGGAGCAGCCACCATGGGGATGCCAGCTCGGCAGGGGAGGCATGGCTGGGGTTGTGCACTCCACTGAGCCAGCAGGAGCCATGGGAACTGGGAACATGTGGGATTCCTGCCTCCTACAGAGTTGGCAACGTGGGAGTCCCATGCTCCCAGGTACACTTGCAGCTGCCTAGCTGTGGTTCTGCACCCAGGCATCCCTGTACTCTCAGGGGCCCAGGAAGCCCCTGCCCTCACAGCCTCAGAAGTCCCTGCTCCCACTCCCTGGCATCTCTCTGTTCCTGGTGCCTGCTCTGATTTTGGAGCAAAGTTGGGGCCAAGCTTTGGTGCTTTCGTGACCCAGCCAGGTGTGCATGTACTTGGTGCAACACTCACACACCAGCCCCTGCTGTCTTGGTCCCTTCAGACTCTGGGTGCCAATGAGCATGATGGGGAGGCCAGGGGGCTCTGAGGCCAGCTCAGCATGGGCCAGCAGGCACTCCTTGACACAAACAGCCTGGGTGCCATGGATGGCATATTAATGGCAGCAGGAAGACAGGTTCCTGGTGGAAAGGGGCAAGTCCCCAGTAAAATCTCACCTTGAAGCCAGGGATGGCCTGAAGCCTTAGAGCTGGGTGACCAGTTTCAGGTGGATTCTTCAGGCCAAAGTGAGAACTTATGGTGTTTTTTCCAGGGCCACCCATGGCCACTCATGGACAAATCACAACCCACTTCTCCCTTCAGAAACCGTAAGAACCCCAGACTCAGCCAGACTCAGATGGATGTAAGGTTGACCTGCCTGTGGAAAAGGGCTGCCCATTAGTGGTCTTGTCTCCACTAAGAGGTGGTCACCCATTGGGACAACCTGCCTGTGGAAAGGAATTATCCACTTTGGGTCCCCTGAGAGCTGTTTTGTTGCTCAGTGAAGCTCCTCTCCACCTTTTTTATCTTCCAGTTGTCCACTTACCTCATTCTTCTTGGATGCAAGACAAGAATTTGGGACCCACCAAATGGCAGGACTGAAAGATCTGTAACATAAACAGGGCTAAAACATGCCCCCAGCTCACAATGTCATGGGTGACAAGAAGGAAAGAAGAGCTTGGCCGTTTTGGGAGCCTAGACCTCAGGATTCTCCGAGCCAAGGCTGTGACATGCTGTAACACCCTCTTTGGGGCTCTGTGGTTCCTGGTATGTCTGGGCTTTGGGGCACTATTGTGTTCCCTAGTCCAACGATTGGTGCCTGCAGCAAAAGTCACTTGTATGTCTGGTCCAGCTGCAGCATCACACAGAGCCACACCTGTGCTAGTGCCTGGAGCTACCTACCCCACTGCAGCCAGCGCACCTATCTGTGCACAGTGACTGAATTCCCTGCTCACTCACTCGCACACCCCTTGCCACTCTGCACGTCGGTCACTTTTGGCAGTCATGAGATCTGGGCCTGTAGAAATGGCTAAGCATAGCCTGTCAGGCCAAGAAGGTGAAGGGAGCCCAGCGACACAAGCAAAACCCAAGAGGAGGCACTGCCAGCCACAGAGGTTTCTAACAGGTGAAGCGACACTATCAAGGTCCCATGAAACTAATACAGGTTGGGTCACCTGCGTTCCCAATGTTCAGTCATTTATGCTTGTGAAATCCGGTCATATGGCCTGTACAGAATTACTCTAGATGGGAATCAACAGTTGCACTGTTATCTCTGAGAACTCTTCATGATGTGTCAGGCTCCATAATTAGCATGTGAACTATAAAATATAATTATTTTCTGCTATAATTATATTCTGAGTTAAGTTGTCTATACAGTATTTTCTAACTAAAATGCGATGACTCTGTGTAACTACATATTAGATAATACCTCCTGAAATACAGATTTCAGACAAATATTTAAGTCCCTGTAGCACAGACAAAAGAATTTACCTCCCCTACATATTTTATGCTGAGGTGTTACTTTGTTATTGCTACCATAATATTTAAAATTCTTTTTACAGCTGCTCACAGCTGTAAGGAGATACTTGCCTAAAAGCAGAACATAAACTTACAAAGCTGTCCCTCCCCCCTTCACCAGAAAGGACAAAGATCGGTCACCCAAGATGACCTTAGATCCTTATCAGCCTGGAGACATCGGAGGAGCCAAGCTCACAGACTTTACTAAATTGTCTGTCTACCATGAGTTTCCATATACAGTATTGCCTTCCCATAACTTGGCACCCATGAAGACTCAAGGGGCTTTTATTTTGCCCTGTCACTTGCCTTAAACATGCGTATGTTCTTTACTGAAGACGATGTATAGATTGGAGTTCTAAGCCACCTCTGTTGTGCCGAACCCCTATTAGTCTCAATAGGGAAGTCACCAAGTTCAAGAGGCTGAAGAAGAGACCCAGAGACAGCAAATGAGACATGGAGTTTTATTAAGAGATTACATACAGGAGAGAGAGTCCAGTGGCAGAGGGCTGGCTAGGAGAACCACCTTATGTATAGAAATGTTCCAGGGGCAGTGGGCTGAACAAGGTATCTGCCTTACACACAGTCCAGTGGTGGTGGGCTGAACAACATATCTTCTTTACATATAGTCCAGTGGCAGTGGGCTAGACAGGATAACTGCATGGCCCAGTGGCAGTGGGCGGGGCAGGAAAACCACACCTACTTGCAAACAGTATGCAGTTTATAGAGCATTTTCACTTACCCTCCCCGTAACAGCCTCCACCTGGCAACCCTCATTGACCCTAAAACTCAGGGCTTCAATCCCCTGTACAGTCTGAGTTATGCAGGATGGGCTAGAGGGGCTCGGATGTTCGTCATAGCCAAGAAACTAATCTTGAGTTGACCATGCCCAGATTCCTTGGCTTGGAACACACATTTAGGTGCATCTATCAGGGTTATTCTAAGGATGTGCTTAAGTTATTGCTGTCAGCGGCATTTACCCTGCAATCTCACAGTTTCCTTTTCCCTTGGTTTTCTCCCATGTGTATATAAAATATGCATGTTAATAAACTTCTGTTCATTTCTCTCTTAAAAAAAATTAATAAAATAAAACTCTTTTTAGTAAATATTTTCTAGATGCAGCAGAATTTTTATGAAGTCTGTGTAGATTAAAGGAATTATAAACAGGTGGTACCTGTTGTATACCAATCAATTTTATTTGTTTAAAGAAAATACATTATTTACATGTGTAAGCTCTTGTGAGCTTTCCCTGATTTCATTTTGTCTTTCTCACCTATGGAGTGATCAATATTCTGAGTTTTTTATATATAATAAAGTTTTTTTGCTTTTCTTCACAGTTTTATCATGTATTTCATGTACTAATAAAGTATACTGTGTTTTAAGTTTTTCTTCTTTGTAAAATTGTAAGCATATTACACATACATTTTTAAGCTTAGCATTTTGCAGTTAACATTAGGTGTCTGAAATATATTTATGTTGCTGAATGTAGTTCTTGTTAAATTTCTACTGCTGGTATTCCACTGAACAAATACACCAAAAAGTTTGTCTGTCTATTCTAAGATTGATAGACATTTTAGTAAATCTTTGTACTTTGCTATCACTAAAAAGCGTAGCTATAAATAATTTTGTATATATCTTTTCATGGATTTTTGCAAGTTTTCTCTAGGACATACATCTCTCTATATGTAACCTGAACCCTTTTCAGATTACTTAAGACTTCCACTAGGAGTGGAACTGCTGTCTTAAGATATGTACTTATCTTATATATTATATATTACAATATGTATCTTATATATTATATATTATATACTTATCTTATATATTATATATTACTATATAATATGAATTTCTTTCCCAAAATGCTGTGCTAATTTTCACTCATGCTATCAGCCATAATGTTTTTCATTTTCTACCTTATTGTAAACACTTGATCCTATCAGATTTTTTATTTATATATGTATTTATTTGTTTTTATGTATGTATTTATTTATTTTTATTATGTATGAACTTATTCATTGGTACTGTGTATTTAGTTACCACTAGAATCGGTAAAAAATAGTATTTTGATTAGTTTGCTTCTGTCATTGTTGCATTTATCTGATTACCAGTGTGAGTGATAACCTTTATTTTTAGTGTTTTTTGCTGTTAGATTTTTCTCAGAACTTTTGCTTATCTTTCCTAATTATTTGCCTCTGTTAATATTTGTTTAAGATGTTTTCTAACATTTACTTATATCAATCTACTCTCAGCTATAAAACTAATTACTCCTTACCATCTGTGGTTTGTCCTTTCATGTTTTTTTGCAATACTTTAATAAAAATATTTTCTTAATTTTAGTGAATTAACATGCATCAGCCTTTTCTTTTGTGATTTGCTTTCTCTGTTTCTTGCTTAACATGTGCTTTTTGAGATATCCTCTTACACCTATCAGAATAGCTGCTATTAGAGTCAGAAAACCACAGATATTGGTGTGGACAGGGGGAAAAGAAAACACTTATTTACCTTTGTTGGGTATGTAAATTAGCTCAAACTTTATGGAATACATTATTGAGATATCTCAAATAACTAAAAATAGAGCTACCATTTGACACAACAATCTTACTACAGGGTATCCACCCAAAGGGAAAAAAAATGTATACAAAATGCACCTGCACTCACATGTTTGTTACAGCACTATTCACAACAGTAAAGTAATAGAACCAACCTAAGTGTCCATCAATGGTTTACTGGATAAAAAATATATGATACATATAATACACCTGCATGGTATTCTATGATGTGTGCACATATATACAGATGTATTTAAATATGTGTATTTACATAAATATACATATGTACCATTGTATGTCTACATGTACCCATTGTTGGGCTCCCCCTTTTAAGTTATAATGTGTTATACTTGAATTTCTGCTTAGGGGAGAGTTATTTAGGGTAATGGCCTCCAGCTTCATTTATGTTTCTGTGAAGAACATAATTGTATTTTTTGAACACTTGTATGTACACACACACACACACCAGGTGTAAAAATCCAAGTATAAAAAAGAATGCAACATGTCCTTCGTAGCAACATGGATGAAGCTGGAGGCCATTATCCTAGGTAAACTAACTCCTAAGCAGAAAATCAAGTATTACATGTTCTAACATAAAAGTGGGAGCCCAGCAATTGGTACATGTAGACATAAAAATGAAAATCGTAGGCTGGACACTGTGGATCACATCTGTAATCCCAGCACTTTGGAAGGCCAAGGCAGGAGGATCATGAGGTTGAGATATCCAGACCATCCTGGACAGTGTGGTAAAACCCCATCTCTACTAAAAATCCAAAATTAACTGGACGTGGTGGTGTGCACCTGTAGTCCCAGCTACTCGGGAGGCTGAGGCAGGAGAATTACCTGAACCTAGGAGATGGAGGTTGCAGTTAGCCCAGATCTCACCAAGCGGGTGACAGAGCAAGACTCCATCTCAAAAAAAAAAAATGTATAGTCATCACCAAGGACTCTGAGATGGGCTGAGAGTTGAGAAATTGCCTATTAGATACAGTGTTCAATATTTTGGGTGGTGGGTACACTGGATGCCCAATCTCCACCATTGCGTAATATACCAATGTAACATACATGCACATGTACCTCCAAATTTAAATTTTTTAAAAAGATATGCTTTTATATTCCTAGCTCATATAGATATTTTCCTATATTGCGTATTAAAGTATTTGACATTTACTTGTTAACATTAAGTCTTTAATCTACATGGAATTAATTTTTTATATGTTGGAATAAAGTAGTCTAGTTCCTTTTCTTTCATTTATTGATTACTAACAGTCAAAAGCAAAAAATTTTGTTCAATGTAGTATGTCCTGAGTTTTTATTATGTTTCATTAATCACTGTATGTTCAAATTCTCTTCTATGGTAGCAGATGTGTTTATTTTCCTTTACATTATTTTAAAAAGAGAGAACAAGAAATAAATGAAAAGAAATTGAAGAAATGAAATTAAGAAATTAAAAAGAAAGCAAAAGAAATTAATGAGTGTTGGAGATTCTCAGATGGAAAGTCTACAAGATGACCAAAGTTTTATGAACAACTGGATTCAAATATTCTAACAATGACCTTGAAACCTGGTTTATATGGTTTGACTGTGTCATCACCCAAATCTCATCGAGTTGTAGATCCCATAAATCACATATGTCATGGGAGGGTCCTGGTGGCATATAATTGAATCTTGGTGGTGGGTCTTTCCCATGCTGCTCTTGTGATACTGAGTAAGTCTCATGAGATCTGATGGTTTCACAAAAGGGAATTCCTCTGCACATGCTCTACCTTTGCCTCCCACCATGTAAGATGAGCTTTTGCTCTTCCTTTGCCTTCCTCCATGATTGCGAGGTCTCCCAAGCTATGTGGAACTGTGAGTCAAATAAACATCTTTTTCTTTGTAAATTACCTGGTCTTAAACATGTCTTTATTAGCGGCATGAGAATGGACTAATTCATTGGTCATACTTCGTCACTCGATTTTTCTTTGATCTGTTTCATCCTCTAAGATGACTCTCTCTACCCTGCCAGCTCCCAGGGGATTCACTCTTTCCCAAACTTTCAATAAATATACTGGCCTTGTGTGATTGGTTCAAATAGGATCACATGCCAATTTCTGATCAAAGCTAAAGAATATAAACAGTTGATGGGTTTAGGATGTGCCCATTCTGAACTGGGATTGAGTTGAATCTTATTCAAACCATGCAAACTAAAATCAAGGGAGAGAGTTGTTCAAACAGCCACTGATTACCCAAAGTAACTTTTAGATATATTTTTAACATTAAAGATGGTATTTTTATAAAATTTATATAAATAGAATCATTCAGTATGTAATATTTTGTGTCTACCTATTTTGTGAATTGAATTGATGCTATTGCAAATTGCGGTAGTTAACTAATTTTTATTGCTATATAGAATTGCATTGCATGAAAATATAATAAAATATTTTTTCTACTCTTGGTAGATATTTATTTAGTTTTAAATTTGAGGCTGCTCAGAATAATGTGCTTATAAACATTCATGAACATTTGTTTTGATTGTGCATGTTTGTGTAGTTTTTTTTTCCTGAGTATCTACCTAAGGTTCGTATTGCTGAATTATAAGATATGAATATATTCCGTTTTATTAAATATTCCTAAAAAGTTTGCAAAAATAGTTCTATCAATTTATACTTCCAGTGTTCATGAAAGTTGTTAATATCCTTCCCAGCTCACTAACATCTACATCGTGGCTTTACTTTGAAATTTCCTCATCATAGATGAATATGATTCATATGCTTAATGACATATGGATATTTTCTTTTATCCAGTGAATGGTAAAACCCATTTTACTATTGGGTTGTTCTTTTCTCATTGATTTGTAAAAGTTTTTTGAAGTTGTCACTCATCTCACTACTGCCCTGTTCATTTTGTTTTTACTCTTTGTTCCCTAAGCCTATTATATTGGTTAGTTTTTAATGAATGGCTTCAAACTCACATATTTTTTGGAATCATAAATGTTCTGCTAATTCTACCCAGTAAATTTTTAATCTCATACAGTGTAATCTTCATCTCTAGATAGTTGATTCAAATGGTATCCATATTTTCCATATCACTCCATAATTTTTGAACATATGAAATAGAATTATAATAATTGTTATAATGTCTTTCTCTTTTTTTTTTTTGGTAAGTAAATGCATCATTAGTTGGACATTTAACCTTGTAATACTAGTACAGTTTACATTCTGAGATTTTTAAAATTATTCTTAATTATTATTATTACTTTCGGGACAGAGTCTTGCTCTGTCGCCAGGCGCCAGGCTGGAGTGCAGTGGTGCAATCTCAGCTCACTGCAACCTCCACCTCCCGGGTTCAAGCAATTCTTCTGTCTCAGCCTTCCCGAGTAGCTGGGACTACAGGTGTGCACCACTACGCCCAGCTAATTTTTGTATTTTAGTAGAGATGGGGTTTCTACTAAATGTTGGCCAGGTTGGTCTCGATCTCTTAACCTCGTGATCTGCCCCGCTTGGCCTCCCAAAGTGCTGGGATTACAGGCGTGAGCCACTGTGCCGGGCCCATTCTGAACTTTGTAACTACAGAGAAGAATGATTTATAATAATGAGTTATTAAAATTTGATACTTAAACCTCTGACTAGCTTTAAAATATATTTCATTTATTAATTAAATCATTCTTACTCTTTGTCAGTTTTTAAATAAATATTTATTAGTATCTACTGTGTATATAAGTTGTACATTTACCAAGGAATCAATAGTAAAACAGATATGTGTTTTCCTTGTGTAGTTTATATTTCAACAAAAACGTAGGATTTGAAGAAGGTTTTATTATGATAATTGTGGTGGAAAAAATACATGGTATTAGTATATAATATTTTATTTTATTTATAAATTACAAATATGGTCAATTCTTTCTTTCCCTTGCGGCTAGGATAATGTTTTGTATATAGTAGTATTGATGTAATTATTTGCTTAGACTAGGTTGAACTTACATCTTCCCATTTTACTTTTCTGTAGTAAGGAGTTTGAGTATATCTATTGACATTTGACTGAAGACATATATGAGAATTTTTGTTTTCCTAAATGTTTTGTTTTCAGTAATTTATAAATGATTATCTTAAGGATACATCTTAATGGTTATTTTTACTTGTATTATCAAATGCAAATTTTGTAAAGGTGGATGAAACTATTATAAAGTATTATAATAAATCTACTAAGCTTTAATAGTTTTTCATAAGAACAATCATAAAATTAAAATAAACTGGAAGTGCTACTAACCTGCTAATATTTCACCAACTTTCGTTTTTCCCCCATCTTTATTATATTTTAATACTTTATTTCAATCTCACTTGAAAGAATGTAGGCTAGAATAATAGATACTATATTAAGAAATGTGTTTTCCACTCATTCTCATCATCTTCATCATCTTTATCATCATCCTGTGTCATCTAATTTGCATTCAGACATTACCTATTTTGTTTTTCATCTTAAGTGTCATCATGGCAGGGACAATAAAGACTATTAATTGTACATTCGCTAGTTTATATTTATTGATGGATTACTCTGTTTTATGAACAATTCTAATAACTTTCTTTGTATCTACTTACAATTTCGTCTGAGCATTAATATGTATGTGAAGAAACTGAGTTACTAAGACATTATGAAACCTCTCAAGAACACACAAGTAATGAGGAGAGAAACTAGGATGCAAAACTAGGCAGTATGAACCAAGAAGCAATTTTATCCACTTTATTATTGGAGACATGGATATATTTGGACATAGAAAAGTGCTTTGATGTTAGTTTTTTTGGGGTCATATCATACTATATGCCTATTGCTGGGGAAGAAAATAATCATCTCAACAGTGAGACTGCATTTAATAGCAGATTATAAATTATTTCTCAATTAAGTAGAAGAGAAAATAAATCTAATGAGCACTGTGTGCCTCATAAATTATTGCCTATTGATTTTCCTTACTACAGAAAAGGGATTACTAAAGGTAGGGAAGGCAATGGGTTTACACATATCTAAAATGGAAGAGAAAAGTTGATGGAGAACTAAAACTGAATAAATAAGGACACATAGGTGGAGCCTTTTTTCCCCCACGCTCTATTTTACCACCACCACCAATAACCACAAAAAGAATGCATCAGTAACATTAATAGCTTAAATGTTAAAATAATTCCTGTCCTTTGAGATTACATCAGTGGTGGAAAATTCAAGAATCTCTTTTCAAATCTGTCAGTTAAAAGAGAATTTTTCCTTCTGTAATGCCATGCCACTATTGCGACTATTTTTTATTGAAAATTATTGTATCCCGCCTTGTCCTTTAGTTATCTATGCACATGGCGCCCTCGGAGCAGGCAGAATAGCTGAGTCAGCCAAGCTCTGCTCCAGGAAGTGAAAATGTGCTGCCTCGAGAGCCGCTGATTGCCAGGGCAGTGAAGTTTCTCCAGAATTCCCGGGTCCGCCAGAGCCCACTTGCAACCCGAGAGCATTCCTTAAGAAGAAAGGGCTGACAGATAAAGAGATTGATATGGCCTTCCAGCAGTCGGGCACTGCTGCGCATGAGCCTTTATCCTTGGGCCCAGCCACACAGGTAGTTCATGTCCAGCCCTTTCACCTCGTATCTCAGCCATACAGCCCCGCAGGCTCCCGATGGCGAGATCATGGAGCCCTGGCCATCATCACAGCAGACAGCATTTGGCTTCTACCAACTCTATAAGAAATACCTACTCCCCCTCAACCTGGGTGGCCGAGAGGACAGGAAGCAGCTGGAGAGGATGGAGGCCGTTCTCTCTGAGCTGAGTGGCAGCGTGGCCCAGACAGTGACTCAGTTCCAGACGACCCTCACCTCCGTCCAGCAGCTGTTGATTCTGCAGCAGCAGAAGATCCAAGAGCTCGCCCACGAGCTGGCCACTGCCAAGACCACCACATCCACCAACTGGATCCTGGAGCCCCAGAATATCATGGAACTCAAGTCTGAAATTAACTCTTGAAAGCACTTCTTTTAAATCAGAGGCAGTTCCCTTCATCCCTGTCAGCCCCGAAGATCCCCTCCTGGCAGATCCCGGTCAAGCCACCGTCTCCCTCCAGCCCTGAACCAGCACAGCAGCAGCGACATCTCACCTGTCAGCAGCGAGTCCATGTCGTCCTCGCCTGGGAGGGAGGGCCACAGCCCCGAGGGCTCCGCGTCCACCTACCATCTGCTGGGCCCCCAGGAGCAAGGCGAGGAGGGGGCAGGCGTCAAGGGCCAGGTGCAGATGGACGTGCAGGGCGAGAAGGGGAAGACACGAGGAGGACGACGAGGAGGGTTGCCTGGGGGTGCAGAGGTCCGACCGTCGGGGCGGGGACGGGCAGATCAAGGAGCAGGTGGAGAAGCTGCTGCGGCCTGAGGGCGCCATCAACGAGAGTGAGCGGGACTAGGGCCGCGCCCGCCTCCAGCCAGGAGGATGGCGTCCGGGGTGCCGGTGGTGCCCACACCCGGCCTCCCGCTCTGGCCCTGGGAGGGCAGCTTGGAGCCCAGGTGGGGGACAGAACTGTCCTCAGTTGTAGTGCAGCATGGCGGCAGCCTGGAAACTCACATTTCTGTCCACCCAGCCCCCAGGACCCCTCAGGCGCTTGTCCCCAGCCCCAGTCCAACCTGTGCCCCGTCGTCCTCCCAGACAAATGAAACCATGCTGCGCTTCTGATGCCCTCGCTTGCTGCATAATGGTTCAGCTAATCCCATGGCGAGATGGGCGCTTGCTCCCTCGGAGAAGCCAGGCACCTGCTGGGCCTTCCTGAACTACAGCCAGCTCTGTTCTTCCCCCTCAAGAAACACATGTTCATTTGTGTGATCATGTATAGACCTCAGAACGGAAGATAGGACTGTATATAATTGTAATAAAAACCAATTGCCACTAAAAAAAATCACATAATTCTCCTGATATTAAATAAAGCTGCAGGTATAAGATGGCCTGGATTTTTTTTCCCCTTGTTTGTTTTTATTTTTAAGATTGAAACAGACTATTAAAACAATATTTGAGATTCCACAGAGAAATGCATGCTTTTGTTATTAAAAGACTTTTGTTGAAAAATTTGACCTTTACCTCTTATAAACTGAAGAAATATAGAGGTTTCAAGCATTTTTGCTAGCACCTTTTCCTACAGAAGATAACATTCACTTACCAGAAGGCCATCACCACCACTGAATGATTCAAAGCTTCAGAGCTCAAAAGTGATCAGAACTCACAAGTTAGTATAATTCATCCAAAGCTTGATTTAAATGTTTGAAGAACAGCAAACACCAAATAATATAATCCTAATAATATAATCCTAATAGATTTCTTTTTGTGTTGTTTGTTTTTATTATTTACTATTTTTATTTTTTATTATACTTTAAGTTCTGGAGTACATATACAGATTGTGCAGGTTTGTTACATAGGTATACACATGCCATGATTGTTTGCGGCATCAACCCCCCACCATAGTCATCTACATTAAGTATTTTTTCTAATGGTATCCCTTCCCAATCCCCCACCCCCTGCTATCCCTCCCCTACCCCTCCCACCCCCCAACAGGCCCCACTGTGTGGTGGCCCCATCTCTGTGTCCTTGTGTTCTCATTGCTCAACACCCAATTATGAGTGAGAATATGTGGTGTTTGGCTTTCTGTTCTTGTGTCAATTTGCTGAGAATGATGGTTTCCAGCTTCATCCATGTCCCTGCAAAGGACATGAACTGATTTTTTTTATGGCTGTGTAGTATTCCATGGTATATATGTGCCACATTTTCTTTATCCAGTCTATCATTGACAGACTTTTGAGTTGGTTTCAGTCTTTGCTATTGTAAACAGTGCTTCAATAAACATATGTGTGCATGTGTCTTTATAATTGAATGTTTTACAATCCTTTGGGTATATACCCAGTAATGGGATTGCTGGGTCAAATGGTATTTCTATTTCTAGATCCTTGAGGAATTGCCTCACTGTCTTACAAAATGGTTGAACTAATTTACACTCCCACCAACAGTGCCAAAGCATTCCTATTTCTCCACATCCTCTCCAGGATCTGTTGTCTCCAGATTTTTTTTAATGATTGCCATTCTAACTGGTGTGAGATGATATCTCAATGTGATTTTGATTTGCATTTCTCTAATGACCAGTGATGATGAGCTTTCTTTCATATGTTTGTTGGCTGCATAAATGTATTCTCTTGAAAAGTGTCTGTTCATCTTTTGCCCACTTTCTGATGGGGTTGTTTGTTTTTTTCTTGTATATTTGTTTAAGTTCTTTGTAGATTCTGGATATTAGCCCTTTGTCAGATGGGTAGCTTGCAAAAATTTTTCCCATTGTGTTGGTTGCCGGATCACTCTAATTATTCTTTCTTTTGCTGTGCAGAGTCCTTAAGTTTAATCTAAGATCTAAATCCCATTTGTCTATTTTGGCTTTTGTTGCTGTTGCTTTTGGTGTTTTAGTCATGAAGTCCTTGCCTATGTCTATTTCCTGAATGGTATTGCCTAGGTTTTCTTACAGGGTTTTTATGGTGTTAGGTCTTATGTTTAAATCTTTAATCCATCTGGAGTTATTTTTTGTATAAGGTGTAAGGAAGGGATCCAGTTTAAGCTTTCTGCACCATTCATTAAACAGGGAATCCTTTCTCCATTGCTTATTTTTGTCAGGTTTGTCAAAGATCAGATGGTTGCAGATGTGTGGCATTACTTCTGAGGCATCTGTTCTGTTTCATTGATCTATATCTTTGTTTTGGTACCATCACTATGCTGTTTTGATTACTGTAGCCTTGTAGTATAGTTTGAAGTTAGGTAGTGTGATGCCTCCAGCTTTGTTCTTTTTGCTTAGGATTGTCTTGACTATACAGACTCTCTTATGGTTCTATACGAAGTTTAAGGTGTTTTTTTCCAATTCTGTGAAGAAAGTCAATGGTAGCTTGATGGGGATAGCATTGAATGGCTGACATCATGAATTTGTTTTGTGAATGATGGGACCTAAAACCATACACAAAGTCCTTAGAAATTTTTAGTGAAATTCATTAAATATCCTTAAACATTGGGATAATATACTTCGGCTATGTATTACACAAATATATAATTTCGTTGGAAACTAGGCCACAAAGGAAGTCTTAATAGAACTTTTTCATGAAGCCATCTATTTAAAAATTTCCCTTATAGTCACTACAAAATAGATAACTATGCAGCATGACTTTAAAACATGAAAAAGCAAACTTAGCAAGATTTCCAGAACATATATGTAATATATACTTGGGAAATGGTAATACATATGTATTTTGTTTTTTTGTTTCTTTTATTGTTCCAGCCCTAGGTTTTCAATGCTAACTGGAAAAGATTAAAGCAGACAAAAATAGACACTCTGTTTTTCTTCACTCATTTTTTTACTGTTGTTTGGTTGATTGATCAAATCATTTTTAACTTCAGCAAGTAACACATTCCATACGTTTTTGTACTTTGAAAATTACTGTGAAATTCTTCCAAATGATTAATAGTAATGTGGCTGAGAAAACAGTTTATGTGCATATTTTTAATTAGGTATTTTTACATGTTTATGATTTCATGAAAAATAAAAGATATAAATTTATGGTAAATTTTTATTTTAGAAATAGCTGTGCAAACTATATAAATATGAGAACATTTACAATGAAACATAATATCTATTTCTTTCCCTATTGTTCTAGAAAAAGAATCAAAAATCTGGGTCTACCACTTATTCACTATATTACATTGAGTGTGTAATGTTAGTGCCCTGTTCCTCAATCTCTTAATTTATAAAATGAGGAAAATAAAAAGATTAAAATTTTCTTAATTTCTTATACAAATTTAAATGAAAGTGTACCTGCCTCTGATGATTAGTTTATGAACAAAATGCTCATATAATTATTTAACTTTCATTTTTTTACTGCATTAAATATATATACTCCCCAGGCACCTAATAGACTAATCTCTATAGTAGCAATACCATAGCTTATTTTTGTAAACTTTACATGTATTTAAGTATATCATTTTGCATAAATATTTCACTTTCATTTTCTCAGTGTTCAGTATCCTTAAAATTCTTTTATAAATATTGTATTTATGAATCCTATATCACAATAGCCAGCTGCTACAACTAAAGTACTTCTTATTCTTCTTTGAAGAATGCTTGTTAATCATCTGCAAAAATCTATTTAAAACTCGTTCTCAAGATGTGAGTTCAAGCATCTTGCCCATTTAGTAGTCATGATATTATTGTGTCATCCAGAAAGAATGGGAAACAAATAAGATACAAATATATTTCTGCTTGCCAGTTTACTATAGCTATGTATTACATTACAAACATTTATATGTATACTATAACAGTATGAAAAATACTGTTTTAAGAAGGATATATAGTAAGCTCTACTTAGTCTCTTTCCAAGGTTATAAGATGTGTTAGTTGGCTTGGGCTGTCATAACATATTACCACACACTGAGTAGCTTATACAACAGATATTTATCTGCTCACAGTCCTGAAATCAAGAAGTCCGTGAGCAAAGTGCAGCAAATTTGGTTTCTGATACAGTTTTGCTCTGTCGCCATATAAATCTCATCTTGAATTATAGCTCCCATAATTCCCACGTGTTGCAAGAGGGACCCAGTGGAAGGTAACTGAATCATGGTGGTGGATCTTTCCCATGTTGTTCTTATGGTAGTGAAAAAGTCTCATGAGAGCTGATGATTTTATTAATGGGAATTCCCCTGCACAAGCTCTTTCCTGCTTCCATGTAAGACATGACTGCTCCACATTTGCCTTCTGCCAAAATTATGAGGCCTCCCCAGTCATGTGGAACTGTGAGTCAATTAAATCTCTTTCCTTTATAAATTACCCAATTTGAGTATGCCATTATTAACAACATGAGAACAATTTGATACAATATCCACTGGTCTCAGGTAATAACTGGTTAAGGCAATTGTACTTTTGCTTTTTTATGCTAACTTGGTAGATCAAAAAGACACAATTCCCTGGATCTCAAAAAGAGTCAGTATATATGATAATATCTGAATATTTGTCATTTAGAAAGTGATTAGATGATTCCAATGCATCTAAATGTTACATTACATTTTGATGCATTTTGGCTCACTAGTTTCACTACAGACTATTGGTAGCTTTTTGAAGAAAATGAATCCTGGAAACTGACTATAGTAAATGTAGCTTCTAAAGGACTAAAATGTAATGGTTACATTCTTGATGTATAAACTGTTTGTATATTTTCTTTTTCTTTCACTTTAAAAAAAAATTTGGTTATGCCAGGGCAAAACTAATACGTTATTGAGAATTGTATTATCAAAGGATGAGTTGGGCCATCTTGTTTTGTAGCAGATGGTAAATATTTAATAAGAGAATGCCCCACACAGTCTCTAGTTATTAAATATAAGCCATTGTATGTTTTCAATATCCTCTGTGTTTATTCTCAGTGTTAGTGTCTAGGTAGTGTTCTCTGACACAGACAAAAAAATTCTAATACTGCTATTCTCATGTAAAAGTCAGGAAGATGTATTCCAGGGTAAGACAATTTCATTAGCTAAACAAGATATTAAATTCAGAGTGACTCGACTTGGAAATTGGATTATATTTTTCGCATGTTAAAAACTTGTTCAAATCTTATCCACTATTTAAAATGAATATGGCTAAGTTCCAAATTATTTTTTCTTCACTGTCAGCTTATCTGGAACATGCTGATAATGGAGTGACTCAATTTATGAAAACTCTATCCATCTAATAATAATAACTTAAATTATGATAAAACTTTTCTTAAGGAAAAAGTGTATTTCAGCATTTAAATTTTCAGTACAATTAAGGGACACAATGGTTTATCTTGCTTTTAAGTTTTATTCTAATAATGAATTGACAAATGTGGATTAAACAAGACTTGGCCATGCTCCAAACTGTGCTTGATCACTGGAAATAAGATTTTCCCATGAATAAATATCCAAGAAAGAGGCTGACTTCTGTCCCTGTCAAAAGATTTAGCATATATATATATAATTTGGATGCTTTAATAGTGCAATCAATACTATTAAAATGTTCTTAACCTGGAGCACTACAGGCAATAAACAATATTTAATAAAAATAATAAGGTGACAAATTGACTATTTCATAGTAAATTGAGCAGAATATTAGAGAATACATGAAGACATCAAGTTAGGGCTTTGCCTTACTGAAGAGTAGCCTTAGCGTTTCAGTTAAGCATTGTATGTGAGTGAACGTTTCCTTAGGTGGAAAATCATGGACAAGACAAGATGACATTTTATGATTCCCTTCATTTATTCTACAACTACTTTTAAACCGATTGCTTCCATCAGGAAGAAATTGTGTGTTTCTAGTACACATTTATTTAACAAAATGTTATAAAATTGCTTCATTGTGGCCAAAACTAAGGATAAGTTTTATTCAAAGTTGATTCACAGTCACATTCCTGATCCTCGACTGTGGTGCTATGGAAACTAGATTTTTTAAGAACAACACCTGCAGATTCTAATTTTCATGAATAAAACCTAAAGGGAACCGTGTTTATTCTCACATAAAGTGGCACTTATGGGCATATATACATCACTCTAATTTCACTCCTTAACCTAATAAATAGTACTCAAGAAAATATGTATCTAGTAAAAGTGTTTACTTTTCATATAATTATCATTATTCTAAGTAATTACATTTATTAATAATACAAAGATAATATTTTATGATTTTCATAAGTATTTCAGAAGTTACCACCTCAAATGTATTAAATTCCCTATTGAGAATAAGGCATACTCATTCTAAAGTCTAAGATTGATGGGTTGTTTGACTTATCACAAACTGATCAATCAAACCAACCTTTTTAGGCTTTAGGAACATAGTTATTAAGTATAATTTTCATTTATTACGTGTTCATAATTTATTTGCTATGAGAAGAAAATTAAGTTTGTAATCAAAATTCTGTATGAAATGATGGGGATTCTATGTATTCTCATAAAATAATTCTTAGAGATTTATTTAATTTTTTTCGTATCTGTTCATTAAAAAATAAATCTCTTTACATGGTGTTCTTAAATTTTTCACATACCACAACAGGTGAGTTCACAGTGTTCTTCCTGTCTTTTATTTGTATGACATGTTTAATATGACTCTAAGGTAATATGTGCATAATAGATAAGATATAATCTGTAAGCAACCTGCCTTGAATAATTTAACAAGTTTTGCATCAACTCCCAAATCCTAATCATATCAATTAATTGCATTTTAAAACTTTGTTTTGTTGAGTTTTATTTAAAATGCAATAAATCATGGTGGCAAATTTCAACATTCACAATATAATCTGATATAGATACCTTGCAAATTAAAGCAATAAAAAACTGGTCTAAAAATTATGATATTTCTCTCTGTCACTGAGATTGACTATGACTTGGGGACAGTTTGTGGCAAAAGCAATAGAAACACTTCCTCCAAGTTTCTGGTATTTAAATTTATCCTTGAGATCAGCCATGTTATTTTCTTATTAAAAAAACAAAACAAAACAGTAAAACCTAGTCAGTCACGTAAGTGGTTACTTCGTTGTTTCTAATTCTGTGAAGAAAGATGGTAGTTTAATAGGAGTAGAGTTAAATCTGTAAATTGCTTTGAGTAATATGGTCATTTTAATGGTACTAATTTTTCCAATCCATGAGCATGGAGTGTTTTTCCATTTATTTGTGTTTCTGATTTCTTTTAGCAGAGTTTTATGGTTCTCTTGTAAAGATATTTCACCTCCTTGGTTAGTTGTATTCCTAGGTATTTTATTTTCTTTGTGGCTATTGTAAATGGGATTGTGTTCTTCATTTGACTCTCAGCCTGACCATTATTGGCATATAGAAATACTACAGATTTCTGTATAGGATTTTGTATCCTGAAACCTTCCTAAATGGTATATCAGTTCCATTAGCATTTTGGCAGAATTTTGGGTCTTTCTATGTATAGAATCATATAATCAGTTAAGAAAAATATTTTGAATTTGGATGCTTTTTATTTTTTCTCTTGCCTGATTGTGCTGGTTAGTACTTCCATTACTATGTTTAACAGGAGTGGTGAGACTGAACATCCTAAGTCATACAAGCAGCCAACAAACACATGAAAAATGCTCAACATCATTAATCATCAGTCAAATGCAAATCAAATCCACAATGAGATACCATCTCACAACTAGTCAGAATGGCTATTATTAAAATGTCAAAAAACAACAGATACTGGAGTACTGCGTATACACTAGGAATACTAGACAGGCATAAACAAGAATAAAATCATGTCCTTTGGAGCAACATGGATGGAGGTAAAGGCCACAATCCTAAGCCAATTATCACAGGAAGAGGAAAGCAAATGCCACATAGTCTCACTTATAAGCAAGAGCTAAGTATTGAAGGTACATGGACATAACCACAGAAGCAACAGACACTGTGGAATACTAGAGAGAGAGATAGGAAGCAGGAAATGTGCTAAAGATTATGTTTTACTATGCTAACTACCTGGCTGGAATATATCCATATAACAAACCTGCACATGTATCCCACTGAATCTAAAATAAAAGTTAAAATTAGAAAAAAAAATAGAAATAAAAGGTATGCCAATCATTTTAAGACTATGATTTCCGATAGCTGTTGTAAAAAATAAAAAATTCCAGTGGAATTATTTCCATCATCATAAAAATTGTGAATATTTTGCAGTTAGAGTATAAAGTGACAATAAAAATTGTAAAAGGAAAACCAGAAAAAGGTAGTTGATTAGGTATGTAGCTTCCCATAGCTCATCGTTCTGTATTAATTTTCATTGTATCCTTAAGGAAGACCTCATTAACTTTTAATGCTCATTTTGTTTCTCTCTGACTTTCATGTATTTAAATTAGATTTTCTAAAGTTTTGGACATATAATTTAAAATATTTTCTTTATCCAAATGACACTTATAATGAAAAAAGTTGTTTAATTTTCAAAATGTTAAAATATTAAACATCTTGAATTTATGCCAAAATTGGTGACTTGACTTCAATGTGTTGTTTATTAAAATCTAATAGATTTAACCTTTCCTAAAGCGTAACATAAAACTTTTGGTATTTTTTTATGCTCAAAATAAAGAATAAAGACAATAGTTTTTTGTTTTTGTTTTTGTTTTTTTAAGATCTAAAAATACAGAATGAATAAGACAACTGGTGAGAATATCATGTAAAGTAGCAGTAAGTTTCAGCTTGTTGAAACTCTAATTACAACTTTTTGAGGCAGCAGTAGGACTTATTTCAGTACATTCAAAAGTGAGTGCTGGAAAAGCCAAAAAAGAAGATATTGCAAGAAGTATAAAGCAAAATATGGGAAACATAACTTTAATTTTTAAACAATATAGAAAAGTGATATTCACCTATTCATATATATCTTGCTAATTATACTGAGAAAAATAGTAAAGGGAAATTACACAATACTAAAAAAAACAAACAGCCAAATTGAAGTTAATGTCTCTTAATCTCTGCTTACTTTAACTTGGGAATGTAAAAAGGTGGTTGAATTTAAAAATAGAAATTCCATTTGACCCAGCAATCCCATTACTGGGTATATATCCAAAGGATTATAAATCATTCTATTATAAAGACACATGCACATGCATGTTCACTGTGGCACTGTTTACAATAACAAAGACTTGGAACCAACCCAATTGCCCATCAATGATAGACTGGACAAGAAAAATGTGGCACATATACACCATGGAATACTATGCAGCTGTAAAAAATGATGAGTTTGTGTCCTTTGTAGGGACACAGATGAACCTGGAAACCATCATTCTCAGCAAATTGATTCAAGAACAGAAAATTAAACACCGCATGTTCCCACTCATAGGTGGGTGATGAACAATAAGAACACTTGGAAACAAAGAGAGGAGCATCACACACTGGGGTCCATTGAGGGGGACTATGGGAGGGATAGTGGGAAGGATAGTGGGGGAGGAATAATGTGGGGAGAAATGTCAGGTATAGGTGATGGGGGGATGGTGGCAACAAACCACCTTGCCATGAATGTACCTATGCAACAATCTTGCATGATCTTCACATGTACCCCAGAATCTAAAGTACAATATATAATCTTTTTTTAAAAAAAGGCGGTTGGCATCTGAGTGTTAAAAAAATGAAAAAAAATCAGCTAAGATATTTCTAACAAATATATATGGAAGTAGAGCAGAAATTTCATTTTTCCTCATAAATTTAGTCTTCATTTACATTCATGAGTTTCACCACAGGACACATAAGGTATTATACAGAATAATAGGGAACTGTAAAGCATATATAGAGGAGATGAGTTAAAGGCTACTAAATAGAAGTATCTTGAATTATAAATAAAGAGAGAAGGGAAAAAATAAGAAATTATAAACTAAAACAGTTGTGTAAAAAACAAGTTATTTTGCAAAAATTCCACTGTTTACAAAGGAAAATAATTAGAAATGTGACTAGAACTAGAAATAAGATGTAGAAAAAAAGAACTTTAAAAAAGAATGTTGCTTAATAGTGAGCCTCCCAAGTTTAAGGAGAGATGTGACATAATACTTAGGGAACACACCCTTGATTCTAGAACAGAATTAATAAAATATATTTTGCATAGAATTGTATTGACAGTCTAGGAAGTAAGTAATGCGTGAAAATCCAGTATTAGATATTTAATGCTAGATCTAGATTTGATACAAGTGTTACAGATTTAATACTAGATGTTCATGTCATTACTTATTTCCTAGCTTGATAGCTGTATCATGTGATAGTGGTATCACAGTGTTGTTTTAATTTTCTCTGATGAAGTATGATGTGGAAAACTTTTCCATATGCTTTTTTTCTCTCTGTATATCTTCCTTGGTGAGGTATCTGTTAAGATCTTTGCCCCATTTACTTATTTGGATTGTTTGTTATCTTATTGTTGAGTTTTAAGAGCTTTTGTTTATTTTAGACAACAGTCTTTAAACACATTTGTCTTTTGTAAATATTTTCTTTCAGTCTATGGCTTTTCTTCTCATTTTCTTAGCATTGTCTTATATATTTGTTAAATTTTTCCTAGATATTTCATTTTTGGGAGGTGTTAATGTAAATGATTCTATGATTTTTATTTCAAATTACACCATTCTTTGGTGTTGCATAGGGAAATGATTGACTTTTATATATTAACTTTAAATATTGCAACCTTGTTATAATTGCTTATTAAGTGAAGGACTTCTTTTGACTCTTGAATTTTCATAGGTATACACATTCCATGGTGGTTTGCTGCATCCATCCCTCCATCATCTACATTAGGTAATTCTCCTAATGTTATTCCTCCCCAATACCCCACCCTCTGCTATCCCTCCCCTACCCCCTCCCCCAACCCCACAGCAGGCCCTGGTGTGAGACATTCCCCTCCATTAGTCCATGTTTCTCATTATTCAACACACACTTATGAGTGAAAACATGTGGTGTTTGGTTTTCTGTTCTTGTGTCAGTTTTCTGAGAATGACGGTTTCCAGTTTCATCTATGTCCCTGCAGGGACTCTTGAATTTTCTATACAGACAATCATATCCTCTACAGACAAAGAAAATTTTTTATTTCTTTCTTTCCAATCTGTATGCCTTTTATATACTTTTCTTATTGCATTAGAAAGAAATTCCATTATGATGAAAAGCAGTGGTGAGAGGGGATATCCTATCTTGTTCCTAATCTTAGTAGGAAAAGTTCAAGTTTATCACCATTAAGTATGATGTTAACTGTAGGTTTGTTGTTTATATTATCAAGTTGAAGAGGTTATCTTGTACTTTAAGTTTTCTGAGAGGCTTTTTTAAAAATCATTAATCGGTGTTGGATTTTGTGAAATGCTTTTTCTGCATCTGTTGATATTGATTTTCACTATTATATATCTGTTTGATATTTTTCCTGTAGTATTTCTCTTGCTTGAGATTTGTTGATCTTAAGTTTGTGAGTTTATATTTTTATCATTTGTGAAAACACTTACCTTTTATTTTCCAAATATGTTTTCTGCTCCATTATTTCTAACTTCTCCTGGAACTCCAATTGTACATACATTATAAGTAATATTTTATTGGGTATATCAATATATAATTTTGATATATATATATATGTACATTAAAGGGCTTACTTTAAAACATAATGTGAACTTTTGTACTCAATGATAAGCAAAAGCAACCTAATCAGAAATGAACAAAATATTTGAAATAATATTTCACAAAAAAGAATTAATAAATAATTATTACATAACAGAATGCTCAACATAACTAGCCTTCAGAAAAAATGCATATTAAATTTCCATGAGATACTCAATTTATTAACAAAAAATTCAGTGTTTTGACTTGGATATGGAGTAACTAGAATAGTCATATATTGCTGATGAAAATAAAAAATGTACAACAACTTTGGGGAACAATTTAACAGCTTTTCATATAGTTAGACACACATATGTGATAGGACTGAACTAGTCTAGTTCTAGATATTTGCCCAAGGAAAACAGAACATCTATATACATGAAGATTTACATGCTAATGTTCCTAGTAGCTTTATTCATATTAACCCCCAAAACTAGAAAAAGCCATATTTTTCAACAGCTCAATGGATTGCAAATTGTATATGTATAAAATGGAATATACCACAGAAATAAAAGTGTATACACGAATTAATCTTAAGACATTATGCTTGACAAAACACTAAATTCAAAAGAATATATGATTTACATAAAATTCTAGATTAAGCACAACTAATCTACAGTTACAGAAATTATATTTGTGGTTTTCATGTGCTGGGGATAGAAGAATGATAGCAAAGAGAAGCCTTTATGTTGATGAAAATGATTGTGGTGGTGTTTATATGGATATTTATATTTTCAAAACACACTTACCTCTACAAATAAGGTAGTTGCATTATACTGATGTAAATTTTACATCAATAGATATGAACAATAGGAGAATATATTTCTCTGTCACTCTGTCATCTGTACAGCTACACAAATCAGTCACAGCAGGGTTAGAAGGTTAGGACTGAAATATTTTAATACAGAAATATAGAAATGTAGTTCTAGATCTTTTATGCTTATGACACTGAACACACACACACACACACACACACACACACACACACACACACACAAAAGTTCATACTGGTTTCTATTTACCCCTAGGCACAAAGGGCTTAGCTCTTGTTAGAATTAACATTTTAGTTTTTCAATTTAGTGAAATTATCTTTCTTTGCTTCCTTAGCTAGATTGTTTTTTAAGAATGTATGATTTTTGTAGTGTGCTCAACCAGTCCCTATTTGTTATACGTTGACTAACAGTCTCTTAAAGCTTTTGAGATAGTGGAAGGACCCTCATAAATATCACCTGTGCTGTGCTCCTTTCCACCTCATAAGCATTAATTCTTATGTTTTAAACATAACCTTAAACCTGCATGTATCTTAGAAGATAGTGTTTTGTATGCTTCAGATTTAATTTACATAAATAATATTGTGTAATAAATGTTATTCTAATTTTTCATCTAAATTTATGTTTTTCTGATTTGTCTTTTCCCTTTTTTCACTCCTTGCACAAACCCAGTATTTCACAAATTGTTCTCTATTGAATAAGAATTTTATGAATCTCTTTTAAAAATGGGTTCTTATAATAGTTTAGAAAACTCTATAAACTATATATTTCTATATTGAGGATTTAGCCATAATACTAAATTATTAATGTAATAAAGTATTTTAAAAATTCTAATTTGCTTACAAATGTCAATGTGTACATAAAAAATTTTCTTTCCACATTTATGAAGTTTCCATGGAACAAATATTAAAAAATTTTTCTGTAGGTATGCAAACAAATTTATGTGACCTAAATATTTCTAGAACTTTATTACTTCACTATACATTATATCCGACTTTGAAAACATTGTCTCAGTAATCTGTTTTTAAAACTTTATCATTTCTTCCTGTGTCACAGCTCATATCTCTTCTTTCCAAAGTAATCCAGATTTTAATATGTGTTGCCCTCTTCTTCCACTCCCATTCCACTTGATATCTATCCAATAATATTGAGGTTGTTTTGCTAACTAGAAGCTCACATAGGACTTATCAAATCAAAGGCTTAGCCGTTTTCTGGTTAGATAGGGATCGATTTATCTAGGAGAGGATTCTCAAGTGCCAGTATCTCGAGGTTTTTTGGGAACCTTCACAAAGTAGTTTTCCAAACTATTACTTTTGGGATATCTGTTTGGCTTCATCTCTCAGATCTAGAGGTATGAAGAACTATTATACATCCTTTTATTCGTATTTCCATTTGTAATTGGTATTTATAAATGTAACTAGTCACACACATTTTGCAAAAATTTATACTTCTTGCTTCTGACAGGGTTGAAGAAGGATTAGTTCATTGAAGAATTCAAATACATTCATTTTTATTCAGCTTTGAGAAACATTTTTCTTTCTTACTCTTAAATATAAAGTTAATTAAAAAGTCAATATCATCAGCTATTTGTGAAAAGTTCTAATCACAAAGTACATAAAAACAAAAATAAACAAAACAACAAAGAAAACAAGTTGAGTAGGACGACTTTTATAAAGTAAAAAATAGCATAAGCATCAAAAGAAAACTTTAAAACTAAACAAAATACTTAAACTGATAAGAGAATATATTGCATTTATAAACCAACAGAGGTGAATGTTGTTTAAAAGGAATCAATTAAAATAGTCTAAAAAGTTAAATATAACAAAAAAATAATATCCATCAGTAGAAATGATTGGGAAGAATTAAAATAGACAAAGACTTGTGTAAGAAAATTACTGGATCAGTCCTAAAGTTACTGGAATAGGAAAATTAGAAACAAAGAGGGAAAATATTAAGCAAATAAAATGAAACTTATTTTTTATCTATTAAAGAACTTTCTGTGTGCTCAGAATAATGACTGGAAATTAGTATTAATGTAGACTTCCCATGTGCTCAGAATAATTACTATATAAAATCCATATAAAGATGCAACATTTTGAAATTTCAAATGATGAACAGAAAAAGTTCAGTAGCGTAATATGTGTGGATGAAAGATAGGGTGCTGTTAATTTGAAAGAATTAAAATCTGATTTTAAAAATCAATTCCTGATGCCAGAAGACAGTGGAGAAATTCTTTTCAAGTTTCCAAGGACAAATAAGCTCTACAGCATAATTAAATCATCAACCAGATTGCTAATCATTTCTGAGAATAGGATAAACATATTTTCAGTCATAGAAGGAAAATAAAAGCTATACCTCCACACCTTCTTTGAGAGGCTCATACAAATGTACTTAGCAACAGTAGCATCAACACCCCCACAGCCATCACCACCAACAGCAATAACTATAGCTCACAGAAAGAGACCAGAAGCCAGGAAATTGTGAAAACATCCTGTGTTGAAATTGGAAGTCATTTAAAAATCATTTCTAAAATGCTACGAGATTTGAAGGAAGGGGTGGGTATGAAATAGAAATGTCCAGAAATAAAATAAATTATGAAGCAAGCGATTTTTGAAAAATAGTGAAGCTATGTGGTTACCAAGATATGCAAGTAAAAATGAACATTGTATGTGAAACAATAACAGTGCGGGATTTTTATCATAGGATAATGTTTGGCATGACATTGACTAATAAATTCAAAGTCAGTGATATAAGCTCTGATTACTGACTCAAATTTTTGATAAAGCTATTGTTACACATTGTTGTGATAGAATTCTTTTATTTAATAGCTTTATTGAGGTATAACTGATGTGCAAAAACTGCACATATTTAATGTATAAAACTAATGAGTAGATATTATGCATACACCCATGAAACCATCACCACAATCAAGGTAATACACATATTCATCACTTTGAAAAGTTTCTGTGTCCCTTTCCCTTTGGTAATGGTAAGAACACACCATGAAATCTCCAAATAACAAATACTTAAAGTGCACAATACAGTATTGCTAGCTATAGGCACCATGTTGCAGAGCAGAGCTCTAGAATTTGTTCATCTTGCATAACTGAAACTTTGTGCCCCTTGGCCAACATCTGTTCATCTCTCTCTTCCTCCAGCCCCTGAAAACTACTATTCTATTCTCTCTTTCTATGAGAGTGGCTATTTTAGATATCTCACATCAATTGAATTATTTAGAATTTGTCCCTATATGACTGACTTATTTCATTTAGCATAATACCCTCCTGGTTTATTATGTTGTCACAAATGGCAGGATTTCATTCTTTTTTTTTTTAATGAATACCATTCCATTGTGTGTACAAAGCACATTTTATTTATCCATTTGTCTGTTGATGGACAGATGCAGGACAGATATAGATTGTTCTACACCTGGTCAATTGTGAATAATACTGCAATGAACATGAAAGTTACATCTTTTCAAAACACTGATTTTATAGATGTTGGATATATGCTTAGAAGTCAGATTGCTGGGTCACATAGCAGTTCTATTTTCAATTTTTTTGAGGAATCTCTATGCTATTTTCCTTAGTAGCTGCACCATTTTACGTTTCCATCAACATTGTTACAAGGGTTCCAGTTTCTCCACATCCCGGCCAATACCTGTTATCTTCTTTTAAAATTTGTTTATAATAGACATTATGACAGGTGTGAGATGATAGTTCATCAAAATTTTGATTTAGGTTTCCCTTATTACCAAGAATATTGAACATCTTTTCATATACATGTTGATCATATGTAGACCTTTTTTGGAGAAATGTCTATTTAGGTCTTTTGTCCATTTCTTAAGCAGATTATTTTTAAAGTTAAATTAGTTTTTATTGTGCTATTTCATTTTAGATGTTTCTTGTATTTTTTTATATTAACCACTTGTCAGATACATGGTTTGCAAATAATGTTCTCCCATTCAGTAGGTGCCTTTTTACTGATTATTATTTTCCTTGCTGTACAGAAGATTTTTAGGATTTTACTTGGCTTGATTAAGGAGACTCAAACTGAGACTCAAAACCAACAACAGAATGCTTTCAAGTAACAAACATTTTTTTTTTGTCCAGACATTTCCAGGATTTAGTAAAAATAAATCAGTCCAAACAAGTTTTAATACCCAGAAACATCAACACAGCTGTCCATGTTTGAAAACATAAGGCTCAAGGAGAAGTGGATCCTCATGGTCTAGAATTATTCATTGAGGGGATAATGCAGCTGCTTTTTATATTCTAGTTCTCAAAAAGAGGGAGTGGGCTTCCTTTTCCTCAAAACCAAGGAATATGGGAGTGGTGTAAGAGTGTCAAATCTTAGAGGAAATGAATATATAATATCTAAAGTTGACAAAATACCATTCAGCTTGATATTTAAAAACTGGCAGAACTAATTGTAGAGAGTGATTCAAAAGGTATAAGTGGTTGTCTGCTGTTAGAGATGTAGAACTGAGAAGTAGGACTGTGGGGAGGTTGATATATATGCTTATTTTTCATTTATGCCTATCAATATTGCTTATATTGTTTACCTATAGGTATGCATGTCTATGCATTGTTTTGACAAAATATGAGTTTTACATGTATATCTTTAAAAGAGTTTTATTTATGGAGCTTATGACAGAAGAATACTGATTAATGAAACAAAATCTTAGAGGTAAGCACATCTCTGAGGACAATTTTCTAGATTATGTTGACATAGATTATTATCTTTACAAAGTATAATTTCTGTTCCCAAGCTTTGCATTTGCAGAAAGCAAGCTTCTTGGAATATCCATATGTAATCTCACTGTAGAGGACTCATTTTGACCAAGTTTATAAAACAGTGCAGTGACTAAAACAAACAATAATGAAGTGTATATTTCAAGATAGCTAGAAGAAAATGTTTTGAATGTTGTCACTACAAAGAAATGATAAATCTTTAAAGTGATGGGTACGATAATTACACCAATTTGATCATTATATGTATACATGCATTGAAACATCACACTATACCCCATAAATATGCACAATTATAATGTGTCAAATATAAATTTAAAAATTAATTTTAAAAACACAGTAATACATAGAGATAATTGTCACATTTTCTAATTGACAATTTAACAATATAATAAATCACTGTATTAGTCTATGCATGTATAAACACAATATAGCCACATTCAATTAATATTCAATTTGAAATAATTGTATACTCACAAAATTCACAAGCATAGCCAATAGCCATATCTGAAGATGAGACTGCAGAGAATATTCTGCAGAAATAAAAGACCTCAAAAATGTCAATGTTAGTCAACGAAGAGAGGAAAAGATGAACGAAACTCTCTTAAATTGCTGTTTCATCTTCTATCAATCCAATCCAATAGATGAATCCTTTCCACTGTACTAAAATTTAGTTTGGTACTTTGTCATTTTTTTCATCATTTTAAACAATGTCAATTTAAATTATATGATACTACAATGTAAGTGCCTGATGTATCTAAATGATGAAACACCAATTCTTGACAAAAATAATAAAACAGCACATATTCAGTATTAGTTGTGACAGTTACTACAGTTCCCAGATTACAAACAGCTTTTCCTTAGTTAAAAAATGCACCAATCAAGTAAAGACACACAGAGATAACAGACATTGAATAAATATAACAAACAGAGCTTCAGAGACTTGTGGGAAAAGGTCAAAAATTTGGAATTCCATAAGGACAGGGAAAGGGTATGATGCTGAAAATCCTGCATTTGGTGAAAGACATAGATTTATAGATTCATAAGGTTGAATGAATCCTACACAGAATAACACAAACATATGTTCAGATATATTATAAACAAACTGCTGTAAACTTAAAATAAATAAATATCTTGAGAGCAGCCAGAGAAATACACTTCACAATCTATAGGGAAACAATGATTTGAGTGACCACAGACTCCTCATCGCAACCCTCACACCCCTCCCCACCTCCCTACTGTAATAGTCCCCAGTGTCTGTTGGAAGCCAGTAAAAAGGGGCCCAGCATTTTCTGAGTAGTGAAAGAAAAGAGCTATTCCTTCAGAATGTTACTGAGTAAAAATATCCTTTAGGTCAATGATGCAATAAAAATATTTTTATATGAAAGAAAACTAAAAAAAAAAAGTTGTAGGCTGAAAAATGGTCTAAAATAATTGTCCGAGAAAATTCTTAAGAGAGAAGAAAAATTATACTGGAATGATACTTGCAAAATCCGGAATAAATTAGGAAAATCTAAAGTGTAAATATATGGTAAATATAACAGGTATTTCTTCTCCTCTTGAGTTCTTTAAAATATGGTTGCAAGTTGAAAACAAAAAAATATAGCACTGCCTCATGGAAATTTCAATACGTACAGATGAAAAATACAAGACAACCAGGGCACAAAAGGAGGAAAGTAAAGTGTGTGGTAAAAAGGTTTCTACATTCCAATGGAAATGATAAAATTTCTAAATAAGTGGCACAAATCTATGAATGTATTTTACAATTTCTAAAGAAAAATATTTTCAATAGGTGAATAAACAGGAGAAGATATCCATATGATGGACTATTAGTCATCAATATATGCTACAACTTGGATAGATCTCAAAGGTATTCTGCTGAATGAAAAAAGACGTTTTCAGAAGATTTCATGCTATGTGATTCGATATCAGTGATATTCTTGGAAAAAGATTATGAAGAAAACATATTAGTGGTTACCAGACATCACAGGAGGGTGTGACTATATAAGGATAGCATGAGGGAGTTTTTGGGGTGATGGAAATGTTTTTTATAAATATTATATTGGTGGCTATCAGAAATTATACATGTGTTAAAATTCATAGAATTATATACCAAAAGTTCATCTTACTGTACTATAATTTCAAAAATAAGCCAAAAAAAATTTAATTCAACTTTTATTTTAGAGTTGGGGTTTATTAAATGAGTATTATTTACGGGTTTATTAAATGTGTATACTGTATGAGACTGAGGTTTGGGGTATGAATAATTGCATCATCCAGATAGTCAGCATAATATCCAATAGGTAGCTTTTCAACCCTCACACCCCTCCCCACCTCCCTACTGTAATAGTCCCCAGTGTCTGTTGTTCCCATCTTTATATCCACGTGCATGCAATGTTTAACTCCCACTTATAAATGAGAACATATGATATTTGGTTTTCTGTTTCATGTTAATTCGCTTAGGATAATGGCCTCCAGCCCATTCATGTTGTTACAAAGGACATGAATTTGTTCTCTTGTTATGCCTGCTTAATATTCCATGATGTATATGTAGCACATTTGCTTTATCCAGTCCACCATGGATGGGCACATAGGTTGATTGCATGTCTTTGCTATTGTGACTAGTGCTGCAATGAACATGGGAGTGCATGGGTCTTTTTGGTAGAACGATTTATTTTCCTTTGGGTATATACCAGTAATGGGATTACTGGGTCAAATGGTAGCTCTGTGTTAAGTTCCTTGAGAAATCTCCAAACTGTTTTCCACAGTGGCTGGACTGATTTCCATTCCCACCAACAGTGCACAAGTGTTTCCTTTTCTCTGCGACCCAGCTGACATCTGTGATTTTTTGACTTTTTAATAATATCTCCCTCTGTCGCCCTGGCTAAAGTGCAGTCGCACCATCTCAGCTCACTGTGATGTCTGCCCCCTGGGATCAAAGGATGCTCCTGCCTCAGCGTGTCGAGTAGCTGAGATTACAAGTGTGTGCCACCACACTGGGTTAACTTTTTTTGTATTTTTAGTAGATACCAGGTTTCGCCACGTAGGCTAAGCTGATGTCAAGCTCCTTGCCTTAAGTGATCCACCAGCCTCAGCCTCCCAGTTTGCTGGTATTGCAGACATAAGCTGCTGCACTCTAAGTATCTTGTGATTTTGTTTTGCATTTCTCTGATGATTATGATATTGAGCATTTTTTCATATATTTGTTGGCTACTTGTATGGGTTCTTTTGAGAACTGTCTGCCCACATCTTTTGCCCACTTTTTAAAGGGATTATTTGTATTTTGCTTGTTGATTTGTTTAAGTTCCTTATACGTTCTGAATTTAGACCTTTATCAGATGCCTAGTTTGTGAACATTTTCTCCCATCCATAGCTTGTCTGTTTACGCTGTTGATTGTTTTGTTTGCTGTGTAGAACCTCTTTAGTTTAATTAGGTCCCACTTGTCAATTTTTATTTTTGTTGTAATTGCTTTTGAGGACTTAGATTTTTCATATTGCTCTCTCTGTACTTTTAGTTAGCAAAAATACATTAGTATTTTCAATCAGCCGTATGTTATAGATATAATGTCAACATAAATATCAATCACATCAAAGGTCCTATTTTATTAAAAATATTTTCTTTCCTTTTATTGACTAAAAATAGTTAAATATATAATTTCAATCAGTTTCACTGCAGATCACATGCATTTTTCTCAAGAATAACTAGAACTATGTAGAAAATGAAAATGCCATTTCCAATATTTCTAAGTCTACATTAAAAAATTCTTTGCCTATTGACCAAACTTACCTATCTTTGTGTACAAAATATTGCAATTTGATCCAGTTTATTCTAAACAAATGGATCACATTAATGTATAATCTGATGTTATTACAGGAAACTTGAATTTTAATGAGCGTGGCTTGATTTGGATGAGTGAAGACAGGCATAACACAATTGAGTCAATTAGCAAGAATTTTGTAATCAATGTTTATTAAGAAAATGGGATGATAGTATGTGCAGAATTTGGAGGCATTCCCTCACTTGAACATTAATATAATGGAATAAACATTGGCATTTTAATGGTATCACATTGCTCTGAAATAAAATGATAGATGCTTTTGATACATGCAAATATTAATCTGTTTATCTTTTATTACACATGACTGGAAATCCACTGAAAGCAGATCTAAGAAAGAAGGATAAGATTTTCTTTCATTTTTCAGTAAATTATAATTATTAAATCTGCTATCACTAAATATGTAATGAAATAAATTTAAAATACAGAGATATAATTGTCATGATTATACTTTTGACCTATACAACACGAATGAGTATATATCCTGGCTATGGAGTTTTGTTTGTTTCATGTCATTTGCACATTATATACAGTTGCTGTTCTGTTACTGTTGCAGACTGTTTATCCCAAGGAGAAACCAATGCACTTAACTGACTTATGTTTATAGATAAAATATATGCACATGTTTTCTATCAGCTCTTTCTAGCATCAATTGTTTTCTCCTTTGTATATTCACGTTCGCTTTATAGGCTATATTGGAAATAATTCCATTTGGCTTTATTTGAATGTTCTTTTAAATTATAGTTTACCTAGCCCATTATCCTATATCACTTAATATACTTTTATTAATGATTTTGAAACATTATATAATTTCATGACATAGAGCTTAATATTGAATATAAATTTTCTTCAATAATACTTTGAAATAATAAAAGCATTGTCTTTGTAATTATGAATCATGCCAGACCTGAGAGTGACAATTCATATTAACATAACATAAAGATTTAAGGAATTAAAATATGTCCCAATTATGATGCTGAGAATTATGTAACAATTAAATATGTAAAATTAAAAATATGTATACAGACCAGAATAGTAAACATTTTGAAGGTAGAATGAACGCCTATTACATTTTGTACCTGAATAAACAAACCTTTTCTCGAGTGATTGTGCCTGATCTAATTTTGTTTTTATATGTAATTTAGAGTTCATCAACCAAAGGAACTGAAAATCAATTAAAATATTTTTCAAGAAATAATTTTTAAATAATATTTCTAATTATTATTTGAAATAATATTTTCTTTCTCAAGTAATATAAAATATTATAAATATAATTTTGAATGTAATTATGTTCATTCTTCACATTAATTTCCAGAGGGATACCAGTATTATTTTGATGTACAAAATGAAAAATGTTACATTTTCTCAGATGTTTATTGATATGCTGATATTTTCTATTTATTTATTCATAAGGGAAGAATTTTTGTGTCCAATGTTAAATTTAAATAATTATTTTTGCACAAAAATTAATCAGAGTATCTGAATGTGCCTTTAGTTCATATTTTCCTAAGCTATTCTTGGAAAATTCTCACCATAGTATCAATTATTATATGAATGTTGGGTAGAATTAGGATTTGTTTAAAAACAGTAAAAGTTTATAGTACAGCGTCTAGTCCAGGATTGTGATAGACACCGGATTTATTTTAAGAAAAAGGAGAGCAATATTTCTAACATAGAGTCGAACATAGTCTCTAAGTAGTTTGCATCACACTGAGTATCACAAAAATGAAAGTATGATGCTATTATGAAAACATACAAAAAAGACGTTGAATATGATTCAGTGAAGGCCTCTATGAAGGATATCTTATAGGCAGCATATAGCTAGTTCATGTTTTTTTATCCTGACAATGAATCTGACAGTCTTTGTGTTTAAACAGGTGTAGAGCATTCATATTGAGAATGATAGCTGATATGACTGGATTAAAATATATCACTTTCTTATCCATTTTTTATTGATTTGTTCTTTACTTTTTTTCCTGCTTTTCTTGAGTTTAATAAGCATGTTTTATGATTTGCATTAAGTCCAAAATTACTCATAGAACTTTTTTTAAAAAGTAATGTTTTTCTTGGTTTTATTATATGTGTTATAATATGAGTTTACCTTCAGATAATTTTGTTGTTGTTGTTTTGAGACAGTCTTGCTCTTTCTCCCAGGCTGTTGTGCCCTGGTGCTATGATCACTGCAGCCTCCAATTCCCTGGCTCAAATTATCCTCCTACCTCAACATCCTGAGTAACTGGGACTACAGGCAAGTACAACCTCGCCTGGCTTTTTTGTAATTTTTGTAGAGACAGGGTTTTGCTATGCTGGCTAGGCTACCTTCAGAGAATATTATACCAGTTCACATATGTAAAGATTTTTATAACTATTATAATTTTCAGTTCTTCCTCCCTATGCCTTTACCGTCATTGTCATATATTTTATTTTACATACGTTATAAAGACAATAATTGTCACCAGTCTGCTATAGACATTCAGTTCTCTTTTATAGTAATTAAAATCATAAAAATGGTTTTATTTCACCTTTCTTCATTCCATCTTGCATGCCTTTTAGTTCTTAGTTTTGATTCAGTTTCTGTGACTTTATTGTATTTATTCTACTTGAAGATCTTCCTTTAACATTTCTTGTAGAGTGGGTCAACTGATAGTTCATTCCTTCAGTTTTCGTTCATTTAAGTTTTATTTTTGCTTGACATTTAAAGATTATTTTTATAGAATATTCTTCAAATTTCTGCTTGACTCTTTGATTCTTTGTAGATAAAGAGGTTTTTTCTCTGATTATCTTAAAGATTTCCTCTTTGATTTTCAGAAATTTGAATATGATAGGTATGGTTTCCCTTTTTGTATTTATTCTGCTTTTTTTTCTTTGGGCTTTGTGGGTTTGCAGTTTAATGTCTATCACAATTTCAAAAAATTTTCTGCTACTATTTCTTCAAATATTTCTTATTTTCATCCTCCTTTCATCTACTTTGGCCATACTGATTGCTTGTATATTAGACCACTTTATACAGTCACACATTTTTGTATATTCTCTTCTGTTTCCCGTTTTTCTTTTTTTTTTTTTTTCTCTTTGCATTTCTGTTTGGGTAATCTCTATTGACCTGTATTCAAGTTTAATAATTTTTTTTTCTCTGCTCCATGAAGTCTACTGATGAGCCTGTTGAAGTCTTCATTTCTATCATGGTGTTTTGATTTCTAAGATTTCTATTTTCTTAATTTTTAGTAATTTGCCTTTATCTGCTGGAAGTATCTATCTGATTTTATATGATGTCTAACTTTTCATTTAGAGCCTTTAACATATTTATCATTGTTATTTTATATTCTCTCTCCGATTATGCCAATATCTTACTCATATCCGATTCTGGTCATGATGATAATTTTATCTTGTCAGCCAATGTTTATTCTGGCCTTTTTACATACCTCATAAATGTTTGTTTTAAGCCAGGCATGTTGTAAAATATAAAGGTAAGTAAGGCTATGTTTGAAAGTGAGTGCAGCTTTTCTTTTGTTAGGACTTACTGTGAGGGTATTGCACAACTCCCTAGTCAGAGGTTGGACTTGGTATAAAGATTTTATTGTAATGATTACTCTCAGTGCACTAGAAGATTCAAATTCTGCTAGTCATATCTGGTGTTTAAAGTATGGGCAAATTTGAGATTTCTCCTGTATCATTTATTTGGTTATCCTCACTTTTGACTTTAGATGTTCTTTTTATGTTGGTTACAAGAGAGAACCTGTTTCTTGCCCCTTCCCCAGTTGTATTCCACTGTTACTTTTATTCGGTGCTTGTTTGAGTGATGGTGTATGTGTCCATGTGTATGTGTATGTGTGTGATGTGGTGGCAGGCATGCTAGCTAATATTTTGATTAACCTTCAATCTTAGGCATTATAAAAGTGGGTGTCAATGGTACTGCTCACAAAGGTGTTTCTTTACCTCAGTCAGAGGTAATGCTGAGCCTAAATCTGTATTATTATCCTTCACCTACAAATAGAGATTTTTTGTTTGTTTGTTTTTGCTTTGTTTTGTTTTGTTTTTTCTACCCATGCCTCCCTTATCTGTACTCCTTTCCCACCTTTGCTATCAGGCTACAGATTTTGTTACCCTTCCCTCTATAGGGAAGACTTTTGATTATTAACAGAGACAGATGCGATGAGTCTGGGTAGTTTTGGCCAGGGCTACTACTCCCGTCATCCAGCAAACAGGATGGTGGAAGCTTTTACTTAATTCTTTCTGAGAGTGAATGGTGAGATATCTTGAGGAAAGTCTGTAAGATACTGCAAAACCCCTATGTCAGTGGCCTGCAGGGAATCTTTACACTTTCACACTAACCTACATCTAATCTTTGGCCATTTGAAAACACTGTCTAGCTGGATCTCCCTATTGGCTTATACGACATTAAGTGGCATGTGTTTCAGGTAAGCACATGTTTGGGTAGTGTTTCTCCCTGTAAGCACTTACCTGTCTACAAATTTTCAATTAGCTGTTTGAATTACAACTACAGGTTTGTGATGTGTTGAAGAAATACCATTGATGGCAATTTTTCCAATGTTTTCTTCTGGTGGTATGAATGAGAACAATGTTCTTTCTAGTTCTCCATTTTGAGATAAAGCAAAATATATATATTGTGGGACTTTTACTTCCTAACGTAATCATTTCCAACTGGACGTCAACTGCTCCTAAAACACTTTTGAAATGATAGATCGATTGTAAAAAATAAAGTTCAATAACCTATAGAAATATTTACACTAGATGCAGAGTGGTCCTTTCTAAACTTCATATGCAACTATTTAGCCCAATTACTAATATATTGTCTTCAGAAGGTATTGATTATAAAATAAAAACTGTCATTCCCGTTCATCAGAAAAGCGTATAATATGCTTTAGTTGTTATAATGAATAATGTAACATTTTTGTTATCTGTTTTTAATCTTGTTTCATATATTCAATCTTAGGGAAATATTTGCATGTAGGAAAATGATATCAGCTATAGGTTACTTTTTTTTTTTTTTTTGAGACGGAATTTTGCTCTTGTTACCCAGGCTGGAGTGCAATGGCGCGATCTTGGCTCACCGCAACCTCCGCCTCCTGGGTTCAGGCAATTCTCCTCCCTCAGCCTCCTGAGTAGCTGGGATTACAGGCACGCACCACCATGCCCAGCTAATTTTTTGTATTTTTAGTAGAGACGGGGCTTCAACCATGTTGACCAATATGGTCTCGATCTCTTGACCTCGTGATCCACCCGCCTCTGCCTCCCAAAGTGCTGGGATTACAGGTGAGCCACCGCGCCCGGCCCTTAGGTTACGTTTTATTAACATTACTTTAAGCCTTTAATCAATTTATATATAATTCAAAGAAGTCAATAAGTTAACTATAATCTACCACTGATTTGCTTTTATTAAAATTCATATAACTTGTTATTGCAGCAAATACCAGATACATTTTTAGAATTATAATAAAGAGATTTCAAATTACTTAGAACTCCTATTAGATTGAATGTGACACCATATGAGAATATGCTATAAACTAAGATTATTTATTTTTAATTTAAGTTAATATGTTTCTAAACTTAAAGCACCAGGGCTTAACAATTAGTTTCAAAATTTTAAATATGCCTAAAAAGTTAAATTATATATAAAATCCTAAGAGAGATTTATTTTATACTGAGATATTTATTTATAATTGTACTTAATTGAACATTGAGAAGCAAAGGAATTTATTAGAAATGCCATGGTAAATTGTGCAAATTCTAAAGCTCAAGTGGTTTGAGTTCACATGTTATATCTATTTCTCTATCTCTACCCCATCCCTCGCTCTGTCTATCTCTATGCCTATGCCTATACCTATGCTATATCTAGCACTTAGCTACCCAAACATAGACAGGTTCCTTAATATCCCTGTCTCCATAGGAATACTTAAATATCTCTCTCTATATAGCTGTTTAATTTTTTTATGGATATTTAAGAAATGTGTTCATGTTTGGGTAACTATTAAGTGCTAGATATCTACTTTATAGTTTTGTGAGATTAAATACTTTAATTCATAGTAACCACTTATAAATGTCTTTATTATACAGCTATCATACTATTTTATTAGTCACAATTTGTCAACTCCTTATTATATGTGAAATTATATGGGAAGTATTGCATTCAGTAACAAGAACAAGAATGAGAAATAATTAACATGTGATAAACACTTCATAAATTTTACCTTCTCTTTTCACAACCCTGATAGGCACCAGTGAGCTCCCTAGTTGGAAGTAAGTGCTAGTGATTTGATTCAAACCCAGATTCTCAAGAATTCTAATTTTTTTTTAACATATCAGGTGGCAATGGATGAAATGACTGGTGCTAAATATCACTATTCTTTTCCTTTTCTTTCTCAAATAACTCAGCCACTGGAGTTCTGTTAGCCTGACCATCTTACTGAAGGAGATTTGACTGCTGTTTTATAGGGCTTCACCATATTTCCAAGATTCAATATCTAAAATCTTGCTCTTTACTCTGCACAAAGTAAATTAAAAGGGCAGTTTTTAATTTAAAAGCAAATAGTGCTGTGAAGTAACTATATATCTGGATTAAATACCTAAGTATGCATGCTCAATAAAGTATACAAATAATTATTTTGGACCATGATTCTTTGTTTATATAACACCAAAATAGTCCTCTAAGTAATTAGCTAATGTATATTTGTTCATCCAAAGAAATTAATTGAGCAGTCACAATGCTTGGTGAGTTACACATTATTGATTATGAAAAGAAACTGAAAAAAGAGAAAAAGAATGCTGTAACAACATTTTAATTTTGCAGAGTTGAATATAGAGCTTTCTTTTTATCTTATAATGCAAAAAGCATAGAAAAAATATCAAGCATGCATACAAACACAAATAATGTTGAATATCTCAGCTTATTTTCTTCTAATTACCAACACATTTGAAGAATCCTTTTTTCCACAACTAGACCAAAGAAATATGTATAGTTTTCTATATTTCAAAATTACAAATTTTTTATATATAACTTATGTATTGCTTAACTTTATTTTTCTGAGCACTATGTTGATTGCTATCCAGCCTTGGTTAATCTGTTTACGAGTATCTAAACCCCCAATTTCTAAAGTTTCTACTCTGGTTCCTTGAGATTGTAGAGATTCAGCATCTTTCTTCTTTCTCCAACTTGGGCCCAAACTCTGTACTACAGATTTTATTTATTTTTTGGGTTACTTTTTCAGCTATCAATTTAAATGTGAACATCCCATATTTATTGTTTCTATATATTTAGAATGGCTTGCATGTGGGAGGAGACATTCTGTCTATAATAATTATTCCTTCCTGCTTGGAATTGGGCATCATTTAAAAATATTTACAGTTGCATTGTCAGGGGATACTAAATATAAATGCATGGTCTCTGAACACAAGAGGTAAAAATGGTAGCTATGAAGATGAGAATTATATACATATATTTTCCTTTCCAAATAAATCAATTTCATGATTCTGAGAAATCAATATAGTATTAGCAGAAAAATATAGGGGAAATCAGGGGCATTCTTGGGAAAAAGTATTGACTCAAACTCTGGAAGTGAAAGGAATTTGTTTTTCATATATATGCACATATTATACACAAAAATAGAACCTTAGCTTACTTTGTAATTTTCACATAGCAGAAAATATTAAGCTCAACATAGCATATTAAAAAAAATTAGAGAACATTAAGCCTCAACTAATGTACTTAATTTTAGATTCAATGAAAAATATTTTAATACTTTCATTTTAAAAGATTTAAATTGTAAAATGGGTTATATATTTACATCTTCTGGAAAATGCTGATTATATAAGGTTAAACAATATTAATTTTATAATTCAAGAAACATTCTCTGTATAATATGATTGATTCAGAATGTAGAAAGGTGACACAGTTTCTATTTTGCTCTTGGAATAATTTGCTATCTGGGATTCCATATTTTTAGCTTAGGTAATACATAAACATACTAAGTTTGATATATTATACATGCATATTTAAATTATGAAACTGAAGTATGCATTCACCATAAAATATCCATTAACAAGAATAAGAGGAAAGTATGGAATTCATTATTCTTCACACTGAGCAATCTTTATCTTCATAATATTGACACATTTTTTTATTTGTGCTTAAAAACACTTTTATCCTCAATTTTCTTTGTTACTACATAGTTTTCATATATGTAATTTTGGTTTTTATATTCATTTTATTTTTTGATAAAAATCCACAGAAATAAAGTTACTGGCTGAAATTTTATTATTATTTTATATGTGGAAGAGCTTGCATAACTGAAATACTTTTCTGAAAATCCTTTAGCAACTTATACTTTGACCAGCACTGTAAAAGAAACAACTTTTGTTGCAGACTATGTAAGTAAAATTTTATTTTAAATTTCTTTGATTACTAGTAAGGTTGAACACTCCTCTCTTTACTATATCTCTCCTATACTACTTCGTTTCTTAGAAACACAATGAACTTCCAAGTCATGTGATTATATAAGACAGTTCATTACTCATGGCTGCTCTATATTCCTTAAAGATTATCTTTACCTGTGAATTTGGTAACATTGCTGTGTAATAAATTGTATGGTTATAAAATTTACATGTCAATCAAATGTACTAGTTAAATATAATATTCTCATGTTTTGAAAACAGTTCTCATGGGTCAAGTAAGAATTTGTTTTAGCAGCTATTAATCATAAATATTCACCATGACACTGTGAAGATATGATATAAATATACCCATGATTGAAATGAAAGTTAACTTTATAGCTAGTTGTCCTTCATCTTCATTGTAGGCTTTTAATAACTATTTTGGTACCTTTACATCATTATATTTTTCTATAGTCTCATATTATTATTGCTTTAATCAGACAACTATTATTTTGATAATGGAAAATAAAAGAGAAAAATAAAAGAAAAGCATAGGCCTGTGTATCAGTTCAAATTGTATTACTTCACCATTCCGCAAGTTGTATGACAATCTATCTTCTCTAAGAAATTGCTACTAGGTGTTTACTAATTATTAGCACAGAAGTCACTATAATTTTTCAGGTTATAATTAGTTATGGTGACTGATTCAGTTCAAGGATTCAGCCATCAGCTGTCTTAGATTATAAATGCAAGATATTACTTGCTCTCTTCCAGTCAAGGCAATTCATTAGTTATGCTGTTTGACAGCAGCTGTACCCTTTGAGATGTGATTTATTCAGATTCCCTCAATATTACTGTGGAAGCATGGGGAGATAAGTGATTTGATGAGGCTGTGTATTTACTGTCAAATGCCATTATGTTTTGAATGTGCATTAACAGTGATAGGAAGTTTGTGTATTAAAAGCAAAGGATTAAGTCAAATGAAGAAAATTCCGAAAAATCCAAGGGTACACAATCATATTGACTATTGGCATATATTTTTAAAGGATAGTATAGAAAAAAAGAAATTATTAAATTTCTACTTTGCTACTTTTCATTTATTGTAAATAGTAGAAACATTGTTAAAAATGTAAACACAGAAGACACACTCATTACAAATATAAGTTGTCAAATCTTTATCCACTGAAAATAACTGTAATTGTCCTATTTATGTTGTAATGATTTAACTTATGTTTATTTTATAAAAGAATATATAAAAGAGAAATTTGACTTGAAATAAACTATGTATACAGAAACTTGAATTTAGAATATTCTCTTGAAGTTTGAATGAACAAATCACATGCTTACAGTGTTTTCCTAACATTTATCTAAAAGTTAATTGAGGAAAAATATTACCAGACTATATATCCTACTAATGTATGTGTATATATACATGTATATTCCGGTGGCTAGAGGCTTGAAACAAATGTATCACAGTGATTTTCCAAATTTTTTGTCATTGTAATCTTTTTCATCAATTTAAATTTTTATTAATATATATAGTTTATAAATAACATAGGTGTATACTTCTAAATACATGCATATATAAAGCTTACCTGGTTTAAGAGTGCTTCTGAGGTCCCATTCTTTTTTCCTTCTTTCAACTCCTCCCACCTGTGAGATCCTGCTGAGTCTCTAATAACTAAATATCTATGTGACTATGTTTTTTCAAAAACAAAATTTAAACACAGTTTTATTGTGGTAAGAACACTTAACATAAGCTCTATCTTTTTAATAAACTCTAAATGTACAATACATTATTGCTGATTATGAGTACAGTATTGTACAGCACATCTTTTTTTAAACCATTGATCTAGCCTGGTGCTTGTATAACAGAAATGGAAAGTTACTGTTAGCTATTGCAGTCACATAGAAAACGAAGCAGCCAATATTCAAATCTTAGTATTTGGAGTCTATGCACAAAGCTCATGACATTCTTACAGGCTCCTTCAAGAAGAAAAGAAATGTTTCAATGACCATATTCAGTGTCCTATTAAAGTATGCAAACTGAGGATTCAGCCATGGCTATAACTAAAAAACATAGCAGTTTTATGTAGAATAGTTATGAACATATATTTCCCTTATATTTATTAAGTCTATGTACAAATGATTTTCATAGCATAGTTCAGATTTTTTTTTTCTTTTCACAAGATAGACCATTGTCATTTTCAAATGATCTGGAGAAATAAGACAAATGACAAAGCTTAAAGTGGCAGAGGAAGCAGGAAGAAGCAGAGAGAGATCAGGAGAATAGCTTAGGCTAGGACTTAGAATTTGCCAAAGCCAACAGCAACCACCACAAGACTGAAATATAAAGTAAACTTCTACAAACATTGATTATAGACCTTTCTACCTTCAAAGGACTGAACTAAGAAATTAGAATACAATATGGTCTTCAATGTGTACTTTCTGGGGTAGGAAACGTATAAATATTTACGATACAGTAAAATGAAAACATAAAAGTTGGTAAGAGATATAGAAAATGGCAATCAATTCACCCTGAGGTTGGAGAATAGGGGCATTTTTGAACTAGGCCTTGAAGAAGGAATAAATATTCCATAAAGAGAATAAAGAAGATGGGCAGCAAAATGCTCCAGGCAAAAAGATACGCAGTCTCAATTAAATATTAAATATTGATTTTTTTAAAAGTCATAATTATAATAAAAGCCAACGTTTAAATCTTTAGTATGTGCCAGACACATACATAACTTACATTTTTAATTATTTGCAAAGGACTGCTAAAATATTTTGCATTGACTAACTCATATAAATTTTATTAATTCATTTAATAAAATCTCAACAACTCTCAACAACTCATGAGTTTGAAGTGGTTATTCCATCGTTTTATAGGCAAGGAAACTGAAACAGAGTTGCCAAGTAATTTCCCCCGTACACCCATGACTAAGCAATTAGTAGAACCAGTGAACACATCTAATCAAAGTTACTTCAGAGCTAAAATTTTTAACAGTATTTTACTCTGCCTCCTTTAGGGTAATACATAAAACTATGACTGTTAATGAATATATGTCAACTATACTTATCAATAGTAAAGAGAGAAAAATTTAAAACAGAGGTTTCTTAAGCCATTAACATGCCGTTATTCACAGTTAGAAGCTCAAGAATGTCAAATAAACTTTATGAAAGGAGTGGAGCAAAATATTTTATAACCAAATTGCTTTCATATCCAAACATAGTATTTTGCAAGCCCACTCACTTAAAAAGTAGAGGGTCTTTAGTAATTGCTTAAGTAAAATTAGCAAATCAATTTAAGTAAAAGAGTAGTAAATGCAACCTGGCTATTACGCACAATAAGTGCACATGATTATTTTAAATTTTAAAACTTTTTAAATTTTGTTCGTACATAGTACATATATATGTTTATAAAGAACATGGGATGCTTTGATATATCTATGTAATGTGTACAACCATATCATGGAGAATGGGGTATCCATCCCCTCAAGCATTTACAATCCAATTACACTTTTGGAGTTATTTTAAAATGCACATTTAAGTTATTATTCACTATAGTCATCCTGTTGTGTAATAGGCCTTATTCATTTATTTTTACTATTTATTTGTACTCATTAACTATCCCACCTTCCTTCATCTCCTACCCCCAATAACTTTCCCAGTCTCTGGTAACCATCCTTTTACTCTCTACATCCATATGTCCAGTTATTTTGATTTTTAGAGCCCACAAATAAGTGAGAACATGCAATGTTTGTCTTTCTGTTCCTGGTTTATTTCACTAACATAATGATCTCCAGTTCCATTCATGTTTCTGCAAATGACAGGATCTCATCCTTTTTATAACTAAATAGTAATCCATTATGCATATGTACTACATTTGCTTTATCCATTTATCTGTTGATGGATGCCTAGGTTGCTTCTAAACCTTAGCTGCTGTGAACAGTGCTGCAGTAAGCATGGGAGTGCAGATATTTCTTCAATACTGGTTTCTTTTGTTCGGGGTACATACCCAGCAGTAGGATTGCGGGATTGTATGATAGCTCGATGTTTAGTTTTTGAGGAAACTCCAAACTGTTCTCCAAAGTGTTTGTGCTAATTTACATTTCCACCAACAATGCATGAGGATTCCATTTACTCCACATCTTCACCAGCATTTGTCTTTGATGGCAGCAGCAGCCCATCTGGAGTGGTTGGTGCGAAGACACCAGCTGCAGTGAAAGGTGTGACTGGGGCTGTGGGCTCTATGGAGCCAGGGGGAACTGGGAACAGGCGGGAGCTAGGTTCCCTTCTGAGTTGGTGGGGCAGGAGCCCCACCCTCCTGGGCACAGCTTCAGCTGCCAGCTGTGGCTCTGGACACAGACATCAGTGTACTCTTGGGGTCCAGGGAAACCCCCCTTCCACCATAGACTCAGAAGCACCTGCTTCCATTTCGTGACCTCTCCCTGATCCTGGCACCCACTCCAATTTCAGAGCAAAGTTGTGGCTGAGCCCAGGTGCTGTTGCAACCTGGCTGGGTATGCATGTGCTTGGGGCAGCACTGACGTGCCAGGCCTCTGCTGCCTCAGCCCCCTCTGGACTTTGGGCATGGATGAGTATGCAAGGGAGACCAAAAGGGGCCTGAGAGGTAGCTCAGTGTGTGTCTACAGGCAACCCTCAGCACGAACAGCCTGGGTGCTGTGGATGACTTGTTGATGGCAGCAGGCAGCAGACAGGCTCCTGGGCAGAAAGGGGAAGGTCCCTGGTGAAGCCCCCCTCTTCAAGCCAGAGACAGCCTGAAGCATGGGAGCTGGGCTGTCAGTTCTGAGTGGAGGCCACTCCATCAAAAGTAAGAACTTATGATGCTTTTGCTGGGCCCACCCATGGCCACCCATGGATTATTCAGCATTAACTTCCTCCCTTCTGAAGCTCATAAAAACCTGGAACTCAGCCAGACTCAGGCAGACATTCTGATGACCTGCCTGCAGATAGGAGCTACCACTCTGGGTTTCCTTTCCACTGAGGGGTACGTGCCTTTCAGGCCGGGTGAGCAGAACAAGCCCCAGTGGGCATGAGCAACACTCAGGCAGTAGGTGCCACTAGTCACAGAGGATTCAGACTAGCAAAGACATACCCCAAAGATTCCATGATATTATTGCCTGCTTTTTGTATATAAACCATTTTAACTGGGGTGAATGATATCTAATAGTAGTTTTGCTTTATATTTCTCTGATGATCAATGATGTCGAGCACCTTTTTATATGCTTCTTTCCCATTTGTATGCCTTCTTCTGAGAATTGTCTATTCAAATATTTTGCCCATTTTTTGATCAGATTATTAGATATTTCATATAGAATTGTTTGCATTCTTTATATATTCTGGTAATGAATCCCTTGTCAGATGGGTAATCTGCAAATATTTTCTCCAATTCTGTGGCTTGTCTCTCCGTTTTGTTGATTGTTTCCTTTGCTATGCAGAAGCTTTTTAACTTGATGCAATCCCATTTGTCCATTTTTGCTTTGGTTGCCTGTGCTTATATGGTATTTCTCTCTAAATTTTTGCCCAGACCAATGTCCTGGAGATTTTCCCCGGAATTTTCTTGTAGTAGTGTAATAGTTTGACACCTTAGATTTAAGTCTTTAATCATTTTAATTTGATTTTTGTATATGGCAAGAGATAACGGGCTAGTTTCATTCTTCTGTAAATGGATATCTAGTTTTCCCAGAACCATCTATTGAGGAGACTGTCTTTTCCCCAGTGTATATTCTTTGCGCACCTTTGTCATTTTTGCACCTTTGTCAAAAATGAGTTCACTGGAGGATAGCCCCCTAATCCACAGCAAGACAAGGCACTGGTCAGAGTCATATGCCCCCTTTGAGGCCCCAGCTCCTAGATGACATTCCTATGTGTGTGGATTTGTTTCTGGGTTATCTCTATTCTGTTCCATTGATCTGTGTGTCTATTTTTATTCCAGTACCATCCTTGGTTCTCAGTTATTATCTCTTTGCATATGCTTTCTACTCCTATCTCTTTCTCCACTACCACATTAAGGCCAGTATCTCTTCAATTTGCCCTGTTGGGCTATTTTCTGGATCCTGTAAGCATGTTTCCTTTTAATAACTATTTTTCTTTTGTCTCCTCTGACTATATTTTCAAATAGCCTGTCTTTAAGCTTACTCATTCTTTCTTCTGCATGATCAATTCTGCTATTAAAAAACTCTGATGCATTCTTCAGTGTGCCAATTGCAATTATCAGTTCCAGAATTTTTAAAAATTCTTTTAAAATAAATTTTAAATTTCAATTATTCTTTATTTTTTAAAATTATGTTGATCTTGTTATTAAATTCATATGACAGAATTCAGAATTCCTTCTCTGTTATCTTTACTTTCTTTGAATTTCCTCAACACCGCTAGTTTGTGTTCTCCATCTGAAAGGTCACATATCTTTCTCTCTCCATGATTGATCACAGGTGCCTTATTTAGTTCATTTAGTAAGGTCATATTTTTCTGGATGGTCTTGTAGTTATCTGTTGTTCATCTGTTTCTGGGCATTGAAGAGTTAGGTATTTATTGTAGTCTTCAAAGTCTGGACTTGTTTATACCCGCCCTTCTTGGAATAGCTTTCCAGATATTCAAAAGGACTTGGGTGTTACAATATAAGCTCTATCTGTTTCAGAGTTCATCCCAATCCCAGTTCCCAGTAATGATATGGTTCTTGCAGACTTGTAGAGGTACTGCCTTGATGGTTTTGGACAAGATCTAGGCGACTTCCTGGATTACCAGGAAGAGACTTTCCTTCTCTTCCCTTATGTTCTCCCAAACACTCTGTCTCTCTCTCTCTCTCTCTCTCTCTCTCTCTCTCTCTCTCGCTTTCTCTCTCTGTGTGTGTGTGTGTGTGTGTGTGTGTATGTGTGTGTTCTGAGCTACCTAAAGCTTGGACTGAAGTGACACAAGCAGCCCTGTGGCCACAGCCACTATGACTGTGCTGGGTCAGACCTGAGACTAACACAGCACTGGGTCTTACCCAGGCTAACTATAACCACCACCTGTGATTGTTCAAGGCCCTGGGGCTCTACAATCAGCAGATGGCAAAGCCAGCCAGGACCATGTTCCTTCCCTCAGGGTGGTGATATACCCTAGTCCCTGCATGAGTTCAGAGGTGCCATCTGGGAGTCAGGGACTAGAGTCAAAAATCTTAGAAGTCTACCTCATGTTTTGTTGTTATGTGGCTGAGCTGACAGTCAAATTACAAGACACAGCTCTTCCCACTCTTCCCTGCACTTTTCAAAAGCAGAGGAGCTTCACCCTGCAGCCTCCACCACCACAGTCCACGAGAAGTACTGCCAGATTGCTGCTGACGCTCCCTTAAGGCTCAAAGTTGTGTGCGTGTGTGTGTGTGTGTGTGTGTGTGTGTGTGTGTATGAGAGAGAGAGAGAGAGAGAGAGATCCTATATCAAAAGAAAAATTCTATTCCTTTTATTCAGTTTTTAAACATACCAGTGAAAATCAAAATTGTCAAATTTTCCAATGGCAATTTCTCCACACCAGAAGGTAGTCATGACTCTCAAAGAAGAAACAATTTGGGTTTCTTCTGCCTTCAAAATGTTATCAAATCCTGTTTCTCTCACAGGCTTTTAAAACACATGGAAAATAACAAATATTCCAATCAATGAAACATACCAAATGTCAGTAATATGCAAGACACATTCTTTTGAGGAAATGGATGTAAAAAAAAATTCAGTCTGTATACGCAAAAGCAGCAAGAAAATTCAGTCTTTTTTCTTCTTCTTCTTTAAAAATCCATTACTTCTAAAATATTCCACAAAATTGGAAGTGAAAGACTAAATATCAGGAAAGGGAAGAGAGGGAGAGGGAGCACACACCATTAACAGACCAAAAAGTAAAATTATACAAACTTAAGCAAACTTTATAACAGACTGGGGTCATACTCCAAGATACCAAAGGCTGGTTGAAGAAATTCACCATTCTGTAGGACTGAGGGTTTGTATGGCTGAGTGAAAATCCACAAAGATTCACTGCTGTGGAGCAAGCCCCCTTCCCACTCCAAATCCTGGTTTCTGCACAATGCCTCTACTGGGAGGGCCTCTTATTCCACTGCCCAGCCCACCCTGAGGGCCTCCAGGTGCCCAAAGGTGATTATCTCGTCAATCCCCTTCCTTGGCAGCTCCAATCTTCTCTTCCACATCAGACAGACCTCACCTCTGAACATGATGATCCTGTTGCTAAGGACCTTCTGAACAGGCTCAGAATCATCAAACACAACAAAACCAAAGGTTTTTCTCCAGTACCTGCAGACGTAGCTCAGACAGTACAGGAAGACTTGAGGACATTTTCCTGGACATCTGTGACAAGTAAGAACCTTCCACCCACTGGAGCTGTTCTAGTCACTGCGATACTACCTCATGTTGTTAAAGTTCCAGCTTCACAGCCCCACTCAAAGGTACTTAAGTTGGCTTGTGGTGATGCTGTCTGGCCTGGAACTCATCCTTCAGGGAAGTGGGCTCTCCTCTGGCTCAGAGCATGTCCAGAAATTCTGTCCAAGAGTCAAGTCCTGGAATTCGGGATTCTAAGAGTCTACTTGTTGCTCTACCCCTCTATAGCTGTGCTGGTACCTAAGGCACAAGACAAAATTTCCTTTACTTTTCTCTCTGCTTTTCTCAAGAAAAAGGAGTTTTGCCCCACAGTCACCACAGCTGTTAATGAGCAGAGTCTCACCTGAAGCCAGTAAGCCTCAGAGACTCATCCAAGGCCCTCAATGTATTACCCAGGTATCATTGCTGGTTATTCAGGGCCCAAGAGCCCTTCAGTTAGCAGGTGATGAATGCCGCCAGGACCAGTTCCTTACCTTTAAGGCAGCACATTCTCTTCTCACCCAGGGTATGTCTCAAAATGTCAACCATGAGCTAGAGCCTAGAAGGGGGCCTCATGACTCTGACCAGTGCCTTGTCTTTCTATGGATTAGCTGATATATGAGATGCAAGACAAAGGCCTCCACACTCTTTTCTCCTCAAGTGGAAGGAAGGGGTCCATTTTGAGCTGTGATCTGTGTAGACTGGGGTTAGGGAAGGAGTGATTTCAACACTCCCTTAGCTGCCGCAGCTGGTATCTAAGTAGGTTGTATACTTTCCCTCTACCCTCAAGTCCACCATCTCTTAGCCTGATTCAGCACTAGGAGTCACTGAGAGTTGCAGTCCTGATGGCCAAGACTGCATTTAAAGTTGAATTAGAGACCCAGCGCACTGTAGCCCCCAGTAGTGAGGTTTGTGGGAACTCAAATTCCAACTGCTAAGATTGGCAGTGTTTTCCATCTGACTAGGGCTCCTTTAAGTGCTCGGCTGTGGACAGGCGTAGCTGAGTTTGGTCCAGTTTTCTTTTCTGCTCTAACAGGACAGCACTTAATTTAGTGCTTCACAATTTCTGTGTTCTTCCTCCTTTACTGCCCAGAGGAATTCGCCACACCATGCCACTGCTGCCAGGAGGTGAATCCACACTATTATTTATTTATTATATATATATATATACTATTATTTTTTTAACCTCTTCAGTGCCTCTTACAATTATATGGAATTACCACCAGGTACTATGAGGGCTCACCTGATTTTTGGTTCTTATGAAGGTGTTTTGTGTGTGTGTCTGTGTAGGTAGTTGATAAATTGGTGTCCTTGGATGAGATGGGGTAAGGATTGCTGGAGCTTTCCACTTCACCATCTTGTTCTGCCTCTTGATTATATACCTTTAAATATTATTTTCACATCTAGAATTTTGCTGATTTTTGCATTGTTAAAGAAATTTTGCACTGCTGAAATAAACTCTATTTTGTGATTATGTAGAAAACTTTAAAAATATTTATCTGTTAACTTTTTTTTTTGTATTTTGCTTGGGATTTTTTTCTTTTCCATTTGTAAGATAAATTGACTTAGAATTTTCCTTTCTTGTAATGTCATTTTCAAGTTTGCTATTTAGTGAATTCTGGCCATATATCATAAGTTTGAAAGTGTTCCTGTATTTATTTGTTTTCTGATAATTTGTGTAAGATCTTTGTTTCATTTTCCTAGAGATTAATCAATAAAGACCTGTGAGTCTGGCGTTTACTCTATGGGTGGGTTCTCTTTCTTTAATGGCTACCACATTACCCATTACTAGCACTTTCATTATGTCTTAATCATACCCAATTTGCTGTATTTACTTTTGTCTTTCCTTCTCTTTATGCCTGTCTAGGTATTTTCTACCAACTTAGCTTCCAGTAGAGTAATTACTAATTATTAAGTGAATCTTATAGTTCTAGAATTTGTATCTGCTTCTCCTGTATACTTTCTAGTTCACGTGTGAAATGCTCCTTTTTGTTTCTTTTCCTGAACACATTTATTCAGGTCAATTGAAAGTCATTGTAAATCACCTTCAGCAATTGGAGCACTGCTGATTGATTTCCATTTTTCCCTTGGTTCTGAATTTTGTATGATTATTGACTGGTACACATTATGTGTTAAAATATGAAGGCTCTGAATGAGGTTATAATTCCCTTCTGCCCAGCAGTTTAGAACAGAGATCAATCCCTTGCTTTAATCAGAGGTTGAGTAGGTTATAGGGAATTTCAAGATTTGTGAAATTTATTCTGTATCTGATTTTCCATATTTCTATATCCTGAGTTTCATTCTTAGGAAACAGCTTACTTTCATAGTGAAAAAAATATGAACAACTGAGAAAGTTCAGCTACCTTACTTTGGTTTTCTTCTCTCCATGATCTTGGTTTCCTAAGCTCTGGCTGTCTTTCTGGCTCTCTGATGTCTTTAAATAGACCTTTTGCTTACTAATTTATTTCCTACTCAGCTTTTATATCCCATCAAAATAAAAACTTATTATTTTTTAAAAAAGGTTTAGATTCGGGGGTAAATGTGCAGGTTTGTTACATAGATACATTGAGTGATGGTGTGGTTTAGGCTTCCAGTGTACCTATCACCCGCATATTAAAAATTGTACCTGATAGGTGATTTGTAAATCCTCATCCCCTTCCTGCCATCTCCCTTTTAGAGTCTCCAGTATGTATCATTTCCATTTTTAAGTCCATGTGTACACATTGCCTAACTTCCACTTTTAACTGAGAATGTGAGGTATCTATTTTTTTTTTTACTTTTGAATATTCCATTTAGCTTAATGGCCTCCAACTCATGTTGCTGCAAAAGGCATGTTTATTCCTTTTTATGGCTGCACAGTATTCCATCGTGTATATATACAACATTTTTAAATCCAATTATCCATTGATGAAAACTTACATTAATTTCATGTCTTTGCTATTGTAAATAGTGCTGAGATAAACATACCAGTGCAGGCAGATATTGTTTTGATATGATGATTTTTGTTTCTGGAGTAAATACATAGTATTTGGATTGCTGGGTTAAATGGTAGTTCAATTTTTAGTTCTTGAGAAATCTCCCTAATGTTTTCCAAAGAAGTGGTACTAATTTACATTCTCACCAATGTTCCCTTTCCTCTGTATCCTCATCAATATCAGTCATTTTTTGACTTTTTAACAGTAGTCATTCTAATTGTTGTAAGATAACATCTCATTGTGGTTTAAATTTGCATTTCTCTGATGATTAGCGGCATTATGCAGTTTTTTATGCTTGTAGTGGTTTGTATGTTTTTTTTAGCTTTGTAATATATTTTACTTATTTTTTAGCTTTTTAATACATTTTAATTTTAATTAATTAATTAATTTTTTATTATACTTTAGGTTCTGGGATACATGTGCAGAATGTGCAGATTTGTTACATAGTTATACATGTGCCATGGTGGTGTGCTGCACCCACCAGTCTAGTATCTACATTAGGTATTTCTTCTAATGGTATCCCTCCTCTTCCCCCCCCACCCACTGACAGGCCCTACTGTGTGATACTCTCCTCCCTGTGCCCATATGTTCTCATTGTTCAACTCCCACTTATGAGTGAGAACATGCAGTGTTTGGTTTTCTATTCCTGTGTTAGTTTGCTGAGAATGATGGTTTCCTAGCCTCATTCTTGTCTTTGCAAAAGACATGATGAACTCATTCTTTTTTATGGCCAAGTAGTATTCCATGGTATGTATATGAGCCACATTTTCTTTATGCAGTCTAACATTGATGTTCATTTGGGTTGATTTCTAATTTTTTGCTGTTGTAAATAGGGATGAACTAAACATACATATGCATGTGTCTTTATAGTAGAATGATTTATAATCATTTGGGTATATATCAAGTATTGGGATTGCTGATGGTATTCCTGGTTCTAGATCCTTGAGAAATAATCACACTGTCTTTCACAATGGTTGAGCTAATTTACACTCCCACCAACAGTGTAAAAGCATTCCTATTTCTCCACATCCTGTCTAGCATCTGTTGTTTCCTGACTTTTTCATGATCACCATTCAAACGGATATGAGATGGCATCTCATTGTGCTTTCGATTTGCATTTCTCTAATGACCATTGATGATGAGCTTTTTTCCCTATATTTGTTGGCTGCATAAATGTCTTCTTTTGAAAAGTTGTTCATATCCTTCACCCCCATTTTGATTTTTTTTCTTGTAAATTTGTTTTAAACTCCTTGTAGATTCTGGATATTAACCCTTTGTCAGGTGAATAGAGTGCAAAAATTTTCTCCCCTTCTGTAGGTTGCCTGTTCACTCTGATGATAGTTTCTTTTGCTGTGCAGAAGCTGTTTATTTTAATTAGATCCCATTTTTCAATTTTGGCTTTCATTGCCATTGCTTTTGGTGTTGTAGTCATGAAGGCTTTGCCCATGCCTATGTCCTGAGTGGTAGCGTCTAGGTTTTCTTCTAGGAGTTTTAGGTCATATGTTTAATTCCCAAATCCATCTTGAGTTAATTTTTGTATAAGGTCTAAGGAAGGGTTCCAGTTTTAGTTTTCTGCATATAGCTAGCCAGTTTTCCCAACACCACTTATTAAATAGGGAATCCTTTTCCCATTGCTTGTTTTTATCAGGTTTGTCAAAGGTCAGATGTTTGTAGAGGTGTGGTGCTATTTCTGTGGCCTCTGTTTTGCTCTATTGGTCTATATATCTCTTTTGGTATCAGTACCATGATATTTTGGTTACCATAGCATTGTAGTATAGTTTGAAGTCAAGTAGTGTAATGCCTCCAACATTGTTCATTTTGCTCAGGATTGTCTTGGATAGACGGGATCTTTTTTGGTTCTATATGAAATTTAAGGTAGTATTTTTTTAATTACTGGAAAAAAGTCAATCAAAGCTTGAGGGAAATAGCATTGGATTTATAAATTACTTTGGGCAGTATAGTCATTTTCACAATATTGATCTTTTTATCCGTGAGCATGGAAAGTTTTTCCATTTGTTTGTGTTCTCTCTTATTTTCTTGAGCAGTGATTTGTAGTTCTCCTTGAAGAGGTCCTTTACATCCCTTGTAAATTGTATTCCTAGGTATTTTATTCTCTTTCTGGCAATTGTGAATGAGGCTTTGCTGATGATTTGGCTCTCTGTCTATTATTTGTGTATAGGAATGCTTGTGATCTTTGCATATTAATTTCACTCCCACACAATAATAGTGGGAGACTTTAACAGCCCGCTGTCAAAATTAGGCAGATCAATGAGACAGAAGATTAACAAGGATATACAGGACTTGAACTCAGCTCTGGACCAAGCAGATCTAATAGATGTCTACAGAACTCTACACCCCAAATCAACAGAATATACATTCTTCTCAGCACCACATAGCACTTATTCTAAAATTAATCACATAAATGGAAGTAGAACATTCCTCAGAAAATGCAAAAGAACAGAAATCATAACAAACAGTCTCTCAGCTCACAATGCAGTCAAATTAGAACTCAGGATTAAGAAACTTACTCAAAAATGCACAATTACATGGAAACGGAACAACCTGCTACTGGATACCTACTGGGTAAATAACAAAATTAAGGCAGAAATAAACAAGTTTTTTCTTAAACAAATGAGAACAAAAACCCAACATACCAGAATCTCTGGGACACAGCTAAAGCCGTGTATAGAGGGAAATTTATAGCACTAAATGCCCACAGGAGTAAGCAGGAAAAGTCTAATATCTACATCCTAACATCACAATTAAAAGAATTAGAGAAGCAAGAGCAAATAACAATAAAAAACTAGCCGAAGACAAGAAATAACTAAGATCAGAGCAGAACTGAAAGAGACAGAGACATAAAAAAACCTTTCAAAAAATAAATGAATCCAGGAGCTGGTGTTTTGAAATGATTAACAAAATAGATAGACTACTAGCCAGACTAATAAAGAAGAAAAGAGAAAAAAATCAAATAGATACAATAAAAAATGATAAAGGGATATCACCACTGATCCCCTAGAAATACAAACTACCATCAGAGAATACTATAAACACCTCTACGCAAATAAACTAGAAAATCTAGAAGAAATAAATGAATTCCTAGACACATCCACCCTTCCAAGACTAAACCAGGAAGATGTCAAATTCCTGAATAGACCAATAAGTTCTGAAATTGAGGCAGTAATTAATAGACTACCAACCAAAAAAGTCCAGGACCAGCCGAGTTCTACCAGAGGTACAAAGAGTAATTAGTACCATTCCTTCTGAAACTATTCCAAACAATAGAAAAAGAAGGACTCCCCTCTAACTCATTTTATGAGGCTGACACTATTCTGATACCAAAATCTGGCAGAGACACTACAAAGAAAGAAAATTTCAGGCCAATATCCCCGATGAACATCAATGTGAAAATCCTCAATAAAATACTAGGAAACCAAAACCAGCAGCACATTAAAAAGCTTATCCACCACAGCCAAGTCAGCTTCATCCCTGGGATGCAAGGCTGGTTCAACATACATGAAGCAATAAGCATAATCCATCACATAAACAGAACCAATGACAAAAACCACATGATTATCTCAACAGATGCTTAAAAAGCCCTTGATAAAATTCAACACCACTTCATGCTAAAAACACTCAATAAACAAGGTTTTGCTGGAACATATATCAAAATAATAAAAACTATTTATGACAAACCCACAGCCAATATACTGAATGGGCAAAAGCTGGAAGCATTCCCTTTGAAAACCAGTACAAGACAAGGATGCTCTCTCTCACCACTCCTATTCAACATAGCATTGGAAGTTCTGTCCTGGGCAATCAAGCAAGAGGAATAAATAAAGGGTATTCAAGTAGGAACAGAGGAAATCAAATTATCTCTGTTTGCAGATGATGTGATTATATATTTAGAAAGCCCCATCGTCTCAGTCCAAAATCTTTTTAAGCTTATAAGCAACTTCAGCAAAGTCTCAGTATGTCTTCTATGAGAAACGTCTGTTCATAAGTTCTAACTTCTCTGTCCAGTATAAAGGAGAGAAATTATTAATGTTTAAATATGCATTTTCTACAATATATAGTTATACAAGTTCCCCAAATGTTATACAGAAATCTAACTTTCTTATCAAACCCTTTGATCCAATTTTTTTCATTATTTATATGTTTGTGAATGTAAATGTTTTCAGAATGACATTAAATTTGATTCTTAAGTACTGCATAAGTAAATCTTCTACATACTAATTACATTTTAAATCATTTATATTAAATTTTAAGATTATGAAGTCATTTATTTATATTTGTGTCAGAAAGTTTTGGAAATCAATCACATAAAGCAAGAAGCTTAGATATAAAACCATCTGAAATTATGCTAAAACAATTACATACAGTCATATGCCACATAATAATATTTTGGCCAATTATGAACCACATATATAACAGTTGTCATACAAAATTATGATGGAACTAAAAAATTCATTTTTGCCTAAAGACTTTATAGCCATTATAACATCATATCACACTTATTATTGTTTTTCTAAATGTAGGGTAGTTTAAGTTTTTAGTGTTTATAAAGTCTACAGTAGTGTATAGTAATGTCCTAGGACTTCATAGTCACTTACCACTCACTCACTGACTAATCCAGAGCCGCTTCCAGTCCTGCAAGCTTTGTTCATAGTAAATGCCCTATACAGGTGTACCATTGTTTATATTTTATACTGTATTTGTTCTTTTTCTATGTTTATATATGTTTAGATACACAAATAAATACTATTGTGTTATAATTGTCTTTAGTGTTCAGTACAGTAACATGCTGTACAGATTTGTAGTCTAAGAGCCATAGACTAGACCATATATCTTAGGTGTGCAGTAGGCTATACCATCTAGATTGTGTAAATACACTCTACAATGTTTGCATAATAACAAAATCACCTAACAATAGAGTTCTCAGGATGTGTCCCCGTCGCCAAGTGATATATGAGTGTATATACACTGACTCTCAGAGTTATGAGTGTAGTGTAAACTGGTTAAATGAGTAATGAAAATGAATATCATCATTGCCATTAATTATATCTGTATTACCAGAATAGGCCATAGTGTGGTAATCATATTACCTTTTAAAAACACAAATTATTTTCTTTGTAATTAAATTTGAAAGACAGAATGGACACATTCATAGCAAGTAAGATAAAGTTCCCTCAATCCTCAGTGATTGATAGCATTAATTTAGTGTTTTCCATGTTCCAAGTATTGTCCTAAGAGCTTTACGCAGCTTATTAATTTAATTCTTTTTTAAAAAAAAAATGGCCAATTTCATGTTACTGGATTTTACTTCAATTTTTAAAATACTTGAACAGAAAAAAGAAACCACCACTTTCTTTGCTCATTCATGAGAAGCAACTCATCTGTTCAAGTTTGATCATGAGATTGCAGCAATTCAGGTACATCATCAGGCTTCACTTCTAATACTAGTTATCTTGCTCTTTCTAACACATCTGCAGTGACTTCCTCCACTGAAGGACCCCCTTCAAGTTGTCCATGAGGTTTGGGTCAACTTCTTCCAAACTTCGTTAATGTTGACATTTTGACGTCCTCTCATGAATCGTGAATTTCTTAATGGCATCTAGAATGATCATTTACCATCTGAAAATTTAATTGTTACAACAACACTAGGTGTTAGGTGATGAAATTATTACATCTCTTTTACAGGTGGTGCAATATAGGCATAAAGAGCTTAAATATCCTCTCTGAAACCCAGAAGTAGCAAATTCAAAAGTCAAAATTTTAACTCTGGCACTCCCATGAAAAAGACACTTAATCTCCTTTAATGTTGCCTTCATTAAGGAGTTAAAAGACTGGGCGTGGTGGCTCATGCCTGCAATCCCAGCACTTTGGGAGGCCAAGATGGGCGGGTCACCAGGTCAGGAGATCAAAACCAACCTAACCAACATGGTGAAACTCTGTCTCTACCAACAATACAAAAATTAGCTGGGCTTGGTGGCGTGTGCCTGTAGTTCCAGCTACTGGGGAGGCTGAGGCAGGAGAATCGCGTGAACCCAGGAGGTGGAGGTTGCAGTGAGCCGAGATCAGACTACTGCACTCCAACCTGGTGACAGAGCAATACTCTCAAAAAAAAAAAAAAAAAAAAAAATAGGAGTTAAAAGGTACACGTGACAATGGAGTATGGAGTAGGGAGTGACCAGGTAGATATCAATGATAAAGGAAAGAAAACGAGGAGAATCATTATTGTTGAAGTCATAAATTAATTCATAAATTATGTTTAACTGAGAGGAAACAGGGAACTCTAGACTAACGGAATTCAATAAATGTGAATGTTGCATCTCTAATGAGCAAATTAACTTGTGATTTTATCCTTTCATAAATTGTTTATGTTCTATCTTGGTCTAGTTTGTATAATTAAAATACTAGTGATTTTTGCAGTTAGTTCAATACAAAGATAAAGTGTGTAAATCCTGTTATGAATATGTGGCACATAGTAAGCACTCAATAACTAATTATTTAATTTCCTAGGTTATCTTAACAATCTGCAGCAATATACTAAGAACAGCACCAAGAAAACTACATTTCTCTGTCATTCTGTGCCAGCTGTGGTATTTGGAAAGCCTTGTCTCTCCCAAGTACCTTCTGTCTCTGGCAGCTCCATGTAAAGTTCAGGAATGATCAGTGCTGAGCTTTTAGTTGCTGTAGCCACCGTCTCCACAGACCAAGACCCAGTGATTTGCATTTCTTGCCTCCATGTCCATGGATTATTTTCTATCTACTCTGTTCTATTATCCTGCTTCATTCACAGATGTTGTAGACGCTGTTCTGAAAAATTTTGTTTTGAGCTGTGAGCTTAGTCATTCCCATAGGGGTTCTCTTTTCTAATAATGGTCATAATTGTCACAATAGTATCACCTATGGACTGGCTGCGGTATTATTACAAACAAGAAAAATTTTACCTGGCTTACTTACATAAAGCATGGGAGTAAACACACTGAATTTATGGGAAGTGCATTGGAAATATTACAGAATCAAAAAAAGCCTGGAGAAGCAGCCTTTGTAGAACAGTAGCAGAAATGCAATGGTGATAAAACCACAAAAATTGTTGGTATGGCCTGCTGCCACCACTGCATAGTCTATTGCTGGACAATGAACTTTACCCCTGCTCTAAATTACATCTGGTTTTCCTGGTTTATTTGAGTCACTCCTTCTAAACTCAAAGATGAAAAGTCCCAACTTGCCAAGATTACCAATAATGTCTATGCCTTAACTTTTAAGATAAAAGATGAAACTCTACTGTTTACTTTAGTACCATTCGAGAAGTTTTCCAACTCTAACAAAGACTTATTCATGAAGTTTAATTGCTGAGTCACCAAAATAGCACAAATGTGCTCTATACCTTCTCACTAAGCATAAATGCATACTACATCAAAGGCCAGATCATAACATCTCCATTTAGTCTGACAGGACCTTGCATTTTGTTCTGTCAGAATTTGAGACATATATTCATGCCTCAACAACTATACCACTAGAAGGGCAAACTAGCAGGTATTATTAGAGCCACCCCATTCAGACTAAAGTAAAATATCAAAATGTCTAAGAACAAGTTCTTATCTACAGGGCTGAACCAGTCTTTAGAGGCATATTAAATGGTAGCAAACATAATGCAGAAAATCATGGGCATTATCTCATAACTAACTGTATCTGCTCTAATGTACTCAAGATATTTATTTTTAAAAGACTAATTTTCTTTTATTTTTAACTCCTTTCTCTGTAAGCTTTCCAATAAGTTATTCTATCTAAAATGTTTATGCTACGATGGTAGTATTTATTAAATAATCAGTATATGTCAGATATTTTTCCAAATCTTTCATTGGCATTGTTTAGTTGCAAAACTAATCTATCAACTCTTATTATCTCCATTTTACAGATTGGGGAACTGAGCTAAAGAGAACTTAATGTATACATGCATGCACATGTGTGTATAGATGTAGAGAGAGAGGAAGAGAGAGACAAAAAGAGATTAAGGTAAACTCAAACACAACTGTGTTTGTGATATAGTAAGGTTATAAAAGATTCTTGAGCTAAAATGACAATTCAATATTGTCAAAGTCAAATTTGATTTATAAAATACCAAATCATCTCTTAGAAACCACTGTGAGAAGGTAGACAGGAAATATCTGCATAACCCAGCACTTCAATGTTCAACTGTCTCAACCATAAAAAATTTAATAAACACAACCAAAAAATGGCAGTCTGACATTTTTTGAGTTTTACAGCACAGAAGTAATTCTGCACAGAATGAATTAGATTCGGGGAAACTGTTGTTATAGGAAATCATTGATTAATGGATTTTATACTAAGATGATTGGTTTCTCTGGCTTTTCTCAGGATGATTCATCGGTTGGCTGCCCACATCAGGTATTTTGGAGCACAGTGTTCTCTCGTTGGAAATAATTCTTTTTCTGAAAGCAGACATGATGGACATTTAGCAAACAGTTTAAAATTTGCTTCTGTGTTTGCCACTGAAATTGTCTTTGGTAGCAAGTTAAGAAAAAATGGATGCAGTTGTCTCACTGGGGTATTTGTCATTTCCTTGGAGTACATATACCATGTATCTAGAGATCTCTCAGTAGAATGGCTGAATGATATTCAGTGTACATATTGATAAGAAATTTATTTAATTTGTAATGTCTGTTATTCAAACACTAAAATACAAGCTTGCTTAATTCAGTTTGTCTTACTTTTTCAAAGAAAGGGAATCACTTGCTAAATAACATTTCAAAATACAAAAAACAGAGAAGCAAGTAGCAAGCTAATACAAATGTAAACTATTATGATGTATATAAAAAGTTTTATTTGGTAGAAATATATTAAAATTAGTTTTTGATAAAATATTTGATGATGTCTGATTTCCACTAGAGATAATGATTATTATTATATGTTCCTATAAAATAAATCATAAATGTGTTTGTAAGGAAAATATTTATAAATTACTGTATTTTAGTTGAATGGTTAGCCAATATATTTAAGTAATACATTGTAAATCAGCAAATGGTATACTTTTATATCTAAAAAGATATGACTAAATGATGGTAACTTTTAATCTAAGTGCTGTCCATGTCAGTTATCTAATTTTGTTTATACATTGAATCTAAGTTCTAGCATTTTCAAGAAGCTACAAATCAAAAAATTACATGTATAATACTTACAGGAATCATTTATCAGATACCAGATATTAAAATATTTGTAAAACAGTAGACAGATTACAAACAAATCACTGAAACATTTGTTGTTATTAAAATAGGTTTGATTATAGGAGTATTAGGTATCATGTATGCTGAGAAATTATTATGTATACTGATTCAATATTTTATGCCATTAACTGAATGGTGATACTCATTAATGTATTTGAGTTCCAAAAAGCTTAGTTACTCCAAATACAAATAACAAATGAATGCCAATTATTCAGATAATTATGCTTTATACTTTTCTAGATATTATTATTACTGTACTTTAAGTAAAAATGAAAACGCTTAAATAAAAGTTGGTCTGAAATTATACAACATTGTAATAGAAGAAATCAAACATACAGAAATATCCTCAGTAGCTTATTTCTATCTTTAGATAATACCATACAACTTATTTGTTAATAAATTATAAAGATAATATTTTAAAATACCTATATATCATAAATTTGAACACCTATGGAAATAGTTCAAACAAAAAATACTAACCTATGGACTCTACTGGAATAAAAACAATAATACACTGTGATAGGTAGAGAGATTCTAGTATTGCAAGTTGTTCAGTGATGAGAAATAAGTTAATATAATTCATCACAACAATAATTTTAAATTCACAATATAAGCTTGAAAAACAATCCTCAAAAGGTATACCATGTTAAATCTGAATCATTTTTTTTCAAAAATTTGTGTATTAGTCTGTGTAAATTTACTAACCAATTAATCCCCAAATATCATTTGCCTAAGACAAAAATGAATTACTCCTCATTTAATATTCTCACTGAGGTTAGAGTTGGAGTTAGAGTAGGACCAAGTCAGATTTCAACTTCACAAAATCAATTTTTACATTCCTAGTGAAAAAAGAAAGTTTATTATTATAGCTTTTTATCTACATTTTCAAAACTTTTAGAAAGTATCTTAATAAAATTATCATTTGTGCATCAAGTAATTATTTGAAAATTTCTGGAAAAACACAAACTAATAAAATTAACTTTTAAAAATTTAATTGATCAATTAAAACTTCACACTTACTTAAACAGCAATACTTCTGAAAAGGTAATCCCCAGAAGATCCAAATCAAAAGAGGTAAAAAGTAAAAGAAATCTAGTCTAGAGATTTACTGATTTATTATATTGTATAATTTGAGTTCAACATAATACTTTTATATACATATACATAGTGAAATAATTATTACAGTTAAGCAGATAAACATATATCTCCCCTCACACATTTTCCCCATAATGAAAGCCCTTGAAATCCACTCTCTTAACAAAAATTCCCAGCATATAAGATAGTATTTTATTAACTAGAGTCCTCATGCTGTGCATTAGATCTCTTCATTCTATAAAACTGCAACTTTGTACTACAACTTTAACCTACATTTTCTATGGCCTGGTACTATTTCACTTTCTACTTCTTTGTATTAGACCTTTGTAGATTCCAAATATAAGTAAGATCATTTTGTATTTTTCTGTGTCTGACTTATGTCATTTAGCAAGTTGGTAGAATCATTATCAAAAATAACACAGAGGTTTCTCAAAAAATTTAAAGTAATCCTTTTTCTGGGCATATATACACAGAGAAAACTAAATCGTTACTGTACTTTCAGGAGATACTTAAGCACCCATGTTCATTGCAGCATTATTCAAAATTGGCATGATATAAAAATAACCTATTTTCATCAATTAATGCATGGATAAAGAAATTGTAGTGTGTGTATGTGTTTGTGTGTGTATTTTAAAAAGATGTATATTATTCAGCCTTGGGAAAAAGGAAGTTCTGCCATTTGCAACAACATGGGTGAAACTAGAAGACATTATTGTCTTTTGATTTGATGAAAAAACATTGAATAAATGGGCAAAATGGGCAACGTGCCTTGTTCTTAAATTGCAACTCTTAATATTCCAATAAATTCAACAATATTTTATAAATTCTATATGTGCATAAAAACAATCCAAGAACAAATATAAAATTTAGGTGGAGTGATAAGAATTTTACAATATTAGTTCAAAGATTATCTAGAAAAAAACAAGTAAATGTGAAATTTAACAATCATGATGAAGCATTTAACCTGAAAATATAAAATTACAAGAAGAAAACATAATTATACCAACATATTTGTCTCTTGGGATAAATGTTATCAAAATGTTACAAAAGGCAAAAACTATAAGAAAATAAGGGGATAGTATTGACTTTTTGTTCTGTTTCACCATTTTGCTAATATGTATAAAAACACTTGGTATTTTATTGACAACATGTTTGTATCTGTATTTTTGTATGTATATATATAATACACATTTATGTATATGTGTATAGTCATAGTATCTGTATTTTATACATATGTTTTATAAGTCAATAGGAATATATGAAAACTTGGTTTAAATTAGGCAACAAATAAAAATGCCTATTTGCCGTTCATATATTTGTCATAGTAGGTAATAATTTTCCTTTTTGAAGTATCTTAATATCATCTAGATTTGTAGTCTCTCTATTCTTACAGCAAAAATAGTTTATAGGATCTGAGAATGGCATAAAGGAAAAAGTCAAATCATATTGATTTGTAAGCTATGATTTTTTAATTAACACAGTCTTGGAGATTTTAGAGCATAAAAATTTTTGCCATTCAATATTTTTTAAAGTATTCCAAAGTTACCCTCTATGTGTCAAGTCATTTTTCAAAACCTTTAATGTTGGCTGCAATTCCACCAGTTATTTTGAGTTGCTCAAGCTCAGCATTTTCATACTCTCTCTGTCTTTCAGACAACATACATAATTTGTGTTTTAAATACCACAGGGAAAAAAATTATGAAAACTAGAACGAACTAATATATACAGAAATGCATTGTTAATTTTATCTACAAACAGGCCACTCCATCTGTTCAAACATAATGCTCCAAACCAAGGAATATGTTCCAAACCAAAGAGCATGATATTTGACAGATGGAGAGGTCTGTAAACCTGTCTGGAGCATGGAATAGTATAGAGTTAGTAGCAGGGTCCAATTTTCCACACTAAATGGAATCTAATAGAAATTTTTCCCCAATAAACATCAAAATCAGCACCAATTTTACCAATTGCTATGGATCATAGACCAAATCATTTTATCTATTTTCTTTCTCATGCAAAATAAACTTATATCTACTTTCTGAGTTAATTTTATACTTTCATGGCTGTTTTCCTACATAAATAAGTACAAATGTCAAAAATATTTCATATATAACAAAAGGCACGAATGTGTCATACTTAGCATGCTTTACTCTAGCATAAAAATATCATGTGAGTATTGTTCTTGGAACAATTAATTATTCAAATATTGTGTCAGTAGTAAAAAGGATTTGGAAAAAGCCTAAGATAGGTTTTGATAAATATCTTCACTTTATTGAATTAAACCAAAACAAGATGTTTAATTGCCTTCCCTAAAAGCATTCAGCCAGTGTGAGGCTAAATAAGATTCTCTGCTCTTGTCTAGGGCTCAGTTCTAAAATCCATCATTCTATTGTGTGATGAAGGACATGGGAGATTGCCTCATTATTAAAATCTCAGTGCAATTAAATTAGACATAAACTTTGCTGAAAATGTCTGTGTCATATGGGTTGCTAGGAACTGAGAATACTATTTCAATTTCTATATATTAGTGGTAGGCTTACCAAATACAGCATGAGGGCATCCAGTAAAATGTGTAGCTAAAAGATATTAACATTGATGGGTGTGACATTAGATCTCAGTAATTAAAACTAAAACTCAGAGCCACTTATGACTTTGCTAGTCAGTAAACTTGGCATAATTTAAACCTTACTTCTAGCCCTGCTCAGTTCAAAACCTGGGTAGTAATGACTGTCCTATCACCTAGGAGGATTTTTAGGGTGGCTGAGAACAACCTTATAAGAAATTCAGAAATTTAGTCGAAATTTCCAGTGGAAAGCCTTAAGAGGAGCCAACTTGTAGCTTCTTCAGAAGAACTTCATTGTATATGAATTGCTGTTCTAAACATATGTCCTTTTACTCTACTTGAAAGAAACAGCATATTCAAGCAACTAGACTTCAAATTTAAAAACTAAAGGACTTACTCTTCATTCGTTGGATAAGAGAACCTTCATTTTATGTAAAATTCATGTAAAATCAGTATGTCATAGCCATACTTGAACTTGAGCTAACCAAATGGGCCTTCTTTCTCTAGCCATGAAATAAATATTTCTAGATTTTTAAGTCATATATTTCAGCCTTGAATTGCTTTATTATCATTTTGTTGGTCACTTATTTCACCATATTATTCAAACACAATCTTCTCTGAACATTTACATGACTCTATTTGATACTATTTTATGTTAAGATAAACTGTCTAATGACATACTCTCAAAATGTGATTCTAAATTTATTTCCCAATTATAGGAAGTGTTATTGACCCTGCATCTCTTCATACAAATAAAATTAATTGAGAGGGTGTTTTCAGTTCCCAAGTAGCAGTTCAGATACTTCTTTGAATATTAGGGTACTCTCACCCTCTCTTTTTAGTACCTGCCTATTAAACGTCTCCATACCTTTTATTCCTATTCCTATTTATTTTTTCTTTTGATTTCCAACCTAGCATATGACTTGTAACATTGATAACTGCTGATGGCAGCGTGTGTGTATGTGTGTGTGTACATGCACGTGTGTTGAACTTTAACTTTACTCATTAGTTTGAGAAAATAAAGCATACCTAGAAAAAGAAATTAAAACTCTAACCATTAGAAAGTTCTTATTTTTATCTGTGTCACCAGATTACCCCTATGCATTGCTCTTCTTCTAACTCCTACTTAATGTATTCACTTTTAAATCTAATTGGCAATTTAATCTTAATAAATCCAAAATAAGTTCTTGATTCCTCCACCTGAATAAAAACTCAGTGATGTTTTTCAATGTGTTCCCACTTCAAAATTGATGGCAAAACCAATTTAATTTTAAAATAAAGAACCATCATTATTTCTCTATACTCTCTACTCCATTCATTGACAAATTCTTTCAGTTTCATTATTGAAATATATTTCTAATCAGTCCAAAATTATTTATCACCAAGGTCTAGATCCAGGCAATGATTTTCTCTTCTGAAAGCTAATGTAACATAATTTTTCCACTGCTGAAACTATAGTTTATTTTCCATACTGTGCTCAGAATATTAGTTTATTGTCTAGCTTCCTTATTGCTTGTTTTCCTTTTTTCCTTCCTTTCCTTCTTTATTCATTATTTTTTCCTCCTTCCCTTTGTTTCTTTATTCTTTCCTTTCTTTCCTCTTTCTTTCCATTCACCTTTCTAATTTCCTTCCCTCTCCTCTCAAATGAATTAGATTGCAAGTCTTCTCTGCCTTTATCTTTCATATTAAGTTCAGTTATATGTACAGTAAAATCAAAATCCTACCACGGCCGACAATTTGACCCTACCTCACCCTCTAAGCTTAATCATGTACCAAAATGTTCTTTCTTAATATATTCCAGGGATAGCTCAGTTTCATCTCAGAGTCTTTTCATTTACTCTTCCCTTTCCTTGTAAAAATCTTCCTCAGATTCTGAGCATGACACTCGCATGTATCATTCAGTTTTCGAATGTTACCATCTCTAGAGAAAGTGCTTGCCTGGCCACTCTATTTGCAATTCTTTACTGCTCCACACACACACAATTACCCTCAGTGATTGCCAATTTTATTGTCAATGTGACAACCCCCCACGGTGATATTGTTTGGCTGTGTTCCTACCCAAATCTCATCTTGCTTGTTGCCTACATAATCCCCATGTGTCTTGGGAGGAACCCAGTGGGAGGTAATTGAAATCTGGGGACAGGTTTTCCAATGCTGTTTTTATGATGGTCAGTAAGTCTCATGAGATTTGATGGCTTTATAAAGGGCAGTTCCCCTTCACACACTCTCTTGCCTGCTGCTATGTAAGACATGCTTTTGCTCCTTCTTTGCCTTCTGCCATGATTGTGAGGCTTCCCCAGCCATGTGGAACTGTGAGCTCATTAAACCTCTTTTCTTTATAAATTACCTAGTCTCGGGTGTGTCTTTATTAGCAGTGTGAGAACAGACTAATACACATGGGGTACCCAGATATTTGGTTAAATGTGATTCCTGGGCATGTTTATGAGGCTGTGTCTGGTTGAGATTAACATTTAAATGAGTGGACTGAGTAAAGCAGGTTGTCTTCCTTAATGGGGGTGGACATCATTCATTCCACTGAAGGGCTAGAGAGAATAAAAGTCTGAGAAAGAAAGAATTCACTCTGTCTGCCTGTCTTTGAGTTGGAATATTGTTGCTCTTTCCTTCAGACTCAAACTCTGGCTGGAACTTGCATCATCAGCTCCTGTTTTTCATACCTTTGTATTCAAATAGGAACTGTATCATTGACTTTCCTCCACTGAGACTTCTCATCCCGCATAATCACACGAGACATCCCTTCACATCAATCTCAGCTTTCCATCATGCACCTCAAAACTCTCTTGGCTTCTATCCATTACTCAGTTCCAAAGCTGCTTCTACAATTTAGGTATTTGTTACAGCAGTACCCTACCTCTCATTACCATAATCTTTATTAGTCTGCTTGAGTTACCAAAACAAAGTAATATAGACTGTAATACAGTCCAAGTAATATAGTCCAAATTAATATAGTCCAAGTAATAGACATTTATTTATCACAGTTCCAGGGGCCAAAAATTCAAGATCAAGTTGCCTACAGATTTGGTTCTTAGTAAGAGCCCTCTTACCGGCTCACTCTAATTACCAACTTCTCTGTGGCATTTTTTTGTGACAGCTAGAGTAGACAAATACACTCTTTATCACCTTTAAATAATGAAACATATCTAATCTTAATGGTATATGTGTGTATGTGTATATATATGCATATATGTATGTATATATATATGCATATATGTATGTATATATATATGCATATATATATGCATATATATGTATATATATATGCATATATATATGTATATATAATTTGTCAGTAAATTTCTCCATTTATATTCAAGCTAGAATTCACAGGTTCATTCGGAATTTCTGGCAGGTAGTCTTTATCCAATCCAATGTCTTAATGAAGTTCTAATATTAATTCTGCCCATATATATATACATATATATATGTAGATATAATTTGTATATATATATATATTTGTATATATATATATACAAATTATATCTACATATATATGTATATATACATATATATATGCATATATATATGTATATATATATGCATATATATATGTATATATATATGCATATATATATGTATATATAATTTGTCAGTAAATTTCTCCATTTATATTCAAGCTAGAATTCACAGGTTCATTCGGAATTTCTGGCAGGTAGTCTTTATCCAATCCAATGTTTTAATGAAGTTCTAATATTAATTCTGCCCTCTCATTGTGAAGCCAATGACAGGAGCACAAATAAAGGCTTTCTTACTAAATGCCCAAATATTTTAAAAGTATAAATCAAGAAAATCAAACATTACATAAAATATGTTCTATATCTTATTTTGAGAAATATAACTATATTATTCAGGCTTCTCCAAAGAAACAGAACAAATAGAATCTCTCTCCAGAAAGCTGGAAATTCAGGTAAAAGTTGATGTCTTAGTTTTAAGTCTGATGGTTGAAAACTCAGGCAGAATTTCTGTGTTGACATATGGAGACAGAATTCCTTCTTCTACAGGAAACCTCAGTATTTGCTCTTAAGGCTTTCAACTGATTAGATGAAGCCTATTTGAAGTCTGATCAAGCAAGTATGTACCATATATTAGCAATTAATATGCAAAATTAACAATCACAATAAACATTATTATTACCTATAGCATTAAAAAATATATACAGTTTGTCTTCAATAAAACTGGATAAAGGCAACATATCAAGGATGAATGAATTGAATTATTATCCTACACATCTGGATGTTATGTTTATGGGACAATGTGATTTGGATGAGAACAGAAGACATGTAGTTCAAAAAAATTATTACATTTTTCTAACAAAATATATTTATTGTCTTCTTTTTACAGAGTAATTATTTCTAAGAAATATTCTCGCATAATGTGTATTTCAATCAGTTATGATCCTAAATCATAAATAATAAGCAATTGTATTTAAAGTATACAAAATTTAGATATCAAATTTTAAAATTGAAGTATATATATTTTCTAAACAATTATTTTTCTTTAAATATTAAATGTTATTTATTAAATTTAAATTAATTAATAAAATTTAAAAATGTATTCAAATAAATTTTATTTGTAAATTTAATTTAAAATTATGAAATATTTTATAAAATGAATTTGTTTACACTTCTACAATTAAATATTTATTTGGTAACATAAATAATTGGTACCAGGCTTCATATGTGTTACATATAGATGTGTGAATAAAACATTAAGTTATATAAATAAACATTTATCAGTAGCCATGTAAAATGTTTATGAGTACTGTACTAAGTGATTGGCTTGAAAATTAGCAGTGGGACTTATGGCATTCAGATACAGTCAGCTTTTGTTTTGAGGACATTGGTCAAGGGACATGGAGAAGCATGTTCCTGGGTCCTGGCTTGGGCTAAGTGGGCGTGAGAGTGGATGTTGAAGGTCACAGGAGGCACTGTATCAATATCATGCAGCAGATTCCATGTGACCAAAGTGCGCATGTGTATTTTTTAATTATGTTTTGTGTGTTTTCAGTATTAGAAACTCACTGAAGCGCAGGGCCCAGAGAAGAATCCCTTCTTGTCATGTTCTCAGGAGAGTACATTTTAACTTCAATACTTATGGTCTCTACCTTCTACAGAAAGTCACTTGGATTCTCTGAACGTCTTTATCTGTGAAAGCTTTATAAAAATATGGGTCTTTCCTAAATAGTAGTTTGTGAGAATCATTTTTTTGTGTGTAATCTCTATGAAACAAAAATGCTAGACATCGTTGTTATTGATATTTCTTCCTTCTTACTGGATATTATTCTTATGTTGCAGTCTGTAACAGGCATGACAGCGCTGCGCAGACCACACTTCAAGAAGAACTTTGTGTAGGAGCCGATAGAGGTACTGTCAGTAGATAACCTTCAGCTGTCAGCCTCTTCAGGGTTATCTCATCTTCAGCGCAGCCTCACCCTTCCAGAGGCAAGCCACATGATGAGCCCTATAAGTAGCAGGATTCCACATGGGGGCAGCAGAGACTCTTATACGGACTGAATTTCAACTTAAACTTCTATTTCCTTCCTCTATCTTACACAGGTGCTAAACCCAAGGACACCTCCTACACATCCTGCACCGTAAGAAAGGTCTGCCACAATTTTGGAAGGACCCTGAAAAAGTTACTTTATAAATGTGTATTAAGAAGTTGAGACCGGGCGCATTGGCTCACTCCTGTAATCCCAGTACTTTGGGAGGCCTAAGCGGGTGGATCACGAGGTGAGAAGTTTGAGACCAGCCTGACCAACGTGGTGAAACCGCGTGTCTACTAAAAATACAAAAAAATATTAGCTGGGCATGGTGGCACACGCCTGTAATCCCAGCTACTCAGGAGGCTGAGGCAGGAGAATTGCCTGAACCTGGGAGGCGGAGGTTGCAGAGAGCCAAAATCGTGCCACTGCACTCCAGCCTGGGTGATAGAGTGAGACTTCGTCTCAAAAAAAAAAAAAAAAGAAGAAGTTGAACCCATGAAGTTGATGACACTCAGATCATCCATGTAGGAAGGCATTGTTCTTCCAGCTACTGGCATACTGTCAGCGGAGAAGTTTCAGCTGTCGGTTCTTGGGACTGCCTCAACTGCAGAGAATGGCTTCACCTAGCAATATGCCTTTCTTAGTGCAGCTCAAATCCAATGACCAAAAAAGGTAAGGGTACAAAAGTCTGGCCATTTAGCCCAACACAGGAAAATGCTGGGCGCATATTTAGCTGCAGCGTTTTCTGTCAGATCAGTCAACTTTTCCCACCACCCAACCTGCCTTTTGTACTCTCCCTTCCACATTGGTTCATTCCAAGAACACCCCAATAAACATCCCGCATGCTAAACTCTGTCTCAGAATCTACTTCCTGAATAACCCAATCTGCCACTCTGTGTTAATCTTAACGTTGACTTGAGTTTGCTGTTATCTATGCCTTGTGGGATGAGTAACCACTTTGTACTCTAACAGAAAAAAATGCAGTTTGAAAGTCTCTTGTCTTGATTGTATTCTTTCTGTATGCCTGACACTAGAATTAATTCATTACACTTGTGTGAGCTGTGTCTGTTCTGAAGTCTTAGCCCTCTTTTTTTTTTTTAATATCTAGCTTTGCTTGGAATTCATACTGCTTAATTTACCTATTTCTAGCCTACTATGGTGCTAATTTCTTTTTGTCACTACAAAGCATAAGCCAAACAAACAGAAATATAACAATATTATCTAAAGGGAATACAACTCCAAGAAAAGTTTGGAAACAACTGTAATCATAGTCTATTGATTTAAATACCTCCAAAATAGTTTTGACAGCTATTCAAGTAAATCCATTCTCCAGTAAATATTGAATTTCTACTACAACTATTTTTATACATTTGAAAATAAGGTGTCAACTATCCATGGTGAAAGGAGACTATATTGAGATAATCCTAGCATTTAAAATTCTGATTCAGTTAGAAGTAGTAAAACTCAAGACTCTGTCCCTTCTCTGCTTATAACTAAGGCCTTTATTTAGGTTTACTAAAACCTGGAGATATAGTACAATTTTTTTTATTAGAAATTAGGTTTAATGTGTCCTCAATGTGCCAATGTTGCTATAGTTACCCTATATTTTTTGAGTTTTTGAACAGTATATACATAGTTTGAAATCCAATACTAGCCTGTTTTACCTAAAGTAACTAAATTAGAATTTGCTTAACTGGATTATTCTGCACAGTAGAGTTCTTAATTTTAGCTTGAGAGTTTTAGCCTCAACATCCCACTCCCAAATTTTGTATTTATTTTAAACACATGCTTAGAATCCTCATTACCAATGCCATCTATATCTACCTCACACACTTAGAAAGGTTAAAAAAATTTAAAAATTTAAAATGCTTTGAAATCAAAAATTATTTTTTATAGAATATTAATACTATTTTGCTACTGCCAAATTACCATTTAGTCAATGTTGAAAGTTTTACATTAAATAGCTACATATTTAGAATTTATACTGAGCTCTTTTGAGATATATTTGATTCTGAACAAACACATTAGTGTTAGAGTTCCCCAGGAAAACATAATAAATAGGATGTCTGTCTATCTCTCTCTCTAGCTAGCTAGCTAGCTAGATATCTTTTAAGAGAGAGAGAATGAGGGTTATGTTAGAGAAGTGATTCACAGTTATTGTGGAGGCTGACCAGTTCAGAGTCTTCAGGATAGGTCAGCAGGCTGGAGACTTAGGGAAGAGCTGATGATAATGAAGTCTGAAAACAGTCTACTGGAAGAATTTTCTCTTCCTTAAGGGAGGTCAGCGTTTTTCTTAAGGCCTTCAACTGATTGGATGAGGTCCACACACATTATGGAAGGTAATCTATTTGTTCATAGTCTATTAATTTAAATACCAATCTCATCTAAAGAATACCATTACAGCAGCATCCAGATGCATTTGATCAAATATGTGATCAGGCAAGAAGTAGAATCTCATTTATGAAGTGTTGTTCTTACTAGCACAAGGCACATTATCCATGTTAATGGTAGGAATGTGGAAGAAAAGGAATTTGACTTTTTTCCTATGTTACACATTTGAGCCTAGATGTGAATACCTTTCTACTTGTAATTGGATCCACCTTTTTAACCTCATCAATCACAAAATAAAATTGGTGCGATTAGCTAAAACTTCAAAAATCTAAATTGCAGGCTTAGTAACATGCAATAACTACTGGTATAAGTTACATTTGGAGCAAAACTAGTCACTCATAGTAGTGCAAACAGAAAAGAATATTACAATTACTTATGGAATATAAAATAGAGACTTTCTATAAACCTCCCTCACATATTCTGATTTTATAGGTTTGGAGGAAAGTCCTGCATCTGCATTATTAAAATATTCAATAGATTGTTATCGTTCACTACTGAATGAGAATTACTCGTACAAGGCATGCTGTAAAAGACAAACAATAACTAGCCTATAGAATTAAAAATAATCTGAAAAGTAAAAACACATAGGGCTCCTTTAGCAGGCCGATTAATCAGAATTTAAAAGATCATGGATTCCAGACACTAATGCAGGAGAGAAACAACTTCAGGAAATGATAGGTTATCCAGCCTGACAAAAACAACATAATAGTTGGAAATATGATCAGCTAGGCACCAGGTTGGTAGATAAAACAGAATACCTGTGTCCAGCAAAATTAGCAATTGATATTTATATGAATATTTGACAAAAATAAATTCTAGGCAACTCATTGGTTATCAAGATAATTTCCAAGAAATGAAGCTTGAGAAAAGAGCTTCTGAACTTGAGAGATCAGGTGAAGATAGAGTAAAATCATAGTTTGGGACAAATGTAGGGGCCGTAAGGAGATGCCAAGCCAAAAAATTATGTGAAAGAAAGAAATTATGTGTACTGAATTTTTGTTTCTTACTATTTCATGCTGTATTCTTTGCTGTATTGTTGCTTGGTTTTTGGTTTGTTGAGGTATAATATACATAAATAAAACTGACTTTTTTAGGAGTGCTCTTCTATGAGTTTTGACAAATTTACACAGTGAATGTCAACATCATCATGATTGAGATATAAAATATTTCTTATTTTCTTCCCAAACTTCCCTAATGCCCCTTTGTAGGAAATTCCCTTACATTACTCCCAGCCCTTAGCAGCAGTAGATCTGATTCCTGTCCCTGTATTTTCTGTCATTATAGTTTCAAAGTGTCATTTAAGTGGAACTTTTCAGTATGCAGCCTTGGTTCATGGTTCATCCTGTTTCTGAGTTAGTTGCCATTGTATGCCTACATGATGATTTTCTCATCCATTCACCTGTGGATGAATATTTGAGTTGTTTCTGGCTTTTGTTGATTTTGAATAAATCTGCTATAAATATTCACAAATATATGTTATTTAGCTATATCTTCATTTCTCCTTGGTAGATAACTAGGAGCAGAAGTGTTAGATCATATGGTAAGACTGTTAACTTTATATAAAATTGTCTTACTCTTTTACAAAATACCTGGGTAATTTGCAACCACAGCGAGAATACATGAACATTCCAGTTGCTCCATATTATCAAGTCTTTTATGTGACATAATCTGATAGGCGTGTAATAATAAGTTATTGTGGTCTTCATTTCCATTTCCCACTTTGTGGCTTGTCTTACCATTCTCTTCAAAGTAGGTTTGAAAGAGCAGAAAATTTTAATTTTAATGAAGTGCAATTTGTCAATATTTTATTTATTTGTTCTAATTTAATTTGTCCAACATACTGATAATTGTTTATGCCCTATATAATCTTTGCATAACCCAAGGATCCAACGTTCTGAAGATTTCCTTATGCCTTTTTCCTAGAAATTTCATAGCGTTATGTCTATTATATATTTTCAGCTAATTTTGGTATGTGATGCAATTAGGAGTAGAGAAGCACATTTTTGTACATGGTTGTTCTATTGTTACCTATTTATTCATTAAAAAGTCTATCCATTATTAGTCCTTGACCACTTTATGAGGCATCAAATGACCATATTTGCAAGGATCTCTTTCTGTGTTTTCTTTCTGTTGCATTAATCTGTGCATTTATACTTTTGGCAATGACACACTATCTTAATTATTGTAGCTTCATAGTTACTGTTACAATAAATCAGTGTAAATCTGCAAAATTTTCTCTTCCTTTTCAAAATTATCTTTGCTATTCTACATACTTTGTTTTCTATATAAATTATAGAATCCACCTGTGAACACAATTGCTGATGAAGTTTGATTGAGATTACCCTGCATCTATAGACAGTTTAGAAGATAATTGATATGGCATTTTTTTCCAGCCCAAGAACACATATATCTACCCATAATTTTACATCTTCTTTGGTTTTTCATACCAAATGTTTTATGATTTTCAGTGTGAAAATCTTACAAATATTTTGGTGGAATTATTCATAAATATTTCAAATTTATTGGTATTTATATATCTTTATTTTCAACATTTATATCCCAACTATGTAGAAATTCAATTGATTTTTAATAATGACCTTTTATTCTGTGAATTTACTAAATATGCTTATTCTACACAGCAGCTCCTTTTGGATTCCTTGAGACTTCCCACATAGAGAGGACATCTGTGAAAATAGACTGTTTCTTTCCTATATATATACATTTCATTTTATTTTCTTTCCTGATTTGTTAACTAGAATCTTCGTTTGAAAAGAAATGGTGAGATCAGGCATTTTTTTTCTTGTTATTATCCCATGGGAAACACATTCCATCTTTGAGCTTTTAGTATAGGTTTTCATTAGGTCTTTATCAAGTTAAGAAAGTATTATTTTATTTGTGCAGATATTTTTGTAACATATTATAGCAAATGCTTATAATTTTATGTTGCCATGGCATCTATTTTTGATGAGAGTTTAGCTTCCTCATGGCAGAGGCAGAGCTCAGTCACCCTTCACATAATTGTCAGTTCTACATTATAACTAAAAGACTCAAGCTAGGGACCAGAGATAGAACTTAGAGGCGTCTCTCTTGCCTAGTTTAGCAGAATGGACTTCCCTCTTTCCTACTGCTTCCCTTTAATAAATCATTCAGGCATTTGCACCTAAGTGACCCACACCCTATTCCCACATGTTTACCACTTGTGGCAGTACTCTCTTCTCTCTCCCTGTCATAGTTTCCTGACCTCCAGGTGTGCCATATACTCCTCAATGTCTGTGAGTGCTCAAAACTCTTAAGCTTTCACATTTGGTTGTGTCCTTGAAGCTGTGCCTGAAAATTGAACACCAATGGCAAGGCCACCCAAACTGATGTAGTGGATCCCCCGGCCTCTAGTGGTTGCTGGGGACAACAGCTAGCAGCTGAACTGGTAATGAAACTTGAATAGTTTCATTCAAAACAAACATAGACCCTGACTTTGCCAAATACATGCTACATCTATCAAGAGAATGCTGTGTTATTGTTGTTTATTATTATTATTTTTAGGCTATATTAGTTGATTTTTGAAATCTGAGCAAACCTCTTAAATTCTACTCTGACATGACATTTATTTGAGAGAGAGAATGATTATGATAATAATAATGATGATGCTTTTTATCCATTTCCATGAAGAATATTACTCTGTAGTTTTCTTTTCATGTAAAAACAGTTTTTCATTTTGGTATCTGTGTAATGTAGGTCTCATAAAATAAGTTGCAATGTGCCTCATCTTTTATTTTCTAGAAACATTTTTGTAATTAGTATTATTTATTACTATTTTTGTAAAATTAGTGTTATTTATTTTGATAGATCTTTCCAATGAAAACATCTGACCTGGGGCTTAAGTTGTTGAAAGATGTTTAACAATGAATTCAATATCTTCAGTAGTTATAATACGGATTAGAGAGAGAGAGAGAGAAAGAGAAAGACAGAGAAAAAGAAAGAAAGAGAAAGAAAGAAAGAAGAAAAAGAAGGAAGGACAGGAGAGAGAAAGAGAGAAATAAAGAGAGAATGAGAAGGAGAGACATCTCTATAAACTCTATTGGTTCTGTTTTTCTGAAGAAACCTGACAAATACATACACTGTCAGATGTATATATTTGGGATGTTTTTTGAGCCTTTCACACTTTATACCTCATGGCATATAATCAATTTTCATCAGTAAGTCAGTAGAAATACAGCTTTATTCTGAGGCAAAATTAGGTGTTTCTCCATGTGTTAATTGGCTCACATGAAACAACACTGATCATTTTGCCATGATTTATTTGCAGCAGTAATCGAGGAAGTCAGGAGCCAATCTGACTGCATCATATTTCTAATAACAAGTGAAAGGTAGACTAAAAGACTGTCTCATTTTGCAATTGCTAATTGAGAAGAACATGCAAAAAGATCTTACAAATTCTTTTTTCAAAAGTAAATTTTATATACAATGGATTTTAAACTTGCAGTAGATACCCATGAATAAACAAAATTCAGATAGATAAAATCACATTTAAAAATGAGATCAAATTTGAAAATTCATAAAGAAAATATTGATATACTTGAAATAAGTATCTTTGAATAGTTAAGAAAATACATTGTATTCATTTTTATTGATATTAAAAGCAAATTATAATATCATGTAGTTTGAATTCTAAAATAATGTATTAGTTACTCCTTTCAAAACCACTGAGATCAGTTCATTAAGATTTTGTTTTTTTGATGTAAAATAAAACTAACATAATGACTCCAGAGATGCTAAATAATAGAAGTTTAGAGGGGGAATAGATAACTGGTCTGTCCTGAACATACAAATTATAATAGTTCTCAAATATGTCCTCTAATTTAGATCTGACATTATATTTCTGAAACAAGGACTTAGGTCAATTATCACATTATGATAGGAATTGCAAAACATTATTTAAAGAATTAGGTTTGTCTGGCTCACGCCCGTAATCCCAGCACTTTGGGAGGCCAAGGCGGATGGATCACGAGATGAACAGATCGAGACCATCCTGGCCAACACGGTGAAACCCCATCTCTACTAAAAATACAAAAATTAGCTAGGCGTGGTGGCGCACGTCTGTAGTCTCAGCTACTCCCGAGGCTGAGGCAGAAGAATTGCTTGAACCCGGGAGGCGGAGGTTGCAGCGAGCCGAGATCGCGCCACTGCACTCCAGCCTGGCGCTTGGCGATGGAGCGAGACTCTGTCTCAAAAAAAAAAAAAATAAAAATAAAAATTAAGTTTGTTTTTTAACATATAAGTTAAAAAAAAAAAGAAGTATGGTTTCAATAATTCTAAAACATTACCCATGATGTTTACTAGATATCATTCAGTTTACATTTAGGTATTTCTACACATAAAACTATCCATTGTATTTTCTGATCTCTCATTAACATTAGAGTATTATCTTTTTGCATCACTTGTCATGAATTCTTTGATGTTTTCTTTAGGAAAAGAAAGAAGTATTTCTGTATGAGTAAATATTTTTCAATTAAAGTTGAATGAGTGTGCATGTACAGAAACTTTTTTCAAAACGGTCTCCTAAAAAATAAGTGTAAACGAAAAAGATTAGTATAAATGCTTTTATGAACATTTCTGCAAAACTCGAATCACAGATTTCTGATTCAAAAACTGTATTTCTCTATTGTTCAGACAAATTTGGTAAATACTTTTAATATATATCTGAACGTGCATTTATCAGCTAAAATAGTTAAAATTACCTTCATTTAATCTAGTGCTTAATGTAATTCATTAGCACAATAGAACATTAATACATAAGGAATAAACAATAAAACATAAATTAACAATTCCACTACAAAATTATTATCAACATTACTTTTTTATTAATATGTTTAACTCTTGTATAAAACAACTCCATCTAAATTTAGCTAAAATAAACTTTCTCACATAATCACAAAGAGATTAGACACAAGCCAGGAACTAGAATGCAACTTAGTGTCAGGTAAGTGCAACAATAAGATTGGAAACAGTTCTGGATTCATTTTCTCAACTCTTTTTCTTTCTGCTTTCAGCTTATTGCTTTTATTTATTTGTCTTGCTCCTGCCATCATCCTCATTTCTCGGGCTACGTAGCAGGATATGGCGACACGTATCTACCTTACAGTTCATCCACATATAGAAATATAAGTGGCTCTGTTACATAGCTAAGAATTCCAAATTAAAAAAAAATCAGATCTGTGCAGCCTAGATAAGGTTCATACAACAGTATGAGTCAATTCTGTCACAACATCGGTGGCAGAGGTGTGAAATTTGGCAAGTCATTTATACTTGCCAGTCTTCTTTCTGACTGATAAAATGGGAGTCATAATCGTATCTCACACAATTGTTGAGAAGACCTAATGAGATTCCGCTTGTAGATGATCCAGCACAGCACTTGGCACAGAATAAGCACTGTTAACCCTTATTATAAATTTAACTGTGTTAATTGCTATTGATTTTAAGACTCTTCATCCTGAAATTAGACAATATGGATTCACATTCCTGCATTATAATTTATACTTGCTAAAAATTGCAGCATGATCTTGGGAAAGTTATGCACAATATCTAGTCTTTCACATTGACCAATGGAAGGCAATAATAGCATTTTTTCCATTGGATAATTTATTGTTATTTCTCTGATTGTAATGTCTTGTCTTTCTTCTGGTTGAATAAGATTTTTTATACTCCACACTTTAAATGCAAAGAACCATGTACCTATATACTTTGTGAGGGTTTCTGATATTGTCAATTCCTAACTGACCTGGATTTATGACGGTAGCAAACAAGGCAAATGGTGATGACAGTCATCACAAAGTACCATCTGAGAGGTGTAACAGATAGTTGCTGTTTCTTTCTATAGCAAGTTCTGATTTGTTGAGCCAAAGGACACCACTGGAAAACATACAAAGAAATTAACTGTCTTTATTCAGACTGCCTTTCTCATGACGTGAGCTCATACTTTATTTAACCCTGGTTAAGCTTTTCTTAAGCCCAGTTATGACTGCTTTAAAATTTCTGTCAATTTTGGCATAATGCTTTCTGCCAGGCTTGATTTTCAGTGCTATGAGTCTTTTGTTTGTGTTTCATTTTGTTTTCCTGTGTTTTCACTTTAGAAAGAATTTGCAAGAGAAAACTAGGAATTTCCTTTCAAACTCCATCAAACCAGCCCATTTGAATGTTTTTTAAAGTCATTATTACTTCATTAGTGAGTTAAAAGATAGACCAATACTCATGATCACCAAAATTTTTAAACTGTACCTAATAATAATTCTATCTGCGTGTTTTGAATATATTTTAAATTAAACCAGGCTTTTATTTCTGCCATCAAACCTATAGCCCAAATGTCTTAGCACAACAGATTTTTTAAGTAATAACATTTAAAGAAAAAATGATCAACAGTATTAAATAAAAAAAATGACTAATGTTTATGTGGAAAAAATATGTTTGTTTGCTCATGATAAAGGAAGATGCAAAAATCACTATGGTACATGATCTAGGCTTATTTTTATCCATAGAAAATTCCAAAAATTCTTCCTGTGAGGATGCATTGGATAAAGCAGGTCAAAGTGGCTGAAGAGGGCTAAGCAAGCCTCTTGGTGAAGATGGTATCATCTGATCCGTACACATGTCACATTCAGAACATTCTGCATGGCTGCTGCTGAGCTCCCATCTGTCAGATCTCAACAGCGAGAACAAAGACTAGAGAGCTGAGTAATTCAGGAAACATCAATTTACTAGCTGGCAAGACAAATAAAATTAGGAGGAGCCACTTTTTTCCTGTTACGTGTTATTGATACGTGTTCTACCTGGCCATACTGCATTTTACATAAAATGTATTCAACTACTTTACTGTCATTTGCTTTAATTGTCTTATTTTTTGAAACTTCTTCATGATATATACAATCTCTACAAGCATAGTACAAAATAACTACAAGAATAATCAACAACATTGTATTTAGTCAATAAGAGGGATTTTTCTTTGTTACAAATCTTGGGAAATGCAATATTGATCTTCTAAGCTGCTTCAAAAAAGAATAATAGGCTTTTCTTAATATGTGAGTTAAATTTAATATTTGCATATACGTCACATAAAAATAAAGTGTTTCACTCTGAAAGTGCTTTTAGAAAGAATTCAGCAAAGTAGATATCTGGGAAATTAAGCTGAAAAGAAATTTATTCATTTCCAAGAAGATTAATGATAATGTGTCACAGGTATTCATTCATATTCCACATTTTATCTTCTACTGTCAACTCATCTAACAGTGGGCCAATAAGTAGCATAGAAATCTTCTGCCTTTAATACATTTTTTTCTTACTGACAGCTAAAGTAACATTGATTTACTCCTATATATTATATGAGCACTTGAAATGTTTATACAATGCATACTTTAAGATTGAATATAGAAGAGATGTTTTGACATAAATGGGACTGAAACCATAAAAAATTTTTACACTGAAAATTAATATACCTTTGAGTTATGGCTCATTGTGCTCTAAAAGTGACTTGCTTAGATTGAATTACTCCTCTACAGATGAGACACCAAGAAGTTAATGTTTTATTCAGTAAAAATGAACAATTTGCTATCTGTTGCTTAGCCATGTACTAGGATTACAAAAATAAATTAATAAATACGATAGATACAGACTTTTTCCCATCAAGGAGCTCAAAGTAAGAGAAACAAGCACAGATAAATGTACTATAATAGATACATGGGGAAAAACATTATATCACAATAGTAATGATCCTGCAAAATAAAAAGAAGTATGTATCTCAGCCTGCAGGTTTCCAGCCTGGCTTTCTGGAGGAAACAATTCTTTACTTGCATCGTGCACAATAATTATTAGTCATTATTTTTATTTTTGTAACACATAATTTATAATTATTAAAAGGTTAGACTACAGGATACTTCTGCTGAAAGAAATACTATTTATCTGAACTTCAAGTTTAAATAGGTACTCTGTATTTTAATTAATACTGGCAACCCACATATTCTACCTACTAGGGAGATAATACCATATAATATCATTTTAACAATTTATCTGTTCTGCAGCAGTTGAAGTTGTTAAGACTGAACCAGATACTAAAATCAATAGAAAATTAATCTCCATGTCTAGGAAGGCATATATAGTATTTGAAAAGCGCAATAAAGTGAAATGAAATTTTTTTTTTTTTTTGACAGAGTCTTGATCTGTCACCAGGCCCCCAGCTGGAGTGCAGTAGGGCAACCTTGGCCTCCGGGGTTCAAGCAATTCTCCTGCCTCAGCCTCCCGAGTAGCTGGGACTACAGGCGCACGCCACCACGCCCAGCTAATTTTTGTACTTTTTAGTAGAGATGGGGTTTCACCATGTTGGCCAGGATGGTCTCTATGTCTTGACCTCATGATCTGCCCACCTCAGCCTCCCAAAGTGCTGGGATTACAGGCATGAGCCACCACACCCAGCCGAAAGATTTTTAAAAATAGTTTAAAGGGAGGTACTTTGGGAGTATGCTTTTTGAAGAACCAGAAAGACACCAAATTTATCTCCATCTGCAATAAAATGGTAGCTGAAGGATTTAGCACCTTCCATTTTTCCTATGAAGAAATTGAGGATTCATTTCTTGTCAAGTTTCTTTTGAGTGGTTTGATATTCTACATTATATTAAACCAGGGAATAAAGTTTACAGAGAACCCTGTGGAAAAATATTGGAGGAAGCTAGCAGGGAAATTGGATAAGCAAAATAGACAGTCTCAGAATAACCTGCATACGACAGTAGAAATCAATGGGGCTTTTTAAAATTTAGGCTGTTACAACAAAAGGATAGGAACATTAAAGAAGATGTGTTGTATGGCTTTAAATTCCAAACAGTACCTGACAGAGTGGCATGGTTGGTGACGATGTAAACTGAGATCAGAAGAGTTAGTGTCAGCAATCTGGTGAAACCAGAAATTTTTCTGCTGTTCTATTGCTATAAATTAGCTTAGTCAGAGAACCACATGATTGCAGACTTTGTCTGAAGGTGCTGAGGTAAGTGCATGGAAAGTTTCCAAATTTGCAGAGGCCATATCTGCAAGAACTTTAGTCTAGTCAGACTCCAACTTCATTATTCTGTTGGCAAATTCAGTGTGCCACATACTCAAGTATTTACTGAATTATTTCCAGTATTCTCTTTAGTTAATGAATCATTAAAAATATTGCTTTGTTTGTATGTAAACTTCTTTGACAATCTCCTTCTCTTGTCTTTTAAATATACAAATATGTGTATTTTGGTTACCCACTATATAAACCATTTCTGATTCTATAGTGTCCCAATATCCTAGAATCATAAAAATGGAAAAACGTGAGAAACTTAGAGAATATCCAAGTTTAAAATCTAAGTTTAATATATTTAAAGATATATTAAATATATCTTTATTTATTTAAATGAGTTTAAATATATTTAAATGACATATAATATACTTTAAATTTCCAAATGAAGATATAGAAACTCAAAACCTTAAGTAACTTGTTCAAAGTTAAACAAAACTCCTAGATAATCTGATCTCCTAAATGCTAATTCACTGAATCTCCAAAATATGCTTCCTTCTCTACCTATTGAGTTCTGTTCCTCAGTCCCTACTTAGTACACAATGGCAGATAGATGTGTGACTAAAGCACACGCTCTGGTGTGAGACTCTTGGGTTCTAATCCCAACCATACTTCATAGACTAAGAACCTTAGACAAATTACTTCAGTCTTCTGAGGGGAAAAAGCATTGCCACACAAATGAATCTCAGTAAAGTACCTTGTAGGTGTATATGAATTCTGAAGTACAGGCAGAGGAATACTAAATCTGATAGAAAAATTAGCGAAGATTTATACAAGTAACAATTTAAGTGATACTAAAAAAAATTGCTCAGATCAGGAGTTAGCAAACTACTTTTTTTAATGGCTCACAAGCTAAGAATATCTTTTACTATTTAAATGGTTGGGGAAAAAATCAAAACAATATTTTGTGGCATGTTATTATTTATGATATTCAAATGTCAGTGTTCATCAATAAAGTTTTATTAGAACACAGTCTTATACATTAACTTACATATTAACAGCTGTTTTCATGCTAAATAGCAAACTATTGCAAAATATCTACAATATTTACTATCTATTTAGTCCTTTAAAGAAAATGTTTGCAGAACTCTGGTTTGGAGAAATGCTACTCAAAGTGCCAGTGTATACTGAGTTAATAAGCTTGTATCAGTGTGTTAATTAATGTAAAACTTCTTATATCAGAAGTCTTGCTATAAAAAGAAGTGACGAATCAGGGGGGCAAATTAACCCATACCCCTGTGCTTTGTCATATGGTGGAAGTACAGTCTCGCTAAATCTCTTTATCTTGTCACAGACAGACAGCTAACAGTTTGAGCACCTCTTAGCAGTACACAAGTGACTTATTTAATACCACTGTTTCAAGGTTTACCAGATATAACTGCAGTGGATATCTGACCCAGATGGATAAGATTGTGTACAACAAAGATGCACATCTTAACATTAGTTGAGAAATGATGAAAATTTTGATATTTGCTTTTACATGTAAATGGTTTGGGGTTTAAATATAGGTCTAAACTATAACATTTGAAAATATCATATGTAAATGTTGAAGGTTTATAAGAAACAGGCTCATATAGAGGAAAATTTAATAATATAGTAAGTAAAAAAATCACCAAATGTCTATACACAGTTTCCTACAGGGTGCCAGTCAAAGAAAAAGCTAACTTGGGAGAGTGAAAAAGCACACTATGGACTTAAAAATTAGCATAAAGGGCTTGGTATAATCAATTATCTTCAGAGATTTAGCAATTATGACAAGTAGCTTCAGCTTATTTTAACATGTCTTTTTAAATCAACTTTATGAGCTCTTGAAAATCAAAGATAGGCCCAGTTTGAAATAAGATACTCAATTTGTAATATTTTGAATCTTATGACTTCAAAATTTCAGCAGCATTAATTCTATAAATTCTTCGTCTTTTGTTGATAGCGCATTTAATTTTAGTTGGCTATATTGCTAAGAACAATTTGATGAAATTGGAAAGCAATTTCTTCGAAAATTACCATTACTGTCTATATGGCTCTCTAATTTTGAACTCCAAAGTCAGTAACATTAAATATCAATTTTTATATACTCAATTATGATTCTCCAATCTTACTACTTTTTAAAAAGTCTTCATTAATTTTAACAAGTTTTAAATTAAATTATCACTTTTCTCCTTTAAATATTAAAAATCTTTTTCATTGTTGTTATTTTATTCTATCCTCTTGTAGATAAAATATGTAAAATGAGTTTATTCATTTTCATGGTTTTAATTGCCTGTCATTTTGGGGGGATAAGATCCATATTATTATATCTTTAAAAGTAAAACATTCCCTGAAATGCACATTTTGAAATAATATTAGATACATTTTCATTGTATTTTTGCCTGCTACTTCACAGTATCTGTTATTACTTTTTAAAGAAAATATTTTAATCTTCTGTAATAATAAGATGTCCTTAGAGCACAGAAGTCTTGTCATGAGTAAGACAAATAGTCTGGGACCAGGTTAACAAATGTATGTGTAAACATAGAATAGCTATCAAAGATGATAAGGTACTGCTGTTCTGTCTGAAAGACTGTTGCAGACCTAATCCAAAAGGGAAAGATGGAGAATGAGTCAGTAGAAGCACTGTCGGCTTCAGGAGATACTTCTATAGTACAACTCCTGGAAGATAGTCATAAAACATGACCTTTCACTAATATATTTTTGCATATATTTTCCTAATAATGCAACCTTTGAAATGACATGTTATATCTGATGAATATAACACTGAGTGACAGAATACAGATACAGAAGATCACATACAGTATGATTCCATTTATCTGTGGTTCTAGAACAGAAAAAAATGAATCTGCCATGAAAAATATATACAGATTTTTAATGGTGGCCTCTTGGGGGAATTGACTAGGGAACATGAGGAGATTTCTAAGAAGATGAAAATGGTCTACATATTAATGATTGTGTGGGTAAAAGAATATACATTTGTTAAAACACAATAAATTATATTAAGATCTGTTCATTTGACTACAAGCACATTTTAACTCAAAAATCAAACTGTAAATCAATACTGAACTCTAGCTAGAAGCTTTGCTTTCTTTGTTGTGATATAATTTCATAACTCTTAAACTAATATGTGCACATTGTAGACTTGAACAAATGAATCAATATATTAAGGATAGTAAGAAACAGATTTCTCACTATGGTAGAAGTAGTTGCAAATATGGAAGGTAAAAGTATAGGCTGTATGTAGTACATGGTATTAAATCAGAATTGAATTAGAATCAGTGACATACCAGTAGCAATGAGCACAAATAACACCAAGCTATTGGTTTCTAAGTACAATTTTCTAACAGAGACATTAGTTTTGGGGGGCAGGAAAACACTCATTCCAGAGCTACAACAGGAAGAATATTCTTACATTGAATACCAAAGATCTCAGTTAGGAGGGGACATTCAATCTGAGAAATTAAAGATGAAAAAGAATTAGTCATATAAATACATAATAAGAATAACCCATGTGCCAAGGCTACAGGCAGTGGCATTAAATAAACTTTTTTCCTAGATACTCATTTCCTATGATACGAAGACATCTACTCTGGGATCCAGCTCTACTGAGTTAGAAGAGTGGAGTGGGGACCAAATTTGTATCCAGAATACAACTAAGATCTCAGTCTGATCCTACTATGTTTTGAGTGGGTCATTTTATCATGTCTGTCTAAAGAAAAGTGTCAGCTGTTTACAGGTATTTTAATGAAATATATGTGATAATATTTATATTTATATAGTACTAACAGTATGCCCAGCACTGTTCTTAGCACATTTTGTCTGTTAAGTAATACTTGATTTTCACAATAACACATGAATTAGGTACTATCATCCACAATTTATTAATGGAAATCTAGAGCACAGATAAATTAAATAGCTCATTCATAGTCACACAGTAAATGGTTTATTAGGATTTGAGCCCAGATGTTTAATAGAGAGGCTGTATTCTGAACCAGTTTACTATATATGAGAGTATATGCCATGTGAATTTACTCCACAATAAGATCTTTGTTGCTGTTGATTAGCAATTACACAAAGAGGTTGGTAGGTCATTAGTCCTCATTTCTACTCTTATTTGCATTTCTCTACATATTTTGTATCTTCCAACTAATTGAAACCCTCAATCAGCAGTGGTATAAACCAGTATCACTGTTACAATTGCTGCCATGAGGAAAAAAAGTAAAAAGTGTGAGATTACATAGCAGAACTTCTTTTCTTGTCACAAACCTGTCTCTGTAGTACTATAAATGTGCAATTACTATTTTTGAAATGTCAATAAACAGAAAATCCAAAATGTAAATATTTATAAAATTTTTTTTTCTTATAAAAATGGAGCCACTTCCTGAATTATCTTTCTCTCCCCCTGCACGGCTCTTAATGATAAGTAAGACACAACACATTTTCTTGATCTCTCTAGCACTTGTTTTAGAAATTGTTTAAAAAATGTGATCTAAAAAATACTTATTCTAAAAATATATAATCATTATTTTTTCTTTATATAAATTATATGTACATACACACCCACCCACTCACACACACACACACACACACACACACACACACATTCTGTTTATTTTAAGAATAATATTTTTAGTTCTATCCATGAATGTAATACTGCAGCAAGATGTCACTGTTAAGAAACTAATTTTTCAACCTATTTCCCATATGCAGTTTTTTGTGGGTGGTTAACTGATCACTTCTCAGCTGTAATTTTGAGCTCCACTGAACTGTTATGATGTTCCATTTTAAAACAGAACATATGTGAACAAAACTGTTCCCATTATGCTTGACTGATGCTCCTGATTGTGTTCTAAATTCACAACTCTGCCTCTAGTTATGAACTAATAACTTTGATCATTTAGATAAAGTCCAATCTCCAAATCCAGTCCTGTTTGTGTGTAGAAAAGCAAGCAAAAATGCATTTGCCATTATACACTGTATTTTCTTTTCCCCTTCAGTTTAACAAGATGCTATAGTTGAAGTTGTATGAAGATTTTGACATTAATCTAAACTGCATTATACCCAGCTTTCTGATGAACACAAACATATTTAACTAATTGTGTCATATTTTAATATATTTCATTGGTCCCATCAAAGTAATGATTTGTATACATTATACAGAGGGATAACAGACTTTACATAATAAATACCTTAAGTTCACCTTTTATCTTAATCAAAATATAATCCTGGCACAAATTAAAACTGTTTTCTTTAAATATGAAATGTTTCCTCAATAAACAGAAACATATTTATGATATTGCATACACATCCTTGTACTATTACACACATTTTTTTTTTTTTGGAAAGGGAACACTATTGTTAACATAAGGTAAAGGTATTTATACATCCTTCTTTAAATGTTTAACTGATGCCTACTCTATAATTTAAATCAGCAGAGAGATAATAAAATTATGCTTTCCAGACATACAAATATTAAGTTATCAACAAAATTGAATATTACTTTAAAAATGTTTAAACTACTCAAAGATCTGGAAATGACAGTATAAAGCTGACATGATACCTCTTTATGATTTGTAAGGTAGAAAGAATTTCAAAATATTAGACTCCTATAAAACATTTCCACTATTAAAATGTATTTGAATAAACATAATTTTATGATTTTATATTTTAAATAATTTGTTTTATCAATTACAACTTACATACTCCTTAACTAATGTAAGAAATTTAGAAAGTTGATTCAGAAAAAAATATACCTTAGTCTTATGCAAACTAAGATATTATAAGGCCATTATTTTTATGCTTTGGTAAAATCAAGAAAGATCTATAAATCTTTTCCTAAAAGCAAATTAAAACACTATAAAATACACAGATATTCATTTTGACAGAAATGTTACACTTATAAGCCTCTATAGTTAAAATCAAATTTTAAAGCACCTTTAAATAATATTTTAAAACTCTGCATGTCTTGTGCTTTCCCTCTTACCATGTAGTATGTGAAACAAGACCAATGACATAGCAGTTTAATAATTTTTGATAGAAGTGTTTCCTTAGAAAAACCAACAAATATAAGAAAATGTTATGTTTTTCTTCTGTTGGAAATTCTTGATATCTCTAAATTTCAAATACATGTAAACCTTTAACATATAAAATTATTTGTAAAAAACCTACTGAAGCAGAGGCTTATGCTTAGATCATAGGAAATATTATTCCATAGTTTGTCCCCCTTTTGTGTTAGATCTATTTGTCTATAGCTGATACTCTTAGAATGTGTACATTTTTTATGATGGACTGTTTAGCAAAATGAAGGGAAAGATAGAGGGAAAGGAAGAAAAGAAGCAGAAATTTAAGTGAGCCAGTTAAGAGACAGAAATGAAGACAGGTAAAGTTCAATATTTAAGGTTGATTTTGCTTTTTTTGCATGATGAGAAGGCACATGGGAAGTAAAATTAATTTTGATGAGAGAGGAACACACACACACACAGAGAAAGAGAAATAGAGACTCTGTAGCTGATTTGCACAAAAATTTGGATCCTTCACAATTATGCAAAGATTTCATGTTAAGAGTTGGTGCTTATTCATCTTCCCAGTAAAGAAAAAGAAAGAGGGAGATCTTCCCTATTAAATCAACTAATTTTTCTTGTATGCTAACCAGATAACGTTTTTCCCTATGGGTTTATTTTCTTCAATTTTGTTTTAAAGTATGTTTCAAATAAAACAATTTTGCTTATATCAAAAAGTTCTAAGACGTGGCTACTGCAAATTTAAATGTTCTTGTTGCAGTCATGCTGACTGGAAAGATAAGTTCAAGAATAATAACAAAAGAGCAAGTGCTGGAAGGTAACACAAATTAATCAGTGGGTTATCCATTAGAGACTGGCTGATGACCAGTCAGAAGCGAAAGTATCTCTTGTGCCCATCTTTGATTCTCAATCTAAGGTCTTGTTGCCCTTGTCTGTTGACCTGAGAAATCAACGGTTCCCATGGCAAGTAGAATTTGTGGACAGAAAATATATTTAAAAGACAATTTTGTATATATAAACAAGACCAAGAAAAGAGTTTATAACATGTTGATGAATAACACAACAAAGTTTATTCTGAAAAGACAATGTGGAAGGAGAGCTTTTATTCTTCAGGCTCAGGTGGAAAGACATTTGTTGTGGCTACATTTGTCTTAAATTTTCTCTAGTAAACAGGACAGTACCAAAAAACAAAAACAAAAACAAAATACAGAGAGGATATTTAATCGCCAATCCATGATTTGTCAGTCAGGGAAAATTAATATAAACATATAATTTGGCTGCAGAGTCTTGGGTCCTCTATTCATAAGGTAGAAATAGAAGAATTTTGAAGGATTTAATATGATATTTGGAGCACAGATTCAGTATTAACTTGACTTATCATTGGCGAGTTTGTCTCTAGTATGTATACACACAAGTAAGCGTATTACTTCTGTTAAGACTATTTATTAGTCTGTGGCAGGCAAAAAATGTCTCAACAGAATGTCAGTGGAAGCTCCAGGATTGTTAAAGTCCACCAGCAGAGACCAAGAACACACTTCTATTTAGACAAAATAAAAATTTACATTTATGTAGCTTGCTGAAATAAGAAAGTACCCAAGGTGAACATCAGTAGCAGAGGAGTGTAAGAGGTTGTCTCAAAAGTTTGGGTGTCTACTAGAAGATTCTGAAGGGGGATTAGGAAAGTGGGGGCAAGTTTTGGACTGATTGCTATCAAGAAATGGTGGGAAATTTGGTGACTGAATATATCAATAATGATAGATCTCCAATGCCTCCGGTATATCCCCATGTTTACCTTGTGTTTCATTATATCAGCATATCCCATGTTTTTATTTCAGTAACCTCTATAATATAAAGGAGCATCATATTACTTCTCTTTATTAACAAAGTAAATGAGCCTAACACTGAAATCAAATCAATATCATTTGGCATTCACTTTCAAAATAAATGCCTGAAAATATAAATAGGGTTCTTTATATTGCTGTTGTTTTTTTACAAGTTGCTTTTAATATGGACACAGCCACATCTTTGGGCCAAATCTTGCAATAGCAAGCCACTGGTGGCTAACAACTTGGGAAGTTCTCTCCCTGCAGGAATGGGGTTTGCTTCTGGAGAATGTTGCTTTCCACTAGTGTATTAAATGGAGCCAAAGACCCATCCAAAGCAGGCATAGAGGGGTAGAGAAAGGCCAGAAATATGATACAGTGGAGAAATATTTATAGGAGAGTCATTGCAAATTAGAAGGAAAAGCAAAATGTGTGAATTGTTTTTTCAGCAATGTTAAAGTCAGTTTCTTGAAAAATACGAAAATATGGCTGCAAAGAATAACATATATATATGTGTGTGTATATATATATATGTATGTATGACTTTTATAGCACTGAAGATGAAACTCATCTACAAGTTACCACAATACAATATATTCTACTCTTTGAAAATCAGATTTTATATGATATAGCAGTGTGGTATGTTTGTAACGTGGGATTTATGATATTAGACTGTTATGACTTCTAAAAAACTTCAGTAAATGTATACTTATGTAGATACATTTTAAATATCTTATTTGAAATTTATGTATTTGGAACAGTCAAAATGTAAACTGGTGAAAAGTAATGTTTAATTATGTTATTACAACCTTCTAATGTGGTTCCAGTGCTGATTTGAGAGAAAAAATAAAACTACCTACTGCATATGCTCAGCAATAAATTTTGATGTTTAAAAATATGAACAGCTTTTAGAGGCACTTTCACTTCAATATACCAACATTAAAAACTAAATACGTACCAAATTGTGTTTTCCACAAACCATGTCCTACCAAGAGAATACTGAAAAATCAACTAAAACCATAATATTTCACTTTATCTCTAAATCAAAGTCAGCTTTGTGAATTTAAATAATTTATAAATAAAATATGCATAAAAACTTAAGCCTTTGAGCCAAGTTTTACTCTGAAGCAATCTGAAGCAAGCAAGATTTCAGCCTCAAAATTTCCTGTAAACAAAGTGTGGCAGAATATAGTGATTTAAACCCAAGATAACAATAATTTACTATGTGTCTTATAAAGATTTCCAAGTTGTTTCACATTAGTAGTTAATAGAATATATACACAATAAGAAATATTTACCTATCACAAATATAATAGCTTTGAAATAAAATAATAAAATAATCTAATTTTCCCTTTAGCTACTATCTTGGTCCAAAAGGTTTAAACACATTTTCTCTATATTAAGACAGTTATTTTCCATCACTTTACTATGTGATGATAAATATAGAAGTAGATAAGATATATAATGATCTGCATGCAATCTCTCTCATATAGATAATGTCACTTCCACATTTTAGGAGTATACAAGGGCAACCTAAATATGTAATGTGTCTATTGCTAACTGGAAAGTAACCCTTATATTTAGGTTTATAATGAAAACACATGGTTAAATCACAGTATTTGACATTTTGAGATATATAAACAGTTTTAAATATCTTTTGATCATGAACAAATAAATATACATACATATTAACAGATGTGTGTTAATATGTACATATAATATATGTAATATGTATACATGTATATATTAACATATATATATTTGCATACCTATTTTGAGGTATATATGTATATATAATATATGTACATATTAAAATATATATTTTTGCAAACCTATTTGAAGATGAACATACTTTATACAATCTAAAACACATAATGAGTTTCCCAGAGCATGTGTGATCAAACCTTTTGTTACAGACAAAAGTTAGAAAGTAGAAAGCCTGTAGTCTACTAAGAGGGCCCATTAGAGGCAGATCTTGCCCAGGAGGTCAAGACTGCAGTGAGCTGTGGCAGAGCCACTGCACTCCAACCTAAGTGACAGACTGAGACCTTGGCTCTAAAAAAATAAGTAAGTATGGCTGGGCATAGTGGTTCATGCATGGAATCCTAAAAATTTGAGATGCCAAGGTGGAAGAATTGCTTGAGGCCCAGAGTTTAAGACCAGCATGCGCAAGATAGTAAGACCTTGTCTCTACAACTTTTTTTTAAATTAGCAGATTATGGTGGTATGTTCCTGTAGTCCTAGCTACTCAGAAGATAGAGGCAAGAGAATCATTTGAGCCTAGGAGTTCCAGGCTGCAGTGAGTTAGGATCACACCACTGTACCACTACAGCAAGGGCGACAGAGAAAGATCATGTCTCAAAAAAAAAAAAAAAGTAAATAAATAAAAAATTAATTATGAAGAGAAGTTAGCAAGTATTTTACACTGAATGAAAATGATATTTCAGTATATCAGAATATGTGCAACATCATGAAATAACTGAGGAATTTATAGCATAGATAAATAATATTAACATATAATAAAGACACAATTGTGTTACTGATCACAACTTCCTCTTTTAGAAACTAGAAAACACACAGCAAATAAAACCTAAACTAAGTATAAGTAAAAAAAAATGAATTTCAGAATAAAAATAAATAATATATAAAACACAAAGCCTACCAAGAAAAATCAGTGAAACAAAAAGGTGAGTCCTTGCGAAGAACAATAAAATTGATAAACCACTAGCTAGCATTCAGAAAAAAAAATAGAGAACGTAAATTACAAATGTTAAGTGAAAGGTGACATCTCTGAAAATTCTGCAGATATTAATACAAGAATATAGAAATATAATGAACAACCTCCTTCCTATTTATTGGACATCTTAGATTAAATGAACATATTTCTTTAACTACCAAACTATCAATGTTCACTCAAGAAATAGATCACCTGATTAAAACTGTATCTATTAAAGAATTTGTATTTTTACTTAAAAACCTGCCCACAAAGAAGATTCCAGAACTAGATGGCGTTACTGGTAGGTTACTAAACCTTTGGAAAAAGAAATAATACTAATACATCTTCAAAAAACTGAAAATGAGGGAATGCTTCCCAACTCATTAATGGAGCCAACATGATCCTGAAAACAAAATAAAAGACTGCTTAGAGTAATGTCAGCAAGATGGCCAAATAGGAGTTTTCATCATTCACCCCACCATGTGGACATCCCCCTCCGCCAGTGATTTCTCCTATGTGAGAGCTTATGAAGTGCTAGCTTCCCCAAGCATGCAAAGTGGTGCCCAAGAAACCAATTTTCTTTGCACACCACTCTGAAGACTGAGGAAATCTGAAAGGCTGAACAGTTTGAGAACAACTGAGAAAAGGGAAAAGGGATTCACAACAACCAGGGCATGGAATTCAACAAAGGACAATTGTTTCTAATAACCAACTTTCAAATTCAACCAACAGGCCAGGCACGGTGGCTCATGCCTGTAATCTCAGCACTTTGGGAGCTGACATGGGTGGATCACCTGAGGTCAGGAGTTAGAGACTAGCCTGGCCAGCATAGTGAAGCTCCATCTCTACTGAAAATACGAAATAAAAAAATAAATAACTGAGCATGGTGGCACAAGCCTGTAGTCCCAGATATATGGGAGACTGAGGCAGGACAATTGCTTGAACCTGGGATGTGGAGGTCACAGTGAGACTAGATCATGCCACTGCACTCCAGCCTGGTCAACAGAGTGAGACTCTGCCTCAAACAAAGTAAATAAATAAAATAAAAACCAAACTCTACCAAAAAAGCTGCACATGAATCTCATAGAACACACATCACCTGCTAATCCCCTTCACCCAATTTGCCCATGAAGGTCCCAAGCCCTCTGGCTGCCATTCCCATGCACTGTGAAAATAGGAGGATTTTTGAAAAATATAAAAGTAAGTAGGAATTAAACAAAAGATTTCTAAACAATCAGTGGATCAAAAAAATAAAAGTGAAATAAAAAATGACTTGAGACAAATAAAAATGGAAACACATCACGACAAATCTTGTGGGAGGCAGAAAAAGCCATTCTAAGAGTAAATTTATGGTGATAAAAATCTGCTTTAAAATAAAAGACCCCAAATAAACAATCTAACTTTATACTTCAAGGAAATAGGGGAAAAAAACTAAGCCTATATTTAGTAGAAGAAATAAAATAATAAAGATTAGAGCAGAAATAAATAAAATAGAAACTATAAAAATTAATAAGAAGGTAATCAAAATTGAGTTGGTTTTTCTGAAAGGATGAACAAAATTGACAGACCTTTAGAGAAGACTCAAATTAATAAAATTATAGATGAAAGAGTATTACAACTGATACTACAGAAATGCAAAGTATCATAAGAGACTACTATAAACAATTATGTAACAACAAACTGGATAACCCAGAAGAAATAATTAAATTCCTTGAAATGGAAACTACCAAGACTGAATCACAAAAAATAGAAAGTCTGACATATCAATCATGATACGTCAGAGGAGATTGAATCAAAAAACCAAATTACCTCATTAAAAAATGGGCAGTGGATCTAAACAGACATTTCTGCAAAGCAGAAATACAAATGGTCAATAGGTGTATGAAAAGGTGCTCAACGTTACTAATTATCAGAGAAATCCAAATCAAACCAAGCTATTACTTCACCCCTTTTATAATGTCTATTATCATAAAAGTCAAGATAATACGTTGATGAAGATATGGAAAAAAGAGAGCCCTTGTATACTGTTAGTGGGAATGTAAATGAGCATAGCCATTATGGAAAACAGTATGGAGGTTTTCAGACAACTGAAAATATTGTATAACTCAGCAATCTTACTTCTGGTTATGTAATCAAAGGAAGCAAAATCAGTATCTCAAAGAGATGTCTCTACTATATTAATTTCAGCATATGGAAACAAAAGTCCATCAATAGATGAATGTATGAAGAAAATATGGTATGTAAATACAATTGTCACTTGCACACATGGGTGTACCTAAAGGTCATTTTGCTAAGTGAAATAAGCCAAAGAAAGACAAATGCTGCAAGATCTCACTTATACGTGGAATCTAAAAGAATCAAACTCATAAAAATAAAGAATAGAATGGGAGTTTCTAGGTCTTAGGAGGTCAGGGAAATGGAAAAGATGTTGATCAAAAGGTACAAAGTTTTTGTTATGCAGGTTGAATAAGTTCTGGAGACTCAGTGTATAGCATGATTATTATAGCTAACAATACCAAATTGTATATTAAAATTTGCTAAGGTAATAGAGCTTAAATATTCTACACACATGCACACACACACACACACACACACACACACACATTGTAGTTATGTGAGGTGCTGGATATGTATGTTAGCTTTATCATAATGATAATTTAAAAATGTACATGCATTCAAAAACTCACATTGTACACCATAAGTAAATCCAATATTTATTTGTCAAGTATACCTTGATAAAGCTAGACAATTTCTTTTTTAAGTGGATATTTTTAGGAGCACTGGAAATGGTCTGTATCCGGGTCAACAAACTGCAGCACATGAGACAAATGAGAAACACTACCAACTGTTGGACTGGAACAAAGAAATGTCCATTTATTTACATATTGCCCATAGATACTTTTGCACTGCAACAATGTTGAGTAGTTGCAACACAGATTTACTGGACTAAAGAAAAAAAATTTGGCCTTTTATAGAAAAAGTTCGTCAGTGCTTCATCAACACTTTTGTCTGTGTTGTGAATATATGCATATGTGTAGGTAAAAATTTATTGAGCTATACACATTTCTGCACCATATTGTGTGTAAATTATACTCTAAAAAGAAGTATAAAAATAAAAAATAATTCGAAAAGTAAGTAAATAAAACCAAAGACTTCACAAGAAAATTATACTGACTAATATACTGCTTGAAAAGAGAAGCAAAATTTTTAAAGTTTTAGCAAACTTAATCTTAAAATATATCCAAATGATAACATATCACGACTAATGGTATTTCTACCAAGAGTGGAATTTGGTTTTATATTTGAAAATAAAGTAATTATAATTTACAATATTAACCAATTGGAAAAAAAACCACATGATCATCACAATAGATTTTTCTCTTTTTTTTTTTGAGAAACAAAGCCATTGACAAACCTTAGCATACATCCTTGGAAAAAACACAAAAACAAAAACAAAAATGCTCAGCAAACCACAATTACCTTTGCGCCAACCTAATAGTAAAAAAAGAACTTCTTCAGCTTAATTATGATCATTTATAGAAAATCTACAGCTAAAATTATACTTAATTGTGAAAGACTGAATAATTTAAACATCATTATACTTAAATGATACTTAAAAATGACTTAAAATCATTAGTACACAAAGCCTTTGTGCTCTTTCTACTTAAATTCGACAATATGGTGAAGGTTCTAGAAAGTTCAATGAAACAAGAAAACAAAATAAAACAAACATGCATAGTGTTTAAAGGGGAAATGTATTCACTCATGACATCATTATGTAGAAAATCAATGCAATTTACTAAAAAGCTACTAGAATTATACAAGATCAATGTACAATAATCAATTTTATTATTATCTACAAGCAACAAACACATGTAACATGAATTTTATAAAATAATATTGTATTACTATCAATATTTTTTTAATTTAAAGATAAATCTGGCTAAGCATGCAAAAGACTTATTCATTGAAAACAACAAAACATTACTGAGTGCAATTAAAGAAGATCTAATTAAGTTATGAGATGTATCATGCTCATTGGTTGAGGTACTCAAAATTGTTTAAATGCCAATTCTCCCCAATAGATTTATAGTTTCAATATGATCTCTATCAAAATCCCATCACCCTTTATTGTAGAAATAGAAAAATTGATTGTAAAACTTACATGGAAATGCAAGGGACCTAGACTAGCCAAAACAACTTTGGAAAATGGCAGATTTGGAGGAGTAGCACTGCTTTATAGAATCACTCTAAAGCTACAATAATCAAGAAAAAGAGGTATTAGCATAATGATAGATCCATAAATCAATGAGCACAGCAGAGAATCCAGGAATATGTCCATAATGGAATTTAAAAATGCATGTTTTAGCACCCTTTGTTGAAGAAGGTCTTCTCTTCCCAGATCATTTGCATCTCTGGAAAGGTTATTCTTCAACAAATAATGCTGAAAGAGGTGGATATCTGTATGTGAAAAAACATTTGTTGTATACCTTACAATATTAAACAATCTTCTGAAACTGGATTGTGGATCGAAATGTAAGATATAACACTATTTAACTTCTAAACAAAAACGTAGGAGAAAAACTTTGTGACTTTGGTCAGGTAGGTATCTTAAATATTGTGCAAATATGCATCAAAACTCTAGTCCATAAAAGACTAAATTTTAAAATGGGATTTTTAGCAAAATCAAAACCGTCTGCTCTTTAAAAGACACTCAAAAAAGAACAAAAAGATCAGCCACAGACTTGGAGAAACACTTGAAAATAACATATCTGATAATGGTCTTTTGTCCAGAACATATATAAATTTAATTTTAAAACCCAATAATTAGAAAAAAAACTGGGAAAGGTTTTGAGCACTCACTTTACCAAAAGAAGATGATGAATAAACACATGATAATTCATTAGAAATACAAATTAAAGCCACAATGTTATACCGCAACACATTTTAAAAATAGTTGAAATGAAAAAGGCTAACTGTACCAAATGTTATAAGGATACAGAGGAAATGGATTTTTCAAATATTGTTGGTATAAATATAACATGATATAACTTGAAGAGTTTGGCAGTTATTACAAAGTTAAACATGCAGTTACCATATGGCCCAGAAATCCCACTTTCAGCAAAGTGTTAATTTATATTCACACAAAAGCCTATATATGAATGCTAGACAGGAGTTTTACTGATAATTACCAAAGTATGTAAATAAGCAAGACGAATATAATGGTGACATATCTATTTACTGGAATACTTGTCAGTAACAATAAAAAAATGACACTTCGATATATAATACAACATGAATAAATCATTAAAAAATTATGCTGAATAAAAGAAGCCAGACTACAGTGAATATTTACTTTGTGATTTCATTTATAAAGTACTATAAATTCCAAACCTATCTGTACTGACATAATGCTGATCAGTGATTGCGTGGATTAGGAGGTAGATGATCAGGGGTGAAAGGAAGGATTTACAAAGAAACATGAAATCACTTTTGAGGATTATTGATATGGTCATTATGTTGATTGTACATGGGTTTCACAGGATTATACATCTATCAACATGTTTTCATATTGTACACTTTAAATACATGTGATCAACAATATATAAATTATACCCCATTAAAGTTATTAAGCTTTTAGAAAAGATTTATAAAATGCGATTGCTTAGGTGACAAAATATTTTTTTATTGAATTGCTCAGATGATTTTAAATGTGTCTAAGCCAGAATACACACAGAAATTATTGATTTTTATTTTTTTTAATAAAACTCCCTCATGCAGTCCTTGAATATATTCTCTTAAAAGACGATTGCTAGACTCTTACTGTATGTTAGTGGAGACTGACTACATATATATGTCAGGTAATCCTCCACCTAGAAATGACTACCATGTCTTTTTGTAATACTAGAGAAACATACAGATATAAAAGGGGCTGCATGGTAGCTCACTAAATAAACGTAAATGATATAAACTGGAGGGAGCAATGTGAGGCGTTCAGGTGAGTTTAGGGAGTTCAACCATACATCTGCAGTATATTTCTCTGCCTGTAGGTTCGATGATAGATCCCTCCAATGGTCTTCCATTGAAGGGATCATTGAATCATGTAATTCAGACTATATAGCCATTGCTATATAGTTTCCTCTGGCTTGGAGAGAATCATGTAATTCAAACTATATAGCAATAACTATATAGCAATAGCTATATAGTTTGGATTACATGATTCTCTCCAAGCCAAAGGAATACAAGATGCATGCTTTATTTTTCAAATTTTTGTTTCTTTGTTTTTGTTGTTGTTTAAATTTAGGGTAGCTCTGCTGTTTGGAAATAGGATGTAGAACACTTCAGATTATAAAACTCTAGGGGAAGAAGGCCTGTTGCCTAATGGGAGAGGATGATGGTAAATCTATGCCATCAGTGGAGCTGAGACCACTTACTGGTACAGTAGAAATTGGGCTTGTGATCTTAGGGAAGTTTGGATAATTGCAGATTCTTGTGCCATCACCATGCTGGTGGTATGGTCATGTGAATGAACCCTAGATGATTGTGCAATAAATCCATCCCCATGAATGTATACTCAATTCTGGAAACAACTCTGGGAATTTAGAGTGAAAATTAAGGTTAATGGTGAAGACTCACACCAATAAAACCTGATAACTGGCTTGGAAATAGACAAGAATAAGTGTTGCCTAAGTCAGATCCCCAGAATAAGTTACCCAGGTTCTTGAAACAAGTGAACTTAAGCAATGCAGAGATGTGTCACATTATCACATATTTGCTTCTACATGTTGAAGTAACAAATGTAGTAAGTGATTGTACTTCTTTGCCAGTAAGAAAGAAGTTGCCTGAAAATCGTGTAAGGTGTAATTCCTAGAGGAAAAATATTTGTTAATAGTTGGCAAGTGGATTATATTGGATCCTACCAGAAGGCAGCAGGTGGTGAAGGGGACACAAATGATTATTGACTAGAACTGACAATTATTCCATTCTAGGTTTTTTATATTTTGTAGCAGAACCAGACATAGTGATAATAAATAAAGGATTGAAGGTAGAAATAACCTATCAATTTGCTCACATGGATTTCTTTCCTGTGATCAAAGTATGCACTAGTGTACAAAGACAATTAGTGCATACTTTGTGCATACAGCTAATGCAACATGCTATTACATAAACACATCACAGACCTTATCACCCTTGGAACATTGGTCCCATTGTTTTTGTTGAAAATAAAATGCACAATTAAACATTTTGATTAAAAAATACGGGGTATAAAAAGGCTTGAAGGGCTGCTTAAAATAACTAAATATTTTCACAAAAGAAAGTCAGTATAGAAGGGATTTCACTGTCAATATTTTTAGAATTTTGGAAATGAGGTGGTAGAGAATGTGAGATATGACATACCTACATAACTTTATAACTTTTTCACCTCCCATAATTTTTCTTTTATTTCACCTGATTCACATGTCAAGAGAGAGAGAGAGAGAGAGAGGGAGAGAGGCACAAGATATGGTATCCATACCAATGAATTTGCCTGGATGCATGCATTTCTACAGTATCATCAGGGTGGATTATAACTTCCTCATAGTAGTTAAATTAGGACTAAATTTGATATGGTCTTGTTACCAAGTGACAGGATCAGACCTGTAGTTGTTTTCCAATCACATGCTGTAACATTTTCTTGAAGTTAGGCTGTAGAAGAAACCCTGATGAAACTGATGCACCTGTCTGTTCTCTGGGGAATCAGTATAATACTTCCAAACCAGACAATGCCACAAGGACAGAACAGCTATGAGTTGAAAAAGGTAATAAGTAGTCATAAAAAATATTGTGGTGATTGGGAAGAGAGCACAAAAAGTGAATAAGGACCACCAGGCACATGGAAAGAATGTTTAAGTTGTTCTGGTGAGAGTATTTTAGAACATGAAAAAAAAAAATAGTCTTGGCTACTTCTCCATGCTGCTGCTATGGCCAGCTGATGCAGGTAGAAGGGAAATAGAGCTCCTGAGGATTTATAGGCTTTGCCTAAAGACTGTGTCTGTTTAATTTGGAGCAAAGACCTGCAGAATCCCCTGAACACTGAACTAACAGGTAGCAAGTTTGACCTACTATTTGGTTCACAATTTCTGGGGTATATTTACTAATTTGTTTCTTTTTCTGGTAACCTGAGAGAGAAAATAATAATAATAACTTTATATTTATAAGAGTGGAAACTCCTGAACAGCCAGGCATCTACAGCTTGTGTGACTATGAATCAAGATGACACATTGCTAAGACAGGTGTCTGAGTGTGATGGGAAGTGAATTTCCACCACATACCTGAGATATAATTTGTTTTGCTCTTTCATCTACACTGAATATAAATCAGATAAAATGTTTTTATGGCAAGTGGCAATGGAATCTGAATAGTTGAAAAGAGGAAACATAGTGATATGGTTACCTCATTCTTGCCATGTCTATCCTTTGAGAGAACACTTTGAGAGGACTTATGGCACACTTAAACTGAGTTGAATTTAGAATAGAAAATGCCCAATCGATAGTCTCAAAGAGCACACAATATTTTGGTGCCTATTGGATACCTAACCTGTACCTGTGCCACAAATGCCCAATGGCAACAATATATAAAGTGTTTTGAATAGCACTCACCCTACCAGCTCAGATTTAAATTGATAATTTTCTGAGTCAGTCTACAATTGCTCAGTTAAAAGAAATCACCATTTATATAGTCTGGATGTCTGTCCCCTCTAAATCTCATGTTGAAATGTAATCCCCAGTGTTTGGAGATGGGTCCTGCTGAGAGGTGTTAGGCTCATGTGGGTGGATTCCTCATAGATGGCTTTGCATCATCCCCTTGATAATGAGTGAATTCTCATTCTGTTAGTTCATATGAGATCTGGTTGTTTAAAAGAGTCTAAGCCCACCCCTTTCTCTCTCTCTTGCTCCCTGTCTCACCATGTTATGTGATTGCACCTGCTTCACCTTTCACCTGGAGTAAAATCTCCCTGAGGCCTCACCAGAAGCCAGGCAGATGCCAGCACCACACTTCCTGTACAGCCTGCAGAACTGTGAGCCAATAAAACCTCTCTTCTTTATAAATTACTCAGCCTCAGATATCCCTTCATAGTAATGTGAGAATGGCCTAATACAACCATCACGATTAAAAAAACAGATACTTGCTAACACTTATTTATGATACCATATGAGAGACAATACTCTAAAAGATTAGCATACCAATTTAAAAAGTATGTCCAGCAGGTCATGGTGGCTCATGCCTATAATCCCAGCACTTTGAGAGGCTGGGGTGGGAGGATTGCCTGAGGCCAGGAGTTCAAGACCAGCCTGATCAACACAGGATGACCCCATTTGTCAGCATAAACTTGCAATTGCTTCTATCTCTTTCTTATTCTTCCAGAAATTGGTTACACTAAAGCCAGAAGCACACTACTGCTATTTCATAATATTTTGTCTTTATAAAATTTGTATTTATAATGCATAAAACATCTATTTAAATAGGAAACATAATTCAGGGGGAAGATCAAATATGTAAGGCAAAGAGGTATAATGGAATTGAAAAATAAGTTTTCAGAACAAAGAGACAAGTAAATTTTCTTTCTGAGAGTAAGTTTTCTCATATATGATGATGCGGATAATAAAGAAATACATATCACAAAATTGTTGGAATTATATGAGATACATAACTTTAAATTCAGGCTCTATAACATGCTAGCTATGCGACCTTGGGCAGGTTATGAATACATAATTTAGCTGCACTTTGGCTTCTTCATCTCTAAAATGACAACACAGTACTATTTATTATTCATTTAGTAATTTTCTTTAAAACACTTAAGAATAAGAAATATAAGAAACAAATTAACTCTTTACAATTAGCTGGTTATGAAAAGATAAACAAGCAAATTAGCCGAGCATGTTGGCTTCTCAGGAGGTTGAGGTAGGAGGATCACTTGAACCCAGGAGTTTGAGGCTGCAGTGAGCTATGATTGTGCGACTGTACTCCAACCTATGCAACAGAGCAAACTCCATTTCATTAAAAAAATTATAAATAAATAAAGCCCTATGCTTTGAACCAGTGACTACTATATATGGGCCTCATTTTGCTGTAGTCAGAGTAGATGGATCTAGGAATCAGGGCATGGAAATAATCCTTCTTACTAATACACCTAAAGATCACTGAAATAAATGTTTTATTTCTCTGCCAGAAACTTTGGATCTGGCTGAAAAGAATGTTTCCACCAAAGTATATAATATTTACATAAAATTGGAAGGTGAAATTTACCTCATGGCTATTTTGGGTGTCTCATACTATGAAACAGGATAGAGAAAAGGATTATTGTAATAGCTGTGGTAATTGATTCCAAGCACCAACTGGAAATTGTCTTGCTCATTGCCACACAATGAAGACAGGGAATGCTATGCCTGGAACTCAGAGGATTTACTAGATGCTTTCAAATAGCTAGCTCCCAGTTATCTCCAGTTTGGGTAGAGGTGAGCTACTGATAAAGGAAAGCTGGGAATCTTGCAACACTGGATGTTAGCATAGTAAAAAAAGGAAAAATGAAGCATTTGCTTCTATATTTACCCCAAGGAGAAGGATGGTTAAATAGGAGAAAATACATTTACCATACATAAATTTAAACTTTGAAGCACAACATGTTTTTAGAACAGAAGCAATAATTCCAGTACAGAGTGGTGTTTAAAGGCCTTGTCCTGACATCAAACACAGATCTTTCAGATCTTGTACTTTTTATCTTTTTGAACTCATTTCTTAAATTTTTTTTCCAAAGTTATCCAATTTTTATAATAGCTGATATAGTTAAAAATGTTACATAGACTAATACAAAGTGTCTGACCACTAAGTACTTATAGTGGTCAGACTTAATAATAGTAAATAGTAGTGAATAATAATTGAGTAAATAATAACTTTGATATGTATTCCTATAAAATATTATCAGGTGATCATTAATTTGAATATGGAATCTGGAATGACAGAGATGGAGGCAGACTTACTGATAATTCATTTCTACTCCTCAATTTTACAGAAGAGGAAACTGAGCAAGAAAAATAAAAATAAAGAACTTTGTTTAAGATCAGAGTATTGAATAGAGATATAAAAATACAGGAAACCAGTAACTGTATAAAAGAATAAATAATCAGCTTTATAAAATTTGCAATGTGGAAACCAGTAGTCAGTAACTTGTAGGCCTAAAACAAATATGCTAAGACCACAGTAATAATTTTAATTCTTAGCCACAAGTTTAAAAGTTTGGTAAATCCACATATTACACATTATAAATCAGCTTAGTATGCAAAAATTAAGAATGAGATTATCTCTTGAACTAGATTCCATGAGTCTAAAGAATAGTTATTGGCTCATTAGTTGACATTATTATCATACCTTCAGTTAAAGGGATCCTTAGTCAAGAGCTATGTGTATAGAAGTTTTGATACAGTATTTATAAAGAGTTACTTAAGTTATCTTTTAATAAGCTTTTAAAGGTTTATAAGTAACAGTGTGTGTGTGATGGAGGTGGTGAGGGGTTTGTATTCTTCCTGAGAATGAGATGGAAAGCTGCTTCTATATTTTTAAATAATACAAGCATATAATCCTAAAATATAAATCAGAAAAAGACATTGTGTTTCTTTTTTGAAACAGCTTGAATCACTCACATTTTATTGATTTGCATTGAGCTCCTATATCCTACATAATCCTATGGTAATCCCCAGCTGATTAGAATGTTTTATCATTTTATTTAGAAACTAATGTAAGATTTTGGGAGAAATATAATTGGAACTGAACAACAGAAACAGTCCATGGCTTTAGATCTAAAAAAGGAATTTCAGACTCAGAAAATATTGAAACAAACTAATATTCTTTTAGAATAATGTTAGAATAAGTTAATTAAAATTAACACAAAAATAAGGTAGCACTTACAGGTACAGGATTCAGTGATTATAGTTAAAATAACTCCAAATACAGTACTAAATTCACATAACCTTGATCCAGGTTAAGAAATAAAACTTAGAAGATTGAGACTTATTAAAGCTCAAGATAGATTTTTGATTGATTTTTCTTGCCTCAAGGACTATTTCATCCAGGAAGTTATCTAAGCTTTTTGGCATATGAGTATTTGCTTGTCATTCCTTTTACAGAAACATTGGTTGCCTTCTCTTCTTCCTCTGGAAACATCTTCATAATAGGCTGCAAGACCCATATCTTAATAGAGTCTTTGTAACAGTACTGTTAAAAGCATTTGGGGAAAGTCACAGGGTGATTTATTAAAGACTGTGGACTCTCTCTTTTCTTTTTAGAATTCTTTAGCCCTTCTGTTTGAGTTTGAAAGTTTAAATATAATAGAACTCCTAATCTATGATTTTTGATATTGGACTTCTGGAAATAGACTCTACTTCTCATTAGCAGTTGAGTTATTGATCCATTAAAGGGCATGTCTACAAGCCCTCTCTACTGGATTCAAAAGCTCAGTCATGTCACTTCTCTTTTGAAGTCAGACAAATCTTTGTTTAAGAAAAAGTCAATAAGAAGTCTCATACTTCTTCTGACTTGAATAAAATTTCTTTTACATTCGCACTGAGAGCTCTTCCCTAGAGAATGATGACATACGTTTAGTTGTGAAACTTCTTTTCTCCAGGTTCCATATGTAGATTTTTGTTGTCTCTACTGCACTGAGATAAAGTCCTGATTTAGCTCTAGGTAGAAGTAATCTCATGTGATAAAATGTCTAGAATTCTTCTGTGAAGGGTTAAATTTTAAAATGTTAATCTCAGGTCTTTTCTATTGGCTCTGAATGAGATACCTTTCTTATTGCTTGTAAGAAAGAGGCAAAACAGTTAAAATTTAAAAAATTCTACAGTTAAAAACAGTAGTAAAAAGAAATCAAATGTCATTGCTAAGTGACCTAGTAACAAGAATCAATGCTTATTCATTGTAAAGATTTCACATTAAGTTGTATATTTCTGACGGCCACTTGAAATAAGGCAAGAGAGAAATGAATAAATCCTGATCAAATGTCTAAGTGATGGACAACAGGATAGAGATGTGAGAAATATTTAGAAGGTGGTAAAGACAGCAAGAGTTGCCCAGCCATTTTGGAAGGCCAAGGTGGGCGTATCTCTTGAGCCCAGGAGTTTGAGATCAGCAACATGACAAAACCCCATCTCTGCAAGAAAAGAGAGAGAGAGAGAGAGAGAGAGAAATTAACCAGTTATGGTAGTGTGCATCTGTGGTCTTAGATACTCAGAGGCTGAGGTGGGAAGATAATCTGAGCCTGGGGAAGTAGAGGTTACAGTGAGCCATGATCATGCCACTGCACTCCAGCCTGGGTGACAGAGTGAGACCCTATCTCAAATAAATAAATAAATAATAAAATAAAATGAGGCCATGCAAAGACGTCACAGAGACACAGTCACAGCACTAAAAAATGCTGATATAAAGTAGAGGTTATTAGAAAAACTTGCAATCACATAGCAGTAGAACACATATGACCCTACAAACATTCATTATCCTACAACTTAGGTGGGTAGAGAGTTTGCATATATCATAGTCTAATTTTTTTCTTTATTTCTGAAATTGCTAAGATTTGGTATTGGACACCTGAAGTATTTCTAAAATTCAATTACGTTATCTGTCTTATTTTCTGTATTTTTCTTGCCTTAATCAGGAATATTTTCAACTTTACAAAAAAATTATTGATTAAATAAAAATGTCTGCTCTTATATATATAATTTAAGCAACTTCTGTTTTGTTCTCTGAGTGCTTTTACATAGCACTATATCTTTTCTCATGCCTCTGAGAAAATTGTCTTTGGTCATCCAAGTTTATGTTTTCCTGCAGCCTTGTCTCAATATATGCCTTTCTTTTTCAGGGCTTTCTTCAAATATTTGGTAATCCATGCTTATGCACTCTTGTTTAAGAAGGCACCAAAAGAATTAAGCAGAAGCTCAGTGTCTGTAGCCAAGGCTTAACAAGTGAAGTTTTCACATGATAATCTGGAAACAGCTTTAGGGATTTCATTTAGGCTGCTTATTCTACTGACATAAAAAATCTTCTTATTTTCTGCCTAGAGGATATAAGCCTGGCTGCAAATAATAAGCAATGAGGGCCGAAAGCATTTTGTCAGTCAATAATAAACAATGAGGCCAAAAGCATTTTGTCAGACACCATGCGGATTTTCAAGTCATCCTCTTGTTTTCAGTATTGCACTCCTACAGCTAGATGTTCCTGGTAGGCTCCATATATATGTCCCTGGATCACCTTTTAGGGAGACCAGTTTTTAATTTTCTGACAGTATTAAAGTAGGACTCTAAAATTACACATTTGGAAAAAAAAAAGGATTCAACAAATCCTTCTGTATACAAGCCAACTCTACCACAGACTTTAGAGTCATCAATTTTTTAAGCATTTTATGGTTTCTGTAGAGGAATCATGTTATTTTTGTGTTTCTCCAGATGTATAGCTCAAATATGTTTCTCAAATTTGCTGAATTGGTTACCACTAATTTATAAGCTTCTAAACTTCCAAAATCGTGTAGCCATATATTTCTCATTTACTATTTTTTACTCAAGATCATATCACTTATGTTAATATTTTACTGTCATTTTAGTAAAATCGTAGAAGAAAATTGGAGAAAATGCATGTGCTTAACGTGCCTTTTTTATTGTTGTTGTTTTTGGCGGTGGGGGGAGATGGAGTCTCACTCTGTTGCCCAAGCTGGAGTGCAATGGCATGATCTTGGCTCATTGCAACCTCCGCCTCCCAAGTTCAAGTGATTCTCCTGTGTCAGCCTCCTGAGTAGCTGGGATTATAGGCGTACACCACCGCACCCAGCTAACTTTTGTATATTTAGTAGAAATGAGGTTTCACCATGTTGGTCAGGCTGGTCTCAAACTCCTGACCTCGTGATCTGCCCACCTCGGCCTCTGGATTACAGGCATGGGCCACCATTCCCAGCCCTTAACTTGCCATTTTTAACAGAAAGTCAATCCAATCATTTGCTGAAATTTCAACCTCAACTGCACAAAGTGACATTTGTACAAAATGAATACCTTCGCATCACCAAAACTTTGTCATGCTGCTTGTTCCTTACCTGGTACAATTCAGTGAATCATCTCTCAGAAGACATCTTTTTTTTTTCCCACTTTTTTAAAAATATGTATTTTACTGTGTTTTAGGTTTTGGGGTACATGTGAAGAAGATGCAGGATTGTTGCATAGGTACATACATGGCAGTGTGGTTTCCTGACATCTTAATAAATTACAGAAGTTACATTTTTGAAGATAGGCAGAATTTAATTCAAATATTTATTATTAGAACACGATAGCTGTATGACATTGGAGGGAATGGTTTCCTATCTGATAAAATTGTTTCACATCCTTATAAAATACGTATATTCTTAGAAATTTAATTAGTGGTTTAAAAAATAACTTTGAGCTACACAGTTTCTTGGTGAGCTTCAGATGAGAAAATTCATTTATATAAATCAACTATTTAAATCCATAATCTTTAATAGAATAATACAAAATAATCAACAAAATACCTTATAATCTATTGAGAATAATGCTTTGAATATATGTCTATACTTACAGATACCTTGCTTTATCAATGAAGCTGGAAATAATTGAAACATTTTGACTAAGGGTCTCTTTTTCTTCAAGAATTTTAAGAAAATTGTTAAATTTGATTTTTTATAATTATCCAAGACAGTGTAAAAGCTATGCTTTATATTCTGTTCTTTCCAAAATAAAATGTTTTCTCATATTTGTAGTTTTTTTGAAAAATTCAAAATCATCCTTTTCCTTTTAGAAATAATTCCTGAATGTTCATATTGCCAGGTAATTTTGTTCTATATAATTGAGTATATTTAAATTATATATTAAAATGTACTCCATACACACTGATGTACTACCAAGTAACTGTTTAGCATAAGCATACTAAATAGAAGAATTTTGTGTAATTATGTTTAGAAAAGATAGCACTCTTCACATCTACAAATAATGTTGTACAGATCAGTAATTCACTTACAGTATGAAAGACTATATTCAAATTTCAAGTATATAAAAATAGGTTAAGAAGAAATTGTTACACTTACTTAACTATTAATTATTTGCAAAGATCTTTAAATTTATTTATAATAACAGTATAAATTTAAACATACAATTGTTATAGATTCCAAAATTTATGTTAAATGATGCAAGTACACAAGAAAAATAAAACTAAAAAGTGATACACAAAAATGTTAAGAATAATTGTTTCTATTAATTATTATTGAATATCTCTGCTCCAATGGCTGCTATTAAACTAAACTCTGCTAATTCTCCTCTTACTTTCCTAAACTATTTTTTCTTTTTATGAGATCCTTTTATTCTATTTTTCTATTTTTTTTTATGAAATCCTAAATACAGAAAATTGACCAAAGTCTGTTATTGATGAAGATACACAATCTGGTTTCTAGTGCTTAAATTGATTTGGCACTCAAGTTATTAGTGACTTAGGATTGAAAAATACATGCAAACAGTTTGAAAAACAGGAGTTAGTATCCAATAGAAACTTTTAAAAATATTTACCAAGTTTCTTTGGTAAATGATAAATGTATGTAATGCTTTATGTATAGTATTTTATTCACACTTCCTTAGAATATGATCCATATACTGAATAATAAGTACCCAAACTAACTTATTTACATTTGTGATCTGCCCTCACTACAATGACCAATACTTTCAATATCTCTAGCCCTGTGGGGCCATTTTTCCCACTCTCCACAATTCTCTGACCTGCCTTGTGCTCTGGAAGGCTAATTTTTACAGTGTGCTCTTTGGGTTCCCTGGTCTGTGGTTTTAAGTTGAAGTTGGTCATTGCATGACACTCTCAGGAGATTAGAATATACAAGAGACATGTCAGAATTTTTATTTCCATGTTTCATTCTCTGTTAAGCCCTTAGTTTGGCCAGGATGCATTTCTTTATTTAAGACTACAGCTTCGTAGGCCAACTGTATTCCCATTGGTACAGTGCCCACCATGTGCTGCTTTACAGCTCCCTTCCCCTGGCACTTCATATCTAGATGCAGTCAAAGCTTTCTAGTGTTACTGGTCCTTACATGCTTCCATAACCATGTCCACCTCTTTTAGCAGCAGTCCACTTACTAATTTGTCTTTAGTTATCTTTTTCTGAGTGTGTCCTTTTTTGCTGGGTGGAGGGCTGGAACCATGGTTATATATCTTCCTCTGTGTGTGTGTGTGTGTGTGTGTTTTTAATTTTCATTACTAGTATCTTAGGTTTATGCATATATTGTGTACAGCATTTATTGTTTACTTTCCCTGCCACAATATAAGTGGTACATAAACAGTACCCCTACCACCTATAACAGTTTTCCAGTATATAAATAGACACCTAGACCCGTAATACATGTGTTAAATGGGTAATTGGAAAATTGCATTCAGAATTTCAACTTGGTATGCTGAGAATACATCTCATTTCATAGCTGATTTGACAAAAAGACCACTAAGTCTTGTACTCCCTTGCTGTTAGACTGGTGGAGCAGATATTCTTTTGTATTCAGAACAATATTACCTACTTTTTGGTCAATAGAAGCAGTTACAGCAGAGCAGATGGTATTCACTAAGGTTCTGAAATAATCTACGGGAATTGTATTGAAGTGGACACTAGAGGTTTAGAATCCTCAGCTGGGATAAATCCCCAGATTGTCCTAATGATACATTGAAAATGGAAAGGACTTTCATTTTTAATTACCATACCTTCAGTTTTTAACTGTAACAACTTTGATTTTAATCTAGCCCTTCATGTTTTACATCATAAATATGCTTCTTATTTCTATCCCTATTACCAGATACTTAAAAAGAGAAGGAAACTAAATTAATGCATTAGTAAAATCTGAATTCTCCTTAGAAAAGAAGCATTTATTTGGAAAAAAATTACTTTGATTAATTTATTGAGTTAGGAAAATTCATCATATAATGTATTGATTATAAAAGGGGACACAGTTGTAATCCCAAACTCCACGGGGAAAAGAAATACATATGTTGGCATAGTTAGAAGGAACTTGGTTGCCAAATGCCAAGTGGGACACAGCAAAGAAAGAAAACACATTTGAAATGAAAATAGAGAAGGAAACCAAATGACGACCTAATCTGTAAGTTTTCCTTTATGATCTTCATTTGGCACATCTTTTATAAATGTATTGCCAAAACCCTTTTAGTAATGACAGCTTGCTTTAACTAACATGAGGCTATTTAATTATCAAATTTAGTTTAAATATTTATAAATTACTAGGCTTAGATGTGTTTGGAATGTAATGAAATATGTCATCTATATACACAACTTATGTCACGAACCACTCCCTGGACTGAATGCCTAAACCCGTATGTCTGAAGAATTCAAGATTTGATATTACCATGTTATAGTTGCTGTTTTTCATTACAAATTGTGTCAGTTAATTTTATGTGTCAACTTGGCTAGGCTATGTTGCTGACATGTTTAGCCAAACACCAGTCTAGAACTTGCTGTGAAGTATTTTTTAGACATGATTAACAATTAAATCAGTACTGAGTAAAGCAGGTTATCCTCCATAATGTCAGTGGGTTCCATTTAAGCAGTTGAAAGCTTTAAGAGAGAAAGATTGGAGTCTCCCAAGGAAGAAGAGATTCTGTGTCCAGACTGACCGTAGCCTTAAGGCTGCAATACCTGCTCTTCCCTGCATCTCTAGACCACCAGTGTACCCCACAAAATTCAGAATTCCCAGCACCCCATATCTTGTGAACTAATTTCTTAAAATATTTCTCTCCGTCTGTCTCTTCCTGTATCTCTCTCTCTCTTGCTATTTCCTCTGGAGAACTGTGACAAATATCGTAACTTTTAAAAAGTAACTTCCAAGTTCTTTTTGAAACTGTTTTCTCTGTATTTCTTGTGATTTCTTTGATTGTGCCTCTTGTTTTACATGCTGCAGCCAGGTTATTATGTTTTTTCTTATCCATCTTCTAAAATGCATTGTACTTAATTCTACCTACAGGCTTTCTTACAAGCTCTTTTCTCTCTCAGGAGCATGCTTCACCTTACTGAACCCTGTTCCTTCTATATTCAGTGTATCACATATTTAGCCTAATGAAAATATTCTCGGTGAAGTCTCCCAATCCTCCATGAAGAAGACCCTTCCTCTGTCATAGACTTCCATGGATTCTTAATATTTCCTTTATTGTATGTATTATAGACTGTAATTTTAACAGGTTCTTACCGAATTTGAAAAAAAAACTATTACTTTAAGGAGTTCACTTAATGTGAAACCTTTGGAGCAGGAACAAAATTAGTCTTGAGGCTCAGAAACTGATGCCCCTAAAACTGGCACTTTGATATGCTGAGAGCATTTGAAGATGCCTCAGAATCAAGTTTCCTCTAAATTTTTCCTGTCTCCCTCTCCCCAGGCACAAGAAGGGTCTCTTTTTGGAATTTCCTCATCTAAGAAACATTTCCAAAAGAAATGTCATTGTCTTAAGGCCGCCTTTCTCAGAATCTCATCAAATAACCAGGAAGGATCAACTACCTGAGAAGAAAAGACACTAGGAGTTATTACCACATACAGACTGACTTTTCACCTGTTCCTCTGAGGGCAACTCCAAGAAATCACTTGGAGGTAATTATCTGCATAATAAGGCAAGTTTTTTTTCTGTGCACGTCTGCTCCTCAGCTTCCCAAAGATAATCGTTTATTTACCATTAGCCCTAGTCATACCCCCTTTTCCTTTTTCCCTATGAAGAGGGTATTTAAGCCTCAATAATCAAGTCCCTCTCTGAGTTCTTATTCTGTGTGACTTCAATGCATACATGTGTTTGTAACAAATTTATTATGCTTTTTCCTTGTTAACCTCTTGTTTTTGTTTAGTGTTGTCAGCTGTGATCCTTTACAATGGGAGGAATAGGATCACTCTCTTTTTGCCTGTGCAGTTCTGTGGGTTATATACCCAGAGGAATATAAATCATTCTACTATAAAGACACATGCACATGTATGTGTTATTATTGTAGCACTATTTACAATACCAAAGACATGGAACCAACCCAAATGCCCATCAATGATAGACTGGATAAAGAAAAATGTGGTACATACATGCCATGGAATACCATATAGCCATAAAAATGAATGAGATTATGTCCTTTACAGAGACATGGATGAAGCTGGAAGCTGTCATCCTCAGCAAACTAACACAGAAGCAGAAAACCAAACACTGCATGTTCTCACTCTTGAATGGAAGTTGAACAATGAGAATACATGAGTACAGGGAGAGAAACAACACAGAACGGGGCCTGTTGGAGGGTGGGAATGAAGGAAGGGAACTCAGAGGATGGATCTAATAGCTGCAACAACCACCATGGCACATGTATATCTATGTAACAATTGTGCATGTTCTGTGCATGTATCCCAGAATTTATAGGAAAACATAAAAAAGAAAAAAGTGTAATTGAAAGCTAGCATGGTCCCAGAAAGGAAGTGGTATACTATGGATTAGAGAACAACATGTAAAGAGAAAAGTAGATAATCATGAAAATCATGACAATAATGTGAAATGTTTGGAGCCATTAGAGATTAGAAAGCTGAATTAAAAAAAGAAAAAAAAAGAATAAAGTACGTATCAAGCTGTGGCTAGGCTAATAATTGAGTCAAATATTGTATATAATTTCTCTGTTTTTTCCCTTGCCATTGTTCATTTCTATTTTGGATTTGCCATATATTGTGAGTGGGTAAAAGCAAATTTAATTCTGTCAAATTTCTATGCAACTGGGTAGCTGTAACAATCAGTAGTGCTCATCAAATAGTTTTGTTGTCGTTTTTTTCTTTTTTCTTTTAATTTCTCAGACCACCACTTGATTAGGCAGAGACACTTGACTAGTTTCAACGAGTGTCCTGGAATGTAACCTTTTCCAAATTGATGCAGAAAACGCTACAGTATGGTTCTTCAGCCACCTTTTTCTGCTGCAAATACTAAGGATGCTGTATGTTCCAGTGTTCCAATGGAAAAATATAAGTATATTGTAGTAATAAAATGAGTAAAGCCTATGTCACTGTGATCCCCGAGTAACTGTGGGTGGCAGAACCCATGCAAACCATAAGAATGAATTGGTTTTTGTTTGTTTGTTTGTTTTTGGAAAAAGTCATAGAAAGTTTTAGTTAAGAAAATAACCAACATCATCTAGCATATCATGACTAAACATCACACCTATCCTAATCATAGCATCTCTTTGGAATAATTTTATAACTATTCATTTTTTCATTTATTCTACTCTAATTCCTATTCTGTCTTTTAATTTAAACCTCTCTATCAAATGTCATTGATTACTTCTTAATTGTCTTCTCTGTTTTATTTGAATTATTGACTCTTCTTCTGGATTTTTTTTTTCTGTTTATATTCATCATGTTTTAATCATCAGTTCTTTCTTATGTATCTGAAATCTACTGAGTACTCAAACCCTTGAAAGCCTCTCTGGGACATCTGCAGCTAGTGAAAGAAATAGACGTATATAAAAATACAATTATTTTTCAACTGTGAAACATCATCCATTTTGGTTATATTATACTGAAAGAGAAAAATATCAACATTGGATTTGAATATAATGAAACTGATAAATTCACATATATGTTTCTACCCCCAGCCTCTCATAGGCAAATAAAAAGAATGCATTCTAAATTTAGATTTGTCATTCATTCTCTACATTTTCCAAATCATTCTTTTTGTATCAAAATCCTCATGAATTGTTTTGGAAAATAGCAATTGCCTTTAATATGTCACCTTGTGCTGAAGCATTCATAAAGTAAGACTTATTTAAAATTAATAGAGACTTTTCCTTATTCTGTAAACATAGAAATTCTAATCACTTGACAATGTAAAAGGCAAAGAAATTACATACAGCATTTGTGTCTGCACATAGAGATCTGCATTCCATGGAGAAAGTAGGTTCAGATAAGAGGTTTAGTGCTCAGGTTAGTTTTAAGCATATTGAGTCTATAGTCTATAGTGCCAAGTGACTAGGGCATGCTTAGAGCTGCCACCTCAGCTTAGTGCAATCCATAGGGCTTTACATTGTTGGGAACTAAAATTTGCACAATGTAATACAGCTGGGAAAATAGAGATATCACCTGTGGTTAATTAAACACAGGTGGCAACAGTACTTTTTTTTTTTTTTAACTGTATAGCACTCATATTAACTCCTTTAAAGAAAGTTTTGAGTGAAACTATCGTGGTATCATTTTTGAGTTAGGTGAGATACAACTCTTGCAGACTTCCAAGATATACTAACACAAGTAAAAGAAAGACATAAACAATAAAATGGTGATAAAATTTTATCACAGAGGTTGAAAGAATGCCTGAAGTTCCTAGGAAAGGGACCATTGAAGGAGAAAGTGGTTAACATAATCACTTCTTTACAAGAAGGAAAACAGAAGCACTGTAGTTTGTTCATTGCAGTTATTAGAAGGAGCCCTTGATTGACAACCTTACCAAAGAGATTGAGAAGAGAGAAGCTAAAGCCGATGAGTTTAAAAAACAATGAATGAAGACAGTGAATATTATGTAATCTTTCAAGAAAGGTGGTTATGAAACAGGAGGTAGAGAGATAGGCTTATGCATGTTTGTGGAGGCTGGATATGAGGCATCATTTATTTTTGTATTTAAGATGGCAGATCCTTAATAATCTTAAATGGTTTTAGGAAGGAGTCATAAAAGAAGGAGTGACTGAATACATAGGTAAGAGTGGGACAAATGAGAGAAAGCCCCCTGAAGTCACTTTATGGCTTTCCTTTCTTTCATTCTTATATATCCTCACTGTGAATTTTAATCTTCAGTCTTAACCTTCCCCAGAGAGTTCATAGAGCCTGGTGCTTAACAACCACCTCTCTGAGACTGATCCTAAAATCCCATCTCTAGCTGTAATCTCTCTACTTTAAATTTCAATCCTGGATTTCTAATTGCTGCTGGGCATTTCCATTTTAAATTCAACATATCCAAAAGCTAACTCTTCATTCTACTGAAAAATCAACTTTGCCTCTTGACTATTTTGTAATGTGTAAACTGACAGCTCTTCTCTGACTATTCCCACCTCCTTATTCCTTTATATTCAAATATTGTGTCTACCCTTAACCGTACAGTGTTTGATTAATCACAAACTTCACAGAATGTTTCCTTATCTGTTTGGACTGCATGACCTTTACGTTCTCTCCAAAACTAATTTTGCCTTATTCTAGAAGTTGACATATACATGAAGCTCACTCATAGATCTACATTATGAATGAAAAAAGGTAATTGAACTGACAACTGCTTTCTCCCCAAGGGAACTTAAACAGGAATTTTTATGATTTTTAAAAAATTTAACTCTTTTTATTTCATTAAGTATGGTATTATACATATATGCTACATTTTAAATAAATAAAATATCAATTTAAGGATTTTTTTACCAAAAAATCACTGAAAATTTAACCAGGTTAGGTCAGAGAATATTCAGCATATCATGACTGAGTTCCCTCAAGGATGAGTTTCTGATGAAAATAATTCATTTGATAAAATACTTAAAAGCAATTAGGTATCAATATATTGAAATAAAAAGTTAGTTGAGAGTATTACTAAAAATACTTCAAAGCTATTTTCATTTAGTTAAAAAAAACACAGTTTGTCTCATTATTTTGGTGATTGTGTAAGATGTAACCTAGCCTCTTCAGTTCATTTTACAAACCTGTCAGTTACCTAAGACTCAGCGCTAAATATTCAATTGCCAGCAGTTTGAAAAAATATATAACATACATGCTTTTCATGAACTCAGAATTCTTTTTAGAAACTTCAGTCAAAAATTTTAACAATTTCTATTTATTCTTGCATTCATTAATCCATCCATCCAGTCCCGTTAAGTTACTGACTTAACTATATAGCAGATATTCTTATTCATAAAATATATTTAGGTAGAATGTTTGATATAATAAGCTATCGATATACTTTCTTTTTTTTTTTTTTTTTTTTTTTTTTTTTTTTTTTTTTTTTTTAGAGAGAGAGAGAGAATGGGGAGGAGGAAAAAGGAAGAGAAAGAAAGAGAGAGAATGGGGAGGAGGAAAAAGGAAAAGAAAGAGGGAGAGAGAATGGGAGTATTTCTTTCTTGCCCAGGCTAGAATACAATTTAGTAATGGGTATTGAAAACCTCTTTTATACTGATAATTATACTTAATGGTGTAGTCAGGAAGGAATAAGGGAAGAAGATAACAAACAAACAGCCAACCAATATTTCATTTAAACCTATGAAATGCTATGCGATTACTGAGGAGTGATTTACTTCCAATTATATAGTCACTTTTGGAATAGGTGTGAGGTGGTAATGTATGTTTTGTGTATTTGAAGTGGAGAGTTCTATAAATGTTTATTAAGTTTACTTGTCTCACATAACAAGAACCATAGTTCGTCTCACATAACAAGAACCATAGTTAGGCTACTGCTTTCATTGTATCATGGCCCAGCAAAGTCAGGACCAGGATACTGAGAGTTTCTAGCTATAAAATACAGGAAATTGAGGATTTAGATTTTATGAATTAAAAGAGAGAGAGAGAGGGAAGGAAGTTGGCATTGAGTATTGTTTTAGATCGGCTTCCATAGAACTAGAACCTGAGATTTATTTTGAAAGTGACTTACTTTAGGAAAATCTAGTAGAGATAGGGGGATAAGACAAAAAAAAAAAAAAAAAAAACAGGTAGAAAACCAAGAAAAAAATTCATCATCAAGTCTGGTACCTAGTGACACTTTTGATTCAATCTCATGAAGAATCTTTAGAGTCAGTGGCAAGGTCACACCATGGCCTTGTGTAGAGCAGAAAAAATACACTCACTGGTCATTGGATCAGGGAAGCTTCCTGGAGGGAGTAGTTGCTTAATCAGTTCTGATACTACATATCTGAGCTCTGGAAAACTAGGGGAAGCCCTTGGAAGTGCAACATGCATGTGCTGGCTATCAGGAATGAAAGCACAACATGAAAATAGTAAGCGGATCCAAGGGCACATTGGCAAGGCACTTATATCATCTTCTACATGTGCTGAGTGAGTTATGCTACAGAGGGTCAAAATGCAAACATACAAAATGTCACATAATAGTGAAAGTAATAATACTAGAGATAATATAACATTACTAAAATTGAGTCAATATATCACTAAGTCACACATATAGTGAAAAATTTCTGATAATCAGGTTCATTAGGATAATTTTGATTATACATCTTATATATATATATATATGTATATATAGTACATATATATATGTGCCCTATCATTTTTTAAAATACATAAGAAAGAATGCAGTAAAAATTCTGTACAATCATCCTGAGAAATGGTAATTTACCCAGAACTCTAAGATAGAATCATCTTAGCAGAATGAAAGGAAGGTCTTGTTCTGGTGAGCAACCAAAACCAATATTTGGACTTAAGACCATTCATTAATTATTTTTAAACAGGCACAAGTCTTTATAAGGCTTTCGATTATGTTTTAGTGACTTTAAGAATTCCACTTGAGAAAATGGAAAATATATTTTTAGTTTAAAATTTCCCTTTATTATATATGTTTCTGCTTATGAAACTATAATGAATGTAAACCTGAAATTAAATAAACAAGATTATTAATAATAATTTTTCCTATATAGTTTAAGTTTAATAAATTATTTTTTAATCTACTTATAAAGATAATCCACAAATATATGCCCGATAATTCAATAGATACCACTTGAGAGGAGAGAGTGGTTCTTACGATGGCAGAAATTAGCTACTTTATATAATCAGTTAATTTGTTCTCACTATTGACTTTTAAAGCCCTTTGAACAATTTTTAGTGCTGTCTTTCATCAAGTTAATCATGTTCACTTGAGATGAAAGAAGCAGTCTAAAATAATTTATTCAAGCAGAAAACTGCTGTAGCTATCAGCTGCACTGTGATGTTGTATTACCCAGACAACACTGGCTACCATTTTACTCCAAAGAAATGAAGGTCCCTATTTGGAGGAGAAAATTCTACCTGTAATTGAGCTTTCCCTTTTGCATCATTGTCCTTCATCCTGAACTTAATACTAGCACATCATAATAATTAGATGTGATAATTCCTTGTTTTTTTTTTTGTTTTTTTTTAAATGAGAAAGTTGTGTGTCTTTGCATGGCTTAGAATACTGCTTTTTAAGTAAGGTAAATAAGACTCAGTCCAAACCCCCATATGAGGATGCTAATGCACAGTAGACCCTCTGCTTCACTTAAAACAAATTCCTATTACTTTCCAAGAAGTGTTAATCAACTTTGTTAATCAACCCATATTTATATGTGGGTTGAAGTAAATTTTTTTGGTTTTCCTTATTATACTCGTTATTAACATGACTAGTACATTTTACGTTGTTAATAGGTTGAAATCTAATGAAAGGATTTTATCCCTAATCCTCTGTTATTGAGAATCTTATTTCTCACCATTCTCTTAATAAATATTATTGACCATAATGAGTGGAGGCAGACATTGTAGGGAAACAAAATGACAGTTTCCCAAGTATCCTGGGTTCCAAATAATTGACAATCTAACATATTTTTGAAGCAATTTTTAAGGAAATTTTACTAGAGAAAAAGGTTTTGTCTCTTTATTTCTTGCTATTCAATGAGTATCATAGCTTATTTTTAACTTTGCATGAGCACCTAGCCTAAATAGTTTCTTCAGTCTGTTATTTCTTTGACCATTATACTTATGGCAATGCCCATGAAACATAATTACTTAAAACGAATCTCTCATTTTGAAACAATTTATAAGTAAAATATGAAATTGCAATTAAATTTGTATGATAATTGTTTACTAAACTTATTTAAGAGTATGCATCGGCATTATTTTATCTTATTCCTTGAATCAATTGTAAGACATATTTAGAAATCATGACAAAATGATTAGTGATTACAAGTTCCAATTTAAGCACTGTGTGCTTGAAATAATTTATACTTAAGAATTCAGCTATAACTCATGAAAACTAAATGCTTTGTATTGGCACTCCAGATATAATCAAATGCCATTTAATTAACTTTTGACCAATATTTTCTGACTTATAGTTGTCATTGAAGTAAATGTCTGATTAATTGCAATTTGAAAAATCTGTATTAGAAAATAGAGACACCTAGTGTGTCTCTGAAACATTGCAATAACATTTACTATGGGCTTGAATTCCTACCGTTTGAATGCTGTGTATTTATTAGGTAAAATAATCTCACAGCAACTCTATAAATTGCCAGAGGAGCTATCTTTTATTTTCAGATGAGGAAACTGAGATACACAGAGACATACAAAGATGGCAAGGTTATGGCTAGTTACTAAACACCTCCCTGGAAACTAGCATTTAAATTGTTTTACAAATATGCTTTATATTTCATAAAGCAGAAACATGTTTCAATTCCTTCAGTGGCAAAAAGTAAGAGGCTGGTCAACTCTGCTTCAGAGATGCTTTAGGCCTCAAAAGATACATTGGTATTCATCAGTAGCAAGTGGATTGGAGTCATTCCAAGCAGGTGTGGTGAAAGGACATATCTCACAAAATGGAAGTAATATGATATTTATAGGGTTTTTGAAGAGCCCAATATAAAAGAAGTATGCCATATTATTTGAAACTAAAAATAAAAATGAGGCTCAAATATCCTAGGAAGACTCTACACACACAAGATTATCAATTATTTAGCTCACATAAATCTTCAATCATATATCTTCTGAAAGCAAGTAATATCTAAAATATTATCATCTTCAAAGGTGCTTAGAATCACTGAAGAGTTTCTTTCAAAATTGTGGAAGAACCAATAATATTATGCTCCAAAATATTATTTTCATAGAAATTACTCAAGATGGCAGATAACAAAACAAAGAAAAATTTTCAGTATTCAAAGGAGTAGTATTAAACCTAGTTGAACTCAGTATCATTATTATTAACATGTAAACAGCATGTTTATTAATTTTTATTACTTTAAAAATAAAGAAGCAGCTATTACAATTTTACCTCAAGCAATGCTAAGACACCTAGATATAGTATGTATTGTACTAATAGTATAATATTACACTATTGCATAATAATGATGCAAAAAAGTTACTTAAGAAAAAATTAAATCACCTTGGTATGTTGCACTAATTACTTATAAAATTTTTCAGAAGCAACATATTTAATTATCATGCTATTGATAATTGAACAGAACTATACTTAAAAAATGTAACTGTTCTTCAATAGTTAATAATAACTAAAGACTATGATTGTCCAATACTGAGGATCACAGTAAAAAAAAAAAAAAATTATTATTGAGATAGGTAACAAAATATTTTAGGAAACAGCTCCATTATTATTAAACCAAACATAGTAGTAGAAGTTTTATTAACAGAAATTAATATGAAAACACTAAAAAGAAATATAAAATTTGCTGTCAGTAAGGCCAACTTTAGGCATCGTTTTTTTTTTTTTTTTACCAGACTAACCTTTTTTGTAAAACCTTAAAACATGGCAAGTTATCGGAAGAAACGTTTTGCAGAATTTGGAAAGTGAGCAGTGCAGGATTTTGATGCTTAAGAGAAGGGCACAGTGGAATAGCATCCTTAAAGTATTGAAAGAAAAATACATGTCAAACTATGATTTATTGTTAAGTGGAAGTATTTGTTAGAAATAAAGACAAATTGAAAACATTTAGAAGTAAATAAAAACTTAGAGAATTTCACACTAGTATTTCTGGACTATAAGAAATGCTGAAGAATATTTTTGAAGCTAAAATAAGATGACACCAAAAGAAAATCAAAACCACTAGAGAGAAAAAAAAAAAAAAAAACCCTGGAAATGGTAAGTATGTGAATAAATATAAAAAATAATTTACTATTTTTCTGATTTCTTCATAAGGTAACTGAAAGTTTAAAACAAAAATAGGCACAGTGTATCTAAGAATTTGTAATATAAGCAAAAGTATAAGTAATAAGTAGCAAAAGTATTAAAGACATCAAAATAAATAGATTTATATTGTGATGTTACTCTAAGTTAAATTGTGTAATAATAATTTGAGGAAAATTGTGTGAAATTAATAATATAAATTTCAATCCCTATAGAAATGACTAAAGAAAGATACATAAGTAAAAAGCTGATAAATGAGATAAAGCTACATATTTTAAAACTATTAAATTAACCAAAACATGAAAAGGAAAAGGGGAAAAAAGGAAACAAAAATTACACGAGGTACATAGAAAGCAACTCTCAAATGGTAAACTTGAATCTGACTGTAATTAGATTATATGTACATAGAATTAACACAATTATGAAACAATAGATATTGTCAAATTAGATTAAAAAGCAGGCACAGCTATTTATTGTTTACAGAAGATGCGCTATAAATATAAAACAGGTAAATATTTTATAGTAGAATTCAGAGATAACCACAAAATTTTACCAAAATTACAAATCCTGCTAACAAAAAGCCAGCATTAAGAAAATGAAAAGGGAAGCATAAACTGTGTAAGTATTCGCAGTTCATATATTTTACGTGAACTTGTATCTGTCATATACAAAGAACTTCCACAACTCAATAACAAATTTAAAATAGACATCCAATTTAAAATGGGCAAGGTTTTTGGAGAGATACTTTGTAAAGAAAGAAATGACCAGTGATGACATGGAAACATACTCAGTATCATTAGTCATGAGAGAAATGCGAATTAACACAGCAGTGAGATATCATTACAGAAGTAGTTCAGCCCTGGTGAAAAAAAAACCTATCTGATTTTTCAGACCTAAAAATAGGCAATTACAAAGGCTTTATATGGCAAGCCTCATCGGGGAAACTGCCTTTCTGACACTGGACTTGGTGGATAGCCAGTGCATTGCAATCTCTGAAGGGAATCACAATCAAGGACTCCGGAGGCCCTGGTAAGTTATGTTCTTCATGTATTTGCATTCCTAGGCCAGACACCTTCTTTCCTATGGTCTCTTTATGGAGATCTGGGGCTGAAGAATGTCAGCAGATACCCTCTTTTAGTGGTGGCAGGAGTTTGAGGGAGAGAGGAAATCTTGAAGATATTTTCCCCACCCTGACTCAGTACCCAGTACTTTTCCACTCTCAGCCCTTCCTCCTCATTCTCCCACCAAAACCTTCCCATTTTTTTTTAACCCCCATATCATTCTTTTTTATTTATTTTTTGTTTTTTTGAGATGGGGTCTCACTTTGTCAGCTGCGCTGGCGTGCAGTGTTGCGATCTCAGCTCACTGCCACCTTGACCTCCCAGGTTCAAGTGATCCTCCTGTCTCAGCCCCTCAAGAAGCTGGGATTACAGGTGTGCACCACCATGCTGGGCTGATTTTTGTATTTTTTGTAGAGATGGGGTTTTGTCATGTTGCCCAGGCTGGTCTTGAACTCCTAGGCCTAAGCAATTCTCCCACCTCAGCCTCCCAAAGTGCTGGCATTACAGGTGTGAGCCACTGCACCTGGCCTTGCATATTCTTCTTTTTTTTTTTTTATTATTATTGCATTTTAGGTTTTGGAGTACATGTGAAGAACATGCAAGATTGTTGCATAGGTACACACATGGCAGTGTGATTAAGCTCCCTCAGCAATGAGAAAAACCCTACATCTGCGCTAACCCACCTGATCCTCCAACAGTGTGCCATTCCACGAGGAAAATGGAGCTGGGGAATTGGTACTTTTTCCAATCCTAGCCTTTCATGTATATCATTGCAGTAAGTGATTAAAAGCTTAACTTTAATTTTATCTTACTTTTAATCAGGTACTCAGACGTCTGAGAGCTCAGCTCTTGCTCTTCCAGCCCAGCTGAGTTCCTGATAATAACTACATGTTGTAGAGAGCAACAAGAACTCTTACAAGATTTTTATGAATCCAAAATTGTATCACCAGTATAGAAAATCGTTTAAAGGTATTTTTTAATAATGTTAAAGCTTTTATTTTTAAAAATACTAAATTGCAGTGTTTTAAAACTGTGGTTTATGTAGAAATTACATATCTGGGTGTTCACACAAGATAAATAAAAATGCAGCTCATAAAAAGACAAACTATTTCACAGAAACCTAAAATTAGAAGGAAACAAAAACCCTCAGGTTTTCATTAACAGGAGGATGTACAAACAAATCATGTTATACTTGTCATGAAATATTTTTAATCAATAAAAATAATGGACTACTAATACATATAACATAGAAGAATCATAAAATATCATATGCTGAGAGAAAGAATCCAGATACCAAATAATACATAATATATCACTTATATGTCATTCTGAACCTGGCAAACATATTTGATGACAGAAATTAGAAAATATTTCCCTATGTTGAGTGGGGTTTAGGTTGATGGGGAAGGTACAGTCAAGACTCTGTTGGGTGATAAAAATGTTATGCTTCTTAAAAGGCTCCCATGATGACAAAGATCTGTGCAATTTAATCTATATAAATTTAACCTCAATAAAAAATAAATGTTTCTATTAGTCATACTTCTTAATCTATGAGGTTTTATAGACTCTGAATTTAAAAGATTCAAAGGAATATCATAATCTTTTATTTTGCTTATAAAGAAGAATAAGTTGTCACAAATTATATTCATTCATTAGTGAATTATCACTTCATAGCTATTTAACTGTAGTTCACTGTAACTTTGGCCATTAAATACATACTTAAAATACATAAAATATACATTTTTCCATAGAATGAATTTAGAAAATGAGATGCTGATGACATTTTCAATTTTAAACTAAAACTACAATGCAAAGATACCTAAAATGACCTTGACTATGTCTTTAGAATTCCTATTGCCAGTTGCTATCTTATAATATCTTGTGTATGTGGATCAAATTTTGTATTCCTTTTCCAATGAAAGCTTCACTTTGGGAAGTTCCCACTAAATAAAAACTGTTATCTAAACATGAAGCATCAATGTTAGAAATATAACCAATTAAGAACTAGGATTAAAACTAAAAAGCTGTAGTGATGTAAGTTTTCCAGTGATTGATTTATATTTCATTCAGTAAAACAATAAAAATTTAAAGAAAGAAATAATTATTTCTTAAGGTACTGATCACATTAACATTTTGATTATACAAGGAGAACTTGCATTTGACTGCAAATTTGTCTTCTTTGCTTTCAAAGAATAAACAATGATTATTACACATATCTACATGTTTAATCCTTGACATCTGCATTTGAGCTATAAATGCCTGTGTGTGTGTGTGTGTGTGTGTGTGTGTGTATCTGTGTCTGTGTATAAACAAGGATGGAATTTGGCATGTTCACTAACTGAAAACTGTGTTCAGTACAATTTTTATTACACTTATGGACAAATTGATTGCAGCTGGCAACAATTCCTTCTGCAAGGGATTCAAGAACACATTATTTCAAAATACAAGTATATAGTTGAGCAGTGATTAAACGGCTACACCATTCCATCCATTACAAAGATATTTACTGTAACCATTAAGCAAATAGAGATATGCATATGCTAAATTTCTGAGGCTTTTCTCTACCATGTATAAGGTTTTCCAATGCTTGATTCAGATCTTCATTAAAGTTAAAATTCATTAAAATTCAAACTTTCAAATACTGCACAGGCTTTTTAAATGCAGAAATTGACAGTTGAATCTAAAACTTATCTCAAAAGATGAAGGATATAGCCAGAGCAATTTCTAAAAAGAAGAAGGAACTTAAGAATTCACACTAGTTTATTTCAAGATTATTCTAAAGCTACAATAATTAAGACAGCTGATATTGCTGAAAGCATGGTTACGCAAATCAGTAAAACAATATCTAGACTCCAAAAATACTCCTAATATTGATGCATTGATTTTTTAAATTAATTAACTTTATTTTTAGAACAGTTTTGATTTATAGAAAAATTAAACAGATGTTGTACAGTTCAGCTATGCCTCTTACCCCCACCAGTTTCTCTATTATTATCTTGCATATGTATGCAATATCTTGCACAAGTGTGGTATATTTTTTACCATCAGTGAATCAATAATGATAGGTTAGTATTAAATAAAGTCCATGGTTTACATAAAGGCTACTCTTTGTATTGTACAGTTCTGTGAATTTTGACAAATATATAGTACCTTGTGTCCACAATAGAGTACCATGCAGAACAGTTCATTTCACTGTTCTAAAAACTCCATATACTTCACCTATTGCAGCCCCACTCTCTCCTTCAAACAACTCCTGGTATCCACGAATTATTTTACCATTTTCATAGTATTGCCTTTACCAGAATATCATATATTTGGAAACACAGTATGTAGCCCTTGAGGATACACCATGTGTAATTTCTTTCACACAGCAATATGCCTTTATGTTTCCTACATGTTTTTTCATAGATTGATGGCTCATTTCTTTTTATCACTATATAATATTCCACTGTAGGAAAAACCAGTTTGTTCATTCATTCACTCATGAAAGAACATCTTGGTTGCTTCCAGCTTTTGGCACTTATGAATAAAAGTGCTATGAATGTTTATATGTGGGTTTATATAGATATATATTTTCAATTTATTATGGCATATACCTATTTACTTGATTGATGAATGTAATGATAAGACTTATGTTCAGCTTTGTAAGAGATTGCCAACTGTATTCCAAACTAACCCTATTATTTTTAACATTACCACATCAGCAGTGGTTGAGAGTTCCTGTTGTTCCCCATCTCCGCCAGCATTTGGTGTTGTCAAGGTTTTAGATTTTATCTACTGTTAATATGTGTGTAGTGATATCTCTCATTTTAATTTGCAATTCCCTAGTGACATATGATCTTTAGCACATTTCTATATGCATATTTGGCATCTGTATATTTTTTGTTGGTGAGGTGTCTTTTTTAATATCCTTTTCTATTTTTTTCATTGGGTTGCTTTCTTATTGTGGAATTTTAAGAACTCTTTCTATGTTTTAGATACAACTCCCTTGTCAGATCCCCTTAACACTAAAATGAGATAAAAACATTACAAGATGGAAAACTAGGATAACATTTACACATTCTTCTCAAATGCATATGAAATATTAACCAGAATAGACTATATTTTAGGCCATAAGACAAGTCTCAATAAAGTTAAAAAGTGAAATAATACAAAGTATACTCTTCAACCACAATTGTATGAAATTAGAAATTATTAATAGTTGGAAATACTGGGCCTTCACAAATATGTGAAAAGTGAAGCATACTACGAATCCTACTGAAAGATACACACTGCTTTGACCATATGTCAAAGAATAATTCAAAAGGGAAATTAGCAAATACTTGGAAATAAATGAAACTGTAAAAGAACAGTTCACCAAGTATTGTGGGATGAAACTAAAAAAAGTGCTGAGAGAAAATTGTATGGCTTTAAATGGCTATGTTTACAATGAAGGATGATTGGCCAGGCACAGTGGCTCATACCTGTAATTCTAGCAGTTTGGGAGGCAGAGGTAGGTGGATAATTTGTGATCAGGGGTTTGAAACTAGTCTGACAAACATTGTGAAAGGCCATGTCTCTACTGAAAATACAAAAGAATGAAAGAATTAGCTGGTTGTGGTGGCAAGCACCTGTAATCCCAGCTATTTGGGAGGTCCAGGTAGGAGAATTGCTTGAACCCAGGAGGCAGAGGTTACAGTGAGCTGAGATCATGCCACTGCACTCCAGTTTGGGCAACAAAGTGAGACTCTGTCTCAAAAAAATAAAATAAAATAAAACAAAGGGAGATCTCAAATTAATCTAACTATCCACCTAATGATATTTGAAAAAGAAGCAAAATAAGCAGAAAGTAAGCAGAAGGAAGGAAATAATAAAGATTTAATCATAAATTAATAAATAAAAAACTAGAGAAATTCAACAAAGCAAAAACATAGTTCTTTGAAAGATCAATAAACTTGACAAATTTAGCTAGGCAAACAGAGACAAAAAGAAAACTCTTATTACTAAAGTCAGAAACAGAATGTATTACTCTTGAATTCATAGATATAAAACAAAAATATTATAAGGAATACGGAAACAATTTTATGTCAACAAAACAGATTTCTAGATGAAATGGATACATATCTTGAAAGACACAAATAACTGAACCTAACTCAAAAAATCTAAATATATAGATTTTTAACAAATAAGATTGAATTAGTAATCAAAAACCTTTTCAGAAAGAAGAGCATAGAAGAAGATAGCCTCATTATTGAATTATCTCACATATTATAAAAAGCATTAACACCAATCCTTAAGACTCTTCAATAAGATAGCAGAGAAGGAAACACTACCAAAATCTGACTGTGAGGCCAGTGTTACTCTAATAACAAAAGCATACAAAGACATTAGCAACGACAAAGACTAAAACCAATATTTCTTGTAAATATATATATAACAAACATAAAACACAAAAATAAAATATTACCAAATCAATTCCAGCAATGTATACAATGTATAAAAGAATCATAGAACATGACTGAGTGAGATGTGGAGTATGGAACTCAAGGAGGCACAACCTGAGAAGATCAATTAATGTAATATTATAATAATGTAATATACATAATAAAAGAGAAAATGATAATCTCAAATGATGCAGAAAAAATCATTTAACAAAATTCAAAAACCTTTTATGATAAAAACACTAAGGATAAAGAAACTAGAAATAGAAGGGTACTTCTAAACCTGGCAAAGAACATCTCTGAAACATTTATAGCTAACATCATATTTAATGGTGAGAGGCCAAAAGATTTCTCACTAAAATCAGAAGCAAGACATGTATGTCCACTCCGGTTACTCCTATTCAACATTGTATTGATGGCTGTAGCCAGGGAAATTAGGTAACAACAACAAAAAAGGCATTTCATTAGACAAAAAAAAAGTAAGTTTACATTTACAGATGATATCTTGTATATATTCAGTTCTAAGGAACTCATCAGGACAAAACACAATTTGAGATAGTAAATATATTAAACAAGATTGAGAGATACAAGGTGAATACCAAAATCAATTGTATTTCTCAAACTAGCAATGGAAAATCCAAAAATTACGAAAACAGTTCCATTTATAATAGCAGCAAAAGCAGGAAAATTTCTGTGAATAAACTGAACAAAAGAAACTCAATATTTGTACACTGAAAGCTACACAACATTGTTGAAAGAAATTAATGACCTAAATAAATAGAAAGGCCTATTGTGTTTGTAAACTGAAAGACTTATCAGTGTTAGTTAAGAGGGAAATATACGCCATATTTTTCCACAGATTCAACACAAACCACTTCAAAACCCCAGCTTCCTTTTCTGCTGAAATTGAGAAACTGTTACTAAAAATTCATGTAGAATTCCTGGGGCCACTGTTGAGCAAAAAGAATCTTGAAAAAGAACAAAGTTGAAGGAGTCATATATCCTGATTTTAAACCTTACTACAAATCTACCATAAACAAAGTTTGTGTTGTTGTCATATGGATAGGCATATAAATCAACAGAATGCAATTGATCTGTCATAAATACACCCTTATGTATATGGTCAACTGACTTTAACAATGGTGGGAAAACTATTCAAGGGGAGGTACAGACCTCTCAGTAAAAGCTACTGTGCCAGCTAGATATCACATGCAAAATAATCCATCTAGACCCATACCTCACAACATATGTTAAGAAAAAAAATCTCAAAACAAATTAAAGACATAAAGGTAAGATGTAAATCTATAAAATTTGTATAAGAAAAAAATAGGTCTAAATAACTGTGACCTTAATTAGGCAATTATTTTGTAGATATTAAACCAAAAGCAGAACAAAAACAAAAATAAGTAATTAAATTGGACATAATAAAAATTGTCCTTTAAAGTATACTATCAAGAAAGCAAAATATTAACTCATAGAATGAAAAAAAAACCCAATCACATATCTGATAAAGGGCTTTTATTAGGAATATATAAATACTCCTACTCCTCAATAATAAAATGATAAATATTTCAATAAAAATACACAAAGGGCCCGGGTGTGGTGGCTCACACCTGTAATCCCAGCACTTTGGGAGGCTGGGGCCAGCGGATCACGAAGTCAACAAATCTAGACCATCCTGGCCAACATGGTGAAACTCCATCTCTACTAAAAATACAAAAATTAGCAGGCATGGTCCCAGCTACTCTGGAGACAGGAGAATCGCTTGAATTCAGGAAGAAGAGATTGCAGTGAGCCAAAATGGCACCTCTGCACTCCAGCGTGCTGGGTTTGAATGAACATTACTCTGAAGGAGATATATTAATAGAAATAGCCAATAAGCCTATGAAAAGATGTTCAATATCATTAGTCATAAGGACATTAAAGTCACAAGGTACCACTATATGCCTGGATGTTTCTAATTTTAAAAAGAAGATAATACATGTTTGCAAAAGATATGTAAAAATCAGGGCTCTCAAACATGCTTATAGAAACTTCAAATAGTACACCCACTTTAGAACACAGTTTGATTTTTCCTCAAGAATTTACACATAGAGTTGCCATATGACCTGACAATTCTACTCCTATGTATATACCAAAGATAACTAGAAATATACTTCAACATAAAAATATGCATATGATATTCACAACAGCATTAATGATAATAACCAAAAGGTGGAAAGTACTCAAATGTCTCACAATTGATGAATGTATTATATAAAGACAATGTAGTATATCTAGGCAATGGAAAATCAGCCATAAAAAGGAATCAAGTACTGATACATGCTACAATGTAGGCGAACCTTGAAAAAAAAAGTATGCTAAGCAAAGCAAGTCACACACAAAAACCCACATATTGTATGTTTCTTCTTATATAAAGTGTACAGAATAGACAAATCCATAAAGATACAAGTATATTAGTTGTTTCTGACTGGGGTTTAAGAGAGAAGGGGACAATGAGAACTAACCACTAAATAGTTTAGGGTTTTATTTGAGTAATAAAAAAAAGTTCTGAAGTTAGATATTGGTGACAGTTGCACAATTTTGTGAATATGCTAAAAAATACTGCATTTATACATGTTAAAAGGATGAGTTATTGAATGTTATAGAATGTGAATTATTTTCCAATTAACATACACATGCATACTATTCACACAGTTTCATTAAAATATCACTACACACCTATTAAAATGACTAAAATTTTAAAACGACAAAAGTGAATAATAAAATGTGACAGCAAAGATGGAGAACAACTGAAATATTCATTTGTTGTTGGTTGGAAAATAACATGATACAACCATTCTTAAAATACAGATTGGTGCTTCTTTTAAATCTAAATACAATTCCACTCCTAGGTATTTTCTCAAAAGAAATAAAAACTATGTTCATACAGAAAACGGTAAACAAATATTTATATTATTTTTATTAATCATCATCCCAGTTTGAAAACAATCAATTTCCTTTCAATTGGCAAACTGATAATCAAACAGTAATACATCCATTTAATATTACTTAGCAATAAAAAAGTATGTTACTGATACACACCACAACACAGATAAATGCCTCTTCAGTTTTGAGGGGAGTGGATTTTCTTGTGAAATCACTTTTCTTATGAACCTGAGAAGAGTTTATTTCTTTAGTTTGTTTAGTTTTATACTTGTTAGGGTGGAGTGGCGACTTCCAGACTTCCTACATGCCAAACGGGAAACCAAACCTTATTTTTAATTTTCTTTAGTGCTTGCTAATGATTTTATTTGGCATAGGTACTTCAAGAACTACTAACTGTTCTAACTGCAGAGATGTTTGTTGCTTTTATTTTAAAATGTGCAAGAAATTTCTCTCTTCAAAACAGCATGTTCACCCAATTGTAATACCATAAAAAATGTTAAATTTACAAAAGTCTTCTCTAAAAACAGTGCTCTTAAGTACTCTGAAAAATCAGAAGCTGATATTACAATCTCACTCTCTAAGAAAATAGTATCACAAAAATAGCACCATGTGAGATCACCAGGTCATTATGCTCAAAAAATGATACATCAGAGCACAGTTTTAATAGTGTCCTTGCATAAAGAAACATAGTCATATTGTGCCAGAAATAATTTTTTATTTGACTAGAAATACCTGTGGTCATGTATATGTGTACATGTATATATATATTTGCATATGTGTATGCATATATATGCCCACATACCCACATGGTACATTTTGCATCTATGGATTTTACTGTATATCAATAATAACTCAAGAAATCTGTTCTTAAATCATTATGGGAAATTACTAAAGAACTAAGTGAAATATAAAATAATGACATATAATTTTTGTTTTAAAATACTACATATGTAAACTTTGGAAGACCAGTGTCAGATAGACATATTCAGAAAAGAACTTTTAAAGAGAGAGGAGCCTTGAACAAGACCTTAAAGCAAATGAAAGACAGGATTTTACCTACGTGTTGATGAGGAGTGCACAATTTACAAAAGTTAATGGAAATTCTTAGTTACATTTATATATTACCTGAAAATGAGAAGTAAACCCGTGTTTCTTAGGTGTCCATTATTAGCAGTTGATGGCAGAAAAGAATAACAGTAATCTTGTAATTTCTGAAGGACCTTGATCAACTCACTCTACATAATACAGTGATTAAAAGCAAAGTGTCTGAAGTCCAGCGACTTGGCTCTAAATCATTTTACCCAATTCCTTAGCTCTGTAATTTCAAAGAACATATTTAATATCTCAAAGCCTCAGTTTCTTATTTATGAAGTGGGAAAGGCAGAAACATGTACTTTTAAAATTGGTGGTGAAGATTCAGTGACATAAAATATAGAAACTCCTTAGCACTGTTTTTGCTGCGGAATAATTCCTCACATTTAATGTAAGTTAAACACCATTATAATGAGAAAAAATGTTTGCTAATGTAGTTTGTGTAGGAATAAGATGAAGCATATTTTAAAACATATTACTTCATAATACTTTGCCATGCTAGCAAATGATAAATTTAGTATTGGGATAGAAAAGGTAAATAATTTTCTCATTAAGCAAAGTTCACATCAATGAAGAAAGAATTATTTTAAGTAGAAACTCTGATAACGTTTCTGTGACATCTCCAAACTGCATATCTCCTCAGTGATATGAAAGATTATTACTTGATTAATGATATCTAGGACATGTTCATCAACATCCCCCTGTTCATTAGCCCAGTGTTTCAATAATAAAAATAATTTCAAATTGTTATGAAAATTAAGAGTGATGTGGCTTGACTCTGTGTCCCCACTCAAATCCCATGTTGCATTAAGATCTTCAGTTTTGGAGGACAGGCCTGGTGGGATGTGATTGGATCATGGAGGCAGATTTCCCCTTTGCTGTTCTCGTGATAGTGAGTAAGTTCTCATGAGACTTGGTTGTTTAAAAGTGTGTAACACTTCCTTCACTCTCTCTTCTGCCACCATGTAAGAACCTGCTGGTTTCCCACTCACCCTTCTGCCATAATTGTAAGTTTCCTGAGGCCTTTACAGACATGCCTCCTATACAGCCTGTGGAACTGTGAGTCAATTAAACTGCATTTCTTCATAAATTACCCAGTCTCAGACAGTGCTCTATAGCAGTGTAAGACTGAACTAAAACAGAGAGTAATTGAGAAAATCTGAATATTACATGTACTAGGTTTTACTGAAAGGGCATATAGAAAATAATTTGACATTAACATTTACATGTGGAAAACCAAAAGAGCCACACTATTAGCACAAAATTCAGAGACAAGGCTATTAGGTTCAAACAACATTTTCCTTAAGAAGTAATAGAGTCAAAAAGGAGGTTAAATCAAAGCAGAAACTGTTTATTTTTAGAAAGGACAACAGAGTACAAACAAAGCCCATGACAGACTGATGCTTCCCATAGAGTAACACTATTTAGATGTACAGAGTATTAACATCTTTGACATTCAGCAAGAAAAATAATCATTGCTTTAACTGAATAAATCTTCAGTGAAATCTAGGGCAATTTAGAGCTATTTCTTGTTGCAAATTATTTAGGGGCATAGTTTGTCCAAATGGAACTTGTGTTTCTTCCAACTACTTTCATGTTGCTTCTCAAAAACAGATTGTTGAATGGATTTATCATTAACAGAAGTCTCAATAGGCCAACTCCAGGAAATAACAAATACACAGAGAAAAAAAATGGAAGAGTAAATTGAGTTTGAATTTTTAATGCTATGCATATCAAACTTAGGAGTAGTTAACCATATGCCAAAAAATCTGTGGTTTCTTGATAACATTAATAAAGTCACAGTCAAATAACATTTTGTTATTGAAATTATCACTTAAGCTTTTTTTCTTTGCATCATTATATTTCAGGGCCCACTAGGGACAACCTGAATGCCCTAATTGCCAGCCACATAGCACATTTTATAGTAATAGTGAACAGGTTATATAGCCAGTAGAAGATAATGTACTGCATAGCAGCATCCCTCTACCCACTTTATTAATAAACTGAACACTAGGCTATTTCTGATGTACTAGCTGGATCTCAGAAAAATTGAGGTTACTACACAGACAAACTTCAGATCTCAAAACTCATAAAAATCCAGAGCTTCTCTTTATAGGCGTATTCATCCAGGTTTTTTCTCATAATCTATTTATGAAGCTCAACAGAAACTTTGATCAAAATATAATGGTTGGGTTAGCTCTTTGACAGTATGAAAGTAAGGAAATATATAAATGTGTGTGTGTGTGTGTGTGTGTGTGTAAAAATGCTCTGTCATATACATCTCTAAAAACTTTCACAAGCTTCACTACTATACCTACACCTCAGATTTTATGATGCAAGTACTAGTCTTTCTGCCTAAGGCAATGATACTACCACTAGAAATCCTACTAAATCACTCCATAAATATGTCAGCCCTAAGGAGGCCTAAGACCCTTGCCATTAAATTCAAGTTATTTGGAAGTCACCACAGGTTCCACATTATTTCTTGAGGATGCATGTCTTTTAAATCGTATGGGCAATGAATACCTTATATGAGTAACTGAGTGCCATTTGTTTCCATTGATGTTAGACATTTAGGGGCAGGTATAGGAGAAGAAGAGCTCGTCTTTGATGTGAGAGCAACAAATGGCACATACATCTGTAGTAGACCATGATTCTATAGTTTTCCAATATCTCCTCATCTTGTTTTCTTTCTTAACTTGCTATTTTCTTCCTGTGAGTTACTTCTATTTCAGCAGACAAAATGTACATACTCTAGCTCTGTACTTGTTCTTGCTCTGCTGTCAGGATTAAGTGGCCTAAGTCACCAGATATCTAAATTAACCACACTCAACTTATAACTATCTGATTTACTTACAGCAATCTTGACACATCAGTTCCATCCAATTTACTTACCATCAAGCTCTATCTTCTACAAATGTGGCTCAGTGTATTAGTGTGTTCTCAAGCTGCTAGGAAAAAACCCCAAGACTGGGTTATTTATAAACAATAGAGGTTTAATTGACTCACAGTTCTGCATTGCTGGGGAGGCCTCAGGAAACTTACAGTTATGGCAGAAGGCAAAGGAGAAGCAGACAAAGGAGGAGAAGGGTGGCAGGATGGAATAAGTGCCAGCAGGGGAAATGCCAGATGCTCATACAACCATCAGATCTTGTGAGAACTCACTCACAATCACAAGAACAGCATGGGGGAAACTGTCCCCATGATTCAATTACCTCCCACTTGGTCCCACCCATAATACATAAGGATTATGGGAATTATAATTCAAGATGAGATAAAAGTAGAGACACAGCCAAACCATATCCCTCAGTTTTTCCATATTGTATCGGAAAGGTAGCAGATTATAATTCACGGGGAAAATACATGTGTAAAAGACTGCTCTCCTTCTAGCCCACTAAGGGATATGTGAAGTCTAAAAAGACTATGCTTCTAATCACAAATATCTTTATTTTTAACGAATGCTGGAGCATACCCTAGAGAAATTGAGTATTTTATGTTTATTCTTTCTCTGTGTGTAAGAATGCCTTGGAGGAACCAACATTGAGCTTACTCTATGTTTCAGTTTTAACCAAAGTCAGGGTTTCATTAAGGGTGTCACTAATACTGTTTTAAAAGAGGTACAAAACAGGTAGCACAGGCTGTCAGTTTTCCACCTCTCTATCCTTGGCTATACCTGAGGTAATCCACAAAGTTATCTTACACATGCTGACAACTTCCTGCATCTCCATTCTAGGGATTTCTCTGGACATGGGAGTCTGCTGGGCACAAGCTCCAATGCAATCAAGCCTCTAGGGATTGTAGATGAATTCTTCAACTCCCTGCTACTCACTGGAAAAATTTTGTGGCATGTTTTGTACAATGTTTCAGTGGATTCTGATGCTATTAAGCCCGGTTACCCAGGGTGAGAACTTGGTTCATTCATATTCTCTATTGGCTTTGCTTCTTTTCCTTTCTCTCTTCTCAGCAGTCTTAGAGTGCTTCCAGTGCTCAACTCACAAATAAACATATTGTATCCAAATTCCTGTCATGATATCTACTTATATCAGAACCCAAATTAAAGCAAAACAAATAGGTTTGTTTCCAGATTTGATCATATGTCCAGTTCACATAGTGCGTTTGTTGCCTATGTACTTTATTATTTTGATCTCTGCCTCAGAATATGGTTAGAAAAGTAGTCCTAGTATTTTTATTGTTAAGTTACCATTGCTATTATATCCATTATTTATACACATTTTGTTCAAAGACATTTGGTGTTTCTTCTTAGTAGCTTAAAAATTAAATTAGGTTGGTATCAGATTTTTTAAATCCTTGAATTTTAATTAGATGCAAAGGATATGACTGTCAAGTAATCCCTGCACAAATCAGGTATCTTCTCTGTGGTTGGGGGTTGAATTGTGTTAACCCAGAAAATATATCAAAGTCAAAAACTCTAGTTCTTCAGAATGTGAACTTATTTGGAAATAGGGTCATTGCTCACGTAATTAGTTAATATGAGGTCACGTGGAAGTATGGTGGACTGGTGTTTTTATGACAAAGTGGCCATATGAAGATAGACACATACACCGGGAGAAGCCATATGATGATGAAGAAAGAGATTGACGTTATGCAGCAGCAAGCCAAGGAACACCAAAAATTGTTCACAAACCACTAGAAACTATGGAAGGGAATGGAAAGAATCTCATATGGTACTGCCTATGCCTTGACTTCAGACTTCTAGCCTCCAGAACTGTGAGATAATAGATTTCTTTTGTTTTAAGCCACCCAATTTATAGTACTTTGTAATGGCAGACCCATAACTAATCTACTTGGCATCAAGCTTTATTAAAAATACATGGATAGAACTATTCAGAAAGAACAGGCAAACAGGGATAAATCCAGATCGGGCATTACAGCACCACAGATTCTTCCTTTTTACATCAAACACACTTTGACCACATTGATATAGATGTATCTAAAAAATGTCAGTAGCTACATCAATAATAGAGAAGGCAGCCATTCAGTCATCTCCATTTTGTATTTAAATATTTAAGTAGCTAATAATATATTTTCCAGGGAGCCATGCCATACAAATTTATAAATCCGAGGTGTGTTTACTACAATCATCTAGACAAATTAAGGTAAATCCTGCTAAAAAGATTTCATAGATAAGAATTCTTCTACTGGCAATACTATTAAATAGTTGGCTTGGAATTCTGTTATTAGCATGTTTTCAAGATTTGATGGGCACTTTTTCCCAGGAGAGGGAGGAGCTAGATTGAAGTCCTAATGCTTAACTATTTTCTTCTTACCTAATACAAGTATATTTATGACATCTCAAATATATTGCCTAACTCTCCACAGATTTTAGAGATAAATCTTAATTGATTGAATATAATTATGAGCTAGGTAGTATCTGCTGTATTCACACCTTTTGTTACTGTATTATTTTAGATGCTTTGCTTTTAGTCTTAGAAACACATATATTATAGTTTTGCTGCTTCCTGGTTATGTTAACATGAGCAGGTCACTTAATATTTCTAAAATCAAATTACTCTTTTATAAAACTTAAATAAGAATACCTCACTCAAAACTAAATTTTAATTATTGAGTATTCTGAATCTTATTGTATACGCTTCATATGTTAGTTTCTCTTTTTTTATCTTGCCCTCATCTTTTGATAATTTCTAGTGTGTCTATCCTACTTTTTTATTTTTCTTACCTTCACACCGTTGTCTCAAGTTATGATTGTCAGTTTGTACACAGTATTCTCAGAGTAGATGCCTCAAATTTTGGTAAAAGCCTATTGTTTTATTTTCATGAATTAAGTTTCATAGTGCTTTAGAATTAAACAAGTGATTTTCAATGTCTTGTTTTTATGTTAGGTTAAGAAAAGAGAGAAATGAGTGGACAAATCTTGATTTGAAATGATATTTAATTAATTTTAACTGTATATTACAAAGATGGAAAACAAATATATCTTTTTTAATTTTAAGGAATGACTAATTCCTATATGGTAGACATTTAATCCTGGGAAGAAAAAAGAAGGGCTTTCATTGTTAAGGCAAAAGCTACAATATATAGATATGTTGAAAAGTATCATGTATGTTTAATGTCTACAGTTTACAGTTCTATGTCAGAAGAGGGATATCAGTTCTCAACAAATGTTAACTCTTGGGAAAGACTCTAAAATGGGAAAAATACATCTATGTCATAAGATTAATATAATTTTTAAACTTTAAATTACTGTCTACATATCATAGCATATGTATAAATATTATTTGTTTATATAATAACTATGTAATTCACAGAATTTTCACAAACTTATCATAACTGGACAGATCCCCAGAAGCCTTCCTTGAACCTTTAGACCCCAGAAGCCTCTCTTTTATCATTACCCATCTCCAACCCTAAAAGTCCCCTTGAAGATATAGAGATAATCACTCTCTTGGCTTCTAACAGTGAAGATTAATATGTCTTCTTTGTACCTTACAAATAAAGAATTGCTTATCATTACTTTTAGTACTTGACTTTTTTTTTTTTTTTTTTTAATACTTTAAGTTCTAGAGTACATGTGCAAATCTTGTAGGGTTGTTGCATAGTTATACACCTGCTGTGGTGGTTTGTTGCCTCCATCCCATCACCTACGTCAGGTGTTTCTTCCAGTGTTACCCCTCCCCAAGTTTCCCATCCCCCACTACTCCTCCCCTAGTGCCCCACCCCACAACAGACCCCAGTGTGTGATGTTCCCCTCCCTGTGTCCATGTGATCTCATTGTTCAACACCCACCTATGAGTGAGAACATGCAGCATTTGGTTTTCTGTTCCTGTGTCAGTTTGCTGAGAATGATGGAAACCATCAGTCTCAGTACTTGGCTTCTTTAAATCAAGGTTATATTTGTGAGCCCCCATCCATATTTTTGCAAATAATCAATGGTTTGAAATGCTTTTTAATAATCTTTTTATACCTGATTTATTCTTATTATTTGTTTCTCATTTTAAAAATGCTGTTTCCTCAAAGGAAATTTTTAATGTTTTCTTTTATCTAACTACTTTGCTGTGCTTATAATTATCAGGTATATGTACTTTTTTTAAATAATTTATTGGGGGTAAAACTGACATAAAATACACTTTATAGGTTTCAAAGTATAAGTTTTAACATAAGTATATACCAAAATGACTCCATCCTCTTTGAGAGGCACTAGGGATAGAAAGAGAACATGAGGAGAATTTCCAGGATATGGGTATTATACTATTTCTTCATCTGGATTCTGATACACAGTTCAGTTTGATAATTTTGTTGAGCTGTATACTGATGATTTGTGCAAGTTATCAAACTATGTTATACGTAATAATTAAAAAATCCTCAATTCTGATGTGTATCAACTCCTCTTTGATTTTCTGTACTTGAAATTTAATGTCTCTATTGTGCAGTTCCTTTACTCTACAAAAAATCATTTTCTCAAATATGTAAATAAAGATCCAAATCTCTCAGGCATTATAATAATCTATTGGCACTCTATGTTCAACTAACTCAAAGCCAAGATTTTAACATTTGCATAACCATATCTGAGAGTATCAAGACATCTGAAAGATTTTAGCCTGACATAATCTGAAGATGTAATGTAAATAAAATTCACATCAACTTATCTAAATCTTAAGGAGTTTTTCTTTAAAGGACATACTAATCAGATCTCTGAAAAAGAACTAAAATACTGGTTAAATTTTTCTAGTTAAATTCCTTTTGTCTTGTGAAAAATTAGCTTATGTTTCAGAATCCACTGAGTTCATAAATACTCCCTGAATGTTTTCACACTATTTACTTGTGTTGTGTAAGAAAAACAGTTCCTTTTTACCCTTAATTGTCTTCTAATGTATATTTACCATATGGCAAGCTGCTAAGCATAACAAAACAGTGATGCAAGTGCTCTTTTATTTTACAGAAATTTCTTTGTAACTAAAATAATAATTAAAATTTTTTTAAGCTGTGGGTGTGTCTACAGCCATCTCTTCGGTAAGACAACCAAAATAACTCATTGATTAAATAAAGACAGGTTTATTGCTTTGTGCAATAAAGTAGTGAACTACGTTAACGGGGTCTTAGTGGTTTCTTGAAATAGGAAAATCAAGAACAAGATATTCACAAGATCTTAAGGGTTCGATTTCAGGTGACCCATTCAATAAAAAGGCCTGTCTGAAACTGGGTCGAATTTGTCACTGGAGGATTCAGTGAGGTGGGGTTGTTGCAGTGAGCTTTGGCAAGCCTAACTGAGCAGTCTGTGGTTGTAAGAAGTGGTGATTCTCCAGGAGAGATAGTTGAATATTATATTGTTTGGATAACTCAGTTTTCATGAAGTTCCTGAAACAAAGTTATTTGTAACTTTATCTTACTTGGTAAGAATTTTCCTGCAGAGTAAAATGTTAGAACAGAATGTTGAACAGTAGAGTTATGTTAAAGCAGACATTAAGCTTTCTGTTAGCAATAATTTTAAGGAACTTTACCATGAGAAATAACCTGATAAATTATTATAAACACTTAAACTTACTATTAGTGATGTTTCAGTCTTTTCTAGAAATGCCAAGTTTGCAATACTGAAGACTACATAAACAGTAAGTTAGACAGCAATATGAAAAAATTCAGTAATGTAATAGTCAAAAGCATAAAAGCAGTACTAAGTAATGCAATTTTTAAAAAGCACAAAATTTTTTAACCAAAATGTTTCTTGTAATGATTTTTATAATTTTCTTTTTCCAACATTTCAGAAATTTTGTGATATTTATTTATGTTTAAATCTAGATCAATTCTTCAGAAAGTCATTTCCCAAACCTTCCTCTGACTACATATTATTCAGGTTATTCACTTTTTGAGACACAGTTTTTTTTTACACATTTATTTTTCCTAAAATAGCAATGCATCTTGCAAGTGATGGCGTATTAAAATTACTGTAAACCCAGTCACATATACGAAACTTCTATGTCTGTCTCTGATCATACCACCCTGAATGTACCCAATCTCATCTGAAAATCTTCTATTCCAGCATCAGAGTCAATGATGTTAAATTTGTTAAAATATCAGTATAAAGATATTTTCAATACTCAATAATTCAATAATCAACATTTTAGATAAAATTTAAGATTATCATTCAGTGCATACAAGACAAGTACTTTCAAATACAAATACTTAAAGTAGCACAAAATATACTTATTGCAGTAAAATAAAAATTTAAAGGGGATGATATTTTACTTGAGGATGATTGATTAGCTTTTTTCAAGCAGAATATTTAGGCCATAATTCCAACTACCATAATGCTGAATATTGAACTCCAAAAAGGTCAATATCCCTAAAGACTAAAATCTCTAAAATCTAAAATCTATAATGTCTAAAAGCCTAAATCACAGTTCTGAAAGGTTACAATCCTGAATGCTGAAATCCTGAAGGCCAAATTCTGGGGAAGAGATTAGTGCACTATCAGTTATACACAGAATAGTTGCTTCATGTTAGGTGGATTTACTAGCTTCTTAATGTCTTCATTTGGAAATGAAGTGTGGCTTAAAGAGATGTATATGGCCACAAAGTTGACAAGAGGTAGATTTGTGGACTTAATATTAGGTGTCAACTTGACTGGATTAAGAAAGACCTAGAAATTTGATGAAGCATTATTTTGGGTGTGTCTCTGAGGATGTTTCCAGGGGAGATTAGTGTGTGAATATGAGTGGACTATGTATGGAAGACCTGCCCTTCCTTACATATTGGGGGATACCGTCTAATAGGTCGAGAGTCCAGTGAGAACAAATACGGAAAGCAAATTGGTCTCTCTCTGAGAGCTGGACAAACTTCTGCTGCCTTGAACATAAGAACTCCATGTTCATCAGCCTTTGGAATACAGAATTTATACCGATAATATTTTTTTTTCAGAATTACAATTTGGGGATATTGATCTTTTGGGATTGTGATATTCAGGATTTTAAATCTTAGGAATTTTGATCTTTAGGGATTTCAACATTTATTATATAATTATGTCTTTCAGAATTTTGGCCCAGCACCCCCTAAGAAAATTTTTATGTCCTGTGCCATATCTAGATTTCTGAAAACCAAACCTAAACTGTAATTTTGCAGGCTGCTGAATTACAACACAAGTGAATTCCCAATTTTACAAGCCTCTTTTAATCAAAAGCAGCATATTTGTTGGGAAAGAATTGAATCCTAAAAGTTAGATTAGGCATAAGGCAGATTCTAATGAAGCTGTGACATTTAATCCCTAAACTCTTTCTTTGCCATTAGAAGCAGCCCTTTAGCCCTGCTTGGTGTTTAGTCTCCTTTTCAGGAAAGACTTTAGTGGCCTCACCTAAGGTAATTTCCTTACAAAGGACCACTGATCCACTTCAGGACCTACCTCTGCCTCCTCCCCTCCTTCTTGGACCTATAACTAATATTTTGGCCTAGCAGATTCCAGGGGGTGAGACACAAAGGTCAATTCATGAGGAGATGCTGTATATACATATATCAAAATGACTGTAAGATTTTGCCAATTTATACACACAGAAACTTTAGAAATATGGGTGACAAAGGATCATAAGGGTGTGAGATCAGGGTGAAAGGAATGTAAAGTTGGATCAGGATAAATTTATTCCTGTGAGTTAACTAAAAGAGATTCCAAATTTAATATGTTAGCTTAAGAACCTGGGAATAGCCATAATGCTTTGGATTTCAAAGTGACCCAGGCTAAAGGAAGCTGGAAAGGTAGAATTTCCTTGATATTCTATAGAGCAAAGTATTCACAAACAAAGAGAGATTGGAAAACTAGAGTGAGTTTATGCTGCAAGATTTGCTCATCCTTCCCTTAATTTTATCCCCCATGGGTATACAGAAAATATTCTCTTTGCCAAGTCTGTGAAAAATAACTTCATGAAGAAATCCCCAGTATCTTTGAAAAACTCTTTGAAGGTTCTTTTCTGTCTGCTAATTATTACAGCAGGATTGCCATCAAACTGAAATTCCTAAATTCAATGGGAAGGATGAGATCCTGGGGTTCAAAAGGGTAAGAAATGTCAATCACCAAAGACAAAGTGGGCAGGGTTATTGTTATGGACAACAGAGCTAAAGAAGTAGTCAGAATGGTCTATCTCACAGTCATCTTCAGGGTTGACTAGTTTATCATGGTGTCTCTAGAACTAAAATAGTTGGATAGCTTAATAAAGTTTTCCTTGATCTGTATAATTGAAAGAGCTCTAGGTTTCATGGACAGAAGCTTGATCTGAATCACAGAGAGTAAAAGTACATTGATCAATTTCCAGACTTGAATCAGGTCACTGACCCAGAGCTCTGCAAATGAAGGAGTGGCCAGGTCCTACTACACTTCAAAAATGTACACTATTAATCTTCCATCTAGCCTCCTCAAAGGGACCTGCAACCATTTACTATTAAGATGCCAGCTATTAAAATATGCTATTCGTCATTATCTTACTTCATAAAGCTGATCTTAAAGTTGTTTCACAAATTATGTATATTGCTATTTTCACCAACCTAATCTGATATGTATAAAGATTAATATCATTACAATTATTGTATTTCTTTATTAAATATACTGTACTATTGAGAACAGCAGTAGAAAAATAATCCTAATTATTACATAACTTAGATTTACTTTTATTTAGTAAAAGTAATTTTAACTGTTAATTATATTAAATCTTAAGTGCAGATTTCTAAGACATATTTACCTCCCCAAATTTTCTGTTTATAATATCTGTAAATCAGGATACAGTATAGAGACACACAATGATTAGGGAGGTTTGAAGTTTTGGACAATCTGGAAAGTTGATGCAATAAATGTTCGCTATGCAATAATTATGAGGTAAGAGATTGATAATATTATATGTATTTGGTACGTAATTTGTGGTATACAAACAGAAACGTGAAGTGAATTGGATTTGTTTTATGAAATAATTATACAAAATACAACATAATTATACCTATGTAATCTATATGTTTGTATATAATGCATACTATTAAGTTATAATTTACAAACAAAATACACATTTCTTAAAATTTTCTCATCTCATCAATTGTGTCATTCTTCCTCTGATGTTTGCATAAGAATGTACTAGGTGTCAGAGAGATGGAGACTTGTAAGTAAAAATCAGTGTCTCTTGTTATTTGGTCCTTCTCCTGTTTGGCTTTGTTTTTAAATTCCCACCAGCTATTCAAAAACAGGTCAGATACCTTATCTGTGAAGTCCTAGTTTTTCTTCATAATTTTCAGATTAAATCTAATGGTAAGGGATGAGCTGGGTTTTCCCAACAGGTAGAAAATCACCAACTGATTTTTGTGGCACTATTTATAATAGCAAAGACCTGGAACCAACCCAAATGCCCATCAATGATAGACTAGACAAAGAAAATGTGGCACATATACACCATGGAATACTAAACAGCCATAAAAATAGATGAGTTCATGTTCTTTTTAGGGAAATGGATGAATCTGGAAACCATCATTCTCAGCAAATTGACACAAGAACAAAAAACCAAGTACTGCATATTCTCACTCATAGGCTGGTGTTGAACAATGAGAACACATGAGCACAGGGAGGGAAGCATCACACGCTGGGGTCTGTTGGTGGGGGGTGTAAGGGAGGGACAGACAGTGATGGGGAAGTTGGGGAGGGATAACATGGGGAGAAATGCCAGATATAAGTGACGGGAGGATGGAGGCAGCAAACCACCTTGCTGTGTATGTACCTGTGCAACAATCCTGCATGATCTGCACATGTACCCCAGAACCTAACGTACAATAAAAAAAAAGAAAAGCACCAATAGTGAATTTATACAAGAAATAGCAAAATATTTTGTTATTGCAATAATTGTTTTTGTCAATTTTGAATAAATAGTACCTGGCCATTTTCCCATCATTTTCACTGCTCTGACAGAAATGGACTAGAATCAAAAATAGAGAAAATTACATATAGAAGTATTAAGTAAATATTAATATATACACTTCATTACATTTTGATAAACCATTTTAAAACAGCATTGGATCATTGAGGTACTGGCTTTTCAAAAATAAGAAGATAAAATATTGGAGTAGAGGATTGCAATGGTGCATACGTAATCCAGCTCACATATTCAAAATGACAATGTGCTGACTAGATATTTTTTGTAGAAAAGAAATAACAATGAGCCAAACAGAACTGCTGTGAACAGACTGACCTGCTGAAATTTCACTCTCCCACTATTGGAAGCCTTAGTATTTTAGTCTTTTTAGATGTATATCATGTCTCTCAATGTCTGTACTTGGGAAAGAAATCAGTATTCTAACTCTTAATTGAATAAATACTATATTAAAATAGTTAAGTAGTCACATAGTTTCTTCCAAAGAAACATTGCATTCTTCCCTGTAATCTACCAAGGAAACCAAATTGTATTAGATGTTCACACTCAGTTGCAAAGTATTTATTTTTATAGATAGAAAGGGAATTATATTTTCCTCAAGATTGACCCCTGGAATATTTTGCCTGTAGCTGGTAATCTCGGTTGGTTTTCAAAGTATTGTACTAATCGTACTAACACAACATATACATTTTCACTCTCTGAGCATGGTTAAAATACCATTAATATTAACCAACTAACCATCAACAACAACTAATAATGTGTCAAAAAGTAACAACCTTGAGGTAGGCATTGGAGATATTGGTATGAACATAATGTGAGCACAAACTAAAGATGTATCTATGTAATATAAAAAGGGATAAAAATATGCAGCCCTTCTAGAATATCTTGAAATATCTAGGAAACTCATCTCTGTATATTGCCCATGGTACCTGATTAAATGAAGGCATCAGGGTTTATCAATTTTTTTCATGCTGCTGATAAAGATATACCTGAGACTGGCAATTTACAAAAGAAAGAGGTTTATTGGACTTACAGTTCCACATGGCTGAGGAGGCTTCGCAACGCTGGCAGGTGGTAAGGAGCAGCAAGTTACGTCTTACGTGGATGGCAGCTGGCAAAGAGAGAACTTGTGCAGGAAAAATCCCCCTTATAATAACAATCATGTCTCGTGAACCCCAGTATCATGAGAACAGCACGTGAAGGAACTGCCCCCATGATTCATTTACCTCCCACAGGGTCCCTCCCACAACATGAGAAAATTCAAGGTAAAATTTGGGTGGGAATACCGTCTAATCATATCAGAGGGCTGAACCTTCTCTTCTACAGAAACAGCAGCTTCATCGATAAGTGATAAGGATGAACCTAAAAAAGTACTCATAATCTGGAGTAACAAGGTCTAACAATGTCCATCATTGTCATCAATTTCTTTGTGGTGAATGAACAACATAATAAAGCAATGAATTATTAATAGCCCCTTGAGGGTAACAAGCATAAAGTCTTTTCAGAGATTGAAAATTGTTTCTAAGGAGCAGGACACTTGCCTAGGAAAGAAGCTAGGAACTTATGCAGCTTGTAACTATCCTAAACTTTGCAATAAAAAATAAGATTAGTTTACTGAAAAGTCACTCAGATAAAGCTCATTTTTCCTCTGTAGTTATTGCACATTCAATTGGCACTGTACCCCTCAGGTTATAGTGGCTGAACTGGTAATGTTAATAACATTACCCACCTCCCATTTATTATCTGACGAATCCAATAGAGATATAATTGACAATTAGGGTCACCTGAAACCACAATAGTCCAAACTTAATTTATTTTGTAAAGTAAGGGTTTTTTAATTTTAAATAATTTTGTCTGTGTGATATTAAAAGTCTTTCTAAAATGCCCTGTAGCTTTGCCTAATCCAGTCTCTCTTTCAGTAGACAGTTCTGAATGGATATGATGCACTCACCTCTTCCAGCTCTTTGTGTGCTCTGAGTTATAAATTTCCTGTGAACATATGCCTGAAAATTAATACAAATGCAGATGCACACACTCCATCCTTTTACATAACAGGCACTAGCATGCAGGTAGTTGTACTCATCCTAAAATATTTTCATGCATGTTACTTTACAATCTAGGACTACAAAAATGAGTACTTCTGCTTTTTGCATTTGCATCACTAAAAAGCCAGTGTGATGGTTGTCCCGGTTGAAAGACTTCTAGTGTAAAGTCTGTTAGTCAGCTCAAATCCTGAAAATTGGTAAATGACATAAAGCTTTGAAATTATTGTTTTTTTGGACCTCAAATATAAATCAGTGTTTTCAAACCTGACAATTTTAGGGAGCTAGTGTCCATTGGTGTGTGTGCATTTGTATGAGTGTGTTTGTGACTATTTAATGAGTGCATATAATTTCCACCCCTCATTTTCTAGACATGTACACACCAAAATATGTCCACTGTTTGAATAACATTCACAATATGAGGTGAGATTGGAACATCCCCCTATAAATATCCCTTTTGTTGTCTTACATCAGGAGTACATTTAGGAAGATAATGTAGATTTTTGCCACTCAGAGCAAGATGTGTGTAGTTTGATTGAAAAAATATTGATCTCAAATTTGATTACAGAGTTCTTGTATAATGCAATTTCTCTTAATTCAAAATGCTAATTCTAAAAACGTCTATCTTCCTCTTAATAATTATCATAATATTATACTATTAAAGTAAATCATAAAAAGTCTAATTAACTTTTTATTATAGTCTACCAAATATGTTTTCCAACTTTGAAACCTCTTATTAAATAAAACAAGTTATACCTTTAACCCTAAATACCACAATGATTAGTTGTAGAAAGAAAACTAAGCCAGAGAGAACTAGAATAGCTGGAACAGAACAAATATTTTAAAATGTAATTTGACCAAGGCTACTTTAACTTTCACCTCAAGCTCACTTTAGACAGAGTACACTGCCTCTAGGCTCCTGAATTAGAGCATTTACTTAGAGCATTTACTTTAGAAAGCTTGTAATTGAACATTCTTTCTTTGCCTCTTTGAGATGTAAATGTTTTAAAAAGACTTTGTAACAGTTTTACAACCCAGGAAGATGTTTCTCTAAGACCTGGGAGTCATCCCTTTGGAATGTAATCATCAAGGAAGACAGTACCCTTATCTCCTAGTTTCCCTGGGAAGGTAAAAGGCTAACTCCTGCCTGAGCCTTCTGCAAGTTGTAACATAACTTCCTGTCATGAAGATATGAGAAAGTTTACTTTTTCTTTGGGAAAAACCAATTAGCAAATACAAGTGACCTTCAATCACCAGATGCTAGCTCTTAAAAACTCTCCAGTCCTTTTGTTTTAGCTGAATTGGGTTCCGATTCAGTTCTGACCTCTCTCCCCTATTGCAACTACCTTGAACAAAGTCTTCTTATCTGTCTACTTTTGACTGCTACAATGTGTGCTTTGATAAATTCAAGAACATTTTCCTGAAATCTCATAAATTATGTATGGAAAATATAACAGTAAGTACTCCAGGTAAAGTTGACAGAGGTGGTCAATAAAATGACATATATTAATACAATTTTGAGTTATAAAGACGAAGAAATAATACTTTGAGCAGAAAACCTAAGATTGAGTTACTTCATTAGAAAAACAAAACATGTTTTCATTGGACTTTATTGCACTATTGTAGGTTTCAATATTGGCCCAATTTGTTAACCTTTCTAGTATCCATACACTTTGTCATGTGGCTTCGTAGTGTTAATTGAAAAAAACGATGAGACAAGTATCAATCATTTTAGAAAATTTATTTGCCAAAGTTAAGGATTCAACCAGGAGACAGGTCTATGGCTTTATTCAAATATGGTTTTGAAAGCTCCAAATTTAAAGGGGAAAGAAAAAGGATATTGAGAAGCACACAATTTGTACATAAACAAAGAGGGCAGAGGAAAAATGTGGGGAATCTTCATTTTACATTAGATAACACAGACAAGATGGGGTAGGGGAACAATTAGATATGCATTTGTGTCTGGAGGGACAGGGTGACTGTACCTGTAAAGATAAGCTATCGGTTTACCTTGCAGTGGAGACATTTCAATGACTGGGTAGGAATTTTTCTGTGGACCAGATATGGGGGAGGCGGGTAGCCTTTCATCTAGTAGCCATCTTATTTAGGAACCAAAAGGGGGAAGCAGGTTTGCATGATCCAGTTCCCAGCTTGACTTTTCCCTTTAGCTAAATAAGTTTAGCTAAATAAGCCAAATTTAATTTTCTTTCAATTTCCCCCTTTTCTTTCTTTAAGATCTTTTTGATAAAAGCATTTAAAAAAGAAATATGGGTTCCTGGCCTCAGGTTGCTTTTTCTTCTTCTTCTTCTTTTTTTTTTCTGCTCGTCTCCTATTGCTAGGATGATTTACTCCTAGAAGCTCAGGTTCTACATCACTAGGAATGCTTATTCCTAAGAGATCATGTTCCATGTTGCTAGGATGGCTCATTCCTTGGAAGTCATTTCTCATAAAGATAAAATATAGGGGAAGGAAAGAAGAGAAAAGGGAAAGGAAAAAAGAGAAAACAGGAAACTATATAGGGACGTGGGCCATATTTATAACAAAAGAAAAGCAAAAGTGGAAGCTGGGTCAGACTGTATTATTGCCTCCTCAGTTAGAGCAATTCTCTGGGCAATCATTAGCCTGGTCCTTTCAGTTGCACATTTACTTATTTGGAAACATATGCCATAACAACATCATTTAAGCAAAAACATGAAAATTGACAAATTATTATTATTATTCCTATTATGAGACATAGTTTCTGCCACCATGTTACCGAGGATCGAAACCAAGCGCTCAACCACTAATCAATTAGTGAGGGTTTTGGATCTCACAGCTTGGTTTTCTGGGTTTTCATATCAGTCATAAGTCATGCTATGTTTTTGGATTCATTGGGAATATACATACAACATTCAGTTTTATAAAGGTACAGGTCCTCCCTTGTGCTGCTGTGAGTATATCTAAAGCCATATGGTTTTTCAGCACAGCTTTTCTCATAAGCATGACCTCATTGTTTAGCAAAGGGATATTTATGTGGCTATCATTCAGGGCCTTTTGAGTGTGAATTTGTTAAAGCTTCTGTATGCCATATATCATCTTCAATAGCTATCTGTGGTACAAAGATTGAAGCTAAATGATCATACCATTAGAATACTGAATGTGTCCAAAGAGACTGTAAATGAAAAAAGTTTGCTTGTTTTGGCAGGGTCTAAATTTCTTCTCGTGCCCAAGCATAACCTAGGGAATATTGTCCTAAACTCCCTGGAGGTAACCACAGCCATATGTTAATGCCACACAGCCAATATGCCCCATTTGGAGCCTGCTAATAAATACCTGGTTGGTGCACCCAATTGTTGGCATACCAATCAGTGCCTTGTTATATGATAATGTAGTCAGAACATTCTGGAGCTATCCACCCCATATCTCTCATACTGTTTAGCCACAGGTCCTTCGTGTGATTTCTTTGCTCTCAGAACAAAGGAGTATTTTGGCTGAGTTGGCCAAACGAAGGGGTGAGCCAGATAAATCTATCCCAAATTTACATTATTCTATTTTGAAAATGGGCCATTATTTGGGGTATGGTTACTACCTTCTGTTTTAGTTGGGGTGATGCTAAGGTGAGAGCTAATGAGCTGCTCCTATGCATTAAAAAACTGTTCTTATGTCCCTTGTTCTTAAGAGTGTTTTTAATGGGCCAGCTACATATATTGTCTTTTATTATGGCAGCACTGATAAATACCAGACTGTTTCTGTGATGTAATAAATTTTTGGTATTCTATCCAGTCTTGACCTTGGAAGGGGGATGCCAATCATGGCAGGCCAGAGCCACTGGAAAGAGGTTTAAGTCCTCATATCCAGCAGGTGTTCTTTAGTGATCTGTCTGCATAATCCTGAACCCATTGTAGAAACAAGTTTGTTTCATGGGCATCAGTGGATGTCAGTGAGAGGAAGATGTAGGGATACTTGATTAACAATAGCAAGGTTGTGAAATTCATCTTCGTTACTAAAGGATCTTAAATCAGACAAGGCAAATGCCCTGTTCTTTATGAGACAGCAGTTGACACTATATCTAGGACAATAATTGTAAGGGATACTGTACAATAAACATGGGCATTTCTTTTCCTACAGGCCTGGTCCTGTGTGTTGGGTTTAAGCAGTCTACAACACCTGTCATCTGCTTCTAATCCTGGGTTGAAGGTTTAGTGGATGGGAGGCAAAGGTCTTTGGTGGAAGCTACAGTCCATTCAGGAGATGTTGCCTTTTTATGATGAGAGATGTGAATTCATGAGTCTATACCATTTAATCTTGTGGCACATGGTAGTGGCTTCCACACCTTATAGACTGAAACTATGGGATGATTTGCCAAAATCCAGGACCTCTTTCCACCAGTGTTTTCCAGTTGGGGGTCTGAGGTTTACATGCTGTTTAAAAAATGTCCTTTCTTTTGTTGGAGTTTTTGCACTCACTTCCATCAAGGAAAGCAAGCTCATCTGCATCTGCATCTGTGGAGAGTGATCTCCAACTTGGGCCTCATCACTAGGAAAGAAACTGGTTTGGGATTCAAACTTACACATTTTTTCAATGACTAAATTAGCACTAACAACCAGCTGTTGTTAATTTCCTGTTTACACATAGAGTGCTCTGAAATTGTATATTTTTGTGTAGTGATTGTTACTTTTGCTTAACTGTTTTTATTGCTTGTGTCGAATATTTTCTTTTAGTGTGTGCATATGTGTATGTTTCAGTACTTTCCCTTATTAGATTTGACCAACTCTGAACTCTCTAGCTCATAAGTGTGAAATCTTTCACTCTGAAGAAATAGAGCAACCTGAGCCCCTCAGCTTTTTGAGACATTCTCAAGCAACTGAGAACCACCTGAGGGTGTCAGGGAGAAACACTCCCTAAGACATGCAGCAGCTCTAAATAGGTTTCCCCTTTCAGAAGAACATATTTAGGGTCTAATTTCAGCTGGCAGGTGCATATAAGGAACCAACCCCTCCCACATTTTGAGCCCCTGACACATTTGTCCCAAGTAGCCAAGACATGTGTGGACCAAACTGGTTCAGGGGGTAATGGCCCTGAACAGCTAGGTCTGCAAGCAGCATGTTTTGGGTCTGACACACATCCCAACTTGATTGAATCTGAAGAGGAGTTCTAAATTATGAGGAATAAGGCCTCTAAGACCCCAGCAGCTGTAGAACTTAAAGTTCGCCCTTTAGAAACTCTGGCCAGGTATATGAAAAATACTTATGGTGAGTCATCATGTAAATATTTAACCAAGTGGACTACTACAACTACAGCAGATTCTAAGTTATAATGGCCTAAATGGGGATCTTTTGAGATGCCCAAATTAGTGTACTTGCAAATCAAGAGAATAACGGAGACATATAGAGTAGAGCCAGCCCTACTCTAAATAAGCTGACCTAAGCCATACTTGGGTATGAAAGGCATCTTAACTAAAATACTCAGAGCTTCCCAGCTTAGCTCAGACTAGACCAGTGAACTCTCAGCTGTTTGGCAGAAGTATGGAAAAGGACTGTTTAATGTTTTCTGCCACTTAGATATTGAGGTGATTTGTTACAAAATAAAACCGAAAGGATTCAGCAATACTTAATGACAAAAATTTGTAAACTGACACAAGATTATGAAGAAAACAAAGAATTTTATATATAGACATTTTGTCTTTTAAATGCAATAGCTACAGACAAATCAATTGAAATGCAATAACATAGGGACTATTGTTTACCTGAGCCCTTCTAAGGAAACAAGAATCAGGATACCTCCAAACAGTCAAGTGAAACTGGAAATTTTAACAGATGCAACGCTAGTGAGCATTTGAGATATTTTACTAAAGATTCTGGGTTCTAAAACCAACTGAGATAGGTAGGAAAGAATGGAATACATACACGACACATACAATGTAAAACTAATATACCTAAAATAAAGAGGGAAAAAACAGGAAAACACAGTAGAAAAAGTAAAAATGCTTAATGCATGCCTCATCCACAATGAGTCAAAGCCCACAAAGCAAGTAGTACAGACCTAAGGTTATTTATGAATACAAAAGTAAACGCTAAGAAAGATAACACTAGTGACACATCTTAGGGGGTGAATCTCATTTTATTGTTCTTAGAGCAAGGATGAATAGCTAATGTAATAAAAATAGAGAGGAAGGTGTATTATATGAATTCCTAAGTGTAAATGTATATAGGACATCTTCCTTGCTCTTTATCAAACAGTATTCACCTATATTTTATTCGAGTCATTATTGTGACAACTAGTGTTATAGTGGTGATCAGGTAGGGACTGTCTTCAGTTTTACAACTATTGCTTAGTTTCTGTTCCACAACTTTCTGTGAGACCTGTGGGTGAAATGCCTGAGCAAAGCCACGGGGCCCTTTACTCATAGAAAACCTGGAACTGTAAAGGGGTCAAGATATCATGAAACAACCAACAGAGGCTGAGTGCTGATGGATGCATCTTCAGAACACCCTGGTGGAATTGGACCCCAGTTGCCCACAGCTGTCTGTTCCTTCATTCCTTGTTCTCAGTCCTTCATTCTTATTCCCTGGCACCACTTCCCAAAACAAACTACCAGCATAGGTAGGCTTTGTTTTAGAATTTGTTTTCCAGGGAAAACTTAGGCTTAACAAAATTAAAAAATAGAATGAATATATAAAACTTTGAGGATTTCAGATAAACGACAGCCAAAAGAATATTAAAATATCCGTGATTTTTACAGAAAAAAAAAGTCACAGTTACTACTTCTACTGATGTAGTCTGTTGCCTATAGTCATAATAAAAGAAAATGCTAAATTTAATTTAAAAGTTAAGAAAAACTAAGTACATAATTTTATTCACATCCAGTTTTCACAAACTTACTGAATTCTATGGACCCTTAATTTAAAAGACCCCGATAGAGTAACCGTTTGATCTTTATAGCAAATTCACTCAAGAATTGGTATAAACTTTAATACTATTAAAGAACTAATACTAATCATCCCAAGGCATTTTTTAAAAGGTAAGGAGGATTTTTCAAAGGACTCTGTTTGATCTTTTTAATGTAATTAATTATATATACAAAGTGCATCTATGTATTTTCTTAAGCTTGTAGTACTTTAAAATTTAGGCAGAGTAAGTTTTGTAATTATTTAAGAGAGGAGGAAAGAGTATCAAATAAATTCAATACTTGCCTAAAGTAACTTGACTAACAAGTGTAGAAAGCTAGCAGAGACACAACTTGACAGAAGAATTCCATGTCAGAGTGGGGTACAGTAGGCTATGGAATTTTCATTTCTGGTGTTTGTTATCTTCTAGATAAACCACTTAATTGTTGTATTAGTCAGTTTTAATGCCATAACAGAATATTACAGACTGAGTGGCTTAAACTGCAGAACTTTATTTTCTTACAGTTCTAGAGTCTAGAAGTCCAAGGTTAAGGTACCAGCAGGATTGGTTTTTGTGAGATCCCTCCCCTTGTAGATGGCCAACTTCTTGCTATATCCTCCCATGGCCTTTCCTCTGTGTGTGCACTGAAAGATCACTTGTGTCTCTTTCTCTTCATATAAAGACACTAGTCATATCATATTAGGGCTCCACCTGTACGGTCTCATTTAACCTTAATTACCATATTAAAGGCCATATCTCCAAGTAAAATCACATTGAGCGCTATGATTTTAATATATAAATTTTGGGGAACGTAATTGAGTCTATACTAACACATATACTTTGTAAACCTTATCTGCAAATTCAAGATGATTTAGCCTTTTTACAAAATGTCATGAAGATCATGGGGAGAAATGTCAGATGTAGGTGGCTGGGGGATGGAGGCAGCAAGCCACATTGCCATGTGTGTACCTATGCAACAATCCTGCAGGATCTGCCCATGTACCCCAGAACCTAAAGTACAAAAAAAAATCAAATGAAAATAAGTATTTAATAGGGGTTATTATTTATGAAAGATTTTTTATGGAAGTCCACTGAGATAAGGGTAGAAGAAAGTTATTTTATTGGTAAGATGAGAAATCTTCACATGAAGCAAATGAGGACTGAATTTGTAGTAACCGAACAAGAAAGATGTGATATCTGTGCCAAATAACTTAGATTGTAGACCAACACCAGGCTTCTGCCCTTCCTGCATTCAGAATCTCTCTCTCGCTCTCTCAGGAATTAGTACAGTATCCAACATGATAAATACCAAAATGTGTTTGTTACTGAAAGATGGCTAAATGTGGTTTAGGAGTGTTAACCAAGAGGGCTTAATAATATGACTCCACACATTGGAAAGACTTATATACCCAGCTACACAAGTTCAGACAAACAAAACTATCCCTAACTTCCCCAAGAAAGTATTAAAGGGGCCGCTAGAATTTCCCTGTTGAAAAAAGATAAATACATTTCCCCCAAATAATGAGAGAAGCTCAGTTAAGGCTAAGTTCTCTATTTATCAATCAGAACAGTTGCTTTTTTATTCCCTAAAACTGATTCCATGTGTAGAGCACTCTTCACATGGAAGGAAAATGCAGAAGTGGGGAATAAGTACACCATCTATTAAAAGATAAAAATTGTCCTGTCACTTCCCATCTGTAACAGTGAATTCAGCATTACAAAAGGAAGTAAAACATACTGATACATATTAGATAGCAGGGGGAAACAGTAAATGAGACCGAAATTAAAGGATTGGTAGTCACATGTGTCATAAGCCAAAATCAACACGAAGCACAAGGTCATTATGTCAATCCAGTCCTAGAAGAAGAAGATAGGAAGATAGAAATTAAACTAAAGAAAGAGGTAAATTGTACAGACAGAGGATATGTGAACTCTTAGTGTGATGGTGAGTTCTTTAATAAAAACATAAATAAAATATAACAAAGTAAAATAAAATAAAGCATAAAATAGCTATTGAAATAGTGATACAGTGATCTCATTGTAATCCTAGTTGGCCATTTATTTTAGAATGAAGAGGAGTTAGAAAACTATTAGAAACCAAATGTAGAATCTGGGAAATGCATATAGTTTGTTAGGAATCCAGACAGTAGACTACAAATGTCACAAATCCAGCCTCTGTGCATTTGAAATAAACAAGTCCGATGAGATTAGCAGAAAACCTGTGTGCATTCAGTCAGAAAAGTATGAAGGAAGTCCTTTTTTAATTCTATTTCAGGAGATAGAGTTTGAGTCAGATATTTGTGGATCTGGGGTTTTGTGTAAGGGTTAAATTGGTATACTTTTAAAGATAAGTTGAATAGAAGAAAACAGGCAGCTCTGATACTAAATAACACTATATATATATTTGAAAATCAAAGAGCTTCAGGGTTGGAAGTGTCTTTAAAGGGCATATTCAATTCCTGCATTATGCAGGATTGACTCTAAGTTAAAAGAAAACCATTGTGAATTGAAGTCCAGAAGGAAGGCAAGAAATGACTTTTTAAAAATGAAAACCTTTAGCCACATTAAAATAGCTTTTGAGTTATTTTTATATTTTGCCTTAGTCAAAGAATTTCTGAAGCCAATAAATGTGAAGGACTCAGGTTACCATCTAACTTTTTTTCTTTCTTTTTTAACCAATTGAATATGCTATGATATATTTTCTTTAGATAGAAAGTTAATTTTTTATATGTACCCCATTTTTAAAAATAAAGTATAATCTTACTATTTACCTAAATAGAATAACATTCTCATCAATCCCTGACATTTAAAATATGAGTTATATCAACTGCTCTCTGATAAAGGGACTTTACTTAAATTTGTATTTATTTATTTTTACTTTTGAGACTGTCATGCAGGCTGGAATGCAGTGGCATGATCACCGCTCATTGTAGCCTCAACCTCTTGTGCTCAAGAAATCCTCCCACCTGAGTCTCCTCAGTAACTGGGACTGTAGCTATGCTGCCAAACCATGTCTGACTAACTTGTATTTTTTGTAGAGATGGGGTTTTGTCATGTTGCTCAGGCTGCAAATTTTATTTTCATAAACAGGCAAAGTAAAATGAATAATCTTTAAATCTATTTTTGGAATCCATTTCCATTAAAGTATTATGAAAAAAAAGTACCTAGTCATACGAGTATCTTTTTTGTTATGTATATAAAACAGTAGAACAATTAATAGCATTATAATATGTGACTGATTGCAATTATTTGTTAATTTCATTCAAGTACTATTAAAAAACAGCATAAAAAGGAGCTGCTGGAATTTCTTGAGTCATTATACCATTTATTGTGATATAACAAAGAAGATATCTGTTCTTTATTACTGTTTCTTGCCATGGAGCTTCGAAAACACTTGGAATTTCCTAAGTGATAGAAGTGTCTTCTGTTATTTGTAATAAGCCTCTTTAGATTATACTTGAATTTATGCTAGTGAGGTAACCTATATTAGGTCCCTTGACAGTTTCAAGAAAGAGTCTGGTCATGCCAAAAAGACTAAGCACTTGATTAGAAGGTTGGAACTTTCACCTCCATCCTCCAATCTCTGGGGAAGGGAGAGGGACAGGAGATTAAATATAATCATGTGGGCAATCATTTCAGCAGACATTTCTAATTAATAAAACCCAAATAAAAGCTCTGCACATTGAAACTCAGTAGAGGTCCAGGTTGGTAAACACACTGATATGTTGGGATGTGGCATCTCCCAATTCCACAGGAGAGAATGGGAAATCTCTGTGCCACTCTTTTCCTTCAGGACCTTGCCCTCTTAACCTCCTTCATTTGGATATTTCTTTCTTTCTTTTTTAATTGCGTGTTAGGTTTTGGGGTTCATGTGAAGAACATGTAAGATTGTTGCATAGGTACACACATGGCAGTGTGGTTTGCTGCCTTCCTCCACATCACCTCTATCTGGCATTTCTCCCCATGTTATCCTTCCCCAACCCCCTACCCCCACTATCCCTCCCCTATTTCCCCCCCACAGACCCCAGTGTGTGATGCTCCCCTCCCTGTGTCCATGTGTTCCCATTGTTCAACACCCACCTATGAGCGAGAACATGTGATGTTTGATTTTCTGTTCTTGTGTCAGTTTGTTGAGAATGATGGTTTCCAGGTTCATCCATGTCCCTACAAAGGACAAGAACTCATTGTTTTTTATGGCTGCATAGTATTCCATGGTGTATATCATTTGGATATTTCTAATTTCATCCTTTAAAGTAAAACTTTAATTATATGTATAGCACTTTAGGTGAGCTTTGTGAGTTATTTTAGCAAAATTATCAAACATGAAATGGGGCCCCAGAATTTGTAGCCAAGTTGAAGAAAAGTGTAGGTAGACTAGAGACCATACTTGTGGCTGGAATCTGAAGTAAGGGAAGCCTTAGGAACCTTGCTCATGAACTTGTGGGACCTGATGCAAACTCAAGGTATTTAGTGTTAGAAAAAGGCAAGTAGTATGATAATTACCTAGATTTAGTCATTCCAAAATGTATGCATATTTGAAAACATGATTGACATGATAAATACATGCTAATTTTATCTGTCAGTTGTAAAAAATAAAATAATAAAAAGGAGTGAATTAAATTGGGGGACATTCAGTTGCTATCAAAGAGTCATTAGTTGCATTCATAAATGTTAACTCATAAACTAATATTTATATTTATTTTTGAGACAAAATCTCACTCTGTTGCCAAGGCTGGAGTGCAGTGGCATCACCTCTGCTCACTTCAACCTTCATCCCCCAGGTTAGAGTGATTCTCCTTCTTCAGTATCCCAAATAGCTGAGATTATAGGCATGAGCCATTGCGCCTGGTCAATATTTATATTTTTAACAAACAAGTATATTTTTGTAAAAAGATACATTTGTGCTGCATGTCCGCACTTAAAAGTTAAATTTGTTGTAAAAATAATTTGCTTTTAAAGAAATTAATGGTATGCTTGGCATAAGACTACAGTAAAGGTTACTGTGAGATCATGACTTTGAAAGCACAAAAGATGCAGTGATTTATTCAAGTGATTTGAATTTTACCTTTAAAAAAAGCTGAATTGTCTATAACTTTATTTGTTGTAATATTCAAAACAATTATGTCATTAAAAATGGTACTTTTTTACATATTATAATTTTTTTTGATGTGGTTATACAAAATTATATGTGTTTATTATTATTATTATTAAGTTGTACTTTAGGTTCTGGGGTACATGTACAGATCATGCAGGACTGTTGCATAGGTATACACATGGCGATGTTGTTTGCTGCCTCCGTCCCCCGTCACCAAATCTGGCATTTCTCCCCATGTTTGAGAGTTCAGAAACAGCAACACTTTTCCCAAAAGTAGCATGAAAAAAAGAAAATATACCTAATAAACTGAGTGATCAAGTTAGGAGATTCCAGACAAAGTGTTATGGCTGCAACACCAGTTTTTGTTGCTTATATCAAAATGTGGGGAGAGAGAGAGAAGATAAAAAGAAAACAAAACAAGTAAATGAAAAGGAGAACGAATATACTTCAAGGTTTGAGAATTTCAAGTTCTCCAGACAACAGATAAGGCTAATGTTAGGAAATGCTGTAAGTGAAAGATTAAAATGAAACAGTGTGAATGTATCTAACTATTGTGAGCTTCAGACTATTAGAATAAAACAGTAAATGAAAGGAAAGTGATATCTACATAAATGATAACCTTTTTTTAGGTCTACAGTCCAAAGACCTCACGTTAAAGCCCATAAAATGGAATCTACAAGATAGATAAGAAAAGAGAAATGTAACAAGAAACAATGTAATAATAAGAAACAATGCTACAGTTTCCATGTATCATTTTACATGTGTGGATATATATCAGAATAATCTACAGGGTTTAAGAAATACTGATGCAAAGGATGAACTGAAAATCAAATAAATTGAAGCTGAGACCTAAACATATAAATATGTAAAATGTCTCCTGGTGATAATTCCTAAAAATTCTAACTTAAAAAGAACTGTTCTAGAGTAAAAATGCATATTCTCCAAAAACAAAGAATTATAATCCATCAATCTTCTCTCTAAAATAGTAGATAAAAAAGACAATTATTAAATAAACCAAAGATAAAGAAAAATAATTGAATGTAACTTTTCATAATGAACCTTATTTTAAACTGCATATACACTTTTTTTTCAAGTGCACAAGGCTCAAATACTTTATCATTTAGGAAGTGCTCTAAAAAATAAAAAAATAAAAACAGAAAAATGTGAAAAGTACTTTAGCTTAAGCAAAGTTAATCTAGGAGGAAGCCATTATATGGAAAACAAGACAGATTAAGACTAGCTATTTTTGTCCAAATCTATAAACTTCAATTTTCAAATATAAAATAAATTATTAGATTGAACTTTTAAAAAGTATTTCTCAATATTCTTTTGAAGTGACATATTAAAACAAAACAGTTTAAGCTTAAAATATGTAAACATAAGGCAAATATAAAAAAGATATCTTAAGTGGGCAATTTCATATGAGATTAAATAAAATTCAGAATTTAAATAACCAAGAATATTAAAAGAAAGTTGTTAAGAGATAGTTTACTAATAACATATTGCATTTACAATATAGTCTTGTTATCAATAAGACAAATTTTCATAGAAATAAAGAGAGAAATTATCTTAAAATTGTGAGTTTATCAAAATGCTCTTGGGAACTAGTAAGAAATTATTATAAAATTGTGAGTTTATTAAAATATTCTTGGGACCAGAATAATCAGGATATTAAAATTTTAACTCAATGAATAAGAATAATTAACAACAAATCTTCCAATAAATACATGCCACAGATTGAGTGTCCCTTATCAGAAATGTTTCAGGCCAGGAGTATTTAGAACTTCAGATTTTAGAATATTCGTATTACATTTACTTACCAGTTAAGCATCCCCAATCCAAAAATCTAAAATGCAAAAGGCTTAAATGAGCATTTATTTTGATTGCCATGTTGATGCTCAAATAGTTTCAGATTAGAAGCATTTTGAAACATTTTGGATTTTGGATTTTGGATTTTTGGATTTGGGATGCTCAACGTGTATGGACAAGTACCCCAAATACCTTACTTTGGGGAGATAATTAGGTCATGAAGGCTCCTCATGAAGGGGATTAGTGTCTTTTAAAGCAAGGCCTGAGAAAGCTTCAGGCATGTGAAGACACAGCAAGGAGGTGCCATCTTTGAAGCAGAGAGCAAGCACTCACCAGAAACAGAATCTACTGGTGCCTTTTCTTGGACTTCACAACCTCTAGAATTGTGAAGATGAAATTTTTTTTGTTTATAAATTACCTAGTCTATAAAAAGGAAGAAATCAAAGTTTATCATTACAGGAATCATTAAATCACAAAGGAATACATAAAGAATGGAATAAAGGAACAAAGAATCTACCCAACACTCAGAAAACAATTAACGAAATGGCAACAGTAAGTCCTCATCTAACAATAATTACTGTGATTGGAAATTGGATTAAATTCCCCAACCAAAAGACATAGAGTAGTTGAATGGATAAGAAAACAAGACCCAATTAGATGCTGCCTATAGAGACTCACTTCAACCTTATGAATGAAAGTGAAGAAATGGAAAAGGTTATTTCACGCAAATGGAAGGCAAAAGAGAGCAAGCAGTAGGTATACTTATATCAGACAAAATAAACTTTGAGTCAAAAAGTATTTAACCAGTTATATAATAAATTATATATAAAGAGGTTAATCCATCAAGAGAATATAACAATTATAAATGTATATGCACTCAACATCACCCAAATATATAAAACAAATATTAATAAATCTGCAGCAAGGTGGCTCATGTCTGTAATTGAGCACTTTGGGAAACTGAGGCAGGAGGATCACTTGAAACCTAGGAGTTCAAGACCAGCCTAGGGAATATGGAGAAATGCCTTCTCTACTAGAAAGACAAAAGTTAGCCAGGCCTGGTGGTACATGCCTGTAATTCCAGCACTCATATGGCTGAGGTAGAAGGATGGTTTGAGCCCAGGAGGCAAAGGTCATAGTGAGCTGAGATCATGTCATTGCATTCCAACCTGGGTGACAGAGATAGATCCTGTCTCAAAAAAAAAAAAAAAAAAAAAAAATTAATGGATCTGAAAAGATAAATAGATAGTAATATACTAATAGTAGGATATGTCAAAACCTACTTTCCACAAAGGACAGTTTATCCAAGCAGAAAAGTGAACAAGAAAACATTAGACTTGAACTGTTATTTAGAACAAATGGACCTAACAGGCATACACAGAAACTCCTTTACACAGCAGCAGAATACACATTCATTTTAAGCACTCAGGGAACATTCTCCAGGATAAATCATATGCTATGCCAGAAAACAAGTCTTAACAAATTTAAGAAGATTAAAATCATACCAAGTACCTTTTCCAAAATGGTATAAAACTAGAAATCAACAATAAAAGAAAAATTGGAAAATTCACAAATGTGTAAAAATTAAACAACATATTTCTTTAACTTTTTTTTTTTTTAGACAGAGTTTTACTCTTTCACCCAGGCTGGAGTGCAATGTTGTGATCTTGGCTCATTGCAACCTCTGCCTTCTGGATTCAAGCAATTCTCTTGCCTCAGCCTCCTGAGTAACTGGGATTACAGGCATGGTCCACCATGCCCAGATAATTTTGTATTTTTAGTAGAAATGGGGTTTATCCATGTTGGTCAGGCTGGTCTCAAACTCCCAACCTCAGGTGATCCTACTGCCTCAGCCTCCCAAATTGCTAGGATTATAGGCGTCCACTGTGCCCAGCCTTAAACAACATATTTCTAAAAAGCCAAGGTCAAAGAAAAAGTCAAAAAGGAAACTTGAAAGTATCTTGAGACCAGTGAAAATGGAAACACAACATGCAAAAACTTATAACATACAGCAACAACAGTATTAAAACAAACATTTCAAACAAAAAGTGATTATAGAAAAAAATTTCAAAACCTTAACTTTATACCTCAAAAACCAGAAAAAAGAAAAACAAACATTAAAGTTAGCAAAAGGAATAAAATGGCAGAAATTAGAGCAGAAGTAAATTAAATAGAGACCAGAAAAATAGTAGAAAAAAACTGGTGTTTTTTTGAAGACTTAGAAAATGACAAATTTTAAGCTAGAATAACTAAGAAAAAAATAGAAGATTCAAATAAGTAAACTCAGAAATGAAAGAAGAGACATGAGAACTAATATTTCAGAAATTCAAAGGATTGTAGGAGACTCTATGATCCATTATATGCCAACAAATTGGATAACTTAGAAGAAATAAATAAATTCCTAGAAACATACAACCTACTAAACCTGAATAATGAAGAAATAAAAAATCTAAACAGAATAATAACAAATAAGAATATTGAATCAATAATCACAAATCTCCCAGTAAATGAAAGTTGAGCACCTAATAGGTTTACTAGTAAATTATATAAGCATATTTTTATTATCACATTTTAGGAAAAAGATAGGGAAACATTTGCTGTCATTTTTATAGTTCTGCTAAGAGTTTCTAGTTGTTACTAATAATATTCCCATTGTATTGTCCATTAGGGTTACTCCTGAGCATAGCTATGACATCATCACACTTCCACATCTCTTCATATGTGAAGTATGCAATCATATTTACACGAGTCTCTTCAAAATAGGCTTCAATAATTTTTTTTTCTCCAATGGATATTCACAGTGGGAACACTCCATGTGACTAGAGATAAATGTTGAAAGATTGGTAGTCATGTAACAGACTTGCCAATAGCTAATCTAGATGTTTGTATACCTTCTCTTGGCTTGGTCCTTTGAGCTGACATAATCTGCTTGTATGTCTTACTTTGTAGCTTAGTATTAAGAATGTATTAGTTTATAATGAAAAGCTTGAATTATGTGGTTACCTGAGGTTCCATAATCTCATCTTTGTTGATCAAGTGGAGCCAGAAGCAAGAATACCCTCTTAGCCAATTTACAAGAGGAGTAGTAAATTGGCTAAGAGGGCATTATTTTGCCCCCAAACCTAGGAGCTTCTGTTGGGATTATTTGGTGTTTGACACAGACTGTATACAGTAGTCAGATCAACCACAACTAATTTAAACTTGCTTTCTGGCTATATGGCAGAGATATTTACAGTGCAGCCTGGAAAGCAGGTAGACTTCTCTTGTAACAAGCATCAGGTAAAGCTGTTATCCTTTTGAGTTATCAGTTGGGAAAGAATAACTCTCTCCATATATGATGCCAATAAAAGCAGGAGAGACTACATAAAGCTGAGACAAGTGATACAGTAGAATCACTGGATTAGCTAGTTTCAATATTATTCCTCACACTATCAGATTTCAAAAGAGAACAGAAAGGCATTGCCTAGACTGAACACCAGTGAAAGACCAAATAAACAGTAGTTATAATCAATGATAATATACTGTCATTCTCTAAGACTGAACTAATTTTTCTGCACTGGTAAAATTGGAATTTAAATAAGAAAGCTCTAGGAATCATTAACCTTGAGGACTGAAAATCTTTAACACCGAAAGTAGTATTTGTGATCTACCTCTGTCCCACCTTTAATCTCATTCCCAGAATATGATAAACTTTTGACTTAAATTTTGGTCAAGAGGAAGCTTCAGATTCTTCTACTTGGCTCTTCACATAATAATAGTCTTTAAGAGTGAGAGTTACTCAGTATATTTACTCCAATTTTCTTAATCCCACCACTCTTTACAAACAGCTTTCTTTTTTTCTGCTCTTTTTTTGTAACAAAACATTGGAGAAGAATTTATTGATACAAATGTACATATTTTCACAGCGTATGTGAAAATTTTGTACATTCATATAATATTTAAAGATCAAATCAGTGTTATTACAATTTCAACACTTTAATATTTATCTTTTCTTAATGCTAGAAACATTCTAAATATTATCTTCTAGCTATGTTGAAATATACAATAAATCACTGTAAACTATAGTCACCCTACTGATCTATCAAACACTAGGTCTTATTTTTTCTATCAAACTATATTTTTATACCCATTAACCAACTTCTCTTTATCCTCTCACCTACCCTTTCCTACCACTGGTAACCACCAATCTACTTTCTCCTTTTATAAGATCTACATTTTTAGCCCCCAGATGTGCGTGAAGGCATGTGATATTTGTCTTTCTTGTAAAAAAACTTCTTGAAAAATTTATGTTGACTGTTATTGGTACATCTTCTTCCATTTTTTTGTGAATTCATTCTAATTTTTAAAAAGTAAATTAAGAATTTACTTTTGGGTCCAGGCACGGAGGCTCACGCCTGTAATCCCAGCAATTTGGGAGGCCAAGGCGGGTGGATCACAAGGTCAAGAGATCGAGATCATCCTTGTCAACATGGTGAAACCTCGTCTCTACTAAAAATACAAAAAATTAGCTGGGCATGGTGGCGCGTGCCTGTAATCACAGCTACTCAGGAGGATGCGGCAGGAGAATTGCCTGAACCCAGGAGGCAGAGGTTGCGGTGAGCCAAGATCGCGCCATTGCACTCCAGTCTGGGTAACAAGAGCGAAACTCTGTCTCAAAAAAAAAAAAAAAAGAATTTACTTTTTAAATTTTAAACATTAAGTATTACAGAATTAAGGAGTAAGAAATAATTATACACATCCATTTCAAAAATTTTGATCAATCACACAAATGTTAAAATACGGCAATGATCCCCATTAATTTAGGATTAAAACCAGACTTAAAAAAAGAAAACTTTACGATGCCCTTGAAGTTTACTTTCAAAATATGTATCAAAGTAAATTTTCAGTCATTCTTTAATTGTATAAATTTACTATAAACACCTGCCATGCTATCACCACTTAAAACTGAATCTTATTACATCATCTTCCAGGATCATTTCATGCTTTCTTAACTCTTAACTTCTCTAACTCTTACTATCTTAAGTTTATAATTTGTATATTGAAGTTATAGCATATGTATTCATAGAAGCCTATAGTAGCCCTGACATGAAGCTTGTAACTCTGAATTAATTGTAAATTATTATTACCATTTAATCTTCCTCCATAACAACAATAGCAACTATAATAATGAATAGAATCTTCTTGAAGTCAGAAGACAATGCTAACAATTTTTTATTACATGAAGTAAGGAATATACTTGAAGAGAATTTGACTAATTGATTATTCTTTTACAAATATTTTCATACTAGTTTCTGGTAGCAGGCTATACACTACATATTAAAAAATCATTAATCTGTCTATATTTTGAAATGTCAACTTCTGGTATGATATATGTGTGTTTCTATACGTGCACATATATAATTATATAGAATATGGTGATCCTCAAGGCAATGAAAGGCATTTTCAAACTGAATGAGAAATAGATGGTTTCTTCTTAATTCTATTGCATTCTGTTTCTTGTCCTGGAGAATTTTTGTTGCCAAAACTGATTAAAATTCCAATAGCATGGACATCTTATATTCAATAATTTATAATTTACAAAGTTTCATTCATGCATGCTAGTAGATAGGCACCACTATCTCTCATGCTTCTCCCATAGATGAGTTTTCTCTTAATATTTTTTGTTGTGGTCAGCTTTGCTTTTAGTAGGGCAAATCAATAAGACTGTCCTAGAAAACCTTACAAACTAAACAAGAAAAATAATAACTCTTAACCAGCTATTACTAGTAGCCAGGCTCTGTGCTAAATACTGAATATTAATGTTATTGTGAAAATACATGAGATAGTAAATGTATGATTTGTATTTAGGTTTTAATGATGAGGAAATTGAGGCTTTAGAGAGGTTGAGACACTTTCCACAGATTACCCTTTTAGGAAGTTGTAGAGACAAGCTTTTTTAACCCAAGTATTCTACCTTCTGAGCCTGCAAACGATATCAAGTTGCCTGCTATAAGGAAAGACAGAGACTGGTTTAAGATGCTGGGAACAAGCCTGGGTATTCTTAATGAACAGTGAGCATCTAACAGCATGAAAGTGGAGGCATTTTCAATGGTGTTTCCAACTGAATGAATGCCACACAACAATTTTCATGGCTCATTTGATAAGACATCCTAGCTGATTCAATTATCTACTCCTTGATCTTTTTTTTTTTTTTCCAGTCATGTTTTAACCATGATATGGGGTGAATTAACAATTTTATCAGTAGGACGCACAAAAGATGTAGGTTTAGTTGATCTAGAAATAGTGCATTTATTAGAGTGCTTACTTTTATCCACGCTTATCTTCATTCAAAGACATGCTGAATGGGATGCCCAGATACTTTGAAATCATTTCATTTGTGAGTTAATCTATCCAAAACCTTTGTGCATGCAATGTTTCTTCTTTCAATTATCATATTTTACACAATTTTCTAGGATATACTAGTGGAAGCAGGACAGCATCTGCTTCCATTCCATTTAAAGGAATTAGAAATATTAATATATAATTATGATAGAGTGTGTTGAGAGCCATAGAGAATAAACACAAACAAATGAGAAACTAAGCACACCTGCTGAATAGAATTCAGATCAATAGTCTATTTTACTCAATTGGTATACAGTTTTTTCCCTTTAATTTACACACAATAACCTTCCATATTCTGGGAGTACAGAATAAAATTTCAATATATGTATACAATGTATAATAATCAAATAGGGATAAGTACCATATCTATCACCTCAAACATGCCATTTCTTTGTGCTGTGAACATTCAAAATCCTCTCTTCTAGCTCTTAAACAATATGAAATAAATTATTATTGTTAACCATATTTACTGTACAGCACTGCAGAACACCAGAACTCACTTCTGCTATGTAGCTGTCATTTTGTATCTCTCTCTTTTTCTTTTCTTTTCTTTCTTTTTTTTTTTTTTGAGATGGAGTCTTGCTCTGTCACCCCGACTGGAGGGCGGTGGCATGATCTCAACTCCCTGCAACCTCCTGGGTTAAAGATTTTTGATTCTATGTCCATCAGGAATATTGCTCTGTAGTTGTCTTTTCTCATTGTGTCCTTGTCTGATTTTGATATCAGGGTAATTCTGGCCTCATTGAATTGGCTAAGAAAAATTCCCTCCTTTCAAGTTTTTGGGGACTAGTTTGAGAAAAGGGGTTGGGAAAAACAGCAGAGGAGAAAGGACTTACTTACAGAGTGCCTACATAACCTGGTTATGAGTAACATGTAAACAAGGAACAACAAACTGCAGAAGGCCACAGGAGGCCTCTAAGGAGGAAGGCCTCTTCATGTCTCATGTTCCCGTGCAGGGTGACCTGGCCTCTGTTACCATAAACATTGTGCTCAAGGACATAAAACCCCTTCATAGCACTATGACGTAGCCAGACTTGTAGGCTCCTTGTAAGTCCCGAATTTCATCAGCTGCACATAGATAATAGGCTAAAGATGACCACATGTTCTTGTTTTGTGAAACTCTCAAACTGCCACTGTTACTAGTCCTTAGGATGACACACCAGTTCCAGCTCACTGATTAACTTCTGGCTCACTGATTCACTCCACCATTACCCTCTCTCTGCCATCACTCCATCCCTACCCTGTAGATCAAAGTGATGGTAAGCAATAAATAGTGTGGATGATCAGAGCTCAAGGCCTTCACTGTTTCCTCCAGAGTAATAAATTGATGTCCCCCTTGTCCCACTGTTGCCTTTTTCTTGTTCCTTTGTTGCTACCAAACTCTTTGTACCCATGGGTGATGTAGGACTGGATCCCTACATTCTGGTGCCCAGTGTGGGGCTCATGGATCCCTACATTCTGGCACCAATGTGTGAGGCTCATGGATTCACTACAAAAAAGTAGTAATATTTCTTCTTTAAAAGTTTGGTAGAATTTAGCAGTAAAACCATCAGGTCCTAGGGTTTTATTTGTTGGGAGACTTTATCACTGATTCACTCTTGTACTCAATATTGATCTGTTTAGATTTTTTATTTCTTCTTTAAATCTTGGTATGTATGTTAGTCACTTTTCTGTTACAAAGAAATGCCAGACGCTGGGTAATTTATAAACAAAAGAGGTTTAACTGTCTCATGGTTCTGCAGGTTGTATAAGCATGGCACTGCATCTGCTTCTGACGAGCCTCAGGAATCTTCTGATCATGGTGGAAGGTGAAAAGGGAGCAGGTGCATCACGTGGTGAGAGTGGGAGCTGAATTGAGCCTTTTATCATTGTATAATGACTTTCTTTGTATAATTTTATATTTTTAACTTAAAATCCATTTTTTTCTGAAATAAGCATAGCTACTTCTGTGTGCTTTTGGTTTTCTTTTGCAGGGAATATTTTTTCCAACATTCTATTTTCAGTTTATATGTGTCTTTAAGTGAAGAAAATTTTTGTGTGGATTTCACTGTTTAATCTTTTTTAAAATTCATTCAGCCAGTCTATATCTTTTAATGAGAAAATTTCTACCATTTATTTTGAGTCTGTTATTTGTATTTGAGGACTTACTTCTGTCATTTTGTTAATTTTTTATAATTGTTTTGTATATAATTTGTTCCTTTCTTCCATTTTTATTGTTTACCTTTAAAGCTGGTGGTTTTATGTAGTGTATTTGATGTGTTTTTTTGCTTCCAGATGATGGACTCCTTTATATTTTTTTGTAGCACAATTCTAGTGGTGATTAATTCCTTAACATTTTGATGGTCATAGAAAGATTTTATATTTGTCCTTGACTGTTTAAGCAGAGCTTAGCTGGTCATGGTATTTATAGCTGCTAGGATTTCTTCTTTAAGAACTTTGAATATGTTATCCCATTCTCTCCTGGCCTGTGTGGTTTCTGCAGAAAAGCTGCTGTTAGTCTGATGGAGATTTTCTTATATGTGACACGATGCTTTACTCTTGCTGTCTTTTTAGAATTATCTCTTTGTCTTTGACTCTTGACAGTTTCACTCTAATGTGCCTTGGGGAAGATCTATTTAGATTGAATTTACTTGGAGATATTTTAGCCTTCTGTATCTGGGTGTCTTCATCTCTCAAATGGAAAGTTTTTGGTTATTTCATTAAATAGGTTTTCTATGCCTTTGCTCATTTATTTTCCTTCTGAAACTCCAAAAACTTAAATAGTTACTTTCTTTATGGTGTTCTCATATCACGTAGGCTTTCTCCATCCCCTTCCCCCCCTTTTTTTGTTAAATTTTTTGAGATAGGTTCTCACTCTGTCACCCAGGCTGGAATGCAGTGGCATGATCTCGGTTCACTGCAATCTCCACCTCCGAGGCTCAAGTGACTCTCTCACCTCAGCTTCCCAGGTAGCTGGGACTGCAAGCACGTGCCACCATGCCTGGCTAATTTTTTTGTATTTTTGATAGAGACAGAGGTTCACTCTATTGCTTAAGCTGGACTTGAATGCCTAAACTTAAAAACTACCAGCCTCAGCTTCCCAAAGTACTGGGATTACAAGCGTGATCCACTGTGCCTTGCCTCCATGCCTTTTTGTACTTCTGTTTTTTTCTGGCTGGGTTGTTTCAAAGCTTTATCTTTGAGTTCACAACTTTTTTCTTCTAATTCATCATATCTGTTGTGGAAGTCCTTGACTATATTTTTATTTTATTTCATTGAAGTATTTACTTCCAGAATTTCTGTTTGGTTATTTATTTTTTTTCTTTTGTTTTTGAGACGGAGTTTCGCTCTTGTTACCCGGGCTGGAGTGCAATGGCGCGATCTCGGCTCATCGCAACCTCTGCCTCCTGGGTTCAGGCAATTCTCCTGTCTCAGTCTTCCAAGAAGCTGGGATTACAGGCACGCCCCACCATGCCCAGCTAATTTTTTAAATTTTTAGTAGAGACGGGGTTTCATTATGTTGACCAGGATGGTCTCGATCTCTTGACCTCGTGATCCACCCGCCTTGGCCTCCCAAAGTGTTGGGATTACAGGAGTGAGCCACCGCGCCCGGCCCGGTTATTTTTTAAGATATCTAACCCTTGGTTAAATTTTTCATTCAGGTTATGGATTTTTTTTCCACTGACATCTTTGTTTGTATTCTCTTGAATCTCAGTGTTTTCCTAAGATAATTATTTTGAATTTTTTTCAGGCATTTAATTCTCTTTTCCTTGGGAACTGTTATAGGAGAATCATTGTTCTTTGGAAGTGTCATGTTTCCTTGTTTTTTAAGTGTTTCTTGTGCCCTTACATTCATATTTCATATCTGTGCAGCTGGTATAACAATCAGCTCTTCCAATTTTTTGGATTGGGTTCCCTAGGAAAAAATGTATATATTTTTCTTTGTAGATGTGTCTATAATGTTGGTAGCATAAATTGCTTTGCCTTTGTTTCTGGGTAGGTGTGTTAATGTAGTCGCCACATAATTTCTGTGGCTGTACTCTATGTTAGTGGTATCTGTGAGTTCCTTAGTGGCCAAAGCTATGACAGTGTTTTGCTGGGCATAAGGATGGCAGCCAGTGCAGTCTTTGGATACCACTGCTGGATACAGTGAGCTGGATGTGCTAGGTCTCAGGGCGTCATGCAGTTGCACTGGCTGTGATTGTGGAAAACCAGAATGTGTTGTTTGGGCCTACAGGTTGCATGGCAGTGGCAGCAGTGGACTGGATGAAACAGTTCCTAGGCTGCTGGCTGGTATGCATATACTGGATATTGCAATAGCAATAGCAGGCTGGACCTCAGGCTTTTGGATGTTATGCATGTGCACAAGCAGTGGTACAGTAGGCCGTGGAGGCTGGGAAGACAATTCTGAGAATATGCTACACACTTAACAATGTCCCAACTACCTCCCATTTGACCAGAAATTTCTTAATAAAAATAAACTATCTGATAAATATAGAAATTATTCAAGAACATTTGAACAGGTAATAGGGATTTATAAAGGCTGCATTTGCTATTAACCCCTATTCATTTTTCCCAAACTACTCATAAGACACTGATGGGAAAAAAATAAGTTAAATCTTCTATTCATAAAACACAAAGTGGGATGGCAATTTTTATTTATTTTTATGAGATAAACAACATATTATTGTTGAAGTTAAAATAATGATTTGGCAGAAGTCAAGGAAGTTATTCGTATAAGCTCTCTAAGATAGTATCAGTGTAGGATACATATATATGTATGTGTATATATGTATGTGTGTATCAGAATGTTTAATCAGAAAGTGACTTATGTCAGACATATATATATGTATATGTATATATACATATATATACACATATATGTATATGTATATATACACATATATGTCTTATATATATGTGCCTTATACATATACATATGTATTATATATATGTATATATACATATACATATTATATGTATTATATATGTATGTATATATGTATATATGTATACATATTGTATATATGTATATACACATATGCATTTATATTTGTAAGTGACATATATATGTATATATACATATATATGTATGTATCAGAATGTTTAATCAGAAAGTGACTTATACATTTAACATGTATATTGCAGTTAAAATTATTTTGATGCAGTTTTTATAATATCATAACTAATAATATTAATGACTATTACTAAATAATGACTGAATAACACTTATTTGGAGGTCTAAGTTTACTAATACCACAACACTCTTACTATTAAAACATTGTTTTAATACAACAAACTAATAGTTTAAAGAATAAATCAATCTTGGTTTTATTTTATAATTTTGTTCAGTAGCATTTTTAAAATTTTTATTCATCATTTGTTCTTTCAAGACATGTCTTAATATATTTTGTACATGATTTTATTAAAATATTAAAAGGTATTTAAATATTTTTCTTTAGTATTCATTATAAATATTTCCATGCAGTTAATTATTTTGCCACTTTACTATTTGCCATTTAAACGATCTACATATGATGATTAACTCAGAAATGGTCTTACTTAATGTACTTAATCTACCATCATTTATTTGGTAGTATTTTTAAATCCTTAACAAGTAATTTCTGATTCTATATTAATTCATCTTTTCACTGATATTATTTTCTTTCACAATACTCAGTTTTAATTTTTAATCTTTATGCACACATAGTAGGTATATATATTTATAGGATACAGGAGATATTTTGTTATAGGAATACAATGAGTAATAATGACAATGGAGTATATGGGTTATCTAGCAATTTTCATATCATTTTTTAAAGATAAAGTTATTTTAAAATGTGTAATAAATTTTGTTGACTGTAGTCACCTGTTGTGTTACCAAATACTAGATCTTATTCATTCTACCTAACTATATTTTTGTACCCATTAAGAATCCCAATTCTACTCCCCCAACACACAGACACCACCCTTCCTAGCCTTGGTAACCATCATTCTATTATCTATCTCTATGAGTTCAAATGTTTTAATTTTTTTCTTCCACAGATGAGTGAAAACATGCAAAGTTCATCTTTCTGTGCTGGCCTTATTTTACATATCATAAGGTTCCCAGTTTCATCCATATTGTTGCAAATGATAGGATCTCATTCCTTTTTATGCTGAGTAGTACCCAATTATGCATATATATGTACTACATTTTCTTTATCCATTCATCTGTTGATAGCCATTTAGGCTGCTTCCAAATCTTGACTATTTTAAATAGTGCTGCAATACATGTAGAAATGCAAATAGTTCTTAGATATACTGATTTTATTTCTTGGGGATACATAGCACTGGGATTACTGGATCATGTGGCAATTCTATTTCTCTTTTTTTTTTAGAAATCTACATATTGTTCTTTATAGCACCTTTACTAATTTACATTCTCACCAATAATGTACCAGGGTACTCTTTTCTTCACATCCTCATGCACAATTTTTATTGCCTGTCTTTTGGATAAAAACCATTTTTACTGGAATGAGGTGATATCTCATTGTAGTTTTGATTTGTATTTTCTGATGATCAGTGATTTTTGAGCAACTTTTCATATTCTACTTGCAATTTGTATGTCTTCTTTTAATAAATGTTTAGTCAGTTCTTTTGCCCACTTTTAATTGGTTTATTAGATTTTTTATATATAGGTGTTTCAGCTTCTTACATATTCTGGTTATTAGTCCCTTGGCAGATGGTTAGTTAGCAAATATTTTCTCCCATTCTGTAGGTTGTCTCTTCATGCTGTTGATTGTTTCTCTTGCTGCACAGAAGCTTTTTAATTTGACATGATCCCATTTGTCCGTTTTTGCTTTGGTACCTGTGCTTGTGGAGTATTGCTCAAGAAATCTTTACTGAGACCAATGTTCTGGAGAGTTTCCTCAATGTTTTGCATGAGTGATTTTATAGTTTGAAATCTTAGATTTAAGTTTTAAACTCATTTAGATTTGATTTTTGTATGTGATAAAAGATAGGCTTCTAGTTTCATTTTTCTAAATATGGATATCTAGTTTTCCCAGCACCATTCATTGCATGCCAGTACCATGCTGTTTTGGTTACTGACTCTAGCATAATTTGAAGTCAGGTAATGTGATTTCTCTAATTTTATTCTTTTTGCTTAGGGTAACTTTGAGTGTTCTGGTTCTTTTGTGGTTCCATATAAATTTGAAGATTTTTTTTTCAATTTCTCTAATTGTCATTGGTATTGTGATAGGGATTGAACTGAATCTGTACATTTCTTTGGGTAGTAGGACATTTTAATAATATTGATTATTTCAATCCATGAACATGTAATATCAATCTATTTTTCTGTCCCCTTCAATTTCTTGCATCAATACTTTATAGTATTTATTGTAGAGATCTTCCACTTCTTTGGTTAAGTTAGTTTCTGTGCATTTTATTATATTTGTAGCTATTGTGAATGGGATTACTTTCTTGATTTTTTTTTTTCAGATTTTTCATTATTGGCCTGTAGAAATGCTACTAATTTTTGTTTGTTGATTTTGTATCCTGCAACTTTACTGAATTTGTTTTTCAGTTCTAATTGTTTTTTGTGGAGATTTTCAGTTTTTCCAAATATAAAATTATATTATCTGTTTACAAAAATATTTTGACCTGTTCCTTTCCTATTTTGGAAGATCTTTATTTTTTTCTATATTCTGATTACTCCAGTTGGGACTTACAGTACTATCTTAATTAACAGTGGTTAAAGTGGGCATCCTTGTCTTGTTCCAAATCTTACAGGAAAGGTTTTCTGTTTTTTCCATTCAGTATGATGCTAACTGTGGGTCTCTTTTATATGGCTTTTACTGTGTTGATGTTTGTTTCTTCTCAGTTTCCTGAAGGTTTTTATCACGAAAAGATGTTGAATTTTATCAAATGCTTTTTCAGCATTAATCGAAATGATCACATGGTTTTGGAAGTATCCTACCCTCTTCCATTTATAGTTCTTCTATAATGTTTAGCAAAATTCAGCAACGAAACCATTAAGTCTTGTGCATTTCCTTGCTGGGAGACATTTTATTATGTTTCTTTGCTGAGAGACATTTATTAGAGCTTTGATATCTCAGGATGTGAGTAATTTATACATCACAATTACAGTGTTGTAATACTCAGTGTTTGTCTGCGTATTTGCTATTATGAGTGAGATTTTTTACCATTAGATATTTTTAAATTGCTTGTTAATGTCTTTTCTTTCATATTGAAGAACTCCCGTTAGCATTTCCTATAGGTCAGGCCTAGTGTTGATGAAATTTCCTAACTTTTGTTTATTTGAAAAAGTGTTTATTCCTCTTTCCTGTTTGAAAGGTTACAATGAATATACTATCCTAGGATAATTATTTTCTTTCAGCAGTTTCATAAATTAATGATGTTATGCCACTCTTTCCTGGCCTGTAAAATTTTCACTAAGAAATCTGATACCTGATGGATTGGAGCTCCTTTGAATTTTATTTGCTTCTTTTCTCTTCTGCTTTTAGGATCTTCTTTTTCCTTTACCTTCTGGAGTTTATTAAATGTGTTGAGGTAGTTTTATTTCGATTAAATCTGCTTGGTTTCTATAACCTTCTTATACTCGAATACTGATGTCTTTCTGCAGGTTTTGAGTGTTTTCTGCTATGATTGTTTGAATAAATTTTCTACTCCTAGTCTCTCTACCTTCTCTTTGAAGCCAAAAGCTGTTTGATTTGCCTTTTTGAGGCTATTTTTTAGATCTTGTTGGCATATTTATTCTTTTTTATTCCTCTTTATTTTTTACCCTCTGACCATGTATTTTCAAATAGCCTGTCTTCAAGCTCGCTAATTCTTTCTTGTATTTGATCAATTCTACTGTTAAGAGACTTATGCATTCTTTAATATGTCACTCACATTTTTCAGCTCTAGAATTACTGCTTGATTCTTTTTCAATTATTTCATTCTCTTTGCTAAATTTACCTGTTAGAATTCTAAATTCCTTCTTTGTGTTTATCTGTAATTTTATTGATCTTCCTCAATACAGCTATTTTGAATTCTCTGAAAGGTCACTTATCTCTGTCATTCTGGTGTTGATCACTAGTGCCTTATTTAGTTCATTTGGTGAGGTCATGTTTTCCTGGATGTTCTTGATGTTTGTGGATATTTGTTAATGTCTGGGCATTAAAGAGTTAGGTATTTATTATTGTATTCACAGTCTGGGCTTCTTTGTACCCATCCTTCTTGGGAAAGTTTCCCATGTATTCAAAGGTCACTACTTCTTTGGTCACTGCAGCTATCTGGGTATTAGGGGCCACCTCCATCAAAGTTGTGTTTTTTGCAGACTCTTGGCGGTATCTTGGTGGTATTAGCTGAGATTCAAAATAATTGTCAGAATTATCAGGCAGAGATTGGTTATCTTTATTTTCTCCCAAACAAACAGTCTCTATCTGTGTTGAGCTGCCTGGATCTGAGGGAAGGAGGACACAAGCACCTCTGTGGCCACCACTACCAGGACTGTATTGGGTTAGACCCAAAGCCAGCTTAGCACTAAGTCTTGTCCAAGACTCACAGTGACCACTGCTTGTCTACAGTCAAGGTTCACCTAAGGTACAAGAGCTCTTCAGTTAACAGGTGGAGAATCCAGCCAGTAGGACTTGTGTCCTTCCCTTCACGGTGGGGAACTCCCCTCAGGCCCACAGCAGGTGCAGAAATACCATCTGAGAGCCAAAGCCTGGAGTAGAAAACCTTAGGAATGTACTTGGTGCTCTATTCTACTGCAGCTGTTCTGGCACTCAAGCTACAAGACAGTCCTTCCCACTCTTTATTCTCCTTTCCTGAAGCAGAAGGAGTCTCTCATCATGGCCATCACTGTCCCAGGCCCATGGTGGGTACTGCCTGGCTACCACCAATGTTCACTCAAACCCAAGGGCTCTTCAGTCAGCTTGTGGTGAATGGTACCAGAACTGCATCTCTCCTTTCAGGGAAGTCAGCTCCTCTCTGGTCCAGGGAAGGTCCAGAAATGCCATCTAGGAGCCAAAGCCTGGAATTGGGAAGCTTAAGAAGCTGCTTGGTGCTCTAACCTGCTGTGACTGAGTTGGTATCCAAGCTGCAAGACAAAGTCCCTTTTACTCTATCTTCTCCTTTGCTCAAGCAGAAAGTCTCTCCCATGGCCACTACAGCTGAGAATGGGCTCTGTCACACTTGAAGCTAGCACAGTACTGGGTCTCATCTAAAGCCAGCTATGAATATTGCCTGGTAACCACTGATGTTTATTTAAGGCCCAGATCTTTACTCAGAAGGTGATGAATCTTGCCAGGACTAGGTTTTTCCCTTTAACGTAGGGGGTTCTCTCTGGCCCAAGGTGTCTAGAAGCATCATCTGGGACCTAAGGCCTGAAATGCATGACTCAGGACTTTGTCTTTTTCTCTCTTCTACAGTGGTTGAGTTGGTATCCAAGTTGCAAGACAAAGAAAGTCCTATTTACTACCCCCTTTCCTCTCCTCAAGTGGAAGGAAGGAATCTCTCCTATAGCTGCAAGCTATGCTACTTGGGGTTGTGGGAGGGGTAATGCAAGCACTCCCTTGGGCACCCCAGGTGGTTTCTCATGAGATCACATAAAGCCCAAGATCACTCGCTCCAAATCAATCATAGCATCAGAACTTGCCCAGGACTTCCCTGTGGCCTAGACTGCCTTTCAAGTTTATTTAGGACACCAGAGTAGTTTAGCCTGTGGTGGTGGGGCTGACTGGAACTCAGATACTGACTGCTAAGACAGACGATTCTCCTCTGTCTAGGGCTGGTCTAAATGGTTCTCTGTGGGAACCAGTAACTCTTCCCTGTGTTGCTTTCCACTGTGACAAGGAGCACTGAATTTGAATGCAAAGTCTCACAGTCACTGTGGTTTCTCTACCACAAGCACAAAGATTCTCTCTCTGTGCCATGTGGTCACTGCCAGTGGCTGGGGCAGGGGTGTTGTTGGCAATTCAGGACTGTCTTTTCTACCCTCTTCAGTGCTTTCTTTCCTTAATATGATGTTCAAACCAGCTACTGTGATCACCTGAGTTTTGCTTTTTATGAAGGTGTTTCCTTGTTTGCGTAGTTGTTCAGTTTGATGGTCCTGCAGAAGTGATTATTACTGGAGGGTTCCATTTAGCCATCTTGCTCTGTATTCTCCTAATACTATCTTTTTAACAATTTTATGTTTATTTTAACTTTATGCTATACATTTCATCTTTAGTAACGTTTTAGTATATGGCTTAATAAGAATATCAACATATAAGTTTTCAGTCTTTAAATTTAACAACTTAGAAATTTCCACTATTTCCTCTCCTCTCTAACCCACTAATCCTTATGTTAGCACTTTCTTATATCATTTCCAATTGTTAACTTGCTAACTGCTCTTTTGCTACAAATCTGTTTACACACATGTTCATTTTTCACACTGTCAGGAGTGTTAACTTTTTACAGAAGCAAATTAGATCATTTATTCATTTTTTCCATTTCCTCTGGGGCCAATAATACCATCACTGGCTTTACATAGGTGAAAGGATACATATAAAAAGTGCAAATTCCTTAATTTAAAATGCAATATTTTTCAAAGTATAAACACTCACTATTTCTTTGGAATAATAGATTATTATTAAATTTCTTGTACCATAAACATATATATATATAAAACAATCACTATTTTCAAAATGCATAATGCCATTTCATGTTTTTAAATATGTTCTTCCCTCTGCCTAAATTGTCCACTTCACTCTACGTATAGCTTTCTCTGTGATATGGATGATAATCCTAAAAGACACAATCCAAAATGCCATAATCCCAAATATTGAAATTCTAAAAGATCAAACGCCCTTAAATTCAAAATCTTTAAAGTCTAAAATCTCTAACTTTTAAAATCCTATAAGTCACAATTCTGAAAGATTAAAATCTCAAATGTTGAAATCTTGAAAGCTGAATTCCATAAAAATTCTACATCTCAAGAATGCACTTAGACTAGTGTCCTCACACAATTTCTCTTTATATGATGACATGCAGGCAGTGTCCTAATATGCTTATGTTCTTCATCATGTTTTATATTTTCCTGAGAATTCTGAAGACTGAAAATTCAGCACACTCAAAACTGAACTCAGTAATTTTAAATCTCAAAAATCCCATAAAAGGGATTATTGTGTTTTCGGTTGTATGCAAGACAGTTGCATCATATTCATTGCATCGTGTTAGGTATAACTTTTACCTTGTTATTGTCTTTATTTTGAAATTAAGTAAGGTTTAAGAAAGTACATATGGGTGCCAAGTGGACAAAGAATACACTCGTGGACTGGTATCAATGTGACTGGATTAAAGAATATTGTATTAGTACATTTTCACACTGCTACAAAAAACTACTTGATACTGGGTAATTTATTTAAAGAAAACAGTTTTAATTGACTCAGTTCAGTATGGCTGAGGATGCTTGAGGAAATTTACAATCATGGCACCGGCAAAGGGTAAGCAAGGCACATCTTACATGGTGGCAGGAGAAAGAGAGAAAGGGGAAATAATGCCACATACTTTTAAACAATCAGCTCTCATGAGACCTCACTCACTCTCATGAGATCACCATGCAGGAAATCTGCCTCCATGATTCAATCACCGCCCACCAGGTCCCTCCCCTGACACGTGAGGATTACAAGCTGAGATGAGATACAGAGCCAAACCGTATGAAATATCTAGAAACCTGATAAAGCATTATTTTGAGTGTATCTCTGAGGGTGTTTCCAGAGAAAATTAGTGTGAGTCTGAGTGGACCATATGGGGAAGATCTGTCCTCAATGTTGAACAACAGCATTAGGTCAGCCAAGGGCCCAGATAAAATGGATACAGGAGGAAAATTAGTCTCTTTAAGTGCTAGGGCAGATGTTACTTCTGCTTCCTTGGACTAAAGGGTGATTACCAGGCTTTGGACTATAAGACTTATACCAGTGGCTTCCTCAGTCCTGACGCTTTCAGACTTGGACTGAGAGTTACAGTATGAGCTTCCTTCTGTCACCTCTTTTGTTAAAATCAACACCAGTGCCTATTTCAACTTTAAAATATCAACTAATATTTGCTTAGCACACCTGATATGTGTTCAGCAATTAGATTTAAAAATGTCATTTAAAAATAATATAATATTTGACAGTGACATACATGAAGTATATTTGATCGTGCTCTTTTCAAAAAATCAGCTGACTCATTTTTTTTATGAGGTATTATTTTCACAGTATCAGTTAACATAATATACCTCTGGCTTATATTAAAGTAACATGATTATTTTTGAATGTAGAAACTATTTTGAATATATAAACTCATTTTATAGAAAAAATCAGCATACCATTAGTCAATATTTATTTTTTCTATAATTTCAATTAACAGCAATGTTAGATTTTTTAATTTTTATTTATTACTTATAGATCTTTTAGGAATTTTCTATTTATATATTTTATACACTATTTTATTAGAGTATCTGAAGGGTATTTACTTGACTAGTCAATGTGATTTGCCACATAAACAGAATGAACAATAAAAATGACATAATTATCTCAATAGAAAAAGCATTTGACAAAATATAGCTTATAGCAAAACTTTCAACAAACTAGATATAGAAGGAATTTACCTTAACATAAGGAAGGCCATATATCACAAGCCCGTAGCTAGCATCATACTCAATGGTGAAAAATGGTAAACTTTTTCTCTAATATTAGGAACAAGGCAGAGATGCACACTCTGGCCACGTTTCTCAAAATAGTATTAGAAGTCCTAGTCAGGGCAAATATGCAAGAACAAAAAGACATCTAAATTAGAAAGAAAGATGTAAAATTATCAGTGGCAGAAGATGACATGATGCCACATGTAGCAAACTCTAAAGACTCGGAAAAAAACTGTTGAAACTAATGAGTTCAATACACTTACGGAATACAAACATCAACATACAATAGTCAGTTGTATTTTTATATTAAAGGAAATTAATTTTTCTTTTTGATGGTTCACTGTTTGTATACAAAACAATTCAATTTACCATAGCCTTAAAAAGAATAAAATGCTTCTGAATAAAGCTAACCAAGAATGTGAAAAGCTTGTACACTGAAGTCTACAAAACTTTGATGAAAAAATTAAAGACACAAATAAATAGGGATATATCTTGTGTTTATGGATTGGAAGACTAACTTTTTTTTTTTTTTTTTTTTTTTGAGACAGAGTTTCACTCGTTACCCAGACTGGAGTGCAATGGCGCGATCTCGGCTCACCGCAACCTCCGCCTCCTGAGTTCAGGCAATTCTCCTGCCTCAGCCTCCTGAGTAGCTGGGATTACAGGCACGCTCCACCATGACCAGCTAACTTTTTGTATTAGTAGAGACGGGGTTTCACCATGTTGACCAGGATGGTCTCGATCTCTTGACCTCGTGATCCACCCGCCTCGGCCTCCCAAAGTGCTGGGATTACAGGCTTGAGCCACCGCGCCTGGCCCAGACTAACATTTTTAAAGTGTTTATATTACCCAAAGCCTATATTTAAAGCATGAATTTCTTAGAATTATTCATTTCAACTTCTCACAAAAATTCTACATCTCAAGAATGCACTTAGACTAGTGTCCTCACACAATTTCTCTTTATATGATGACATGCAGGCAGTGTCCTAATATGCTTATGTTCTTCATCATGTTTTATATTTTCCTGAGAATTCTGAAGACTGAAAATTCAGCACACTCAAAACTGAACTCAGTAATTTTAAATCTCAAATTATCTCTTTTCTTTTTAGTATTTTACCTCAGTGAATAAGATCAGCTACTTCCCAGATAGTCAACCTTGAAATCTATGGGTTAGAGTTGACTCTTCATTTTCCTTCCCTTTCACCTTATAAAACATACTCAGTTAATCATTTCTTGACAATTCTCCCTCTCAGCTTTACCAAAGGTTTTCTTTCTCAGTATGGATTTTTCCTCCTGTCTTCTAATTGTATCCTCCTAACTGGTTTTCCTGCTTTCTATCCTGCACCCTTAGGTAACTTTCCTCTGAATAACCACAGTTGCTTTTATAAATGACTTATTCTACCAGTTCTCATTAGTCCTAGTTAGGACTAGTCATTTGTTATCGCCCTGTGCACAGTACAGCACCCACCCTTGAAACAGAAATAGTTTCAAAAGGACATTGGACACATATTTAGTTGTTAGAAAACTTCACCTTAGTAGTGCAGTTTGATAAGACAAACATTTTATGAAGATCAAGAACTGGCATGAACTCTCAGAATCTCTGAAAAATCTTGGCTGGTGGAAAGATAAATTTCACAGTAGGCAATCATCTATGTTTCCCTTCATTGTTAGATTTAGGGAGGATTTAGACTCACATTCCCAACTCTTGCCAGGGCCATAATGTAATGAAAATAATTTATATTTTTTAAGAAATAATTTATTTCTTTAATTGTGGATCTAAATTAATTTTTGTTTAGTGATGCCTTCATGTCTTATCAAATATGGCATATAATAGTTTGCTTGGTGGATTTTTTTTATTTACAAATTATTAATATAGCCTGCTCTACATATTTTCTTTTACATAAAAGAATATTTAAAATTTGGATGACCTTTTTCTTTATTTTTCTTTATTTTGTTTATTACATTCAGCTATATTTATAAGCCAATAACAAAAAACTAAGTTAAATTTGAAGGTTTCTCAGAAAAAGCATATGAAATTGCTACTGGGGGAATTAATTCAAACTCTCCTTTGTTTCTCACCCTAGTTCTTTTATGTTTAAAAATATGAGAACAGCTAATGGATAAAAATTGGAGCTTAACTTATGATTCCCAGACACTCACTGTAACCTCCTTCATCTCTCTTTGATCTTTAAGAAAGCCAAATTTACTCAAATTGCTCTTTTTAAAAATTCATTTCATCTTTTTGGCTTATCTTTTTCTTCTTCAATATGTAAACCTTTTTTATAGACCTAAATATCTTCTAAAAATTAGACTCAAGTTTGAACTTACAATACAGTATGTCAATTGTAATTATGAATGCATGCAATTTTAGAATCTGTGTTATAAGCATAATTACTTTAAAAGTTTTCTCTGAATTTACATTACAGTTTGTATTTGCTTTTTCCTTCATATTTAATGGATTGTTGGCCTGGAACCACAAGTTTAGGGAAAAAATATACTAAGCCAAAGTTCAGGTTCTATAATGAACCGTTTTTTTCTTTTTCCTCTACCCTATTTTGTTATGAAGATATATCCATCAGAAGCAAAGCTGCCTTGTCAATGAGAAAATTCTTAATAGGCTGACCTTTAGCTTGTGGAGGCCCAAAACTGAAATCCAACAGGTTACTTTTAATTAGTTAAGATGTCACTTCAAGAAAAAATAGTGAAACAAAGTCGTAATTCTGGTAGGCATTTGTTCAGTTGGGATTTGGAAAAAGCTGACAGGAGGCAATGCTGTCAAGCTTTAATGACTTCTTGAACCTGAGTGACAACACAACATTTCGTTATAAGTAGGTCAAGGTTAGTTTGTCACACAGTGGCTACACAGATATATACCACAATCCCTAGTATACATATCAGAATAAAATTCAGAAAAAAGTGAAGCAGAACAAATTCATGTTATTGATTTATTTCTCTCTTGTCAACAATTTAAAAACTTATCAGAAGTACAGGATTTGTATAGTAAAAGAAATTATAAAGCAAAACAATAACATATTTATAACACATATTTCTATATATAAGCTTGAAGCAAATGATTACATTGAAAAATTTAGATTCATCTACAGCTTATTTTCTCAACTCTGAGAGAGAACTTGAAAAGCTTACACTTACAGAAAAATTTTATCACTTTGTCAGTGATTATATTTACTAATGAATAAAGTTTAATATTTGGGAATTTTAATTGGTGATGCACCAAAATCAAGCTTGTTTTTATTGCTATAGTAATCAGAGATAAGTGTTTTCCTCCTGGAATTCACTTTCCACCTTTCTACTTACACTAAATCTCTCACTGGCTGAAGACTAAGAAAGAAATAATCAAATTTGTCTTTATCTTGCTTTTACTCAAAATTATCCTTCAAGCTTATTCTTGTTCAGGTTTGTTTTCATTATACAATTTTTTGTAACAATTTGAAATGAAGCAAAAAACAAAAATAAAAACAACTGGAATTAAAGATATGTGTATATATATGTAAGAAAATATTGATATAGATGTATATGCACAAATACACATAACTAATTCAAATAATGTAAAATGAAAATAAATCAATATAAACTTCATTTTTTTGTTTTTGTACATGAAGTAGTGTGACTTCATTTTCAGCTTCTTGTGGTAGTTTGTAATTTAAAAAGAGTAAATATTGTTTGCAGTTTTTTAAAGAAATCACAGAGGTATAGAGGGAAATGTAATCAGCTACCATCAAATCATTGTAAATATTTTGTTGCTTTCTGTCCAATATTTATAATACACTTTCTCTGGATTCTATGAAAATCCTTTTGATATCAGTTTACCTATACCTGGACCTTATGGGTAAATTTAGCTTATTTAGGTTTGAGGTACACTACAGACCAAATAGTATTAATATATGAAATATTCAATTTGCATACGTTTTAGATGTGTGCTAATATACAGGGTGATACCATTTATTTTACTTCTAAATTAAAGTTTGTACCATCTGTGCTCAATTGATATGGCAACTATTAAATTATTTGGATAGAGTATAAAGGAGATGTTTTCCCAAATAAAATGTTTAGGTGTCTCCTTAGAGCAATCCTAGCTTCTTCCCAACTCCTTAGCCAGTAGAATGCTTATTTCACGCCCTAACTATGAAAGCCCAGTGGTCCATAGAGCTTTACTAGCATAAACATAGCTATATTCAATTTATCTTACCCTTTTTTTCTCCTCTATGTCCACAAAAATTGGTGACCTACAGTTGGTGACAATAGAATGTAACAAGCTATTTTATGCAAAATGTTAATGTTTTACTAATATGATATGGCTTGGATGTGTCCCCACCAAAATCTCATCTTGGTTTGTACCTCCTTGAATCCCCACAAGTCATAAGAGGGACTCAGTGGGAAGTAGTTGAATGATGTGGGCAGGTTTTCCCCTTACTGTTCTTGTGATAGTGAATAAATCTTACAAGATCTGATAGCTGTATAAAAAGCAGTTTTGTTGTACACACTCTCTTGCCTGTAGTCATGTAAGATGTGCCTTTGCTCCTCCTTCACCTTTCACCACGATTTTGAGACCTCCCCAGCCATGTGAAACTGTGAGTCCATTAAATATCTTTTTCTTTATAAATTACCCAGTTTATTAGCAGCATGAGAACAGACTAATACAGTAAATTGGTACCAGTACATTGGGGTGCTGCTATAAGGATCCCCAAAGATGTGGAAGGGACTTTGGAACTGGGTAACAGGCAAAGGCTGAAACAGTGTGAAGAACTCAAAATAAGATGGGAAAATTTAGAACTTCCTTGAGACTTGGGGGGCTTAAAAGACAGGAAGATGTGGGAAAGTTTGGAACTTCCTAGAATCTTGTTGCATGGCTTTGACCAAGATGCTGAGAGTGATTTGCAAAATGAAGTCCAGGTTGAGGTGGTCTCAGATGGAGATGAGGAACTTTTTGTGAACTAGGTAGATTAAAAGTGATTCTTGCCATGCTTTAGCAAAGAGACTGACAGCACTTTGCTCCTGCCCTAGAAATCTGTGGAACTCTGAACTTGAGAGGGATGATTTAGGGTATCTGGCAGAATAAATTTCTAAGCAGCAAAGATTTCAAGGGAAAGCACAGCATGAAAGTTTGAAAAAATTCCCATCTGATAATGTAGTAGAAAACAAAAACTCATTTTCTGGGGAGAAATTTAAGCCAGCTGCAGAAATTTACGTAAGTAATGAGGATCCAAATGCTAATCACAAAGACAATGGGGCAAATGTCTCCAGGGCATGTCAGAGACCCTTGTGGCAGTCTCTCCCATCACAGGCCTGGAGGCCTAGGAGGAAAATGTGGTTTTGTAGGCCACGTGCAACGCCTCACCACCCTACTGTGTGCAGTCTCAATACTTGGTGCCCTGTGTCCCAGCCTTGACTAAAAGAAGCCAACCTACAGCTTGGGCCATGGCTTCAGAGAGTGCAAGCCCTAAACCTTGGCTGCTTCCACATGGTGTTGAGCCTGCAGGTACACAGAAGTCAACAATTGAGGTTTGGGAACTTCCACCTAGATTTAAGAGGATGTATGGAAATGCCTGGATGTCCATACAGAAGTTAGCTGTAAGGGGCGCAGATCTCATGGAGAACTTGTGCTAGGGCAATGCAGAAGGGGAATGTAGGGTGGGAGCCCCAAAACAGAATTCTCTCTGGGGAACTGCCTAGTGGAGCTCTGGGGAACTGCCTAGTGGAGCTCTGAAAAGAGAGCCACTGTCCTCCAAACCCCAGAATGGGAGATCAAATGACAGCTTGCACCATGCACCTGGAAAAGTGATAGACAATGCCAGCTCAGGAAGGAAGTCAAGAGGGGTCTGTACCCAGCAAAACCTCAGGGGTGGAGCTGCCCATGGCTGTGGAACCCCATCTCTTGCATCAGCGTGACTTGGATGTGAACATGTAGTCAAAGGAGATGAATTTGGAGCTTTAAGATTTGACTGCCCTTCTGCATTTTGAAAGTGTGGGACCTGTAGCTACTTCATTTTGTCTAATTTCTCCCGTTTGGAATGGGCATATTTACCCAATGCCTGTACCATCTTCGTATCGAGGAAGTAACTAACTACCTTTGGATTTTACAGGCTCATAGACAGAAGGGACTTGCCTTGTCTCACATGAGACTTTGGATTGTGGACTTTTGAGTTAATGCTGAAATGAGTTAAGGCATTGGAGGACTGCTGGGAAGGCATGATTAGTTTTGAAATGTGAAGGCATGAGCTTAAGAAGGAACCAGGAGTAGAATGATATGGTTTGGCTGTGTTTCCACCCAAATTTCATCTTAAACTCTAGCTCCCATAACTCATATGTCATGAGAGAGACCAGTGGGAGGTTATTCAATGATGAGGCTGGGTTTTTCCTCTGCTCTTCTGATGATAATGAATAAGTCTCACAAGATTTGATGGTTTTATGTAAAGCAGTTCCCCAAGCTTTCTTGCTTGCTGCCAAGTAAGATGTGTCTTTGCTCCTCCTTCACCTTCTGCCATGATTATGAGATGTCTCCAGCCACGTGGAACTGTAAATTCATTGAACCTTTTTTTCTTTAAATTATCCAGTCTTGGGTATGTCTTTATTAACAGCATAAGAACAGACTAATACACAATATTAATAGAGTAATTATAATTTTTATAAAGGTAAATAAATGAAGAAATTAGCCCACTGGTTCAATTAGAAGCATGCATACCTACCTAGACAAAAGTAGACATTACATTACACATAGTTGTAACAGCATGATTATAGATAGAGGGAAGGGAATGATGGCTGCCCTCTTTAAAGACAACTTGCCACACATTCTTTTAAAGCACATGTACTGTGGATAGTTGTAAGTATTTTACAGATACTGATTAATTATCTTCTTGGAAACATTGTGGCAATTATTTTATTCATGAAACAAGAATATATACATACAATAAAAATGGAACTGATGTGGTAATTATGTATACTAATCACTTTCCACCCTCTCCCAACTTGAAATTGACTCCCCAGTGTATAATTCCAGCACCATCCAAACATTAATACTGGCTATTAGAGAAAGAAAGAGAAATAAACATATGAGAAAAGAATTATGAGAGAAAAAAATACATAGAGGCACTCACTTTTGAGATTTTATTTAAAATTCTTCTCTAGCTTTTTATCATAAGATAAAATATGATCTTAATTTATCTGATATTAGTTGAGCTAATTGTTGTTATTTCTTGTTTTATAATAAAATTTATCATTTTTGTCATAGGATTCTTTAAAATTTTAAACCATGTGTTATCTAGGTTACTAACTGTAGAAGTACCAAGTACTAAATTTCCATGAAAGTTAACTAGAAAGTAATGTAATTTTAAATACAATTCTGTAATTTCTAAAACCTTCCTTGTGTTTCCAACAATTAGTCATAAAAAAGCATTAAATAGGCTGAATTTGCAGTATATTTCAACTGCTATAAACACTAGCATTCTACTAAGCAAGTACAAAAGCATGATAGAGCTATAATTATAGACATTTGATTTTGCTTTAGAAAAAAATCTAATTTATGTACAAAAATATGTCACGTTTTGAGTTCCATTTTTCACTTCATTAAATTTATCTGATAAATTATAATATTCAGGTTTAATGATGAAATTCATATATAATTTAATTCATTTTCTTTATTTCAACTTGTAGAATTATTTAAAAAACTCAACTCAAACTGATTAATTTTACCAAAATTTTACTCTATAATATTTTATAAACTTTTAGTTTTCAAATCTTTTAATAATGACTTTTAAAATTACATTATGCAGGACATCTATCAAAGTTCTAGAATTGGACTGCCTGGGTGAGAGGTGTGTCACAACTTGAATTTGATAGACCTAGAAAAGTTTTTAATATATATTTTTTGAATCTTCTTTTTTTTTCCCAGTGGCTGATACCATGCATTAATTGATGGTACAATTTTTTTATTGAATGCCTTCAAAGCAATAGATAAGAATCTGGCCACTGTGGAAACAGAGGTGAGCAAAAACAAACATAGCCCTCACATTCATTCATACAACCTGTGTTTCTTCTTGAAATCAAATTCCTGGCATATGTAGTAAGAGCCTTTTTTTTTTTGAGAGAGAGAATATGTATTTTTTATTAAGGTAAAATTATATAATCAAAAACTAATTATTTGAAAACAAATAAGTGCTATTTCATATATTCCTATTCACATTGTTTATAGTACATTCACAAAGTTGTGCAATTGTCATCTCTCTCTAGTTTGAAAACATTTTCATTGCTGTCAAATCAAATTTCTTATCCATTAAGCAATCGCTGTCAATTCCCACTCTCCTCAAATTACCCAACCATCAATCTCCTTCTATTCCATTAGTTTATCTACTCTGAATATTTCACAGAAATGAAATGATACAATACATAACCAATTGTGACTGGCTTCTTTCAGTTAGCATTAAGTTTTCAAGTTCACTCACATTGTAGCAGATAATCTTTCATTCCTTCTTATGACTAGCATTCCATTCTATGGATATATCACATTCTGTTTATTCATTAATTTCCTGAAGGACATTTGGGTTGATTCTACTTTTTGGCTATTGTGAACAGGCTACTATGAACATTTGTGCACAAGGATTTGCTTTTTTTTTTTAAAGATAGATAATAATTGGAAGTCATGTGCTGTCCTGTAGTGGAGGAGCTGAACGTATTCTTTGCTTTCCATCCTCTCTCCTGCAAGAACTCCCCATTGACCAAACCCAGTCAAAAGCCAAGGAGCACAGGGAAACACTGGTATAGTTCATACATGTAAGCTTTCCCAGCAGAGAACAGAATGGAGAATACAGAATGGATCTGGAGACTCCAATCGATTTTTAACACAGGTGAGCTTCTCTGGATCACCAGTTAAAATGTAGAACAGTGCAAAGCCAGGAGTGGAACACTGACCCAACCACCAATAACATTCCAGTTAGACATTGATCTGTTAAAACAGAAAAATGCAGTTAATATAAAAGATTTAATGGTGAAAATTTTCTCTACATTCCTAGTACATTGATGCCTCTTTCTTCTGTTACTGCTTTCAAAGGTATTGCCACTCTGTTTCCTATACTGTTCACTGAGTTAAAAAAAAGTCAAAAATGAAAAACATAGTTTTCATGGTGGTATGCTCCAGCTACTTAGGAGTCTGAGACATGAGAATTGCTCAAACCTGGGAGGCAGAGGTTGCAGTGAGCTGAGAGTGTGCCACTGCACTTCAGACAGACTGAGATAGACTGAGACTCCATCTCAAAAAAATAAAAGAAATAAAAATAAAATAAAATAAACCATAGTTTTGACTTAGGTTTTCTAACACAAATTATTTATACTAATAGCAGCTATTCTTTATTTTATTTTATTTTATTTTATTTTATTTTATTTTATTTTATTTTTAATATATATATTTTATTGCACTTCAGGTTCTGGGGTACATATGAAGAACATGCAGGATTGTTGCATAGGTACATGTATGGCAATGTAGTTTGCTGCCTCCATCCCCATCACCTATATCTGGCATTTCTCCCCATGTTATCCCTCCCCAATGCCCTAACCCCCACTGTCCCTCCCCTAGTCCTCCCCACACAGACAGCGTGTGATGCTCCCCTCCCTATGTCCACGTGTTCTCATTGTTCAACACCCGCCTATGAGTGAGAACATGTGGTGTTTGATTTTCTGTTCCTGTGTCAGTTTGCTGAGAATGATGGTTTCCAGGTTCATCCATGTCCCTACAAAGGACATTAACTCATTGTTTTTTATGACTGCATAGTATTCCATGGTGCATATGTGCCACATTTTCCCTGTCCAGTCTATCCTCGATGGGCATTTGGGTTGGTTCCAAATCTTTGCTATTGTAAACAGTGCTGCAATGAACATATGTGTGCATGTGTCTTTATAACAGAACAATTTATACTCCTTCTGATATATACCCAGTAATGGGATTGATGGATCGAATGGAATTTCTATTTCCAGGTCCTTGAGGAATCACCACACTGTCTTCCACAGTGGGTGAACTAATGTACACTTTCACCAACAGTGTAAAAGTGTTCCTATATCTCCACATCCTCTCCAGCATCTGTTGTCTCCAGATTTTTTAATGATCGCCATTCTAACTGGCATGGCAAAAGCAAGCAATGGGGAAAGGATTTCCTGTTTAATAAATGGTGTTGGGAAAACTGGTTAGCCATGTGCAGATGGCAGCTATTCTTAACTGAACTTAGGTAAACATATGAAAAAAAGCTCATCATCACTGGTCATTAGAGAAATTCAGATCAAAACTACATTGAGATACCATCTCACGCCAGTTAGAATGGAGATCATTAAAAAATCTGGAGACAACAGATGCTGGAGAGGATGTGGAGCTATAGGAACACTTTTACACTGTTGGTGGAAGTGTACATTAGTTCACCCACTGTGGAAGACAGTGTGGCGATTCCTCAAGGACCTGGAAATAGTTATAATCTGTATATTTGTATCTCTTATATAAAATATTGATAAATTCGGCTCATCATTTCCTTCTCTGGATATCATATGCATTCTTGTATTTGCATCCCTTCTAGAATCTTATCATCTGAAAATGTGGTAACTATCACCTTGAAGACTTCTCCAAGTTACTCATAATACTTTACTCTGTGATAGTGATATTTTTAAAGCTATTCCTTCATATAGGTTGTCATCAAATACAATAAATGTAATACACTTTGAATGTGTCTCCCTGCCCAAATCTTACATTGAAATGTGATCCCCAATGTTGAAGGTAGAGCCTAGTGGGAGGTGACTGGTCATGACAGTGGATTTCTTATGCATAGTTTAGTACCATCCCTTTAGTACTGTCCTTATGACAGTGGGTGAGTTCTCATGAGATCTGGTCATTTTTAAATGTGTAGCATGTCTCTTGCTTCTGCTCTAGATGTTTGATGTGCTTGTTCCCCATTTGCTTTCTGACATGACCATAAAGGTCCTGAGGCCTCCCCTAAAGCCAAGCAGAGGCAAGCATCATGCTTCAAGTATAGCCTTCGGAACCATGGGCGAATTAGCTGACTTTTCTTTATACATTACCCAGTATCAAGTATTTATTTATAGTGATATAAGAATGGATGAATACAAGACTTTAAAATGTGCTTAATGCTATTTCCATGTAACCTATGCATCCCATTTGCTATATGGATAGTCTTGATGAAAAATTAAATAACATGTTTTAAATTCTCTCTGCTCAACAGGCATTTTGCCACAAAAGTGTCACATATAGTTTTTATCAAGGCTGTTTGTATAATGCTTGTGATGTTTAATTTTTCACATCTTTATCAATTTTGGAAGCATTTGGGCACTACCATCTTTACCTCTTTTCTGTTTTTCATAATTGCATCATTTAAACTTTACCTATATTTTGTATAAATAACAATCTTGCTCAAGAAATTAGTATTATTTAAAGAAATTGAAGACTCATGATTCTATAACCTTTCCCATCCATAGATCAATTAGAAATTACAAAAGCAACCATATCATTGGATTAGGAATTAAAAGTGAGTATTTCTTTTTGACTGCTTGTGTGGTTACCACAGTCCCGGTTCCTCACCTGTTCCTAGCAGGATATGTTTTAAAAATTGACAATATTAATAAATTATGTAGCCACAATGCCTGTACTTAACCTTGGAAATGTGATTCTCATTAATTGTGGATGTAAGCAAACTAAGATTCCCCTCTCTTTCATACCCATTACAGTATTCAACTTCCCTGTGCTCATTTTTAACGTGTGCTTTTGCTTCATGTGGCAAGTCAAAATCTCTTTGAGGGCAGAAAAGATGACACATTCATATATAACCTGAGCATAGTAAGAGAAAAAAAGAAAAGTTGTTCTCACTTTATTGCCTACTTATATTTTATTTTGTCATCAAAATAAGCAGAATTATTACTCTCTGTATTAACAGCAGTATCCATAATAAAAGTTCTAAAATAAAATATTATAAATTCTCAAATGTAATTACTTTCCTACAATTATAATTTCATACAGAATATTTCTAAAATTCTAGAGCATCTGGGAGCATTCATGTAGACATATGAATTGAGCTATATGTTTTCTGCTTTCTATCTTATGTATTATTATTATAACTATTTGCATAGTGGCCATGTTTTATTTTTGAGATCCTACCTGGTCTGTTTAAAAGAGAGTAACAAAATTTAAGTGGTTTAACAATATCAACATTCATAAATCACATACATTTAGCTTTCGTAGATTTGAGGCTTCTATTATTTGTTTAAATCTAATTTATAATAAGAAATACTCTGGCCTAGTTGAAAATACGTGAAGGTGAAATATCTTGAAGTATTATATAATGATGCCTGCTACCTTTTTATAGATCTTAACATTAAGTGTTTTCCAGTCAGAGGCATCTATTGATGTAAAAAGTTTGAAATTATTATTGTGGCAACATGGAAATGTATACACAAAAGAAATCGGTGCTTAGCTTATATTTTGCTATTTGTTCTTGGGATATTTATTAGGATGCTAGATTAGATGCATTGTACAAAACATTTTGGGAATTTTATAATAATATATGAATGTGTGTGTATATAAATACATATACATACAGGTATATCTATATAAATGTAAATCATATACTAAGAGTCTACTAATTGGTTGTTATATACTGTATAACTTTCAGTTTGCTTCTATACTAATATGTAGTATTCTAAGAATTTTTGGTCTAGTGATAATAATTGAGTTACATTTCAAATAAACAAAGTATTTATCAAAATGAGAAGTTTAGTGTGAATATACATAATCAATGTAAGAAAGTATTCAACATTACTCCAGTGTTTTGGTCTACTGCATATAGTCAGAGGCATCCATTGACATAAGGAAGAGTGAGATTACTATTGAGAACGCAAGAGTTTATTTTTATGATATAATAAATTTTGTTCTACATAATATATGGTTTAATATTTTCCTCTTTTGAGTCAGGGTCCAACTCTGGTACCCAAGCTGGAGTGAAGAAATGTAATCATAGCTCACTGCAGCCTCGAATTTATGAACTGAATTAAACCTCCCACCTCAGTCCCCCAGGTATCTGGGACTATGGGTGTATGCTCCCATGCCCTACTAATTTTAAAACTTTTTTGGAGATTGGTTCTCATTCCATTGCCCAGGAAGTCTCAAATTCTTAGCCTCAAGCAATCTTCCTGCCTTGGCATCCCAAAGTGCTAGGATTATAGACATGAGCTACTGCACCCAAACCCTTGTTATAATTTATTTGTATAGTTCCCAATTTTGCAACCATTTTGATTGAGAAAATAGGAAATGAAATAAATTCTCCTAAAAATTTTCCTCTCAATATAATCAGATTTGAAGTCAAGCTATATTTTAGGTTGTAAGTGAAAAAAACAGAAAAAATGATGAAAGAAAATCAATGAATCTGACCAATTTTATTAAAATGTAAATATGCATTTGAAAGCCACATTACAAAATGTACTTCATTTAATTGCAAGACAATCTGTGAGCACTTACAGGAAATTTTCTAAAGCAAAAGAATGCAATATCACAATTGATTAAGTTGTTGTAAATAAACATATGATTTTTCTGGAGCAACTGTGATAATTGAAACCTTTTAATATTACACTAATTCAATTAATTTGGAAATAATGATTTTTACAGATATGAAAATAATTTATTTAAAAATAGCAGTAAGCCACATTTACTTCAGCAAATAAAATAATTTAGCTGAAATGACTAGATAGAGGCAGAAGCCAGTTTTGTTTTTATTAACTAAATAAATGCAATGATTCTGCCACTTATTTTCTATGTGTTTTTATGTAGATATATATGCATGTATGTTTGTATACAAATGAACTAGCAATGAATTTAATTGTCATGCACAAATGTCACTGAGTCTTGATAAGGAAACAAAATCCTAGCAAATACCTTAATTTCTCCCCCACAGATTTATCAAGTCTATAATGCAAATGAGTGATGCAAATTGCAACCAAATGATCTTAGATGTTAGATGTTTACTATTTAGATTGTCCTTGAAACTCACCTTGAGAAATACTGTCTTAAATCATGAAATTATCACTGTCTTTAAAGTGCATTGTAATTAAATGGCAGTTTGAGAATATGAACATTTTTATTTTACCATGTAATATTACTCTTCAACTTACTCTTTTTGATAATCTTGAACATGTTTATACATTCCTCCTTCCATCAATTTTTTCATCAAACATCTTTTGAATGCTTATCATGTTACAGGCTTGTGTAAAGTTTTATAGATGAGATAAAGGACAATACAGATGATATATTTTAGTTACCTAATGTTGTATAATAAAATTATTCCAAAACTCAGTGTCATTAGAAAACAAAAATTCTATTATGTTTAACAAATATGTTGCTGTCTGGACACAGTTGGATATTTCTTCTCTTTCATGCAATGCCAGTTGTTGCTGCAGCAGTCTGCTGCAGGGCTTGAGTGAGATGTTTTATTAGTCAGCTTGCACTGTCATAAAGAGATACCACAGATGAGGGTTAGGGGACGAAACTTAAACAACAGAAATTTATTTTCTCACAGGCCTGGAATTTGGAAATTCAACATCAGGGTGTCCTCATGGTGAGGTTGCGGTGGAGGGAACTCTTCCTGGATTGCCAATGGCCACCTTCTAGTTCTGTTCTTACAGGCTGAGAGAGAGCACTCTCTTCCTCTTCCTAGAAAGCCATGGTTCTATTGGATTAAGGCCCTGCCCTGTGAACTCATTTACACAGCCTTTTCAACAGGATAGACAGATGTTTACATGGTAGGTCTGTGCTTCTTAAGTAGAAAATAATCAGTTATCAGTTAAGGACTGCAACTTGCATAAATTCCCTTCCACTTCATTTTATCATTTAACTTAATTCTTAAGAGCAGCCCAGATTTAATGCAGGAGAAAAATATACAAGGTTATGAATATCAGAAGGCCTGTATTGGGTCTATAAAAATGTAGGCACACACACACACACACACACACACATTTTAATTAATTGTGGTTTGCCTTTAGTGCTATGAAAAAAACAATGATATTGTGATAAATAATTTAGGAATACCCCTACCATAGATAATTGGATAAGAACAATTTTTGGAGAAAATAGAATTTAAATAGAGATATAAAGGATGAAAAGAAATTGGTCATATCGAGAATTGACACAAGGATTTCAGACAGAGGAATGAATAAGCCTAAGGTTCCTTTAGTAGGAAACAACTATTCGTAAGACACTCAGTAAGTCTCTGAACATCCAGTAGTGGATAGAGTATAGCTCTGAACTCATAGCAATTGTGACAAACATTAAGCAAATAGTTATACCATTAGTGTTTTAATTATACTTATGAGATAAATGTTTACTCTCAGAGTTTATATTAGATAGTATTATCTGATTCAGAAAGAAGTCTTTAATCAAGTGATGAGGTACATCAGCCACAATTTCAAACTCAAAAAGCTCTGAATGATAGTGTTCATGAATTCCAAAGATTCTAGGCATTTCATTTGGCAGCAAAACTTTATCTGAAATGGGGAAAGCTTTATGTAGCTTTTATTCATCTCACTTAGTGTGAATATTTACACATATTCCTGGAAATAATGATGTATTTGAATATGTGTGTTGACTCAGTCTCTGCTGGGACTGTTAGATAAATTAAAATTGAAAAGCTTTTAAGAAAAACATATAACCTTAAGCTTTTCAGATAATGAAATATACACTTATATTTACAAATGTTTCTGAAAACCCCATTTAATGATATACTACAAAACTATAACAGGACAAAAAGTGTTGCATATGTAAGAGAAAAATAAAAGAACTTGAAAAGGTCGGTAAAATGGAATAGGAAGTCCCAGCCCTCCTCCCCTTACTGAAACACAGATTTAACAACCATATACAGACCAGAATGCCTTTATGTAAATCCCAGAATCTCATTAAGATGTTTCAACACCATAAAAGAGCATACAACTAAGAACAATTTTATTGAAATAGGTAAGAGTACTTTCACTTTGCCTGTATCACTCCATTCCCTCAGTTGGTACAGCTCAACACTGAGAAAGATCCCTTCAGCCCATGATTTTTCTCATGGGGGAAAGATATTGCAAGTGGGACATTCAATGTCCCCAGCTCTTCAAAGTCTTAACAACAATAACATAAAGTGTGTAAAAGTGTACATGAAATTTAAATTGAATCATATCAGCTTACAAAAGACTGCTGTAACTGTCAGATGTTTTATGTAAGCCTCATGGTAACCATATACCCATAAAACTCTCATGAAAGATACACACACACCAAAAAACAGAAGAGAATCAAGTGTATCACTACAAAACAAAAGAAGTACAGCAACAAAAGAAAAGAGAAACAGTAACTAAAAGAAAAAAATAATGAAAAAGTGGCAATAGTAATTTCTTCCATTGTAATTACTTTAAACTTAAATAGATGAAAGTCCCCTTTGAAAGACACAGAGTGATAGAATCAGTGAATAAATGAAGCAACAATACTCAACTATATGCTGTGTGCAAGAGACTCTTACTGGATTTTAAGGAAACACCCAGGTTGAAAGTGAAGGGATTGAAAAAAAATACATTCCATGAAAATGGTAAATAAAAGAGAGCAGAGGTGGCTATAACTATTAATATATTAGACAAAAATAGATTTTAAATAAAAATAGTCACAAGACAAAAAAATCATATAATAAAATAATCAATTCATCAGGAATATATAACAATTATAAATTAAAAATATATATGCACCTTAGAAGAAAGAATAAAAAACTAAGCTGAAAGTTAGCAGAAGGAAATATACAAAATTAGAAGAAAAATAAATGAAATAAAGACTAGAAAAAGAATAGAAAAAAATTAAACCAAGGGTTTTTTAGTGAAAAGATAAAATTGACCAAGCTCTAGCAAAACTATTTAAGAAAACTGAGAGAGTCAAATAAATAAAATTAGAAATGAAAGAATACATTTCAACTGATGCCACAGAAGTTAATAAAATCATTAAAAATATTAACTATGAACAACTATATGTCAAAAAATTAGATAAACTAGAAAAAAGTTGAGAAATTCATAGAAATATACAACCTACTAGGACTGAATCATGAAGAAATAAAAAATCTGAACAAACCACTAATGAGTAGGGACATTGAATCAGTAATATCCCATTAATAAAGAAACCAGAACTTGATAAATTTGTGGGTGAATTTCATGAAACATTTGAAGGAGAATTAACACCAATCCTTCTCAAACTCTTTAAAAACTTTGAAGAAGAGAGAACACTTCCAAACTCATTTTCCATGCCATCATTACACTGATAACAAAACCAGACAAAGGCATATGGGAAAACAAAATTATACACCAATATCCCTTAAGAACACTGAAGCAAAAATTCTCAGGAAAATGTTAGTAAACCGAATTCAACATACTTCAAAAGGATGAGTCAACATACACAAATTAATAAATGATATACACCTCATTAACAGAAAAAAGAATAAAAATCATATTATCTCAATAGATGGAGAGAAAGCATTTAACAAAGCAACATTTTTTCATAAAAAAATTCTCAAAATATTAGTCATAGAAGTAGAGTAACTTAACATATGTATTAGAGCTCTGTAGAGGGACAGAAATAATGGAATACATATATATACATATATTTCTATATATACATGTGTGTGTATATATATATATTTCTATATATACGTGTGTGTGTATATATATATATAAAGGGGAGTTTATTATTAACATATATATGTTAATATATTGAGCTACTACTTAAACTCCCCTTTATATGTTATATCTATAAGTTAATATTAATATCACATTAATAATTAGTATTATATAAGTTAATCTTACATATAAGTAAAACATACATAAGTATAACATATAACACACACACAGTAGTTTATTAAGTATTACCATGCCTGCTTATATTCTAGCCAGGCTGGCATCTGATTAGATTGTGCCCACCCATTTTAAGGGTGGGTCTGCCTTTCCCAGCCCACTGATTCAAATGTTACTCTCCTTTGGCAACACACTCACAAATACACCCAGGATCAATACTTTGTATCCTTCAATCCAATGAAGTTGACACTCAGTATTAACTATCACAAGTCCATTTCTTGTCAACTTGAACCCATACACTGCTCGTGAGGTTATATATAATCTTAAAATAGAGACAATAATAAGGTCATAATTATCCCTAACATAATCTTTTGTGCAACTGGAAAGGCAACAGTCTCCAACCCAAATATTATTATATAAAGTTAATAATACTTAAATGCTGATGTGAAGTCAGCAAATCTTATGTCACATGAAAAAGGATAAAAGAAATCAAATGAAAATATGTTTTAGTACAAGCGTATTCATGCACAAACACGTTTTTAACAGAAGAAGCAGGAAATATGACAGTTACAGACATTGTTCTTCAGGTAGCTGGTATTGATGACTACCGTCTTCTGCTACCCATTCTGTATTGGGTAGTAGAAGACTAACCCTTTGCCTTCAGCAAGCACCTCAGCAGGTTGTGGAATTTTTCCTGGTGGAGTGAGCCAAAATTTCATTTCTGAAGGGACTGGGTAATTTTTAATACTGCCTGGATTGGGCTGTTGTAGTTTCCCATTGACCTTAATCACAGGGCATGGTAATGCTAAGAGATGCCCTAATGAATCTCCTGTATTCCATGAATAGTCTTCCTTACCTTTGTTGTGGAGAGGTAGACTAATTTATTCTTGATAGTCTGTGTCAATAACCCCAGCCAACACTGTAACTCCCTACTTGGCCTGTTGAATTAAACATAGGAGGAGCCCAAAGTGTCCAGGTGGCAATCTCAACTTTCAGTTTAATGGAATTGTTGTTGTGTTTCCTGGTGGCAATGTTCCTCTTTCTGGAACTAAGACTTTTATACCAGCAGAACATAATGTCAAGGGAACAGGAAGCAAAAATTTTGCTAGTGGATAAATAGGGGTGATTATGAGTGCCACTTCCTCTTTCACCCCTTGTTTGCTAGACCTGTGAGTTGTGGCTATGGGAGAAACAGTACCATATATTGGATACTGGTTCAGAGCATACATAGTCTTCTGAAGAACTTTGTCTCAGCCCTGCAAAAAAATTGTCACCTACTTAGCATTTTAATTGTGACTTCAAGAGGCCATTTCACTATCAATCCATGCTTCAGGGTGATGGGGAACATGGTAAGACCAGTGAATTCCATGAGCATGAGCCCACTGCCACACTTCTTTAGCCATAAAGTGAGTGCCTTGATCAGAGGCAATGCTGTGTGGAAAACCATGATGTGGATAATGCATTTCATGACTCCACAGATGGTCTTTATTATATAAAGTTAATAATACTTGACAGAAGCATTCCATGCAGGATAGGCAAACCAATACTTGTAGTAAGTGTCTATTCCAATGAGGACAAACCTCTGCCCTTTCCATGATGGAAAAAGTCCAATATAATCAACCAGGTGGTTGACTGATCACCCTGAGGAATGGTGACATATGGAGGGCTCAGTGTTGGTCTCTCCTGCTGGCAAATCTCCTTTCATGTAAAGTTCACAACCAGATGCACCGCTCAAAGTTCTGCCAACTGGGAAGATTTTCCTTCACTGCTGTCCTTCAGAGATGTTGTAGAAAGGAACTGTAATGCTGCAGCTGTCTGCTTTCGGGTGGTGCCTGCATATTGTGCAGAACCATCTGTGAACAAAACCCTAGTCTTCTCTTCCTTTGTCAACTGTTTACAAGGAACTAGCCATGAAGCTATTGGTGCAGAATGGGGAAGAGAAGTGGCAGGAGTGGAAACCATGGGCATTTGAGTCACTTCCTCATATAACTTACTTGTGCCTTCAGGACCTGCTTGAGCCCAATCAGGTATATACCACTTCCATTTGATAATGGAATGCTGCTGTGCATGACCTACTTCATGGTTAGATGAGTAGGAAAGTACCCAGCTGGTGATAGGCAGTTCAGTTCTCATGATGACTTGATGACCCATAGTCAAATGTTCAGTTTCCACCAAAGCCCAGTAACAGGCCAAGAGCTGTCTCTCAAAAGGAGAATAGTTAACTGCAGAAGACAGAAGGGCCTTGCTCCAAAACCCTAGAGGCCTCACCTGTGATTCACCAATAGCAGCCTGACAAAGGCTCCTAACAGCATCTCTATCTACCACTGACACCTTAAGCACCATTGGATCTGCTGGGTCATATGGTTCAAGCAGCAGAGCAGCTTGCACAGCAGCCTGGACCTGTTGCAGAGCCTTTGCCTGTTCTGTACCTGACTAAAAACTGACAGCCTTTTGGGTCACTCGATAAATGGGCCAGAGTAGCACAACCACATTAGGATAGTGTTACCTCCAAAATTCAAATAGGCCCACTAGGTGTTGTGGCTCTTTTTTGATTGTAGGAGGGGCCAAATGCAGCAACTTATCCTTCACCTTAGAAGGAATATCTCAGCAGACCCCACACCACTGGGCCCATAGAATTTCTAGTGAGGTAGAAAATCCCTGAATTTTAGTTGGATTTATTTTCCATCCTCTCACGTGCAAATGTATCACCAGTAAGTCCAGTGTGTTTGCTAATTCTTGCTCATGGAACCCAATCAGCATAATTTCATCAATATAATGGATTAGTGTGATGTCTTGCAAAAGCAAAAAGCAATCAAGGTGTCTTCAAATAAGATTATGACACAAAGCCAGAGAATTGATATACACCTGAGGTAGGACAGTAAAGGTATATTACTAGCCTTACCAGCTGAGAGCCAATTGCTTCTGGTGGGCCTTATGGACAGGAATGGAGAAAAAGGCATTTGACAAGTCGATGGTTGCATATCAGGTACAAGGAGATGTGTTAATTTGCTCAAGCAATGAAATCATATCTGGTAGAGAAAGTGCAATTGCAGTCACCACTTGGTTAAGCTTAAAATAATCCACTGTCATTCTCTGTAATACATCAGTCTTGTGACAGGTCAAATAGAAGAGTTGAATAGCCATGTGATGGGAATCACCACCCCTGTGTCTTTCAAGTCCTTGATGGTGGCTCTAATCTCTGCAATCCCTCCAGAGATATGATATTGTATTTTATTTACTATTTTTCTAGGTAGATGCAGCTCTAATGGCTTCTATATGGCCTTTCCTACCATAATAGCCCTCACCCTACCAGTCAGGGAGCCAATATGGGGTTCTGCCAGCTGCTAAGTTTTTCTATGATAATTATGCATTCTGACACTGGGGAAATGACCACGGAATGAGTTCGGGACCCACTGGACCCACTGTAAGTCAGACCTGAGCTAAAACTCCATTAATTACCTAACCTCCTTAAGCCCCTACTTTAACTGGAGGACCAGAATGACCTTTAGGGTCCCCTGGAATCAACATCAGCTCGGAGCCAGTGTCCAGTAGTCCCCACAATGTCTGATCATTTCCCTTTCCCCAGTGCACAGTTACTCTGGTAAAAAGCTGGAGGTCTCGTTGGGGAAGAATGGGAGAATTTGGCATAAATTGTCAGTAATGTAATGGGGTCCTTTCTCAAGGGGCCTCCCCTTCATTAAAGGGGTCCTGGGTCTGTAAACTAGCTCAAGTCTGGAAATTGAGTAGCCATGATTCTCTGTTTTAATAATTTAAATTACTCTTTTGTCCATTTGACCTAAACATTTTCTGCTTGTATAAATTAAGTAGGAATGTAGTAGATTTCCTATCAATTTCACACTTAGAAACACCATGATTAATTAGCCAATGCCAGAGCTCTATAGGAGTCAGACTATTCTGATTGCTGCTTTGCCTCTGCTGTTCATTATGGTAGTTATGCCCACTTTGCCTTTGATGGCTCAGTGCTGCCACTTGCTCCTGCCACCTTGGAATCCAACTATTCCCATTGTATTTAAACTTTGTAGTTGAGTGACTATGGTTCCCACCGTTAGATCTGACATGCAGAGAAGAGCAAATACAGGGCTCTTCGAAGATTCAGGTGCTGCCCTCACAAATCTATTTCACAAGGCATTGGTTAAGAGTATGTCTTCTGGACCCTCTCAGCTAGGATTATTAGGTCTAAAGGGACTAATCCACTCTACCATCCCAATCTCCCTAAACCTTTGGATCCCTTTCTCTATATTAAACCAAGGGAGATCAGGCATTTCCAGTTCGCTCACAGTGGGCCACCTTTTAGTTCATATTTCAGCTAACCAAGTAAATAAACTATTGGAATCTTTTTTTAACTCCCTGAGCTGCAACATTACATGCAGAGTTCCCACTTAGTGGGCCCAAATTAATAAATTCAGCCTAATCCAACTCTGTGTTCCTTCCACTACTATCCCTCACCCTTAGTTTCTATTCCTATGCCTGTTCTCCAGATTTCTGTTTACATAAATTAAAAAACACAAGCAGTTCTTTTTGAATGTAGCAGACCTCCTCATGAATCACACTCTCAATCTCACCTCTAGGATCCAGAAGAGATTCTAGTCTACTTAATATGTCTAGAAGCAAGCATGGATGTTGGGGGTGGCTTCTGAGGAGAATCCTCAGAATGCTATCACTACTGAGGAGGGGAAGCTGTTTCTTCCAGCAAAAAAAAAAAAAAAGGTTCATCAGAGTTTACAAACTCAATGTCCCCAGCTTCATCAGTGTCCTCTCACACGTCTCCATTACAAGTTGCAGAGTCCCATTCTTTACCAATCCATACCCTTAGTTTAGAAGTAGACACGTGGCTGTGCATGCACTTTTTGTTGCAGGTCAGTCACTCGCATGATGAGTTTTTGCATTGATTGATGCCAGTAATCTCAGCACTACGGGAGGCCAAGGTGAGTGGGTCACCTGAGGTCAGGAGTTTGAGACCAGCCTGGCCAACATGGTGAAACCCCATCTCTACTAAAACTACAAAAATTAGCCAAGCACAGTTGTGGGCACCTACAATTCCAGCTACTTGGGAGGCTGAGGCAGGGGAATCACTTGAGCCCAGGAGGTGGAGGTTGCAGTGAGCCAATATTGCACCACTGCATTCCAGGCTGGGTAACACAGCAGAACTCCATCTCAAAAGAAAAAAAAAATAGCTTGTGTCTGTCTTTTCATAATTTCAGTTATTTCTCTACAGAAGTTAAGACTCTCACTCAGGGCAGTCTTAGATTTCAGGCTCAGTATCTACTTCTGAAGCCAGGAGGTAGAATCTTTGAGTTTATTATTTTCTTTCATCACTTTGTCCACTGAACTTAGGACCAACCAACGAGCTTCATTATGTTCCTTAGTTCTCCACATATGGTCAAAGGTATTATGTATAGAGTCTTTAAAATTCTTGCCTGTCATGAACGATTAATCGGGAGTGTCAAATGCATTTATTTTGCATAACTCTCTAAATAGTTCACACCAAGGACTATCAGCGTTCTCCATACTACCTGAGGTAGAATCCTTAGCATTTGTGGGTCTAATCATATTAAGCAGTTAATTCCAGAAACCCCCAAACCAACAAAAGAACTGCATCCTTAATATTATGTTCCCCTAGATCCACTCTAGGTGCCAAAATCTGTTATTAGTCAGGATTCTCTAGAGGGACAGAACTAATGGAATAGACATATCTATACATGTCCATATATATATATATACACACACACACACACACACACACACACACACATCATACCAGAGAAATTAACAGAAGACAACAGGATGGAGATGAGTGTTTCCAAACCAGTGCCAGATGATGAGCAAGAAGACATAGAAGAAGTAGTGTCAAAAAAAAAAAATGAATTAACATTAGATAATTTGGAAAAATTTTCTAGTTATTCAAGTTTGCTTTTGGTTTCTTTTATAACATGGGTCCTTCTATATATGGTCACTGAAACCAAAGCAAATGGTGGGAGAAGATTTATACTATATAGAAAGATATCTAGAGAAATTAAAAAGCAAAAACATCAGACAGAAACTACAATGTATTTCCATAAAGTCACAATAAATGTGCTTGCCTTGCCAGCTTACCCTTCCACTTCTTCCACCTCTGCCACCCTAAGACACAAGGCTGGCACTTCTTCTCCCTTCTTCTCCTCACTTATTTCATGTGAAGGTGATGAGGATAAAGACTTTTATGACACATTTCCTCTTATATAATAGTAAATGTATTTTCTCTTGTGCCTAGTTTATAAATTAAACTTTATCAAAGGGATGTGTATGTGTGTGTGTGTGTGTGTGTGTGTATGTGTGTGTGTGTGTGTGTGTATATATATATAGAGACACAGTATGTATAAAGTTTGGTATTATCTGTGGTTGCAGGCATCCATTGGAGGTCTTGGAACATATCCCCATGGATAAGAAAGGACTACTTTATGCTGCTTTTCATAGAGAATGTGCATCTTTCAAATCTTTTAATGTTAATTATTTTATATATTTTTATTGCCTAATTACTCTGTATAGGACTCTCAGAGTATTCTCTATTGAATAGATGTAGCAGGAGTAGTCATTCTTGTCCTGTTGCTGATCTTAGAGGGAAAGCTGTTTGCTTATCAATGTTTACTGTGGGTTCATCACATATGGCCTTTATTATGTTGTGATGGTTAATACTGAGTGTCAACTTGATTGGATTGGAGGATACAAAATATTGATCCTCGGTGTGTCTGTGTGGGTGTTGTCGAAGGAGATTAACATTTTAGTCAGTGGACTGGGAAAGACAGACTCACCTTTAATCAATCTAAGCAACTGCCAGCACAGCTAGAATATAAGCAGGAAGAAAAATGTGAAAAGATAGACTGGCCTAGCCTCCTAACCTACATCTTTGTCCTGTACTGGATGCTTCCTACCCTCAAATATCACACTCCAGGTTCTTCATTTTTGGAACTCAGACTGGCTCTCCTTGTTCCTCAGCCTGAAGATGGCCTAGTGTGGGTTCTTGTGACCATGTGAGTTAATACTTAATACTTAATAAATATATATATGGGGAATTTATATATGTATATTTTATAATATATAATATATATTACTGCTTTTTTTAAAAAATGATGGCATCTTCAATTATATAATCCATCAAGATTTCCATAATGCCCTCTCTATCAGGAATCTCTTCCATAACACTGACAATTTTATACATAGAATACTGTACATAATGAGCCTTAAAAGTCCTTATGGCTCCCTGATCTACAGGCTGAATTAGACATGTTGTCTTTGGAGACAAGTAGACCACTTTGATGCTTTCAGTGTTTGGACTCATGGGTTTCTGCGTAGCCAAGGGCATTGTCCTTTATCACAATAACTTCTAAAGGCAGTCCCTTACTGTCAAGGTTCTTCCTGACTCTAGGGATAAAGCATCTATGGATCTAACCCAGAAAATGAGTTCTCATTGCCCAGGTCTTCTTATTGCACATATGAAAGACTGTAACCTGGTGTTTATCTTTTCCCTTCAATGCTCAGATGTCTAAAGCTTTATAGATGAGGGAAGTCTTTATCATGAGCCCAACTACATTTGCACAAAACAGCAGAGTTAGCCTGTCCCTTCATGCCTAAAATCTTAGTGCTTTCTGTACTTCCCTACTAAAAATGTCCTTTGTGGCATCTTTTATTTTTCAAGAATAGAGCACTTTCATCTACATTAAAAATCCATTCAGACAGATATTCTTTCACTTCAATGATTTTTCTAATAGCATCTGAAAACTCTTAGTCAGCAGAAAATGCTTCTCCTGTTATCTTGAAAATTTTCAAAGGGAATGCTTCTGGTATGATATTGGCTGTGGGTTTGTCATAAATAGCTTTTATTATTTTGAGATACATTCCATCGATACCTAGTTTATGATAAAGCTAAAAAATTCAACTAGCTGTTAAATTTGTCAAAGGCCTTCTCTGCATCTATTGAGATAATCATGTGGTTTTTATCTTTGGTTCTGTTTATGTGATGGATTATACTTATAGATTTGCATATATTGAACGAGCCTTGCATCCCCAGGATGAAGCCAACTTGATCATAAGGGATACGTTTTTGATGTACTGTTGGATTCAGTCTGCCAGTATTTTATTGAAGATTTTCATATCAATGTTCATCATGGTTATTGGCCTGAAATTTTCTTTTGTAGTTGTGTCTCTGCCAGGTTTTGGTATCAGGATAACATTGGTCTCATAAAATGAGTTATGGAGGATTCCCTCTTTTTGTATTGTTTGGAATAGTTTCAGAAGGAATAGTACCAGCTCCTCTTTTTACATCTAGTAGAATTCGGCTATGAATCCTTCTGGTCCTGGACATTTCTTGGTTGGTAGGCTATTAATTACTGCCTCAACTTCAGACCTTGTTATTGGTCTATTCAGGGTTTCCACTTCTTCCTGGTTTAGTCTTGGCAGGGTGTAAGTGTCCAGGAATTTATCCATTTCTTCTACATTTACTGGCTTATGTGCATAGAGGTATTTGTAGTAATCTCTGATGTTAGTTTGTATTTCTGTGGAAACCGTGGTGATATTCTTTTTATCATTTTTATTGCATCTATTTTATTCTTCTCTCTTTTCTTTTTTATCAGGCTGGCTAGTGGTCTATCTATTTTGTTGATCTATTAAAAAGACCAGTTCCTGGATTCACCGATTTTCTTGAAGAGTATTATCAAACCATTCTTTACTGGAATTAAACTCTCCAGCTTTAGCTATTTCACTTTCCTTTTGTCTTAAGTTGTCAAATAATGACTTTGCTTTTTGTAAAATTATACTAAAGTCTATAGGTATGCCTTTCCTATAACAATCCTGCACTCACAAAAAAGCTGTATTTTTAATTCAAGATAAAAATGTATTTAGCAAAAATGCAAGGTTTTATGCCTGCTGGCATAGCTGAAGTGATGGTTTCATGAATTTCCTTTTCCCTCTTTATAATGGTCCTTATGCCAGATTCATTTATCTTGAAATGGCAGGCAACCATAGTTGCAAAACTCAATCTAACGTACACATAAAGCTATTCAACTTTTCTTTGTAATGCCATGAATCTTCTATTCTTCTTGGGAGGACTTCCATCCTTACTAGTGACACTTCGTATAGCTCCTATGGTGTTATTCAAGATTTATACTATTGTACTAAACGTAAAAAATTTACATAAGAACTGTGAGATATCAGTTTTACTGTGATACACAATTTACTAAAGAGAGGAATTATTTTAAGGACATTCATTTACATTTTTAGAAGGGAATTTGAGAAACATAAAAATATGACAAAGCACTTCATAGGCCACTTTACACACTAAGATAGGTAATAATAATATACATAATTTTGCAAGCGTAAACACTCAGGTCACATGGGTGTAACAGTTAGGAGCCGATATAACCACATACTAATAGAAATATGTCTCAAGTTTTGCTTGATATTTTTGTGAATACTTGCAACACTTAAGCTCACCCTAATAGCACTAGAAGGTGGTTACAAAATTGTAGTAGTACCTTATATGCTATAGTTAATTTTATGGAGTTATGATTTAATGCTGCATCTGTACATTTGTTTACATTTCTCTTGACTGTGAATGGTATCATGCATACTTAGCAAATGTTTAAGTTTCAGTTTAACATTTTTGTAATAGATTTGTGTATTTTATGGTAGTAAATGATATAATAGACTAGTGTCTACATATAATTTATGCATTTATGGTATATCTAAGTTTTAATTTTTTATTATTTTTAGGCTGCGTGGTTCTTCTGTGAGTTTCTTCAAATTGCTGAAAATCTTCAAAAATAATCCAATGCATATATTGCAAAAAGTCCACCTATAGGTGGACACACAGAGTTCAAACCCATGTTGTCCAATAGTCAATTGTATATGGTAATCAAAGTTATGTGCATATGGGCATTCTCGCTCTCTTTCTCAACATATCTTATTGGATTATAATCACCTATTTTCAAACCCTGGTTGACCACAGGTCACTAAAGTGGCAGGAAGCAAATCTAAGGATAAGGAGGGAGTATTATATTGGAAAATTCCAAAGCCAAGAAGGAGCCAAAAACAAGTACACTAGAGGAATCTGAAGTCTGGTATTTACAGCTACAACAAGCATTAAACACAGCCAAACATGTAGCCATACTGATGTAAATCTCCACACTAAAGGCCTATTTGCCTTAATTCCTATTGCTTAATAGATGTCCAACTTCAAAAAAAAAAAAAAAAAGGATAAAGTATGTCAAAGGGCAAGAAGAAATACAGATAAAAAGATGAATCCATCAGCTGAACCAGATTCAGCTATGATTCAGATACTGGTCTTTAATGGAACAAGTAAACATCAGATGGTTAATATAGAGAGAGTGGTGGAAACACTAAGAAAGGGTCAATTAATCTAAAGGACAACTACATTAAATGAATAAAATATATCATGAGGAGCTAAGGAGGGAGAAATTTAGAACACTCTCTTTTAAGATTCTTTTACTAACTAGTCAATGTAATTACAAAACACACACACACACACACACACACATTCAATTGGAAAAATAGGAGACAAAAAAGCTAGAAAATTGTAAGAGATACCTGCAAAAAGGTATCTTTATTATATGACATAGCATAGTGATATTTGAAAGTGAATTTAAATGATTAAAAATGACATTATAAACTCCTGAACAATCCCTGAAAAAATGTGAAAAGTGTAAATAAAACATATACTTAGGAAGGAAATAGAATAATATAAAATGTTCAATTAAAACTAGAGAAAGAAATGAAAAAGGGGGAAAGAAATGAGTAACAGATGCAACAAACAAAATGACAGATTTGATTCCAACTACATCAATAATCACTTAAAATGTGTATTGAGTGAACATATCAATTAAAATAAAAAGATTAGTTAAAAAATCAAGACCCAATGTAATGGTTAATGTTATGGCTCAGTGTAACTGGACTTAAGGATGATCAGATCACTGGTAAAACATTATTTCAGGATGTGTCTGTAGGATGTTTCCAAAATAAATTAACATTTGAATCAGTAGACTGGGTAGAAAAGATCACTGTTACCAATGTGCGTGGACATCATTCAATTTATTGAGGTCCAATGGAAGAAAAGGCAAATAAAGGCCAAATTTACTCCCTGTGTTTTGATTTGGTACATTTATATTATCTTGTTCTTGGAGACTTGCAATCTTGGTTCTCAGGCCCTCAGATTTGGAATAAATTATATCACTGGCTTTCTTATTTCTCCATCTTGTACATGGCATATCATGGAACTCCTCAGCCTCCATAACCATCGCATGAGCCAGTTCTCATAATGAATTTTTTCATACACACACACGTATCTATATGCACAATCACATACAGCATAACAATGTTTTGGTCAATTACCGACCGTATATTGTGATCTTGCAAGATTATAATGGTGTATTTTTACTTACTTTTCTGTGTTTAGATATATTTAGGTATATAAATACCATTGTGTCACAATTGCCTACAGTATTTAGCACTGTAAATTGCTGTACAGATTTGTAGCTGAGGAGCAATAGGCTACACCATATAGCTGGGTTTGGGCCATAATCCCTAAAGACACAGACCTGAATGACATAATCCTGAATGTGAAAATCTGAAAAGATCAAAATCCCTAAAAGTTTAAAATCCTAAATATCATAAAGTTCAAAATCCCCAAAATATAATTCTAAAATACATTTAAAAATTATTTCAAGGACATTTATTTACATTTTTAGAAGGGGATTTGAGAAACATAAAAACATGACAGAGCACTTCATAGGCCACTTTACACAATAAAATTGGTAATTATATATATATACACACACACATATATATATACACACACACACACATATATATATTTGCAAGCATAAACACTCAGGTATACCAATAGTCACATGGGTGTAAGAGTTATGAGCAGATGTAACCATACATATACAGAAATAGGTCAAAAAATGAAATGTATAAACACATTTCACTATGGTCGGTAATTGTATGCATCCAACTTTATAAATGTAGTTATCTGAAATACCATGATGACCAAACTTAGTCTTTCATAAAGATTACTCAAAAACCATAATGGATCACCACTGCATATGTGCTGTTTCAAAGAGCCAAGATCTCAAAAAATTGTATCTTTCACAAATGTGGATGCACAAAAAGGACACGTTTTCCTTTCCTGAAGAAGTTCCAACAATTTTACTTACACATACAAAGTCAACATTGTGACAGTGCACTTTTGTGAAGTCAAATTTGTGAGAAAAAAATGCATGAAATGAGTTAGAACTCTCTAGAAGTTTTTACACATGATTTATACTTCCAATATTGGAAATGATGTGACAATGAAATACATAGCATAGCAAATTTTATTACGGGGAAATTGTAGGCAATTTCACTGAGAGAGCTGGCCAGCTTTCACAATCATTAACTATACTTTGCAGTCTTGCATCACAAGGAGTAATTGCCTTTTGCTTTTTAGAGCATGGTTCTCCTCAGAGAATTTGTCAGCATTCATTTTCTAAGAATATGGGCCTGTTCTTTTTGAAACTCTCTACGATTTAATATATACCAACAATAGCATTCCCTATTACATTTTCCAATCCTCTGTGCCATGTTTCGTTGTTTGGGTATGTGGCATTCCATTCTACATATATTCATACACAGACCACAAATTCGGTGAAAACAATACTGGTGACTGAACAGCAACACCATTTCATTAGTATCTTCTTGTTCTATCATGCACATAATTATTTTTGAACCAGTCAGTAACTTCCATGGCTGTTTCAGGCTAATGTGGCTTTAATTCATTAAAATCTCCTGGAAGGTCATCATCTGGAAGGAATGCCAATGCAGACAAATGACACATTTTTAAACTGAAGTTTTTGTCATAGACTTATCCTGTGGCCATTTTATTCATCTGGATTTTCTGCCAGATAGAAATTAAGGCAATAACAAGGGGTTAGTTTCCTCTAACAGATACCACTAACATGAAGCAACTATGCTACATACAACAAAAAACACAGCAATCCCTTCTCTAGAATTTGGCTTTTCAGGATTTCAACATTTGGGCTTTTAATAGTTTGGGATTGTAATCTCTGGGATTTTAGACATTAGGAATTTTAGACTTTAGAGATTTTGATCTTTAGGAATTTTGATCTTTCAGGACTTCAGCATTCAGAATTGTGGTATTCATGACTGCTTTACAGGATTATGATTGGCATCATGTATAACCTATGTGTGTAGCAGGCTATGCACATGCCTTGTAGATTTGTGAAAGTACATTCTATGATGTTTGTACAACAATGAAATTTAATGATGCACTTCTCAGAACTAATCCCTGTCATTAAGTGATATCTGACTGTATGGCTGTGTGATGGTATGACTGTATGACTGTACAACTGTATGTCTATATGACTGCATGACTATATGACTGTATGACTATATGTCTGCATGACTGTATGACTGCATGACTGAATGACTGAATGAATATATGACTGTATGTTTGCATGACCACATGACTGCATGACTGTATGACTATTATTGTATATCTGCATGACTGTATGACTGTATGTCTGCATGACTATATGACTGCATGACTATATGTCTGCATGACTGTATGTCTGCATGACTGTATGACTGCATGGCTGTATGACTACATGACTCTATGACTGTATATTCTATGTCTTCATGACTGCATGACTGTATGACTATTATTGTATGTCTGCATGACTGTATGACTGTATGTCTGCATGACTATATGACTGCATGACTATATGTCTGCATGACTATATGTCTGCATGACTGTATGACTGCATGGCTGTATGACTACATGACTCTATGACTGTATTATTGTATGTCTGCATGACTGCATGACTATATGTCTGCATCACTGTATGACTAAATGACTGTATGTCTGCATGACTGTATGACTGCATAACTGTATGTCTGCATGACTATATGCCTGCACGACTATATGTCTGCATGACTATATGCCTGCACGACTATATGCCTGCATGACTGTATGACTGCATGACTATATGCCTGCATGACTGTATGACTGCATGGCTGTATGACTGCATGACTGTATGACTGTATGTCTGCATGACTATGAATGCATGACTGCATGACTGGATGACTGCATGACTGGATGACTGGATGACATGATGCATGACTCTATTGGCTCTGTTCTTCTGGAGAACCCTGCATAATACACTCAATTATATGCACCCCCAAGAAAGTCACTTCAATAGAAAGTCACATAAGTTAAAAATAAGAGGATGGAAAAAGATACACCATACTAACATTAATCAAAATAAAGCTAGAGTAGCTATGATGATTTCAGTCAAAGCAGAACAAATAAATTTATTAAGGATCAAGTACACTATTAAATAATCTTAAAGTAGTCATCACCAATAAATATAACAATCCTAGATATGTATCTATCCAAAAACAGAGTGTCAAAGTACATGAGGAAACATCGATACATCAGAAAGGGGGAACAGGCAAATCTAATTATGAAAATGTCAATACCCAGATCAGTAGTTCTCAAAACTGTCAAAGTCATCTAAAACAAGGAGAGTCTGTGAAACTGTCACAATCAAAAGTTACCTAAGGAAAAATGATGATTGACTGAATAGGGTATATTCACTGGGATCCTGGAACAGAAATAGGACATTAAGCAAAAACCAAGAAATTGAAATAATGGACTTTAATAGCAATTTGTCAATTTATGCTCATTAGTTATGACAAATGTACCACAGTAATGTAAGCTGTCAACAATAGGAGAATCTGTATGTAGAAGCTGTCTGTTCAATTGCCCTAACTTTTCTGCAAATCTAAAAGTATTATAAAATTAAAAGTTTCTTTAAAAATAAAGAATGCAAATAAACATTTAAACATCTCTAAATTTGAAAACAGAAAAGAGGGAAATGAAAGTTAAAAAATTCAAATATTCTTGCATTTTTAAGAAGGAAGCTGCAGGTAAAGGTGGTAGTTAAATGCATATTTTGTTGAATTGAGTATGCTACATTAGCCTCTATATTGACTATTTCTTCACAATGGGAAAGGACATATATTGCTGCAAAAAGCAACCTCAGCAATTGTCTTCTGGACTCCAGTGTTCACTGTTCCCCTCAGGCATCCAGAGTGACCTAAGAGCACTGTCCTTTATTGCCAACCTAACCTGTCTATTTTCATAGGAAGACATAATTTTCATTCTTGCTTCCAGTAATAAAGAAACAATGGTGAATGTTTGGAAATGAATTGCCTGGGAGCTCTATGGCAATACCAAATCTCTCAATATATTGATTTTTCCTGCTTTGTTGACCATCATTTTGTGATACAGAACACACTTTGTAGTGTATCTACTTTCTATAGCAATTATCTTTCCTATCCATACTTCTGTAGCTTTGCTTGTTCAATCATATTTTATTGTTCATAGATTCTATAGTTTCTTTTCATCAATAATCCATCATACATATTATCTTAAAGTGCTGTTCTCTTTTTCTCTCTTCCTCCCACTCCTCTTTCCATTTTTCTCCTTCCCTATCTCCCTAGCTATGTATCCTCTATCCATATATTACTGATAATTTTCCTATGATTTGGGGGAATTCGCTGACAGAGAAAAAGGCTGAGAGGAGGGTGGTGTAAGCATCCATCATTTGAATGAGAAATCTCTTCCACACAGTTACTCATGTTGCAGTCATTCTGTATAGTGCTTCTGAAGCTTCTGCCCACTGAGATATTCAGCTTAAATCAGTATTTTTATAAGATGCTTTTGCAACACAAGTTGCATAAGCTTTAAAAGTCAGAAAGAGAGGAATTGACACCTGGGCAATTCCACATAATAATGAGCATAGCTAGTGCTCACTAAGTGACCAGGATAATATCGCAATTTTGTTTTAGGGTTTTGATCCTTAATAGCAAATGACACTACTAATGGATTGGAGTTCATCATAGGCACAAAAAAGATGCTTATTAAACTATTTACAAAATGCCTAGAAAATAGAAATAATATATGAATAATACACAAAAGCAAGATGTAATATTTTAGAAAGATTTTTAAATGACATTTATTTTTCTGTATTAGTAATTGTAAATATATATATATATGCCTAATATCTTAGTAAAAATAAGATTTAAATATTTTAAAATATATATACCACATATTTTAAAAGATACAGTAAATAATGTGTTCATTTTACTCAAAAAATCACACTATGATACTATAATATAGTATTGAAACTATATGAGTTACTAAGTATAACATTCCAAGTACTGTATTTTCTAAATTAAGAAAATAGATAAGTAAATTATCCTTTTCTGGTAATTATCTATACTATCTAGTGCTACCGAAATCCTATAGAACCAAAGTTTATTTTAAAGTAAACACATTTTTTTCTTTTGTTTTCATCAAGCAAATAAATTCATGTGGTTTATTCTTTATAACACCACATCTGTGGCTGGGAATGCAAATATTAATTTGCTAATATGTCTTTTTTTTTAGGCAAAACTCTTATTTCTTCCATATATATAAGGAGAAGTTGATATATCATAATAAAATGCTGACACAACTATTTCTTACTTGCCACTTTATTCATATCTTTAAATTAATCCAAAACCTTTATACCTGCCTACTTTTATAAGATTCTGATCTGAATCAATTCAAAATTCCTTCTTACTATCATATTAATCTTCAAGAAGTATACATTTCTCAATGATTACAAATTGACATAAAGAATTGTAATTTTTAATCCTCACAATTTTTCAGTTTGAAAATTACTGTCATTACAGTTTTCATATATAAGACATGCCAGTATAAATGATTAAATAAAAATATAAATGTTTATGTTGTTGTTGTTGTTGCTTTCTGTTGGTTCGTTTTTCTTCTAACAGGCCACACTTCTGCAGGTCTGCTTCAATTTGCTGGTGGTCACTCCAGACCCTGTTTGCCTGGGTATCACCAGAGGAGGCTGCAAAACAGCAAAGATTGCTGCCCACTCCTTCCTCTGGAAGCTTTGTTCCAGAGGGGCACCAGCTTGATGCCAACTGGAGCTTTCCTGTATGAGGTATCTGTCCACCCCTGTTGGGATGCCTCTCCCATTTAGGAGGCATAGTGGCCAAAGAGCCACTTGAGAAGGCAGTCTGTCCCTTAGCAGAGCTGTTGTGCTGTGCTGGGAGAATCTCCTTTGTCAAAATCCACTGCATTCTTCAGAGGAGGCAGGCAGGAAAAGTTAAGTCTGTTGAAGCTGCACCTGCAGCTGCCCCTCCCCCCAGGTGCTCTGTTTCAGGGAGATGAAAGTTTTATCTGTAAGCACCTGACTAATGGAATAATGGGGGTACTGCCTTTCCTTCAGAGATGCCCTGAACAGTGAGGAGGAATCTAGAGAAGCAGTCTGGCCACAGCCTCTGCCACGCCATGGTGAATTCTGCCCAGTCCAAATCTCCTAGTCTCCTTAGCACTGTCAGGGGAGAGCTGACTACCAAAGCCTCAGTAATAGTGGATGTCCCTCCTCCATCAAACTCCATCATCCCAGGTCAAGTACAGACTACTGTGCTGGCATGACCAGTGAGAATTTCAAGCCAACATTTCTTAGCTTGCTGGGCTCCATGGGAGTGGGACCCACTGAGTGAGACACTTTGGCTCCATGACTTCAGCACCCTTTCCAGGGGAGTGGATGATCACTGGGGTATGAAAAATCTCCTGTACCTGGCTCAGTGCCTGCCGAAACAGCTGCCCAGTTTTGTACTTGAAATGCAAGACTCTGGTGGTGTAGACTCACGAAAGAATCTCCTGAACTGTAGATTACAAAAATTCGTAGAAAAAGCATAGTACCCAGGGCAGGTAGCATGGTTTCCTGCCACTTCCCTTGGCTAGGGGAGGGAGGTCCCCCTCCCATTGTGCTTCCTGGGTAAGTGATGCCCCACCCTGCTTCTGCTCACTCTCCATGAGTTGTACCCCCTGCCCAACCAGTCCCCAGGAGATTAACTAGGTACCTCAATTGGAAATGGGAAAATGACCCACTTTCTGCATTGGTCCTGCTGGGAGCCACAGACTAAACCTGTTTCTATTCCGCCATCTTGGCACCTCCATCCATAACAGAATCTCTGGAAAACAGCTAAAGCAGTGTTAAGAGGGAAATTTATAGCACTAAATGCCCACATCAGGAAGCTGGAAAGATCTCAAATCAACACCTTAACATTACAATTAGAAGAACTAGAGAAGAAAGAGGAAACAAATAAAAGCTAGAAGACGTTGAGTACGTTCAGAGCAGAAATTAAGGAGATAGAGACAAGAAAAATCCTTCAAAAAAATCAATAAATCAAGCAGCTATTTTTTTAAAAAAATTAACAAAATAGATAGACTGCTAGTTAGACTAATAAAGAAGAAAAGAGAAAAAATCATATAGACAAAATAAAAAATGATAAAAGGGATATCACCACTGATCACACAGAAATACAAACCACCATCAGAGAATACCATAAAAACCTCTATGCAAATGAACTAGAAAATCTAGAAGAAATGGATAAATTCCTGGACACATGCACCCTTCCAAGACTGAGCCAGAACGAAGTTGAATCCCTGAATAGACCAATAAAAAGTTCTGAAATTGAGGCAGTAATTAATAGCCTAACAACCAAAAAAAAAAAAAAAAAAAAAAGCCCAGGATCAGATACATTCACAGCCTAATTCTACCAGAGCTACAAAGAAGAACTGGTATCTTTCCTTCTGAAACTATTCCAAACATTCGAAAAAGAAGGACTCTTCCATAACTCATTCTACAAGGCCAGCATCATTCTGATACCAAAACCTAGCAGAAACACAACAACAAAGAAACAAACAAACAAAAAACTCCAAGCCAATATCTCTGATAAGCATTCATGCAAAAATCCTCAATAAAATATTGGCAAACCAATCCAGCAGTACATCCAAAAGCTTATCCACCACGATCAAGTCGGTTTCATCCCTGGGATGCAAGCCTGGTTCAACATACATAAATCAATAAATGTGAACTATCATATAAAAAGAACCAATGAGAAAAACCACATAATTATCTCAATAGATGCATAAAAAGTCTTTGATAAAATTCAACACCCCTTCATGTTAAAAACTCTCAATAAACTAGGTATTGATGAAATATATTTTAAAATATTAAGAGCTATTTTTGACAGGCACATAACCAATATCATACTGAATGGGCAAAAGCTGGAAGCATTTCATTTGAAAACTGGCACAAGACAAAATGTGCTGTTTATCAACACTACTATTCAACATAGTATTGGAAGTTCTGGACAGGCAATCAGTCAAGAGAAAAAAATAAATGGTATTCAAAAAGGAAGAGAGGAAGTCAAATTGTCTCTGTTTGCAGATGATATGATTGTATATTTAGAAAACCCTATAATCTCAGCCCAAAAACTCCTTAAACTGATAAGCAACTTCAGCAAAGTTTTAGGATGCAAAATCAACATGGTTGATATCTATTGTTAGTTTAAAGGAATGCAAAAACCACAAGCATTCCTTTACACCAACAATAGAAAAGCAGAGAGTCAAATTATAAATGAACTCCCATTCACAATTGCTACAAAGAGAATAAAATACCTAGGAATACAACTTACAAGGGACATGAAGGACCTCTTCAAAAAGAATTGCAAAGCACTGCTCAAGGAAATAAGACAGAATGCAAACAAATGGAAAATCAATTCATGCTCATGGATAGGAAGAATCAATATTGTGAAAACAGCTATACTGCTCAAAGTAAATTATAGATTCAATGCTATTCCTATCAAGTTACCATTATACTTTCTTTGTATAATTTCAAGAAACTACTTAAAATTTCATATGGAAACAAAAAAGAGCCTGTATATCCAAGACAATCCTAAACAAAAAGAACAAAGCTGGAAGCATCATGCTACCTGATTTCAAATTATACTACAAGAGTATAGTATCAAAAACAGCATGGTACTACAACAGACATTTCGACAAATGTAACACATAGAGACCTCAGGAATAACACCACACATCTACAACCATCTGATCTTTGCCAAACCTGACAAAAACAATCAATAGGGAATAGATTCCCTAGTTAATAAATGGTGCTGGGAAAACTGGCTAGCCATAAGCAGAAAACTAAAACTGGACCCCCTCCTTACACCTTATACAAAACTTAACTCAAGATAAATTAAAGACTTAAATGTAAAACCCAAAACCACAAAAACTTAAAAAAAAAAAGACCTAGGCAATATCATTCAGGACATAGGCATGGGCAAAGACTTCATGACAAAAATGCCAAAAGCAATTGCAGGGAAAGCCAAAATTGACAAATGGGATCTAATTAAACTAAAGAGCTTCTGTACAGCAAAAAGAAACTAGCATCAGAGTGAATAGGCAAGCTACAGAATGGGAGAAAAATTTTACAATCTACCCACCTTACAAAGGTTGAATATCCAGTCTCTAAAGAACTTAAGCAAATTTACAAGAAAACAAACAAACAAGCAACAACACCATCGAAAAGTGAGCAAAGGATATGAACAGACACTTCTCAAAAGAACACATTTATGCAGCCAAAAAACATGGAAAAAAGGTCATCATGACTGATCATTATAGAAATGCAAATCAAAACCGCAATGAGATACCATCTCACACCAATCAGAATGGTGATTATTGAAGAGTCAGGAAACAATAGATGATGGTGAGGCTGTGGAGAAATTGGAATGCTTTTACACTGTTGGTGGGAATGTAAATAGTTCAACCATTGTGGAAGACAGTGTGGTGATTCCTCAAGAATCTAGAACCAGAAATACCATTTGACTCAGCAATTCTATTACTGGATATATACCCAAAAGATTATAAATCATTCTACTATAATGATACATGCACACATATGTTTATTGTAGCCCTGTTAACAATAGCAAAGACTTGAAATGAACCCAAATACATATCAATGATAGACCAGATAAAGAAAATGTGGTATATATACACCATGGAATACCATGAACCCATAAGAAAGAATGAGATTATGTCCTTTGCAGGAACATTGATGAAGCTAGAAGCCGTCATCCTCAGCAAATTAACACAGAAAGAGAAAACCAAACACCACATCTTCTTACTCATTAGTGGGAGTTGAACAATGAGAACACATGGACACGGGGAGGGAAATAACACCCACTGGGGCCTGTTGGGAGGTCAGGGGCAAGGGGAGGGAGAGCATTAGGACAAATACCTAATGCATGCAGTGCTTAATACCTAGGTGAAGGGTTGATAGGTGCAGCAAACCACCATAGTGCATGTGTACCTATGTAACAAACCTGCATATTCTGCACATGTATCCTGGAACCTAAAGTTAAATATATATATACACATATATGTATACACACACACACACAGAAGTATATATATTTTTATATGTGTGTGTGTGTGTGTGTATATATATCCCAGAACTTAACATTAAATATATGTATTTATATTTAAGTTCCGGGATATATATACACACACACACACATATATATTTTTAACTTAAAGTAAAATATACATATATACATATATATGCTTAATATCATACTATTAATTCAATACAAATATGTAAGACTAGGTGTGAAAATTCACATCAGATCATTTCTCTTTTTCATTTAAAATGAACCAGTTTTAATAGTTATATTGTTTGAATCAGTGAGATAATAAAGTCGAGGGTAAAATTTAACTCATAAATTAAACTTGGGAGCTATTTTTCTGTTTAAAGCCATAAATAATCCAGACAACCCACCACAATATGTGGTAAAGCCTTTGTTTACATATTTACATCTATTTCAATAGCAGTCCATTTTGAAAAGCGTGTGTCAACATGTCAAGGATGACAAAAGGTGTTTGATACTAACCCAAATGCATCACCTCCATAAGAAAAACAAATCCTTGCACAATGTCTTCTAAATATTGAGTTGGTAAACTTACATCCCTAAACCTTCATCATGTTTTAATGTTTCATTTTATTTTTTTCTATTCTACTATCCTAATTTAAAGATATCTTTATAACTTGTTTGTTAAACTACAACTTTTATTTGTATAATGTTCCTTTAGACTTTCTCTGAAAAGTGAATGACTCATTATTAAAGAGATATTTCTATCAACCACCACTTTTGAATTATGTTATATTCCTTGTAAAAAGTTTGTAATGTGGCTCATTCCTGAAAGCAGTGGTTGAACAATCTAGTTGCACTTTATAAAATTCTCTGGGGAATTAAAATCAACAACAGCAAAAAGAAAACAATAATTCCTTAGCCTTAACATAGAAATTTTGGTTTATTTAGCCTGAGATGCAGCCCATGTATTAGCATTTTCTAAAATCTCCCTCATAAAGGAATAGATTTGAGAATGACTGGATTAGAAATTGAAGTAAAAAATCCTTAGAAATAAAATGTTATCCAGTCAATGAGAGACTGGATAAAGAAAATGTGGCATATAGACACCACGGAATACTATGCAGCCATAAAAAATGATGAGTTTGTGTCTTTCATAGGGACATGGATGAATCTGGAAACCATCATTCTCAGCAAACTGACACAAGAACAGAAAACCAAACACCATATGTCCTCACTCATAGGTAGGTGTTGAACAATTAGAACATGTGGACATAGGGAGGGGAGTATCACACACTGTGGTCAGATTGGGGGATGCTAGGGAAGGGACAGCAGTGGGTGGGGTGGTTGGGGAGGGATAACATGGGGAGAAATACCAGATATAGGTGATGGGGGGATGAAGGCAGCAAACCACCTTGCCACTTATGCAACAATTCTGCATGATCTGCACATGTAACCCAGAACCTAAAGTACAATTAAACAAAAAAGAAATAAAATATTATTGCCAACATTTTTATGGTTTAATTGCATATTACACACTACACAACTTCAAACTCTCAATTACACCAGGCTACTTATGATTCTGGAGTCTGTTCTCATGTTTCCTTTGGACTGAACTGATCATTCTCTCCAATTTCCTCATTAACAACCCAAATCCTTTGAATCCCTAGCAGCCAAGTTTAAAACTCTTGGTGAAACATGACTTAATGAGTTATAACCACTTCTTTTAAAAATCCTTTATTATTAATTTTATCTAGCTTTTGTTGTGCATATAATTCTCAGTCAATTGCCAACTCTGTTGTGACTAACCTAACAGCTTGTGATTCAGTAAATTCAAGGAGTATTTCAGTTTAATTTACAATATTGATTGGGTTAGCACAAACCTGTCAGTGGCACATAAATCAGGTCAAACTTGGGTTTCTTTAATTTGTATAATTCATACATATTGCCTTCTTAATATATGCATTATGTGAGCAACAACCATAGTATAAAATATTTAGTATTTGATTTACATTGATTCATGTTTTCATTTAAACACATTTATTTTTTAAAAAACTTTCTAATCCCACCATAAATGAAAACAAATTTTCCAGTTATAAAAGTAAGCACAATGAGAAATGTTCAATTAGCTCTGACTCAATATCATAGTTTTTATCTCTTTTGGATGGAAATTATCAAGTTGTGATTCTGTTAGATGTGCTAACAGAATCCTATTTTGCCTTGATTTAATCAGAAAAGAGAGATTTAAAAAGAAAATAAATGCTTTGTTATCTTTTTGTTTTGTGTGTGTTTTTTTGTTTTGAGACGGAGATTCACTCTATTTGCCAAGGCTGGAGTGTCATGTCCCGATCTCGGCTCACTGAAACCTCTGCCTCGCAGGTTCAAGTGAATCTCCTGCTTCAGCCTCCCATGTGGCTGAGATTACAGGCGTGTGGCACCACATCTGGCTACTTTTGTATTTTTAGTAAAGACAGAGTTGCACCATGTTAGCCAGGCTGGTCTTGAACTCCTGACTTCAGGTGATCTGCCTGCCTCAACCTCCCAAACTGTTGGGATTACAGGCATGAACAACCTCACCCAGCCCAGTTCTTTGTAATTTTTTACAGTGTAACTTATATTTAATGTTACTTAATGATCTATCAATATGTTTTCTAAAATCAGTTGATGTACCAAGAGTTCTAGCATATGTTTTAAAACACTTACTTAAAAACTGTTCAACTGATGGTAACTCAATCATACCCACACCTACCCTTTCCACCCTCCCACCCCTGCCCACACATACAGTACACATTTTTAGCTGGGAATTATTCTAGACTTGACTATATTTTGAATACCTGTGTTTATATAGAAAGAATGTCTTTTAAAGAAAAACTCAAGACTTCTTTCAATACTCCTGGATTATGAACTCAAATTTTCACCTTTTTATACCCTACCAAATCTGTGACTCATGCTTCCAGGGAGAAAAAGTAGTAAAATTTTAGAAGTGTGTTAGACTGAAATACATCTTATATTTGTTAAAGTGTTCTCTGGGCACCTACAGATTTAAAGGAAAGCATTCTCAAGGAAGTCATTTGTCCACAATTGTTGAGTAATAGCATTTTATAGAATTTATGTATAAAGTCAACTCACTTTTTAAATAGCCAACATACGAAGTGATGTATTAGCTTCAGCTTGATGAGCTAATTGAAAGCAGTTGAGATAGTCTTAAAAATTCCAAACTTTTAATGTAAAAGGAGAGGTTAAAAAAATAATATTTGTAAAGATACTTCAAGAGATAATTCAAAATATGTTCAAAGAAAGGATTCTCAATATCATAGCTATGATCTTTTTGGATACAAATACTTTGTCCTGTTTTCATAAATATTTTTATCATTGGACTAATTTTACAAAAAGCTTCTTTCCTGATCTCTTAGTATAACTAGTATTTTTTATTGGCTTAAGGGAAAAATATTTCATAAAATCTATGCATCTACATTCATTTTAATAGTCCTAGCTACCTGGGACTTTCAATACATAGAAAAATACACTTATATTATTATTGTCTGCTTCAAGAAGTGGGAAGTTAAAAATGGAAGAATTTCTTCTCAGTGAAAAACTAAAATCAGTAGTTAATGAGTCAAAATAATGTTATGCAACACTAAAAGAAATGGAATAATTACTTACCTCTATGACCTGAATGCAAGTTATTTGAAATTATTTGAAAGAATTTGACACTAACATAAGGTGTTCAACTGAAACAGAAAAAAAAAAAAAGGATTACAAAAGGAATGTAGAAAACATATGATAGTGATATTTTCTAGCGTTTCTTGGATAGTGGAAATAGGCCCTAACTCAAGAACAGGAATATCAGTTAGTGTAACAAGCTTACCCCTAACAGAGAGATAACTAACAAACTATTTTTGCTTTTTAGATTTAGGTATTAAGATTACTCATTCAATATGTGAATTATTTTGCTTAGCATAATGTCCTCAAGGTTGATTCATATTTTTAAATATGATAGGATATGTAATTTTTATTTGCAACTTATACCTCAATTTAAAAAAAGAAAACAAAATACTTCTTATAAAAAGCATAATAATGAAAAAATCATTCCTTTAAATTTCCTATTCTTATTTCCCCATGTTTGGAAACTAAACTGTAATTAATGCATGGCTCTTAATTTGTAAGTTACTATATGTTATTACAGGAAGATAGTGTATGAGCTCTTATTTTATATTTTGCCAAATTCTTGCAATTTTAAGTCAATGGGTACTTGCAGTGGCAAATGTAACATAACATCTTTTAAAAATAGCCATATATATCTAGTTAAAAATAAAAGTCCAAAGCTTACCCAAGACCATGCTATCCTCTCTTCCTCTGCCTGCAGGATCCTCAAACATGGCAGTATTCTACAGGAACTTAGAGTCAATATTAGTTTCATGGTGCAAAATGAAACTAGTAAATACTATTGAGGATAAAAATATATACAAGACCTTAAAGGATAAAAATTCAGGAAGTGAAGACGATTCTGCAGGGGAACAATCATTGCAATAAATCATTGGGTTACATGAGTGGAAAGACAAGACTCCACATGGCATACTCTTACAAGGAAGTCCTTGATAAATGGAAAGGATATGGAACAACAGGGAAAAGAAACACAGGCAATAGCAGAGAAATCCAAAAAAATCCACATTTATTCCTCTAGGATCCTTTCTCCATCTCACAGAAAATACTTTGGTTTTAGATTATGAACCACCAAGGTATGCGCAATATTTTCAGTTCCAGGGGAGCCCATATATGACTTTACTGAGGAGTCTTTTATATCCCATTTGTCACTTTGCTAAAACCAGGCTTTTTCTCTTTTAAGCCAAAAACAAATGATTAATGTCTGTTTCTCCAAACAAGGGAGACAAGTTAGAACCATGTGCCCCATGAGAGTTTTGAATCTTAAACATGTTATAAATCATTAGGTAGCACAGATCATTCTTTCCTTTACTAATTGTCAGTAACAGAATTCTCAGTTTCCCTGGAGATAAACATAGAGTTGTATCTGCAGATGTAAGATAACCCTACTCTTGCAAGCTCATAAAAGGCTGAACGATGTGAAATAAATGAATAACTTAAGTCTCAGGCTCAGTGTGCAAGTTATTTTATAGATGGTATGGCCCCTGTCATGTCATGCTGAAGTACCTAAGGAAATCAAAACTAACCTTTATATTAGCTATAATACAGCATGGCCAAGTAGCATTTAATCGTAAAGTTAAAAAGAGACTTAGTATAACTAAATCTCTTAAACTACTGACTAATGATCAAAGTAAGATAGAATAATACCTACAATTCACCTGAAAACTCTTCAGACACACGTTTATAAAGCTACAGCATTAAATAGTGCTTTTATACCTTGACTAGGGGTCAGAGGCATGGCATTCCTACCAGAAAGGTGTGAAATACCCTGTTTTTCTGCATCCACAGCATTACTTAACATTCTTTTAACTTTTAGATATTCTGATTGGAATATCTAAAAGTTACACTAGAATGTTTGCTGGTTTGTTTTTGATAGAGTTTTGCTCTGTCGCCCATGCTGGAATGCAGTGGCACAATCATAGTTCATTGCAGCCTCCACCTCCTGGGCTCAAGTGATCCTTCTGCCTCAGCCTTCTGAGTAGAAAGGACTACAGGTGTGTGTTTCCACATTCAGCCATGTTTTTTTACGTTTTGCAGAAATGGGCTTCTGCCATATTGCCCAGGCTGGTCATGAATTCCTGGCCTCAAGTGAGTCTCCCACCTCAGCCTCCCAAATGTTGGGATTACAGGTATGAACGACCGTGCCTGGCTGTACATTGGTCTTAAGAATAAACTTCCAAGAGAGGTGACTTTATAGAGTTCATTTAGACTATATTTTACTTTGTTATTATAAATTTAGATAATTTCTTAATTATTACTCCTATAAATTTTCTGGAGTAAAATGCATAAAACTACATGCATTAAGACTTTAAATAGTAAAAGCAAAGCATTAATTTAAATTGCTGACTTTAAAACAATGTTTAAAAGTTAACATATAGGATTATATATGAGTTAAAGTTCGTCAGGATAATTGTGTGTGTGTGTGTGTGTGTGTGTGTGTTTACGGGTGAGAGAAAGGAAGAGAGATAAAATGTAAGTTAATATCAATATCATTGCTATTTTAGAAATACTGTAAGAAGTAATATAAAGTCTATAAGTAATAGCCAAATAAGAAGAAAATAAATTAAGCCTGAATTACTGTTGGTTTGTCAAAAAAAAAAAAAAAAAGTTAAATGTGAACGTCAAAACAGTATTGGGTAATTTGCTATTCCCTATGAATATTTTTATTATTTGAGAAATATGTTCCAATACAACCAACTTATAGTACCCCAGAGCTACACATTAAAAATTGAAAATATGCCAAGCAAACTTAATTTAAGAGGATTAATGAAATTCGAAGTTTAATTGATTTTTTAAAATTAAATATAGTGGAATTTTTATAGAAAAATGAACATTTTATAAAATATTCTACCTATGAGCTGGGTGCTATGGCTCACACCTGCAATCCCAGCACTTTGGGAGGTCAAAGAGGGCGAATTACCTGAGGTCAGAAGTTTGGGACCAGTCTGGCCAATATGGCAAAACTCTGTCTCTATTAAAAATACAAAAATTAGCCAGTCTTGGTTGCAGGCACTGTAACCCCAAGCTACTCAGGAGGCTGAGTCAGGAGAATCATTTGAACCCAGGAGGCGGAGGTTGCAGTGAGCCGAGATCATGCCACTGCACTCCAGCCTGGGTAACAGAGTGGGACTCCATCTCAAAAATAAATAAATAAAAGAAAATAGATAAACTATAAAAGAAAATTCTACCTGTGTTTTTATGAACACAAAAACTTGAGATAGAGTGCACAAAAAAGTCATTGCTTTCTCATGCTGTAGCCTCATTTTCAAATGCAACAGCTTCACATGAATCTACAGTGAAATGCATTCTCAACCTCTCACTTTGGGGGTTGGAGTTTTGGGAGGTGGGTACAAAGAATACCATATGCCTTCTTACTCAACCAGCTTAGTAAATGAGATGTAGAAAAACACAATTCAGACTACATATAAACTTTAATTAATAGCTTTCCACAAAAATGGTTAATATAAAATATATTGAACTTACAATTATTTCTAGATGATTTTGAGCTTATATTATCATTGATCATCACCTCCTTTATTTGGCAACTTGCAATCCATAAAATTTATTTAAAATAATTATAGATTTGATATTTGGAGAGCCCTCTTGTTTAAATCACACTTTGACGTCTTTGGAATCACTATTAGAATAACTCATTTTAATTAAAAGTACTTATTAAGATATATTTGGGGAAAAAAAGCCTTAATTACTTGGTGAAATAACACCTGCATATTTTAAAATTAGAAGATAAAAACAATCCTATTTAGCAATGTACTAAATATTTGCAAGGTTTATTCCAACAGTTCTAGGATTTATGATGTGACAATTTTTATTCCAGTCCCTTAATCTGACAATATGGACTATCCAGACTCAGCTGACAAACTGGAAAGAAATCTCAGCTTCTTTTTTTTTTTTTTTTTTTTTTTTTAGACAGACTCTCACACTGTCACAAGGCTGAATGCAGTGGTGCAATCTCGGTTGACTGCAACCTCTGCCTCACTGGTTCAAGCAACTCTCTCACCTCAGCCTGCCTAGTAGCAAGGACTACATGCCCAGCCACCATTGTATTTTTAGTAAAGACGGGTTTCATCATGTCGGCCAGGATGGTCTCAGTTTTGACCTCGTGATCCTCCTGCCTCTGCCTCCCAAAGTGCTGGGATTACAGGCATGAGCCACCACTCCCCATCAGAAATGTTAGATTCTTTGAAACAATTAGAACACGTGGACACAGAGAGGGGAGCATCACACACTGTGTTCAGTGGGGAGAGGGCTATGGGAGGGACAGCGGGGATGGGGAGGGATAATGAGGGGAGAAATATCATATATAGGTGATGGGGGGATGAAGGCAGCAAACCACCTTGCCATGTATGTACCTATGCAAAAATCCTGCATGATCTGCACATGTACCCCAGAACCTAAATTACGATTAAAAAAAAAGAAAAAAAATGTTGAATTATATGTTTAAAAGCCCATGAGGCAAGAGTTATACACTTGAATAAAGTTAGCAGGTTTCATACACCACAACATAATACAAATAGTGACTTTTAAAGGGTAAGAAGAGGCAGATCTGTTGACAACAGTAAAATAGACACTGGATAGATTGAAAAATAATTTTCATTTTTTTGAATGGAAAAAAATATTAGAATTCTATGGCTAGGGTACTCAATTTAGGAAGTAACTAGTATAAATATGGCTATTGTCAGAGTAAACATTTGTCCTTAAAAATTAAACTTTAGTTATATGGAAATTGATGCACATAAAATATGTTCACTGACCAGGTGTGTTGGCTCATGATTTTAATTCTAGTTACTCTGAGGTCTGAGGTGGGAGGATTGCTTGATCCCAAGGGGTCAAGGCTGCAGTGAGTTGTGACTACCATTGTTCTCCAGACTGGGTGGCAGAATGAGACCCTGCCAAATAAATAAATAAATAAATAAGAATAAAATAAAATATTACATTCAGTATTACTGCTGTGTAACATTTTTCTGGAGTAATCATGCTATATTTTCTGATGCTTAGATAAACTATAATTAAAATATAAACATAAATTGTTTCTTCCCTTTGACAATGAAATAATTCAATTTTTTTTTTTTTTTTTTTTGAGATGGAGTTTCACTCTTGTTACCCAGGCTGGAGTGCAATGGTGCGATCTCGGCTCACCGCAACCTCCGCCTCCTGGGTTCAGGCAATTCTCCTGCCTCAGCCTCCCGAGTAGCTGGGATTACAGGCACGCGCCACCACGCCCAGCTAATTTTTTGTATTTTTAGTAGAGACGGGGTTTCACCACATTGACCGGGATGGTCTCGATCTCTTGATCTCATGATCCACCCGCCTCGGCCTCCCAAAGTGCTGGGATTACAGGCGCGAGCCACCACGCCCGGCCAATTCAATCATTTTTTACACAACTGAGAACTAGCTGGCCATTCATGTCGGTAGAAGGATTTATTCTGCATAGATTTGCATTGTGAGTTTGGAGATAAGTTCAAAGATATTTTAAAGCATTGACAATACTCACTACTGAAAAATACTCTCATGAAGAATGCTTTCTTTCCATGTAAAGTCATGGGGCGTGGTCTCTAGTAGGGTAGGTGATCCCACATACCTAAAAATATAAATATTTTAAATGAACAAATTTTTTTTCCAGTGTGCAACAACTATGACAACTAAGACATTGTTTCTTGCCTCATCTCATATCTACTATTTTCATTCCTGATTCTACTCTCATTTTTTGTGACATTTAGAGAACACTTTGTATAATTGGCACATTTTTCAAAAATTTTTTGTTTAATTCCCACATCTCTACAAGGTAGATATTTTAATTATCTCTATATCAAATATATGAAAGCTGAGGCACATAGGTAAGTGACTGGACCAAGGCAGTACAGTTAGAAAGTGGATTGTTCAGAATTAAAATACAAGTAGTTGCCCCAGGGTTTGTACTCTTAGCCTGAAAATATATGGACTCTACATTTAAAATATTTACAGACCATCTTAGAAATTTTATCCTTACTGCCAAGGGAGATCACCCCCAAATAAACAAACGAATAAAAAATAATTTGATGGAGAAACAATCCCCACATATTTAGAAATTTGGATCACATTTTATAAATATAATTTCTTTTAATCATTGTTCTATGAACTTAATTTTACCTTAGACATCAGCGCACAACATTTTTCAAATGTTTTTCCACTTTTCAATACTCCTGCAATATTTAGAGGCTTCTTTGCTGTTTTGTTTTGGCCTGAATATGCCAGATAATATAAACAAATTAAACTCTATTAGACGGTAGTATGGCCCAAGAATCCAGAAATATGAAAATTTTACCAAAACCATAGCCTACTTTCTCCAGAAGGTCCTCAGTGGATTAAAGATCCACTTGAAAAGAATGACAAGGAAAGTAAAAACACTTGTGGTTGTTGAGCTTGCACTCATGTGCAAAAAATGTGGTAAAACAGACTGAAATGTAACAATAAGGGATCACACCTCCTGCTTCCCACACTCAAACATGAATCATAAAATGTTACGCTTCAGGTGATCCATATAGAGAAGCACTGATGACATGAAAAGAGGAAGAAGAAAAACATCCTCCCCAGCTATTTTCTGGGAATGCCTGCAAACATTCTGCATTCAGCATCCTGAAATATGATCGATTGGATTGGTTATCTAAAACGCCTACAGGAAAACACAACACAACGCAACACAACACACTTCTTTCTCCATCTATGAGGCTTGAATATGAGCTGGATCTCCTTTTATCCCCGAGCGAGGTCACCTACAACTTTGTGTCAGCCTCCACCTCTTGCTTGGGCAGGGCCCACAGATCTGCAAAGTCCATCTTTTCAGAGGAAAAGTTGCTCTGTTTTCTCCTATAACTGTAGTTGCTGTTCTGAACTCTTATTCCCCCAAGGAATTTCCTCCTTGGCTCTGTCTTCCTAGGCTTTTGGATCTGTCTTCCTCTTGCCCTGTATCCTGTCCCTATCCCTAGACAAGAATAGCCAATAAATGTCTTTAATCTTCCCACAGGTACCCAGAAAGCCCCTCCAGCCTAAAGAGGAAGAAACAAAGATCATCTTCTGCATGTCCTTCAGGGAACCACTAGACAGGTCAAAGGCATGAACTTAATTTTAAGACAAATCCATATTAACTCTCGGTTACCCACGAGCCACAATAGGAATGCTGACCCTATCCCCACAGAATGTAGTTGCTGGCTGGGGAATGGAGGATGTCAGGCTCATAGGTGCCTTTTTACCAAAATTCAGCTGCCCCTCTCCTCCTTAAACAGCCCCTTGTATACTGCAAACTTTAGATTAGATTACAGAGTTCTGAAAGAGTTAATTCCATCAGTCTTTGCCAGCTGATGTTTAATGAAGGGACTGATTCTTTGCACTGAGTGCCCTACTCCACCATTTTCTCTATGTCACAGTCTCTGGTCTACATTTATTTATTTACTTTTATTGGACTGTGAATATTGGTTTGTTTTTTAGTCCCAAAAGAGAATCTATTTATATAATAGTTGAATGGGCAATCAAAATAACATAAATCAAATTTATGTATGCAAGTGTGTTTCTCTTTTATTTTCATATGATTCAAAAAGATTTTTTAAACATTCACTAAGCACACAGTGTTGTGCTTCCATTTGAACTAATTATTTTCAATATACCACCTTGATATACAATTCAACACATTACTTTCATTTGTTTTTAATATACTCTTAAATTAGTGATTTAATTTTACTTTGATAAATCATTTTATTTGATTCCAATCAATAAAATCAATAAAACATGGGAAGTCTCTGGGCTTTTTTCTTCTTTCCCTTTTTCGGCTTTAACAGAATGCCTGCATTATTTAGCTCCTGGCCCTTTGGCTTGCATCACTCAAACTTTTTGTTTGTGTTGTAACATATCCTACTGTCACATCTGCAAAGTCCTTTTTAGCATGGAAGGCAACATTTATAGGTTCCGGGGATTAGGACATAAGTATCTTTGAGAGACATTATTCAACTTACCACAAAAACAATTTGTAAAGAAACTTAACTATAATTTAAAAAGTAGTAAAAATAAAAACCAAGAAAACAAGAACCATCAATAACAATAGAATACATATCTTAAACAATTTTAAACTCTAAGTTTATGGTGTTAGAAATTTTGTATTTATGTTTAAATCTATATACTTGCTACTCTAAGATGTGTCACTATTACAATAGATGTTCCTAAACACCCTCCAGATCAAAGCAAATGCCTGCATTGTTCTTCTGTTTATTTGATTACATAGTGACAGAATTGCTAGCACCAGAAAAATTAAATTGCCCTAATTCAGCAGAGTCAGCCAGTTACATATAGTAAAATACTTTACAGGCATTACAAGTTAATTTATTTGAGAGAAACATGCTAACGTACCTCAGGCAAATCCATTTAGTAAATGCACTCTGTGGCTAGGAGAAATGGAGTTTGATATTGACTAATCTGAGCCATTGAGTTGTCTGCTGAGAAGAAATTGGAAAATTGACTTTTATATTTGGAGAATTTTGATGGGAGTATGAATGCCCCTGGATGTGAAGCCAAAATAATTTGTGATATAGAAATGAAAAAGTTTGCCATTAACATCGCCATCTCAAACTATGTTTCATGTGTGTACTGCTGTTTTTCTTCCAATTCTCCTTTATCTCCCAGCTAGAATGTAAACTCTATCGGAACGGAACACTTGTCTTCCTTATTCATTATTTTAGCGCCTAATTAATATTAGGCATTCAATAAATAACCAGTTAATGCTTTCAGTTGATTTTTGTTAAACGTCAGTCAGTTTTGAATTGCCACAAACTTGCTCATGAAAGCCTCATCAAAGCAAATAAAATTATCTATATATCTGTCTCGACTGGTTTTCCTCACCCCAGAAATATATTTAAGAATGTTATATTATGGCATGGTTTTTATTTATTGTATACTTGTTACTAACACTCATATTTGCTTTGATAATATTAATATTTTATTTAATTATTACTAACAGATCTCTGATTTTTTTTCAGGACAGCAGAGTCTCCAGTTAAAATCTATCATCTCCCTGGGTTTCCTTGCAACTAGATATAGCTATATGACATCATTCTATCATTCTGACCAGTGTTATAAACAGAAATGTACTGGTTGAGGATTCCATAAAGTTATTGTCATCCTAACATTAAAAAAAATTAATATGTCCATATCTTTTGGGTTTTGTCTTCCAATTTTATTTTTTACTAAAATTTGAACTCAGTTCCTAGGTGTGGAGAAGCCATTTTTAAACCAAAAGGCTAAAAGCTCCATCACAAAGAAAGTAAACACACAGCTAACATGTGCCTGGGTCTTTGGTACTGTGGAGTAGCTGCACCAGCCATGAGATATATATGTCTGCACTCCTTGCCACTTGAGGAAGACTACCACTTATTCACTAAGCAAGATTTCTGTTACATGCAGCAACACGTGTCCAGATGATGACTAAGAAGAAAATCTTACGTGGTGGATATCCAGTTCACATAATTGTATGTGTTAAAGAAAGAGGAAAGAAACACAAACACCGGCTCAACAGTCAAAGACATGTTTATTTTGGAGAATAAACCTAAGAGGGAATTCTGGCTGATTTTGGACAGGAGTGCTCTCTTTTACAGACAAAGAGTATTGTGAGAGCTTGGAATGTTTCTGTGTCAGGGGGAAGTTTATGGTGTGATTAGAATGCCCCTGGTCAGAGGAGAGGTCATCTTGGGGCTAACATTTCTCTGGTCAAGGAGAGATTTGGTCTGAGATGTTATTTGTGGTTTATGGTCATGCTGACTTTAGTTAGGCCGATGCCCTTTGGATTTAGGCAGTTTTTGATCAAGGTGAAACTTAAAATGCCAGTACTTGTCCAAGATAGCAATAGTTAGTTCCTGCTCTGTCAATAATGAGGAATTCAGGCAATAATCTGCTCAAAAACCCCAAAGAAACTCTAGGCTCAGGTTGTTCATTTTATCAAAATGGCTTCAAATAGAAAACTATTTCTTATGCAGTTAAATTCTCAATTTTCTATAATTTGAACATATAATTAACATAGCTCCCTATAACAACCAAATATAAAGCAATGGGACTATGGTCTGGTTAAAATATTGTGTTCTTTTTAAATATTTAGACATGAGTGAATTATTAGAGTTGGGGTAAAAATCTGTCATAAATCATATTTGTTCACATTACTGCATTTGTTTTGTTTCTTCTGAAGGCAGTGATTGGTTTGAATTTATAATTTTGAAGTTATAATTCACTAGTATGTATTTAAATCTGAGGCTTTTTTTCATTAATTAAATATAATTCATGTGGTGTTGTATAAGCTGATAATTCTTCCCTTCAGGTATGTAGATTTTTTTCATTAGTTCTTTATTTTTCTTTTCTATATGCTGTTCTTTCTTTTGAAATTAACATATGATCACCTGGATAATTTGTCTAAATATTTTACCTTTTCTTTAGTAAAGTGTTAGAATTTCTGTTCCACATTGTGGTAAGGTTTTTCAACTTGATCTTCCAGTTCCCACGTTCAATATTAGGTGAAGTGTATTATGTGTCTCACGTATTTGATTGTGTTATTGTATTCACAGTTTTGTTAATTTTAATTTTTAGGAATTATTTAGTCACTTCAACTTTCCTTTTTCAATAGAATTCTAATAATATTTATGCAATATTTTCTTTCTTTCTTTCTTTCTTTTTCTTTTTTTTTTTTTTGGAGACTGAGTCTTGCTCTACCACCCAGACTGGAGTGCAGTGGGACAGTCTTGGCTCACTGCAACCTCCACCTCCCAGGTTCAAATGATACTCCTGTTTCAGCCACCCAAGTAGCCAAGATTACAGGTGCTCACCACCACTCCCAGCTAAGTTTTGTATTTTTTGTAGAGGTGGGGTTTCATCATGTTGGCCAGACTGGTCTCGAACTCCTGACCTCAACTGATCTGCCTGCCTCTGCCTCCCAAAGTGATGAGATTATAGGTGTGAACCACTGCACCCAGCTGTATTTATTCAATATTTTATTGAATAACCCTGAGATTTGGCTCCCCACATTAACTCATTCATTGAAATAGCATTATGTTTCCATAATTTTTTTTCAGGATCCTTATTCTACTATTATTTATTTTTTATATACATTTACAGATTATCATATAAATTGAAAACATCTAGAAGCTTGTTTGTATTTTCTTACTTATTTCATATAATAATTGCTCAGTTCACTTTATAGGATTCTCTCAAATAGTCTGAATCTAATGAGAAGCATCATTTGATAAGTGGGTGATGACTCAAAGATGTTACGTATCAAGTGAAGACTTAATAGTCGCTTTGTATCCAAGGTTCTGGAAGAATCCTCAAATACGCCAGTTTCAGCTATCCTCCAACTTTTACTGTTGGAATATTATAGGAGCCTGTGTTTAAGTAAACTCTACAGAGTACATTTTCAAATTTTAACACTTTTAATTTTGAAACAATTTGACATAAAATTTGAAGAACTAGCATACAGAATTTTCATATTCCTATACTTACATTCCACAGACATAAATATGTATATATGTATATGAGGTTGAGGCTTCTCTTTCCTTTAGAATTTTGTGGATATTCTGGGTTTAGTTTCAGTATATAAGATACCATATAGATGTGAAAATACAGATCAAAATCAGGCAATAATGTTAAATTACATCAAATATAGTATGAAGGTATACATGTATGCATATGATAAATACATATACATGTATCTACACAGTATACTCACATGCAGATAGATGATAGAGATGTATATACTTTTATTTCTGAAACTTTTGTCCCTTTACTTTGAAATAATTCAGTATGTATGTGTTAAAAACAAAGAAGGCCAGGCGCAGTGGCTCATGGCTGTAATCCCAGGACTTTGGGAGGCCGAGGCCGGTGGATCACAAGGTCGAGTTCAAGACCATCTTGGCCAACATAGTAAAACCCCATCTCTACTGAAATTACAAAAACACTAGCTGGATGTGGTGGTGCACACCTGTAGTCACAGCTACTCAGGAGGTTGAGGCAGGAGAATTGCTTGAACCCGGGAGGCAGAGGTTGAGTGAGCTGAGATCATGCCACTGCAGTCCAGCCTGGAAACAAAGCAAGACTCCTTCTCAAAACAAACAAACAAAAAAACCCAAAGACATTCTTCTATAATCTCAGTAATTTCAGACAAAGAAAACTTTAACAAAATAACACAAGAATTTCTGTATACCTTTCTTCCAAATTTTCAAATGTTAACATTTTATCACACTTGCTTTAGAGTTTATTTTTGTTTTGTATGAGAGTTTTGAGTGCAGGCTGCAACTGGATGTCAGTTTGTCTCTAAAAACACACGCTTACATGTGTATTTGCAAATTAAGTAAGAATACTGTCTTGAATAGCCATGGAAAACTGTCAAAAATTAACATACTAATGTTAATTAATATGGACATTAATAACATATGATCTAATCTACACACATAATTAATGAAGCCAATTGTGTCGCAAGTATCATTTTTCTGGTCTAGAGTTTAATCCAGTATATGTGTAACATCCTTCTCTCCGCTGATACTATGCAAGCAAAACTGTGTTCCTGTGAGATTGGGAAGCTGTTATCAATAGGGATTCTGATACTCATGTTAAGGTCAGTAAACAGAATGAGGAACAAGAAATGATAGTTTGCAGACTTGCTTTAAGGTAAAGAATCACTGAATCAGCCATCTAGCTGTGGACACTCATATTAGGAAAAAAGAGAGAGAGAAAATTAAAGAACTAACAATTAGGGGGTGTAACATTTATGCAAGAGAAAATATCCATTATTTCCACTAGTTCTTTGCTTTATGGGTTCAAGTTTTTGTGTCTTGCAGAGAAAGAGGGATGCTTACCAGTATTTTCATACTATATTTGTTTTGATTTAATCTAACTTAATTGCCTCATTTTGATCCATTTATTCCATCCTTGTGACTGACATCTTATCTTGAAACTGAACCTAGAACTTCTATAAAATTCTACTGAAAAGAGTTGCTTCCACAGTATATATTCTTGGCTTTGTTTTCTTGCATATGTTTCATCATGTACATTTTATTTCTCCAAGTGATTAATTCAAATCTATTTTACTTCTTACAACAATCCTTCCTGTACCCTGCTCTCATCTTACTATTAAACCTTTCTTCTTCACAGAAAGTCTATACTTTTACTTCAATGAAGATGTCATAACAATGGAAGGAAAGTGTATGTGTCATTTATAACAACTTGAGATTTGAGTTTACTCTATTTTTACATAAAACAAAATAATACCTTATTAATTTTCATTTAATAGCATTTAGTTTAAATACAATGAATAAAAGGGAAAATTGCTTTGATATCATCTTTCATGCCCTACAAATGGTATCTAAAATTACAAAAGATAAAATATCAGTTATATAATCATGAAGTCAGAATATTGATTTATAGAAAAACACATGAATCAAAAATGTTAAGCCAGTTAGCATACTGGCTACATTCAGACTAATTTTCGTTGCCATCCTTTAATTTTAGTCAGAAAGATCTCAACAGGTATCCAGAGCTACAGTTAAATAACCTTTTAAGCAAATCCTCAATTACATACCACACATGTTACAGGATTCTTTCTTTCAGTTCTGCTTCGCTACCCAGAAATCTCTGTGGCTGCCATGACCTCTAAGCAGGGACTTGTACAGGCCTACCAGGGATGTTCTGCTCACTAGGCCCAGCAGCTACCAGCCCAGATTCCATGCCCACCCAGTGTCCACACAGACTGCAACTGAACTGCCTGTGTCACAAGCAGCTTCTGCACTGTGCACCAGTGTCTAGATGAGGGGAACATGGTGGTGCTCCAAAACTTGGAAATGCCAGCAACTGTGGAGCCCCAAGGGATGCTACATCTCTTGCTCAGGGAGTCCTGAGGTCTGAGCCCCAAGAAATATTGCAGCATTGTAATTCATCAAGTGAAAGGGAATGGCACTCAGTGGCTTTTTCTCACCCATTGCTCAGTAAATAGTAGGGAATGGTACCCAGTGACTTCACTTCTTCATGCTGTCAGCACAGCAAACAGGGACATGTTATAGCTCTCTTGTTTCTGCCACCCACAGCTCAGTGAGTCCTGGATTCTTGTTCTGTGACCAAGAGGAATAAGGCTGATGGACACCAGACAGTGAGTAAGGCAGAGAATTTTATTGAGTGACACAGGGTAATCTATCAACTGCAAGAGCGGACCCTAAAAGTGGGTTGCCCTTGGCAATGAGGGGGGCCCAAAAGTGGGTAGCCCTTGGCTATAAGAGGGCCCTGAAAGTGAGTAGCCCCCAGGAGGCTGAGTCCAGGATTTTTATGAGCTCAGAAATGGGGAATTACATGGTGAGTGGTCCATGGGTGGTCTCTGGAAAAAGAACTATTCATTTAGTTGAAAGAAAAACATCATCCAGAAGGAACCAATTGAATGAGAGAGAGGATAAGATGTGGATAGAAGTTCCCATTCTGGTTGTAGACTCTGTGTTTCTCATTGATTTCACAGACAAATAATCATTTAATAATTTTAGGAATTAGTTTATAAAATCAAAACAAAACAACACAGTAAAGCAATGTGCATCTATGCATGTTTCTGAATTCCAAAGTCACACATTTAGGGAAACTTTAACATTAAAATAGGACACATTGTGGTAATGGCACCCAGAAACTATTGTGTGCCTATATATGATACACACACACATATGTGCTTTTTATTTATATAGATATATGTACACACACAAACACACACACACACACACACATATATATATGCGCTAGAGAAAGAATTTGAGAAATCGATTATTCAGGAAAACAACCTGTAGTGGGCCAAAGTATACAACCTAACCTCACATGCTTACCTGCAGTCTATGACTGCAGGCAAGTTACTCAATCTCCTTTTATCTCTTTTTTTTCTCATTCTTATTTAGACAAAATGCTTATCCTATTGAATTAAGATTTGAGGAGAAATATGTGTGTGGACAGAATATGTATAAAAAAATACAATAATTTCGCATAATTTTGTTTCCCTTCTCTGTCTCAACTCCATTCTTTTCCATCCTGCTCTGTACCTGGGAAGCTCACTTGCATGGACTACATGAAGATTTCCTTGCTGTGAGGCTTCTAGTTAAGGTTAAGCAATAAGAATACCAGCCCAAGACTGGAATGTTAAGAGGGGAGAGATACTAGTGTGTTTTTCCTACATGTCTTTCAGGTTAACAAGGATCACCTGTGTTATTCTACTGAAAGACCCAACTCCTGTCCTATAGCCATTCTCTCTATGGGTTTGAGTAGTGACTCTCTCTCACTGACCTTAGTGTTAAACAGATGATAATGCCTTCGAAATTTAGCTCTGTGGTATCACTATTCCATGTCTTGTTGATATTCTTAACTTTGACTATATATGTATTAATAATTCCTTTGTTGATTTTTTTAAATCACTAGAGTGGTTGTACACATTGGCTTACTCAGTTACAGTTCCAGTTTTATGCCTCTTGTTCTGGTGTACTTATTAATGTCAGATTAGCAGGGATTGGACGGTAGGTGATATGTTCACCTTATGAATAGCCTCACTTGAGTAGGCCATCTCTTTCCTGACATAACCCTGACAGGTATAGACCACTATAAAAATATTTAATTTTTTTATTAAATATACCACTATAAGTATATTTAATAATCATTCAGTAAATAGTATGAAAACATAATTATTTTAGCTCTTAATAAACAGATTATTAATAAAATATGCATCCAGAAATCATTGAGAAATTAAACCTGAAAAAAGTTTTATATCCCCAAGTAAAAGTTATTTGGTATTAAAATGATGAGAGCTCAAATTTATTTTGTTGTTTAATTCAGACTTAGCTGCAGAAGTGGAAATATTCACAAAATTACTTTATGCAGCTCATGAAGCGACCTTGTCACTGCAGAGGATGCCTGATTAATGAGACTTTTTAGTATTCTTTTATAGGCAAATTTTCTCATTATATTTAGATATTATTACTATTTTCTATGTGGTTTATTTTATGTTTTTGTCATAAAGTGTAGAATGGCCAGAAAATCTCATGACAATGTACATAATTTCATGCTAAGGAATTCAAAGGTATTTATTTAAATCTTCACAATTTTGAAAAACAGAGTCAATAGGCTCACTGATGTTTCCATATTATTAATCCAATTGTGTAGAGAATTTGCCTAGGAATAGCTAATAATATACCCTGTTTATTTGTTCTAGCTGTTAGGAGGCTCTGAAAAACTGACCTCAGCTTATTTTTACTAATACTTTTTGCTGATTTAGGCTGCTTACTGTGAAGTGGTTCCCTGAAGTTAACCTTTTTACATATCAGCAATTTATAACCTGCTAATTTTTTCTGCAATGAATTCATATATTTTTATGTACATTTTCTTTTATGTTACATTTACTTCTTGTTACCAGTTAATTTTGTTCCATCAAAAAGATATGTTGGAATCCTAATCCCCAGTACTTCAAAATATTACTTTCTTTGGAAATAGGATCTTTGCAGAGGTAATCAAGTCCAAATTAGGTTATAAAGGTGGGATCTAGCTCAATATCACTGGTGTCCTTTTAAAAGTTGGAAATTTGAACAAAGGGAGGCATACAGAGAGAGAAAAGGATCTGAAGAGGTATAGAGAGAAAACAGCCATCTATAAACCAAGGACTAAGTCCTGGAACAGATCTTTTCCTCACAACCCTAAGAAGGAGCTGGGCACACAGTCAAGAAGTGTAATACAATACATTTCTGTTGTTTAAGCAACCTAGTTTGTGGTACTTTATTAAGCAGCCCTAGAAAACTAATACATTTCCAGAAAGGCATCAGATATTTTTACTAAATCTGTGTATTTGGCCATTTTCATGCTGCTGATAAAGACATACCCATGACTGGGTAAGCATAAAGAAAAAGAGATTTAATGGACTCACAGTTCCACATGGCTGTGGAGGCCTCATCATCATGGCGGAAGGCAAGGAGGAGCAAAGGCATGTCTTAATGGCACCAGGCAAGAGAAGAATGAGAGCCAAGCAAAAGGGAAAACCCCTTATAAAACCATGAGATTTTCTGAGACTTATTCACGATCACAAAAACAGTATGGGGGGAAAACACACCCCCATGATTTAATTATCTCCACTAAGTCCCTCCCACAACACGTAGGAATTATGGAAGCTATAATTCAAGATGAGATTTGGGTAGGGAAACAGCCAAGCAATATCAGTCTATCTCTGATCATTCAAGTAAACTAGGAAAGAAAGGAGCAAAATATAGTATAGATCTCATCTTTTGATTGGTTAGAAGACACATATGAACATTGTGGATTGTTTCTAATCATTCTATTCTACACAGACTGTTTTTCAATATGACTGAAAATAAAGAACAGGCAATGCATTGACACAAATCATATTGAAAATATACCACAGTTAATATATTGACAAAAATCTTCACTTGAAAATTGCAGGAATGTTTGTATATAAACACTTTATTAATATCTAAGTTCATTTTTCAGCATCTGCAAATAGAAAAATAGCTTATTGTTGTTTATGCTTGTTCTCACCAAAATCACCTTAAAACTTGGATAACATTCAAAACAAACATCTCATTGAAGACAGAATAAGGTTACCATGGAACCCAAAACTTCAGAATCAAAGATCCTGATGTGAAAGAAAACAAACTGAAGCAAGCCTGATTTTCCACAACACCTTTTTCCTTAAGACATCTGCAGATTCATTAAGAGGCAGAGGCTAGAGGGACCAAGAAATCAAGCAGAACAAAGAAAGCACAGTGCTTAAACAACAAAAGAAAGGAAAGAAAGAAAAAGAAAGAAAGAAGAAAAAGAAAGAAAGAAAGAAGGAAAGAAAGAAAAAGAAAGAAAAAAGAAAGAAAAAGAGAAAGAAAAAAGAAAGTAAGAAGAAAGAAAAAGAAAGATTAGATTTCATTGTCTGCAAAGGAGAAGAGACCTCCATAAACATTCCAAATTTGCAGTTAAAATTTCAGAAGGGCTATATCCTAGAATGAGGTAAAGAGAAAGTCCTTAGGAATTAAATCTAGTCTCAAGACAACACAATTCCAGACTGATTGAAGAGACTTATTGCTACAAAAACCGCATCCCAGAAAGTCAGAGTCCATTCTCACAGGACACTGTTAAAGAATTATGCTCAAAAATTTTTCATATGTGAATTCCATCAAGCTTTCCAAGCCCAGATAATATCATACCACATATTTTTTAACAAAATAAATTTAGAATATCTTTCAAATATTTTATGCCAGTACAATATTAATAACTAAAATGATTAAATAGCAAAAAATAAAATTATAGCAACAATAGTTTTACATAATGATAAAGATATGCAAAATCTATATAAAGAAAACTGGAATTCTACAAAGCATACCAAATGTCAACTTGAACCAAATGGAAAGCCATCTCTTATTTTGAGGTAAAATGATAACATTGTAAGGGTTAATTTTTCCTATGTTTATATAATCCCAATGAAAATATTGGTTAGGTTTTTTGTGCTGTATTTTATTATTTCATGAAACTACATATTTGTACTAAAGTTATGATGAAAAGTGAAATATGTACAAATATCTAGGAAATCACTGAGGGGAAAAGGCTATGAGGATGGATAATTCCCTACCAGGTATTAAATCATAAATAAACATAGCTTCAATGTGGTAGTAGCTCAAAAATAAGCAAATAGATGAGGGAATAGAATAGAAATTCAATAGATAGATTCAAATACAATGGAGTATTTAGTATATTACTGAAATTGGCATCTCTAATCCCTGGGAAATAGAATAATTTTCTGTTTGAATGAAAGCCATTTTAATAAAAAGCAACTGTATCACATACAATATGGATATGCATTTATCACCACATGGAGGACTGAAATCCCACCAGACTAAAGATCTAGATGTAAGAAATAAATATTTAAAAAATTAGAAGATAACATGGCATGTTTCTCTATATCACCATAAGGAAAATTTAAAACAGATTAAAACTTTAAAAATGTAAAATAAATCATAGGGGAAAAAAATCCTCTCCAAATAAAAGCATCTTTTAAGATTGAAAAAAATGAGGCCAAAATCTGATAGAAAAATAAAGATACAAGCAGAAAATCATAAGAAGAATATTAAAAGATATATGAAAATGACTTGTAAACATAAAGTATTTTCGCTTAATACAAGAAAATAGGGGAGAGAGATCCAAGATGGCTGATCACTAGTAGCTCGGGCTCCTGGCTCCCAGTGAAAGCACAGAGAACGAGAGGACGCCACACTTTCAGACGAATATTTGTTGCTCACAGACCAGGAGATTCCCAGCAGAGGAGCCCCACGGGTCGCCAGGGCAACTCTTGTGGCCGGCGCGGCAGTTTTGCTGGTGCCTTAGCGCACCAGTTTTTGGTGCAGAGTCTGGAGATTCCCGGGCAGAAAAGCACCATCAATCTTAACACTGCTATTTTGGCCGGCGCAGTGGATTGCTCAGACTTTGGCACTGGGAATCAACAAGTTGGACGTCTGCTCAGAGACCTAGTTAGAAAGTCGGTAATTACAAAGACAACAGACGGATAAATATATAATGAAGGGAAGAAATCAGCCTAAAAAGGCAGAGAATACTCAAAATCAGAATGCCTCTCCCTCTACAGGGGATCGCAATTCCTCATCAGTAATGGAACAAGGCTTAATAGATTACGAGTGTGTTCCAATAACAGAAGCAGGCTTCAAAACGTGGGTGATAAGAAACTTCTGTGAATTAAAAGAACTTGTTCTAACCCAATGCAAAGAAACTAAGAACCTTGAAAAAAGGTTTGACGAAATATTAACGAGAATGGACAATTTAGAGAGGAATATAAGTGAATTGAAAAACAACACGAGAACTTCACGAAGCATGCACAAGTTTAAACAGTCGAATTGATCAAGTAGAAGAAAGGACATCAGAAGTCGAGAACCAGCTCAGTGAAATGAAACGAGAAGACAAGATTGGAGAAAAAAGGATGAAAAGGAATGAGCAAAGTCTCCAGGAAATATGGGACTATGTGAAAAGACCTAATTTACGTTTGATAGGTGTACCTGAATGTGATGAAGAGAATGAATCCAAGTTGGAAAATACTCTTCAGGATATCATTCAGGAAAATTTTCCCAACCTGGCAAGGCAGGGTAATATTCAACTCCAGGTAATACAGAAAACACCACAAAGATATTCTTCAAGAAGACCAACCCCAAGGCACATAATTGCCAGATTTATTAGGGTTGAAATGAAGGAGAAAATACTAAGGGCAGCCAGAGAGAAAGGTCAGGTTACCCATAAACGGAAACCTATCAGACTTACAGCAGATCTCTCAGCAGAAACCCTACAAGCCAGAAAAGAGTGGGGACCAATATTTAACATCCTTAAAGAAAAGAACTTTCAACCCAGAATTTCCTATCCAGCCAAACTAAGCTTTATGAGTGAAGGAAAAATTAAATCCTTTGCGAACAAACAAGTACTTAGAGAGTTCACCACCACCAGGCCTGCTTTACAAGAGCTTCTGAAAGAAGCACTATACATATAAAGGAACAACCAATATCAGCCTTTCCAAAAATATATCAAAAAGAAAAGAACATTAACACAACGAAAAATTTACACTAACTAATGGGCAAAACAGCCAGCTAGCACCAAATGCTAGTATTAAAGTTATATATATTGTAATTGGATAAAAAGCCAAAACCCATTGGTATGCTGCATCCAGACCCATCTCACATGCAACGATACACAAAGACTCAAAGAGAAGGAGGAAGATTTATCAACCAATCAGAGAGTAAAAATAAACAAATAAAAAGCAGGAGATGCAATTCTCGCCTCTGATAAAATAGACTTTAAAGTAACAAAGAGCAAAAGGGGCAAAGAAGGACATTACATAATGGCAAAAGGATCAATGTAACAAGAAGAGCTAATGATTTTATGGATCAACGAGACAGAAAATTAACAAGGACATCCAGGACTTGAACTCAGACCTGGAACAAGTAAACTTAATAAACATTTATAGAACTCTCCACTTCAAATACATAAAACATACATTACCACCTCACACCTATTCCATAAGTGACTACATAATTGGAAGTAAATCACTCCTCAGTAATCGCATAGCATTTCATAGGTTTAAATGAAATATTGGTTGGCTGCTGGTTTGTTATTTTCTTCCCTTATTCCTTCCTGTTTACATCAAATATAATTATTGGTATAAAAGAGGTTTTCAATACCCATTACTAAACTGCATTCTAGCCTGGGCAAGAAAGCAATACCCCCATTCTCTCTCCCTCTTTCTCTTCCTTTTTCTTCCTTTTTCCTCCTCTTCTTTCTCTTCCTTTTTCTTCCTTTTTCCTCCTCTTTATTCTTTTTTCTTTCTTTCAAAAAAAAAAAAATAGGAGAAAGAAAATCAAAACTAGAATGAGATACAATATCTGATCTATCAGTTTATCAAAACAAAAAGTTGACAATATATGCTTTTGACAAAACTCTAATAAAACATTGATATTCACTACATTGATGCCGAGAATATAATGTGGTGCAACTCTTGAGGGAAATTAGTCAATATCTTTTAAAAATATGTTTGATTTTACCTTTTGATTCAGCAATCCCATTTTCTAAGAATTTACCCTGTGAGTAAATTTCTAATAATGTAAAAATACATCAGAACTGGGGTTATTCATTGTAGAAGTATTTATGATACAAAAAAATTAGATATAATTTAAATGCCCCTGTACATGTTGAATACTCTGTGGTCCATCAACACAACTCTGTACTAAGTAGCTATATAAAAGAATAAGTAGATATTTATAAATTTACATGTATTAACGTCTCAGATATCTTGTTAAGTGAAAAAATAAGGTACAAAAGAGTATCCATACCATGTTATATTTTTTGTAAAAAGTAGGAGCGTAAGAAAATATGCAAGTATTTGCTAAATTTTTGTAAAATGGAAATACAGAAAAGCAAATCAGAAACTTATGAAATTTGTTACCTGTAGGGGTGAGTAGGCATGAGAAGGACCGAAGAGGGAATAACAAATCTGAGTTGTCTTCTTGAGTTACAGGTCTAGCTAAGTCCAGGAAAAAACGTTCTTTCCTTGCTCCTTCTGGCTTAGGTGTGGAGTAATCATTACATGCCTCAAGTGCTTTATTTTCCCTACTTGCACTTTTGCAAAAGTTTAACTTCATTAAACTTTCCTCAATTATTGCTTTTGGGTAACCTATAAATTTTTTTTTTTTTGAGTCAGAGTTTCACTCTTGTTACCCAGGCTGGAGTGCAATGGCGCGATCTCAGCTCACCGCAACCTCCGCCTCCTGGGTTCAAGCAATTCTCCTGCCTCAGCCTCCCGAGTAGCTGGGACTACAGGCACCCACCACCATGCCCAGCTAATTTTTTTTTGTATTTTTAGTAGAGACGGGGTTTCACCATGTTGACCAGGATGGTCTCGATCTCTTGACCTCGTGATCCACCCGCCTCGGCCTCCCAAAGTGCTGGGATTATAGGCGTGAGCCATCGTGCCCGGCCTGTAACCTATAAATTAATTGACAAAAGCAAAATTGACATAAATATCTTATCTATAAAATACACACACACACTCACACATACCACACATATAAGAGATGGAATCCCACTCTGTAACATAGGCTGGAGTGTGGTAGTGAGATCAGACCGAAAAGCAGCCTTGAACTCCAACGTTCAAGCCATCTTCCCGCCTTAGCCTCCCGAGTAGCTGGGTCTATAGGCATGCAAAACCACATCCAAATAGTTTTTAACTTTTTGTAGAGATGGGATCTTGCTATATTGCACAGACTGGTTTCAACCTTCTGGCCTGAAGTGATCACTCTGTCTTGGCCTCCCAAAGTGCTGGGATTGTAAGCATGACCCATTGTATCCAGCCTACAAAAACATATTTATTTTACCAATCATTTCTATATTATTTTCATCTTTGAATGTTTATATTTTTGGTCTTCCTATCACTCTTCGTAAAATTGGTTAAAAGGAGGCTGGAGCTTACGTATCTCTTTTCTAGGATATTCCAGGCTTTGCGTAGTTACTTTGATTAGATTTTATGTCTATGTTTTTGAAGACTGAGGTAATGGTATGACAATGAGATTCTATTCTGCACTTGGAATTAGCATTTTTAATTTTAATTTTTAAAAATTAAAGAAATCTAAGAATCCTAGGAAACACAGGAAGCATATATATGATAGAAAATGCTTTTCAGTTAATTAAGAGTTAGCTTGTAACTTAAGTCTTAAACATGTTGGAACACAGAAAGAAACAAGAAACAGCACTAACAGAAAAATTAAGGAAAAAAAAAAAGAAAATTTAAAATAACCGTGTTTTCAGTATTTCTTATACCTTCTGGTGCCTGTTAGAATATTTTTCTTATATATTTAATGCTTTATAATAGTCACCACAATAAATTCACCAAATATGTATTTTGTTAATTCACATATAGTTTACTTCACATTTTCTGCTAAGATGTTTGTTTTGTTTAGTTTAGTTTTAGATAAAATATTTTTAGTTTAATTGGACCTGTGCATTGGTAGGGAGTACCTAATTTTCATACACAAGCAATATAGTGTAAATTACCACATTAATCAGAAAACAGTATTCAAATCTGTTGGATACAAACCAATGTCATAAAAAACATGGATATTCTAAAACTCATTCCCATTCTCATTTCCATTCTAATTTTTAAACACAAAAGTAGAATGAAATAATCTATATAATATCAGAATTGATGGCAAATGTTAGCTCAAATCTAATTATAAAATATTGTTAAGAAATTGGTGTGTAAGTACAATTTTGGTTTCCAAATAAAAATTTCAGGTTTTAAAGCTTGTTCTGGAAAAGGAGTTTAGCACATTGGCTGTATAATATTATTATAGCAGTCTTTGCAAACAGCCAGTACCCTCTAGTGTACATTATTAATAAAACTCTCAAGTAAAATGAGCATCATTGCCTTTCTCTTTAACGATTACCATTTCTCTACACTGTGAGTTTGTTGTAATATTTTCAAGCATGTAATCAAGCAACGATTACCTAGTGAAATGATGAAACATGCTTATTATAAATACTTCTTAGCCATGGTGCAATCCATAGGAGTCCATTCCTTGGTACACAGCTGTAATTCTTATTCACGTTCATGTCAGTTGCAAATTTATATTGACGGAAGAATTAGGTCTCAAAGCAGTTCTTATTCTAAAACTCTGTCACAGATTATTGATTTAACTGACATTTAAACCATCATAGCGTATCACAAACATACACAAATCCTTACATATTCTTATCAAAGTCAATAAAAATTAAGTACAGAAAGCAATTTAAAAAATGTAAAGTAGAATATTACATTAAGGTGGCTGCTTTCCTGAATCATCTGGATTAACCAAAATTCCTATTATTTCTGGCATAATGTCTGGAAGCCTAATTGTGCACGTTGGGACATCCTCAACACTACCCAGATGCTACACCTAGTACATACTGAAATATTTTTCTGATTTCAATATTAAGCAATTACTCTCAAGTTCACACTGGCTGTCCTATATAAAGTAGCACAAAGCAATCAAATAACATATAAGATTTGCACATTTGGGACTGGAAAAGAGACAGATGCAATCCAACAAGAAATCTAGCATTCTTAATTTATTGTAAGAGTCAAAGAGCACTGGTTTTGAGATCATTATTTTGCAAAACAAAATCCCAACAGTGTCAAAGTAGTTTACCAGTTAATATGCTCAGCTACTTGCACTTTATTGTAACAATTACGTTTTCTGGTTATTATGTAGAGAGAGTAATATTTCAACAGCAAATTGGCTTTCAGAGGAAATTAAACATTCTTAAGAACGAAGATTTATCACCTGAAGGAAATGACTGTTTATTTCTTGCATTTAAACAGACAACTATACAATGGAGTACTTTTATAAAAGAATATAGCCTATGCCTACTTTTCATTTTTAGTTAAATAAATGCTACTTTTTTTTTACAAAAACATGATAAGTTAGAAGCCATTGTTGAAAGGCTCTGAGAAAATAGATTGAGTAAAGAAAAATAAGAAAAGTTCTTGGATAATAAAACTGTATCAGTGTAGATTCCTGAATTTCAGCAGCAAAAAAAAAAAAAAAAAGCTAAAATTAAATGTTCATATCGTATTGTGGTCCTTTGTTAAATAATTTTACTATACAGCATAACGACTTGGGAAAGAAATATTAGATTTTAACAGTTTTTAGAATGTGCGCTCAGAGCTGAAAGCAACACACATACACATAGACACACACACACATACACACAGAGACACACACACAGGTACCCACCTCTCCAGCTTCTAATTCTTAGACTAGTAAGATAGGATTAATGACTATATGAAAACAAAACAAAACAAAAACAGAAAAAGATATAAGTTTCTGAAAAGATGAGGGGAAAGGAAATCACAATAAAATGAATCTTTATGGCTGGATAAGAGCTTGCTAAATAAGTCAGAAAAAATATAGTATGAATAATCATATCATTTTATGCAATAAATGAATGTTTTCATTTCACTTTGCTTCTTATTTTTGACCTTTTAAAATTTGTATTAAAAGTTACATATCTCTTAGAAATCGCTTTAAAGAAATGACAAAATTATGTGAATATGAAATATATAATGGTGAATGTACAAGGGTAAATGTCCATTTCTCTCAGGAATGATTAGTAGTTTCCACATTTTTTTATGATTGCAGACCTCTGTAAAATAATAATTTAATGGCTTGAGGAAATTTTATTTCTCACTTCATACTGAAGAAATGGAAGCACATAAAACTTTTGAAAGAAAAAAATAATATCTTCAAGAAGTTAAATCTCTATATTGTATAAGAGAAGATTTGAATTGATAATCTTTGGTTTTATGATTGTTAATGCTTTTTCTCCCTATTTTCCTAATTATCATTTGGTTCAATGTAGAAAAGGGGTAAGAGCAGAATTTTATCTAAAATAGATCCTTTAAAAAACCCACCAGGTTCTGATTTTGGTCTGTGAAATCAACTTATGTTGATTTGAAATTACTAATGTTCAGTGTTATTTTTTAAATCAATGCTGAGATAGTTTTATTTGGTATTATGAAAGGGTAATTTTTCAATTTTATCATTCTTGCTGCACTTGTTAGCTTTGATTCTTCTGAAACTAACTGATATGGTTTGGCTGTGTCCCCACTGAAATCTCATCTTGAATCGTAACTCCCACAATTCTCGAGGGAGAGACCTGACGGGAAGTAATTGAATCATAGGGGCAGGTTTTCCCATGCTGTTATTGTGGTTGTGAATAAGTCTCTTGAGATTTGTTGGTTTTGCAAAGGGCAGTTCCCCTGCACACGGTCCCTTGCCTGCCATCATGTAAAATGTGCTGTTGCTCCTGCTTTACTTTTGCCATGATTCTGTGGCCTCCCCAGCCATGTGGAACTGTGAGAACATTAAACCTCTTTTCTTTATAAATTATCCAGTCTTGGGTATTTCTTCATAGCAGTATGAAAATAGGCTAACACCCTAATTTTCCATCATAACCTATTTGCTTATTCTGAAATATGGTCTTTAGAGAGGAGGCAAAGTAAATATTGTATTCTTTCACTTCATTTATCAATTTTCAGGAAATGAACTTGTATTCTGGCAACCTCCAAAAGAGACTAGTAGTATAACTATGAATTCATAGCTTTTTATACTTTGCTATATTTCAATCCATTTTTATCTATTCTCTTTTAAATTTATTTTATTTTAGATTTACAGGGTACATGTGCAGGTTTGATTACATGGGTGTATTGCATGATGCTGAGTTTTGGGCTTCTAATGATCCTGTCACCTAAGTAGTGAACCTTTGAACCCAATAGGTAGTTTTTCAACCTTTGCTCCCCTCTGTCTCCTCTCCCTTTTAGAATCTCCAAGGCCTTTTCTTCCCATCTTTGCGTCTGTGTGCACCCAATGTATAGCTCCCATTTACAAGTGAGAAATAATGCTCAATTTTTTTGATCCTAAAAAAATAGCAGGTGACAATTAATATATTATGCAAATATGTAATATGACTAGAAAGTTGGTTTGTGTAGTGATTTTATATTTAGCAACTAAACTAGAAATTATAATTATTTACTAAAGAAATGCTATAAGTTTAGTGCTAAAATATTCACATATAGAAAAAAATCCATCTTAAAACTTTTCTGCTGGTAGCTAAAACTGCATAGATGCCTGTGGATGCTTCTACATCATAACCTTTTCACTTGCTCAGACACAGAGCTTTACAACTACTGCTTATTTTGAACTGAATTGGCCTTTGGGAGTCAATAGGTGAAGCCATATTTTGTTAGAAGTATTCTTCTTTCCAATGTCAGGCAAGATGACAGTTTAATAGCAAAAATAGATTATATTTTTAAAGACGTGTTATTTATAGCTATATCCTTTATCTTGTTTTTTTAAAGCTTTAAAAAAGTCCTTTAAAATCTTCAACCATGTCTCATTGTAAATATTAAATGAAAAAATACTTTGTCTTATCATTTCAAATTATATTTTAATGGTTCTACATTCCAGATAATGATAAATGTATTTTATCTTGAAGGAAGATCATGAGATCTTCCAAAAAACTATGTTGCTTTTAGACTGGCTTTAAATGGTTTATTTTCTATTTCTTCAAAAACATGGAAAAAAATCATCATTCTAGAACATCACAGAACAAAGATAATGAAAACATAGGGTAGAGATTGTCAAACATAGTACAATGAACAAATACATTAAAAGTAAAAATTTGGATTAATATCTCTTAATATCATCATAAAATTATAATATTTATCATTCCAAAAATATTAAAACTATTATTAATGAAGCAGATACAAATTTTGAATGATTATTATATTACTGCTAATAAAAACATTGACTCCTGTCAGGTGCAGTGGTTTATGCATGTAATCCCAGCACTTTTGGAGGCTGAGGTGGGTGAATCACCTGAGATTGGGAGTTTAAGACCAGCCTGACCAACATGGAGCAAGCCCATCTCTACTTAAAGGACAAAATTAGCTAGGTGTGGTGGCAGGCATCTGCAATTCCAGCTACTTGGGAGGCTGAGGCAGGAGAATCGCTTGAAGTCAATCAGGTGTAAGTTGCAATGAGCACAGATCATGCCATCGCACTCCAGCCTGGGAAACAAGAGTGAAACTCCATTTAAAAAAAAAAAAAAAAAAAAAAGACTCCCTGAATCACAAAAAAAGAGCTACCAAAAAAAGAACCTGAAATAGTTATTTGTATAAGAGAAGTTTTCATTCTACAATTTAAGTTGCTAACTATTTACCTAGGAAAGACTTTTGTAGGATATCTTACTGCAAATTAAGTAACCTAAATAATTTCATATGGGACTTACTAACACCATGAGACAAGTTTTGTTATTATTACTGATTTACTGTTAAGAAAATATTTTTATGGTTGATATATGTGATATGTAACCACATAAGTTAAAAATGTATTTATTACCATCTATATGATAAACCAAGTTAAATAATAAGAGACAAATATCTCAAAGCATCAGCACTATATAAAATCAAAAGCTTAAGATAGGTGGGGAAATGGAAGAAAAGCCATACCTATTAAATATCTATTTTAGAGAAAATTCCCATATGAATGGAAAATATACATAAAAGGGTACTTATTGGGTTTTATAAATAACAGCAAAAATCAAAAGTAAAATAATTGTCCACTAGTAGGCAAATAATATGTAAAATATAATTTTATTAATACTACATAATATTATGGAACCATTATATTGAATAGAATGCTGTCATTAAAGAACCTTTAAGAATTAAATTCCAGTGAAAAGAACACCTAACAAATAGTAGACATTCATCCAGCGAGTATTTATTGCACCTATATGTATGTTCCAAGTGCTGTTCTGGCCTCTGGTGTCTCATTTATTTTAGAACTGAAACAAAAACAAAATTAGTTTTTCTGCTTTTTCTATGTATATACATAGATTTTAAATTGACTGTAAAAGAGTCTGGAAGACAGCAAAGAGAAGTTATTTTTGAGAAGCAGAGAAAGTGAAATTGTGATGAGAGAGATCGAATGAAATTTTGTACAGCCGGTGCTCCATATCCAGCATCCATGTTCGAAGATTCAACCAACAGTGAATCAAAAATATCCACAAAAATTAAAAATAATGATATAAAAATATAAATAATACAAACCAAAACACAATACAGTGTAACATCTGCTTACCTAGTATTTACATTGTATTAGGAATTATAAGTAATCTAGAGACAATTCAAAGTACATATGGGAGGATTTGCATAGATTATTCGCAAATACTTCACCATTTTATGGGGTTCTTGAACATTCACAGATTTTGGTATTTATGAAGGTTCTGGAACCAAGCACCTGTGGATACGAATGAAAGACTATTTTTGTATTGCTTAATTTTTGATTTTCAAGTTTTCGAAGTTGTATGGGTAGGTTCATAAAATATAAAGGTTACTTCTCCTTTGTCAGTCCCCAAATCATTATGTGACAGATGCACATCAGGGTCAGTAACCAATCATGATGCTTCTTTCAATGAGTGCCAGTGAATGGTCACTGCATCTGTTACTCAGTTCAGGCACACATGGTGAGACCTGTAGTGGTACTAACTCTTTGTCTTGAAGGGATGAACCCACATGACAGTCACAAAAATGGATAATAAAATGAGACAATTGCCCAATAACGATGAAAACACAGCAAATAAATAAAACCATAATGGTGTAAAAAACATGAACTAAATGTGAATAAGGATATAGAAGAAAAAGCTGACCATGGGCATGTTGATGCTGCCACTGTTCCAGAGACGGTATACATATCCAGCCAGAAGATCTTAGTGAAGGCAAATTTAGAGACATAACGAGGAAAATGGTTGCAAAGAAAAGATAAAGATATTCCAGGGAAAGTAACATCAGCAAAAATGTTCACATAAAAGGAACCCTCAGAGATATATCACAATATTGAAAGGGCCAAATTCAACCTTGGGCCTATTTTTTTATGATCTGCAAGTCAAGAATTAAGAAAAAAAAACTCTTACTTTTTTTGATGGATTGCACAAGAAGAAAGAGGAGGAAGAGAAAGAGAAGAGCTGGAGATACAAAGATTGCAGGTGGCCTGTAAATCCTAAAATATTTGCTATTTAGCCTTTTACAGAAAAATTTGAGGGGCTCTGCTTCAGAATAATAGACATCAATAGAAAAGAAAAAGGGAAAAAAATTTGTTAATTGACTTGAGAATTAATGTCACAAAAGGACTTAGATGGTAATGTTAACAATTTTTGTGCTTTTTAAGCAGCAGGAGACTGTTGAATTATATTTAATAGCTTCTAGAAGGAACATTATGGAATGGCTCTATGGAGTCACTGCATGATGACGTTCCTAGATTTGCATACTTGATGAGAGCATTTCAAACCCAGATAGGTATGCCTATACTCTTCTTACAGGGCTACACGTTCAATGGGGTGACCAGAGACATCACGTAAAGGTTCAACTTCTAATATCTTTCTGCCTAAAGCTAGATGTCTTTCTTAACTTGAAAATCCTTGATTTCATAAGGTGAATTCATTGCCAATGTGATATATTATTTTGAAGGAAACGGACACTATATTTGGCAATGATGATGCCAAAGGCCCAGACACATACAATTTAGTCTGGTATATTGTCATTTCTCTAGGAGTGGATGTAAGCTTCAAAGACAACCAAAACAAAATTTTAAGTGGACTATAAAATAGGCCACACAGAAATGCATTGTGTTCATAATATTTTAAAAGATTGGTTTATCTTTAGAGCAGTTTTAGAGAAATTACATAAATCACAGGGGAAATCCATAAACTATCTTAACAGAAGTGGCATTGTAGAATCTTGTATATAGATTTTCATAGCAAAGTCACTAATTATAAGATAAAATACAGAATAGTATTGTCATATTTTAACATCTTATCTTTTTAGCCTTAAGATAATTTTCATGTTTTGTATGGACAGCCTTCTAAAACAGATATTTTCAACCTCCTTCTAGAAAAGATAAGAGACTTAAAATGTTGAAGGTGGTTTGATGTGGACAAGGGAATAATTTCAGTCTTGTCCTGAGCAGTAGGCTTTAAGCACTTACCAACTGCTGCTCTGCTTAACCTCTAGAGAATGACTTCTTTCCCATAGAGACAAATGTGGGGAGTTTAGGGTTTGTAAATTGCCAACATTTTGTTTTCCTGAAACAAAGAAATAAACCTCTTATTTATTGATATTTCCTTACTGATTCCCCACATAAGGCATTGGATTATGTGACTAAGGTTGCGTTTTAAACGTTTCAAACTGGTAGCAGATTAGGGGATAAGAAAAGAAGATATAATGGGAATAGCATTGACTCTATAAAACACTTTAGGCAGTATGGCTATTTTCACGATATTGATTCTTCCTATCCATGAGCATGGAATGTTTTTGTTTGCATCCCCCCTCCTATTTCCTTGAGCAGTAGTTTGTAGTTCTCCTTGAAGAGCTTCTTCACACCCCTTGTTAGCTGTGTTCCTAGATATTTTATTATGTTTGTAGAAATTGTGAATGGGAGTTTATTCATGATTTGGCTCTCTGCTTGTTTATTGTTGGTGTAAAGGAATGCTTATGATTTTTGGACATTGATTTTGTATGCTGAGACTTTTGCTAAAGTTGCTTATCAGTTTAAAGAGTTTTTGAGCTGAAATGATGGGGTTTTCTAAATATAGAATCATGTTGTCTGCAAATGAGATAATTTGACTTCCTCTCTTCCTGTTTGAATACACATTTCTTTCTCTTGCCAGATGGCCCTGGCCAGAACTTCCAATACTATGATGAATAGGAGTGATGAGAGAGGGCATTCTTGTCTTGTGCCAGTTTTCAAAGCAAAAGCTTTCAGCTTTTGCTCATTCAATATGATATTGGCTGTAGGCTTGTCATAAATATCTCTTATTATTTTGAGATATGTTCTATCAATACCTAGTTTATTCAGAGTTTTTAACATGAAGTGATGTTTTTATCAAATTTTATCAAAGCTCTTTTCTGGATCTATTGAGATAATTATGTGGTTTTTGTCTGTTTTTTTAATGTGATGAATTATCTTTATTGATTTGTGTATTTTAAACCAGCCTTGCATCCCAGGGATGAAGCTGACTTGATCATGGTGGATAAGTTTTTTGATGTGTTGCTGGATTCAGTTTGCCAGTATTTTACTGAGTATTTTCACATCGATGTTCATCAGGGATATTGGCCTGAAGCTTTCTTTGTCTGTTGTATCTCTTCCCGGTTTTGGTATCAGAATGATGCTATACTCATAAAATGAGTTAGAGAGGAGTCCCTCTTTTTCTATTGTTCAGAATAGTTTCAGAAGGTATAGGACCAGCTCCTCTTTGTATCTCTGCTAGAATTTAGCTGTGAATCTGTCTGGTCCTGGTCTTTTGTTGGTTAGTAGGCTATTAACTACTGCCTCAATTTCAGAACTTATTATTCGTCTATTCACGAAGACGACTTCTTCCTGGCTTAGTCTTGGGAGGGTTTATGTGTCCAGGAATTTATCCATTTCTTCTAGATTTCCTACTTTATTTGTATAGAGGTGTTTATACTTTTCTCTGATGGTAATTTGTATTTCTGTGGGGTCAGTGGTGATATTCCCTTTGCCATTTTTTATTGTATCTATTTGATTTTTCTCTCTTTTCTTCTTTATTAGTCTAGCTAGCAGCCTACGTATTTTATTAATTTAAAAAAAAACAGTTCCTGGATTCACTGATTTTTGGGGAGTTTTTCATTTCTCTATCTCCTTCAATTCTTCTCTAATCTTAGTTATTTCTTATCTTCTGCTAGTTTCTAGATTAGTTGTTCTTTCCTTCTTACCTCTTTTAATTGTGATGTTAGGATGTCAATTTGAGATCTTTCAAGCTTCTGATGTGAGCATTTAGTGCCATAAATTGCTTTCTTGAGTTTTAACTGTGCCCCAGAGATTCTGGTATGTTGTCTCTGTCCTCATTGGTTTCAATGTACGTCTTGATTTCTGCCTCAATTTCATAATTTACCCAGGAGTCATTCAGGATCAGGTTGTTCAAGTTCCATGAAGACATTGTGTGGGGTTGAGTGAGTTTCTTAATCCTGAGTTCTAATTTGCTTGCACTGTGGTCTGAGAGACTGTTTGTTACAATTTCAGATATTCTGCATTTGCTGAGGAGCATTTTACTTCTACTTACGTGGTTGATTTTAGAAAAAGTGCCATGTGGCACTGAGAAGAATGTATATTCTGTTAATTTGTGGTAGAGAGTTCTGTAGGCTTCCACTAGAAAAAACTATTTTGAATTTTATGTAGAATCAAAGAAGACCCTGTGTAGCCAAGACAATCCTAAGCAAAAATAATAAAGACAGAGTCCTCATGCTACCTAAATTCAAACTATACTCCCAGGGTATAATAACAAAACAGCATAGTACTGTTACCAAAACAGACATATTGACCAATGGAGCAGAACAGAAATCTCAGAAATAGCACCGCACATCTACATCCATCTGATCTTTCTTCAACAAACCTGACAGAAAGAAGCAATAGGAAAAGGATCTCCTATTCAGAAAATGGTGCTGGGAAATCTGGCTAGTCATATGCAGAAAACTGAGACTAGATCCATCCCTCAGACCTTATAAAAAATTAACTCAAGATCAATTAAATACTTAAATGTAAAACCCAAAACTATAAAAACTCTAGAAGAAATTCTAGGCAACACCATTCAGGACATAAGCATGGGCAAAGACTTCATGACAAACGTGCCTAAAGTAATTCCAACAAAAGCCAAGGTTGACAAATGGGATCTCATTCAGTAAAAGAGCTTCCGTACAGCAAAAAAAACTATCATCGGAGTAAACAGGCAGCCTATAGAATGGGAGAAAATTTTTGCAATCTATTCATCTGAATTTTGTCAAATGAATAGATTGTAAAACTTCATTTGACTTTTTTTTTAAGTTTTTAATATCCAGAATTTACAAGGAACTTTTTTAATATCCGGAATTTACAAGGAACTTAAACCAATTTACAAGAAAAAAATCAGAAAGTGGCAAAGGATATGAACAGACACTTCTCAAAAGAAGACATTAATGCATCCAACAAACAAAAAAAGCTCAACATCACTGATCATCAGAGAAATGCAAATCAAAACCACAATGAGATACCATCTCACACTAGTCAGAATGGTGATTATTAAAAAGTCAGAAAACAATAGATGCTGGCAAGGCTGTGGAGAAATAAAAATGCTTTTACACTGTTGGTGGGAATGTAAATTAGTTTAACCATTATGGAAGATAGTGTGGTAATTCCTCATGGATCTAGAACCAGAAAACCAATTGACCCAGCAATCTCATTACTGGGTATATGCCCAAAGGAATATAAATAATTCTAGTATAAAGACATGCACGTGTATGTTTATTGCAGCACTATTTACAATAACAAAGACTTGGAACCAACTCAAATGCCCATTAATGATAGACTGGATAAAGAAAATGTGGTACATATACCCTATGGAATAATATGCAGTCATAAAAGGAATTACATAATGTCCTTTCAAAGGCAAGTACAGGGATGAAGCTGGAAGCCTTCATCCTCATAAAATTAACAAAGGAACAGAAAATCAAATACCACATGTTCTCACTCCTAAGTGGGAGTTGAGCATTGACAACATATGGCACAAAGAGGAAAACAACGCACCCAAGGGCCTTTTGGGGGGTGGGGGTAAGGGGAGGGAACTTAAAGGATGGATCAATAGTTGCAGCAAATCACCATGACACATCTATGTAACTAACCTGAAAGTTCTGCACATGTATCCCATTTTTTTTTAGAAGAAATAAAATTAAAAAAGAAAGAAAGAGGCCTGACACGGTGACTCATACCTGTAATCCCACCATTTTGGGAGGCCAAGACCAGAGGATCACCTGAGGTCAGAAATTCAAGACCAGCCTGGGCAACATGGTAAAACTCTGTCTCTACTAAAAATGCAAAAAATTAGCTGGGCCTAGTGGCAAGTGCCTGTTCCAGCCTCGGCAATTAAAGCAAAACTTGGGGGAAAAAAAGAAAGAGAGAAACAGAAAGAGAAAGAGAGAAAGAAAGAGAGAAGAAAGAAAGAGAGAGAGGAAGGAAGGAAGGAAGCAAGCAAGCAACGCAGGAGGCCCTAACTCCAGAGATAGGGAGAACTAAGTAGCAATTATCTTGGAAATATAAGGTCTTAAACTATTATGATAACTTTGAAGATGAAAAGGAGGATGTGAACCATAATAACATCAACAGTAATAATTCTGCCAGATAGTGTGACTGTTAAGTAGATACAGTTTTTAATCAACTAATGTGGAATACATATATACATGAAAACACACACATAAAGGTATGGAAATATTTTTAAATATCTGAATAATTGATTCTGTTTTGTCTAATTTTGGCATTATATGGAGAATGCCACATTATAAAAATTAGTATGTTTTATTTCTCAGTATATTGAAATTGTTTTAAATATAAACAGCCTCTGTCACCCAGTCTGTATGATCTTTCAAAACTTACTGCAGCCTCGTACTCCTTGACTTAGTGATCTTACTGCCTCAGCCTCCTGAGTAACTGAAACAACAGGGGCACACCACTATATCTGGCTAAGTTTTTATTTTTATATTTTTGTAGAGACAGGTTGGGCTTTCCTTCCCAGGCTCAATACTTCAGAGTATTTTTATCTCAATTTTTTTTCAATTCTTTGAGTTGAGTTTGTCTTTGAAATATCAAAACAGACAAAAATTTCCCCCCTTAAATTATATAGTATTTGTAACATTTTACAAGCTGTAATAACATCTTGTTGTTCCAATGAATATGACAGCCTTTCTTTTGTGTCCCTGATATCGCTAAAGAGACACCTGATTGTTTCCAAATCCAGAAGTGCTTTAAATGAGAAATTACTGTAATAAAATGATCACTTTTTAACCCTAAAGGAAATAAAACTGCAGAGAACAGTATGGGTTGAAAAAGAAAGTATCAGATGGAAATTAGTAAAATAATTATTGAGATATAGGAAAAATAATTTATGTGAAATTTTTTATTCCAATAAAATTAACATAAACATTTACATTCTCAAAATGTGTCTTGTCAGTTAGGGCAATCAAAGAAGATTAGAACTAGATACTCTTAGCTTGGTGGACATTATGTGATTCAATGGAGACTCAGTTTGATTGCTAACCTAAACTGGAAATTTAGAGAGTACCCTATCAAAGTGAAAAGGATGACAGCTTTTTGAGATAGGTGAGAAGTAATTCCTAAAAGGTTAGGCAAAGCAAAAGAAAACATGCAAGTGGTAAAATTAATCATTTTGTCAATAAATGGATTAGAAAAGCCGGAAAAAATATAAATGTGAGAATGAGGGAAAAAACAGGTTCTACTGGGAAGAACATAGTATTCTGTGATTGGAGCAAGCAGTGTATACAAACAACAAAATAGAATAAAGATCATAATCAAGAAGCTAGTTGTCTCCTTTCCTAGACTCAGATACACAATTGTGTATAAATAGACGCATAGCACATACTGTATAGTCAGGTACCTGCAGCGAACCAGATAGTGGTCTCATTGGTAGAATTCATGTTAACCACCACTAAATGATTCATTTACCATCAAATAGCCTAACTTCAGGCATCTCTTAAATCCCATATTAGTTTTGTAGCTAGTAACAGAGATCCAAACCAAAATAATTTAATCATAAAGAATTTCATGTAATAAGGGTAACAAAAATGACAAGTAGCTTGAAGTAGATGGCTAATGAGGCTATTTATGTCTTGACTCACAGACTCTCCCTTAGCAGGACATTCCCAAGGTCTCCAGTCCTTACTTGCCCTCTAGTTCATGTATAATGGAGAAGAAGTTCTTATTCTCTTCCATAATTCCAAGACAAATCTTGTAACTTTATGGCTCCACTGAGAAACACAACACATATGGATATGATACATAGATGGGCTTAAGCTTGGGACACATTCTTCCCACCTAAGCCAGGCCTCTCTCAGCTGAAATTCATTAACTTGGAGTTAAGTAGATAAAGATAAAAGATCTCCAAATTAAACATACAGGTATTTTCCACATGAATAGGATAATGCTATGGCTCACTGGTAAGCATGGGAATGGGAAATTAACATTAACTCCAATATTGCTTTTCAAATTTGCCGTATTTCTAAAATTATTAGAGTTCACCTTAACAGAAGTATCATGTATCAGTTAATCAGGTTCTAGCGCTAACCTCAAATACTACATTTTTCACTTTCTAATAATGGTTTAAATTTCAGCAAGTTGTTAACATCTAGATTTCCTTTCTGTAATATGACGATCTTAAGAGTACCTATTTGATAAGGTTTTGTGATGCATAAATGAGGTATCATATGAAAACTCTTCACATGGAAACTAACACATAGCATTTTCTCAATAGGAGATGCCATGGAGAAAAGATGATTTAAACTCAGATAACAGTAAAAACCTGGCAAGAGATTAAAAAAAAAAAGCATACGTAGTTTGAAAAAGCACCTAAAATGAAAGCATCAGGCAAGAAAATCTGTTTCCAAATGTCTTCATCACAAAATGATTAAAAGTTTAAGAGAAAAAAAAAACACTAAAACTAAAATGAGGTGGTTTGTTCATGTAAAAATAAAAAGCAAGAAAACAAATGTCAGTCAAACTTAGGTAAACAAAAGAGTATACAAATTGTTTTTTTTTTTTTTTCTGTTTATACTTGGTCCTATCATTTCATACAATAGCTGCAAACAAACTAGAATCTGGTCATTTCATGATTACTTCATTATTTCAGTGTTTTTTTGTGATTTGGGGGATTTGCTAAATTGATTTATGATTTAACATTTATCTACTGAAGATTCAGTTCTATCAATCTCTATGCTATAGGAATTGTCTATGCTTACGGGGAAGGGTTGATTACATGTGTGATAGGAACATCCAATTCTTATTTGGAATTAGTCCGTGTTGCATTTCTTCTACTGTGGTATATAATTCCCACTGACCCTGAGCTGGCATTAGTTCTTGAAGCTGAGTTACTGGTCAGGCTGTAGCACCTTCTCAATACAGGTTCAAACCCGAGTTCCTCTTGTCAGAAATTTAGAGCTTTTTTGGGCTTAACTGTTTCCTCTTAAGTCTTTCAAAACCTCCTGAAAACAATGGAAAACTTAGTTGACCTCCCTACACAACCCTGTGATGTACAAGTCTGTGAGTCTTCTCAGATCCTTTCTTCCCATACACTCTGGTAGCCATTGCTGCTCTATTGCTTTGGTGCCACACTCAATGTAAATCTCTCTACTAGGATTAGAGCTTCCAAGCAGGTGACTCTAGAAGTGATTGGATTCTGACCTATTTCAAGAATCTTCCTGTTATACATGATAGAGTGGTCCAACAAAATTCTAATCAATGCATAAACAGAGAGACAGTGTTTTAATTAAGGTTCTTTTGGGATCTTTTATTTTCTTTCTTTTTTTTAACATACTTTTCCTCATCTATCTTTATATAATTGCAATGCTGCATGATATAACTTAGTTCATTTAATTCATTGTGAACTAATTGTGATTAAGTCTTGATAAATTGTTACAACTCTTCAACCTAGAATATTTGGACTACAAAACATATATTTAGGCAATTTGTATTCTTTTTTTAACTAACTTCATTAACTATTTTCAGAGTTTTTCCTGCGTTTTAAACATACAAAAATGGTAGTCCAACAAAATAAGACAGCAATTCAATGAATACTGTCAACAATTTAAAGCACATGCATTTATAAATAAGTACACACATATATATGAATATACATACATGCATATACATATATGCATTTCAAGTTCAAGTAGAAGAGAGAAGTGGAACATCTATGATAGGATATTTATCACATGTAGCAGGTGCTGTAAATCTAACCAGCCTAATAGAAGTCAGAAAATCATCAGGAAAGCTGTTTCCTCCTGCTTGTTGAAATTTAAGACCATTTTAAATTGCTCTTAAATCATTTTGGTTGTTTGGCAGGAATTTTCATCTCCTAATACCTACATTTTTTCTCTTCTTTTGCTCCAGTTCATTTCACCTAGCTGCAGATGCAATTCAATGTTTGATTACAGACTGGCAGCATCAGTATCACATGGGAACATTTTTGAAATGTGGAATCTCCAGTCCCACCCCTCGGCTACTGAATCAGAATCTTAAATTTCAGTATGATCTCCAAATGATTCATATGCACGTTATATTTATGTGAAGGTGATTTATATGCACATACCAAGAACTGGATTGGATGTCTGGAGTGGAATGTGTATTGCCAATGACTAGCTATGATGCCACCAGGGCTACTGGATGCCACTAGAACCCCATGGGCTGGCTCCTGTCCAAGTCCACACAGAAGCTGCTAATTTCTAGTGTCAATAGTGCTAATATTTGCTTCCAGGGCATTATCCTGACACTGCTACAGCAACTGAACACCATCAGCTATCACATCTTAGAGGTTACTTTCAGCAATGCTGTTAATGCTGTGTGTTCAAGTCAAATGTCGGTCAAATATAGTTAAAGTAGTATTTGTTTATACTTCATCTCTTACTGAAGTTACTCTATCCTAGGCCTGAAAACTATGACTCTAAAGTGGCTGGTTTCAACATAATCTGAGTGACAGACACTGTACTTTAATTTGAAATATTCACTCCCTCTCTGATATTGGCCAATTGTCTAATCAAACAAAAGTGTTATCTTCTACAGATGATTTCTTTCTCTCGAAAGCTAACTCTCGTTTAAAAAAACATTCCAAATAAATCTATGCCTACTACTGTGCCCAGTCATACCTGAATCCTAAATTGACACATTTTACTCAAAATCTAAGGTCCTTAAGTATCTGAACTTTTTTTAAATTGGACTAAAAAAATCCCAATTCACCAAATTGGCTGTTTACTATCTATTTTGTTTTAAGGAGAAAGATTATTTTGACAGATTGATGGAGGATTTCGAGTTTCAGGATGATGTATAATTTTCCACAATTTGGGTAAATGGCCTTTTCTTTAAGAAAATCATCTGCCACTATTATAAAAGGTAAATTTAACTGGAAATCTTAAAACCATTATGTTGGTAATTATATCAAAATAATGTAATAGATATTTCTTATCTTAGGGCAATTAAAAAAAAGCTTATTACATTCTTTCAGTCTTTCAGGAACAGAGGTTGAATTAACATGCACATTTAGATTTTGTAAAGAATGATTTGCCTTATATATTTATAGTGACTGAAATATTGAAAAAGAAATATGTGCAATAAATTATTAGGGACTATTGGTCAGTTTTTAAATAGGGGCTTCAGTGTCATTATTAGGAAAATGCAAATACCTTTGCAGTGCAAAGAAGCTTTACATTTTTATTTTGGTACTAGGCTTGTAAGGCCTTCGTTTATACAAAGCCTTGATTTCTTCTTCATGTTTCATCCCCATTAGATCCTCTCTTTGTCAACACGCTGCAGCAGCAGCAACTAATGATAGTTATTAAAATGTGTAGAACATCTGTAGAATATCTGCTATAGTAAGATGGTTCTACAGGATTTTTAATAATTGAAGAGGCAACAACTTTCTCTGGCTCTTGGGATGATCTGGCTAAATTTCAAATGAAAAATTATGTTCTGTCTGTTGCATTCCCTAGTATTTTCATGTGTTTGGCAGGCTCTTTAAAAACAAAATAAAAACAAAGAAAATAAAAAAATGAAGCAGAAACTACAGATTCACTATGTAATAGAGGTGCACAAGAAGGCTTTTCTATGGTATTATCTTTGGCTCCACAAAAGATGTGTATACCTCTGCTGAGTATGTGCATCTTAATGAAGGATGTATGGGGAAATTTCTTTGAGAGTTTTGAAAAATGTGCTTATGTCATCTAAGTTGTGCAATTTGGGTTCTTTGAGTAAATATAGGAACAACTATCTGTGTATATTCTTTTACTAAGACTTGAGAAAAAAAGCAAACACTGAGTGAGTTAGGTATACCGTCAAATCATCAGTCCTGTACGTACAAAGAATTAGTCACTTGGATCCTGGAAACATATCCATCGTTACCAATATCATTTTCTCACCTTCCAACCTTCATTGCTCACATTATATATTTTAGCATCTGCAAAACAGAAAAAAAGCCAAGCTTACTTTTACTGAGCAATATTGATGCAGAGTTTCTTTCTGACAATTTCATATCTGTTTCTCTTTTTTTGAGCAGACACTATAACAAAACCATAATCACAGACAAATCCAAGATTTTAATAGGAAGCAAAAAAAACCCCATTTATTCTATATCTATATCAACATTCTATAGAATTTAAAAGTATTGTTCCTCTGTGTTCACCTCTAGCAAGAAATTTTCTTAAAACATTAAGGACAGTTAAACAGATTCTATATATAATATAACCATAAATAGGAAAAGTTTTAAAGAAATCTAACCTCACTTATTAATGCTTCCGTGATTTTATAAGTAATAGAATATCAGAAGATTATAAAGGATTATTTGAGAGACCCTAAGCATGGCAAGGGAATATTTCTCTATTAGGGAATATTAGCTCTAATGGGTCACATGTCATGTAGAAAAAGCAGGGTGTAGAACTACTTTTGCTTAATGACAATACTGTAGGGCATCTCTTCCATAGAACTTGGGGAATATTTTTAAGAGATATTTCACTGGGCTTTGAGAAGTAAGCTATATTACCTCCCTGTTGAAAAGATGAGGAATAGTGAAATTGGAAGGTTAAATGGTTTGCTTACCATCTCACGCTGTTATTGGCAGAGGAAATATAGAATAGCCTCTGGACTTTAAATCTGTTGCTTAGCTACTGATCCACAATAGCTCCCAATTGACTTGAACTACAGAGTACTAGAGAATTTGAAGATTTTAAAAAGATTATACCTCAACAGAAATAAAAAGTGGAAAATTCTATCAACAGATTGTTCTATACATAAAACACTTGATCACTCATCAAATAGATTCATATATTAGCATACAGATTTTTTAAATTTTCATGTCATTATAAATACATTGCTAGATGATACTGTATTGTAAATATATATTAGAAAATATCTCCATAAGCTCATCTCAATTTTTTTCAAGTATGTTTATAAGGAAAGTTATAATAACCTTCACATTTACTTATTGTCAGTTGTAATAACAAAAGCCATGACAATTGTCAGATGATATATATTGTCATGTACCCCACTCTACCATTTTTAAAAAGTGGAATTAATACTTTTTTCATTTTTCAAAAGAAAGTATATTTTAATTTAGAATATATAACATCAGATAAAATTTGGTTTGGGTTAGAACAGTCTGATCAAAAAATTATTTTGATTTCTATTATTCCCCCTGCCCCCTAAAATAAAGATGGTTTTAATAAACTCATATATGTTTGCTTTGTTTATTTTTTATTTTTATTTCACTGACCACATCTTAAAAATAAAGTATCTACCCTTCCCATCTTGTTTTGATGAGTAAAAGTTGGTGATAGAGAAGACAGCAGAGATCGTTCCCATCTGCAAGTGTACATCTTACTTACACAGATGATATTTTGATCTTTACTATGACATGTTTGACTTCCTTTAATTACCATATATTCTCTTTCACCACATGGAAATACACACCTCCTTGGTGACGGTATGGAAAAGAGCCTTTTAAGACACAGGCTGTTGGATTCCTCAGCTCCAAGGCCAAGTTACACTGAGTACCAGAGGAGAGAGCTATGCTTCTCTGAGATCAGGATCAGAAATAGCAGCCCCAGAACATTCAAGATTACTTGAGTATCCAACTTTGCTGAACTGACTATAGTCAGTGACTGAAGAAATCATCAGTACCCAGAATCACTCTGGTGCTTGCAGACTCCAAGAACTATTTTTATACCTAATCTACAATAATTTGTTTAGACCCTCAATGGCCTCTCTAATACTATTTCTAGGGTCACAATGTGTTTACTTTATTTGCAAGTGTGTTTCACAATTGCACCTGAAAACCCCATTTCTAGATCATTCCCTCCTTTAAAAGAACCTGCCCTCTGTTCAAGCTCCTCCTCAGTTGCTCTCATCATAAAGCAGTGTTCACAAACATAATTTCTCCTTCTTTATGTATGTTCATTTCTCATTAGGTCTTGATGAAATCTCTGCATTTCATGAATTTGAAGACTTGTATTAATGTGTTTCTCCTAACTTAGCCCGACGATTTACAATGTTATATAATATATCCTCCACTCCCCATTTTTCCTAGATCAAATGATGCCCTGTCAACATACCCCATAAGAATAAACAACTACAACAAAACTAAAAATAAGACACTGGTATTATACCCATACACAGTCAAAGCAATCGTAAATAAATAAAATCTGTTGTAAATACCTTGTACTTTGGGGACGGGAGTTTAAGATTAAATGCAGTACTGATTTGTGACATTTCTATAATTTTTATTTGTCTACAATAAGTTGTGCTCATTCTCTTTTTAAAGTATCTATGTTATTTCACTTTATGTAATAACATAAGTAAAATAACATAGATGCTATGTTCTATGAGGGTATTGCCAAAGGAGATTAACGTATGAGTCAGTGGGCTAGGAAAGACCCACCCTTAATCTGGGTGGGCACCATCTAATCAGCCCCGGCTTAGCTCAAAAATAAAGCAGGCAGAAAAATGAAAAGAGACAAGATGGGCCTAGTCCCCCAGGCTACATCTTTCACCCGTGCTGGATGCTTTCTGCCCTCTGACATTAAACTCCAAGTTCTTCAGTTTTGGAACTCTAACTGACTCTCCTTTCTCCTCAGCCTGCAGATGGACTACTGTGGGACCTTGTGATCATGTGAGTTAATACTTAATAAATGCATATATATATATATGTGTGTGTGTGTATGTATTCCATTAGTTCTGTCCTAATACAATGGGTTAGGTAAAATTATGTCTTAACTTAGCTGAAAAGCAATTACGATACAATGTAGACAGACATCTCTCTTTCTAAGTAGCATAATCTTAATATTATAGTAAAATGATACACTGTTGAATTTTAAGAGTATACTGAAATAAATGACATTAGTATAATTAGGAAAATGACATCTACTTTTTGATAAGTTTAGCAAAACACAATGCAAATTAACACTATTAAATTGTAATATTCTCAGAATTCTAATAATTCAGAAATGATATATTTACAAAATTAAATTTATGCAATCGTTGCATATATTTATATTTATTTTTTTAATTTCTCATAATTGGATACAAATATATCTTATTCATATACTTTTATACATTTATTTTAAAAGTATAAATATGTGAAATAAATGAGATAGTCAAAACAGCTTGCCAAGTTTATAATAGCACATATAGGCAGCTAATAACACAGTAAAATATGCCATTAACTTGATATTTCATTAATCAAAGGCTAAAATAGGCAAAAGGAAAATAAAACATGTATGTGCCACGTTTTAAAATAAACAAACACATTTACTTTCATTAGCAATTAGAGAAATATTATCATTCTATATCTCTCTATCCTGTACTGCTTATGACTGGAGTTGGCAGGGCTTCAGACAATATGGAGACACTCTTCTTTTTTGTTTAGTTTTAGTTCTGAAGAATTGCCACTTCTCAAACTCTCTCTATTAATATATCTATTCACCTTGTGATCTGTTTGTCTGTGTTCCCGGGCTTACTTGCTGTCTAATACACTGTAACTCCTAAGGATGAAATGGTCTAAAGAAAAACAGTTTATTTTTATAGAACAGAGTACTGCTGTGATCACCTAAAAATCCTTTAGAAATAAAAACACAATATAATTTACAACCCATACTTTAAGAGCAAATTAAGTCATCAAAAATCTGTACCTTAGATAGCTTATATGTAAATATAATTTTTATAATATATTATGGTTTTATTTTCAAAAAGCTGCAGACTTAGAGTATTTCTAATTGTGGTAGAAAATAAAGAAATGATTAAACAACACAGCTTATTTTAAATATCTTGGTACATAAAGTCATCAATGTTTTATTTCTTTTTTTTTTTCAAAAACTACCGATTTATTTCAGAGAATATCCTAATAATACTAGAATGTAAAAATTTTTGAGAAACAGTGTTACAGCAGCTTAAGCCAATGATTATACTACGAGCAGCTAAATAACATATTTGTCTCACTAGAATGGAAAAAAGGGAAGACAACTGAAATTAATTAAGTTATATGTAATAGGGGCTCATATCACCTAATATGCACCAGTGTGGATATTCTGTTCGAATGATTATTTAAAAAGTATCAGAACAGATATATAGACCAATGGAGCAGAACAGGGGCCTCAGAAATTACACCACACATCTATAACCATCTGATCTTTGACAAATTTGACCAAAACAAGCAATGGAGAAAGGATTCCCTATTTAATAAATGATGCTGGGAAAACTTCCTTGCCATTTGCAGAAAACTGAAACTGGACTCCTTCCATAATACCTTATACAAAAATTAACTCAAGATGCATTAAAGACTTAACATAAGACCTAAAACCATAAAAACTCTAGAAGAAAACCTCAGTGATACCATTTAAGACATAGGCATGCTCAAAGACTTCATGACTAAAACACCAAAAGCAATGGCAACAAATACCAAAATAGACAAATATGATCTAATTACACTGAAGAGCTTCTGCACAACAAAAGAAAGTATCGTCAGAGTGAACAGGCAACCTACACAATGGGGGAAATTTTTTGCAATCTATCCATCTGACAAAGGGCTAATATTCAGAATCTCCAAAGAACTTCAACAAATTTACAAGAAAAAAACAAACAGTTCCATCAAAAAGTGGGTGAAGGATATGAACAGACATTTCTCAAAAGAAGACATTTATGTGGCCAACAAATATATGAAAAATAGCTTATCATCACTGGTCATTAGATAAGTACAAATCAAAACCACAATGAGATACCATCTCATGCCAGTTAGAATGGTGTTCATTAAAAAGTTAGAAAGTGGGAGGCCGAGGCGGGTGGATCACGAGGTCAATAGATTGACACCATCCTAGTCAACATGGTGAAACCCCATCTCTACTAAAAATACAAAAAATTAGCTGGGCATGGTGGCGCGTGCCTGTAATCCCAACTACTCAGGAGGCTGAGGCAGGAGAATTGCTTGAACCCAGGAGGCGGAGGTTGCAGTGAGCCGAGATTGCGCCATTGCACTCCAGCCTGGGTAACAAGAGCGAAACTCCGTCTCAAAAAAAAAAAAAAAAAAAAAAAAAAAGTCGGAAAGCAACAGATACTGGAGAAGATGTTGCAAAATAGAAACGCTTTTCCACTGTTAGTAAGAGTGTAAATTAGTTCAACCATTGTGGAAGACAGTTTAGCGATTCCTCAAGGATCTAGCATTAGAAATACCATTTGACCCAGCAATCCCATTACTGAGTATATATCCAAAGGATTATAAATTATTATACTATAAAGGCAAATGCACACATATGTTTATTGCAGCACTATTCACAATAGCAAAGACTTGAGAACAACCGGAATGCCCATCAGTGATAGACTAGATAAAGAAAATGCAGCCCATATACACCATAAAATACTATGCAGCCACAAAAGACGATGAGTTCATGTCCTTTGCAGGGTCATGGATGAAGCTGGAAACCATCATTCTCAGCAAATTAACACAAGACCAGAAAACCCAACACCTCATATTCTGACTCATAAGTGGGCGTTAAACAATGAGAGCTCATGGACACAGGGAGAGGAACATTACACACCAGGACCTGTTGGGGAGTGGGGGACTAGGGTAGGGATAGCATTAGGAGAAATACCTACTGTAAATGACGAGTTGATGGGTGCAGCAAACCACCATGGTACGTGTATACCTATGCAACAAACCTGCATGTTCTGTACGTATATCCCAGAACTTAAAAACAGGCACATACCACCACACTTGGCTAATTTTTTCTATTTTTAGTTGAGATGGGGTTTCATTGTGTTGGCCAGACCGGTTTTGAACTTCTCACCTTGTGATCTGCTGCCTCAGCCTCCCAAAGTGCTGGGATTACAGGCATGAGCCACCGGGCCTGGCCCACAAGCTCTAAGTTTTTTATATATATTATTTATCAAATTGAAGAAGTTTTACTGTGCTTCTAGTTTACTGAGAAGTTTTATCAATGTTTTTTCTGCAACAGTTGATATGATCTTGTGCTTTTTAAATTTAATATTTCATTGATACTGTGGGTTACACTGATTAGTTTTCTAGTATCGAGACAGATTTGCATTCTTGGACTAAACTGCACTTGATAATGGTGTATAATTACATGTATATACTGCTGAATTTGATTTGCCAGTATTTTGTTGAGAATTTTTGCATCTAAGTACATGAGAGGTATTGGTCTTTAGTTTTCTTTACCCTGTGATGCTTTTGTCCGGTTCTGTCATCAGGGTAATAGTGATCTCACAAAATGAGCTGGAAATGTTACTTGTATTTTATTTTCTGGAAGAGATTGTAATTGGTGACAATTCATCTCTAAAAGTTTTGGGCAATTCTCTAAGGAAATTATATAGGCCTGTTTTTTTCCAATGATACTTTCTAGGCTTTTCAGAAGCTTTTCAATTGTGAGTGAAATTTCTATTTCATATGTATGAGTTTGACAGTTGGTAATTTTCAAAGAATTGGTTCATCTCACCTAAATTGTCAAATTCATGAATGTAGAGTTATTAATTGCTTTTCATTATTACTTTTCTAGTACTATAGAATTTGTAGCTATATCTTCTGTTTTTAATTCCCTATATTAATAATTTGTATTTTTTAAATCTTAGTCTCTCTAGAAATTAATTACTTTTTGTCCTTTTCTAGGAACCATTTTTTTTTTGTTGTTGTTGTTGTTTCAGTGAGTCTTTGGTTTTTCTATTGCTGCATATGTTAAAATATAATATGGCTATTGTTTAGTTATGTGTTGAGGAGATGGTGTTGCACACTGCGTGTGCCACTACTCCTAGCTAATTTTTTTTTTTTTTTTTTTTTTTTTGTATTTTTAGTAGAAACAGGGTTTCACCAGTTGGCTGGGTTGATCTCAACCTCTGAAACCCAAGTGATCCTCCTGCCTTGGCCTCTCAAAATACTAGTATTATAGGCGTGAGCCACCATGCCCAGTCAAATATTCCCATCTTTATGTCCATATGCACCCAATGTTCACCTCCCATTTATAAGTGAGAACGTATAGTATTTGGTTTTCTGTTTCTTAATTAATTCACTCAGGATAATAGCCTCCAACAGCATCCATGTTGCCACAAGGATATGATTTTCTTCCTTTTTTGGTGCATAATATTCCATAATGTATATGAACCACTTTTTCTTTTCTTTTTTTTAATTATACTTTAAGTTCTGGGGTAAATGCGCAGATCGTGCAGGTGCAGGATTTTTACATATGCATACATATGCCATGGTAGTTTGTTGCATCCATCATCCATCCCTCCGTCATCTACATTAGGATTTCTCCTAATGTTATCCCTCCCCAACGCCCCCTGCTTCTATCCCTTTCCTAATCCCCTCACTCCCCAACAGGCCCCAGTGTATGATGTTCCCTCCCTGTGTCCATGTGTTCTCATTGTTCAACACCCACTTATGAGTGAGAACATGCGGTGCTTGGTTTTTTGTTCTTGTGTCAGTTTGCTGAGAATGTTTTATCTAATCCGCTATCAATGAGCACCTAAGTTGATGCCATGTGTTTGCTATTGTGAATAGTGCTGTGATGAACCCACAATTGCATGTGTCTTTTTTGTAGAATGGTTTATTTTCGTTGTGTATATACCCAGTAATGGGATTGCTGGGTCACATGAGAGTTTTCTTTTAAATTCTTTGTAAAATCTTCAAACTGCTTTCCACAGTGACTGAAATAATCTGCATCCCCTCCAACAATGTGTGTGCTCCTTTTTCTCTGTAGCCTTGTCAGGACCTGTTATTTTTGCCTTTTTAATAACAGCCATTCTGACTGATGTAAAGTGGTCTCTAATAGTGATTTTGATTTGCATTTTTCTTATGGTTAGTATACATGAATTTTCTTCTGCCTCTGCCACCCCTGAGACAGCAAAACCAACCACTCCTCTTCCTCTTCCTCTTACTATAAAGATAATGAGGTTGAAGACCCTGATGATGATCTACTTCCACTTGACGAAGAGCAAGTATATTTTTTCTTATGGTTTTCTTAATAACATTTTATTTTCTCCAGCTTATTTTATTGTAAGAATATGGTATAGAAGTACATACGGCATACAAAATGTGTGTTAGTTGACTGTTTCTGTTATTGGTAAGGTTTACCATCAACAGTAGGCTATATGTAGTTAAGTTTTGGGGCAGTCAAAAGTTATATCTGGATTTTTGACTGCGTTAGTAGTATGTGCTCATAACCTCTACATTGTTCAAGAGTCAACTGTATTTCATTTTATGGGTTCTCTGAAATTATTTAAATGATTAGGTTTACTTATTTGAGCTGGTAGAAATCTGAGAGTCAAAATTGTGTCCCATATTTAATGAAGTGTGCAAGATCTACGGCATGCATCTTGAAGATAACTTTATCCCTACTTTATCTTTTTCTCATCTTCATTTTATGATTTTATAATAATTTTTAATACTTGTATGAGAGTTCTCCAAGGAAACAGAACCAATATCTGTGTTTGTCTGTCTGTCCATCTATCTATATATCTATATCTAATCCATATCATCTATCAATCAATCTATCTATCTATCTAATCTATCATCTATTTATTTTAAGGAATTGACTTATTTAATTGTGGAGGTTTTCAAGCCCAAAATCTGCAGGGTAGGCCGATTGTCTGCAGACCCAGAGAAACACTGGTGTTGTAGTTGGAGTCTGAATGCTGTCTGCTGGCAGAATTTCTTCTTTGGGGGAAGTCAGTCTTTTCTTTTTTTAAAGGATACCTTTTAGGTTCATACACGTGCAGGTTAGTTAAAAAGGTAAACTCGTGCCATGCGCTTTGTTGTACAGATTATTTCATCACCCAGGCACTAAGCCTAGCACCCCATTGTTATTTTTTCTGATCCTCTTCCTCCTTCCTTCTTCTACCCTCAACTATGCCCAAGTGTCTGTTGTTCCCATCTTTGTGTCCATGTGTTCTCATTGTTTAGCTCCCACTTATAAGGGAGAACATGCAGTATTTTTTTTTGTTTGTTTTTTTTGCTTCTTTTTTAGCATTCTAAGGATAATGGCCTTCATCTCTATCTATGTTCCTGCAAAGGACATGATCTCATTTTTGTAGCTGCATAGTATTCCCAGTGTATATCTCTTTTTACGGTTGCATATTATTCCTGGTGTATATGTAATACATTTTCTTTAGTCAGACTACCACTAATGAACATTTAGGTTGAGTCTATTCTTTCCTATTGTGAATAATGCAGCAATGGACATACATATGTATGTGTCTTTACGATAGAATGATTTATATTCCTTGGGGTGTAGGTCCATAATGGGATTGCTGGGTCAAATAGTGTTGTTGTGTTTAGCTCTTTGAGAAATCGCCACATGGCTTTCCACGACAGTTGAACTAATTTACACTCCCACCAACAGTATATAAGCATTCTTTTTTCTCTACAACCTTGCTAGCATCTGCTATTTTTGACTTTTTAGTAATAGCCCTTCTGACTGGTGTGAGATGGTATCTCATTGTGGTTTTCAGTTGTATTTCTCTAACGATCAGTGATGGTAAGTTATTTTTCATATGCTTGGTAATCACATGTATAAGACATGTGGTTTGAAAAGTTTCTATTCATGTTTTTTATGTTTTTTGCCCACTTTTTAATAAGATTGTGTTTCTAAAAATGTTTCTGTTTTGTTTTGTTTTGTTTTGTTTTGTTTTGAGATGGAATCTTGCTCTGTTATCCAGGCCGGAGTGCAGCAGTGCAATCTTAGCTTACTGAAAATTCTGCCTCCCGGGTTCAAATGATTCTCCTGCCTCAGCCTCCTGAGTAGCTGAGATTACAGATGTCTGCCACCATGCCTAGCTAATTTTCATATTTTTAGTAGAGAAGGAGTTTCACCATGTTGGCCAGTCTGGTCTTGAACTCCTGACCTCATGATCCACCCTCCTCGGCCTCCCAAAGTGCTGTGACCACCATGCCTGGTCTTATATTTCTTATAGATGCTGGATATTAGATCATCGTCAGATGCATAGTTTGCAAATACTTTCTCCCATTTCATGGCTAATTCCTAATGGCCTAATTAATGTAGCCACATGTTATCAAGCTGTATAGAAGTTTAAAATACTGACACTTAATAGAATATTTTTAATTAAAGGGTTACAGTTTTCAATTCTGGCTTTTAATTCATGGACAATTTGATGTTACTGTGATGAAGGATAAATGTTATAGAAGGGAGATAAAGCTCAACATATTAAAATTTCCAGTGGAAAAGATATTCTATTTTTTTAATTAGTCAACATATTCTGTCAATGTAATCTTTTATTATAATTAAGCAGATCAATATTTGTTACATATATAAATGTGATGATTCCGATACAGAGCCACCTGAGAAAAACAGTACTCACATTAATTTTCAGGCTGATTAAAGAAATACAAGAGGCAATAATTTATTCAAAAATATTGATTGAGTGTTTACTATATACCAGGCTTTTTGATAGTTAAATGGTACCATTAGAAAATAATTTGTTTGAGTCAATATGCTAACTGTTCTACATGTACTATTAGTTTATAATAACTTGTACAAGTGCAAGATCAATGGAGTATGGAGTTTGTAGAGTCTTGGGATTTGTAGTTTCTTGGAGGCTTCAGAAGAGTCCTAAACCCTCCTTGAACTATTAATAATATTGAAGAAAACTTAATATCTAAATAAACTATTATTGGGTTATATGTATATAGAGAGAGAGCAAGAGTGAAAATAAGAGTGAGAAACAAAGAGAGAGAAGTGGGGGCGGAGAGAGATGTGTTACAAATAATTGGCTTGTGCAACTGTGGAGCCTGGTTAAGCAACTCTGAAGTTCACAGGGCAGGTAGTCAGGATGAGAAGATGAGGAGCAGGCTGTAACCCCATGGGTAGAAACTCTACAAAGTCTCTGAATACAGGACAATCAAATCCTCTTTAAAAGGGACCATCCAAGATAATCTTTCTAAGATTAATTTAAAGTCAATATGCTAACTGTTTCAAATGTACTATTTCCAAATGTACTATTCTTTAATCGCATCTGTAAAATCCTTACACAGCAGCACTTAGATTACTGTTTGAATTACCTGGGACTATATTGGAGCTCAATTGTGTTGACATGCCACAAAGCTATGACACTATCAAAGGCTTCTCTTTTAAGAATGTAAGATAGGTTTGGAAAATGTAGTTATTCTAAACTAAGATGGACACCTGAGAAAACGTGTTATTTATTTCAATGGTTTATCTGGTAATTTTAAAAATTAACGTTTATGGACAACTTATTTTATGCTAGGAAATTTCCAAAGAATTTTACATATATCATTCAATGCAATACAACTTTTTGAACTAGATGTTATTACCACAATTTTGGAAAGTTGTGATTTGGAGCGATTAAATACATTTCTTATTTTGAAATAGCATAGCCATATTTCTTAATCAGTGTCCTATGTAGTGACATATGAAGTAGATATGAATGAGAAGAGAAAAAGATATCAGTTAGCAGGTGTAAGGTGACTTAGGTCTCAAATCACATTTAGATGGTGACACAAACAGAATTAAATAGTACAAATGCAAGCAAATTACATTTAAGTAAATACAAAGAATACATGAGAGTAATTAAAAGTCTCTTCAAAATCAAGAAATTGGGAAACTATGAAGGTTATATGAGTATTGATATAGAAATGATGTGGGTTGCAGTTAGTTGAAGCTTAAATCTTTCTACAAAGTAAATTATGAAATATAACAGGGAATGCTGGTGATTGTCTACAATTTAAAGACAGGAGTGACATACACTGGCAAGTAAACAAAGGAACTAAGATAGGTGATTAGGAAGATAAAGTATGTAGTAAAATAAATGAGTAATGATTAATCATATTAAATGAACTTGAGAGTTTAAGGATTTTCTTTGAATTGAGTTAGTAGAAGAACATTAATAATATTTAAGAGGAGGAGCTCAGTAAAATAGATTAGAATAATAGTTATGGAAATAAATAAGGTGCTAGGAATGAGAATATTAGATAAATTAATTATTCATGTGAGGATGCTTGTTGTAAGAACAGAGATATGATTGTGTCACATCCAGAGGACTGCTTGGTCAATTGAATGCTTTGTCTACTGTGTCATTTAAGGAAGGTAGAAGAAAGGGTTGTCAAAAAAAAAAGTGTGAGAGAGATGCATGTGAGAAAAAACACAAACTGTTAAATACATTAACTGATTATACCTCTAAACACTAGTCAGTTGTCAGACTCATAGCAAGGTCTTAAATATTTATTAAATCAGATATCATCAGATTTAATCTGGCACATGTACATTTCAAAATAAATTAAGAATCAAGATCTTCTTAAGAAAATGATTTTGAGATATAAAATGATTTAAAGAAAAGAAGTCATTTGAAGTAAGTCCCAGAATAATAATAATTAAAAAAAAAACCACATTTCCAAACAGTGTTGCAAGTGTTTAAAGTTGAGAAAAGGTCACAATTTATTTTATATTAGATTGGTGCAAAAGTAATCCTGTTTTTGTCATTACTTTTAATGGCAAAACCGCAATTACTTTTGCACCAACCTAATAAATGCAAACAGAATAAAGAAAATGAATTTCTCAAATTTCTGTTTAACCTGATTCCTCTTGTTTCCAAGTTTTGGGGCCATTGGAGTTTGCATACAACACAGAAATGGTGGGCTTATGCTGATAAAAGTCTTATTGAGTGATATTTTTTCTTCATCAATTACTAAGTTGCAGCTTTGAGGATATTATTACAGCCTTTTAATTATTCCAGCTGCTTGCAGTTCAGACTCCAATCCCCAATAATAAGAAAAAGGATTGCAAAATACATTTTATATTTTACAAATCATCCAAGATAATTAAATGTCTATAGCCCCAATTTGCACTAAGAAAATGTCATTCACATGGAAATATAGATAGTTCACAATATAAAAGTCTCAAAAAATTCATTTTCGAGAGGCAAATTATTTTTAGCCCCAAAAATAATTTTTTTATTTACTTACTTTTTTCTCTAGCCTTGTATTCAGTGACACTTCTCTTGATTTAGTGACAGGTTATTTGCCAGACAGCTGTATTTTTTACTCAAGTGACTTTAATGTGAAATTATCCTACATGAATAGACATCACTGAATATGCACTGGATCAAAGACAAAGCTGGAAAAAATAATACATTGAATAAGATGTTAACCATGAAATTGTAATATAATAAGTTCATCTGAAGTTGTGGGACTTTACCTGAGATTAAAAACTAGAAAAATTCAGTGATGTTAGTATTTCGTAAATCAGCAATCTCTGCTGTAAATTACAATATTTACTTGTGGTTTGTTTTTTAAAAACAAAATCATAAAAAAGTTACATTTAAAAAGTAATCAGCATTATTGATTCCCATAAAAGAATGCCAACTCCTGCGTATTAGATTACATATATTATTTAAATAATAGAATGCTAATTAATGCCTCTTCCTTTAATGTGATATAGTCACTGGAGTGCTAACATTATGGTCTAATTTTTAGATCTTTCATCCTGAGACACAATTGTGAATCATATCACAGACTATGCATGTCAATGGCAATTTTTAAAGTAATGAAAGCAGTAGAGATATGAATGTGTTTAGAATATTCAAAGTAATTTTGTACAATATAGCAAATAACTCTATAATATAGATGAATATTTTAGTTGTAGGCCAAAATAGGATATGTTTAGGAAGTGAGGATCTGGTGATTCCTTACCAATTAAATGATGCAGCATTTCATTTATACACATACAATTAATACACCTCCTAACTGCTTTTATTTTACTGGAACTGAGGTCTACTGATACGACAGAAATCATACTCTCGGCTTTTTTTATGTTGTTAATGCTCATTTATAGTTAGTTTCCTATTCTTCTGTTCTTCTATGAAGTTAATTTTTTCTATGCTATTGAAGATGCCTGTATGAAAACCTTACACATAATGTGAATACTACTTGAGACAAAATCTTGCCTTTCTATATTTTTTATTACCAGAGTGAAATTTGAGAATAGAATTTGATACAATCAATGACTGTCTCAGTGTAACCGGCTACTTGGTAATTAAATCTTGTTATTAGAGTAAACTTTTAGAGGCATCAATCATGTGCCAATGTTACAAAAAGGACTGACAGCCATCCAGTGCAGTTCTAGCTGCATATTACTGTGGAGTTAATCTCACTTATTCCCTGATAATATTCTCTTTTCTGGTTGCAGCTTATTTCTAATTTCTCATTAACCTCCCTATATTACTCCAGTGTACTGCAGAAAAATCATGTTTCCCAGGCTACATTATATAATTTGATTGGAAATGAACCCATACCTGTCACACTTGGAAATAAATGACAATCCCAAACCACAAGCAACCAATGCAATTTTAAAAAGTCTACTCTATTATAAATATACTCTTTCTCAGCCTCACAAGAGCAACACTCTGGTAAATCCCATTTTTCCTGCCTCAGCTTCATATAGTCATCACATGTGTGCTCATATAGTACTAGCAGTCTTACACTAATATATTTTTTCATAAAATTTAGTTTTATATAATGGCAAGCTAAAATAATATGGGAAAATATCCTTTATGTGTTATTTTTGTGAGAAATAATATGTCACTTGATAATTATGGAGACACGTCACGAAAGTCACTTAGAAAGTACAGGTAAAGGCATTATACCCACAGTATAGTCATAATAACATCTTTTGAATAACATCCCTGGAAATAAATTTATGTTAACTCCTCAATTGCTGATTCACTCATAAATGGCATAATACTTTTATATCATAATTGTTCATTAGCTAATACTTTTTTACTACAGGGAATACTAAGGAAGTACCAAAATGGGAGAGATAATAAAATATAAAGCAGTTAGTTTTCCTATTAAAAGAAGAGTTAAAATTGATTTATTAACATAAGGATTGATGTTTTCTAATTGAACTCAAATGTTCAATAACAGCAAATTTTTAATGTAAAATATTCTATCTTTATAGAATACATTACCATGCAGAAATTAACAATAATGATATGTTTCACCTTTATTGACATAAAATATGAACAAAATATCATTAAGTAAAAATTAAAACTATATGTTATGGAAAAATATATGTGTGCATGTGTACTTATGTGTATTTTTTTAAAAACAGTAATTTCACTCAGGTATTGATTAAAGGATATGTCTCCTGTTACCTTTTTTCTATTTCCTAAATTTCTTATTTGAATAACATTTATAAGCATAAGAGTATAATACAAATTAAATTAAATTGACTGAAATAATTTTTGTCAGTCTACTATGATGTATATTTGACCTCTGGCTATTACTACTTAGCAAGTTATGTTACTTCTCAGTATACAAATGAAGTGACATTTTATGACAATATGTATCTAATATGCATAACTTATTTATAAATAAGCTTATAAGCCATGATCTTAACAGTTGAAAAACTTGTTTTAATAGGCTAAGGCATTTTTTAGGAACCAATAAGGCATTTCCTGTTTCACTCCAGTAGGAACAGAGAGACTGAGCAAGCTTTAGGCTTGGATGGAAACACTGAAGAGAGAATGAAGCCAATATGGCTGCAGGATGAGTTCATATCCTTTGCAGGGACATGGATAAAGCTGGAAACCATCATTCTCAGCAAACTAACACAGGAACAGAAAACCAAACACAGCATGTTCTCACACTCATAAGTGGGAGTTGAACAATGAGAACACATGGACACAGGGAGGGGAACACCACACACAGGGGCCTGTAGGGAAGTGGGGGGCTAGGGGAGGGATAGCATTAGGAGAAATATCTAATGTAGATGACCGGTTGATGTCATGGTTGATGATCAGCATGGCATGTGTATACCTATATAACAAACCTGCACATTCTTCACATGTATCCCAGAACTCAAAAGTATAATTAAAAAAAAATTCCATGATCAGCTATTTTTTCTATATCTCTATTTATATATTATTGATATTTAACTTTTTTTTATCATCATCACATTTCATGTATTTACATCTTTGTTAGACCACTACCTCATTCTATGATCCATTTTTGTAACTACCATGTAGGTTCATCACTTCATGACAAGGAATTAGTACAACTACAGGCCTTGCTGGGTGTCCATGAACTGAATAACAGATGCAGTGGTCAGTCATTGGCAGACTTCAAACAATTGGCATGATTGGTCACTGACTATGATATTCATCTATTAGTCACATAATAATTTTTGGATGAAAGAGCTAGGGATATACTTTATAGTTCACGTAACTACTCATATTTAGTATAGTGTAATAGCTTAAATTTGAACTGTGTTGTTTGGACACAAGTATTATTTTACTAAACTATGGTAACTAAAATCTGTGAATATAAGAAATATACAAAACAAGAACAGCCTGTATTAAAAATATGTAATTACATCAATTGTTTAGAATTTAGGTCACCAGTTATTTTTCAGGAAGGAACATTTTATTATTGACATTATTTAGAATGTAAATCCTTGCACTTTATTCACTTTATTAGGATTTTTTAAAGTAATTTAAAAAGTATTTACAGAAAATGCATTTCTTTATTGACTGCAGCCAGTGCAGGCTACTCTCACCTCCCTACCGACAGTAAGTCACTTAGGCAGGAAACAATATCATGACTGGGAGACCTTTGGAAACTAGAGCAATCACTCTCAACACATTGTACAGAAAGAAACGGCTGGACACTGAGCTTAAGAAGCAAGGTTGTAAATCCTATTAAAGATCCTCATAATAACTATGGAAAGGAGCACAAAAAAACTATTGGAGTTGTGAGAACAATTAGATGCAATAGATGTCTCAGTGTGAACCTTGTATTTTTCACATAGCTAAATATTTCACAGAATACTCTCGAGAAGCAGGTAAGAAATCTGCATTTTTACCTTCTACATACATAAAAATTAGAAAGTTTTAAAGCAGAAAAATCTGGAAAAAAAAATCTTAGTTCTTTATTTTCTTTCCATGTATTGAAAAGCAGTCTCAACTAAATTAAGTTTTGCAACATAGTATATTGCTGTTATTATTAAGATGTATCCAGAATTTTTAACTATGCTTTCTCCAGCTAGAGTGAGCTCTGCTGTTAATACCTATTTTAATGAGAAATTTATTCATTTTTTCAAGTATCTCATTAAGTCCGTAATTGGTACACTTACTATTGAATCAATTTTGCTCCAATGCCTTGTCCATGTATTTTCATTACTATATATTTAGTAAGTGTTTCCCCTCACTCTGGAAAAAAATATGCTCAATTTAAAATCTATACTTTTCAAATGTTCTTCCTTTTATTTCCATGGAAAATTCTTTCCTTGTATATTGGCTCTCCCTCTTCCCTCAATACTTTATTCTGTTTTTATACATAAGCTATGTGCTGTCTGTTTACTCTGAATCTCTGAAAAATGATCTATTTTTTCACTACACTTATGCCTATAAGATTTCCTGCCTTAAGTCTCAAATACTGAAAAAAATCTAAATTGTCACTTTCTCTGTTTTATAATAGAACCCCTGAATATTTTGGAGAAAATCATCCAGATGATTGTAGTGGCACTACACAAAATCCATTTTCTCAAATCTCATATAATGGCTAGACAATGTTCAAAAATCCCACTCAAGGATTTTGCAATTTTCTTAATAATCATTTAAAATAATTCATTTTCTGAGAACTTCCACAAACTTCCAACATTCCCAGTGGGTTTTAGCAAATGACCTTGCATTTTACTTCATAATAAAAATACGTCATCAAATGTTTCTAACACAGCTTCCAAGTACCGAATCTGAAAAAAGTTCTGTCTGCACCTGTACACATAAACACACATACACACATATTATATATACTGTTTTTCTTTTCCTCATGTTATAAGAAAAATTCTATTACATTCTCAATATTAATCTTCTAACTATACAGTCAATTCCAGCCTCTATTTATTTCCCAAAGAAATTTAATATCAATTATCCTGTCTCATTTATATCTTCAACCATTTCCTCATATTCACCTTTAAATATGGTCAAGTTTATTTTATAACTTACAGCATTTTGTTATCATTTTCCCCTTCATTTACTGCTTTACTTTTTTTTTTCTTTTTGTCACTAATATCATATATGAGTTGTCAATACACATTATCTGTTTGCCCACCTCCAATTACTCCTCAAAAGATTGTAGTCTGGGATGTGTCTGAATCAGCGAATCAAAACAACATATTATCCAAACCTGTAAGCATTTCTCCAAACAAATACTTTGTTTGAAATTATGATGGCTACCTTTTCAAAGCGCACAAGTTGTCTTAAAAACTTCTTCCATGACAGGATATCATGACCATCTCTGAAGAAATAATTATATACAGAAATATATATATATACACACATATACACACACATATATATATTTCTACATATATATGTATGTGTATGTATATATATACATATATATATGAAGCTGAACAAACTAAAATAAATCAAAGAAAACCATATTAGTTACATTATAGTCAAATTCTTCAGAATAAAATAACATAAAAATACATAAAAGTGTCCATAGTGAAAAGATAAAAGACTATGAACCATTTGTATTGAGAGCTGATTGTTTTTCATCTTTTCAAAAGAGATGATCAAAGCTAAAAGTCAATAGAATGACAAAATTTGACATAATGAAAGAAACAGGTAACAGAAAAACAGCTTTCAGTCTAGAATTTATATGAACAATTATTATATTTCAATACAACAATAATGATTAGGCTAAGAACCAAATCAAGAAGGCAATTCTATTCACAATAGCTACAAAAAAATATATACCTCTACTAGGAAAACCATAAAACACTGATGAAAGCAATTGTCAATGACACAAACAAATGAAAAAGCATCTATTGAATAATTCATATTGCTAACATGTATACTGCCCAAAGCAATCTTATATATTCCATGCAATCGATATCAAATTATCAATGTCATCTTTCACAGAATTAGAAAAGAAATAGTCCTAAATTTCATATAGAACAAAATAAAGCCCAAATGAACAGGAATATTTCAGTGTTACATAATACTCAGCAATATGTTATTCTCCTAAATCCTAAACCCAAATGATTTAGCTATAAAATATATAAAGTTGTAACAGTCTAAAGAAGAATTATACATATCCAAAATAATACATTTAGATGATGCATTAGTCAATATGAAAATAAAATTTTTCAAAAATCTATCAGGAAAAATAAAGAATAATAAAAAATATATATTTGACCTGATATATATATAGACTCCTGCATCTCAAAGAAAGTGTATTCACATTTTTTAAATGAACTTATAACATTTACCAAAATATGTTGAGCTATAGAGAAATCCTCATCGATTTCAAGAAAACTGAAATCATTTATAGTGCAGTTTGCAAACAAAATGGAATTAGGCTAATGATAAATAACAAGAAGAGGATCATCAATCTCATGTTATTAGACAGTATTTCTAAGTGATGCAAAGTTGAAAAAATAAAAATATATGTATGAATTAGAATATATTATGAATGAAAAAAAACATGTTGTATTAGTCCATTTTCTTTTCTTTTCTTTCTTTTTTTTTTTGAAATGGAGTCTTGCTCTCTCACCAGGCTGGAGTGTAATGGCACAATCTCGGCTCACTGCAACCTCCACCTCAGGGGTTCAAGAGATTCTCCTGCCTCAGCCTCCTCAGTAACTGGGACTACAGGTCTGTGCCACTATACCCAGCTAATCTTTGTATTTTTAGTAGAGACAAGGTTTCACCATGTTGGCTAGGATGTTCGTGATCTCTTGATCTCATCATCCTTCCGCCTCGGCCTCTCGAAGTGCTGGGTTTACAGGCGTGAGCGGCCTCACGCAGCCATATTAGTCCATTTTCATGCACCAGATATAGACATACCTAAGATGGGGTAATTTAAAAAGAAAAGAAGTTGCCTGGCGCGGTGACTCACGCCTATAATCCCAGCACTTTGGGAGGCCGAGGTAGGTGGATCACGAGGTCAAGAGATCAAGACCATCCTCGTCAACAAGGTGAAACCCTGTCTCTACTAAAAATACAAAAGTTAGCTGGGCATGGTGGTGCTCGCCTGTAGTCCCAGCTATTTGGGAGGCTGAGGCAGGAGAATTGCTTGAACCCAGGAGGCGGAGGTTGCGGTGAGCGGAGATCGCGCCATTGCACTCCAGTCTGGGTAACAACAGCGAAACTCCGTCTCAAAAAAAAAAAAAAAAGATGTTTATTGGACTAACAGTTCCATATGGCTGAGGAGGTCTCACAATCATGGAGGAAGGTGAAAGGCATGTCTCACATGGTGGCAGACAAGTAAAGCTTGTGCAGAGTGACTCCCATTTTTAAAATCATCATATCTCATGAGATTTAATCACTATCAGGAGAACAGCATGGGAAAGACCCACCCCCATGATTCAATTATCTCCCACCAGGTTCCTTTCACAGCATGAGAAAATTATGGGAGCTAGAAGATGAGAATTGGGTGGAGACATAGAGCCAACCCATATCACATGTTTATACAAGACTCACAAAGAATAGATATCAATATTATAGAGAATAATAACTAAATATGTGATTTAATTTTCTATCTAGTATCCTCTCATCTGTAGTTTTTGTAGAGAAACTATTCAAGAATTGATCCTAAGGATAAAAGAAAAATAAAAACAATGTAGAAAAGAACAGAATTTAATGAAATAAGAAATAAATGAAATAGAGAAATGCAGCAAAGTCAAATTTGTTTATTTGAAACAATTTAAAAACTTAAGAAACGTCTAACAAATTAATTAATAAAAACAAAAAACCCCACAAAGAAATATTTATTGCCAGATAAGTAAATGACAGTGATGCAGAAAATAAAACAAGAAAACAGATAACAAGAATTACTTCATGCTTATGAAAGTAAAAAATTAAATGACTTTCTTAACAAATACAATACTAAAGTTCACAAAAGAGGAGGAAGTATAATTAGATATAAACTTTAAGACATGCATTATTTAAAAACAAATTAAATACACACACATACACACACACACAAACATGCACACACATCAAAATGGATTACTAAAGGAAATGGAGACCAAAAAATCAATACAAAAACATCAACAGAGCTGTTTTAGTAAAATAAAATAAAAACTAGACATACTTTTAGCTAAACCGTGAACAGCCTTAAATAAGTAAAATCAGATATATAAAGGAAGATATTACAACTGATACCACAGAAATATATATATAAAAAAAATCTTGAGACTATTACAAAGAACTATACACCAAGAAATGGAAACAGAAGAAATAAATAAATTCCTGGACCTGTACAATTTACCAAGATTGAGTCATGAAGAAATAAAACACCTAAACAGATCAATAATGAGTAAAGATTGGAGCAGTAATAAATAGTTTAAACATCAAAGAAGATGATCCCAGGACCTGAAGGTTTCACTGCTGAATTCTAGAAAACATTTAAAAAATGAATACTAATTGCATTCAAATGATTGCAAAAAATTAAAGAGGAGGGGATACATCCAAACTCATTCTATGAGACTGACATTACTTTGATACCAAAACCAGATAAGAATGTAACAATAAAAAACTAGAGGGAAATATGCCTGATTTAACACAAGTACAAATCCTCAACAAAATACATGCAAAACAAATTTCACAACATATATATATATATATATATATATATATATATATATATATATAAAATCATTCACCATGACCAAGTGAAATTTACCTCAGGCATTGAAGGATGGTTCAATATACACAAGCAAAGAAATGTGATATATTAGATTAGCAGAATCAAGAACAGCAACCATATGATCATTTCAACAGATGCTGAAAACCGTGATAACATAAGACATCATTTCATGATAAAAACTCTTAACATTCAGGACCCAAAAGGATCATATCTCAACATACTAAAGGCCATATATAACATACCCGTAGCTAACATTATACTGTAAGGGAAAAAGTTGGAAGCTTTCCCTCTAAACTCTGGAACAAGCCACAGATGCCCAATTTTACTATTTTCCTTCAATAGAGTACTGGGAATCCTAGTCAGAACTATTAGGTAAAAGAACAATGGGAACCCAAATTGGAAAGAAGAAAATCAAATAATCCTTGTTTGCATATGAATTATCTCAATTATAGAGAACTCTAAAAACTTTACCAAACTATTGTAAGTACTAATACATGAATTTAGTAAAGTTGAAACATATAAAATCAATGTGTAAAAATCAGTAGTGTTTCTATACACCAGTAGTGAACTATCTGAAAAAGCAACCAAGAAAGTAATTCAATTTACATTAGCTACAGAAACAAAATACCTAGGAATAAGCTTAACCAAGAAGAACTCTACAATACAAACTGTAAAACATTGATAAAGAAATAGAAGAGGATATAAATAAAATGAAACATATCTCCTGTTCATGGATTGGAAGAATTAATACTGTTAAAATATTGACATTTTACACATTGACATTTACACATTGAAAGCAGTTTACACATTCATTGTAGTCTCTGTTAAAATACTATTGACATTCCTTACCAAAATAGAAAAAAAGAAATTCTAAGATTTGTATGGAAATTAAAAAAAAACAAAACAAAACAAAACAAAAACCCAGATGGCCAAAGCACTATTGAGCAAAAAGGACAAAGCTTGGAGTTGTCACAGTACTTGACTTTAAAATATAATGTAAAGCTATAGTAACCAAAACAGCACGGAACTGGCATAAAAAAGCAGACAAATAGACCAATGAAACAGAAAAGAGAACTCAGAAATAAATCTATTCATTTGTAGTTAACTAATGTTGTGACTTGTGTTTACCAATAGAAAGTAACATACATAGACCTCAATAGTTTTGTAACTTCCACCAGGTGGAAGTGTTTTGATGCTGGGAGTATTTAGAGACCACCATATTAAAAAAAAAAAAAAATCAAGCTTATCAGTGAATAAAGTGCTAAGTGGAGAAGAACTGAGGAACCTCAGCTGACAGTGAAGCCATCTAGGACATTCTCCTATACTGAATGATGCTGTATGAATAAGCCCAGCTGAAAACAGCTAAACACTACCCAGACAATCCACAAAATTGTAAGACATAATAAATATTTTTAGAATATATGTAAGTTTCATGGTGACTTATAATACAGTAATAGACAACTGATAGAATTAGTAACAGGGAAGAAAATAAAGTCACGAAGCAGTGCAAGCACACCAAAAGTGGGATGGATAAAATGAAGAAAAAAAGGTGGAAAAAATTGTTGGCTGGCAGGAGTGTACATTTTTCAATCACTTTGGAAAAGACTTTGGCAGATCTACTAAAGTTGTGCATATTTGTATCCTGTGACTCATCCATTCCATTCCTAGGTTTAGACCTGCCAAAAATGCATACATATGTTTTCCAAAATATATATAGTAGACTATTCATACAAATACTATTCATATTTAGGTCAGGTGTGGTGGCTCATGTCTGTAAACCCAGCACTTTGGGAGACTGAGGCAGGTGGATCCCTTGAGCCCAGGAGTTCAAGACCAGCCTGGGCAACATGGTAAAACCCCATCTCTACAAAAAATTAGCCAGATGTGGTGGCGCATGCCTGTAGTCCCAGCTACTTAGGAAACTGAGGTGAGAAGATTGCTTGAGCCCTAGATACGGAGGTTGCAATAAGACCGAATTTCACCACTGTGCTCCAGCCTGATCATAAGAGTGAGACTCTGTTTCTAAAATAAAATAATGTGAAACCCTAATTTATATCAACAGTATGTAGATAACTGTGTTATACTTATGCAAGGCCTATGGAAATAAAAAAGAGTAACTGCTGTGCTAAACAGAATGAATGAATCAATGGACTAATGAATCAAGTCCTTCATTAGATAAAATTCCTCAGCAAGCATTGTTTCTTGATCATTCTCTTAGCACTTTTTTTTTCAAAAAGTTCTGAAATCATCCTGCTACCTATTTACAAAAATATGGTTTTAGTAGAACAAAGCCATACTTATGCTACATATTATCAATGGCTATTTTTGTGACACAATGGCAGAGTTCAGTAGTTGCAACAAAGGCAATAGGACTAAAATATTTACTAGCTGGCCTGCTAGTTTACAACTCCCTGCCAAAATATACAGTATATTGTTATTATTGTTGCTTTACACAGTAAGTTATACTTTAGAACAATTAAAACTTTAAAATAGATAAAATATCCTTATTTCCTTTTGAAATGTTCATCATTGCACTGTAAAAATATGAAAAAAATATACACATATGTGTACGTGTGTGTGTGTGTATCTCTCATTTGCCTAAAGAAGTTTAACATTGCAGATTAGGTCTGCTGGCAATGAATTACCATTTTTGTTGGTCTGAGAGTCATTCATTATTCTCTACTGTTGAGGATTATGTTTGCTGTTATTGATATCTGGGTTGACAGATATATTTTCTTCCAGCCATATAAAAATATCCTTATTGTCCATTTTATTCTTGCTTGCATTGTTTCTGAGGAAAAATATACTTTCATACAGATCCTTATTCTTCTCTACATAATGTACCATTTTTCTCTGGCTTCCCTTAAGAATTTCTTTCCATCTTTGGTTTCAGAAGTGTGAATATAATAATCCCGGGGATATGTGTCTATGTGTGTGTGTACATGTGAGTATGTGTATCTGTACATACATGCACACACATACGCACTTTGGTTTGGTGTGCATTCTGAATGATGTTCACAGAAAAATATTTGAATTTGTGGAAAACCATCTGTTTCTGCCCATTCCATTTTTAAATGTAAATATTTAATGCAGTATTTTTTCCTTAAATCTCTGTATTTTATTTTACCTATTTTTATATGTGACATTTTTAATAAAATCAAGTTGTAAATGTTAAATGTTATTAAAGTTACATTTTTTTTCATTTTCTATTATTTCAAAAAATCTTTTATTGGCTTGATCATTCTGTGAGCATCTCATCTGAAAAAATTTTTTACTTCTGCTATCAAACACAAGCATCAAGACATCAACATTATTTTTGCTAGCGTGAATAATAATCTCCAGTTACTGGTCATTTGTGAAACATTGACAAATACATTGAAACATTTTTTGTTTTATTCCCAATATTCATGTATGTTTCATGAAGGCAGGAACATGGCCATCTTGTCCTGTAGTCCTGTCAGAAAAACAAACTCAATATGGAATTTCTGCTCAGAAATATTTTTTGAATGAGTAACTGTAATACTAACAGTATTAATAATATTTGTATTTCTGGTCACATTAAATTTTATGAGCTCTCATTTTATTTTCAGAAAAAGTAAACTGACTTGATCTGATACTAAGTTTTATAGCAAACTATAGAACTTAGAAAATTTTCCAAATTTACCATTCAACTTTCATTATTTATTCACTCTTATTCAATTTTGAATGTTGTTTCTGAGGTCAATAATTATTATTTCCTAAATCCTGCATATTTTAAAAAATAAACTTTATATTCTTTAATAATTTGAAATAATCATAAATTGACTATTGCTTACTTCTAAATTTGCAACATATTGTTTTAAACATATTGAGCTAAATAACATTTTATTCAAAAGTAAACTTACCAAAAGCTCATCTTATTCTGTAATAATCTAAAATGCAGTTATAATAAAAATAAGGGAAAAAAATTCTACGCTGGCCAATTATTTAGCTATGCCTTCAGAATACTTTTTAAATTGCCTATTAATTTTTTATTCTATTAAAAACTATATATCCTTGAAGGACCTGTTCAAGGAGAACTACAAACCAAGGTCAAGGAAATAAGAGAGGACACAAACAGATGGCAAAACATTCCATGCTCATGGTTAGAAACGATCAATATCATGAAAATGGCCATACTGCCCAAAGTAATTTATAGATTCAATGATATCCCCATTAAGGTACAATTGACCTGCTTCACAGAACTGGAAAAAAACCACCTTAAACTTCATATGGAACCAAAAAAGAGCCCACAGAGCCAAGACAATCCCAAGCAAAAAGGACAAAGCTGGAGGCATCACACTACTTAACTCCAGACTATACTACAAGGCTACAGTAATCGAAACAGCATGGTACTGATACCAAAACAGAAATATAGATGAATGGAACAGAACAGAGGCCTTGGAAGCAACATCACACATCTATAACCATCTGATCTTTGAAAAACCTGACAAAAACACTCAATGGAAAAAGGATTACCAGTTCAATAAATAATATTGGGAAAACTGGCTAGCCATGTGCAGAAAGCTGAAACTGGACCCCTTCCTTGCACCTTATACAAAAATTAATTCCAGATGGATTAAAGATTTAAACATAAGACCTAACACCATAACAACCCTAGAATAAAACCTGGGCAAAACCATACAGGACATAGGCATAGGCAAGGACTTCATGACTAAAACACCAAAAGCAATGACTACAAAAGACAAAATAGGCAAATGAGATCTAATTAAAATTAAGAGCTTCTGCATAGCAAGAGAAAAATCATTAGAGTGATCTCACAACCAACAAAATGGGAAAAAATTTTTGCAAGCTACCCAACTGACAAAGGACTAATATCCAGAATCTACAAATAACTTAAATAAATATACAAGAATAAATCAAACAACCCCATCAAAAAGTGGGCAAAGTATATGAACAGTCACTTTTCAAAAGACATTTATGCAGCCAACAAACACATGAAGAAATGCTCATCCTCACTGGTCATTAGAGAAATTCAAATCAAAACCACATTGAGATACCATCTCAAGCTGGTTAAAATTGCCATCATTAAAAAATCTGGAGACAACAGATGCTGAAGAGTATGTCGAGAAATAGGGATGCTTTTACACTGTTGATGGGAGTGTAAATTAGTTTAACCATTGTGGAAGACAGTATGGTGATTCCTCAAGGATCTAGAAATAGAAATACCATTTAATCCAGCAATCCCATTACTAGGTATACAACCAAAGGATTGTAAATCATTCTATTATAAAGACATATGCACACATATGTTCATTGAGACACTGTTTACAGTAGCAAATACTTGGAACCAACCCAAATGCCCATCAATGATAGACTGAATAAAGAAAATGTGGCACATATACACCATGAAATACTATGCAGCCATAAAGAAGGATGAGTTCATGTCCTTTGCAGGGACATGGATGAATCTGGAAACTGTCATTCTCAGCAAACTGAGACAAGAACAGAAAACCAAACACCACATGTTCTCACTCATAAGTGGGTACTGAACAATGACAACACATGGACACATGGAGGGAAACATCACATACTGGGGTCTGTTTGTGGGTGGGGGACTAGAGGAGGCATAGCAGAGGGAGGGGAGATTGGGAAGGGATAACATTAGGAGAAATACTTAATGTAGGTGACATTAGTGTGTTAACACTATGATATGATAAATATGGACATTTCATTAATATCATATGTGTTAACACTAGATAATGTAATTATGTATATTTTCTTAATATAGCATGTTATCACTAGATATTATAATATCATATTTTATTAATATCTTAGTGTGTTACTAGATTTTTAAATACTATGGATATTTCATTAATATCATAGTGTGTTAACACTAGATATTATAAATATCATGGATCCTTTTTAATGTCATAGTGTGCTAACCAGCCTAGGCAACAAAGCAAGATCTCCTCTCTACCAAAATATTTTTCAGAATTTAATAAAATAAAATAAAGATAGCTAGGCAAGGTGATGTGTACTTGTAGTCTCAGCTACGCAGGAGGTTGAGGTGGGCAGATCTCTTGAGGTCAGCAGTTTGAGGCCAGCTTGAGCAACATAGCAAGACTCCTCACTCTACAAAAATTTTTTTAAAAATAGCCAGGTATAAAAAACAAAAACAAAACAAAACAAAGAAACTACATATCATAAATTATTTTTCTTTCCTTATATAATTCAGGCTGAAATTAGAAACATATAAGTTCTTATCACAATATGTACACAATTTATGTTTTTAAAAAGACATTTTGCCCAAATTGCTGTCATAACAAAAGCATCATGTATTTTTTATAGATTTGCTTATCAATTAAATATAACTAATGACATGTTTTATAAATAATGTAACTTAATACACTGAAAGATACCCAAGACACATACTATTTACATAAATGATTATACAACAAAGCCTTGAAAGCCTAAATATTTAAAGAGCTTCAATATGATTCATCAGGGTATTGAGCAACTTGTTCAGAATATTTTTGAAAACAATTAGATTACTCCGTGAGCATTATAGTATTAATAAAATGCTGTCTTTAATGATGAATGCATTTAGCAAAAAATATTAACTTTAATTAAATAGTAGAATAACTCATCGTGTAGCTATTAGAGAAGCTCAATAATGACACTGAGTAATTTTTGTTACTCTATGATATACTCCAATAGACATAAGCTCTAAATATATTTTCATACAGTTAATAGCTTATTTTAGCTGATTTTAATTCAAAACACAGTACTGAAAATTATTGTCTGATTTAATGCATTTACCAAGTATTCCGACATGTATGTACATAGAACTACATATTTTAAGGAACACAGGTGAGTGATATTTATTATTGGCATCAAAATAACAAAATGGATCCTAGTAGTATAGCATTTAATTAAAAAACTTATTTAATGTTAATAGTAATAGAAATTTGGTATATTAAAATATAAGTAAATAAATTTTAACTTAAACTACAAATATTGCATATGGGGTATTAAGAGCAGATCTGAACTCTTACCCAAGGAACACTTGTAGCATGACCTTGCGTGTACTTAAGCGAAACACAATTCACACAAAATTATTTTACTAATGTTATTTATTGACTTCATTAAGTTCTTTCAAATCATCAATTCACTTTTTATCTGAAACTATTTTTGCATTAATATAATTATTGCCTTAAAATGAATTTAAATAAATTGTGTACATCTAATAGTCAGTCCTCTGACATCAACAGCTTTGCAAAAACATCCTGCATCTTGACAACTCAAATAATAGAGGTAGAATTGCTCAGGTGTTAGCATTACTCATTAATGACCTCATAAACCTTGTTTAAGTTAGGTTTGGTTGTATTTCAGTGTAAATAGTTTATATTGTCTCATGAAATGCTTGAAAGAGATTATTGAAGGGGAAAGGAAAGTAGCCACTAATGGATACACATTACCAAGGAAGTTACCAATGTAGGTTGCTAAAATAGAATCCCACTGGAACCTCAGAAGTCCAATGCATAACATTCCTCTCAGAGCTATATCACCTGAATAATAAGAGAGTTGGGATATTTTTAAATCATCTTCTGTCACTCATTGATTGTAGACTAATCACTCTGAGTGCTAATTACAGTACTCCAAGCCTGGTTTTGTGGGACAACGTTAGATCTGAAAGCCTGAGAAAGTCCTCTACTAAGGAATGCAGGTAATAGCAATTGGATGTCAGCACAGTGTTCATGGAAGTGCTAAAAGAAAAAGATAAGAATAGTTGCCCAACCTTTGCACTCCTTTGAATTTTATTATTTGGAAATTATTTTAAACATGAAAATATTACAAGAATAATATAAAGAACAGTCATATACCGTGTCTTCAGATTCACATAATAGAAAATAAAAAGAGACTAAACTGTAACAAATTACAAGAAATTAAAGGTAGTATAGAGTATATATTAGAGTCTAGATAATTTTTATAATGTATTACTAATAGAGTTGGTTTAAAAATAAAATTCTGACATGATACTTACATTTTCTGAATTAGAACACATACACACTCATACAGGAGAAACATGCAAATATTTCATCACCATCCCTATTGTATTTCACGCTCTTAATCTTATCCTGCTTTATGTCCTAAGGTTGAACTGGTCAGAGAACTAGGGAGAAAATGACTTTAGTAAGAGATTCATTTTATAAGGCTACCAAAGTTACAGTCCATCCATATGCTATCCAATTGTAGTACAGCTAAACAAAGTTTAGAGGCAAGGACTGATAGGATAAAGCCAATTCCAAGTAACTTAACAGCTTCAAAAGTTCGAGAATATTTATGGAAATATTAAATACCTAGCGCACAACGAAATTTTACAATGTCTGAAATCTAATAAGATTTACCAGATATAAAAATGACAGGGACATGGTAGGGACATGGTGTAGGGGGTGGGGGAAATATATATACACTCACAAATACACACACACAAATAAAATATCTAGGGATGAAAAACTACATTGTCTAAATGATAATGCATGGCAAGGACAAAAAGCAACGGCAATATATGGAGAGCAGTTAAAAATGTGGTATTCATCCAAACATATTAACAAGTGCTTTTAATATGAAGGGTCTAAATACACCAGTTAAAAGAGAGACTGTCAGTGGGAACAAAAAACACAAGACCAAACTATATGTTGTTTATATGAAACTTTAAATATAATGTCATAGATTAAAGTAAAGGATTAGAGAAAATTATATCATACTAACATAAATCCAAAGAAAGCTGGAATAGCTATATTAATCACAAACAAAGCAGACTTCAGAGTGAAGAAAATTATCAAGGAATAACATTATATAATCATAAATGAGCAAATTATCCAGAAAGACATAAAAATTATTAACATGAAGTGATTAACAATGGAACATCAAAATATATGATGCAATAACTAATAGACTTGCAAGGAGAAATAGAAATATCCACTATTATAGTTGGAGATTCCAGCACTCAGCTATCATTAACTGACAGATTCAGCATGTAGAAAATCAGTAAAAATATAATTGAGTTGAACAGAAACAAGAGTTGGCTGGGCAGGGTGGCTCATGCCTGTAATCCTAGCACTTTGGGAAACTGAGGCAGGTGGATTACCTGAGGTCAGGAGTTTCAGATCAACCTGGCCAACATGGTGACACCTGCCTCTACTAGAAATACAAAAATTAGCTGGGTGTCGTGGTGGGCACCTGTAATCCCAACTACTCTGAGGCTGAGGCAAGAAAATCGCTTGAACCCAGGAGGTGGAGGTTGCAGTGAGCAGGGACCGTGCCACTGCACTCCAGCCTGGGAGACAGAGTGAGACTCTATGTCGAAAGAGAAAAAAAAATCATAAATCAACTAGATCTAAATGACTTCAGATAAAAACTATACAATATTAATTTATCTTAACTTCACATGAGACATCACTAAAATAGACCACACCGTAATCATTAAAACACACTTTAACCAATGTAATATATATCATATACAGTATGCTATCAGACCACAGTAAAATTCTAATAGAAATTAATAACAGAAATAGAGCTGAAAAATCCCCAATATGTGGAGATTAAACAAGATACTTAAGTAACACATAGTCAAACAATAAGGCTCAAAAATTAATAAATATTTTGAAATAATGAAAATTATAATACAATTTTGTGTGGGATATAGTGTAAAAAATGCTTAGGGAAAATTTTATACCACTGAATGCATGTGTTAGAAAAAAAAGATACAAAATTTTAAAACCTAAGCTTCTAATATAATAAATCAGAACAAAGAGGAAATTTTAAAAAATAAGCAAAGAAAATATATAATAAAAATTAGGCCAGAGATCAATGAAATTGAGAATAGGAAACAATAGAGAAAATAAACAAAATTAAACTGTTTTTTTGAAAAGATCAATAAAACTCATAAAGCTCTAGCAAAGCTACCAAACAAACAAAAAAAAGGCACAAATTATTAATATCAGATGAAAGAAGGGTCATCACTACTGCTTCTATGAACATTAAAAGGATGATAAAGGAATATTATGATAACTATATGCCTACAAATTTGATAACTTACTTGAAATAGCTCAATTTCTTGTAAGACACAAACTACCAAAACTCACACAAAAAGAAATAATCTAAATAGTCCTATATCTATTAAATAAGTTAAATAAATAATTTATATCATTTCAAAACAGAAAGAACCAGGCTCAGATAGACTCACTAGTGAGTTCTACCAAACATTTAAGGAACTGTTGTAACTCATTCTGAAATCCTAATACCAAACTAGATAAATAAATTACAAGAAAGAGAAGGTATAGACTGATACCTATCTCTCTTGAACACAGATGCAAAAATCTTCAACAAAACATTATCAAATCAAATACAACAATGTATAAAAAATTATTCACTATATCTAAGGGAGATTTATTTTAGGTTGGCAAGGCTAGGTTAACACTAAAAAAAATCAATACAAGCATACATTAGCAATAATGTAGGTTTTGTTCCAGGCTATGACAATAAAGCAAATATCACAATATACCAAGTAACACATTTCTAAACATTTTCCAGTGTGTTTAAAAGTTTTGTTCACAATATACTATAGTATATTCTGATACAGACGATATACTATAGTCTGTTAAGTGTGCAATAGCATTATGTCTAAACAATGTAATACCTTAATTAAAAATTACATCATTACCGAAAATTGCTAATGATCATTTCAGCCTTCAGTGAGGCAGAATATTTTTGCTGGTGAAGGGTCTTGCCTCTGTGTTGATGGCTGCTAACTGATTAGGGTGGCGATTGCTGAAGGCTGGAGTAGCTGTGGCAATTTCTTAAAGTAAGACAACAACAAGTGTGCCACATCAATTGCTTCTTTCTTCTAAGAAAGATTTATCTGTAGACTGCAATACTGTTTGATAGCATTTTATCCATGGTAGAACTTATTTCAAAATTCAAGTCAATCCTTTCAAACTCTACCACAGCTTTAGCAACTAAGTTTATTGAATATTCTAAATCCTTTGTTGGTATTTCAACAATGTTCACATTATCTTCACAAGGAGTAGATTTAATCTCAAGAAATCACTTTCTTTGCCCATCTATAAAAAGCAACTAATCATCCATTCTAATTTTCTCATGAGATTTTAGCAATTCAGTAACTTCTTCAGGATCCACTTTAATCCTAATGGTCTGGCTATTCGCAAAAGATCTGAAGTTACTTCTTGCAGTGAAGTCTTGAGTCACTCAAAGTGATCTATGAGGGCTGAAATCAACTTCCAAACTCCTTTTCATGTTGATACTTTTATCTCCCCCTATTAATCACAAATGTTCTTAATGGCATCTAAAATGGTTATTTCTTTCCAGAATGTTTTTAATTTAATTTGCCCAGGTCTATCAGAAGAGTCACTGTCTATGGTAACTACAACTTTACAAAATACCGCACTTACTCTAAAATTGACCACATAATTGGAAGTAAATCACTCCTCAGCAAATGTAAAAGAACGGAAATCATAACAAACAGTCTTTCAGACCAAAGGACAATCAAATTAGAACTCAGGATTAAGAAACTAACTCAAAACCACACAACTTCATAGAAAATGAACAACTGGCTCTTGAATGTAGACTGGATAAACAATGAAATGAAGGCCGAAATAAAGATGTTCTTAGAAGCCAATGAGAATGAAGACACAACATACCAGAATCTCTGAGACACATTTAAAGCAGTGTCCAGAGGGAAATTCATAGCAATAAATGCCCACATGAGGAAGAAGGGAAGGTCTAAAATCAACACCCTATCATTGAAATTGAAAGAGTTTAGAGGAGCAAGATCAAAAAAACTCAAAAGCTAACAGAAGACAAGAAATTACTAAGATCAGAGCAGAACTGAAGGAGATAGACACACAAAAAAAAACCTTCAAAACTCAACGAATCTGGAAGCTGGTTTTTTGAAAAGATCGACAAAATAGATAGACTGCTAACCAGAATAATAAAAAGGAAAAGAGAGAAGAATCAAATAGATGCAATAAAAAATGATAAAGGGGACATCACCACTGATTCCACAGAAATGCAAACTACCATCAGAGATTACTACAAACAACTCTATGCATACAAACCACTAAATAAGGAAAAAAAGGATAAATTCCTGGACACTTGCAGTCTCCGAAGACTAAACCAGGAAAAAGTTGAATCCCTGAATAGACCAATAACAAGGACTGAAGTTGAGGCAGCAATTAATAGTCTACCAACTAAGAAAAGCCCAGGTCCAGACAGGTTTACAGCCGAATTCTACCAGACGTACAAAGAGGAGCTGGTACCATTCCTTCTGAAACTATTCCAAACAATACAAAAAGAGGGAATCCTCCCCAACTCATTTTATGAGACCAGCATCATCCTAATACTAAAACTGGGCAGAGTTTTAGTATTAACACAACTAAAAAAGAAAACAAAATATATTTCTCAAATAATAGGACTTGAAACTCAGAATTACTTATTTGTCCATGGGCTGTAGAATGGATGTTTTGTTAGCAGGTATGAAAACAACACAAATCTCTTTGTACATCTCCATTGGAGCTTTTGGATGACCAGGTGCGTTGTCAATGAGTAGTAATATTTTGAAGGGAATTTGTTGTTGTCATCTTTTCTGAGCAGTAAGTCTCCACAGTGGGCTTAAAATATTCACTAAATCATGCTGTAAACAGATGTGCTTTGTTCGTTGTTCCATTTATAGAGCACAGGCAAAGTAGATTTAGCATCACTGCTAAGGGCCTCAGGATTTTCAGAATGGTAAGTAATCATTGGATCCAACTTAAAGTCACCAGGTGCTTTAGGCACTAGAAAAAAAGACTGTCTTTTGAAACTCTGAAGCCAGACACTGACTTATCTTTTCTAGCTATGCAAGTTTTAGATGATATCTTCTTCCAATATAAGGCCCTTTTGTCTACATGGAAAATACGTTGTTTAGTGTAACCATCTTCATTAATGATCTCAGCTATATCTTCTGGATTACTTGCTGCAGCTTCTCCATCAGCACTTGCTGTTTTACCTTGCACTTCTTGTTTAATGAAAAGAGCTTCTTTTTTCCAACCTCATTAACTAATCTCTGCTAGCTTTCAACTTAATTTCGTCAGCCTCCTCACTCTATAAGCCTTCATTGAAAAGAGTTAGGCTTTTTCTCTGAATGAGGATTTGGCTTAGGGAAATGTTGTGGCTGGTTTGATCTTTTATCCAGACCACTAAAACTTTCCCCAAATCAACAATAAATCTGTTTCATTTTCCTATCATCATGTGTTCACTGGAGTGGCACTTTTAGTTTCCTTCAAGAATTTTTCCCTTTTTTAAAAAAAGTTAGCTGTTTGACACAAGAAGCCTAGTTTTATGTTTTCTCAACTTTCTCTTTATGCTTAATTATTTCTATCTATCAATTTAAAATGAGAGATATGCATCCCTTTCACTCAATTGTACACTTAGAGTTCGTTGTAGGGCAATTAATTAATCAAATTTAATATTGTTGTCTTTCAAAGAGTAGGGAAGCCTGAGAAGAGGGAGAGATGGGATAGTTGGTAAGTTCATTCGGAACACACACTCTTATCAAGTAAGTTTGCTGCCTTACAGCGGCATAGTTTGTGGTGTCCCAAAACAATATGGTAATATCAAAGTACAATGATCACTGGTCACTGTAACATACAGATAATAATAAACAGAAAGTGTGAAATATTACAAGAATTACCAAAATGTTATACAGTCACAAAATAAGCACATATTTTTGGCAGTGGTGGGGGGAAACTGGTATTGCAGACTTGCTTGACACCAGGTTGCCACAAACCTTCAATTTGTTACAAAAAATGTTATATATTAAATATAATAAAGGTAAGTAAAATAAACTGAGGAATACATGTAAATATAATTCATCACATCAACAAGGTAAAGAGAAAAAATTATGTTGTCATATCAATAGATACACAGAAAGCATTTTCTAAAACCTAACACTCATTCATGATTTTTTTTTTCTTTTTTTTTTGAGACGGAGTTTCACTCTTGTTACCCAGGCTGGAGTGCAATGGTGCGATCTCGGCTCACCACAACCTCCGCCTCCTGGGTTCAGGCAATTCTCCTGCCTCGGCCTCCTGAGTAGCTGGGATTACACGCACGCTCCACCATGCCCGGCTAATTTTTTGTATTTTTAGTAGAGACAGGGTTTCACCATGTTGACCGGGATGGTCTCGATCTCTTGACCTCGTGATCCACCCGCCTCAACCTCCCAAAGTGCTGGGAATACAGGCGTGAGCCACTGCGCCCGGCCTTCATTCATGATTTTTAAAAAACTACACAAATTAAAAATAGAAGAATACTTCTTCAACTTGAAAAGAACATCAACAAAAATACTACTGCTAACGCCATGGTGATGGTGAGAAGCTTAATGCTTTCTCTCTAATAATGGAAACAAGGAAACCATGTCTCCTTTTACAACACCTGTTGAATATCATACTGAAAATCTAGCTAATGCAATAAGAAAATAAAAATAAATAAATATATATTGATTGTGAAGAAATAAAGCTGTGTTTGCTTACAGATGTTGTTTGTCTATGTAGAACATCCCAGAGAATCAACAACAAAACTTATTAGAACCAATAAACAATTTTAGAAACATTGCAAGATACCAGTTAGCATAAAGCAGTTCATTATTTTTCTATATACTTGTAATGAACAGTTGAAATTTTCAGTTGAATATACAATACCATACACATTAACACTGACATATGATGAGTACTTAGAGATATATATAACTAAATGTATACCTGAACTATATGAGGAAATCTACAAACTTCTGATAAAAGAAATTTTATAAATCTAAGTAAATGAATAAATATTCTATGTTCACAGATATAAGGAGAGTCAACATTGTTAAGAATTGTCTATTTTTTTTTTCAAATTAGTACATGGATCCAACACAACCTAAACAGTTATATTGTGGTAGCTGAAAACCTGATTTTAGAGTTTATGTAGAAAAATGTAAAACTTAGAATAGGCACCACAATATTGAAGAAGAAGAACACACTCAGAGGGCTGACACTAACTTAAGCCTCTATAAAAATACAGTAATCCAAACAGTGTGGCTTTGATAAAGTAAATAAATTATTATAACAGAATAGAGTGTCCAGAATAGCCCCACATAAATATAGTCAACTGACTTTGACAAAGGAGCAAAGACATTTTAATGGAGAAACAATATGGTTTCCAACAAATGCCAATAGAACATTTAGATGTCTATATGCAAAAAAAAAAAAAAGAATCTAGACACAGATCTTACATCTCTCACAACAATTAACTCTCAACAGGTATCATATACCTAAATATTAAACTGGACTATACAACTTCTAGAAATAACATAGGAGAAAATCTAAGTGTCCTTAGGTTTAATGATGACTTTTTTTTTTCTAAATAGATTTTAATTTTAGAGCAGTTTTGGGTTTACAGCAATATTAAGTGAAAAGTACAGAGAGCTCCCGTACACTCTCTGACCCCCACACATGCACAGCCTCCACCACTATCAGTATCCTGCATAAGAGTAGTACATTTGTAACAATCAATGAATCTATAATGATATATCACTCAAAGTTCATTGTGTACATTAAGGTTGACTCTTGGTGTACAATAATACATGGGTTTTGAACACTCTGAAGTAATATATATCCACCATTATATTATTATACAGGTTAGTTTCACTGCCCTAAATATCTTCTGAGATCAAACTATTTATCCATTCCTCCACATCAATCCCTGGCAACTACTAATCTTTCTACAGTCTCCATAGTTCTGCCTTTTCCAGCATGTCGTATGGTAGAAATCATACAGTATGTAGCCTTTTCAGATTGTCTGTTTTCATTTAGTAATATACATTTCAGTTTCTTGCATGTCTTTTCATGGCTTAATAGCTCATCTCTTTTTATTGTCTAATACTATCCTATTGTCTGGAAGTACCAAAATTTATTTGCCTATTCACCTACTAAAGGGCATATTTGTTGCTTGCAAATGTTGGCAATTATGAGTAATACTATAAACATTTGTGTGTAGGTTTCTGTGTGTACATAAGGTTTCCACTCATTTAGGTAAATACCAAGTAACATATACACAGTTACATAGATACATAGGTGCACACACAAAAGTAAATGGTGTGACTGCGCACACACACAAATTTTAAATTGAGATTAAAAATTGCCTTTACAGTAGCATCAAATAATAACAAGTAATTAAGGATAAACCTGACAAAACATATATAAGACCTATATGTTAACTACTAAAAAAATTACTGAAAAATTAAGGAAGAATTAAGTTAATGGAGTGATATACTGTGTTGATGCATTAGAGGATTCAATATCATTAAATGTCAATTATTGATTAATTATCTACAGATTCAACAAAATATATATAAAATCCCAACAAATAAATTTGTACTAATTGTAAACTAATTTTAAAATTAAGATGGTAAGTGTGTGGGTGAGGAGGTGTCAATTGGATGATGCAGGAGCCATTCTTTTCCCCTGTGATACCCATTGGGTGCACCTCTCTCTTTCAAGTGCGAGCAACACCAGTGACCCAGGTTGAGTTGACTGAAAAAGAAAATAATAATAATATGGCAATGAAAAGAACCTTGAATAGCCAAGATAACATTAAATTAAAGCACATAATTTGAAGTTTAACATTATCTGATTTCTATGATTGTTATAAAGCTACCTTGCTCAGGACTGTGTAGTAGGTATATAAAGTTGGGTAAATGAACCAATGAAGCAGAACAGAGGGCTGTTAGATATAAACCCACACATATTTTGTTAACTGATTTCAACAATGGTGCAATGTTGAAGCAGTGAAGAAAGAATAGACTTTTTTAACAAAAAAGCTGGAACATGAGGATATATGCATACATTTAATAATTTATCATAGTTTTTTTCTTCCTCCTCTAGCATGTGAGCTCCTCATGAGCAGTAATTTTTGTGTAGTATTATTTAGTTTTTGTCTGATTTGCTCTTTCCTTTATCTCCGGCCCCTAGGATAACATTTAGCAATTAGTATTTGTTCAGTAAATATTTGTTGTTTGCATGAATGAGCCTCAACTAAGATGTCACAAGATTAGTAAAAATAAATGCATAAATAAATAAAATAAAATGTAAATAAAGGCAATGTTAGTTTCTTAGCTTTGGCAAATATATTGTGATAATGTGAGATGTTGACAGTTAAGGAAACTAAATGAACAGCGTTCTCCAGAGGGAAAAAAAAACAATAAGATACATACTGAATATATGGGAATATATATTATATATATTATACACATATGCACACACGTAGAGAAAGATCTTCAACTAATTGAATGGGGCTCACCTATGTTAAAAAAGGAAATCAGTTGATTACAATGTCACAATAGGGGAGAAATGTACAGACTCCTTGAAATATCTGGAATTTTTCTGTAAGTCTAAATAATTCAAAAAAAGAGTTTTTTAAAAAATATATTAAATGTAAGCACCAGTATGCTAAACATTAAATAACTTTATTTTAATTACCTAAATAATAAATCTAATGTGGAATAAGTGGGGTATATTTTAAGATAATTCAATTTGGAATAATTGGGGAATATTTTAAGATGATTCAAATAATTCAATTTTTTTCTTAACTATGTTTCTCTCTAATAGCAACTTACTATTTTTAAAGAAGAATGTACTTCTAAAAATATGGTCTTATTATTATTTTCTCTTTTTAAAAACTGCTTGCAATTCTTCAGTGGTAAATTTTGTAATTCATTTATTTAAAATTGCAAACAACTTACAATCTCTCTTAACCATGCCATTATGTTTTAATTCTGTAAAATATTACCGCTTTCAAATTATTTTATTTTTCTCTTCATTTTCTGGGTTTGAAAATATTCATAGAATGATTTTTTTTTTAGTAGTCTTAGCTCTACTTTCAAAAGATTGCTCTCCTATTCTCTTATTTACTTCCAATTGTCTTAGCTTCATCTTAGTTCCTTGCCCTTCACTTTTAACCTAGGAAAGAGACAGGGAATAAAAGGAGATTTAATTTAGCAAAAAAAAAAAATATTCTGTTATTTCTTTTTCTAACACTCAAACTACGCTTTGAAAAAATTTATTATTTTTATGCTATATGCATGTTCCCTTTCCTCATCTCCAAATAACTTCCTCCAAATCAAATACAGAAAGGGAATGTAAGCAAATAGCCTGTTTAGACAGTATTAATTTGATATTACTAGTATTCAGAAAAATAGACAAAGTTTTTTATGATAATCTTATGACTAAAATTTTCCAGACTGAAAAAAATTTAGCTGTTTCATCTCCATAACAGACTACGTAGTGAATTTTAGCAGTAAAATGTTTGACAAATACTTTTTTCACTTGAAAAAAACCAATTACAATAAAATGATCATATTAAATAAGTCACTTATATTTCAGTTTTGATTTATTAATCTGCATTGGGCAGCCCAACTTTTACACATGTAGTATTATTTCAAATAAAATATATTAACATCATAAATAAGACTTAAAATCATTATAATGATAATTGCATGATTGTAAGATTAAAAATTAAAGTATTCTTAAAATTAAGCAAATTTATTTGAGAGATATTTTTCTAAGATTTAAACAGATTGTTTCCAGCATTTTTGTGTCTAAAAGTGAGGTGAATTAGATGAGCATTATAACTATTACCAAGTATTTCACTATACTAAATATAAAACACTCTTCCTAAGATCAAGTGCAATGTGAAGAGAGAACTGAAACTAGAAGACAGTAAAAACCTGGATGAATATATATAAATCTTACAGTATACATCTTTGTAGTAACTATTTATTTCTTTATAATGTGATACTGGTTACTGAAATTTTTAAGTACATATAATGTGTAGGATACCACTAGATGCTGAAATCAATTTATTCTGGATCAAAAATATATTTTTTACAAACACAGCCAATTTTAATAAGAAGACATTTATATTCACCCCCTTAGGAGAGATGACAGGAAAGCAACTACAGAGGTGTATAATATGGTAATTTATGCAAATATCTTTACTATGTGAAGAGCAAATAATTAATTTTAGGCAATGAAAAGACAGGTAAAAGTTAGAATTCTCAGTGATTTGTGATTTGGGAATTGTAAACCTTCCTGATTACATTAATTGAGCACTAGATGAGGTAGCAATTGTGCAGATATCATGATGAATGCTGCACAGATATGCACAGCTGTCAGCAGCAGGATGCCACTATTGTGTTTAATTTCTATGTTATATGCATATGACAGCTTCAGTAATGGAATGCTAGTGTAAGGTGGACAAGTAATAAAATTTACTCTTGTCCTAGAAAATGTAAATGGATTCTAAATCACCTATCAGAAGCCCATAGAATCAATCTTACATCTGCAACATGGGACTGTCACCAAAGAAAAGAACTTTCCAGAATAGAAAAGCTATAGATTATTTCTCATATTTTATTTTAAATGTTTTTATGCTAAAGCAACTAGTTGGTATTTACAAGTCACATATTTATCAATAAGATAATTTATTATATTGATAAACTAATGTATACTATGGTAGCTTGGAACCTTTATTGCAGTGGAGAATTTTGTGAGAAATTATCATTTAAAAACTAATAGAGTGGATTATTTTCTTTCAAGAGGCTGAAATAATTCAATGACAAATATTTCCTTTGTGTGTGTTTCTGTTATTTTCTGCTATCTCATACAAGGTCAGTAGGAGAAAAAACTATATTTAAATGTAATATAAATATGATATAATTCCTGAGTTGCTATTTAAATACCATTTTCAATGGTTATTACAAAAGTGGATATTGAAATGTTAGCGTCTTGTTACCGAGAAATATTGTTAAATAACATAAATGAAACTTGACATGGTCATTGTGAAACATTTCCGATTTTGCAACAAAATGTTTATTATTTGAACTTACATTTTTTTCTTGTAGTAAAAATACGAATTTTATCCACTCAAAAATCACATATTATATAATTGTTTTGCAGCGATAACAGCAGACTTCCGCTGATCAACCTTTATCATTTTTTCAGTTTTGGTTGTCCAGATTGTTTCACACTTGTAGATGTTGTGGGAGTTTTAGTGATGTTATTGTTGATATAGATAAAAAGAAAATTCTCTATCTAATACAATCCTTAAATCTCAAGTTTACTACTTATTGTTTAAATCATATAATTCAAACAGTTTGTGGCGGCAGCAGTGATCCATCCAAATCCGTCACCGTGGGGACGGCAGCTGTTGCCAGGGAAACGCGGCTGGGGCTGGGGCTCTGTCAAGGGAGAAGGTGGGGGCTGGAAGCAGGTGATCTTAATAGGACCCCCATTCTCCACTGAGTTGTCAGGAGTCTGGCTTCCGGGGTGCGGCTGCAGCCACCCCACAAAAGCCTCAGACCCGGGGGGGATCCCTGTGTTCTCAGGGGTCTGGGGAGCATCCTGCCCCCGCAGACTTGGAAGTGCCTGCTCCTGTTTCCTGGCTTCTCCCGGCTCCTGGCACCTGGTCTGTGGTGGAGCAAAGTTGTGGATATGTCCTGATAGCTGAGCCCAGGTGCTGTCATGACCTGACTGGATGTGTACACACGGGGCATCACTGACATGCCAGACCCCTGCTACCTCGGCCCCCTCTGGAAACTATTTCTGAGGATCTGAGGAGGAAACTTTGGGCATCAAGGAGCATAGGAGGGAGGCTAGTGAGCTGAGGGAGGCTGCGTACAAGCCTATGGCTGCCCCTTGGTGCCCATAGGCCTGTGGCTGCCCCTCGGTGCAGACAATGTGGAGGCAGTGAAGGCATGCTGATGGCAAATGGAGGCAGACAGGTTCCTAGGCAGGAAGGGGCAGGTCCCTGGTGAAATCCAAATCAGGGATGACCTGAAGCCTGGGGGCGGGATTGCCAGTTTTGGGTGAGGTCACAACCCAGATTGAGAAATTCTTTGACCCCTTTCATCCAGTGAAGTGGTGCTTTTTCCAGGCCCATCCATGGACCAGTCAGCACACAGTTCCTCTTACCCATGGACCAGTTAGCACACACTGATTCCGTTTTGAGTCTATAAACCCCCCCAGGCTGAGCCAGACTCAGACACTCCTTGGGACTACCTGCTTGTAAATGGGAGCCACCCACTTTGGGTCTCCTCTCCACTGAGAGCTGTTCAGTTGCCCAATAAAGCTCTTTTCTGCCCTGCTCAACCTCCAATTGTCCATGTAACCTCATTCTTCCTAAACACAGGTCAAAAACTTGGGATCTGCTGAATGGCAGGAGGAAAAGGAAAGCAGAAGCACTGCCAACCAGAGGTTTCTGGCTGGTGAAGCAGCACCCTTAGGATCCTGTGGCACAGCCACTAGTTCTGAGCAAGAATATGTGTCTCACATAAAACAAATTGTCTAGCAATCTATAGGATTTTTGACAAGCATTATGTCAGGATTAATAGATTATTTTGATGGTATTATGAAGATCATTTTGATGTTATGAAAATTTTCTATAAGAGGACAACAAATCCTAATTGATTTTTTACTCTTTATTTTTATTTCTTATAGTTTGTAGTTTTTTTTGTAGACACGATGTCCTGCTTTTTGCCCAGGCTGGTTTTGAACTCCTGGTCTCAAGCAATTCTACTGCCTCAACTTCCCAAAGTGATGAGATTACAGCATGAGCCACGGCACCCAGCCTTCCACACTCTTAAACTTTAATAGACTAAATAGACAGAGTAAGACTAATATATTACATCATTGTTTTGTCTAATTCAGTCAATTATGCTACTTGAAAACTATAAATAGATAATTAGATTGATCAATACATAATTCCAGAAATAGACTTTCAGTCAATAAACAAGGCCAGGTGTGACAGCTCATGCCTGTTATCACAGAACTGTAGGAACCCAAACGTTTGACCAGCCTGGGGAACAGAGCAACACCTCATCTCTACAAAAACTAAAAAAATTAGCTGGGTGTGGTGCTGATGCCTGTGGTCCCAGCCACTTAGGAGTCTGAGGCAGGAGGAGTGCTTGAGCACAGGAAGTTGAGGCTGTAGTAAGCAGAGATCGCAGCACTGTATTCCAGCCTGGGCGACAGAGCAAGAATCTGTCTCAAAATAAATAAATTAATTAATTAATTAATTAAAGTATGAAAAATGAATTCATATGCTAACTCAATCCCAGATAATAATGAGAGCTCAACATATTCATGCTCTCTATAATTTATTGAGGAAATACTATTATCATTTCAGATTATTTTACTTTATTATACACATATGTTGTTAGCTTACATTATTGTAAATACAAGTTAATTCTTAGGTTTGAATACATTATGGAGATTGGAGAAAAATGTGTAATGTAACTTAATTCAGTGTTTCCTGAAGAAGAAACCTCCACAATATAATCTTTTTCCTAATTTGAAGACACTTCAAAATTGTTTAGAATGTATTTTAAGGTGCTGTTAAAATATAACATTACTTAATACCTCAGCTCAAGAGAAATAAAATATTGAGAACTCATAAAAGCACAAAAGAAAGTAATGTCATGAAATGGTCCTAAATCAAGCTTCTCTGGTTCCTTTTTTACCATCCTTGCTAGTTGATTTATTTGAAGAAAACTGTAATAGTATTACCTACACAAATATATTAAATAAGAGTTAAGTATTTCAAAATACAGAGTATAGAAGAAATACTTTCATTAAAAGTAGAACTTTTGGCAGTTTGTAAATTATTGAAATGAGTATTCCAGAATTTTTCTTAAAAAATTAATTTGAAAAATTAAAAAGGAAAAGAACACTTTCTTAATATCAGGTCCACCCAATAGGCTGTTTGTCAGGAGGTCTCAAAAATTGAAATTCATTATTTTATTGAATTATCACAATTCATATTTTTGTTTCTTTAGCTTGCACACTCAGAATCCTGAACTTGTGAGATCTATCAGCATAGACACATATATAACAAAAGCCCACGAGGCTGCTAATATAAATGGACATGCTAATTTATTTATGTTAAATAAAAAATATAACTCATATTTGTCAGAATAGTCTTCATGTCATGGTCAGTGAAATTATTTGCTAAAGCTAAGTAACATGAAAAGCCAATTCATAAAGTTTTATAACGGCACAGGACAGTAGTAAACGAAGCTAAATCAATATATATTTTGATGGTATCCATACAAGTATCAACCTAATTGGTTTAGAATATTGGACCAGCACACTTGAAGGTTGTTACCTAAAATCTCATTATCCCTGGTCATTTGTTGGATGAGTACTTGTTCTGGGTGAGCAGATCTTTGCAAACCTACCCTCAAAGTCCAAGAAAACTGAGGGATTGAAGAAAGAGAGAGAGAAATTCAGTTTCTCAGAAAGAAACATTTCATAGGACTTATAAGTAAAGGCCATGTGCCAGGCAGTTGTGAGACAAGATGGTAGATCCCCATGCAGTTGCCCTCTAGAACCAGGGCTTATCTATAGGAAAAAATGTGTAGTACAACTGAAGTTTACCACTCAGGAATAGGCAAGAATGTTATGTGATTCTGCCTAAGGGCAGAGTTTATAGTCAAGGTTGTTCTGACCTAAGGGCAGGATTTAAGAAAGTGCTCTTACACAAGGAACAGTAGCAACAGTAAAAATCTTAGAGGCATTCCCGGAACTGGAGTTAATCAGAATTTAATATGGCTGATTAGCATCTACAATGGAGTAGTTTTAGCCTCCACAGTACTATTAAAAATTCTGTGGGTGAAAAACTTTTAGAAATTATCTCACATGACTGATTAGAACACTCTTTTTTTAGCTACGCAATGTGTTTTTATCAATCTATTGTCAAATTCAGCAGGTTGTGCCTTTAAGGTGGCTTTCCCAATCCTCTTAGTCAAATTCGGAAAGCTTTTTTTTTTTTAATTGAAATCTTCAAGTACTGGTAATACATGTTTCATACATGAAAAGGTATACCTACATTTTTACATATCTAATTTTATTTAATCCAGTTATGTAAAAGCAAAAATAATAGGCATACTGGAAGATTTGATACAGAATTTTTTGATTAAAATAAGGTTCCAGGCTGAAAAATTCTTGACAGTTATTTACAAAGTGAAATATGGATGGTAATAGTTTCTCCTACAAAATAAGACTCTCTTTACTCAGGGACTGATAACTGCCTTTGTAAAACTAATGGACGATCATGACATTAGGATGGTGGGAAGGGCCTGAATTCTACTAAAATGTAGGCACAGTTTCTATAATTCCTTACTGCTTAGGAGACACGTGGCCAGAGTCACAAGATATTTTACTTCCCAGACTACTCTATAGATGACATCACTATCATGGAAACTAAGATTGGTCTTTTAAGATATTCTTCAGATTTTTGCATCATGGTAATCAACTGACCTCACCTAAACATGTGATTCACGACTCAACTGTTCCTGGGGTTCCCACCCACAGGTGGACATGAGGACCATTTACCATATTCCTATGAAATTTTTTAACCAAGCAGAAACACCAGTTCTCTAACCTGATGCCTACCAAATTATGCATAAAATCCTAGCCTCTGAATTCTTGGGGAAGGCTGATTTGAATAATAACTCCAGTACTTCTACTTGGTTAACTCTGCATTACTAAAACTCTTTCTCTACTTCAATACCACAGTCTCAGTGACTTGGTTTTGTCTGCAGTGGCAGGAAGAATCTGTTAGGTGATTATAATATTTACCTCAGTAAATAAATAAAGCCAATTTAATAAATATCCCTGAAGAATGCTTCTTAAAGACTTTCTCTTCTGCTTTTCTTCAGCAATTATGTCTGCTTCAGAATAATTTTTAAATCCATAGGCTTCTCACAACAGTGGTCTTTTTTTTCTCATTCATTTTTTAATACTATCATTTATCACCATAAAATTAGAGCCATCCAACAAGCAAAAATTCTATACTTTGTCACCACCTTCTCCAATTTATTTATTCCAATGAGACATAGTTATTCAAGGGGCAGCTGGTTCTCAAGGTTTACTGGAAACTCTAAACATTTTAAGCTAAGCACAGAAAGATAAATATTGCATGCTCTCACTCCTATGTGGGAGCTAAAAAAAGGTGGTCCTCATGAAGATAGAGAGTAGATTCATGATTACCAGAGGCCAAGAAGTGTAGGAGAAAGGGGGATGAAGAGAGGTTGATCAATGAGAATAAATACACAGTTTCATAGAAGAAACAAGACCTACTGTTTGAAAGATCAGTAGAGTGACTATAGTTTACAATAATCTATCATATATTTCAGAATAGCTAGAAGAGAATAATGAAGGTTTCTAGTACAAAGAAAAGACAAATATCTAAGGTGACAGATGTACTACTCATACTGATTTGTCTGTACGAACTATATGAATGTATTAGCTAAATACTTATGAAGCATATTTTGTAGGTATTTAAATAATTTAATATCTTATTCCATGAATGTAACATAATGTAGATCATATTTTTTTGCACATATGAATGGGCAAAACTATTTTATGGGGCAAAGATAGAGCATTCCTTTTTATCATCCATGAGAAATCATGTATTTTTGATGTCATCATTTTACTTCAGCTTGTTTCTCCATAATACACTTTATCTAGTCTCTCATTTCTATGGATTCCATCAAAAGGCCAATAACAATTCTATACATATGGCTTTAAAGTAGTAAATATAGATATTCCTTGTCATAGGATCAGTACAAAGGGTTACATTTCAGCAGCTGCTATGAAATTTAGAGAAATATCAGGTAACATAGGGTTGTATTATCTCAGAGGCTGTAAGAAGCAAGAGTCATAATTTTAAGGAATGTATGTGGATAGACACATATTTGAGGGGGGAAAATTTTTATTGGAAAGGAGCATGAAAGATGATTGGTTTATTTTAATGTTGATTTTTAGAAACCCCTAGAACCCCAAATGTGGAGGTCTAGAATGAGCCTGTTGAATCTGACTATATCAATTTGTAGATGAGAATATCATAGGTGGAATTTCAAACAAGGGCTTGAATTAAGTTGAAGTAAAAGTCTGTTTAGCATGTAAATAGCACGAGGCCAAGAGATGATTAGAGGATGACAATTATGAGACATAAAAGGCCATAAGAGACAAAACTAGAAGACAGAGAAGAAAGTTCAAGAAAAGAATAATCAATAGTGTAATAAACAGCAATCAATAGTGTAATAGAAAATACCACAGGAGGTAACATGAGAAGAGAAATTAAATTTAATGTTTTTGGTCATTCCTGGCTCTGATTAGAGTAGTTTTGGTGAAACAGTGAGGGCAGAGAATGGCAGTGACATAGGGATAAAACAGAAGGGAGACAATTAAGTGGATTGGTGAGCACAGGCCTTACTTTTAGGAACTCAGCTATTAAGAATAGCAGAGATAATAGGACAACACCTTGGGAGAAACTTGAGATTAAGAACTTTTACTAAAACTAAGAAAGAAAATATTAAAATATGTAAAGCTCTTAAAGGAAATTTTGAAGATTGAAAAAGCAAAACATAGTTAATTGATGGAATCAAGGTTCCTGTGAAGATGGCTTTTAGTAAGAGTACGGACTGCCAGAAAATATGGTATTTGAGGAAATAGAGGACAGGGTTAAGACATTTCTCTCTTTATGCCTTCATTATTTTAGCAAAGTAGAAGGCCAGATCATCTACTGAAAGTGAGAAAGAATATGGAGGGTCTTATGGGAGAAATTTTGTCTCTTCAAATTCATATGTTGGAGTCCTCATGCCCTGTGCTTCAGAATGTGACCTTACTTAGAGACAGGGTTTTTATAGAGGAAATTAAGTTAAAGCAAGGTCATGAGGGTAGGCCCTAATCCAATATTACTGACGTTTTTATGAAAAGAAAAAAAAAAGGTGGACACAGAAACAACATGGAAGGCAGGTGATGTGAAGAGACATAGAGAGAGCATCATCTTCCAGCCAGGGAGAGAGACCTGGAACAGACACCTTCCTCACAACCCTAGGAAAGAATCATCCCAGTCACACATTGATGATTAACTTCTGGCATTGGAACTGTGAGGCAATAATATTCTTCCTCTCAGCCACCTAATCTGTGGTACTATGTGATAATACCCCCAGCAAAGTAATACAGAGAGTTAAATAATACATAGGCAAAGAACAAACTAAATTAAAGATTTTGTTTCAAAGGTCCAAAGTGTTTTCTTCTCCAAAAAAATAAAGGGCTAAAATTTGCACATAGATAATTAATAATCACTCCAGATTTTATATTGTGTTGCATTTATGAATATTTAACTTAATGAATATACTTTCACTTGAATTTATGGAATGACTGCAGAACTCCATATAATAAACTTTGAACTAGTAGAAAAATAGTCTGAGAAAATGGTCCTGATTCCACCACTCAATGTCTAAACAGTAAGATTTAACAAACTAAAAAAATAAAATTATTTTTTCCTCACAGATTAACTGAATGTAATTATGCCTGTGCATCCACTTCATCTGATTTTCTTACCAATAATGCAAAAATGACATTTGTCATAACTGTGCAAAATACAAACTTTAACACATTAACTGTTAACATTTTTTCTTAAAATTTATAAATATAATACTTAAAAATATAATTTGACATCTTAACACAATTATAGATTACCAATGATATCTGAAATCATTTTAAATATTACTAAAAAGGTACCAGTTTTAAATGGTAAAATCTTGGTTTTACTTTTTCATATTAACTAAATTTAAATGGCTATGAGCAGAAAATAAAAGTCATCTAAATTCTGCACAATCTTAAAGCAGGGAGCATCTGTCAGCATAATAGGCCCTTTAGTCTCCTGCTGGGCAAACTCAGCTAGTAGACATTTTAAAATTGACTGAGTTTGAGAAGAAGCAATTTTTCATACAAAAGCTGGCAGTTAAGGAGGAAAATGTTTTTATCCTAATTGGATTGGATTTGGTCACTGGGATCTTTTCTATTCACCATCGTACATTTAGAAACCTTTTGTAAATTTATACCACTCAGGATGTTCATAGTTACCTGATAAGTTGCCTTACTTAGTTGCTGGTGCTGAGTCTGCTCTTGGCTTCTTGCATAGTTTGTTGCACTCCTTCCCCTGTGGGTTTCTGAAGAATGTAAGGAGGCATTTGGGTTTATTTAGCAGCTGGTTGTCACCTGCTAATGGCTAACAAATGGACATCCCTTGAATATACTACTTGCTTTGCTTTCTTCTTAAGTTATTCTGCCTATTTGAGGGTTTGCTTTGTTGCTCAAGACTGTCAGAAAAATAACACATGATCAAGGAGTTACAATTAACATCCATTATAACATTATGTCAATTGCTTATTCATTTTTTAAAGCATCTGCAATAATGGGTTGAAAACATTGATTGTGTTTTGGCAATGGAACATTATGTTGTGATTAAATTAGTACTACTATGAAAACTAATATTTCTTTTTAAGTCTGCAGTAAAAATGAGGATACTTGGATATATGCATAGCTCAATCATTATAATGAATTGGTTTTCCTTAAGTACAAACAGACTTTCCATTATATATACACACACACACACACACACACACACACACACAGACAAAATCACATACACTAACAAATGATTATTTTCATTGGTTTAATTTCTTTTTTCTTTTAATACTAAGCTTATCCTTTTGTAGAATAATTTTCTAATTTAAATAGTGTAAAAATTAATTGAATATATTTAATGCTAATTTTCCATTTGATACTAATTGTATTTTAAAATTTCAATTCATTATATATCCTAAAAAATAGTACTAAAGTAACTTATTTGAAAAAATCCATTCATTTCACATGAAACAAATTGTGTGTCTGTGATTATTAATTTAAATGAATAATTCATTTAACTGAATAAAGTACTTTTAAAATTATGATTGGTTATATTTTACTCACCATCTTGTAACCATGCAGTAGACATTACTATTACCCATGCCTTCCAATTTCCCTAACAGTAGCAATAGCATCAGTCACCCAAGCTAAGAATGCAGACATTATTAATGTCACATTTTTTACTGTCTTTGCATGTAATAAGTTATTTCTGAAAAATGCTATGTTCCAGCTAGCTCTCTAATTTCTTTGCCTTGTCCATATATCACTTATTGTTATCTTGATTTGAGACCTTATCTTCCATTACCAGAATTTCTGGAAATAATACTTGTTATGTGCTTCTGCCTTTCATCAGACAACCTCCATTCTATACTTCTTGCAATCACAAGCAATTCATTCTTATGCCCAAAATGTTGATGTCTCTTAATTGACTGTTAGATAAAGTTCCCTGTTATGACAATCCCTTTATACTAACCCCAGCAATTTTAGTTTTTGACTTCATATTACATACTATCTTACAAGATAAACTACTGTGCCTTTAATCATTTTTCATTTAATCATAATATTTTTCACTAAAATGAATGATTTCCAATATTTGCTTCACTCATCTTCTTCTGGAAGTTTGTCTATAGTTTAGACTGAATTAAAAGTCTTTACATATTTCTATTATTGTGTTCACTATATTTTATTGTAAAAGTGAGTTAATATTTTCTATTTATCTGTGAGATTATTAAAATAAGTGACCATATTACCTATATTCAATAATCAATGTGTGGTTTAACAAATACTGTCCCAATGAATGAATGAATCAAAGCTATACAGAATTCCCTTTGCATTTGTAATTAGTATAGTAGTATTGTAGAGATAATTCTTTTAACCAAAAATAATTTGCAGGCAAAAGCTACAAAATAGTAAAATTATAAATAAAGAAATTTAATCATATCTTTTCCTTTGCTATCTTAGCTCCCTGTTTGTTAAAATAAGAAAGTTTCTGTAATGTAACACTCTGCTGGTGTCACCAGCTGCCCCTTTAAAGTTACCTTTTTTGAATAGGCCTTCTATACTCTGACTTGTAAGTATTGGAGTGCTCTAGAGATTGTACTATCTTGGACTATCTTATCCATTCGATGTTATCCCTAAATAATCACAAACTATACAATGCCATTACATCATTATATGCCACATACACATGCATGTATATGTGTATATAAATGAATCATCAATATTTAAACCTTGTCCAAAACTCTATTTTGAGTCTATTTGCATCTACTTACTACCTCCACTTCACGTAACATCAAACTTAACCCATGTAAAATAATATTGTCATTTCTCACACTGAACTCAAAAATGTTCTTTATTCAGTTTGTCCCACCTCAGTAAAAAAATACTGGCATCACTTGAATAAGCCAAAAATCTTACCCATAGCCTTTATTCTTCCACTTTTCTTAAATTCCATATTTAATAAATCACTGCATCATGTCAGTTCCATCTTCAAAGTTCATTGTAGTCTTTCTTTTTCAATTTGTTTTATGTCAACTGCTGTCACCCTAGTGAGTTACCTTTTCTCTTTTCATCTCCTCGCTTCTTATTCCACCCCTAGTGAAATCCGTTCTATCTACAATAGTAAAAAATTCTTTCAAACCATAAATCGAATCACATAATTGTCTTTCCCAGAACATTTGCTAACTTCTCAACGCACATTAAATAAAATTTAATTTTTTTATCATAGCTTTTACGCCCTACATTACTGTTTGTACTGCGTACATATTTGACCTCAAATCCTGAGATCTTTGTTCTCATACACTCAGTGTACTGGTTTTCTTTGAATTCCTCAAACTAGCTAAGTGAGTTCCTTCTTCATAACCTCTGTTTAGAACTCTCTGTCCAGCTAAAAGTCCTCTCATCAAATAGAGTCTCTCTTGATTACCATGACTTATCTCACTTCATCATTTTAACACTACAGGTTTTTTTCTTTACCAGTTTTATCTACCTGGAATTGTCTTTTTAAATATTATTAATTATTTCTAAACTTTTCTTCTAATATGTAAGTGCCATGCTAGTATGAACACTGTCTATCATATTTACCACTGAATGTCCAGTGTTTTGATATGCCTGTTCAATATTAAAGCAGTAACATGTAGCTGAATAACCACTGAAAATGGATTTATGTATATAAAACTCCTAACTATATCCACAGTCTAGTATTTAGAATGAAAATGACCTTTAAAATGCATTTACTTATCTAGATCAATTAACACATTTGTAAACCAGTAGTTTACATGTGTTTACTTGAAATAATTGCAGTAAAAATTTAATAAAGTATGTATACAAGAATAAATCTCTCCGAACCTTAAAATGCTATACAATTCCCAGTTTTATTCCTGTTATTTTCTTTTTATATGTCTATTGACGCTACAAGTCCAGAAGACAGATTTTTACAATTCATATAATAATTCTATCTTTTCTGAGAAATTGAACTTGGATAGAAACTTAGTCATCCAAAATCTCCATTTTCAAAAGTTGTAGAGTAGCAAATAATAGAAACAAATAACTTGTTTCTATAAATGCAATTTCAAAATGTTTATAAAAATAAAAGACACTACGATTGTCAAGAGGATTATTTAAACAAATGAACTTTAAAAATCATTGCCTTTATTGACAACTATTTGAGCAAATATATATTGGTAGGTATTTATATGATAATTTGCATCTGGGAAAAAATGACAATATATTAGAAATAAGTGGTCACTGAAAATAACTGGAAAGTGAAAATAAAGTGATTTTAAAATTAGAATATACATCAATGTGAATATATGACTCAACTGACAGAAATTGAATTTTTAGAAGGCATCTGTTCCTGAGAATATGCTGCAGTTGTGGATCTTTGGCTAATGAATCAGAGTACTAAAAACTACAGTGTAGCCAAATCCAGAAATGTTTAATTCTGCCCACAGAACGTATGGTGAGTGTGTGTGTGTGTTTATGTATGTGCAAATGTGCATGCTTATTCAGTTGCAGGCAGAAAAATGATTTTAAAAGATTATAAAGGGTAGAAAAAATGTAGTTAGAATAGTTTAATCACTTACACAATAAAGGTTCTCTTTTAAATCATTTATTTGGTTGGGCATTCAGCCACTCAGAGTCAATAGTTCAACAATGGTTGAGCAAGGGCCTTATGTACTGGGAGTAATAATAGTGAATTGGTAGAAATAATTTCTGCCTTCTTGGATCTTAAAATCTGTTAGAAGGGAGGGTAAGGATATAAAGAAATGAGGCAAATATAGTAAATCATAATAGGTGTTATGTTGGAAAAGTTTTAGGTAGGGGTCCCCAAACCCCAGGCCATGGACCAGTACTTCATCCGTATTTAAAGCTACTCCCCATCACTCACATTACCACTTGAGCTCCACCTCCTGTCAGATCAGAGGCAGCATTAGATTCTCACAGGAGTCCAAACCCTACTGTGAACTGAACATGTGAAAGATCTAGGTTGCACCTCCTTATGAGAATCTAATGCCTGATGATCTGTCACTGTCTCCCATCATCCCCATATTGGACCATCTAGTTGTAGGAAAACAAGCTCAGAGCTCCCACTGATTCTACATTATGGTGAGTTGTGTGATTATTTCCTTGTATATGACAATGTAATAACAATAGAAATAGTGTGCAATAAATGTCATACTGAAACTATCTCTCCGCCCCCCTTCACCCAGTCCATGGAAAAATTGTCTTCCATAAAACCAGTCCTTGGTGCCCAAAAGGTTGGGAACTGCTGGTTTAGAAAAGGAAAATCATATTAGAATAATATTTTAATATTATTATTTAATAAAATTAGAATAATATTTTAGTATAATTTAATAATATTTTGTGACAATACTTTAACATAAACTACTTACAATATATAACAGGACCAAAATGATGTTAGAAAAGAAATCAATAAAATAAGAAATTTATAAGAAATTCTAAAACCAAGGAAATAAGAATAAAATAAAAATGAAGAGTAGAGTTAAATGCACGTTTACGTGCTCACATATAAATATACTAAATTGTGATTTATTCACTATACTGTTAATATGATCAATTACTGTGATTAATTTTCAGTTAGTAACCAACATTCTATTCCTGAGATGACTCAACGTTAGTTATTATGTATTATCCTTTTGTATTACCTTATTTCGTACAGAATTTTTTGTTAAGGACTTTCACATGCATTTCATAATTTGTATAGGTCTATGTTTTTTTTTTCTTGTAATATATTAGTCTTTTTTGGTACCAGGTGAATATTGACTTTATAAAATGAGTTGGGAAGGGTTTCAGGTTTAGGATTTTTATTTTATTTTGTTCAAATTAGGTAATGTATATCTTCCTGGAATGTATTTTTTTTGGTCAAAGCCTTTATATTTGTTGTTGCAAACTTATTCCTAGTATGCTCTTTATTATCTTTTAATGTCCACAGGATTTGTAGGAATCTCCTATCTTAAATTCCTGATATTGGCACTTTGTATATTTTCTTTGTGCTTATTAGTCTGGCCAGAAGTTTGTCAAATTCATTGATTATTTCAAAGTACTTATTATTGATTTCACAATTTCCTTCTCTATTTTTTATTTCATTAGTCTCTGTTCTTGCTTTTATTATATATTGTCTTTCTAATTTTAGTTAGACTTGCATTTTGTTTTCCAGCTTCTTGAATTGGAACTCTACATTATTGCTATTTGTTTCCTAACATAAACATTCAAAGTTATAAAACCTAACATGTTGATATGCTGTATTTTTAGCATAAGTTATTTCAAAGTATTTTTAAGTTTCGCTATTTTTCTTATTTGATGAACAACTTCTTTAGAATTGAGAAGTTTAATTTTAAAGTATCTATGGATTTTTCATAAGTGTTTTTGTCATTGGTTTCCGTTTGAAATATATTATGGACAGAGAACATACTTTGTATGGTTTCAATTCATCTACATTTTTTGATATTTGTTTTGTAGCCCAGTGTTTCTTCTTCCCATGTATATTCTGTTTCTGGTGAAAAGAATGTATATTCTACTGTTATCAGCTAATAGAAAAGATATAAAGATTAGTATTCCATAAATTTTAATATGTACAAGGTAAGTAATAGTGTAATTTTATCTTTCACACATTTACTACTTTGGGAGCCTTTCATAACTCAGAGTAATGAACACTCTAACTCATATTGTGTAATTGTGTATTTATACTTTTAGTTCTGTCCATTTTTTCACAACATCTGAAACTCTTTTAGTAAGTGATACATTTTCATGATTTTTATGTCATTTTGATGATTTGATTTACCTGTCATTATAAAATACCTCTTTTCAGATCTTTTACATTTGCTGTCTTGCTGTCTAACTTCATATGACTGTAAGACCTAACATATGTCTAGGTATACATATAGTTAAGTCTTATTTTTTTTCCTGACAATCGCTATTTTTGCACTGAAATATTTAGAGCGTTTTTAATATAACTTTTATATTAAAATATAGCTGAGCTTAATTTTACTACTATATATATTCTATTTACCTGTCGACATTTTTTCCTATTTTGCCCTGGCTTCTTTTAAAGTGTAAAATGAAAATAATACTTTTTAAAATATGTTTTTGTATGTTTTACATATTTTTATAAATACCTATAGAAGAAAATTATATGTATATTATTTATATGTGTTATATGTATTATATATATGTAAAGAGGTGATAAAGATAGGTGATAAAACCAAGAGTCTTCCTATTTTATGCATTTTTTTCTATATAATGCATTTTTTTATAAAAGAGTAAAATGATTTAAGAAATTGTGTTGATATAAATGTATTACAGGTACATAGGTGAATAGACAAATGGATAGATACGATTTTCCGAGCAGAGAGAAAGTTGTGGGAGGAACAGAAAAAACATTATATCAAATTAACTACATTTGTTTCCTTACCAGTGGAACAAGGAGAAGCTGTTCATATCCTTATCATGTGCCAATTAGTCTTTATTTATTTATTTATTTATTTATTTAGATACAAGGTCTCACTCTGTTACCCAGGCTGCAGTGCAGTGGCATGATCTCAGCTCACTGCAATCTCCACCTTCCGGGTTCAAGCAGTCCTCGTGTCTCAGCATCTCGCATAGCTGGGATTACAGGTGCACACCACCATGCCCAGCTAATTTTTTGGTGCATTTTTTGGTAGAGACAGAGTTTCACCATGTTGGCCTGACCGTTCTAAAAATCCTGACCCCAAGTTCCCCAAGTGATCCAACCGCCTTCGTCTTGTTAGGATTACAGGTGTGAATCACTGTACCTGGCCCGCCATTGTATCTTTTAAAAAATCATATTTTCATTTTATATTATTATTATTATTATTTTGAGACGGAGGTTTGCTCTATCGCCAGGCTGAAGTGCAGTGGTACAATCTCAGCTCACCGCAACCTCCGCCTCCTGGCTTCAAGCGATTCTTCTGCCTCAGCCTCCCAAGTAGGTGGGACCACAGGCACGTGCCACCACACCCGACTAATTTTTGTATTTTTAGTAGAGACGGGATTTCACCATGTTGACCAGGATGGTCTGGATCTCTTGACCTCATGATCCGCCCTCCTCGGCCTCCCAAAGTGCTGGGATTACAGGCCTGAGCCACCACGCCCGGCATCATTTTATCGTTAAAAAAAATAAAGATTTTTAACAAAGACATCATTTTAAATTGTTAAAACTGAGTTTCTAAATTAGCTGTCATTTGTAAATAAACAAATTATTTTTGTGTAGTACTCTGATTTATGTTAGTCAAGTTGCAATTCAATTCATTTATATTACTACTTTTATATTCACTCATTTGGTTATGGCTACAGAGAAATTAACAATCAGTAAATTATCATTTTATTGCATAACACCACAGAATCTATTTATATAGGACGATGTAAAAAAATTTGCTACTAATTTATGGAAATTAGGTATCTTAGATATGTATTATTGAAAAGATTAGCTTTTTAATATACCCTTTCCATATAGGAGAAGTCTTGAGTGTATGTCTTACATATTATATTCTCTTACAACTATCAGTTTTCTAGCTAGTTGCCTAATATGTTCAATTATTATATTGGTATTCAATTTTAAGTGTAAGTTTATTTTGTTTTATAGCAAAATCAAACAACATCAAAAATCAGCAAACTAAACTTAAGATATTTTTGCTTTACATTATTAGAGCTTGTGTTAGAAGCATAATATTCTCAACTTTCAAAACAAACATCACACAAATTCTGCTTTAACTGAAATTTTATAGGCTATTTATAAATTCCATATATGCCTTCTGGTGAGAGCAAATGAAGAAACTTTTTCCAAGTAGTATCCTTATCATGTAGTTTTTTTCTCTGCAACTTACTTTTGACTCTGTGGAAATTTTGTGGCATCAGAGAAAGAAAAAATCTAATGAAAAAGAGATGCATAAAATTTGATTTTCTATAAACCTTTTCATCTTCACAAATTATAAATCCTATCCTGAGGAATCTTTCAGTACAAATAACCTAAAGGGCAGATAAATTGACTTTAGTTAAAGTCACTCAATAAATACTTATCATTTACAGTCTTTCCCTTAAAGTCCTGTGAGGCTTGTCTTTTCATTTACTGAAAATTTTGCCTGTTCATCTCTTTTATCTGCCTGAAGTACTAACCTCATGCCTAAAATTGTTAAATATATATATATATATAAAATAGCATAATAACTGGTACATCAAATATGGGTAATTAATATACATTAAAAATTGTTATTGCTGCATAAACTAATTAGTTCAAGTTACTGTACAAAGTTCTCAAAACTTTATAATTGTACACAATGTGGAAAATAATCAAAAATACATTTTAAAATGGTTGTTTTTCACACAAAACCTGAAAGTTGTTTTCTATATTTTTGAAAATAACTAAATCTTATATTAAGCTTTACTTATTATGCTATTGTTTATTTTGTCAGTGGATCAGAATAGGTGCATTAGTAACATTGGAGGAATTATGCATGAACTCTTGGTATATCTGTATTACAGATACATAGAGTAATAGACTCTTGCAACCTGACTAATATAAATCTTAGTAGTACACTAAAATAAAATAGATAAAATGTCACCTATTAGCCTCCATATTTTAAAAATATGAAAAAGGAAATAAAACACATATATGCATTATGATAATTATATATTAACATATTAGATAAATTTGATATGATTCTAATTTCTGAAGCCAATCAAGGTAATCTCAGTGTATTAACTGATCAATCTTAAAAATTTACACAACGATGATAAACTCATCAATATCAACATGTTCTCAGACGAACTGAAAAACTACCCATGACTTCAGAATCCACTGAATTCCATATTCAAAATGACTCCATTGAGTTTCCTATTCAAGATCATACAATAAGTACTCACTGAGCTTAGATTAAAAGTATTTGCACTCTGTCATTTATTGTAACAAATATATTTATTCTAAAAAGAGCCAAGTGGAAATCAAGCTGATATCTCTTTCTCCTCCTTGGCCATGAATTGTACTCTTAAGTTTGAAATAGGACAACTGCAATTATTTTCATGAATTTCATCAGGGGTGCCAATTCATGACAACTCAGTGATGACTGCCTCTCTCACTCTTTTCTCTGTGGAATTTTAATTAGTCAGAGATTAGAACTTTGAACTCTGTGTTTGGTGTCTCTTTTCATGTCTTTTGTTTATTCTACCTCTATTTCTTTGTGATTTATTCTATTAAGCTTCTTAACATCTACTTTCAATTCACTAATTCTCAATTCAGTGTGCTATTAAATATAGAATTTTTAATATCTGATATGTTTTCCTTTTACAGATACTGTAAATAATTTTTTCAAACATTACACTTAATATACAAATACAAAGTTATATATATATTTAGCCATTTTCTCAGAATTGCTGGTTAATTTACTATGTCCTCTTAATTATGAGTAATTAGAAATTTTTTTGTGTTTATCCTTTATTTTTCCAAAAATTGACTGCACCATTATTTTCTACATCTGAAAATCTAACATATAAAATATTTGTAGAGCTGTAATTAGTATTTCTGATGGTTCTTGCTCATGTGACTCATTTCCTTGTGCTGCTTTTAATTTAGTCCTATGAGCTGCTCATTTTCCTTAGAAAATTATTTGAAGAAATTATTTTAAGTTATGATGTTTATTTTGATGTTTTTTCAGAATAAATTTTGCCTGGTTCTGCAAAAACTTGAGGACTCTACCAATCTCTGCCAATATCAAACAAAATTCATATTTTGTTTAACAAAATATGAAAGTTCTCAAGTCCAAAGTTTATATTCGTTGACATTATATAAAATATAAGACATTTTGCTTTTGTTTTTCAATTTTATTGCTATATAGATACTATATTAGTTATGTGACATTATCAAGGGGAAATTTTAATTCGTAATGTATATACTGTTAATGTTCAGACGTATGGTACAAGTACAGTCACTTGAAATATATGTAAGTATACATATAGTATACATACACAGGTAATTTCACATTTTGACTTCATTTGATATAAAGTTAGAAAGCAACAAGCAAAATCATTTGACGCTATCATATTGCATCACTTTGCTCACATGTATGAGTATGTATGAAAAACCATGGTATGACTCTATTCAGATAACTCAAATTCAAATATAATGATTAGCAATTGGTTTCCTTCCTACAGACCAGTGAGCTAAGTTTAAAGGAGACAAACTCCAGGCCGACCCTTCTTGCAAGAACGGGGGTGAAGGACATTCCCTGTGTCTTTGGTTTTCCCAGGCTCAATCTTTCTTGATTGGGTCAGTGAAAAAAAAGACTCTACCGATGAGGATGTTCATGTTTTCTAGTATCATTGTAGTCACAGAAAGAGTCCCAGAACTCAAAATCATCCCTATTTATTAATAATCCAAGGTAAATTACTGATACTAGGCACTACCCAGTTACTGCTGGTATACAAAGACATTTGACTTTCAGGCAATTGAACACATAGAAATTCCGGCTATGCAGGACCACATCAGCCAAATTATTAACTTTGTTATAATATATTCCTGCACCTAACCAATGTACATGTGTGCAGAAAATGCATTGGAAACATTTCAACACAAATTTATGAATATCCATTAAAAAGACTATTTGCAAATTAGATGTAGAAGAGAATCTTGATAAAGGACATCTACTAAACAACTTAAGCTAACAACACATATAATGGTGAAAGCTCAAACACATTCCCTCTAAGAAGGAAGAAAAGCAAGGATGTCAATGCCACAACTTCTATTTAGCATTATAAATGGAATTCTAGCCAGTGCAGTAAAGTAAGAATATAAAATAATGGGGATACCTAAAAAAGAAGATAAAGTTACCATCATTAGCAAAGGACAGGATTATTTAGATAGAAAAATACTAAAAAAAATAGACAATAAAATAATTAGAACTAAAAATGAGTTTAATAAATTTTCACAAATATAAGATAAATACCCAAACATCTGAGATATATATATATATATATATATATATATCTGCTATATATATACCCAAACATCTGCTCTCTCTCTCTCTCTCTATATATATATATAGCAAATAATTGAAAAATGAAATAAAACTAATTCCATTTAAAATAATACCAGAAAATGAAATTCTTAGGAATAAATTTAAGGAAAGACAGATAAAAATCCTTATACGGAAAACTAAAACATATTGCTGAGAAAAAGTAAAGAGCTTAATTTACTAAATGGAGTAAATGATCAAAAGAAGAGATAATATAAAGATATTGATTTCACCCCAGTTGATCCAGAGAGTAAATGCAGAACCACTCATAAACTCAGCAGACTATTTAAAATAGCAATTCATAGCAAGTTCTAACATATATGTAGGAATTCGAAGACCTGATGCTCTCTTGTCTGGCCTTTTGAATGTAAGATATGAGAGTTTTAATATGTTGCCAAGGAAAAATTATTGCTTTCACTTAGACTTTAATTGTTGATTAATCATTTTTAGTCTTTCATTGCCTTTCTCCAAACCATTTATTGCCCCAAGCAGCAGTCATTTGATTTTATAGTCTTTATAATTACTTTTTTCTTTAAAGTTCTGAAAGTTTGAAGCCTGTAACTTACCAATGTATTGTCTTCCAATATTAGCTTATCCCTTTTCCTCACCATGAAAATTTAAACAATTGAAGTACCTCCACATATCTTCGGCTATCCACTCACCATCGGTAACGGGGTTCTTCAGGAAGTGACATGAATCAGCTCCAAAATTTTATTTAAGGGTTTGTTTCCTTGGACCACTCTTGGAATCAATTCTCACTGGTCAGATTTCCCATAAATGGACTTTGAAATGAAAATCTTTGTACAATAAACTTGCAGGAGAGTATTGTGGATGAATACTTGTGAGGGAGTAAAGGCAGTGATTAGGCAGAGAGAGCAGCTGTACTGCTATGCAAATTCCACGGCACTCTCTGATGATCTGTAAGAATTGTCTTGCATCCTGGCAAGGGGACAAGACTATTATCACATATCAGCAATTCATTAGATTTGGGCTGCTTCTGAGAGGAATTGTGAACTTTGGTGAGACACCTCTCTTTAGCTCAGAGAAATGTTTAGTCACATATAGGTGCAACTAGTACAACATTCAATTTCAGAATATTTTTATCTCTTCAGAAAGAACTATATACCCTTTAGCTATCATTCCCCTATGCTACTGCTACCCCTTCTCTCAGCTCTAAACACTAATCTACTTTCTATCTGTACATATTTTCCTATTCTTATGTTCATGTGATTGGAATCATACAGTATAGTTTGTGTGTGTGTGAATAGCTTCTTACCCTTAGCACAGTGTTTACAAAGTTCATCCATGTATTTGAGTTGTTTCCACCTTTTGGATTTTATGAATATGCTTCAATAAACATTCTTGAGCAAGTTTCTGTGGGGACATGCACCGTTTACTGAATAAGGAGTCCTTTCCTCATTGCTTATTTTTTCATTGACTGTTTCAAAGATAAGATGGCTGTAGGTGTGCGACTTTATGGGTTCACTACTCTATTCCATTGATCTATGTATCTGTACTAGTGCCATGCTGTTTTGGTCATTGTAGCATTATAGTGTAGTGTGAACTCAGGTAAAAGATGCCTCCATCTTTTGTTCTTTATGTTTAGAATTGCTTTGACTACAAGTGTTGGTAGTTTGCTAAGAATAACGTTGAATCTGTAAATTGCTTTGGACAGTATGGCCTTTTTAACAATAAAGTCTCCTCCAATCCATGAGCTTGGAATATTTTTTCCATTCGTTTGTGTCGTCTATGATCTCTTTTAGCAGTGTTTTATAATTCTCCTTGGAGAGATCTTTCACCTCCTTAGTAAGCTGTATTCCTAAGCATTTTACTTTTTTGTGTGGCCATTGCAAATGACTTTGTATTCTTGATTTGGCTCTCAGATTGAACATTATTGGAGAATGGAAATGCTACTAATTTTTGTACATTTATTTTGTGTATTTAATACTTTGCTGAAATCATTTCTCAGTTACAGAGCCCTTTTGCAGTCTATAGGGTTTTCTAGACTGCAAATCATAGGATATATGATTCTAGGTATAGAATCATATATCCACAAAAGAAGATAGTTTGATTTTCTGATTTGGATGCCTTTTATTTCTTTCTCTGGCCTGATTGCTGTGGCTAGGACGTCCAGTACTATGCTGAAGAGGAGTGGTAAGAGTGGGCGTCCTTGTCTGTTTTAGTTCTTAAGGGGAATGTTTCCAGTTTTTGCCTGTTCAATATAATGTTGGCTGTGGGTTTTTCACAGCTGGCTCTTATTCTTTTTAAAGTAGGCATGTTCTTTTGATGCCCAGTTTCTTGTGGGTTTTTATTATGAAGAGATGTTGGATTTTATTGAAAGCTTTTTTCATATCTATTGAGATGACATACAGTTTTCGTTTTTAATTCCGTTTATGTGCTGAATCACATTTATTGATTTTCATATGTTGAACCAACCTTGAACCATAGGAATGAAGACTTCTTCACCAAGGTGAATTAATTTTTTGATGTGCTTTTGAATTTGATTTGCTAGTTTTTGTTGAGAATTTTTGCACCTATATTCATCATGGATATCGACCTGTTGTTCTGTTGTTTTCTTTCTTTCTTTGTGTCTTTGGGAAGGAGTCCCTCCACCTGAATTTTTTGGAATCATTTCAGTAGAATTGGTTCCAGTTTTTCTTTGTATGTCTGATAGAATTTATTTATGAATTCATCTGGTCTGAGGTGCTTTTTGGCGGGGGGGTGTTGGTAGATTTTTTTTATTACTGACTCAATTTCAAAACCCAACATTGGTCTGTTCATAGTTTCAATTTCTTTCTTATTCCATCTTCAGAGATTGCATGTTTCCAGGAACTTATCAATTTCCTCTGGATTGTCTAGATTGTCTAGACTGTATGCATAAAAGTGTTCCTTATAGTCTCTAAGGAACTTTTATACTTCTGTGGGATCGATTCTAATGTTATCTTTGCCATTTTTGATTGTGCTTATTTTGAACTTTTTTCTTTGTCAATCTAGCTATTGGCCTATTAATCTCGTTTATTTTTTTAAAAACAAACTTTTGGTCTCATCGATTCTTCTTATGGATATTTGAATCTCAATTTCATTCAGTTCCACTCTGATTATAGTTCTTTCTTTCCTTTTGTTAGTTTTGGAGTTAGTTCGTTCCTATTTTTCTAGGTCCTCTGGATGTGATGGTGACAATTAATTTGAGATCACTTTAACTTTTAGAAGTAGGCATTTAGTGTTATAAACTTTCCTCTTAACACTGTTTTTGCTGCATCTTAAAGATTTTGGTATGTTGTATCTCTATTTTCATTTATTTCAAAGATTTTTAAAAATTCTGTCTGGATTTTGCTGTTTACTCAAAAGTCATTCATGAGCAAGTTGTTTAATTTCCATGTAATTGTGTGGTTTTGAAAGACCTTTTCAGTATTGGTTTTTATTTTTATTCCACTGTGGTATGAGAGCATGGTTTGTATGATTTTGATTTGTTTGAATTTATTGAGACTTGCTTTATTACCAAGTATGTGATAAATTTTGGAGTGTATTCTGTCTGAAGGTAAGGAGAATGTATATTCTGTGGTGGATGGGTGGAGCTTTCTCTAGATGTCTATTAGATCCAATTGGTCAAGTGTTGAGTTAAAGACCTGACTTTTCTTGTTAGTTTTCTGCCTGGATGATCTGTGTAATGCAGCCAGTGGGGTATACAATTTTTCCACTATTACTGTGTGGCTTCCTAAGTCTTTTCATAAGTCTAGTCTACTTGTTTTATGACTCTGAGTGCTCCAATGTTGGCTGTATATATTGAAGATAGTTAAGTCTTTTTTAATTGAATTCTTTATCACTATGCAATGCCTTTCTTTTTCCTTTTTGACTGTTGTCTGTTTAAAGTCTGTTTTATCAGATATAAAAATAGTGAACACTGCTCTTTTTTGTATGTGTGTTTGCATGGTACATCTCTCTCCAATCTTGTACTTTGAGTTTATAGGTGTCATTATGTATGAGATGGGTCTATTGAAGACAGCAGATGGATGGATCATGTTTTTTTAAACCCAACTTGCCACTCTGTGTCTTTAAGTGGGGCTTTAGACCATTTACATTCAAGGTTAATATTGATATGTGAGGTTCTGATCCTATTGTGAACTTGTCTGTTGGTTGCTTTGTAGTTTCTATTGTGTTTTGCTTTATAGGTTCATAGGGCTCTGTATTTTAAGTGTTTTTGTGGTAACAGGTACTGTTCTTTTGTTTCTATGTTTAGAAATCCCTTAAGAATCTCTATTAAGGCTGGTCTCCTGGCAGCAAATATCCTTAGTGCTTGCATGTCTGAAAAATATTTTACTTCACTCATAAAACTCAGTTTGGAAGGGTGTTAATTTTTTTCTTTAAAAATGCTGAAAATAGGCCCCCAATATCTTCTCTCTTGCAAGATTTCTACTGAGAAATCTGCTGCTAGATCAATGGGGTTCCCTTTGTACATAATCTTATCTTTTTCTCTAGCTGCCTCTAAGATATTTTTTTAATGTGGACCTTGGACAGTCAGGTGACTATGTGCCTCGGTGATATTCATTTTGTATAGTATCTTGCAGGTTTTCTTTGCATTTCTTTTATCTGAATGTCTACCTCTCTAGCAGACTAGGGAAGTTTTTTTGAATTATTCCCTCAAATATATTTTCCAGACTGTTCACTTTTCTTTCTTGTGTCTCAGGAATGTCAATAATTAATAGATTTGGTTGCTTTTTATAATCCTATGTTTCTCAAATACTTTTCATTTTTTAATTCTTTTGTCTTTATTTTTGTCAGAGTGGGTTCATTCAAAAGATGAGTCTTCAAGCTCTGGAATTCTTTTTTTCTGTTTGGTTCAGTCTACTGATAAAAATTTCAATTGTATTTTGAAATTCCTTAAATAAATTTTTTCATTCTAGAATCTCAGATTGATTTATTTTATAATGTTTACCTCTTCTTTATTTCCTGGATTGTCTTCAAAGTTTCTTTGTACTGATTTTCAACTGTGTCTTAGGTCTCATTGAGCATCCTAGCAATCCATGTTTTGAATTATTTATCTGTCATTTTTGAGTTTTCATTTTGGTTAGAGAACATCGCTGGTGAGCAAGTGCAATCATTTTGTGGTGTCGCTATATTCAGATTTTTCATGTTGAAAGAAGAAACCAATACAATAATTCAGAATTATTGTATTGTATTGGTTTATTCTTACCTATAGATATTGGCATTTCTACATTTTATAATTATTTTCACACAGGTTGGATTTTTTATTTTTCATTATTTTCCTATAAGGTTATTACTGTAATTTTTTCTTTCCCTTTTCCTTCCCCCACCTCCCCAGATGGTGTGACTATAGAGAATGCTGGGTAGAGTCATTTGACTTTGCATCTACAGCAGTATGCACTTCTTTCAGCAGGTTTTTAATTGGGCTGTGAAGTTTGTCCCACAAGCCTGTAGGTGGCACTTACATGTAAGCCAATTTGGCTGAGTATATACTTGATCATTGTTTACTAGCAAAAGCTCACTTTTGCCTCTGCAAATTAACTGATTCATAGAATGCACAGCAGTGTTCTGAGCTCCTTGCTCAGCCCCAGTGAGGGAGGGGCAGAAGCCATGAGGGGTGGGGCCAAACCAGGAAGGTCCTTCTGCAGATGCCCTGATGAAAGGCACAAACACCAGTGCCAAGTGTTTATTCAGTGGGTGGCCAGCAGTCACCCATTGGTGTACCTAATCATTGAGCTGTGAAACCTCCTTGACTCCAAGTTCTCTGCACAGGATTGGAGAATGACCTAAGTTTCTAATCCAGGAGAGTGGGTGCTTCGGATGCCTGGAGATCTGCGTGTCTGTAGAGCAGAAATGGTCGCCTTGCACCAAGATATCTGTACAGGAAGAGTGAGACAGTTGAGGCTGCTGATCCCATTAGACAGGTGTTCCAAAAGCCTGGATATCTGCTGGACATGGAGCAGAGAGAGTCCTGCTACACGAAGATCTATGTCCAGGAATATTGGGACAACTCAGGCTGCTGAACCAGCCAATAAGTGCTTAAAATTCCTGGAGATCCACCTGGGCTTGGAGCAGAGAGAGCCTCGCTGCTCACCATATATCTCCAGAAAGGGTGGGGCAGCTCAGGCTGTTGGTCTGGGCAAGCAGGTGCTCCAAATGCCTGGATTTCTAACTGGGGGTGGAGCAGAGAGGGCCCTGCTGCACAGTGATCTCAGGGGAGCAGAGTGCAATGCCCAGAAATGGCACCAGCCTGCCAGTTCCAGGTTGCCAAGCTAAATCTGGCTGCAAGTCTCACCTCCCATGGAAAACTGCAGCTGTAGCAATTCTCCTCCCAGGCTTATGACATGGGAAAGCACATTCCAGCACATACTGCTGAGGTGGCTTCCACAGTTTTGGATGTGGAAACCTCTACCCCACACCAGAGCATACACTCCAATCTCTGGCTCTGGAGTAAAATACCTGCACAGCCACACTGCCAGGTCTTCAAAAATGATTTACTTTTTATGTACTTGGACTAAAAATGGCATCTTGCTATCACTCCCAGGTCTGAGAAAACGTCTGCAGTTTTTCCTGGTCTCTTTCCCTCATAGCACCTTCAAGTCTCTCTCCAAATTAACTCCAGGGCTTGAAAGAATCAATGTGCTCTCCCTCAGCCTGGGCTGCTATGATCCCTAGTCAAAAGTTGAATCACAAGGGAAGTTCTCTGCCTCTCTCTCTCATACTGGGGCTTCACTCACTTTTATTGGCTGAACACCGTCACAGGGTTGTTTATCAGTGTTCTCCTCTCTGAGATATGGGGTGTTGTTCACAATTCTGGTGGATTCCCATTTTCCTTCTTGAATTAAAGCTCACAGTTTTGATATTTATGTAGTATCTTTCTATTTCTGAGTGACTGAGGAATTCTGTAAACCTTTAATCCTCCATCTTGGTTAAAAAAAGGTTTAGCATTTTTTAAATTATATCTGTTGGACCACAGACATTTTAATTTTGTTAAAGTTCAATATATTTATTTATTTTTCTCTTGTTCATCTTTACCTGTCATATCTAAGAATCCTTTGCCAATCTTAGATCCTGAAAATTCAACCATGTTTTCTTCTAAGAATTTTATACTTTCTACTTTTTTGTTTTGTTTTTGACACAAAGCGTCACTCTGTCACCCAGGCTGGAATGCAGTGATGTGATCTTGGCTCACTGCAACCTCCACCTCCTGGATTCAAGCCAATCTCCTGCCTCAACCTTCTGAGTAGCTGAGACCACAGGCTCCAGCCACCATGCTCAGCTAATTTTTTTATTTTTAGTAGAGATGGTGTTTCACCATGTTGACCAGGCTGGTCTCGAACTCCTTTTCCCAAGTGACCCTCCTACCTTGGCCTCCTAATGCACTGGGATTATAAGTGGGAGCCACCGCACCTGGCCACTTTTTACTCTTATATTTAAGTTTGTAATCCACTTTGAGTTTTATTTTTTTGTACATAGTGTGAAGAAAATGTTAACGGTGGAAGAGATCCCAGTTACTATGAGTTACCAGTGTCGTATGCATGCAGGTTTGCATCAACTTTAGTCCTTGCTTCCTCAGAGGAAAGAATTAGACTGAGAGGAATAAAGTAGAAAAAGACACCAAGGCAAGTTTCAGAGCAGAAGTGGAAGTTTATTTAAAAAGGCTTTAGAACGAGAAAGGAAAATTCACTTGAAAGAGATTCAAGAGGGCGCTTGAAGGTCAAAGAGAAGAGAGTCTTTAACCTTGATTCTAGCGCTTTATAGGCTCACCTCTTTCCCATGATTCTCCCCTTAGGGTGGGCCTCCCCCAAGCACAGTGCCCCCTTATCCTTGGGAATTGAGCACATGGGGTGTGTTTAGGAAGCTGTACTCACACCCATCTGGGCTTTCTTTCTTTTTCTTGTGGAGGGCACCTGGAAGGTCATACTTTACCATTTTGTCTCTTAGTGTCCATGCCAAGAAAGTTTTTTTCTCCCTGACATCTGGATTCAATTAACACTTTAATGTTAATAGCTGTGGATCATCAGTAAATGGCCCCTCCATGGCACCTGGGTGGTCTGCCAAATTATCATTTTTAGAGAGGCAGTGTGATAGTTGTCAAACCATCACCTGATAACTCTAGTGGGTGGCGAGAAATCACTCTCCTGGACTACTCATGCCTATCTTACTATTTGTAACAGAAAGGATCCCACTTATTTCTTTTGCAGGTGGTTATCCAGTTGCCTCAAATTTATTTGTGAAAAAGATTATTCTTTTCCCCATTTATGGTGTTCAGGGTGAAGAAGGAAGTCCCCATCTTCAATTGCTCTTCCCTGGACTTATCCTGACCCACAAACAGCTAGAACCTGTATAAGAAATCCTGAAGTCTTGTTTCTTTGGGGAAGAATGCTCTCCAGCAAGAATCCTAGGGAGAGAAGTCCCTGTGTTCTTTCTTGTAACAATCTAGAGTGGAATTTCCTACTTACTGAGATGGTAGAAGAGAGTGATAAAACTGACTTAATTCAGTTCCACAACCTCTGGCCCTTCTCAATAAATTTTCATAGATTTTCTTAAGTTGCTATTTCTTCATTTGCTCTTTACTCACAGGATTATTTCCAGAGGTTTTTAATGTATGTGTACATGTGTATTTAATAGTTTTCACGAGTTTCACTAAGGAGTGGGTCAATAGAAGTCCTCACGTGGTTACACAGAAAGTTGATCTTTCTCCTCTATTTCCAGAAGTGATTTATGACTATATTGAACAAGATGTTTCTAAAAATTTATAATGATTTAAATAACTTACAATGACAAAATACTGTTAACGAAAATCAAGACTGAAGATATCAACATTTATTACACAGCAAAACAATTAAAACAGGTGCTATTAAGGCAGATGTGTACAATTAACCAACAAAACAACAAAATCCAGAAAAATCCCATATGTAATTTATGACAGAAGCACTACTGAAATTCACAGGAAAAGAATAATAATTTCAATAAATAATGGTGTGTCTGTTGGGTACCCATATCCAAATAAATAAATAACTTGATTTCTATATTACACCATGCAGAAAATAAATTCCATATGGACTACAAACTTAAACAAAAATTATAAAGCAGTAGTTTTTAGAATGTGCTAGCCAAGGGCTAGGCGCTGTGGCTGCCTGTAATCCAAGCACCTTGTGAGACTGAGGCAGGTGGATTACCTGAGGTTGGGAGTTTGAGACCAGCCTGACCAGTATGGAGAAACCCCATCTCTACTAACAGTATAAAATTAGCCAGGCGTGGTGGCACCTGCCTGTAATCCCAGCTACTTGGGAGACTGAGGCAGGAGAATCTCTTGAACTCAAGAGATGGAGGTTGCAGTGAGCTGAGATCAAGCCATTGCACTCCAGCCTGGGTAACAAGAGCAAAGCTCCATCTCAAAAAAAAAAAAAAAAAAGAATGTGCTAGCCAAATATAAAAATATATGGTTTGTTTCATATTAAATTTGACACAGTAAGGATTGGGTGACTTCTGTGTTTTTATGCTGACTTTTGAATTTCGAGTTTACCAACTAAGGAATATTTGTCAGTATTCTTAAGGCTAAATGTGATATTGTGAAATTAATCCATGCCTACTTTGCATGACAAGTGTCAAAGTTAGCAATGCTTAGATTACTATATCTGATTTGTGACTGATATACACCTATTATGTATAATCTATTTATCATTTCTGTGCCGCATTCTAGATCTACTCTGACCAAATTATACCATAATTTCTTAAAATAGTCAAAGGTGAAGACAGATCAATTTAAGTATTTTTTAAATATTTATATTAGAGAATGCTATGTTGTTCTCCTAAGTCTTGCCTTTCACAATGCCACATAATAACAGGCAACTACTTTGTAAAAAAGATAAGTTCTGTTTTTCCACAATCTCATCAGCAATCAGCATCTATTGTTTCTTGACTTTCTAATAATCACCATTCTGAATGGCATGAAATGGTATCTCATTGTGGTTCTTATTTGCATTTCTCTAATGATCAGTGATGTTGAGCTTTTTTTCGTTTGTTGGCCACATAAAGGTCTTCTTTTGAGAAGCGTCTGTTTGTAACCTTTGCCCACTTTTTGTTGCAGTTTTTTTTTTCCTTGTAAATTTGTTTAATTCCTCGTAGAATCTGGATATTAGATCTTCATTAGATGAATAGATTGCAAAAATTTTCTTTTGACCCAAAAATCCCATTACCTGTTATATACTCAAAGGAAGATGAATTATTCTATTATAAAGACACAAGAACATGTGTGTTTACTGTAACACTATTTGCAATAGCAAAGACTTGGAACCAACACAAATGCCCATCAATGATAGACTGAATAAAGAAACTGTGGTATATATACACCATGGAATACTATGCAGCCATAAAAAAGAAAGCAATCATGTCCCTTACAGGGACATGGATGAAGCTTGAAGCCATCATCCTCAGCAAACTAGCACAGGAACAGAAAACCAACCACCACATGTTCTTACTCATAAGTGCGAGTTGAACAATGAGAAAACATGGACACAGGGAAGGGAAAGACACATACTGGGGATAGTCAGGGGGTGGGGGACAAGAGGAGGGAGATCATTAGGGTAAATAGCTAATGCATGTGGAGCCTAAAACCTAGACAATGGGTTGATAGGTGCAGCAAACCACCGTGGCACATGTATACCTATGTAACAAAACTGCACATTCTGCCTTTGTATCTGAGAAATTAAAGTAAAATTTTAGAAAATAAGAATAATAACAAAATTTTTAAAAAAGATAAATTCTGTGTAGGCACCAGTTATTCTGTCTATAATGATACCAAGAATTCTGTTTCATTTGATTTAGATTTTTTCTTTACTGCATGTCAAATTGGTTTGAAATTCTATACATGAAATTTCAGTTATCACAAATATATCAATTGTATAGTAAGCCTATATATCTTTTCAATTATATTTACTGTCTATAATTGATTGTAAATCTATTATTAAATTTATTATAGTAAATCCATTACAGTGAATATATAGTAAATAGTAAATCTATTATTAAAAGATATATAGCAATTATATATATCTTTTCTGGGTCAATTTCCAACAATACTGACATGACTGAAGTGAATAATGAACTTATACAGTTTAAACGACAGTGTCATCATCACTTCATAATTCTACACATCTGATTGAACCACCTCCAGCATTACTCAGTTTAGAAAACTTTAGTTAATATTTATAACTACATTATTTTAAAAATTAAAATAAAAATTTTTAAATTTTATTTTCTTTTAAATTAAAATACAAAAGTTGAAATTAAAATGATTCTCTTGCACATCTATATTTGCTATGTGCAATAGTAAAAATCTTTAAATAATATTTACTATGTGCAATAGTAAATATAATTGAAAGACATATAGATTATATATGATTGATTATATATATGTATTATATGGTAAATATAAATGAAAAGATGAAGAGAGGTTTAAGTTGTTCCAAACTAGGAAACAATCCTCCATATTTCACTTGTTTTTTATCCTAGAAATATATAATCACTTCTGAGTTCCAAACTGCTAACTATATACTACTTCATTCTCATATTACAACAGCAACACACTCATTCCACTGTTTTTAAGAATTACCATTTACCAAGAATGGAGGCACTATAGGTAAAAATAGAAAACTAGAAGGAGGAAATCTACTTAAAGATATAATATAGGTATGCCAACTATAGAAAATATTTTCATGTGGCATTCTACTGTAGATTATCCAACTTTTTGTTTAAACAATTGTCATAATTTTCAGGTAAATGGCTAGTGGTTAAAAATCTGAGAGTACCTATTAATTAGTTGGACTCATATGACTTACAGCTATTTAAGGTGTGGGTTATCCCTCTGCCATCTCAGAGGCTATTATTGCTTTAAGGGCTGAAGCCTACACAAGGCAGCCAAGACTGTGACAGAGACAGCAGGGGCCCACTCTAAAGCTGCTGAGTCCATCTGTCATAGCAAGGATGTTAGCATTTACTTTAAAATCAAATTTTCATTCCAAAATGTAATTTCACCAACCACTAACTCTTGCAACATTATATATTTTTACTCAGTTGCTATTTCTGAAGCTACTAGTCATGACTAGCTCTGCATTAAAATTTGACTGAAGCTGCATGTATGTATTAAATCAGTGAGTACATTAAACTTTATGTTATTAAAGCAGATTGGGAAATATGATATTTTAGGGAATAGTGTTAATTGTCATGCATTTTCCAAATAATATGAATAATAGAGTTTTCCATAAAAATTTATACTGGTAATTTTGAATTTTCAGAGACAATATTTATTATGAATTTTATGATGCTTAAACATAATTAAGAATTTTTATATTAAAATGACAGTAATTTTCAATTCATCAGAAATTAAAATCTAGTTACTTCTATTATTGAATGCATGTGTATTTGTGTATGTGTAATAGCATGTGTGTATAGTACATGCATTCACATATACATATGTTAACACGAACAGTAAATATATACTTACACACATATATGTGGTATAAATATGAGGGGACTTCAAAAATTTCATTGAAAAATGAGATTAAAAGATTAAAAAACAATCTCTCAACATAAAGAAACGTGATTAAAAGGTAATGTTAAGAAAATGTTCGTGAAAAAAGGGATTACAAGATAAAAATTAAAAAAACATTTCTCAACATAAAGCTCCATCAAGTTCAAAACACTTTTGCAGTGATGAAACCACCCATTTAGTCAATCCCTGAAGAACTGAGGGTCCTAGAAATTTAACCATGTAAATGCAATCTTCTTTACATTATCAACTGAAGAACAAGGGTTCCCTTTATGAAATTTTAAGATTAGGAAACAGAACGAAGTCAGATGTAGACAAATCAGGATGGTAAGGTAGATACCTAATGATATCCCACCAAAGATCTTGCAAAATGGCTTTTGTTTGATGACAGAAATGAGCAGGAGCATTGACATGGTGGAGAAGGACACTCTGGTGAATGTTTCTCAGCCATTTTTCTGCTAAAGTTTTGGTTAACTTTCTCAAAACACTCTCATAATAAGCATGTTATTATTGTTTGGCCTCCAGAAAGGCCCAATACCTTGAGCATCCTCTCTAAATTGTTGCCAGGACTGTTGCTTTTGACCAGTCCATTTGTGCTTTGACTGGACCACTTCCATCACTTAGTAGCCATTGCTGTGATTGTGCTTTTTCTTTAGGATTGTACTGGTAAAGCCATGTTCCATCTCTCAATATAATTCGTTGAAGAAATGCTTCAGGATCTTGATCCCACTTGTTTAAATTTCATTGAAATTCTGCTCTTTTCCACAGCTGATCTGGGTGCAATGGTTCTGACACTCTTAGAATGGAAAGTTGGCTTAACTTACAATTTGCACTCAGAATTATGTACGATGAACAAATTAAAATGCTTATGGTGTTGGCTATTGTTTCTGGTATTAATTATCAGTTCTCTTCAATTAGGGAATGAACAAGATGAACTTTTCCTTACAAATTGATGTGGATGATTTTTCTCTGCAGGCTTCATCTTCAACATTGACTTGTCCTTCTTACAATGGATTATCCACTTGTAAACTGCTAATTTAGGAGGGAGGACATTTTTCTCATAAAGCATTTCATAAAGTATCAATGGTTTTACCATTTCTTCCACCCAAGCTACACCATAATTTGATATTTGTTCTTACTTCAGTTTTAGCAGAATTTATGTTGCTCTGACAAGGGTGCTTTTCAAACTGATGTCTTACCCTTCTTAGTGACTTAGACTAGATCTTGTTTATATATGTTTAACAAGGTGTGTAAGTTTATTTTGATGCAAAGTTTTTTAAAAATTTATTAATTGCTTTTTCATAATATGCATTTTTATATTTTTAAGACCCTTGTGTGTGTGTGTGTGTGTGTGTGTGTGTGTGTGTGTGTTCCACTATATATGTGGAAGGAGAAATGTATAAATACATGCACTAATATGAACTATATCCTCATGTACATATGCATCCCTATACACATGTGCATTATGTATGAAAGCTTTATTGCCTACTGTGTGTTAAGTGACTGTGCTCTTAGCTATGCAAATGATTTCAATTGATGTTTGTTTTTCCTATCCCATATATTTACTATTCTGTAACTCATTCCAAAAAATAGGATAAAGGATAAATAACTTAAAGTGTTTTTTGAATGAGATTACGGTTGATATATGATTGAAAGGACCAAGCAGGCAAAGAAGCTATATTCAATCAATGCCTCTTAATGGGTAATAGATGATTTTTAGAATTTTTTCTTACCTTATCACAAGACTGAAATGAAAAATGATGCAATCATATGATGGAATATTTGTTCAATCTGACAGGTTAATAGTCTAAAAACAGAAAATTAATTTCTATTTCATCAAAGAAAAAGTTTGTTAAAAATCCATCAGCTCTCATATTTAGCTAAGAAAATACTCACTGATTTTCAAGTCATCAAATGCTTTTAGTAAATGTCTAAAACAAGGTAATTAAAATGTCAACTAGCACTTTTATTAAGTATTTTTCTGAATTTAAAAAGAGAAATGTCATAGCATATCCTCTCTTCCAGATTTGTGTGCTCTTGGTCAAAAGCAAGCATGAACAGCCTCTGAAGAGCTGTATCTCTAACAGCAAGTATCCCCACATACTTATGTGTATATGAGCAGGCACGAGCCCTCTCTTTTCTGACATTCGCTGAAGTGGAAGATCTGATTCCAAACATTATTTTTGTATATGATGAATTTTAAAAAGTGTTAAAGGACAATGTAAAGTTACCTATCTATTCATTAGTATGTCTTGCTTTATAAAATCCAGAGGTTTTTTCTATTGTGATACATGTTGCATGCTAAATCTTAGGTGCACATATCTGACCTAGATATAAATATCTGTTCTTATGTTATTTTTATGTTGAGGTATAGTTAACATAAAGTAATATGCAACAATGTTCTTTTCAATGAGATTTATAATTATACCCACCATCTCTGTACCTGCAGCAAATAGAAATGCTATTGTCAAGGCAGCCTGTATGAAATGCTTAACTTGGCAAATTATTCAATATACTTATAAAGTATGTTATAAAAATAATATTTATAATTTTTTTTCTGGTAGCAATAACTAATTAATGCTAAATATATTTTTGAACTTCTACGTGCCAGAAAAACACTGGTAAAACAAATCTGAATAAACAGAATATTTTCTCAAACTATAAGTAAAGGCTGTACATAAATCCACATTTACACTTTTTTTATTTGCTACAAAAACACTTAGAGGAATGACCTGAGGCATAATGACTAACCAGAGAAGATGATGCTTCTATCAAGTATTGAGGGGTAGATCACATTTTGTTTGCTAAAGATTTTTAAATTCTCATGTTTCTGCAGGCTTCTATGGGTTTTCTTCTATTAATTGGTTCCAATAATTAATCAGTGATTACTAGATGGATAATTGATTGGTATGACCAATGTGTTTACACATTGGTCATACCTTTACATAGAATGTGTTGAAGGAGTGACTAGTATGGAGGGTAAAAACTTTAACAAATCTAAATCATGAAGAGCCTTGAATACCATTCTGATTTCTTTAATTTTCTATTAGTTATTTCAGGTCACCAAAATATATTTTTATGAAAATAACATGGTCCTTTTGATTATTTCAAAAGACCATTTTGAAAACAACAAAGAAACCCCGTTAATAGGAGATTAGATAGAATTTAGAAAGAAAGACCATTGTAAAGTGTCTGAGAAAAAGAACTGTTGCTTAGAATGTAGTCATTAGCAACAATTTACAAACATTACTAAAATAATTGATATACATAATAATAAGAAATATAACTGCAAAAAATATGGGATCTCAGGCAAAACAAGTAAAATAGCTATCCTATGCTCAAAACAAGAGAATATTTATCTCTTCTCACAAATCTTAATTCACACTGATTCCCTCTCCTGGAAATGAAGAAGAATGGATAGAAGAAGTACTGATAAATTTGCTATATTTTAAGTTTTACACACACACACTCACACACCCACACACATTTCCTTAACATATTTTTTCTCCATTATCCTCATGCCTTATGTTGATTACTCTTTATATGATATAGTGATGTGTGAGTGTCTAGGGTAATATAGAAATACTGTGAAAAACAAAAACATGCATGTAAATGTTCATCAGACTGGTATGAAGATATAAAAAATTAAAGAATACAAAAGGAAAAGAAAGAATATAAAAGTAGAGAAAATAAAAATAAATATACATCTGGAGGACAGTCAGTGGTTGTGTCCTAACTCTGTGAAAGACAGTGCAGCAAAATAAATTATGACTGTTAATTTCACTTAGAAGGATAGAAAAAAGTTATGAATGAGAAATGCTTACTTATAGACAACAATTGGAATACAAATACAATAAATGTGTATACATTATAGGATTATAAGTAATATTTTTACTTTTCATTTTTGATACTGTTTATATATATATGTGTGTGTTTAGATTTTTGTGTGTTAATTCACACATTTTATAATTCAATAATTTAAAAAATATTTATAGTGCCTCTAATATGCCTACTATCTCAAAGAAATATGCTAGGTGTTATGGACAAAAACATAAATGAAATACTTTCCCTTACCTCTAGTTTATTAGTAATAGAGATTTAGAAAAACTCAAATTATTTAAATAAATCTAAGAAATTCGGATTGTACCAAGTAGCAGGGAAACAGAGTGAAAAATAGAAATGAAAATAGGTAGTAGGCTTAGGCAGCTCAGTGGCTGTTGAGAATCTGCACAGCTCCATGGTTAGGACCCTAGGCCCAGGTGGTGTGGGCTCATGAGTGGGATCTTCCAATCCATGACTTGCACAGTTGCATGGAAAAAGCACGGTTTCCCAGGCTGGGCAGCATGCTCACTCAATGCCTCCCCTGACTGGGGTAGGGATTGCCTTGCACAGTGTGGCTCGCAGGTGAGCTGACACATCACCTTACTCTTCCCTCCTCTCTGTGGGTTACGCCAGCCACCTAGTCAGTCCTGATGACAGAACCTGGATACTTCGGTTGCCATGCAGAATTGACACATTGTTTTGATTCTTATTTGTGGGATCCCCCAATTGCTGCTGCTTCTAGGCAGCCATCTTGGCCCTACTCCCTGTTGTTGCATTTGACCAAACAAGACCTGCTTAAATGTGAGGGGAAGTGGCATACATTGGCCATTCCTAAAAGTTGGGTTAGTGTAAAACCACAATAACCTTTGCACCAATCTTATGCTCAATTTTTTAATGAATGTTTGATTATCCAAGATCTTCCCTCAGTGCAAGTTTGTTGTACATGAGAACACTTACCTTTAAAGCCAGTTGTAACTGTTGAAATGGAAAATGTAAAAAGTTTGAAAACTCAAAGCATACTTTGGAGAAAAACTATGTGCTAATGCAGAATAACTATTTGACCTTTTACCTAGAAAGTAATTTCTATTACATTTGATCCATTATACATTGTGAAGGGTGTTTTTATTATTGACTCAAGCACTTAGTGAAATGGTAAGTAATAAAGTCATAAGAATTTTTTTTGGATTAAATGGTGATAATTTTTTAACGAATAATTTAGAATATCCAAATATATGGTAAGATACATTAAAATAAAACTCAGGACTAGAAAAAGAAATTTTAGGTCCATCAGTATAGGCATTTTTTTGACAACCATAAGTTTCAGGTGAACAAACTGTCTATAGCAAAAATTCTTGAAAATTAAACGTTAGAAAAGCATAAAATGTAATGGAAGAACAAAATGAGAAGATTAGAAAGGATAAAGACCAAATTAGAATCAACTAAGGTGATAGTCTCAACAAATGGTAACTGCAATAAGTAAGAATAAAAAGGTAAAAAAATGTGTACAAGATTTCAGTGTCCTAAGCACAGATCTACGGTAAAAATTATACAGTTTACATATTTCTAAGTAAGGCTTCACATTTTATCCCTAATTTCAATTTCAATATGTTTTATAGGTTTATTTCTCTAAATGAGGAAACAAACTTAAAATTTATGGAGAGCTAGAATATGGAGAGGATGGCCTAGATTAATTCCTCATGAATAAAAGAGATGTAAAAGGGAGTATGGTCCTAGTTAAAGTTGAGTTATGGGTTCTGTTTTATGATGCAAAAGAAAATTTCAAGAGAGATATGGGCACACTAGTTATTAAATCTACACTATTTGTGAAACGTTAAGAAAATATTATATACTCACATTTTCAAGGTAGTAGCAGGGGAAAGTTTTTAAAAATTCTGTTCTGATCAAACAGGAAGAAAATCAGGAAATTATTGGTCATATATACAAAAATATATATATTCATGAGCCTCCATAAATATGTATGAATGATAATGACTATAAAATAAATAACAAAACAAACATATACATCAAAAGTAAATGACCAATTAAGTTATGGCTTAAGTATTCTGCAACTATTCTAAGTTTCTATATACGAGCTAATGGGGAAACTTGGCTTTCCTATACTTTACTTTGTTTTTCTTTTCTAATTATATGAATTCAACAAGCTATTGGCTCAGACACTTTTCATAGAAGAATTTGATGATTCATAGACTGCTATTGAAATCTTCCCAGAACTCTGATGTTTCCACAGAGTTGGATGAATGAGTACCAGAAAATAAAATTCCAGCAAATCCACTTGTTTTTGTTGAAGACAAATATAAACTTCTCAATCCCATCAACATAAAAGCTATTCATAAAAGGCATTTAAAAATTCATCCCTGAAACCCAAGAAATGAACTTCTGTTTATGATCTTCAATTTCAAGAGGATTTAATCTGACCAGCATTACGCATATTAAAGATAGGAGTTTTTAGTACTGACTGTGATATTTTAAACAAGGTTCATTGCCAGCTCTTCTCCCTCTTTCGCCATAGCCCTCCCAATATGTCATATAATCAATAAAATCTCCTCCAATGTGACCATGTCTCCCCAACCATTGCCCATCTAGTTTTTCCTTCACACTCCCACACACATGTTTCTCCCCTACATTTCTTTGTTCTTTGTTAAGACTATCACCTCACCCTAAGAGCTCAATCTCTCTTCATTTATAATCTCTCCTTCTTCCGTTTTGTCTTCTCTACTTTCAAAAAAGAAACTTTTTCTCTTTCAAATTTGAATAAATTTATCCTGTCTTTTCTTTTCTCAAAAATTTTAATTAGCTCCCATCAGATGTAACTTAAATGCAATATCTTAACCTCCTTTTTTCCTTCTCTGTTCAACCATTACAACTCTTCACTCTGTACACTCAGCCACATAGTGTTTGCATGTAAGGAGATGGGCTTTGAGTCTGTTAGAGATCTGGAGGTGGAGGTATAATCTAAGAGACATTGGTTCTGACTCCTTTAACATATCTTCCCATCCTCTGGTTCATAAACAGGTTGCTTTGATGAGCCAGTAGATGCTCACAACTTAGAGAAAGCTAAAGGAGGCATTGTTTGTTCATTCCAGGGATGGTCAAATTACCCAGAGTTTAAATGGGCAAGTTACAACAAGAAATTAGCTTCCTTCCCAATTCTAGCATAAAAGTGTTGTGTACAGCATAGAAAATTTTATTAAAAACAACTCAGGAAAATGTCTCACAAATGTATGCCGCATTATCCTCTGTTCTGTATGACAACCTACATTCCATGTATTCTGTATCCTGTCCTAATAAACCTGGAAGGTCTTTTAAATCTACAGCACTCTAATAAATTTTTAGCCCTTTACCCTCTTGTGCATTATTTTTTATGCTTATAATTCCTCCAACTAATTCTTTTATAATTTTTTGAAGTCTAAATGATAGTTTTTCTGCTATAAATACATCCCTGACCAATATCTCCCTCATATATCGCTTTATCTATCTAAGCTATATGATACGGTTTGGCTATGTCTTCACTGAAATCTCAACTTGAATTGTATCTCCCAGAATTCCCATATGTTGTGGGAGGGACCCAGAGAGAGGTAACTGAATCATGGGGGCTGGTCTTTCCCATACTATTTTCATGATAATGAATAAATCTTACAAGATCTGAAGGGTTTATTAGGGAGTTCTGCTTTTGTTTCTGCCTTATTTTTTCGCTTGCCACTGCCATGTACAAAGTGACTTTTGCCTCCTGCTATAATTCTGAGACTTCTCCAGCCATGTGGAACTGTAAGTCCAATTATACCTCTCTTTTTGTTCCCAGTTTCAGGTATGTCTTTATTAGCAGCATTAAAATGTACCAACACAGTAAATTGGTACCAGGAGAGTGGGGCGTTGCTGAAAAGATACCCAACAATGTGGAAGTGACTTTGGAAGTGGGTAACAGTCAGAAATTGGAACAGTTCGGAGGGCTCAGAAGAAGACAGGAAAATGTGGGAAACTTTGAAATCTCTTCAAGATTTGTTGAATGGCTTTGACAAGAATGCAGATAGTGATATGAAAAATAAGGTCCAGGCTAAGGCAGTCTCAGATGGAGATGAAGAACTTTTTGGGAACTGTAATAAAGATGACTCTTGCTATGTTTTAGCAAAGAGACCGGGCATTTTGCTCCTGCCTTACAGATTTGTGGAACTTTAAACTTGAGAGAGATGATTTAGGATATCTGGTGGAAGAAATTTCCAAGCAGCAAAGCATTCAAGAGGTGACTTGGATGCTGTTAAAGGCATTCGGTTTTATAAGGGAAGTAGAGACTAAAACTTTGCAGAATTTGCAGCCTGATTATGTGATTGAAAAAAAAAAAACATTTTATGGGGAGAAATTCAAACTGGCTACAGAAATTGACATAAGTAGCAAAGAGCATAATGTTAATCCCCAAGACCATGAGGAAAATGTCTCTAGGCCATGTCGGAGAACTTCCCATCAGTCTCTCCCATCATAGGCCTGGAGGCCCAAAAGGAAAACTAGTTTTGTTTGCTGTGCCCAGGGTCCTCATGCTGTGTGCAGCCTAGGGACTTGGTGCCCTGTGTCCCAGCTGCTCCAGCCATGGCTGAAAGGGGCCAATGTATAGCTCGGGCTGTGGCTACAGAGAGTGGAAGTCCTAAGCCCTGGCAGCTTGCATGTGGTGTTAAGCATGTGAATGTACAGAAGTCAATAATTGAGGTTTGGAAATCTCTGACTAGATTTCAGAAGATGTGTGGAAATGCCTGGATGCCTAGGCAAAAGTTTGCCCTCACGGAGAACCTCTGCTAGGGCAGTGTGGAAGGGAAATGTAGGGTCAGATCTCCCACACAGAGTCCTTACTGGGGAGAAGAGGGCCACCATCCTCCAGACCTCAGAATGGTAGATCCACCAACAGGTTGCACTGTGTACCTGGAAAGTCACAGACACTCAATGCCAGCCTGTGAAAGCAGCCAGGAAGGAGGCTATACCCTGCAAAGTCATAGGAAGGTGCTGCTAGAGATCATGTGAACCCACCACTTGCAACAGCATGACCTTGATATGAGACCTAGTGTCAAAGGAGATCATTTTGGAGCTTTAATATTCGACTTCCCAGCTGAATTTTGGACTTGCATGGGCCCTGAAACCCCTTTGTTTTGGCCAGTGTCTCTCTCCTGTTAGAAATGGGTGTATTTACCCAATACTGTACCCCTATTGTATCTAGGACGTAACTAGCTTGCTTTTGGCTTTACAGGCTCATAGATGGAAGGACTTGCCTTGTCTCAGATGAGACTTTGGATTGTGGACTTTTGGATTAATGCTGAAATTAGTTAAGATTTGGGGGAACTGTTGGAAAGGCATGATTGGTTTTGAAATGTGAGGACATGAGATTTGGAGGGGCAGGGGCACAATGATTTGGTTTGGCTGGGTCCCACCAAAATCTCACTTGAATTATATCTCCCAGAATTCCCACATGTTGTGGGAGGGAACCAGGGGAAATTGGTTGAATCATGGGAGCCAGTCTTTCCTGTGCTCTTCTCATAATAGTAGATAAGACATGATGGGTTTATCAGCGTTTTCTGCTTTTGCTTCTTTCTCATTTTTTTCTTGCCTCCACCATGTAAGAAGTGCCTTTTATGTCCCTCCATGATTCTGAGGCCTCCCCAGCCATATGGAACTGAAAGTCCAATTAAACCTCTTTTTGTTCCCAGTTTTGGGTATGTCTTTACCCGCAATGTGAAAATGAACCAATTCACTGTACTAATGTCTGCATCTATATGACCAATATCTCACTCACATAGTTATACCTACATCTATAGCCATGTCTATATCTTTATCTACATCTAATCAATGTCTATGTCTGTTTATATCTATTTCTATGCCTGTGTCTATATTATCTATATTCATGTCCATACTGAATTCCTCTCCATCTCTGTAGACTCCTGTGTTCCTTACCCTAAACCCACACTGCACCTTACACATTCATATTTTATTGCACTAATAATAGTAGTAAAACTAATATTTATTGGTCTTATATACTAGATAGCACTATCATTATAAAAAAGTAACCACTTAATGACTGCGAATAATTATATTAAAATGTCCAAAATTCAAGATGAAATTACCTACAGGCACATAAAAACAGTTAAAAAATTCTGAGGTTCTGACATATTGTCACAAATGTAAACAAAGATATCAATAACATAAATCAATAAATATTGGTTCACAGAATTTGACACATTTACTGTATTAAAAACAGTTTTTATTCTTCAAAAGTAATTCTGTTACTAAGCGTACAAATTTATTATTTCTTTTTCTGATTTGAGGGTACAAGTACAGTTTTGTTACACAATATATTGCACCGTGGTGACATCTCGGCTTTATTGTAACCACCTTCTGAACAGTGAACCTTTTACCCATTAGGTCATTTCTCATTCCTGACCCTCCTCTCACATTCTCACATTTATGAGTCTCCAATATCTATTACTCCACTCTCTGTGTCCATGTGTACACAGTACTTAGCTCCCACTCTGTGTCCATATGTACACACTATTTAGCTCCCACTTATAAGTGAGAACATGCAGTATTTTACTTTGTGTTCCTGAATTATTGCACTCAAGAAAATGCCTTCTGGTTTCATCCATGTCGCTTAAGGCATGATTTCACCCTTTTTTGGCTGCATAGTATTCCATAGCATGAATATAAATATAAATATATATATACACACACACACACACACACACACACACACACATATATATGGCAACCATTTTCATTGTCCTTCTGCTTATAGTAAATGTAGTGGTTCTCTACTGATTTAAAAAGTAGTTTATGTAGTTATTAAAATATGGGTCGTTCCATGAAACAGTGCATTGAATATAACACATTTATGTATATATATAGAGAGAGACATAAATATTTACACAAAAATATATTCATTATAAAACAGGATTTCTTAAAAATAGGCAGCACATTTGTTTATATTCAAAAGGTTAATTATTTTTTAAAGCAAGGTACAACTTGGAGTGAGATAGTTGCAACACCTGAGATATCTTTTGACAGAATGACTTTAATTATTGTGATTAATAACTTATCTACATATAGAGAGTCTCCAATCCCCTTATCATATTTTATTTAACAATCTCTAAAGTCAAGCCTTACTCAAATCCATATATAGAAGGTAAATTTTGAAGAATGTTGAACTAAAATATCTCACTTTAGAATATGTTCTTTTCTAGAAACATTTATGCTGTTAACTAGCTCCAGTGTTTTTGGCTGCAGCTCCTGCTGATTTTGCTACAGCAAAGAAGCTACTACTGATGGTATGGAATCATTCTAGTCATATTTTATACTTGGAAAATATGGCACTTTGCACTAATTTTATTCTAGATATGGAAAATGGTGTATGTTAATGCCAGAATAGAATGGTGGCATTTTGTTAGTGAAGAGCACATCTTTTTTAGTATTTCCTTATTTAGAATAAATGTTGCAACAACTATATTTTAAAACTTTACTATAGTATACAATCTAGTTAAGCCCTTATTATACACACATGCCATTATATTTCTACACAGCATACACTTTGAATGCCTTTTTCGAAGGTAATAGAAAGCTTACCATTGTTGTTAATTTGGAATTACTTTTAAGTGTTTTATACAAACCAACAGTTTCTTTGGACATCTTAATATAATGAAACACACATCATATTTACAAAATATACAAAGAGTATGTTGAAGTAATTCCAGTAGAAGTTTTCAGTAACTTTAAGCTTCTTCAAAGTATGTTTTTATTCTTTGTGTTATTTGAAATAAATAACAAGCTTAAAAATTGAGAAAAGCTGAAATAATTATTAGACATAGATTTTTTTTCTATACAATGTGGTATAATTCATTAAAGAAAGAAATACTGTAGGCAGACCTAGTCTAATTATTCCTTTGAGTCCATATATTGAAGGGTTGTTACATTCTTTATCTTCTTTGAAAACTTCCTTACTACCTTCGTTATGTTCCATGTTTATATTTCTTACATCTCTCATAATATGTTTTTAAAAACTTTTCTTTCTATATTACTGTCTTTTTCTACTTCACTTTTTGAAATTCTTTTCTACAGTGACTTCTTATATTTGTTTTATTTCTCTCATATTTGTCCAAGGAATTTTTTAATAATAATTCTCTCTCTTTACACACATATATATGAAAATTACATGTGTGTGTGTATATGTATACACACATATATATAACTGAAAAACTGAAATATACATATTAACTGCTTTGAAAGATATATGAGCATATTCTTAACTTTTTTTGATATAATTGAAAAAAGATATTATAAGGAAGAATTTTTTTTAATCTCTACACTGTTTTCTATAATTTTTTGACTTCATCTCCAAGCTGCTTCAATTTAGAGGCATTTTTTTTTTCTTTTACATTCAAACAGTGAGAGATATTTCTCGTGACTTCTATTAAGTGAGATTTTCTCACTCTCATTGACCAGAATTGGCCACTGGCCCAAAACTGAAAAAATAATTATGGCCAGGGAATTGAAGAATTTATTTTTTTCTACCAATAGGGAACCACCAATGAAGGCCCCAAAGAGCTTAGCATCAACCCCTACCTGTTCCAAACATATGCTCTAAATTCTACATAATGGAAAAGGGTTGATTTTCCCAAAAGGAAACTGTATTTTGATGGAAATAAATGCAGGGAAAGGACTCAATTAATGCCCTTATTAAGAGCTTTTAGCTTAATTCATAACTTTTTTTCTTCTACTGTGCTATTTATATATATTCTCAAACTTCCAACATGGTTCTTTAATTCCTAATGGAAAAACATTTGTTTAAAATATGTTTAACATTTTATAATTTACAATATTATTCATAAAATCATGAACTAAAAATGCCAAGGTGCTTACACAAAAGATCAGTCCACTCATACTTGATTATATAAATTTAAATACTCTTAATAATATGGAAATAGCCCACACAATTATAAATTAATTTGTGTTCACAAGAAAATTCTATGAAGACAGACATTTTTAAAACAATAGGTGGAAAATATTAGAGCAATATCCTATCTAAACACATATACAAATATAAAACAGAAATATGAATCCATCAAATGCATTTATAAATATATTATTTATATTCAGTTTAATTAATAGATGTTACGTTCATCTATTTTTTAAAAAATAACTGCTTTTTTTAGTTATTCTGCCTTTTAGTTCAGAAACTTCCATTTTTAATTCTCACCTGTAAATTACCGGATAAACTATTTTTAGATATGAGTCTTCTAGTTTTTAGGGTTGATCTACTTCCAAAGAAGATTGTTGTTACAAATGTTATAACTAATCATAGTCTGATAAAATATATGAGCACTTAATACAAAGTTAAAATCTAAGGAGCTTCCAGACAAAATAAATAATTATCTATAAATTTAACGCATGTTTGTGAGTTCCAGTGTCTTCAATATTAGAAGACAGAAGACAATGGAATAGCAGCTACAGACTATTAATATTGAAGAACTACAAGTCAGTCTTGTATCCTCTTTAGTAAATGGCATCATCATCCAGTTTTGAGTCCCCAACCTTGGAGGTATTGTTGAATTCTCTTTTTTCCTTATCATCCATATTTAAACTATACATTCATTCAACAAACATTTATAAACTGATATATTTTCTACTTCTATGGAGCTTATGCATTTTTTGTGTGTAAATTTTCATTACTCTAAAACTAAAATTATAATTCAGTTCCTATCCACAGCTACCATTCCAACTATGCAACAATTCTCTTTGGCTTGGGAAGCAGCAATAGCCTATTTTATAGGCTTTTTATTCTTTCACTATTAAAAAAATTTATCTGTGCCATTTCTGGATCATGATACTCAACTGCTCTAAGTATTTCATGTTTTACTTAAAATCTAAACTCCTTATTTTACTTATCAATGTCCTTTGTAATCTCTCCCTTTACCTTTCCAAAAACACTTTCAAACTACTGCTCTCAACTTTAGTCACTGACCTGAAACTTCATAGGCCCTTGCAGTTCTAGAACATTGCGTAATTTTATTTTTCTGCCTTGACATTTGCATTGGCAGTTCCTTCTGTCTGGATGCCTTGCTATATGGCTGGTTCTTTCTTGCATTTTGCATCTAAGCTGAAACACTGATTATTCAGTGAAGACTCCCTGACCAATTACCAGAGCTTTTATCTTCCCAAATGTACTTTTTTCTTAGCACTTAGCATTAAACTTAATTTTTAAAATAATATATGTATTTGTTGATTGTCTCCCCATCACCATCTCCTACCATATATATTATAATATACATTCTATAAGATTAGAAACTTCATTTTCTTGTTCCTTAATGCATACCTAACTTAGAAAAATGTCTTACACAGCATTATTGGAAGAATGAACACAATTTTCATTTAGGACTGAATATTAAACTGATTCCATTTAGAAGTTTAGAGTCACAAGGCTAATTTCAAGAGTAACTTGAAATGTACTATTTCCTTTTCAATGTGAACTGAAGAAAAAATAATTCTAAAAGATTCTGACCTCATAAACTTCAGAGTATTAGGTATTTTTTAAACACTTGAGACTTGTTAGTTCATATTATTTTTCACATAATGACTCTTTGTCCCTGAATTTTCTTGTAATTCAGTCTCTCTTGAGGTCACTAGAGGGCTTCAACCTAGGATACCATACTAACCTCAACAAAAAAAAAAAACATAATTTCATGTGAAAAAATCTAATCGCATAATAAAGTATTTTGATAGAAACAAACTTGAGCTTAATGTTAGATGATCTTATTTATCCTGTCTCAGGGAAGCAGCTATTTTTTATGTGTTAAAGATAAGATGAATGTTAAAGCTACCACTTACATATGAAAGTTGATAGCTTTTATTCTCAATTCACATTACCTGTCATTCACTAGTCATATATGATTTTACGATGGTAACTTTTTTGATAGTGTCCCTAATGTTTAAAACATTACAGCTGTATGTTTCACAAATGCTAGCAAGAAAGTAAAGATTAAATAAGCAAATGGATGAGATGAGAAAAGAGACCTAATTTCAGAGGGTTTCAGAAAACTGAGCACACAATAAGGACTAAATAGATTGCCAAATGCATGTTAGATAACATTTTGCTTCTCACTGATTTTGATGGTCAAAATAACTGGGCAAATAATTCAAATTCTAATCAATTTTGTGTAATTGAAAAACATATATCTTAAAATATGTAAATACTGAGCAACATAGGAAGACTGTCTCTATGAAAAAAAATTATGTAGATGTGGTGTCACATGCCTCTGTGTGTGTGTGTATACACATACATATAGAATAATCAAACATAGAAATGCATCGTTTTTCTTTCCTTTACATTTGCCATGTCATTTTTTTGAGAATAGAATACAACCAAGATAGAATCTGGCTTAAATTAATTAAACTTCTATTATAAAATGAAACTCAGAAATAACATAAAATACTTATAATTGCATTTGCCTGTATGTTTAGGTGGATGTTCATATGATTTCTTGACTGTTACATAAAGAAAAATAAAAGAAGAGCAATTTAAAATAAAATCATAGTATATTAGAAGAAATCAAAACTATAACTTTATTCTTAATAAAAAATTACAGTGAATGTGATATAGTTATAAATGCAGACTGATTCAAGTACAATGTATTTCTAAATTGATTTTCACATGCAGTTTCTGATGAACAATTTTTAGTAATGACTCCCAGTAACCGCAACAAAAAGTGCTATATTTTTTAGTTTTATTCTTAGAAATTTTAATGAATTTTAAAATATTTCAAACATAATTTGTGTTAATTTCTAAGATAAAGTTATATTTCAGATACATGTCACTATTATCAAATAGTTTACTTTAATGATTGACATTAGGATAACTCAAAGTCTTATCGGACATTCAATTCTAATCTTTACTTTTTGAGATTGTTCTATTATTTGTTGTCCCTTTGCCAGTAATTTTTCCTATTCTTATAATGATAACCAAAACCAAACATTGTGACACCATTGTTAGCAAATTATGGCCTGCTCTGTCAAATCTAGCCTATAAACTACTTTTTGTATGGCCCATGAACTAAGAATGGTTTTTACATTTGTAAAGAGTTGAAAAAAAGAAAACAAAAGAAGGGGAAAGAAGAAACAAATAAATAAAAAAGACTTTGCAACAGAGATACAGAAAATTATGTTTGTTGACCTCACACTTAAATGTATGTTCCATGGTGGTATATACTTTAGCCATCTGATTCACCAGTATAGGGTTAGAAATGCTCCCAAAACATAAAGGGTGCATAATAAATATTTGCATAAGGGGAGAAAAAGATGAACTATCATTAGGGTCAAACTGTAAAAACATTGAAAGGAAATTGGGGATCAAATTAAAGATGGCCAACAGGATCAGAATAATTAATTTATCAAATGACCTTGGGACCAAAATGCTGTTGCCAATTATAGTTTTCAGTAACCTGTCTACTGAATTGCATATATAAGACTGCATATAAAATTGGCCACATCTTTTTTTAAAATTATACTTTAAGTTCTGAGGTACAAGCAGATCATGGATTGTTACATAGGATTGTTACATAGGTATACACATACCATGGTGGTTTGTTGACTCCATCTCCCTATCATCCACATTAGGTATATCTCTTAATGTCATGCCTCCCTAATCCCCCAACCCCTGCTATCCCTCCCAGCCCCGCAACCTCCAACAGACCCCAGTGTGTGATGCTCCCCTCGCTGTGTCCATGTGTTCTTATTGTTCAACACCCACTTATGAATGAGAACATGTAATATTTGGTTTTCTGTTCTTGTGTCAGTTTGCTGAGAATGATGGTTTCCAGATTCATCCATGTCCCTGCAAAGGATGTGCACTCAACATTTTTTATCCACTGTGTAGTGTTCGATGGTGTATATGTGCCATATTTTTTTTACCCAGTATATCTTTGATAGGCATTTGGGTTGGTTCCAAGTTTTTGCTATTGTAAACAGTGCCACAATGAACATACATGTGCATGTGTCTTTATAATGTAATGTTTTATAATCCTTTGGGTATATATCCCATAATGAGATTGCTGGGTCAGATGGTATTTCTATTTATAGATCCTTGAGGAATTGCCACACTGTCTTCCACAATGGTCAAACTAATTTACACTGCCACCAACAGTGTAAAAGCATTCCTATTTCTCCGCATATTCTTCAGCATCTGTTATCTCCAGATTTTTTAATGATCGCCCTTCTAACTGGCAGGAGATGGTATCTCAATGTGGTTTTAATTTGCATTTCTCTAATGACCAGTGATGATAATCTTTTCTTCGTATGTTTGTTGGCTGCATAAATGTCTTCTTTTGAAAATTATCAATTCATATTCTTTGCACACTTTTTGATGGGGTTGTTTGTTTTCTTCTTGTAAATTTGTTTAAGTTCTTTGTAGATTCTGGATATTAGCTCTTTGTCAGATGGGTAGATTGCAAAAATTTTTTCCCATTCTGTTGGTTGCCAGGTCACTCTAAGGATTGCTTCTTTTGCTGTACAGAAGCTGTTAAGTTTAGTTAAATCCATTTGTCTATTTTGGCTTTTGTTGATACTGCTTTTGGTGATTTAGTCATGAAGTCCTTGCCTATGCCTATGTCTTGAATGGTATTGCCTGGGTTTTCTTCTAGGGTTTTTATGGTGTTAGGTCTTATGTTTAAATCTTTAATCTATCTGGAGTTAATTTTTGTATAGGGCAAAAGGAAGGGAAACAGTTTCAGCTTTCTGCATATGGCTAGCCAGTTTTCCCAGAACGCTTTATTAAATGGGAATCCTTTCTCCATTGCTTGTTTTTGTCATGTTTGCCAAAGATCAGATGATTGTAGATGTGTGGAATTACTTCTGAGGCCTCTGTTCTGTTCCATGGGTCATTATCTCTGTTTTGGTACTAGTACCATGACATTTTGATTAATGTAGCATTGCAGTATAGTTTGAAGTCAGGTACCGTGATGCCTCCAGCATTTTTTTTTTTTTTTTTTTTTTTTTTGCTTAGGATTGTCTTGGCTATGTGGGCTCTTTTTTGGTTTCATATGAAGTTTAACGTGTTTTTTTTCCAGTTCTGTGAAGAAAGTCAATGGTAGCTTTATGGTGATAGCATTGAATCTACAAATTACTTTGGGCATTATGATCATTTTCACAATATTGACTCTTCCTAACCATGAGCATGGAATATTTTTCTATCTATTTGTGTCTTCTCTTATTTCCTTGAGGAGTGGTTTGTAATTCTTCTTGAAGAGGTCCTTCACATCCCTTGTTAGTTGTATTCCTAGGTATTTTATTCTCTTTGTAGCAACTGTGAATGGGAATTCACTCATGATTTGGCTCTTTGTTAGTCTGTTATTGGTGTATAGGAATGCTTGTGATTTTTGCACATTGATTTTATATCCTAAGACTTTGCTGAAGTTGCTTATCAGCTTAAGGAGATTTTGGGCTAAGACAATGGGGTCTTCTAAATGTACAATCATATCATCTGCAAGTAGAGACAATTTGAATTCCTCTTTTCCTAATTGAGTGCCCTTTATTTCTTTTTCTTGCCTGATTGCTCTGGCTGAAACTGCCAGTAATATGTTGAATAGGAATGGTGAGAGAGGGCACCTTTGTCTTGTGCCAGTTTTCAAAGAGAATGCTTCCAATTTTTGATCATTCAGTATGATATTGGCGGTGGGTTTGTCATAAATGAGATACATTCCATTGATACATAGTTTATTGAGAGTTTTTAGCATAAAAGGCTCTGGAATGTTGTTGAAGGCCTCCTCTGCATCTATTGAGATAATCATGTGGTTTTGTCTTTGGTACTATTTATGTGTTGGATTACATTTATAGATTTGTGTGTGTTAAACCAGCTTTGCACCAGGTTACCCACAAAGGGAAGCCCATCAGACTCACAGCAGATCACTCAGCAGAAACATAACAAGCCAGAAGAGAGTGTGGGGGGGCATATTCAATATCCTTAAAGAAAAATATTTTCAATGCAGAATTTCATATCCAGCCAAACTAAGCTTCATAAGTGAAGGAGAAATAAAATCCTTTATGAACAAGTAGTTGCTGAGAGATGTCATCGCCACCAGGCCTGCCTTACAATAGCTCCTGAAGGAAGCACTAAACATGGAAAGGATCAACCAGTACCAGCCACTGTAAAAATATACCAAATTGTAAAGACCATTGACACAATGAAGAGACTGCATCAACTAATGGGCAAAACAACCAGCTAGCATCAAAATGGCAGAATCATAACAATATTAACCTTAAATGTAAATGGCCAAATGCCCCAATCAAAAGACACAGACTGGCAAATTGGATAAAGAATCAAGACCCTTCAGTATGCTGTATTCCGGAGATCCATCTCATGTGCAAAGACACACATAGGCTCAAAACAAATGGATGGAGGAAGATTCATCAAGCAAGTAGAGAACAAAAAAAAAAAAAAGCAGGGGCTTGCAATCCTAGTCTCTGATAAAACAGACTTTAAATGAACAAAGATCAAAAGAGGCAAAGAAGGACATTACATAATGGTAAAGGGATCAATGCAACAAGAAGAGCTAACAATCCTAAATATATATGCACCCAATACAGGAGCACCCAGTAACATAAAGCAAATTCTTAATGACCTACAAAGAGACTTAGAGTCCCACACAACAACAGTGGGAGACTTTAACACTCCACTGTCAATATTAGTCAGATCAAAGAAAATCAGCAAGAATATCCAGGACTTGAACTCAGATTTGTACCAGGCAGACCTAATAGATGTCTACAGAACACTTCACCACAAATCCACAGAATATATATTCTCAGCACCACATCTCACTTACTCTAAAATTGACCACATAATTGGAAGTAAATCACTCCTCAGTAAATGCAAAAGAATGGAAATCATAACAAACAGTCACTCAGACCACAGTGCAATCAAATTAGAACTCAGGATTAAGAAATTTACTCAAAACCACACAACTACATGAAAACTGAACAACCTGCTCCTGAATGACTACTGGATAAACAATAAAATTAAGGCAGAAATAAAGATGTTCTTTGCAACCAATGAGAATGAAGACACAACATACCAGAATCTCCGGGACACATTTAAAGCAGTGTCTAGAGGGAAATTTATAGCAATAAATGCCCATGTAAGAAGCAAGAAAATATCTAAAATAGACACCCTAATGCCACAATTAAAAGAACTAGAGGAGCAAGATCAAATAAATTCAGAAGCTAGCAGAAGACAAAAAATAACTAAGATCAGAGCAGAACTGAAGGCGATAGAGACACAAAAAAAAAATCCCTTCAAAATATCAATGAATCCAGTAGCTGGTTTTTTAAAAAAATCAACATAATAGACTGCTAGCCAGACTAATAAAAAAGGAAAGAGAAAGGAATAGAATAGATGCAATAAAAAACTATAAAGGGGATATCACCACTGATTCCACAGAAATGCAAGCTACCATCAGAGATTACTACAAACACCTCCCTGCACATAGACCAGTAAATCTAGAAGAAATAGATAAATTCCTGTACACTTACACCCTCCCAAGACTAAACCAGGAAGAAGTTGAATCCCTGAGTAGACCAATAACAAGGTCTGAAATTGAGACAGCAATTAATAGCTAACCAACCAAAAACAGTTCAGGACCAGATGGGTTCACAGCTGCATTCTACCTGATGTACAAACAAGAGCTGATACCATTCATTTCTTCTGAAACTATTCCAAACAATGCAAAAAGAAGGAATCCTCCCTAACTCATTGTATGAGACCAACAATATCCTGATACCAAATCCTGGCAAAGATGCAATTAAAAAAGAAAATTTCAGGCCAATAACTATGATGAACATTGATGCAAAGATCCTAAGTAAAATACTGGCAAACCGAATCCAACAGCACATCAAAAAGCTTATCCATCACAATCAGGACGGCTTCATTCCTGGAACTGGCCACATCTTAGTTTATTTTACTTTTTCTAACTGACTATGTGATATGTTGAGATGCAAACTGTATTAGTCCATTTTCACACTGCTATAAAGAACTACCTGGGACTGGATAATTTAAAAGAAAAGAGAAACTTAAAATTGTGGCAGAAGGTAAAGGGGAAGCTTTACTGAGACACATCTTACCATGGAAAGGCAGGAGAGAGAGAGAGAAGAAAGCCACACATGTTAAACCATCAGATCTTGTGAGAACTCATTCACTATCATGAGAATAGCATAGGAGAAATTGCCCCTGTGATCTAATCACCTCCCACTAGGTCCCTTCCCTGATACATGGGATTACAATTTGAGATAAGATTTAGTTGGGGACACATATCACAAAATATGTAAAAATCATGTGAGCAAGTAGTAAGTGAACTCATATTAAAATATTCAATTATTATTTTAAAGAAATACCCATGAGAAGACAACTCAAATACTTCTACGATCTCGCATTTACTGAACCCGTTATGTTCCATTATAATTGACATTTTTAATTTACAAATATAGTCATCACTAAATATTCAAAATGTGTTTAGTGGTAATGTACAAGAAAGTTGCATTAATTACGTATGTGTATTTGCATGCATGAGTGTGTGTTTGCATAATGTGTGTTTTTCAATGTATGCATATTTGCCCAACAAAGTAGTTTTTATATGAGTCTGTGGAAGCAGAAACTCTTTTGGTTAAGACAAATGTATTTTAAGTAGATCTTCAACTATACTAAAGCTTGCTTTTTGTGATTTTATTGAGCTCTCTCATGTTTATTTACATATCCAACTTCATGTAGCAATTTAGTAACTCATATATATGAGTTACTTTTAGTAACTCATACATATTCTGTGTAGTGAAAATTGTTGAGTGAATTTATTTACTATATTTATTCTTCCATTCTCTAAAAGAGGATAATGCTTGGCTCTCTAGAATTGTGGATTTATTTGGACATTATAACTGAGTGTACTGAAGCAAAAGAATACTTAATAGAAAAAGTGTTTTTGAAATTATTTTCCCAGTGAATACCAAAGCATCTCTTTAATTTTTTAAAAATAAACTTAGAGTCTTTGGTGCCTAGAAAACAAATACGATATTTATTATGCCATTTACTTTAATTGCTGATCTTTAATTGGGTTGTTACATCCAGGAATAACCTTTATCAAAGACTGTTTGCTTGCAGCAGTTTTCTAAACTCTTGTTCTTTCAAAGTACATCATACATGATTCTTCATTTTTACTTTGTTTGGAAATGTTGCATATACAATTCTATTATCAGTAGACTATACTATTATAATTGAAGTTCCCATAAAATAAAATTAACCCTTTTCTTTACAGAGTTTCATTGACTTGATCTAACATTTACATAAAATATAAACTTTGAAGACTAAAAAAGATGCTTTTATTTATTATTTAAATAAATTCCAAAATCCTCTGTTCCAGCCTAAATTTTAGTATCATGTTATGAAAAGAAAGTATATTTTTATATTGTTTTTGTATTAATGTGATATAATAAACATTTTTAACAATATTAACATTATCACTATTATTAAAAATATGAACATTAACATTAGAAGGAGGGTAATCTTAGTAACATTCATACAAACTTTAAAATTTTAAATTGATTGGGACAAAAACAGTTTTCAGGTATGTTATTGATATGGTAGTTCAGAAATAATTTTCTTTCCATTTATTCACAGGATGTTGCAAAAACCTTGGATGATACTGAAAATAAAAACATTCACACATCACTAACCATGTTTTTCATAACAGATTCATACTGGCATAGGGTGAAACAAAAATAAAACTATTAGATAGTTAAAAGAAAAGTTAGCAAGTGTTTCAACATATTTGAAAAACATTGTAATTCTCCTCATCATTTATTATTTAATTCTATAGATATCTTTTTCATTTTCTGAATTACATTAAAACCAAGAAACTAGCATTCACTTCAACAATTCCAGATAATGTGATAAAAATAATTTTCTTCAATATAACAAAATTACATAGGTCAATCACCATTGCAATTCATTTTTATAGTATTTTAATAAAAATCTTAGCCAAAAATCTTATGGATAAAACTATTTTCAGAAAATGAAATTGATTGAAATAAACATTAAACATCTGTATGCTTCAAGAGTGAGTCGTTTTTGTATTTCATGTATTTTTTCATACTTAACTTTATACTTGTATTTTATTCAGGAAAAGAAAATATATTGTAGCTTAGAATGGCCCAAATGACATATGTATTGATTTCTTTGTGGACTTTATTTTGTATATGATCTGTCAATTAGCACCCTAGATGCCATTGTACTGAATTCAATCTCATTTTTTAAGAATAATACAAGAAAGTTCTCATTCACCTATCTAGAAATTAGGAGTGGGGAATAAGGTATAGGAGATCAAACAAACAATTTATTTTATTTACCTGCTCATATTTTTATGAATTTAATGTCTATATTTCCATTCATTTATTTCAACAAATTATCCATCCAGATATATTTCAGCCATCTCTTACCTTCTTTCTTTCTCTGTGAAACAAGTTCATCATACCATTCTGTTGACTGAAAAGAACAAAAAATCTATTTAATGTTTTCTTTCTTTGACATAAAGAAATCTTTACATTGTTCACAAAATATGACTTTGAATGATAAAAATCTAAATTATTTCATATTTATATACATGAAAACATCAAATAATTGCTCCCATTTTATGTACAGCAAAACACTGTACTATTATGAATATTAGAAGTCAGAAATATATTTGCAACTTGTGCATTGGAACTAAATTATCAAGAGAGGGAAAACTTTATTCAAACTTGAAAGTAAAAAAATACAACAAAGAAATCTGGAACTATAAATGTTTAAATTCATAGTCTTGGGATATTAATAGCAAACAAGGAGAACTAGTAGCATAAAAAATGGTGATGGGTCTTGTATACCTGACTGTGGAAATGCCTAACCAAAAAAAAAATCATCATTAATAAAATGGTGAAAATGAAACATTTCAATGCATACAAATGTAGGGATATTTATCTTAGAATAGCACAACTCTTTGACAAGCATGTAATTTTGGCAGAGGATTATGCATGATACAGAGCCATTAAAATGATTCATTTTTAACGACATTTAAAACATTTAAAATTTTTTTCGTAAAATAATACACAGGAAATGCTGCATAGTGTCATACTGCTGAAGAAATTACACTCCATCAGAAAAAAATGCCATGAGACAAAAATTGCAGGGCTCCTCATCATTTAATATATCTAACAGAGGGTACATAACAGAAATAGATATTATATATAGAATAAAGAGCAAAGTGTTCTGTTAAGGTAAACTGATAGCAATATACATACATAGAAGGGTATTTAACTCATTTAAATTTGCTTCATATGCTTCATATTTTTAAATATGCACATAATTTAGTGCATTATATTACTTATGATTCACTCTACTATTTGTTATAATGAATTATTATTTCCCATAGACCTATCTTAAAATTAATTTATAAATAAATGTACTTATTGGAGAAGAGCAGCTGCTTTTCCCTCATGAAAGAATACTGTTTGATTGACATTCTCTATAGCAATTGTTTTCAAGCACTGTAAATACTGAAATAATCAATTAATGTGCTTTTATGGTCAGCAACTGAAATAAATTTTAAATTATGAGGACATATTATTTAGATGATAAAGGAATTTGTCTGACAGCCATTTGACCTCCAAAGGATATTACTTGAAGAAGCATATGATTTATATGATTTCTAGCAAAAGCACTTTAAGAATAAGTTTTACCATGAAGAACTACCAAATTGTTTAAAACAGTATGCACCTAAAGAAAATTGAGCAATTTAAAAACAGAAAAATCAATATGACAGATTATTTTCCCCACATTCTCTCCTAATTCAGATACAAATCAACATACAGGCCTAATCATTAATTAGAGATGTAAGTCCTTTCTTCTTTCTGTGTCAACTATAAAACAAACAAACAAATAAAACAAAACCCCCCAAAACAAAAAAATAACAACAAAGAAGAAGACAGGTGGTAAGTTACCCAAGACTCTGGCCATGAAATTTCACCACATTAATGTTTTACAGAAATATTTTTATAATATTTAAACCTGAAGCTCAAGATTTACTGTGTTCTTTGTGCTACAAATAAGCCATGTTCTAAATAAAGGGTTCAAGAAGAATAAGTATAGTTCTTTTATAATACTATATTTTTCACTGTTAGAGGTGAAGTTGCAGGAAGTGATAATAGAATTAGTAGAAGCCTGCTTTCTTCATAACATGAATTCTCAGTCACACACTGAAGAAAAGAGAACAAATCTTTTCAAGTAGAACATGATTAATGTGAGCCAGGGCAAAGTGTTTGTAGTATAATCCAAATGTGCCATATATCTTCACATCTCTATGCTTTTGTGTATGATGCTACCTCTTCTGTGACTGCTTTCCTCTTATGTGCCTGGGAAAAGAATTCTTCAAGGGCCAACTTTCATGTTTAATGAGACCATATTGTGACTTACTACCCAACACGCTTCTCCCTGCACACCAAGAAATACTGCCATTTAGTCAGCTAGATGTGAGTTGTTCATTAACTCAGGGCGTTGTCACAGTGAAACCAAGGTCTAACTTTGAAAAGCAAGTATTATAATAAGAAATAAAATTAGAAAAATTTATGAGTTTATTATTCTTTCAGAAATCCTAATTTTGAAATGGAGAAGAGAGTTGGGGAGCAAGAGTGAGAAACTCACGTGAGTATAATGCCGCCTTTCACCCACCATCATCAGGGCTAGCATGAGAAGGCAAAGGCTGGAAATGAACACTCAGATACTCTGGTGGCTCTGGGTTCTGCTTGTGGTTTTTGAGTGTCTCATCTGGAACTTTGCCTGCCAAAAGCCTCAGAAGGATTTGAAATCCCAGCTTGAGCAGGGAGGATATTGAAGAGATGCCGCCTGGGAAGATGAGTCAGTTCCACCGAGTTTTCTGCAAATACAGATAATGCATATAAGTAAGTGAGAGAGAGAACTTATATTTATAAGAGAATAAATATTTGGCAGTGAGAGAGAAAAAAAAAGAATTGGAAGACCTTTTCCAGCCTAAATATTTGGACATACTGGCAGATATAACATGGGCATAGTAGGAATATGGATAGCTCTGCAGATGTTCTCTTGGCCTCTTGAAGAGAGAATGCTATTGTAGGTTCTATGAAATAATATACATTTTGTTGTATGCCATATAATGACTTTTGGCAGGGTTTTTAATTTTTCTATCACATCCTACCCACCTATACTTTGAAACTAACAAGTATCTCCAACATAAATGTAAGTCAAGCAAACTAGAGAGAGATAGCCTTAAATTAATTTTAAAATACTGAAAAATCTTATTTGTTTTTGAAATTATCAAGATTAAAGATCCACTACTGGGAATACTGATTCATATACTGGGCTTTGGAAAAGACTTAAGTATGGTAATTTTCAAAATTATTTTCATGTGCATGATATATACCATATTATATCAGACTCATTACACATGTCATCTCAACATCTGAAAATAAAGCCTTCTCTGTTCTCTTTTTCACTCAAATTAATTGTTCTCTGTGTTTTAGTAGAGGACTTAGTTCACAGCTGTTTTACAGCACTCAACAAAGACTTTCATATATCAGAGTTATTTATATATATATGAGTCTCCCCAAATGCCTCTTCAACTATGAAGCCCTCAGTTTCTAGGACAGAGCTCAGCATCTAACAGATGCATTATAAATGTGAATTTAATTTGATTCCACAGAACTACACTGAGTTAAAATCAGAGAGTAAAAGGTTCTAAGTGCAATTAATAGAAAACATTTGCAAAGATCATTGGGACTGATTTTGAAGTAAAGAGCATAAAAGACATTTATAATACCAGTTGGAAATGAGAACTTATCACAAAAGAGATATTGGAATATTGGACGACAAATGAAAATAATTGCTTCCTGGGCATATTTGTGAAGACAATAGCTCTATTATCATAAACAAGTGAAAATGTAAAAATGTTTCACTCTTTTAAAATGGTAATAATATTTGTCTTATAGATATGAGTCCAAAATGTAAAAATTAATATATGTGAACATATTTCTTGTGACATAAAGGGAATTCCAATGTAAAGTGCTATTACTGTTGCTTATCTTAATGTATAAATATAAATAGTTATAAGGATAGTATATTGAGAAAAATATTCATTCAATAAACATTATATGCCAGGCACTGTTGTAGATGATAAAGATTTAAGAGGGGAAGAAAGAGACAAACATTTTTGCTCTTGTTACTTTTTAATTAATAATGAACACTATTCAGTACTCTTGCCTGCTTTTGAGCAAATGCACAAAAAATTAAACTTCAGCTACGTAACAGCTTAATTTCACTCATATACATCTATTGAGTGGCATTCCTGAAAGATATTCTTGTAATATTGAAAGACAAGAAAGGAGGTTCAAAAATAATAATTTTTAAATATTTTCCTCTTTAAAAAAAATACTGCTCTATAGCCTAAGTAACCTTAAAGTTTCTCAATTATAAATTGTTAAACTTTCCATTTGATTTTTCTCTAAATGACTATCCATGTCCTTTGTCTAAGGTGCGGTCATTTCTAGCCTAGGCAAACATTGCCTTCTCAGTGCCATTTGATCATGGAAATCTGGCAGCAGAGGAATATTTATTTTGAATATGCAGAAGACTTTCAAATCTTTTGAGAAGTGAAACTTTTGGAAACAAGTAAAGAAAAATTAAAATAAAAAAAGTAGCTAATGAATATTGGAGTGCAATTACAACTAAAAGACAATTTTAAATAGCCAAATATCATGAAACCATTCATCAGTTAAAATGAATTATTTATAAAATAAGTACTATGTAATATTAATAGGTTTCAATATTCATATTGAATAAAGTATTAAAAAGCCCTTATGAATGTGTTTAATCCTAAATAAAGAGACAAACAATTTTCATAGACAAGAATAAAAACTATTTTACTTTTAAAAAAAGTTTGCATAAAGAGCAACAATTAGAAATTAAATACATATGGATTGTCATAAAATGTAATAAAGTTTTAATATATTTTCTAGAAGAGAAAAAGAAAAGGTTGTTGGTAGAGGAGAGCTGTAAGGAAGTTATTCTTCGGAAGGACATTCTTTCTGCAGTACTTTTTTATTAATATTAAAAAACTTTGTAGACTCATCATTATTTTTCACTAAAATTGTACTAAAAAAGTTACAGCACAAGAAAATAATATAAAACAGAATCTGAAGATAGGCATGCTTAAGCCATGTGAACATAGCATAAATACTATTTCACTCTGAAGTGTCATAATCGATCAGTATGTGCAACTTGGATATGTTCACAAAGCAACAAGCTGGAAAATTCAAATTTCTTTCCTCTGATATATTCTGACTAAAAAATATTGTTGAGTGAAGTGGAGAGGATCTCTTTGCCTAAAACAGTAATATCAAAACATCACATATTTATTTATTGTTCTTACACGAAAAACAGTATACAAAGAAAAGTTCTCATTATCTGAAAGATGGCACATCTTTTCATGAACCATAATCATGTGCTGTCTTTGCTCCATGACTCTTGGGAAGAGCAGCATGTTTGGTCTGCAGACTGCCTGAGAAGTGAGAAACAGACTTTGCAGGCCATCGCTTGGAATGCCTTTTAGCTTGGAGTTCCGGAAGCATAAGTATTTATTACTTTTAAAATTTTTGTCATACCAAACAGAGAAACAAAGTAACTTATAGGTATATTGCCAGGTAATTTTCTATTAAATTATTCACATCTACTATAAAAGGAAAAGCCCCTCATTATGTAGCTTATCACCTCATACTCTCCCCACTAGCTGCTCTTTGGATTAATTGATCAAGTTTATAAGTATGTATTCAGTAAAACAACAACAACAACAAAAAAAAACTAAAGAAAAATTTTAGAGATAAGTTTTTCAAATTATTTATTATAATGTAAAATAGAAAATGAAGGTGTTTTGTTTATGAATAAAGTAGTCTTGAAAGAGAAAAATTTCTGCCATGACAATGATTGAGAAATTCTTCTTAAAAGTAATTATCCTTAAATGTTTACAGCAAAATTTTAGACTTTAACATACATTACATAAATTTTAAAATTTTCTGAAAAAACTCACTTAAAATATAGTCCCTAACACTTTTAGAATGTAATACATGAAAACCGACTTGTATTTGAGAGAAGCTATAACATTTCGACCAATTTTATTAATAGGCAAGACAATATCAACACTACACCTGAAGCCTACGTTTAAATCAAATTTAAATTCATAGATTAAAACATATATAATTGAAGAATGAATATAAGCTAGATAATGAAAGAAAACAAACCTCAGAAATAATTGGTTGCAAATATTAGCTTTCTGAACTGTCAAGTATCATTTTTGATAAGAAATCTCTATTGCAAAACAAACTTTAAAAAGAGAAAACTCTCTGACCAGAGCAACTGACAAATTATTGAAAAAGTATGCCAACATGTTTACCTCAGAAACACTATATGGAATATAAGATTTGTTGGAGTTTCAACTGAATTTTCCAAAAAACAAATTCAAAATTTACATAAATTGTTTCGGAACACATTTTTTTAAAAGAAAACATGTTGGGATAAAACTGACAGAACTCCAGAGAAAAATAAAATTATTATTCAATTTATTAAAGAGTATGATGTGATTATTTCAAGTAAATAATAATACATATAAATATATATTTAATAAATTTTAGAATAAATTTAATAATTATTGAACAAATCCTCAAAAAACTACAGTTGATACACATATCCTTTTAATAAACCTAATAATCTTATTAAGAAAGATAAGATTCATATTAAAATAGCTCAAGCAAAAACATCATAGTGCCAAAAATAGCTAAAGAGAAAATTTCATTGTGCCAAGTCTTGGATCAGAGAAAAGATCAACCTAAGATATTGCTCTTTAGAAACTTTGCTCTTTCTAGGTTGTTGATAAAGTGATGACTATAATAAGCAATGGACCTGTGTGATGGAAATATGCCAGTAGATATAAGCAAAGGTTACAGTTTTCTTCACATAGATGGCCAGAGGAAGCATAAGACAAAGCTGTAGCAGTGTTGATAGTTATTTGGTCAAGCCAATCTGGCCTAGAGCTGTGGATATTACCAATTGATAGGAGAAAGATTCCCAGAAAATTCAGAGGGATTTTTAATATTCCTCACCTATGGTTCTGTTTAGATAGGTTTAAGTAACTTGCAAACATCCTAACAAATACCAAAGTAATATTTGCACTGACACTGGCTGGATCGAAAGTCCATTTCCTAATTTCTCATTTATAGCAAGTATGTATCATACCCTGGGAACTCAACCTAGCCACACTTCTACTCCTATTGTGAGTAGCTGGGTTATCATGTAAGTTTACTTTCAGCATACTTTTACCAATATCAGATTTTCAAAGAAATAAAAAAAGAAGGAGGAGAAGAATGAGAAAAGGAAAAGAAACAGGTACTTATATTATTTTCCATATTAATCATCAATATGTGTCACTTTCAATAAACATAAACATATCAATTTAAAATTTTTAATTTAATATGTGAGATTGCTTATTCCTTCTTAACCTACCTGTATGTTTATGACTAATATCTTTATGGAGAATATGACTCTAAGTCTTTGACTTGAGCAAATGCAAGGATGGAATAACCATTAACTAACATAGGACTGTGACAGAAAAAGCAGGTTCTGGTTTCTGGTTGTTGTTATTGTTATTGTTGTGATTGTAGGTGAGAAGCTCAGTTTGGGCTGCACCAAATTGTGATTTCTAGTATATATAGAAAAGAAGATATTGATTCAGCAATTAGTTGAAATTTAGAGAAGTATAGGCTGAAGACATAAATTATTATATTGTCAATTTATAAAAGTAATTTAAAGGCAAGACAATAGAAAAGTTCTTTAAGTGAATGTGTGTAACCAGAAATTGAAAGAAAGGCAGGAACTAAAACCTCAAAAGAACTGGGAAACAGGAAAAGCCAGCAAATGAAACTGAGGGAGGGACATTTTGAGAGAATTAGGGAAACCAGGAAAGTACAGTATCTTGGAAACCAGGTGAAGCACATGCTTTAAGAAGGAGGGAGAGGTTTACTATACCAAATGTTGAAAATGATACACATAAAATGAAATCTGACAGTTAACCATTAGATGTAGTAAAAGTGATGTTATTGGTGGTTTTGACAAGAGTAGTTTAAATGGAGCAGTAGAGGTAAGAGCCAGAAGTTTTGGCTGAGTTTTAGGGAGAATGAGATGAGAAACTTGGGAGCTGCCTTGCTACTCTTTTAAGAATTTTAGCTGTTAATAGAATAGTACTGGGTTTATTGAATAAGGAGTGAACTAGGTCCAAGATAAAGAACAACATACTTATACAACCTGTACTTAATTGTTATTTTGCTTGTAAGGCATTCCACATTCTAAAAAACAAACACATTAAAATATGTCTTTAATAAGTAATTACATTTTCAACACATGTATTTTCTAACCTGATATTTATTTTTTTTAGTTGATGCTGATAAAAGAGTGATAGAATAAAATTAGAATAATTTGAAGTGCCTGCACTGATACAACTATTTCTGCCCTCATTTAATGAGAAGACTATTTTTGAGAGACTATAAGCATAGCACATAAGTAGTTAGAAAAAAACTGCTGATTCCATTAGAAACAAGAATTTCTGCCTCCTAATGGAAATGTATTTATTGTACATAATAATCACCATAGCTGTTATGTAACTACAGATTTTCATTCTGCAGCCAAATACGGTTTCTCAAAACAGATTTCTGTTAAAAATATATGTATGTATAGTATATGCATATAAATATAAAATAAACTACACAATACAAAACCAAATAATCATAAAAGGTATATCATCTTATGCAAATCAATAAATTCTGACCCTCACCATTGTGTTAATAAATAAAAACTATAATTATTTTTCTGAACCATACATTTTCTTCAAGGAAGGACTATATTGGTTAAGTGTTTACCATGCTCCTATCACAAAAGTCACTACATTGGATATTGGAAGGTTCTATCTCTATGAAGTAAAATGGTGGCATCCACAAACTTACCTTTACATTTTCTTTCTTTTTTTGAAACGGAGTTTCGTTCTTGTTACCCAGGTTGGAGTGCAATGGCGCGATCTCGGCTCACTGCAACCTCTGCCTCCTGGGTTCAAGCAATTCTCCTGCCTCAGCCTCCTGAGTAGCTGGGATTACAGACGCGCGCCACCATGCCCAGCTAATTTTTGTATTTTTAGTAGAGACAGGGTTTCACCGTGTTGAGCAGGATGCTCTCTATCTCTTGACCTCGTGATCCACCCGCCTCTGCCTCCCAAAGTGCTGGGATTATAGGCGTGAGCCACCGCGTCCAGCCTGCATTTTCTTTTGTCATACTTCTCTTTAGGATTTTAAAGGTGTCTTAGACTCTTGAGTTCTTACTTGGTTAGCAACCAAAACTGATTTTTTTTAAAAAAATTAAAGAGCTATTTTTTCAAAAGGATTTTTTTTCAGATAAAAAATTTTGAATAATTATGTACTACACAAGAATTTTCACATTTCAAGAATTGTTTTATAGTGTAAAACTTTTGTTAAGGGCCTAAAAAAATTATTAATAATATTTTTGGAGCTTGTGGAAAGGTTGTACGATTACCCCTTATGACACTGACTAGAGATGAAACTTTATGTAGCTATACTTGACTATGCACTAAGACATTAAAGAGCGAGAATACCTATATGGGAAACATTTGTTTTAGAATCATAGTTTCAAATCTGATTTAAAATTGCAATAAATTTGGTATCTCACCTGTATCATGGGGAAAAATAAAATCTCCTGGCTGGAATCACTTCTTCCACTGTTGATATCTACAATCTATCCTCCACAAATCTTAAAACTACAAATCATACTATTTTAATTGCTTTTCACCTGTCAAATTCCATTTCGTAGTGTGACCTATAATCGTCTTACATTATTTGCATCTGCTGTTTCTCCTTTCACATTTCTAAACACTCATCAAATTGCTTGTTGTGGTCTAATCCTACCAGCCTTCATTTTACTTGTCTATGAGCTAAACTATTTCCAGCCTCAGGGTCTTTTAGTTTCTGTTACCCCTGCTTAAACCTTTTCCTCAGATTTTTCTCTTCTTTATTCAGATTTTAGTACAAGGTCCGCACTCCAGAGAGTTATGTATGATCAAATATTATTCCTTTTAATTTGAGTGGGATGATTTACAGGCAAAAACAGATGCAAGTGAGAATATGGAGAATGGGGAACATTCATACACTGCTGGTGGGAATGTACATTAGGACAGTCTCTGTGGAGAACAGCATGGAAGTTCCTCAAAAAAATAAAAATAGAACTACCATATGATCCAGCAATCCTACTGCTAGATATGTGCCCAATGGAAAAGAAATTTGTATATCGAGAAGACATCTACACTCCCACATTTATTGCAGAACTATTCACAATAGCTAAAATATGAAATCAAACTATGTGTTCATCAATGAATAGATAAAGAAAATATGGTACAAAATGGATGTTATTCAGCCATTAAAAATAAAAATAAAACCTTGTCATTTGCTTCAATATAACGGAACTAGAAGTCATTATGCCAAGTGAAATAAGCCAAGCACAGAAAGACAAATATTGCATGTTCTCACTTTCTATGTAAGGACTAAAAAAGTGAATCTCATGAAGATTGATTGGTGGTTAGATTGAAGTTGGATTGGTGGTTAGATTGAAGATGGATTGTTGGTTAGATTGAAGATGGATTGGTGGTTAACAGAGGCTGGAAAGGAAAAGGGGGAGGAGGAATGAAGAGAAGTTGCTTAACGAGTACAAATGCATGGTTTGATAGAAAAAATAAGATGAAATGTTTTATCAATGGAATGACTACATTTATTACATTGTACATTTTAAAATAACTATAAGAAAATAATTAGACTGCTTCTAACATAAAGAAGAGACAAATATTTGAGGCGATTGATATCTCAATACAACAATATAATCTTTACAAATTAACTATATGAAATTATCACATGTACCCCAAAACTATGTACATCTATTATACATAAATTAAAAAATGAATTATAAAAGAAAGTTGCTTCTTGAACCCTGCCCCCGCAACATGCCTGTATATCACAATATCCTGGTTTATTTTTTTTCTGTCCTCTAATACAGGACTTTACACATAATAGACATTGAATATATATTTCATAAATGACCAAATATGATTCACTATCAAATGTGATTGTTAATTTATCAATTTTCTAATTAGCATAAAATTGTGGAAAGGAAAGCAGAATCCTATAAAAGAAAAGGCATAGGATCTTCTATTAAAAACCAGAGTTTAAATATCATTCCCACCAATTACTCGTTGTATAGACAAAATATATAACAATGCTGGATTTTTTTCTATAAAAAAATTTTTAAAAACTAGAAATATTATTTATTAAATAAAATTGCATTTTATATGTGCAGCACTACTTAGAGGTTAATAAATAATAATTTATTTTCTTGTCTGTATATTCATGCTTAAAAATAACTTCTTGAGATATCTCAAGAGATATCTCATGCAAGGGAAGTTATTAGACAGCAAGTACATAGAGAAGAAATAAATATATACTTATCTGGATTAAAGAATGATATAAAATTGAAAGGTTTTGTCTAAAAATTTTGTCACTATGCAGTTATGAATATTGATCTTACAATACAAATAGACACAATTTAGAAGCCACTAAAACACTTCAGACATTTTTTTCTACATAGATATAATAAAATTTATTTGTTACTGTATATTTGCTTACAGGTTAAGAACAATGTAACGTACAACATGTTTTATAAGAGATATGGAAAAGAATAGCTTTTTCCTATTATCTAAATGTGAACTTGCTACCGTTTTTTGAACACACCCAAATATTTCCAAAGATACATATACCACAACAGTTCTAACTTTTTAAGTTACAGAAAAAAATCTGTTCTCATACAACAGACTTTGCATCTTCTTCTCAGAGGGCATATCTTTTGGCATTCTGTATCGAACAATTAATGTCATTAGAGAATAGAGAATTAATAACTCTCATTTAAAACATCTGGAGAATTTCAGTACCACCATAACTGCTGCCAACTTCTTCTGCCCAAATAGAAATCAAGGTGATATTCTTTATTCTTCCTCTTAAATTGCCTTCAACTAGTTTGTGAATTTCCAAAGGAAAACTATCATATCACAGTAAGATTCAAATTTAATTAATATTCAGGAGTAGAATAAAACACTAGATTATTAATTTAGTTTAATGAGTAATAACATTATCTTGACATAATATCAATTAATATATGGAAATCATTACTGTTTTAATTTTCTGTAATTAGAATATGAGAATGTAAAACCCTTATTATTTCCATTATTCCTAAAGATATTAAGAAAAAATGACTGACTTCTCCCTAACCATGGTTCATACAGAACCATAGAGCCTTAGATTGGTTACCTCTGTACAAAATTATGTAATGGTGCTCTAATTCATTAAGACAAAAGAAATAACAGTTAAATGATAAGTTGCTTAAACTGATTTTAAATTCTCAAATTTTTACTTTAAACCCTATTTAAGAAACCAAGGCATATGAAAGGGCATTTAAACAGAATATGCTTTTTCAATACCAACCATTTTGTTTATTTTATATTCTGCCTTGATTCTACAGGTGCAGAAAAATATAACTCATCTTGATAAATGTATTTTACTTATTTTATATATTTATTTCAATTTTTTTTTAAGAGACAGGGTCTCACAATGTTGCCCATGCTGGCTTGAACTCCTGGGCTCAAGTGATCCCCTGGGCTCAGTCTCCTGAGTAGCTGGGATTACAGGAATGCACCACTGTGACCTGCTTTGTTTTATAAGTTTCAATCAAGCATAGACATAAACTCTTCAAATCTGAAAGAGGCAAATGGTAAATTATATGATGAGAAAATACTGTAAGTATAATTCTGTTAACCAAGTGATTCTAATACAAAACTAATAGTAAATACAGTAGGAATTTTCTGACACTGTAACAAGCTTCCCTTTAAAAAATTTTCTGTTTTCAATTTTAAAAATCTAAGTTTTTGATTCATTTGATTCATTAGTTGTTTTAAAATTATAATTGCTTTTTAGCTATACTTTCAACTATAATTACTTTTTATTATGTTCCTTTATTTATCTTTAACTTAAAATTTACTTTGGGTATTTTTTTCCTGAAAAACCTCACTAATTATATGACTTGTACCTAAAAAGATTATTGTACTATCCAATGATAAATATATTTTTATAAATTATTGTAGGTTAAAAATTATTTTCAAAGACTAACATGCACTGAGCCACATTTATATATGCCACATCAGGCGTTGCTGTTTTTTAATATCAATTTTTGCCTCTAGCCATGATTACATACATTAATGGTTTAGACAAGTGTTCATTAACAACTAAGTATTTGATATTTTATTAAACATCTTGGCTGACAAACAAGAAAATAATTTTAAGAAAAAGTAAGCATGTCCCCAAATAGCTCAGGATACAAAGAAAAAGATAGAACTTATGTTTGTGAAATTATTAGACAATTACGAACAGGTAGTATCAGTGGCTCTGCTTATCAGTTAATCTTGGAGGAATTAAATGTGAGATGACATTTTGAGGATAAAATTTATAAATAATGTGCATTATAAGAATATGATTATTTTTCAAAGATTTCTTTTTTAAAAAATGTATTTTCACAAGTAGTACTAAAACAATAAACCTACTGTCTCAGTTTTAATATGTCGGCATTCTCACTTTTTATTGGATTTATAATTGAGATATTTTTCTGATTATTTAGTTTTTTCCTTAAGAAATGTAATCATACAGGTTGACACTGTATATAAATATTCTTCTGGCCGGCCAGGCTCGGTGGCTCACGCCTATAATCCCAGCACTTTGGAAGGCTGAGGTGGGTGCATAGCGAGGTCAAGAGATAGAGAGCATCCTGGTCAACACGGTGAAACCCCGTCTCTACTAAAAATGCAAAAATTAGCTGGGCATGGTGGCGTTCATCTGTAATCTCAGATACTTGGGAGGCTGAGGCAGGAGAATTGCTTGAACCCAGGAGACGGAGGTTGCGGTGAGCCGAGATCGCGCCATTGCACTCCAGTCTGGGTAACAAGAGTGAAACTCCGTATCAACAACAACAACAAAAAAATAAAAAATAAAAAAATAAAAAATTCTTCTGGCCATTAGTATAATATTTTACCTCTGAACTATCAAATATGATGTGCTGAAAGGCAAATGGCAGTATAGAGTAGTGGTAAACAACATGAGATTTTGGGTGGTGGGGTCAGACAGTTTGAACTGATTCCTAGTTCAGCAATGTAATAACATTACCTTTCTTACAATATTATTGCAGGAATTAAATACATTAATATAAGTAAAAAAATTGTAAGACTGTTCAGGGGCATATAATATGTTAGCCATTAATATTATAAATTAAGTGGCATTGACCCCAAGCAGTAGACTGAAGTTTTAGATTAAACACATCCAAATTTGTTATATTATTCCATGGGAAAGAAATGTGGCTTTCTTTTGTCAAGCAAGATATTACATGATTGATATAGAAATGCAAACCATAACCTCAACCATGTTAATATCATACTCTTAAGAGAATATTTCCCAAAATAGACCCTGCTAAATGCTAGTTTTTTAAGACATTCTGAGAGAAGGGTGCTATACCCAAACACTTTTTGAAAATGTTGTATATATATCATTTAGTTGGAGAATCATTAATCATTTAACATATAATACATTTTGAGCAAAAACTTCAGTCAAGAAAAGAAGTTAAATCCAGTAAGTCACAAAATTATATGCCTACACTTATGAGTGTATGTGTAAGAGAGAGTGATCTATGAATATACTGTAGAATTACTGTGGAACACAGAAAAATTTTGCTCTGAGTCCACAAAGATGTCTTTTTTACATAGGATCAAGGGGTGACAATGAGATATTGATAGTGATGAAAAACTCTCCACATGCAGAGAGTTTTATAAGTACTCAAAAGTTTGACTACTTATTAAAACTCTCCAAACATCTTAGGTCTGCAAAATTTTCCTAGAAAATTCACCTCTTAAATGCTAGTTTTATTATTAGATTGCTGATGATTGCTGCTCCCCTTCAGGCTAGAAACATGCTTAGAACACCTTTCTAATGATTTCACTTCTTTTCCAGAACCTAGGAAATGCAGACATATAAAATATAAGAAACATTCAAATTGTAGAAGTTACCAAGTTTTGTGAAACTTAAATTGTAGTAGAAGCTCAAGAAGTATACTTATTAATCTAAAACAATTTTCTCACTTTTAAAGTATCATTTCTATTGATTATTAAAAGCTGACTCAGCAAACAAACCCACTTTTTATATGGTCAGTATATTCAGAATCTATGAATGTTTTTAATTGTAGTGTTATTATTCTGTCAATATAGCTGAAGAGAAAAATGCTCAAACAATTCATATTTAATTGTTATTGTTAATTTATAGTTTACCGGTATGTGTAAAGTTGAATGTATTAAGTTTATAAAATATGAGTTTTGGCTTAGTGTGATAGGAATACTAATTTGAGGAACAGATGATTTGTACATTGAATTGCCCTTAAAAAATTAACGCTCCAGTTTGTCTTAAGTTAGCAAACATTGTGCACTGTACACAGTTCAAAACAGCTTGAATAAGCAGGGTAGAAAATACAGAATCAGAATAGAGGTCAAAAAATATCAAGCCTGCCTCACAAAAGTAACATGATAATGAAAACTGAAGACTAATAAAATAAAGTTCACTAATTAACTTTAAAATCATGCCTATCGGAATATAAAAACTCAAAATTGTTTTTCTATATGCATTTATACTTGTTTTATTCTTTCCAAATTTTAAAATCATTTCTGGCAGGGCACAGTGGCTCACACCTGTGATAACAGCACTTTAGCAGGTGGGTGGATCATTTGAGGTCAGGAGTTCGAGACTAGCATGACCAGCATGGTGAAAGCCCATCTCTAATAAAATTCAAAATAATTAGCTGAGCCTGGTGGTGGATGCCTGCCAACCCAGCTACTTGGGAGGCTGAGGCAGAAGAATCGCTTGAACCCAGAAGACGGAGGTTGCAGTGAGTGGAGATCACCTCACGAAACACCCGTCTGGGTGACAGAATGAGACTCTGTCTCAAAAAGAATAAAAATAAATAAATAATAAAATCATTTCTTTGATATTTAATATAATAAAAAGCTAAAGAAATTCTATCACTGCAAGGGAATTGAAAAACATTATCTTGAAATTATCTTTCATTTTATTAAAAAGTTTTATAAAACCTATCTAAAATATAATACCACTAAAACTTAAGCATCGTCTGATATTTTACCTTATTCATAAGAATAAAAATGATGTAAGAGAACAGTAAAAAGAAATTGTTACCTACCTTAGAGAGCTTTATGCTTTCCAGCCTTATCAGTTACTTTAAGTTGACATTCTTTACTAGGAATTATTTATGAGTGGTATGGTAGAAAAGAGAAAAAGAGTCTCTACCCCCTTCTTTCTTGATTGGTCCCGTCATAACATGGTCATCATATCTAATATTGACAGATATTTAAAATCGACTATCTTTCTCATGAGACATATTCACGTGTTCTCTACAAAACCTTCAGACACTGGGTGTCCCTCAATTTTATTTATTTTTATTTTAATAACTCTATCAGATTCACTGTTTATTTTTACATAATTTCCCAAGAATTCAGTGTTTACACTTCAGCTTCAATCATCTGTGGTTCCATTCTCTGTCCAGATGCTTTTCTTAGAACATCAAACCAAAATAAAAGTCTGCATTGGTTTTCTTTCCCATGGATGGCTTATATTTTTCACATTAAGGAATAACAAAGACAGCAGAATTAAAGAGTTAATATGCTAAGAAAAAAAAAAAACTGAGAAAAAAATTGCATTATTTCTACAATTTTCTTTTGATGCATTTTTCAGACACCTCAGCTGAATAGAACAGGCCCTGATAACACCATAGACTTTTACTTAAGACAAGCGAAGTTCACATTCTAGGAAACAAGGCATACTGGAAATAATCTAGGTCTCGTAAAGACTGGCACAAAGTTTCCATTTGTCTCATTTTTAGAACAAGGTTAACCTTTACTTACTGTATCAACCCATGAGATGAAAAGAAAATCCTTTGAAGGAGAAGATTTCAGAGAACTGAAAATTATAATATAGAAATGAAGAATTAAATAACTCTAAATAATAATGCAACAGATGAAATTAACAGATCATTAGGCATATAAGAAGAGAGGATTACTGTAGCCATAATTAATATTAATATAAATATATAACAGAAGTGCAGAGAGAGAACAAAACAGGAAATACAGAAAAATCAAAAGAGATAAATGGAACATGAAAAAGTCTAGTGTGTATGTAACAGTAGTCCTCAGAAGAGGAGAAAGGAAATAAGGAAAAGGCAATAGTTAAGGAAATAATTACTTAAAATGTTCTCAAAATGACAAAACACAGAGAGTCACAGATTAAATAAGCTCTACAATTTGTAAGAATATAAGTAAAGAATATTGCCCAGTGCAGTGGCTCAGGCCTGTAATTCTGTCACTTTGGGAGGATGAAGCAGGCAGATAACATGAGGCCAGGAGTTTGACCCCCACCTGGCCGACATGGTGAAACTCTGTCTCTAGTAAGAACACAAAATATTAGCTGAGAATTGTGACAGGCGCCTGAATTCCAGCTACTCGGTAGACTGAGGCACTAGAATCACTTGAACTTAGGAGGCGGAGGTTGCAGTGAGCTGCGATCGCACCACTGCACTCCAGCCTGGGAGAGTGAGACTCTGTTTCAAAAAATTAAAATAAATAAATAAATAAATAGATCCATAAAGAATACCATACCCAGGAAACGTTGTTATACTCTGAAAAAAAAAACAAAAAGTAAAAATATAAAAATCATCTAATTAAAACATACTTATTAACCTGGAAAAATTAACAGATGTCACCAAAAATAATAATAGTAATAAATAAATAACAATAAAATGATACTTTAAAATTCTTAATGAAAAATAATTTTCAAAATAAAATTTATACTAATAAAACTAAATCTATACAAAAGATAATGTCTTTTGTAACTGAAAATGAAATAAGAATGTCTTCAGGCAAATAAAATACTAGGAAATTTATCTCTATTACATCTATCATACAATAATTATTACAGGGAATTCTTTAGGAAAAAGAAAATTTCACATGGAACTATGGTAATGTGGGGAGGAATAAAAAGCACAAAAAAGTATAAATAAAGTATAAACATGTAGATTAATCTACATTTAATTTATCTAAATAAATACTGAGTATTTAAAAAATAGTAATATCTAAATCAGTAGAAGAAAATAAATTTAAAAGATCAAAGCAGAAATATCTTTAATTGTATTTTTGTTGACTAAAAATATAATACTAAAAATCAATGAAAGAATTGATTTTTTAAAAAAATTGACAAATCTTTGGATAGATGAACTAAGAATAAAAGAGCAAAGACAAATAAAATGAAATTAAATAAAAACATTACAACTGATACGACACGAGTAAAAAGAATAAGAGACCATTATAAACAGCTATATACCAATTAAGAGAAAAACCTGGAAGCAATGGACAATTCCTGGACATATGTAACCTACAATACTGAATGAAGAAAAAATACAAAACCCTGAACAGAAAAATAATGAATAATAAGATTGAATAAGTAATAATGTCTCCCATCAAATAGAAGCCCAGTGCCTGATGGTATCATGGCTGAATTCTACCAAACATTTAAAGAACTAATACCAATGTACTCAAACTATTCCAAAAAATTGAAGAGAAAATAAATTTTTCAAATTTTTTCTGTGAGGTCAGCATTACCCTAATACCAAAATGAGACAATGGCACAACCATAATAACAACAACAACAAAACTACAAACCAATATTTTTGATAAATAAGGATAAAAAGGTTATCAGCAAATTGCTAGGAAACTAAATTCAACAGCATATTAAAAAGGTCATTCACTATAATTAAATTCACTCTATGCAAGATTGATTCAACGTATGCAAATTAACACTTGCAATACATCACATTAACAGAATCTAAGACAAAAACTACAGAATTATTTCAATGAATGCAAAAGCTATTCAATAAAATTCAACATCCCCTCATGTTAAAAACTCTCAACATACAGACATCGAAAAATACATTGATATTATAAAGGCCATATATAACAAAGCCACAGCTAACATCACACTAAATGGGAAAAAATTGAAAACATTTTATTTGAGATCTGAGATCTGAGGCAAGACAAGGATGCCCACTTTCACCGCTTTTATTCAACCTATTACTAGAAAGTCCTGGCCAGAGCATAACACAAGAGAAAAAAATAAAGGGCATCCAAACTGGAAGGAAAAAAGGCAAAGTGTCCCTTTTTATGTATATATACATAAATTATGTCTATATATATATATATAAAGCTTTATATATATATACACATAAAACTTTAAATACTCCACACACACCCCCAAAAAACTGTTAGAATTAATTTAAAAAAATCAGTAAAATGGCAGTATTACAAAATCAACATGCTAAAATTAGTAGCATTGCTATATGCCAATAATAAACTATTTAAAAATTAAATCAAGGAGCAATCCCCTTTGGCATAGCTACAAAAGAGTAAAAGATCTTGGAATAGTTTTAACTTGGGAGTTAAAAAAGCTCTGCAAGAAAAACTATAAAACATTGACTAAACAAACTTACAAAGACACACACAAAAAATGACAAGACATCCCATGTTCATAGACTGGAAGAATTAATATAAAATGTCCCATACTAAAAAACACAAATTATGCAATTTGCTCTATTAGAATACCAATGACATACTTCACAGAAATAGAAAAATAAAACCCTAAAATTTATATGAAACCACAAAAGACCCCAAAAGTGAAAAAAAAAAAAAATTGAGCAAAAAGAGCAAAGCTAAGGGCATCACACTATTTTACATCAAAATATATTACAAAGCTATAGTAACCAAAACAGCTTGATACTGCCATAAAAATAGACACATAGACCAATAGAAGATAATACAGAACCCAGAAATAAACTTATGAACTTACAGCCAAATGATTTTTGACAAAAGCACTAAGAACACTTACTGGGGAAATGACAGTCTCTTCCACAAATAGTGCTTGGAAAACTGGATTTTTAACACATGTAGAAGAATGAGACTAGACCCTATCTCTCACCATATAAAATAATTCAACTCAGGATAAAGACTTAAATGTAAAACCTGAAACTATAAAACTCCTAGAAGAAAACACAGGGGAAATGCTTCATGACATTGGTCTGGGCAAGAGTTTTTTGGACAAGAATTCGAAAGTGCAGTCAACAAAAGCAAATAGACAAGTGAGATTTTATCAAACTAAAATGCTTCTGCACAGCAGAAAAAATAATCAACAGAATGAAGAGAACACTTAAAGAATAGAAGAAAATATTTGCAAACTATACATTTGACAAGGGGTACATGTCCAGAATATATAAGAAACTCAAACAACCCAACAGCAAGAAAACAAATAACCTGATTAAAAAATAAAATCTGAATAGTTTTCAAAAGTACACATACAAATGGCTGCTACATTTAAAAAATGTTTAACATCACTAATCATTAGGGTGATGTAAATCAAAATGATGATAAGATACCATCTCACCCAATTAGAATGGTATGATAGTTAATATGGTCAACTTGATTGCATTGAAGGATGCAAATATTGCTCCTGAGTATATCTGTGAGGGTGCTGCCAAAAGAGATTTACACTGGAGTCAGTGGACTGGGAGAGGCAGACCCACCCCAATCTGAGTGGGCACCATCTAATCAGCTGCCAGTGCAACTAGGATAAAAGCAGGCAGGGGAACATAGAAGTACTAGACTGACTAAATCTTCCAGCTTTTATCTTTCTCCCATTCTGGATGCTTCCTGCCCTTGAACATCATACTCCAAGTTCTTCAGCTTTTGGACTCTTAAACTTACACCAGTGGTTTGCCAGGAGCGCTCCCATCTTCAACCACAGAATGAAGCCTGCTCTGTCAGCTTCCCTACTTATGAGGTGTTGGGATTTTGACTGGCTTCCTTTCTCCTCAGTTTGCAGATGGTCTATTGTGGGACTTCACTTCGTGATAGTGTGAATCAATTATCCTAAATAACTCCTCTTTGTATGTACGTCTATCTGGTTATATCCCTCTAGAGAACCCCGACTACTGCAAATGGTTCTTATCAAAAACAGGAAAGATAAATGCTGTTAGGATGTGGAGAAAGGAGAATGCTTATACATTGCTGGTAGAATGCAGATTAGTACGGCAACAATAAAAACTCTGGATATTCCTCAAAAAACTAAAAAATAGAACTAGCGTATGATTCAGCAATCCCATTATTGGGCATAGCCAAAGGAAATAAAATCGGTTTATCAAAGCCGTATCTGTACTCCCATGTTTACTGCAGCACTGTTCACAGTAATTACAATATGAAACCAACATATAGTATCCATTATGGATGAGTGTTTAATATACCCAATAAAATGTTATTCAGCTATAAAAAAAGGAATGAAATCTTGTCATTTGCAGCAACATGGATGAAGATGGAAGGCATTTGTTAATTGAAGTGAGCCAGTCACAGAACAACAAATACTGCAGGGTATCACTCAAATCAAAACCTAAAAAAGCTATTATCATAGAAGAGAGTAGAATAATGCTTACAAAAGGCTGGGGCAAGGAGGAATATGAAGAGATTGGTTAATGAGAATAGGGTGACAGTTAGTAGGAATGTGTGCTGGTGTTCTGTTGTGCAGCAAAGTGATTATAGTTAACAATATTATTTGGTCTACTTCAAAATAGAAAAATGTTCTCATCATAAGTTAAAGATGAATGTTTGACATGATAGAAATGCTAAATACCTGGATTTGATCATTACATTATATATATAGTGTATATATAAGTATAGTGTAAAATATATATATAGTATATATAGAAATATCTTACCATACCCCATAAATATATCTAATTGTTATGTGTCAATTAAGAAAAGATCGTGAACAGGATAATAAAATTACAATATTGATTTGGAGACAAATATAGCAATGCATTAAAATAGAGTACAGAGCAGACACAAACTCATAAGCCCTCTTGAATTACATTACCACAAAAATGAAACTGAGTAAATGATGGTTTGTTCAATCAATGCTGTTTGTTAAATTAGATACACATATGGAAAAAAAAGATAATCACTTACAGATACACTGAAAATAATGCTTGATTAATTATATAATTAAACAACAAAGTTTTTAGAAGACAAATAGTAAAATGACGAACCCAATTTCTTTAAAAAGAGAGAAAAAGTGCTAATAAAGGAAATTTGATAAATTAATCTAAAATTTAAAATGTATCTTCATCAAAAGTAAATATTAAGAAACTAAAAAGTCAATCCAATAAATTGAATTTGTTTACAGTACATATGTTAAACAGACCACTCTTATCCAGAATATATAAATAACTATTAGAATAGTAAAAAATAGAGAGAGAGAACATTTGGTGGGAAAAAATGGGCTAAAGATTTAAACAGGCATTTTTTAAAACAGCTGGATGGCACGGTGGCTCACACCTGTGATCCAAACACTTTGGGCAGCCAAAGTAGGTGGATCACTTGAGGTGATCCTGGTTAACATGAGAACAGCCTGGTTAACATGCCAAAATCTGTTTCTACAAAAAATACAAAAATTAGCAGGTGTGGTGGTTTGTGCCTATAATCCCAGCGACTTGGGAGGCTGAGGCAGGAGAATCCCTTGAACCCAGGAATTGGAGCTTGCAGAGAGCCATAATTATGCCACTGTACTTCAGCCTGGGAAGCAGAGTGAGAACCTGTCTCAAAAAAAGAAAGAAAAAAAGAAAGAGAAAGAGAGAGAGAAAGAAAGAAGAAGGAAGGAGTGAGCCAAACAAAGGAATAGATGGTCTGCATTACCAGTTATCAGGGAAATGAAAATTAAAATTATGAGTACCATTATCTACCCACCACAATGGCCAAAATTACAAAAATAATAATAATAATAATAGCAACAAAGAAACCAGAACCAAACACATGCAAGGAGGAAAAAACTGACAATTACACACTGCCAGTGGGGGTATAAATTAGTATTTCAGAATTGTGTTCCTTAGTTCAGCTAAAACCCAGATTCTTGTCACATGTTCAAAAAAAATTAGGCACACACGTTGAAGGGTGTTTACAGAAGGGTTTTATTTGGTGAATAAAAGAAAAAGAAAAAGAAAAACCCTCAGCAAAGCAACATGGAAGTCCTGCTAACAGGCCCCTGACCTCACAGACTGAATCCCAAGCCACCACAAAGGAACTGAGGAGCTCAGGCTCCCCGCCCCCCCACACCCCCCCACCCCGCCTCCTCCGTACCCAACACCCAAGGTGCAAATTCCCTGTGGCTCCACCCACTTTCCTCAGTGCACTTCTCGGGCTCCAGTCTGCTGAGGGCATGCCTAGGCAAGCCCTGGGCAGATTTCCTGATCTGCACAAAAGCACCTGATGTAAACACTTGTGAGGAGGGTCAGAGATTCCGGTGGTACCCCTTTTCATCTGCCTACTCATTTGGCTATCTCATTAGTACCATCACTTTTCTTAAAGACAGCAAATATAACAGAAAGAAGCAGAACACCAATAACATTAAAAATACGGTCCTGCACGTAGAATAATTTATTTACACATGTACTAGGAATGGATATTATCAATCTTGTGATTTTCTTTAAAGGCTGCAAACATCATCTAGTTATGTGTAATGTTACTAAATGTTGGGTGACATGATCATTATGTATTTTGTGTGGATATAAGCAGGTCAATATTTTTGCACAGATCAGACTGTTAGGCTTCACTTGTTCCTGCACATTACAAGTAGCTGCATTAAGGAGGCACATATAGCTTTCAAAGACCTGTACAATTTTTCATATCAGAGGCTAGAGAGTATATAAAAATCAGAAGTTTAGGAAAATTCTGGTAACTTCTGATAAAATCATGTGTATCATTATAATAAGGTTTCTTCATCTTTCTAGTAGACTGTGAAGGGAAAATAAATCTTGGTGGCTCCAAATCACTAAGCTAAATGGGAAAGTCAAGCTGGGAACTGCTTAAGGCCAGCCTGTCTCCCATTCTGTTCAAAGTCATCCCTCTGCTCACTGAGATAAATGCATATCTAACGGCCTCCTTTGGAGAGGCAATTCAGAAACTCAAAAGAATGCAACCATTGTCTCTTATTTATCTATAACCTGGAAGCCCCCTCCCCACTTCGAGTCTTCCTGATTTTGCTTTGAGTTGTCTACCTTTCCAGACTGAACCAATGTTCATCTTGCATATGTTGATTGATGTCTTCTATCTCTGGAGAATGTATAAAACCAATCTGTGCTCTGACAATTTTGGGCACATGTCATCAGTCCCTTCAGAGGCTTTGTCATGGGCGTGCATCCTCAACTTAGGTAAAATAAACTTTCTAAATTAACTGAGATCTGTCACAGATTTTCAGGGTGCACAAGACAAACTCTTGCAAAGAGCTTTTTTTTTTTTTTTTTTATTGCATTTTAGGTTTTGGGGTACATGTGAAAAACATGCAAGGTTGTTGCATAGGTGCAAAGAGCTTTTGAAGCTAAATGCTTTTCAGGCAGTTGGCTTGGTCCATGGTATAAATAACCCACTTACTTCCCGTGTCTTTTTCCTTTAGCTCATAAAAGTAGAGGTGGTGCCTTGCTGCTTGTATCAGAGAGTGACGGCCACTACAGAAGCAGCAGCTAAACGTGTAGGTACAATCATTTCTAAAAGTGATTTTGTAACCTAATCTAACATTTATGACCAAATATGGGTTAGTAAAACCAATATGCAAAATTAGAAGCAAATCCAAATATCTACTCATCAAGAGAGTTGATAAAATATAGTGTATTCACTGCAAGGTGTACTATATAGCAATGAAAGAAAGACATACTGTTGGCATATGTATCGTGTGTTGATGGATGAATCCTGTAAGCATCAAGTTGAGTGGATGAAGCCAAACACAAGAGAATAAATCCTTTATTATTGAATTTAATTAAAGGTCAGAAATACGTAAAATTAATCACTATTTCAATTTGTTTTTCAATTTTATAAACACTCATCATCGTCTAATTTTTTAGCATTCTATCCAATGATACTAAAATGTTAAGCAGCTATTTTGTGTGTGTTTGTAAATCAAAAGTGATTATCTGACCTAAAAAGGTGTTACAATTTAACCTATCCTGCACTTCTCCCATTATCAGCACAGCTAGAGTGTTCTCTGTAATTTTCATTTTTTAAGTGTGATGTAAACAGAAACAAAAATATTTACAATTTCATGAAAAAAGTAACAGACACTGTCAAGTATTTTTTAAACCGTTATCAATTTTTAAAATGGAATCATTAAAGAGTGTACATCTGTCCTAGTGGTCAAAATGGCTTGTCTATTATAAGGCATTTGTTATCCAAACACAAAGATCATTCAATTATATTTCTACAAATTTAAAAATCATATTATGAAGGCTTTTGGAAAAATTATTTTCACTATTTAAATAACACTTACCCTTAATTTCAAATGGCAATATTTCTTAGCAGACAAGCACAATAAAATAGTTGTGTTTGTAAAATGATGACAAAAGAAAAACATATTAATTTAAAAGAAAATAAATTATTTAGACATTTTAAAATAGTCTCAAAGCATTCTAGGTTGTGATCTTGTGGTACTTTTCTTACTTCTTGGTTAGGCTAGGTCCGAGTTCTTGTCCCATAAGCAAGAAGAATAAGGCACATAGATTCCAGAGCATAAGTAAGGTGGACCAGGTTTTTTTAAGTGACAGAAAAGCCTTGAACAACGAAAGGGGACCTGATAATGGGTTGCCAGAAATGGGGCTGAGTTCTGGGTCTTTTATGTGACAGAAACAAGGATGTTCTCTGTGAGTTTTATGCCTCCTGGCATAAGAAACATTTCCCCCCAGTAGCTACCTAACAAGGGTAGTACAGGTATGGTTCCATTGGTGTTTTTTCTCTCCCAAGGCCTTCCATTTCTATCTTCTTAGTTGGCCTCCAACTGCCTCCTCTATCAATCTCAAAGATTCCATTTCTTTAGAACCATCTCATGTAGCAATGTGCTTTTACTTTAATGTTCTCAGCTGAGCATTTATTTCGTATTTATTCAAGTTTATTCGAATTTTTTCTCATGAGTTAGAAGATTTTAGTTACATTTTAAAAATTACCCAAGGAATTTTCACCATTTCCACCATTCAAGCATAATTTTAAAAATTTATAAAACTTTACATGTGTATATTCCAAAAAAATACTTAATATTAGTTTTGCAAACAATGGATTATCTATACTCATAAATAGCACCTTAAATATTGACTATAATTAATTGCTATTGATCTTCCTGAAATATTTTTTAAAATGTTTCCCAAAATTGTTTAGAATTTGTTAAAATCTGCTATTATTTCATTAGATAATTTTACTTTTTCCATTCTTGAAAGGAGATGGGAGGCAGTAGATATTGAAATTTGTAGTCTCTTTTATAATAAATCTTCTAAGAAAGATGTTAAAGCATGAAATAGTAATTAGATACTTTTGAAATCTTCCATGTTTACAATATTATGATAGATTAATAAAGCATTTACCTTTAGAGAAACTCTCAAACATTATCAAACTTATACAGCATTAATTTTGCAAAATTATATTTTCCAAATAATTATCGAAAGGTTACAATGCACAAGGTAGTGTGTTAACACTAAAAGTAAAAAGCAGAATGAGACATATTTCATGAGTCTTAGAAACTTTCAATCTCATGGAAGGTACTGATGTATTAATAAGTTATTATAATGTAGTCTTATAAAGTCAATCCTGTAGAATGTTAAGAAAGGTCATGACACATAATATAATATGGAGTCAGAAAATCTTCCTGGGAAAGAGAGCACATAAGCTGAGATTTAAAAGGGAAGTAGGATCTACCTAGGCAAATCACATAGACAATTATAAGTAATTCTTAGCTGTGAGGCAGAATAAGAAAAGATGTATGGGCAACAAATAGATAGTGTGCTGTGTAAAATATATTATTTGGGTTATTTCTGAAACTTAAACTAAAAACCAGGAAGTGGCAAGAGATTATACTAGAGCAATAGGTAGGAATCAAATGATGAAAGCTTTATGTCTGATAGTTGATATTTTGACTTTAATATTTTGACTTTAATCTTTTAACCAATTCAGAGGCATTGAGTGTTTTACTAAACAAAAGATATAGTCAGATTTGAATATTAAATAGATTGCTTTGATTGCTGAATAGATTAAGTTGAGGAAAGTATTGCAGAATTAAGACACTTCTTAGGAAGCAGCTGAATTTGTTCAGATGGATGGAAACCTGATCTACAGAAGTAATTTGGCTAATGGAATACAGAGAATGCAATTAAAAAATAATTATGAAATGAACTTGTAGTGTTTTTATTATTAGATTGTAGGAAGAAATTATCAAATTTTCTAATTTGATATCTGAATAGCTTTGCAATATTTTTAGTTAAGACTATTATTATAAATTATGCTGTGAATGTAGAACATAATCACTAATTCATTTGTCAAGACTTAAGTTAATCAAAGTTCTAAAGACACTTTAGATTCATTCTGAAATATTTTTCCATTTCATTTTTCTGAAATCTGCTTGAGAGTTGTGATTTTATAATTCAACTATGTGAATGAAATAACTGATGTAAGGCATGTTGACAAATACATTTCTAACAAATGTGGCAAAGTAGAGTACCAATATATGCATGTATTGTAAACCAAATTCCATTCATTTGTTCACTTATTAACAATTACTGATTAAACACAATGTAAGCAAGACATGTAAGTATTGTGCAGAACTTTGTGTTCTTAGGTATGTTAAAATCAATATGAATCTATAAAAATATAAAATCAATACAAATATAACAAGCAAATTTACAAATTAGGCACATGAGATCAGTTTCGTAAAGATGATCCTAAAACTATTTGGCTATTTTTTATCCTTTTTACAGTTTGTGGATTATGTCAAATAAACACAGTCGATTTTATGCAGTATTTGAGCCAGCCATATATTTAATTATTTGATTTTTTTACTTTAATCTGTTTTATTAAGATTCATAAGAGATTATTTAAAGAATTTATTGTAAATAAAATCTTTTAAATGTATAATGTATATTTTGAAGCTACATTTAAATTTATTAGATATAAATTTAAAATTATTCAATATTTCAATTATACAAATACTTTTCTAATTATAAAATATCTCTATCTCTAGTAATAATTTTAACTTACATTGAAGTTTTTTTTACATTATTAAGGTTATGCATTGTTATTTCCTTTACAATGACATGTAACATGAGTTTTAAAATTTTTTCACTTCCAACACTTCTTTGTCATTATATTTCATATACCTCTCTTTTATTCACCCTGCAGACAGACACTTTCCCCACAATTCAACGTGAGAATCATAGTCTTTTTATTGTCACATTTGGTTTACATCTCATCTAATCTGTGATATTATTCAACATTTATAATTCAACTTTTTACTTCTGATGACATCTAGAGTGAAAGTAGGTTGTATAAAAGCAACCGAGAATTAAAATGAGTAAACAACGATTCTTTGTGAGTCTTAGTTTACTCTTGTATCTTACTTTGAGTCATCCCAGAGGCAGAACCTGAGATATTGATGTAAGTGCAAGTAGTACTTTTTTTTTTTAGGGAGGTGAGTCCAGGAAATAACAGTAGAGTAATGGCATTGTGAGACTGGTAAAGAAAAGATACGGAATATAATTTTGATGAAACCTGAATAATCCTACCAGCCTCTAAATTTCTTGCTTATTGGGAAGATTACATCAGATAATACCTTGTTATCCATATTTTGAAGAATGTCTCTGATAAAAATTAATCCATGTAATTACAACAGTTTTCACAGATTAGGCAGAAAAATAAATTTTAGCTAGATTTTTCAGTCAGCTTCTATTTGTTTATGATGATTTCAGTGTACAGGCACACAAAATTGTGACATGGAAGCATATAATCTACTGTGATACTACATGAAAACTTCAGCTTGCTAGCATAATATTCTAATAATGTGAAGTAGATATTAGGTTCAATAACCAAGAGCAAATGAATACACTGCACAGATGATATACTACTTCCTTAGAGGAGGAAACTCAAAAGGAGCTAACTATATTGACACATATGCCTAACTAGACTCCAAAATTGGAATGAAAAAGAAATTGGTCAGGGATATAATAGCATACCAATCTCTTTGACCTGTTGCAATTCCATGTCATGTATCTGATACAATCAGAGGAGCCACCGTGTTTAATCCTCAGTAGTATATTGTTAATCTTTAGGAACTTGTTTAATACACTTGCCGAGTTGCACAATTTTAAAAATGAAATCAATTAACCTGTTTTTGTCATTTCCATAAACAAAGCAGTGATTTTTTAGTTACCTTTTAAGATTACTATATGTCTGCTTGACTCCCTGGGACTGACTGGTTAAGTTCACATTTACCATAGCCAATTAAAATTAAGAAAAAGCAAGATTTAATCAATTTGCCAGGAAGAGGGCAAAAGCAATCTTAAAAATATCATTGACTGGGAAAGTTCACTTTACCTAAACCATTGCAAAAAAGTCCAAGATCCCCAATAAGAAGTGAAGTTGGAGAATGGCTGAAGTGAGACTTTCCTCTCTCAGTAAATATTTTTCAGATTTTAAGCTTCAATAGAGATGGCAAGTCCAGTTACTGTTCAAGCACTTTTGTTGTTACTGTTCTAAATCTTGATCCTTTCAATTAAATCTAAAGACCTCCAGATTAGAGAGAGAAAATAAATATGTTTCTTGGCTATAAAAAGTAGTTATGTGGACCAGGCACGGTGGCTCACACCTGTAATCCCAGCACTTTGGTAGGTTGAGGCGGGCAGATCACAAGATCAGCAGTTTGAGACCAGCCTGGCCAACATGATGAAACCTTGTCTCTACAAAAATATTAGCCAGGCGTGGTAGCAGGTGCCTGTAGTCCTGGCTACTTGGGAGGCTGAGGAAAGAGAATCGCTTGAATACAGGAGGCGGAGGTTGCAGTGAGCCAAGATCGTGCCATGGCACTCCAGCTACAGGGTAAGACTTTGTCTCAAAAAAACAGTGATTATGTACCAGAGTGTATTTTTCTAGGAGCAATAATTCAGTATTCACTGTACTTGAGGAAAAAAGGAATTAGTCCAGTTAAATAATTGTTTAGTTTCTTACAATGCTTTTAAAATTTTAGTTTTGCTAAAAAATAACCTGGGGAATTTATTGGTATCATAGTTTCTCAGGACCCATTCTCAGATATTCTGATTTAATAGAACTGAGATGGAAATAAGAATCTATGTTTTGCTAACATAATGAGTAATTCAGGTACAGGCAATCTACTCCTTGAGAAACACTACATAACAACAGAAATATTGCTATTCTCAATGTATTAAGGATATTTTTTATTTGTTATAAATCAAACCTGTTGACACTACCAGTCAGATCAACATTATGAAGCACCAATATTTCAAAAATATCCCTGAGTAACTCAATCTACTTGGTCTTAGTTAGACACAGATTTTCTCTCTCTAAATTCCACAGTCTTTTTTAAAAAATTCAATAGGTTTTGGGGAACAGGTGGTGTTTGGTTACATGGATAAGTTCTTTAGCGGTGATTTCTAAGATTTTGGAATGCCTATCACCTGAGCAGTGTATACTGTATGCAATGTGTTGTCTTTTATCCCTCAGCCCCCTCCCATCATTTCCTCCAAGTCCCCAAAGAAAATTGTATCATTCTTATGCTTTTGCATTCTCACAGCTTAGCTCCCATTTACAAAACAGAACATACGATGCTTGCTTTTCCATTCCTGAGTTACTTTACATAGAATAATGGTCTCCAACTCCATCCAGGTTACTGTGAATGCCATTATTTCATTCCTTTTTATGGTTGAGTAGTATTCCATGCTATATATCACATTTTCTTTATCCACTCATTGATTGATGGGCATTTGGACTGGTTTTATATTTTTGCAATTGTAAATTGTGCTGCTATAAACATGCCTGTGTGAGTGTCTCTTTCATATATAATTCCTTTTCCTCTGAGGAGATATCCAGTAGTGGGATTGCTGGATCAAATTGTATCTACATTTAGTTCTTTAAGGAATCTCCACATTGTTTTCCATAGTGGTTGTACTGCTTTACATTCCCACCAGTAATGCAAAAGCATTCCCTTTTCAACATCACTAATTATCAAATGCAAACCATAATGTGATAACATCTTACTCCTGCAAGAATGGCCATAATTTAAAAATAAAAAAATTAATAGTCTTTTAAAAGACTATAGTAACATACTGATCTCCTTTTAAGAAGATATAGTTGGAATGGACTAATTTCTCCTAACATGTTTGAAATAGTTACAGAAAGGGGATATGTTGATCAAAGTATGCAAAGTTTTAGTTAGACTGCAAGAATAGGTTTTAGTGATCTTTTGCACTTCATGATGACCACAGTTAATAATGTATTGTGTATTTCGAAACTGCTAAAATAATAGATTTTTAATGTTCTCACCATACACACAAAAACCTTGAATTGGTAAGGTGGTGGATGTGTTAATTAGCTTAATTTAATCTTTTTTTCAATGTATACATAGATCAAAACATTACATTGTACCCCATAAATATATACAACTATTATTTGTCAATTAAAAATAAATAAGCTTATTTTCAAAAAGAAGTCTGATAATTATTGGTTTCAAGGCTGTATATTAGTTTCCCTGAACCAAAAGTAGAGAAACTTGGGGTCAGGAGTTTGAGATCAGCCTGGCCAACATGGTGAAACCGCGTCTCTACTGAAATACAAAAATTAGCCAGGAGTGGAGGCCCGCACCTGTAATCCCAGCTACTCCAGAGGCTGAGGCAGGAGAATCACTTGAACTCGGGAGGCAGAGGTTGCATTAAGCCAAGATCACGCCACTGAACTCCAGCCTGGGCAACAGAGTCAGTCTCTGTCTCAAAAGAAAAAACAAACAAACAAATAAAACAAAAAAAAGTTTTATAAAATTAAAACAGCTTTGTAGATGCTAAAGTAATGTTTAAAGTTCTGCAGTTTTTTCAAAATGTTTTTATTGCTAGCTACATTTTTATAGATGAAATAAAATTAGTATATTAATGTCAGCATCAGTTAAAGTGTTTGGTTATTGTATATCTTTTTATCTAACATAAGCATTCAATTGGAGGTTAATACTCAATTTTGTAATGTACACATATGCTGTGATCTCAATGATAGAGTAAAATTGTGACTGCTTTGCTATATATTTTTATAGCATAATATTTTGATTGATTATCTAGGTTAGGGAGTAATTTCGTATTTTCCTTTATCATGCATTTTGAATACAACTTGTTCACATTTGCTGATTACGTTTCTGCAAGGGCTTTCAACCATCTGTGCTCTGTAGTTGCTGAAAATGTTAAACCCAAAGGGAAATAAATGACAATAATCATTAACATGAAGCAACAATAAAGGGTCTAAATTTGCAAGCTCAGACATTGCCTACAGTTTATGATTAATGAAGGCAAACACATACTGAAAGCTGATTATGTGTTTCATTTTATGTGATGCCTAAGGGGCTATAGCTAAAGAGAAACAGTATTGGAATCCCTCAAATCTCAGTACAAGTTCAATTTGTTTTCCCACTTGCATTGATTTTTAGACAGTCCTGAGTAAACTGAATCAGCAATAACTCTTGCTTGCACTACAGTGCATGTTAAGCAATTAGAATATATTTATTTTCCATTCACCAAAGTTAGCATTGTTTTGTCTAGTAAAACAATAATACCTTGATTTGTAGATGAGTAAATACTCTTGGGGACAAATTAAAATGTACTGCCTTATAATTTTTGAATCTTTTTACATGCTCTAACATCTCTTGAACATTTCCTCTGATTTTATTTATTAAAGTCATCACAAAATTTTTCTTACGCTAACACCTCAAGATTTCCCTCATTGTGATTTGTCTTCTCAACCACTGACCCATGAGTTGTCTCAAGAGAAGTTATATTTTTGCATTTTATACATCTAACAGCTGAATTGATTGAATTGGAATTTGTATTTGTCCCTTTTACTTCATCTTAAGATAAATCTAAACTTAATATTCCTATGTTAATTTTTTTATTGATTTGCCTGCTTGATTGAAAGATAGACATTGTTTTTGAATTCATATTTATCTTTGATCTTATTTGTTTATGCTAATAAACTTATAAAAATACATATTCTAATTAACAACGAAGTGTTTACTAGTTTAAAGGAACACAAATTTTAAATTTCTATTTAAATTTCTTCATCCTGATTATGCTTTAGTTACATAAGTCAATGTCTATCATCTTAGAATAAACATTCTGAAATGTTTGAGGATGAAGATTCATCAAATATGCAATCTACTTTCAAATGTTTCAGAAAAATATTATACATATTTATATTTATCATATTTATATCATATGTTTTATATTATACTTCTTATCTGATACAGTTTGGATGTGCGTTCCCACCCAAATCTCATATTGACATGTAATCAACAATGTTGGAGGTGGGGCCTGCTGGGAGGTAATTGGATCATGAGGGTGCTTTCTCATACTTCAGCACCATCCCTCTTGGTACTGTCTTTGCAATAGGGAGTTCTCATGAGATCTGCTTATTTAAAAATGTGTGGTACTCCTCCACTCTCTCTTGCTTCCACTTTCACCATGTGATGTGTCTGCTCCCCTTTCCCCTTCCACCATGCTTGTAACTTTCCTGAAGCCTCCCCAGAAGTCCAGGAGATGCCAGCATCATGCTTCCTGTACAACCTGCAGAACCATGAGCCAATTAAACCTCTTTAACTTATAAATTATGCAGCTTCAGGTACTTCTTTGTAGCAATGTGAGAGCAGACTAACACATTTTCTGTTTTCGTTTTTGTTTTTTTAATTTTTTTTTTTTGGTGCCGTGACTCGGATACGAACACATTTTCTATATATACACATATGAAAAAGGGAGAGACAGAGAGAAAAGAAGGCGAAAATGATGGATATAATATAAATATTGGAAAAATGTTAAAGCTGGAAAATTTGGATTAAAGATGCATCAAATTTCCTTGCATTATTCTTGATTGTTTTCCTTTAAATTTAGTGTTAGTTCAAAATACATAGACGTTTCAGGAGTTGAGTATTTCAATCAATTAAAATGGAGAAGAAATCATTGGGATTAATGTGGTCAGAGGATTGTAAAGTAAGGTACTAAATATGTTGACTATATAGACTGAAGACATGCAAGATGATGAAAGCCATTTAATAGGAATGAAGGCATCAAGTTAGGATGAATATTCTTAATAAATGAGGGTAAATGAGCGGGAAGTAAATGACATAGAATGTGTTTCAGATTAATAAAAAAAGAGTTATACACTGATGAAAAAATCAAGATTCATGTCTGGAAGTGACAAAAATATAATATTTTCTGTTCTTCCCAGCTGAAACTTAATTTCCAATTGGGATAAACAATAGATTGAGCATTCAGAAAAATAAAATTGTATTGGAAATTTTTTTTTCTTTTTTTTTTGGGGGGGGGTAACTCCTGAAAAGCCTCTTTCCACCTGGCTTCTACACAATCGGTGACAGGGTCATCAAATCAATTTAGTGGGTAGTAGGTAGCATGTATTTAAAATAATAGAATAGAATTGGTATGTTTAGGATAAGAATTGTTAGGTTTTTTTTTCCAATTATATTGCATTTATGTTGATAATGGTTCAAAATGTAATTCTTATTGTGGATTGAGTTTGTAAAAAATGCTTGAAAGCTAATTGCTCCAAAAACTTTCTATAATTCCTAAGGATTTAACAGAAAGAAATTGAAGAGTGTAAGTATTATTTAGGGGAATAGATTAGTGCAAAGAAAAAGGAGAATAATATGTGAATTATAGTTTAAGACAGGACAAATATTTAAATAGCTTTTTTTAGGTGTACTGGACAAAAAACGATATGCAGACACAGGCTAACATCAAGATTCTATATGAAAGTTTTCTTTTCTTTTTTTTTTTTGGAGACAGAGTTTCGTTCTTGTTACCCAGGCTGGAGTGCAATGGCGCGATCTCGGCTCACCGCAAACTCTGCCTCCTGGGTTCAGGCAATTCTCCTGCCTCAGGCTCCTGAGTAGCTGGGATTACAGGCACGCGCCACCATGCCCAGCTAATTTTTTGTGTTTTTAGTAGAGACGGGGTTTCACCATGTTGACCAGGATGGTCTCAATCTCTTGACCTCGTGATCCACCCGCCTCGGCCTCCCAAAGTGATGGTATTACAGGCGTGAGCCACCGCACCCGGCCTATGAAAGTTTTCCATGAAGTTTTTTTAGTGCCACTTGATGTCAACTATGCTGGACTCTGACATCCTTTTATGTAGATGTGTCCATTAATTTTAAGAATGCATAGTAAACTAAATGTGGAAGTAGATACTGTGAAAATACTTCCAGGAAATTCAACTACATGTATGATGACAGTCTCAGTTAATCACAAACATAAATTTATTGCATTATTCTATCCCCTGAGATTGCTATTGCAATGCTGTCATGCCTGGACCACTGGCTAAGGAGCATGATTAATATAGTGATTCAAAGAGACTGTTGAAGCGTTTGAATGACCTTGTTATTACTTTATGCAAAAGTTGGTTAGACTCATAAGGAATGCTTCAATTATAAACTCCCAGCATTTGTGACTTGTATTTCTACCTGGAGTCACTAAGAAATTATATTTTTATTGGAAAAGATTGAATACACGTGAAATGGCTAAATGTAAAAGAGATAATTAAAATAAAAGTAAGTGTTATACAGCACTAGTAGTTTCTTATAATCCTGAAAGACTTAAAAACCTAAATCAAGTATCTGGTGTTTATTTTGTCAGCGATATCAAAATATTCTTTAGGAATTTTGTACCAATTTGTTTTAAGATCCTACATAAATTTGACCTCATTTAGAATTGTGATTTGTTCACATGGTTTTATACATTTATGGGAATAGATTAATGTCATATATTAAAATACTAAGTTAAAACATACTATATATCTTAAATCAGAATTTATACTAAAATATACATGACATTTTAGAAATTGATAATAAATTTGAAGTTTCAAAATTTATGAATAGAAACAGGAAAATTACATCATTTTAACACTAAAGAAATTTGTTATGTTTACATAAGTTAGAAATTTTTAAATACTTCAATGTATATGAATGATAAAGAACACAAATCTTAAATTTACTCAGATTGATTAGTTTTTACATATGATGCTTTTATGTAGCTATCATTTATCAAAGTGTAAAACATTTCCAGTGTTACAGAAGGCTCTCTCATGCCGACTTCCAGTGGTCTTTCTCCCTTGTCCAAAGCTATTTTGGTAACTGACATGATAGTGTTTCCTATCCTTGAGTTTTGTATAAATGTAATTAAACAATGTGCTATTTTCTGTATAAATATTTCATTCAAATGCAAAGAACAACTATTATTACAGTAACATTAAGTCTAAGATTATTAAATCCTTATAAATTTGACATTGTAAAGATAACTTTTTCTTTAATTAAAAATGTTTATTGAACATCACAATTTATCATTATTTTATAGGCATAAACAAAATCATCAAGATGTCTGTTTTTATGGTTGTTTACTTTCTCATATTTTTATGGGTTGAGGGTGGGATCCAGGTAGACTATAAATAAAAGGATTATTTCATATCTGATAGAGCTCTTTAGTAACAAAACATGGCATTGATACAGGGTAAGATAACTGTGAACCCAGGAGGCAGGTTTGATCTTGTGATCAGTGAAATCCCCGAGAAAATGACATCTCTGAGAAAAAAGATGTGAATGACAAAAAACCATTAGCCATGCAAATGGGTGGTGAAGAAAGTTCCAGGCAAACCTGAAGTGAATACTCATGGGTGACAATAATTGAGGTTGTGAATAAAGAAAGAGAAGTTTGAGTAGGAAATCTGGGCAAATCTCTAAGTAATAATAAAAATTGGTCCTCTGATACCAACTAGAAGCAGGACATTGCTGGCTCATCTTTTGAAAAAGATTAAAAATTAAAGCAATAATACTATTAAATTATTATAAATACAATATATATGACAAAAAAATAAAATGCAATCATTTTGTCTGTTTTCAGGCAAATTGTAATCTAATTG